>NC_069682.1:40345689-41595689 GCF_023699985.2 Odocoileus virginianus
ACCTCTCTTTACTTCAAGCCCTCATACCCTTGTTGCTCCACGCCCCTCAGTCCATATTCTTCCTGAATTCCAGAATCGATCAACACGTTGACATCCTTTGCACGTACTTTCAGGTCTCCTCGCTCTTCTTTGTCTTACTCCTTGGTCTAAAACCTGGCTTTTGTGAAGTATTTTATTATGTCAGATATGTGATTTTTACTGGAATAAAATTAAAGCATTTAAATTTGAACGGCAGAGATAAAGGAGAAGAAACTGGACCAAAGTTTATATAGATAATATTTTTCTAGTGGAAATAAAATAGCATGCAGATTTTCAAAAAAATAAAAAATAAAACCTGGCTACATCCTGGTCTCTGCCTGTGTCATCAGTTTCCTCCTCCCCGGGAGAATATATATACATATATAACTGACTCACTTTGCTATACACCTGAAACTAACACAGCATTTTTAATCAACTATACTCCAATAGAATATAAAAATTAAATTGAAAAAGTAAAGATACTGCTATTCTCTAGGAAAAAACCAAAGGTCTGATCAGGAAGCCCTCTCCTTGGCATCTGGTGGCCTGCCTTCTCACTTGGAGCAAAGGCCAAAGTCCTCACAGTGCCTACAGAGGCAGCAGGACCGGCCCCCCGTGTCTCTGCCTCCACTTAGGTCCTGCTGCCCAGCCCCTCGGACTCAGTGCAGCCCAGCGGCCTCTGTGCTGCCCCATGTGTCAGGCCCATCTCAGGGCCTCTGCCCGAGCTGTTTTCTCTACCCAGAATGCTCTTCCTCCAGATAGCCGGGTGTTCCCTCTCTCCCCAATGTCAGTCTTAACTCAGATGGCACCACCGGGGCACCTGCTCTGTCATTTCATCTAGAAAGGCGGTCCAGCCCAGCACAACACTTCCTCCCTCTGGGTCCTGCTCGGTCTCTCTCTTGGCACATCTCCCTCGTTAACATAGCACATGGTTTGTTAACCTGTGCTGTGTACTTTCTGCTTATCATAGAACAGTAGAGTCCTAGGGAAGGAATTTTAAGAAACTATTCTCTCCCTGAGTAATTAGTGAATATTGGTTGAATGAATAACAAAATAGTAGGGTAGAGTAACAGACAATGAAGAAGCAGGCAGTAATTTTTAGCAATTAATACCAGTCATTTTAATCAATAATAATTATCCAGTGATTTAGCACCACCTATTTTGTTTTTAGTTTATCTTTTATTTATTTTTTCCCATTTATTTTTATTAGTTGGAGGCTAATTACTTTACAATATTGTAGTGGTTTTTGCCATACATTGACATGAATCAGCCATGGATTTATATATATTCCCCATCCTGATCCCCCCTCCCACCTCCCTCTCCACCCCATCCCTCTGGGTCTTCCCAGTGCACCAGGCCCGAGCACTTCTCTCATGCATCCAACCTGGGCTGGTGATCTGTTTCACCCTAGATAATATACATGCTTCGATGCTGTTCTCTCAAAACATCCCACCCTCGCTTCTCCCACAGAGTCCAAAACTCTGTTCTGTACATCTGTGTCTCTTTTCCTGTTTTGCATATAGGGTTATTGTTACCATCTTTCTAAATTCCATATATATGCGTTAGTATACTGTATTGGTATTTATCTTTCTGGCTTACTTCACTCTGTATAATGGGCTCCAGTTTCATCCATCTCATTAGAACTGATTCAAATGAATTCTTTTTAATGGCTGAGTAATATTCCATGGTGTATATGTACCACAGCTTCCTTATCCATTCTTCTGCTGATGGGCATCTAGTTTGCTTCCATGTCCTGGCTATTACAAACAGTAGCACCACCTATCTCAAAAATGATGACTTTATATATACAAAGAGTTTACCTTCTTTGCCAAAATGGAAACCCTTGTTGAAGTGGCTTATATTATAATCACCCTATCTATTTCTAGATCTAATATATAATTTTTCACCCAGTGAAGTCACAGGTAAAATATTTCTTAGTTCTTGGAAGAAATTGAACAACAGTACTGTTCTTGTCACCTTCCTCATCATCACCTTGAAATATTTGTTAACTTCAGGTATTAAGCCATAATGACACTGGTTTAAAAGAGGAAGAACTCATGTCTGCCCTCTTCAGAGTTTATAATATCGACACAAATTGTTTATCTCCTTATGCTGTAGAATAAAAAACCTACAAAAATGTAATATATTAGTTTATTTTTGTACATGTGCCCAAGTGCATGTAAGCATATTTATTTTCTACAATGTGTTGATTACACTGCAATGCAATTGCACATAGTGGTTATAAAACTGGTTGGGCTTGTACTTGTCCAAAAGGAAAATTACATCAATTCTCTTGCTTCAGTTTAGTTCAGTTCATTTGCTTAGTCATGTCTGACTCTTTGCAGTCCCGTGGACTGCAGCACGCCAGGCCTCCCTGTCCATCACCAACTCCCAGAGTTTACTCAAATTCATGTCCATTGAGTCAGTGATGCCATCCAACATCTCATCCTCTGTCGGCCCCTTCTTCTCCCACCTTCAATCTTTCCCAGCATCAGGGTCTTTCCAAACGTCAGTTCTTTGCATCAGGTGGCCAAAATATTGGAGTTTCAGCTTCAGCATCAGTCTTTCCAATGAATATTCAGGACTGATTTCCTTTAGGATTGACTGGTTGGATCTCCTTGCAGTCCAAGGGACTCTCAAGAGTCTTCTCCAATGCCACAGTTCAAAAGCATCAATTCTTCAGCACTCAGCTTTCTTTATAGTCCAACTCACACATCCATACATGACTACTGGAAAAACCATAGCTTTGACTAGACAGATCTTTGTTGGCAAAGTAATGTCTCGGCTTTTTAATATGCTATCTAGGTTGGTCATAACTTTCCTTCCAATGAGTTAAGCATCTTCTAATGTCATGGCTGCAGTCACCACCTGCAGTGATTTTGGAGCCCCCAAAAATAAAGTCTGTCATTGTTTCCACTGTTTCCCCATCTATTTGCCATTAAGTGATGAGACCAGATGCCATGATCTGTTTTCTGAATGTTGAGCTTTAAGCCAACTTTTTCACTCTGCTCTTTCATTTTCATCAAGAGGTTCTTTAGTTCTTTCCTTTCTGCCATAAAGGGGGCTGTCATCTGCATATCTGAGGTTATCGATATTTCTCCCAGCAATCTTGATTCCAGCTTGTGCTTCATCCAGCCCAGCATTTCTCATGATGTATTCTGCATGTAAGTTAAATAAGCAGGGTGTCAATATACAGCTTTAACATACTCCTTTCCCAATGTGGAACAAGTCTGTTGTTCCATGTCCAGTTCTAACTGTTGTTTCCTGACCTGCATACAGATTTCTCAAGAGGCAGGTCAGGTTTTCTGGTATTCCCATCTCTTTCAGAATTTTCCACAGTTTATTGTGATCCACACAGTCAAAGGCTTTTGCCTAGTCAATAAAGCAGAAACAGATGTTTTTCTGGAACTCTCTTGCTTTTTCAATGATCCAATGGATGTTGGCAATTTGATCTCTGGTTCTTCTGCCTTTTCTAAATCCACCTTGAACATCTGGAATTTCACCGTTCACGTACTGCTGAAGCCAGGCTTGGAGAATTTTGAACACTAATTTGCCAACGTGTGAGATGAGGTGCAATTTTGCGGTAGTTTGAGCATTCTTTGGCATTGTCTTTCTTTGGGATTAGAATGAAAACTGACCTTTTCCAGTCCTGTGGCCACTGCTGAGTTTTCCAAATTTGCTGGCTTATTAGTGCAGCAATTTCACTGCATCATCTTTTAGGATTTGAAACAGCTCAACTGGAATCCCATCACCTCCACTAGCTTTGTTTGTAGTGATGCTTCCTAAGGTTCACTTGACTTTGCATTTCAGGATGTCTGGCTCTAGGTGAGTGATCACACCATAGTGATTATCTGGGTCGTGAAGATCTTTTCTGTATATTCTTCTGTGTATTCTTGCCACCTCTTCTTAATATCTTCTGCTTCTCTTAGGTCCATACCATTTCTGTCCTTTATTGTGCCTATCTTTGCATTATATATTCCCTTGGTATCTCTAATTTTCTTGAAGAGATCTCTAGTCTTTCCCATTCTATTGCTTTCCTCTGTCTTTGCACTGATCATTGAATAGGCCTTTCTTCTCTCTCCTTGCTATTCTTTGGAACTCTGCCTTCAAATCGGTGCATCTTTCCTTTTCTCCTTTGCTTTTTGCTTCTCTTTTCACAGATATTTGTAAGGCCTCCTCAGCCATTTTGCTTTTTCACATTTCTTTTTTGGGGGGATGGCCTTGATTCGTGTCTCCTGTACAATATCATGAACCTCCATCCATAGTTCTTCAGGCACTCTATCAGATCCAACCCCTTGAACCTATTTGTCACTTCCACTGTATAATCATAAGGGATTTGATTTAGGTCACACCTGAATGGACTAGTGGTTTTTCCCTACTTTCTGCAATTTAAGTCTGAATTTGGCAATAAGGAGTTCATGATCTCTTGCTTAAGCCAGTTTAAAAGAAACCTCTCTACTCAGCCCAGAAACAGGTACTTGACTAAAACTTTCTCTTTATCTCTTAGATTTGCTCATCATCCAGATTACCCATTTCATGAGGAATATTAACAACTGTCTGTGGTTGCTCCAGAGTTCTTGCATTGGTGTTGATGATCAAAGCACATCTCAAGGATGAGAAGGTGCCTGCTTTATTAGACATCACTTAGCCTGGTCAGTCATGATACTACAGTAGGAAATAAAAATCTCTAAACCCAGTCTTTTTCCCCAAAAGTAAATAAAGACACAATTCAAACAATCCAACATACTGCTTGTTTAGCTTTTTCATCTTTTCCCCCCTGTGGAACAGATTGAAATGCTGATATCCCTGGAAGTGATCATAGAGGATGGAGCCCTCAGAAAAAGCTTACCATAGTATATTTTCCAAATTTTCCAGGTGTGGCTTTTCACCTGTCTATAGTTCTTATGTGTTTTTTCCTCTTCCATTCAGTGAATTTCCCACAGTATGCAATTTTATGAGATCTTTTAAAGGGATCTAAAGCTTAATGAACACACAATATCCCCATTGTCTAGATTTCCATTAAAAATTACTCATTATTCCCAAAACAAGGAAGGCATCAAATTGAATTTTAAAAGACAAGCTACTGATGCCTACACTAAGACAACTGAGATATCAGAATGATTTTAGAGTATCCATCATGAAAACGTTTCAATAAGCCATTACAAATGTACTCGGGACAAATGAAAAAGTAGAAAGTTTCAACCCGGAAACAGAGTGTCCTAGCAAAGAAACAGAATACATAAAGAAAAACCAAATGAAAGCTTTAGAAGTGAAAAATACAGTAGTGAGAATTAAAAACTTGTGGATGAACTCAATAGACCTGAAGGAACAGAATAAATAGTGTTCTGAAAGATAAAGCAATATGAATTACTCAGAGGGAATCAGAAAAAGTAGGTTAAAAAAAAAAAGGAACAGTGCCTTGGGGACCAGAGGAGCAATAACAAAAGATGTAACATTCATGTGATTAGAGTGGGGGAAACAGGGAGATGTTCGTCAAAAGGGTATCAACCTTTAGTCGTGAGATGAGTAAGTTCTGAGGATCTACTGTACACCAAGGTGACTGTAGTTAATAATACTGTATGCATAATTGAATTTGCTTACAGATCCTAAGGGTTCCCAACAAAACAAACACAAACAAACAAGTAATGCAGAGTTGATGGATGTTAATTAGCTTGATTCTATGTGGGGACCATTTCACAATGTATATGCATAGCAGACCATCATTATACGTAAAATTTCAATTGTCAATTATACATCAATAAATCTGAAAAAAAGTGATGAATCTCATTAAATGTCCTTTCATGGAATCAAACAATAGAACTGACAATGAGGAGAATACTGAGTTTATAAATATTATAATTTTAAAAATTGAGTTTTATATTTATTATGCTAGTGTCTACTATCTACTAGAGTAAATCTCAAGCTTTCTCAGCACTTAGAAGGGAACTATGTTAGGTGATGGGAGTTAACTCATCATTTCACAGTGTGCCTGGATAGCAGATCAGAATCCGCCTGCAATGTAGGAGACCAGGGTTTCCATCCTTGGGTCAGGAAGATGCCTGGAGAAGGGAATGGCTATTGCTTCAGTATTTTTGCCTGGAGAATTCCATGGCATGTAGCCTGGTGGGCTACAGTCCATGTGGTTGCAAAGAATCGGACACAGCTGAACGACTAACACTTTTACTTCATAGCAGATCACCATGCCATGCACTTAAAATATGCCGTTTGTTGATTATACCTCAAGAAAGCTGGAGAACCAGAGAAGGGACTGGGGCAGAAGTGGGAAGGACAGTTATAAAAGGGATGCCCGTGATGATGGCAAAGTCCTGTGTCCTGACTGTGGTCATGACTCATGAAATAAATGTGAAAAAATTGCACAGAACTAAATGCATGTGCGTTGCTAAGTCACTTCAGTCATATCCGACTTTTTGTGACCCCATGGATTGTAGCCTGTAAGGCTCCTCTGTCCATGGGGAGTCTCCAGCAAGAATACTGGAGTGGGTTGCCATGCCCTCCTCCAGGGGATTTTCCTCACCCAGGGATCGAATCTGGGTCTCCTGCATTGCAGGTGGAGTCTTTACCCCTGAGTCATAGGTCAAGCCCAACTAAACGCACACCCAGCACAAATCTAGGAAAATATGAACATGGTCAGTAGGTTGCATGGATGTTGATATTCTGGTTGTGACACGCGGCTGTTGGATTTGCAAGACAGTAATGGTGGAGGAATAGATGGGACACAAGCTTGCTCTGTATTCTTTTTGAACAGCAAGTGAATCCATGATCATCTCAAACTAAAAGTTTACTTTAAGGACTGCACCGGTGGGCCAGTGATTAAGACTGTGTTCTCCTACTGCAGGGGGGCACAGGTTTGATCCCCAGTCAGGGAACCAAGATCTCACATGCCAAAAAAGAAAAAAAAAGAAAACGCTTACTTTAAAAAGAGCCACTGAAAACTTGGCATCAGCTCCACATGTTCTCCTCCCTTTTGCATTCCTTTCTAGTCAGAAGAATTTTGATGTGGCTCTAGCTTTGGGCCCTCCCTACTTACTGTGGAATAAAAAAATAAAATTCTGCCCAGAGCACAGGCTGGAGGAAATGGGAATAAAAACAGTCTGGGCCATGAAAACCAGGAGGTGAATGAATACACACCCTCTTCTATGGAAATGAACTTTGGAAACTGGATGCCAGTCCTGAGATTTGGCACTGCTATCACCAAAACCATCACCAACTCAGTGGACATGGGTTTGGGTGGACTCCGGGAGTTGGTGATGCACAGGGAGGCCTGGTGTGCTGCGGTTCACGGGGTCGCAAAGAGTCAGACACGACTGAGCGACTGAACTGAACTGAACTGAACACCAAAACAGTGGGCTTCCCTGGTGGCTCAGTTGGTAAAGAATCCCCCTGTAATGCGGGAGACCTGGGTTTGATTCCTGGGTCCAGAAGATCCGCTGAAAAGGGACCAGCTACCTACTCCGGTATTCTTGGGCTTCCCCGGTGGCTCCAACTTAAAGAATCCGCCTGCAATGCAGGAGACCTGCCTTCAGTCACCAGGTTGGGAAGATCCCCTGGAGAAGGGAAAGGCTAACCACTCCAGTATTCTGGCCTGGGAAATTCCATGGACAGTATAGTCCATGGGGTCACAAAGAGTCAGACATGACTGAGCAACTTTCACTTTGTTACCAAAACAAGATTACTGAGGGGGGTGGGAGACGGAATTAAAAAAGAGGGGATGAGACCAGGAGAAAAACAGTCCTTCCTTTCTGGGAAGTGTTTTTAAATTCAAATTTTAATTTTTTCCCACAACCGCAAATGATTAAGCATAAATATAACTTGTCTATAGCAACATACTCTTACTTGAGAATTTGGAGGGGAGCCCTTCTTTTTTCCTAAAGTTCAATGCTTAAAGGCTCAAATGCTACCAATTAATATGCACATTTTTAATGATTTTAAAATATAATACCAAATTGTTTCCAGGAGCATCTACATAAATTTATAATCCTACCCAAAATTACTGAAAGTGCTATTTTTTCAATATACTTCAAGTGTTTTGGAGGTTGATTTTTTTTTTTTATTTTGGGTGGAGAAACTGGAAAATCACTGTCAATTCAGTTTTTATTTCTGTTATAATTAATTTGCTCCCTGGTTTTTGGACATTCAAATCCTAGCCTCAACCTTCATAATCACGTAATCTTTGGGAATTATTCAGCCACCTTGTGCCTGTCTTCTTAAGAGAATTCAGCATGTTCTGCAAATTAAATGCCTAGTGGGCTTCCCAGGTGGTTCGAGTGGTAAAGAATCTGCCTACAATGCAGGAGAGGCAGGAGACCCGGGTTCGATCCCTGAGTTGAGAAGATCTCTTGGAGGAGGGCATGCAACCCACTCCAGTATTCTTGCCTGGAGAATCCCATGGACAGAGGAGCCTGGCGAGCTCGTCCATAGGGTCACAAAGAGTCAGACACAACCACACAGCACAATGTGGTAAGTAATCAATAACTGTTACTGTGCTCCTCCAATATCACCCTTTTAAACTGGGAATTTATCATTTCCTTATTTATAAGAACTGCATTATGGTTTTATTACTTTTGTCTTGTGTTTTAGACAGGTTGGAAATCATTTTTTCCAGGCTATGGAAACCTGTCCCCTATGGCAGTACATTACCATCAGTGAGGGATGGGACAGTGGCAGGCTGCTGAGCACACCATTTTGTTGTGTGTTGTGTAAGGATTTTGCTTTAAAACCATCTGGGGGTATTGGCAGGGAACAGAGGATCAGAGACAAAGCAAGAAGGGCCAGGGACTAATAATGGCTGAAGCTGAGTGGTGGGGGTGGAGATTCCTTATATTGTAGACATTCCAACTTTTCCATAACATAATTTTTTTTTTAATGGGAAGGCAAATTATTCATGAGTCATTGAATATCCCTGTTTGAGGGTGTAGACCTCCCAGCGCTCTTGTGAGAACCCAGCACACTGTGGGCTCCTTGGATTTTAAAACCTGAATGGGTCTCAGTGGAAAGTGATCACCGCTCTCATGAAGCCTCCACCTTCAGGCACAGACCATATTCAGTTCTTGGGACTTCTCAGGGAACCCACCCAAATCAAGCTGAGTCCCCTGCCCTGTCCAGGGCTGCCCTGAGTTGGCGAGGATTCATCTGGGCTGAGCAGGGTCCTCAGAACTCTGTTCTGAAGGGATAGTCCTTGTGATTTTCAGTACTGAAAAAGAGAAAAACAGGTCAAAGATAGAAGCAGAGAACGGTTATTATTTTTAAGAGAAACGTTGAAAAAATACATTTAACATATTGTTTAAACAGCTGAGTGTATGGACACAGTCTTATAATTTACCTCCAAAGTGGCCTGTCCTTAGACGGGAGAGAATTATGAGAAGGTTAACTTAACCCCAAAGGCGGTAAAGCCCTGTGCAGGGAGCAGTCATGCAATCTGGACCTTGCTCCCCATCCTTGAGAAGGTGGGTAAAGGAGCCATATTTACATGGGGAATGTGGCCAAACGGAGATTCCTGTCCAGGCCGAGGAGGTCAGTCATATCCTCTTCTGATAATTCAAAATCAAACACCTGGAAATCAGAAGGAAACGGTCACTAGGAACTTAGTCTGGTAGATCTTCAGCTGAGCTACCTCAGCTGCAAAGCACAGGTGGGGATCCACAGGTGGGGATCAGACTTCCTGTGACACTGGACCAAAACCAGGCGGGCTCAGCCTCTGCTGCTTAGGAATCCCTGGGAAGACAGGTATGCCCTGCGTGCAGCCCACAGGGTAAGGAATGTCCCAGAATAGAAATTTTCCCAACATGCAAACCAAAACAACAGCACAAGATGAAACAAAACACCATCACAATAACAAAACCAATAAAACCCCCCAAGAAACACAGACCAAAAACATTTCTTCCATATACCCACTTGGTGAGGGAGACCTGGTCCCTGGAGGCATTGATGCTCACTGTGTAGTTGTTCTTTCTTGTCCTGCGAAAGCAGTATTCTAAGCAGCTCTCCCTTCTTCCTATACCTAACAAACGTGTGGACTATGACCCTTGCCGGCATTAAGAGCTGGTCCACTCAGGGACATCCAACCTTGAGCCCACAGCTGAGAAGCTGGGGCCGGGGGAGGGGCAGAGACTGGCCTAGCCTCTACCTGCATAGAAATCAGTGACTTCGTGGCAACCAAAGCAGAAATCAGAGACTCAGTGGCAACCAAAGTTCTGCCTGGAGAGAAAGCTGGAGCCCCGACACATCAGGGCCAGGGCAGTCTGGGTGCAGTGGCTGGCACGAGGGTGAAGGTCAGCCTTGAAAGAACTCTGACTGCAGCCCTGCCTGCCCACCCCCACCCCCTGTTCCATCCAGTCCAGTTCCAATAGCTCCGGGCTGGGAAGGGTCTGTCTCTACTCCAGAGGCCTCACCCTGACACCCCTGGGTGTTAAAGCCACAGGGGGTGCGGCTGCTGGCTCTCGACATCAAGACATCCCTTCCCCAAGCTAAGAGGTGACCCCAAAGCCTCTGATGCCATGTGATTCAAAAGGAGGAAGCACTTTCCTGGAAGTTCTCGAGAATCCGCTTTGGGTTGACAGATTTGGGAATCACTCTTACGTTCCTCTGGATCTGAAATCGGATCAAAATCTGCAGGGAAAGAAAAGTCCAACATCAGACGCAGGGCATTACCAGGGTCAGAGCTCAGCACTTTCCCTGACAGTCATGCTTTATCGTGCAGTGAAAGTCCAGAAGTCCACAATGGGAGCATGTGCTTTCATTCTGAGTCATTCAGAAACCCAACTGGGATTCTCTGAGCAGTTCTATCGGGAGAAGCTCAGAGGACTTGCATGCACCTTAAGGAGAAATCACTGTCATGCCCCGTCCCCAAATGATGAGGCAGTGGAGCCAGGACATGGCGACCCCCGTCTACCTGGGCTGCGGACTTCCTGTGCTTCTGAGCGATCGTCTGGATCGTAGGGTCTTCCATCAGGTGCATGCCCCCACTGGAAAGCAGAGTACAGGGCAGAGGCCACGAGGGCAAATGAACATGCTTCCTTCTTTAGGAAAACCTCACGCTTCCTCCAAACACATAATCTAGACATATTTTTGTCATGCTACTTGCTCATCATAGGAAACTTAAATGATGCAGAGAAGCTGCCACTCAAATCCTCCCACTCAGACAAACCACTGCTAATGTTACAGGGGAGGCAACTAGACACACAGCTTTTCACATACACTTGGCTTTTTCTCAAGAACCAGGAGGCAATGTTGGAGGCCACGGGGCAGTGGGTCTCTGTGCTTCGGCCCCTCTGACCTCTTAGCTTGGGTACAGCCATTCCCTGCTTGGGCCTCAACTCAGGGCCCCTGGAGCATCCCTACCTGCAGCCACCGAGGGGCAGGTAAGCTGTCACAGACACGTTTCTTGATTGGCAGAAACTGATCAAGTTCTTCTGAGTGAGATACGGGTGGCACTCGATCTACAAGATGACAGCTCTTCAGGAAAACAGTCCACCCGAAAAGGGGCCCACATTCCTTCCTGGACCCTTTCACTGCTGAGCTAGGACCCACTTCTAGTGTCTCCACTGGGAAGTGGAAAAGCCTGGACTGTGGGCCCCGAGACACCAGCCCACTGGGAAGACCTACATCAGGAGCACTTAAACCTTCCCTGCTCTCCCAGGCCATCCTCATCACTTTAGGTAAAAACCTTGGCCTCCCATCTGCTCTATGTACACAGAGAAGAATGGCAACCCATGGTCACAGGCGGGTATGGAGCCCACAAGGCACAGGCTGAGTGAAGGGCTAGGACACAGACACTACGTGCGGGAAGCAGCATGGTGTCCGTACCAAGTGCTAACACTCCTCAGTGCTGCTGGAAACCAGAAGAGCGGCTGCCCTTCCTGAGGGAGGGGGCACTGAAAGGAGCATCCTGGGGCTTCTGGCAGGCCATGGGGCTGGTCATGTTGGTTTACTGGTCCGCATGCTGGCCAGAGCCAGGCTAAGCTTATGAGATGGTCTCAAGCTCTGTTCTTACGTGAGCACTGTTTTGTATGGACTCAACACTTTAACAAAAAGTTTAAAATAAAGTACTGCAAGAATGCACTTTCTACTTGCAGTGCCAGCCTGTCTAGAGAACTCAACACTCCTGCCGGCACTAGTCATTTCTCTGCATTAACCTCTTGGCAGTCTGTGATCTGGGCTGAAGGCCATCCATTCGTCCACGCCTTTCAGGCTGCAATGTGCCAGACTGGAGAGCAGGGGGGTTCCTGTGCTTTTCCATGAAGCCCACTCACCTTGGAGCATCACCATCGAAGGGTGAGGGCCTCTGGGACCGCTCCATTTTTTAATGCACCTGGTGACGCACCCACAGCTGCGCACATGAGCCAAGCTCAGCTCAGGCCCTCGCTCTGGGGGCACAACCTCACCAGACCAGGCTTTCGAGGATCTTCTGCCCCCTCACCCACCGCCTGCCTGACTGCTCCCAGTTTGCGATGCTGACAGCCCTGGGGAAGACACCTACACCTCTCGATCCACCTTTTCTTCCATGGCCCCTGCAGCCTCCTGGAGGTAACGGCTGAAAAGCTGATCCACAGCCTCTGAGCTGACCCCCACGCTCACCTGGTTGGTCACTGGCTTGAACCTCAGGTTGGGTTTATTCAGAATTCTCTCGAGCTGCTCGTGGTTGAAGTTTGACACCCCGATGGCTCTGACCAGGCCTGTGGCCACCAGGTTCTCCATGGCCTAAGGGGGTAGAAAGAACCATGGGGTGTCCGGGCTGGGCCAGCCCCACAGGTGACCCGCACAGGGTCCGAATAATGGCCCCGCCTGCTGTTCGACAGTATTTCCCTCAAGGCTTCTCCAGTGTTTCTGTGCTCTAGGTCTGCTCCCTGTTGCACCACTAGGAGCTGGGGGCCGTGGGCACACCACGGGACCTCAGAGAGCCTGTTTCCTCATCCACACACTGGGGACCACTCCGTCCAGGCCACGGGGCTGGTTAAGGGCCGTGTGAGTAGATGCATACTGAGCTCTCCGCTGAGGGCTGGCGTCGAGCAAACACAGCAGGACGGGCCGCTGTTACCCTGAGTCCCCATCGCCTAGTGTCCGCAGGGCATCCACGCCGGCCTCACCTGCTCGCCCCTCCACCTGGATCATAAGCTGCTTCGGCACCGTAACCTGTGCTCAGCTCCTGCCCCAGTGCAAGTTAATGTCTTCAGGAACAAGGGCAGAACAGCTCTGCTGTTCCCTGACCAGGAGTCGGGCCGCCCTTGGCTTCAAAGGAATGCGGCAGCCTGGTGCCAGGCATGGGCGGCCGTGAGTCTGAGCGGCCACAGCCGGTGACCAGGGTCCCTGTGTCCCTGTGACTCCCTGAAGCAGCAACAGCTGCCCAGACCCTCACTTGGGCCACACAAACAGCCCAGGGTTCGACCCGGATCCTTGAGAACAGGCCACGCAGTGGACAGACGGGCCAGGTGAGCTCGGTTTTGCTGATTTGGTTGTTCGATGAAAGGGGAGGAGAGGCTGGCCTGGCCTGGCATGCCTCCTCATCTGTGACCCCTCCCCGCTCTGCCCGGATGAACCTACACCCCACGCCTGCACCCCTCACCCCACACGAAGAGCTCACACTTTGTCTCCCTGAACTCTGCAAGTTACAGTGTGAGCCTCCTCTTCTGGCCTCCACCCCTCCCTGCCCGTGTAGGGGTCACAGGCACCGGCTTGGCTGGACACCCTGCAGGCAGGAGCCCTCCTCCCAGGCCGGCCGCCCACTGCCCTGTGCCCAACACCCACCGCCCCGACTGGTACGCTCCCGCCTTGCTTCTGCCTCGGCACTTTTCATCTGAACTCTGGTTTGAAATAAGCTACCCCTTCCTCCACTTCTTCCTGCCTGCCCCGAGACGTTCCCTGCCGCCGAAGTTGTGGTTCCGAAATGCTGACAAAGCACTAAAGAGAATTATAGGATGGCAGTGTGGTCGCCACCAGGACACGGAGGAGCAGGTTTTCAAATTTTCCTTCTTTCTGTATGTTTTACACTTTCTATATTTTCTGTAAAGACCATGCGATCTTTTTCTTTACTCAAAACATTCTGAATTAGTCTGAATTAGTTATCCCTAAAGTAAGTGCTTCAGAAAGACGACCGACCTGCGCTGAGGTCCTCAGTCAGGTGTTCGTCCTCAGTTTATGCTGCGAACCAGGGGCCTCTGAACAGGCAGCTGCAGGCCTCACAGTTCCCTCCAGAGACAGTCGGCGGGGCTGGCTTACCTCCCATGTGTCCAGGAAGTCCGTGTTACTAGGGATGATCATGCCGTTGTGGTCCATGGGCAAGTCTGCCTCTCCGGACTGCGAGAGCCAGAAGGAAAGGTGCTCACTGGGGGCTCAGGGTGACCCTCGGAGAGGACAGGGAGGAAGGGAGGGAAGAACACTGGTCCAGATTGCAGGAAGCCTGGGCTCCGCTCCAACACACAGCTAACCTCCAGTACTCTGAACGTCACTGCCCACCGCTCACCCAACGGGGAAGCAAGACCTGTAATCCATGACAGCAGCCAGAAAACTGTTTGGCAATTTCAGGCAAAAAAAAGTGGAGTCTTTCATGTCCTAAGGGCCCCATCTCCCAAGTTCACTGGTAGGATCATCCCTCTTTTCTTAGAATCCCCATCATGACGAGAGATAGTGAATCGAGAACTAGTACAAGGGTGCCGGGAGGTGCAGGGCAGAGAAAGATGGCTACAATACTGAAGTGGGTTGCCACCTCCTCAGGGGATCTTCCTGATCCAGGGATGGAACCGACATCTCTTGTGTCTCCTGCACTGGGAGGTGGATTCCTTACCACTAGCATCACCTGGGAAGTGCCAGAGGATGGCAGGAAATTTTTAAAAACCTAAAGCCAGCCATCAGCACAGCCTCAGGGGTTGGTCTGCAAGCTCTCCACCCAACCGGCTTTAGCCACCCGAGGCCGGTCAAAGGGGACGCCTGTGTATGAAAAAAAATGATGGGCTGAGAGGCAGATCTGTAGGGCACTAGAGCCTAGGGGCTCTGAGGTCCTCCAGCCCATGCCTCCCCAGAGCTGAGTCCCAGGGGAACCATGTGCTCACTCCGACGCCTGCTGAATGATGTCAGGGCACTGCCAGGAAGGGAGGTGTGGCCTATGGGGGTCTCGCCGTCTTGTACCTTGAAGCCCATGGGCCAGTGCATGAGGTAGAGGTCCAAGTAGTCCAGTTTCAAGGCCTTCAGACTCCGGGTGCAGGCTGTTTTCACCAGGGGCTTCTTATGGCAGGTGCACCAGAGCTGCAGGGGGAGGGAGGAAGCACAGACACGATGGCCACAGAGCCCGTGAGAGCTGTGAGCACACACCTGCCTGCTGGCCCAAGATCTTCAAGATGCACGATGTCCAGGACCCCTTGGCAGTAAATACAACGGGGCAGGGACACATCCTTTGGGCACCCCGGGATCCTCCATGGCTGCCCTTGTTCAGGCGGTCAACGTCTCCTGTCTCCTGTAACAAGCGGCTAACAATCTCCTCGACACCACACCAGCCTTGCTTCTATACAACACAGTTCCCTATGTGACAACTTTCAACCGTGCTCCTTTCTAAGTGGAAAAGAGTGAACTTCTAAGACGAAATCCTGACTTCTTCCACAGTCCGGCCTGTCCACTTCCCCAACCTGTCAGCTCTCTGCTGCCCAACAGTTTTCCATTTGGGAATCTCAGCCAAGATTCTTAGGGGGTCCCTGCACCTGTGGTGTCCTGTGCCCCGTGCCTTTGCTCATGTCACACTGTCTCTGATCCCCCTGACCTGCAATGCTCCCAGCCTGTGCATGGAGCTCCACAAGTCCTGTCCCCTGGGTTCAAGTACAGATGGAGTCATCAGCTCCTACAAAGGAGACTGGAAAACCCTACCCATGCTGTTCCCACGGTCAGTGGCCCTCTCTCTCTACACGAGAAGTCCTACCTTGCTGACAATAAATAGGTTCTCCCGTCTCACCACGCCCTCCTTGATCTTGGACTGGACTCCCACTCCGACCTCATTCTCGTTGTGGTACACGTACGCACAGTCCACGTGGCGGTAGCCCACGTCTATCGCCACTTTTACAGCCTCTGTTACCTCCCCTGGAACCGCCTGCAAGGCAAGAAGTCAGCCACCTGGACTCAGGACCGCCTGACCCCAACAACCCCTGTTCACTCTAGAACACAGAGTCAACAAGCCATAAAAAGTGAATTTACTGAGTTGGTACTTGTATTCATCCATCCTAAAATGAGGAACGTCAGTCAGAAAGAATTTACAGATAATCTACTTTCCTTTACTTATTTGGGGAAAATGCTTTAGGTATGTTTGGTGCCTGCAAATGACTGAGCTAGAGGCTGTGCTACTGGAATGAAGGTGCGCATAAATAAATTTAGGATGAATAATGGTGACAGGTGTGATGCAAGGAGGTACAGACTCACCCACAACGCACAAAGGCCATCAGCCCAAGTGTAAAGGCAGATAGGTGCATGCAAAGACAATCCACCACACAGAGCATTGCCAGAAGCCAAAGGAACACAATGGATGCTATCAGCAATGTGCAAGTTCAGAAAAGAAATGCTCTCTGTAAAGGGGGCTGCTCGAGCAGGCAAGGGGCCTGGGGCAGGGGAAGAGGCTCACACCACCACTAAACCCCACATCCCTAAGGGGTCTCAGCTCACAGGGTGCTTTCTCCCTTGAACATCACATCACCCTGTGAGATGCATCTGTCATAATGATCTTCACTGAATGAGAACACATTCAGAGCGGATGAGAGCTAATGAACCAAGCATCCACTTCAGAGTTGGGAGGACCACCAAGAAATCAGAAAGAAGAGAAAATGAATATAATAATGAACATCAAATACAAATTGATAGAGAAGACCAACAATGCTTGTGGTTGGTTTTTTGAAAAATCAATTTTTTTTTTTTTTTTTTTTTGCTGTTGGTTCTTTTTTTTTGGCCACACAGCACAGCATATGGGATCTCAGTGCTCCAACCAGGGACTGAGCCAGGGCTCCCAGCAGTAGGAGGTGGAGCCCTAACCACTGGACCTCAAGGGGATTCCCTAAAATAGACAAACTTTGGACAAGACTGAGGAGACCAAGTTTTTTTTTTTAAATGACATGAAAGAAAAGCAGTACATACAGATAAAAAATACATATTTAAAAAACTAAGGAACTATTATCAATGACTAGAAGCCAACAATTTGGAAAAGTGAAATGAAATGGAAAAATTCCTAGAAAAAGTTAAGAAGAAATAAAGCTCAAGTGTTCTATAACTATTTTTTTAAATAAAGCAATTAAACACAATACACAGAATTTTACAAAATTTTCCAGTTAGAATTCATACCAATTAAAAACAAAGTTCTGACAAGAGGAAATACTTTCAACTTATTTTACTTGACCACAATAAATTAAACTATTAATACATCCCTGACCTCTACCAGTTGGTAAGTGGATAGAAGAAATAATTTAAATAATATTTTGATGAGTAAGGGTGATCATTCTAATTCCTGTGTGTGCCCATTGGTGTCTGACTCTTTTGCGACCCCATGGACCATAACCCGCCAGTCTCCTCTGTCCATGGGATACTCCAGGCAAGAATACTAGAGTGGGTTGCCATTTCCTATTCCAGGTGATCTTCCTGACCCGAGGATAGAACCCCTGTCTCATGTCTCCTGCATTGGCAGGCAGATTCTTTACCACTAGCACCAGCAACCAATAACTTTCTATGTGAATTCTTAAACAAATATCTCTTTATTAAAGACTTTTAAAAAGAAAGCAAATTTGAAAGGCTTTATAATTAGTGCTGTCTAAATTACTGACAGGGATTAGAAAAAAACAAGAAGAGGAAGGTCCAAAGTACTTCCACTAAAGATTAAGGCAGGAGGGGAAGGGGACAACAGAGGATGAGATGGTTTGATGGCATCACTAACTCTACGGACACGAGTTTGAGCAAGCTCTGGGACTCTGATGATGAACAGGGAAGCCTGGAGGGCTGCAGTCCACGGGGTCGCAAAGAGTTGGACATGACTGAGCTACTGAACTGAACGTCCACTATCAGGTTTTTACACTGGGAAGTAAAAGTTTGAAAGTTTCTTTTTAAAACCAAATTAGCAACGACAGCATTTTCCTGTCTCTTTGGTACAGACACTTCCCCATCTTCCTGATGCCTGCTGCTCTGATCTGTCAGGCGACCGTTTCCTGCCCTTATCCAAGCCTGACAATCTTTTCTTCTGGGCTTTCCCAGGCTTTTTTTTTTTTTCCTCTGAACAATTATAATGAGGCGGGGTGGGGGGCGGGTGGCTTCTGTGGTGGCTCAGTGGCAAAAAATCCTCCTGCCAATGCAGGAGACACGGGCTTGACCCCAGATCTGGAAAGATCCCATATGCCTCGGGGCAACCAAGCCTGTGTGCCACAACTAGGGAGCCTGTGCTCTAGAGCCCGGGGAGCTGCAACTGCTGGAGATCATGCACCCTAGAGCTCTGGCTTCCCAACAAAAGAAGCCACCACAATGAGAAGCTCAGCTAGAGCAACTAGAGAAAGCCCGGGGAGCAAGAAGACCCATTGTAGCCAAAAACAAACAAACAAACAAACAAAAATAAACAGTGATTGGGAAGGACAATCCCCAATTCTAGAAAATCTAATGTCTAAATACTCCATCTTCCAAAAGCCGGAGGCGGGCCCCTTCCAGGTGCCAGCGACCAGCTGGACCTGCGGAGGCTGTGGCAGGTGTCCCCAGGTAGGTGGCGCTCCACGCAGGGGCGTGTCGAAGGAAGGCACCGCCCCTCCTCAACCAAAACGCCGCCTCACCTTCCAGGTGCCCAGGCCCAGGATAGGTATCTCCTCCATGGCTCGGAGCGCGTCCCCGCCTGCCCGCGCGGCTCCCCAGGGCCGCTACCCAAGTGGACGCCGGACAGGTTGCCGGCAGCAGCAGAGGCCACCTGGGTTTGCTGCCGGCGCAAAGGCGGCGGAAGAAGCCAAAGCGGCCTCGGCCGTGGACACGGCCCGCTGTTGGGGCCGATGGTGGTTCTTCGAATAACTGACGTGAGCCGGCGCAGGGCGAGACAGCCCAGGAGGGGCCTGACCTGGCCCTCGGTCTCCTAGCAACGCCTCCCCCCCTATTCCGGCGGCTCTCAGCCTCCGGATCTAGGTGGGGATCCCGAGGTTCGCAGGGGCGGCTGGGCCAGGCCACCCCCAGGGCAACGGGGAGAGGCTTCGTGTCCCCCTCTCTGAGCGCCTGGGAGGAGGATAGGCCCCCGAGACTCCTCCCTTGGCGTGGGGGAGGGAGGGGGCGGCTTCCGGGTGCCAGAAGGAAGTTCTTTTTGCTCCTCTACAAGTTGCTGTGCTTGGGTGGAACCCTGAGGGTCTACGGTACCGTGCTAGAATTGGTGGCCTTAGCTCCCCGTTGGTGACCCAGTGCTCCGAGTCCTGGGAATGTTTTCTAACTCCCGGAGTCTGTGGGAGCAGAGCGCAGCCTGGAGACCCGGGGAGTCTGGGACGCGGTGGGCACCGGGCCGCATCTCTGGGGACCAGGGATGAGACCTTCCCTGCAGTTTCCAGTCCGCAGATGGGAGTGGGCGGAGCCATTGCGGGAGTCCCGGCCTGCGGTTCCCCTCCCCTTGCTCCCGCACCCAAGACGGACTCCTCTCCAAGGCTGGGCTCCGGGGTCCACCTCTTGGGCGTGGCCTCTGGGGCCAGTCACAGGCAAGCTTCGTTGTGACGTCTTAGTTTGGCTGGACTTGGTCACTTAGAGTTAAGTGACCCTGAGCATCCATGCCGTGGCTCATCAATAAATTGGGGTGACCTAAGTGCCAGGGAGCACTCCCTAATAACAGTAATTACTCCCAACACTCGGGCCTCATTGTGGGACTGCCTGCTCTCAAGGCTCCCTCCAGCCGCTTGCACCAGCCAGGGACAGGCTAGACCTGGTGCGGGGAGAGGTTGGAGGAGAGATGGAGAGGGAAGAGGCAGCCTGACCTTCCCCTGCCCAGGCCCGTGTCTACACCACCTCCAGGCCTCCTGACCTAGCGGTGCAGGGAGCTGGCAGCTGGTGGCGGTAGAGTGGGACCCGGACAGCAGGATGTGTGGGAGGTTATTCTGTGACTTCACGTCCCCAGATCTTCAGCCAGGCTGATTGGTGTGGGGTGGTCCCTGGGGTTGCGGGGTAGCAGCACAGCGGCCGTTGGCACCATGTGGTAACCGCCGGGATGGGAACTGTTGGTACACTGGACATGGGTTCACCCAGGCGGGGTCTCTTTCGCGCGCTGCTAGATGCATGCACGGGCACTGGACAAGCTAGATTAGGCTGCCCCACCACCTCTCGCTGAGTCTGCATGTGGAAGCGAGGCCCTTTGTCCTGGAGCTTATCCTGCTGCATCCACCCACGGACCTGGGGGCCAGGAGCCTGGGCTGTGCCCACACCAAGTGGGGCTCATGCAGTTGAGTGTCCATCCCTTCCTGGGGCAATCTGGGAAGTGAGACCAGGATGGTCAGAAGAGGTATGCGGAGTCCAGAAAAGGGAGGGTTCAATACCCTGAGGTCAAAGCCAAACCCTGCCTTTGGCTGTGCTTTGGGAATGAGAACCCCTAAGCCCCTGCGCGCCCCTCCCACGTGCAGCCCTTTCCTCTGGGCATCCCCATGTGGTGGGTGAGTACATGTGACTTCCGGTCTCCTCCCTATGCATCTATATGCGTGGTGTGCAGAGACCATTTTTGCAGTATGTGAGAAACTTGGCAGTATTACCTGTGCAATGGAGCAATGAGAAGATGATGGCGTTATTAAAAACTGGATGTTGTGAGATTATTTTTACAATAACACGTTTTAAATTTTCAAAAAGTTTATACTTTGAAGCAATGTGAGAGAAGGGATTTTTCATATTTATTTCAACAGGTCAAAAACAGAGGGTTAATTTTTTAATAGACAGCATTTCAGAAGGAATTATTGTTTATTATCTGTAGATGCAGAGAAAATCCACAAATTGTAAATCAAGTAGATTGCATAATGTGCTTCACCTGAGCTTGGGAAATATTTTCTGAATCTGCAGAGATGGGTTTATTTAGGAAATACAACTGAGGTAAAACAACTGCATGATAAAAAAATATTGTTACCTATTTAGTTGAAAATACTCCTAAAACAGAAAACTTCATTCTTGAGCTGTATGTAAACTTCGAGTCTCCTGCCCTCTAGTGGTCATTTCTCAAACTGCAGACAAACCTGTATGCGGTGCACTCTGAAATGAACACAACCCATGAGTTTGAGCAAGCTCTGCGAGTTGGTGATGAACAGGGAAGCCTGGCGTGCTGCAGACCATGGGGCCTCAAAGAGTCGGACACTACTGAGCGACTGAACTGAAGTGTAGGAATCAAGTTCCAAATTTTAAGACATTTGAGGAAGCTGAGAAGTTTTCTAACTTGGTTTCCTCACTTTCACAACATAATTGGCATGTCTCTATTACAAACTCCCTTGAGATTACAGATAAAAAACTGAATTTGGGCATCTCTTGACCTTTGACTTAATTTTCTGTAAAATTGGTACCTATCTAATATAGTCATCACTATTGCATAAAGGTTGTTTTGAATAATATTTTAAAATGTACTACATTGTTTGCTATTATTAGGTAAGTCCATTACATGCTGTATCTTTTATTCATTACTACCCCATACACCTTGTGAAGTACACACTGTATTATTCCAATTTCATGAGAAAATAAAGTGATAATCACTTTATTTATACTTATCGGCGGGGGCTGATAAACACTTGGGAAGTGACACACCCTGGGCCTGAAAGACTGAGTTTTGTGCCATGATTTTCGTTCTTCTAACAATTCATAATTAATTTTGAGTTAATTTTTAAATTGTCAATATTTAACCATAAGTGTTACCCTCCAGCTGAGCTATTTAAAATCCTAAAAGATGATGCTGTTAAAGTGCTGCACTCACTATGTCAGCAAATTTGGAAAACTAAGCAATGGCCACAGGATGTGAAAAGGTCAGTTTTTATTCACCTCATTTCACCTGCTAGCAAAGTAATACTCAAAATCCTTCAAGCTAGGCTTCAGAGCACGTGAAGATGTTAAGAAGAGGTGGCAAGAATACACAAAACTATACAAAAAACATCTTCACGACCCAGATAATCACGATGGTATGATCACTCACCTGGAGCCAGACATCCAGACATCCTGGAATGCATCACTACAAACAAAGGTAGTGGAGGTGATGGAATTCCAGTTGAACTATTTCATATCCTAAAAGATGATGCTGTGAAAATGCTGCACTCAATATGCCAGAAAATTTGGAAAAATCAGCAGTGGCCACAGAACTGGATAAAGTGTTTTCATTCCAATCCTAAAGAAAGGCAATGCCAAAGAATGTTCAAACTACCGCACAATAGACGGCAAAAGCATCTGCCTACAATGCGGGAGACCCAGGTTCGATCCCTGGATTGGGGAGATTCCCTGGAGAAGGAAATGGCAACCCACTCCAGTACTCTTGCCTGGAAAATACCATGGACGGAGGAGCCTGGTGGGCTACAGCCCATGGGGTCGCAAACAGGCGGACACGACTGAGCAACTTCACTTCACTTTCACCCGCTAGTAAAGTAATGCTCAAAATTCTCCAAGCCAGGCTTTAACAATCCGTGAATCATGAACTTCCAGATGTTCAAGCTGGTTTTAGAAAAGGCAGAGGAACCAGAGATCAAATTGCCAACATCTGTTGGATCATCAAAAAAGCAAGACAGTTCCAGAAAAACATTTATTTCTGCTTTGTTGAAATGCCAAAGCCTTTGACTGTGTGGATCACGAAGAACTGTGGAAAATTCTGAAAGAGATGGGAATACCAGTGAAGGAAAGTTACCCAGCTCAAAATAGCCTGGAGTTAATTCCCCGCGCAGGTCCTCCCCATCACTCTATGCAAAACAAAGAACTCTCACCCAAAGAAAAAAAATGGACATTAAGGTTGATTAACCCCAACTCTGAGCTGGTCCCAGCCTCTGACCAACCAACCTCCAGAATTCCTTGCCCCAGCCATTTAAGAGATAACTACTGCGAACAACCTTAGAGAAGAACAGACCCCCTTAAGACAGTAGATTTCCACATATATGCCTGTATATACTTTTTTCCTGGGTTACTGCAGCAGCTCACTAATCTGACTTCTGCCCCTTCTCGCCTCAATAAAGGTGATCTGTTCCTGTAAAGTGCTGGTCTCATTCTTTTTCTGAACCTCACCTTCTCTAACTCCCTTACCCTACATTTTTTGGTGCCAAAACCTGGGAGCTCAGTTGAGGTTCCTTCTCATTCTCCACGGCCAGTTCTTCGGATCGTGGAAGCCTGCGGAGCTCACTTTCCTGCCTGGACTTTCAACACCTCCTGGAGAGGGCGCCCTGTGCCTTCGTGAGTGGTACAAAGTCCAATGAAAGGGCTTTATTGGCTCTCCGCGTAACCCGAGGAATACTGGTTTCTCTCTTCCTCTTTTCCCTACACTTTCTTTTCCACAAGACCGACCAACTCCAGGACAGAGGCCTTTTGCCATTTGACCTCCCTCCATCCACCATAAATTCTCGCCTGACCCAATAGCCCAGGTAAGCTTGGACGGTACTCTAGGGTGCCACAGACTATCGTCCTTTCCAGGTTCCTGGGGAACTGTCCAGCCAAAAGGCCCTCTGGGGAGGTATGTGAGGGACACCCCTACCTCTGTCAGAGTCTCTCTCTCTCTCTCTCTGCCTGGTCAAAAGATTAGGTGACGACCTTTTCTCTCAACCAGACAGTCGCTGGCCATTTGCTATGGGGGTCAAGGCAATCCGTCCCACAGGACTCTCCCTTGGCCTGTGTAAAACGAAACCTCAAACCTCTGCTCTTGACAGATCTCAAGATTCATAAACTAAACTGCTGGCCTAGTTCGGGACTTTCGATTGCAATATTTTATCAGATCTCACAAACTTCCTCAAATGGAATGGCAAATGGTTGGAGGTTCCCTATATTCAAGTCTTCTGGCACCTTAGAAGCCATCCTTCTCTCTGCAAGGGCTGTTCTACCTATCAAATCCTCCTCTGCTCTCTCTCCCCCTCCATTACAAAAGAATCCAAATCTAAAGCCCCTAAAAGGCCCCCTAAACCCCCAGCCCCTGATTTTGACCCAGCAAATGAGCCTCCTCCCTACCGCCCGGGAAAGAAAGTTTCCAGAGACAAGACCCCGTCCTCTAGTCCTTCCTCCTTCAAAACTGGAAGCGATGACTCTGAAACCCCAAGAGATTTCCACCCCCCACCGCCACATCGGCCAGGACCTGAAGCAAACACATGCTTCTTCTAAGAGAGGTAGCAGGACCAGAGGGCCCTACCCGGGTTCATGTGCCTTTCTTAATTTCTGATATGAGCCAAACTGAAGAAAAATTGGGATCATTTTCAGAAAATCCTACTAGGTATAGAAAAGAATTCCTCTGCCTTACACAAGCATATCATTTAACCTGGAATGATCTTTATTACATCCTAAATGCCACATTAACCCCTGATGAAAAATGGATACGGCAGGTAGCCTGGACTCATGCTCATTAGCTCCATAAACAAGATAGGACTAATCCGGCGGCTGATGATGCAGTCCCTTTAACTGAGCCATGGTGGACATATCAAGGTGATGCTGGCATCTGATACCTACATCATATGATCACCTGTTTACTAAAAAGAATGCTAAAAAGCTCTCACATTCATGTTAACTAAGATAAAATTAGGGAAGTGACTCAAAAAGATGAAAATCCTGTCCTTTTTCTTTCACAGCTTACTGAGGCAATCCAAAATTACACTAATCTAGATGTTTCCACCCCCACCGGACTTCTGTACCTACCCGTCCAGTTCATAAGCCAGTCAGCCCCCGAAACTCGCTGAAAACTACGCTCATTACAGAAGGGCCCTGAAACCCCTCAGCAAGATCTCCTAGAAATACCCTTGAAAGTTTTCAACAGTAGGGAGGAAGAAGCGAAAAAAGAAAAAGAAAAGGAAAGAAAGGCCAAATATGCTTTATTCTCTGCAGCTATCCAAGAAAAAAACTCAACCCCTTTGGCCCATCAACCTCGGCCCATCTGTATGGGACCTAACCCTCCAGGCCCCTATATATAACCAAACAGGACACTGGGCTAAGTCCTGCCCAAATCCCCAGCCACCCACCAAACCCTGCCCCACCTGCAGACAGTGGGGCCACTGGAAAAAGGATCATTCTCAGACACTCCCCACCATATCTCGGGGTCCACCCCAGGCCCAATAACAATGGGCTGGGAACCAGACTCAGGGGGACCCTGGCACCCCAGACCATGGTTCCTCAGATGAAGTGAGAGATGATCCAGTTGTGCCTGAGTTATTCCAGGGATGGAGCCCAAGCTCCAGACTCCAAGTCCGTCCGATACAGATGGACTCGGAGCTTTGGGTAATTGGCACGGTGGCCGGACACAAAGTCTCATTCCTAATAAGACACTGGAGCGGCCTTTTCACTTTTAACCTCCTTTAAGGGCCCTCTCCAACCTTCAGAAGTGGCCGTCGAAGGGGGTCTCAGGCATCCTTTTTTATCCCCAAATAACCTCTCCTCTCCTTTGTTCCTTTGGTAAGGCAACACTAACACATTCTTTTATAGTAGTTCCTCAATGCCCAATAGCATTGATGGGATGTGATCTTCTGGCTAAGCCACAAACTTCTATAAACTTTCCATTCTTAGATCCCATATCAATTCTTTGCATCCAAATGGCACCCGAACCCTTGAGCAGCCGTCACTCCCAAAACCTGTCACTGACCTTCCCCCGATAGCTCCTCAGGTCTGGGACACCGAAGCCACATTGGTAGCCCGACACCATTGCCCTGTACAGGTCTTTCTTAAAAAATCCCTCTCAGGTAATAACCCAAACTCAGTACACCCTGACCACAGAATCCTGACAAGGACTTAAACCAATAATCTACTGACTGCTCAAAGCCAGCCTTTTGGGGCCTATCGTTCTCCTCATACTGGCAGTCAAAGAGAGACCCACTCCTGGTGTCCAGTTCAAATTCTTAGCAAGATCAATGAGGCTATAATACCCTTACACCCCTTGGTCACTAATTCCTACACCCATCCCTCACATATTCCCCCGACACACTCTACTTCACGGTATTGGACCTCAAAGATGTTTTCTTTACTATATGTCTACACCACTCCTCACAGCCCCTATTTGCCTTCACCTGGACGGATCCAGACACATATCAATCTCAACAATTAAATTAGACAGTCTTACCACAAGGGTTTAGAGACAGCCCTCATTTTTTTGGTCAAGCCCTCCAAAGAGACCTACAAACTTTAGATGTAGGCTCCACTACCTTACTCCAATATGTAGATGATTTATTGTTATGTAGTTCCTCTCATCACAACTGCCTAGTCCACACTGCAAAGGTATTAAATGCCCTAGGCAACTGGGGCTACGGAGTCTCACTCTCCAAAGCACAAACTGCTTCCACCACTGTCAATTACATGGGATTGCTTCTCACTCCCACATCCAAAATAATTCCAGCTCAGAGACTTCAAGCCTTGACACAGATCCCCAGGCCTCAAACCAAGAGGGAACTTCTTTCTCTATTAGTTCTATTAAATGTCTTCCGAATATGGATACCAAATTTTGCCCTCCACCCAAAACCTCTCTACCAAGCTACTTGAGGAAACTTAGATGAATCCTTATTGGCCCCCCCTCTCTCCACACCCCAAATGAGTCTCTTACCAAAAATTTACTACAGGTCCCTTCTCTTTACTTACCTGATTACACCAAGCCTTTTTCCCTTTTTGTACATTCTTGACAAGGACACGCCTTAAGGATTCTGTGCCAAAAACGGGACATATGGGGGCCTCTAGCTTATTTATCTAAACAACTCGATCTCATCATGCTCAGATGGCCACCTTATCTCCAGGCCCTAGCTACAATCCCCCTCTTAATACCTGAAGCCCAAAAACTAACCTGAAATGCTCCTCTATATGTATGCTCACCTCATTCCTTCAAACATTTATTCTCTCATCAGGCTTTCCTTTCTCCGACCCGTTTGACTACAGATCCTCCACACACACCTCCTTGACCCATCCCTTTCGTTTATGCCTTGTAAACCTCTTAATCCTGCTAGCTTACTCCCTACACCAGATCCAGAAGCAGAACAACTATCTCATGACTGTGTTCAGACATTAGATATGACACTTAATTCCTTTGAACATATAACTGATCAGCCCCTTACTAACCCCACAGTCCCATCCTGGTTCATAGATGGCAGTGCCCAGAAACAAGACTCATTTGGGGCTGGATAACTATAATCCAGGTACAGTCCGACAAAGTTATCTTTCCTCGCCTCATCCAGTCAGTTACACTCCCAGCTCACACATCTTCACAACAGGCTGAACTGACAGCTCTTACAAAAGCTTTGACCCTAGCCAAAAACCAAAAGATAAACATTTACACTGACTCCAAGTATGTCTATAACATATTACATTCTAACATTATAATCTGGAGGGAGAGGGGATTCCTGACTCAGAAGGGCACACCTATTCTCAATGCTTCTCGGAACTCCTCCATGCAGCTCAGCTCCTAAAACAAGCTGCTGTAATACATTGCCGGGGACATCAGCGACATGGTCCTCTCGCCTTTTGTAACAATATAGCAGATCAGGAAGCAATGCAGCAGGCTGCTTCTGTTAGTTCTGTCTTTGAAAGTGAAATCGCTCAGTCGTGTCCAACTCTTTGCAACCCCGTGGACTGTAGCCTACCAGGCTCCTCCATCCATGGGATTCTCCAGGCAAGAATACTGGAGTGGGTTGCCATTTCCTTCTCCAGGGGAATCTTCCCCATCCAGGGATTGAACCCGGGTCTCCTGCATTGCAGGTCGACACTTTAACCTCTGAGCCACCAGGGAAGCCCTAGTTCTGTCTTTACTACAGCTCAAATTGATGAGCCTAATATCCGCACATTACTTTCATATTTACATTTCCTTTTCCACCCCTCTGCAAAAGTACTTAAGGTTTTCCTTCAGAACTTGATTGAACTGACTAAGGACAACATTACTTATTTAAATAATCTGACCCAAACTTGTGCCATTTGTCAGTGGACAAATCCTAATTCTAACATTCGCCCCACTCCTTTCCCCACCCACCAAGTCGCAGACATCTTCCTGCACAAGACTGTCAGGTAGATTTCATCCACACGCCACCCATAAAAAGGGTTAAATTTCTCCTAGTCTTCGTATATACATTTTCTGGATGGATCGGAGCTTTCCCGTCTACTAACAAACGAGCGTCTACTGTGGCTCAGCTTATTCTTACTGAAATCCTCCCCAGGTCTGGAAAGCCCTCCTCCCTCCAGTCTGACTACAGGCCTGAGTTCACATCCCAAATCACCTGAAATAGTGATAAATGAGCCCTTCAAGTTCATTGGAGGTTTCACATTCCTTATCGTCCCTGGTCTTCCGGCAAGGCTGAGAGAGCCAACCGAGTCCTAAAAAACAACTCTGACCAAATTAACTACTGAACTACAGACTGGACTAAACTCCTCCCTTTAGCCCTCTTAAAGGTCCAGGCCTTACCAAAAAACCCTTAAATATCAGTCTATTTGAGGCCATGTATGGGAGGCCCATAATACCTTTGGGTCTTCCCCCCTCCCAGGATGCTCCCAAACTGCCATCCCACCTTCCTTTTCCTTTACGTGCCCAGATACGAGATGCCCTTTGGCAACATATGGATGACTTACTCCCTTGACCACATCCCAATCTTCTATACCCATCCCTTCAAATATAAGACAAAGTTTGTATGACAACTCAGTCCCACTCAGATATAACCCCAAACTGGCAAGGTCCCTACATGGTAATTCTGCTGACCCCTATCGCTACAAAATTAAAAGAAATTATCCCTTGGGTACACATCACCCGGTTAAAAAAGGTTACGCAGCCCAATGATGAAAATGTTTGCCAGACTAATACTTATCAAGTTTCTCACACAGGCCCTACAACTCTATAAAGTTCTCACAGCTTCCACCGGCCCCAGTTGGTGATGGATGAGCCTGTCGGTTTCATGGCTTCAATTATTCCTGGAACAATTTCTGGCAGATATCTGGGTCTCGAGTCCTCAAGGATCCACGCTCAAACACACTGAAGATTACATCTCCAGCTTGTGGTTACTGGGAACCTTTTATAACTTTTACCCCTTTGAAATCCAGTTCTTTTCCATAGTAATCTATCTTATACTCACTTCCCCAAATGTTGTTTAACATCTTCTTGTTATCCTCCCTTCTTCCTGTCCCATGAACTCCTTCAAAATCCTAACCTCAACTATCTATTCTGGACCCTTAATTTAACCTATATACTTCTCAATGCTTCTAACCCATAACTGGCTAAAGACTGCTGGATATGTTTATCTGTAACTCCTCTGGGAGATTCAGCCCTCCCCATATCCATCCTCGACTGGACCACAGGTAAAAAGTCCCTACACCACTCATACCATGGGGAGCATTTATTCGTCTCATATCTTAAATAGCTTCACACAAGTGACCAAATCTGAAATTCAGACATACACTTAGAATCTTTACTCACTGAACTTCCCTTCCCTCCTTCAATGCAAAACCTCCAATAGGAGGCCCTATTGCCTAGAGAGTAACACTGTTACAACCAGCTCCTTTTTGCATATCCAGAAATTCCGGAAACAGTTCATATGACCAACCCGCGGGCACAATCCCTAACTCCATGTGCAACCATACCTCCACCTAACTCTTTGCCACTGGAAAGGCTATATATAATGTTTCTGGTCCTACAGGACACTCTAACCTTTTCAGGGCGGTTTCCCTCAGCATATCCCTCCACTTCTCCCATTGTTGGGGCCACCTTTGTGGGGTCTGTGAGCGTCCTTGAACGAACAATGAAAACCCCCCCTTGACTCCTCTTCGCCATCAACTTCAGCATTTGTATTACGACACGTGCCCTATTTTTCCTGTGTGGGATGTCTACATACCTGTCTACCTACTAACTGGACCAGGACCTGCACCCTGGTATACTCCAGTCCAAACATTTTAACAGCCACCAATGATCAACCCTTGCCTATTCCTCTCATCCACAAGTGAATAAAATGAGCCATTCATTTCATTCCCCTCCTAGTAGGGCTAGGAATACCAGCTGGTATTGGAAAAGGAACTGCTGGCTTAACCACCTCCATCCAAAACTAGCAGACACTCTCTAAAGACCTATCAGACAGCCTCCAGGAAAATAGCTCAAGGCAGGCCTAATAACTATCCAAAGTCAACTAGATTCCTTAGCGGCCATTGTATTTTACAGAAGAGAAGGAGATTAGACCTACTCAATGCAGAGAAGGGAGGTCTGTGCCTTTTTCTAGACGAATCCTGCTGTTTCTATGCCAACCAGTTGGGTATTGTCCAAGGAGCTGCAAAAAACCTCACAGATCGAGCCTCAAGAATCCACCAGAGATTAAACAACTCCTGGCAGTCATGGTTAACAGATTGGAACTGGAAGCTTTAGGTTTTACGCCTCCTCGGACCATTCATTTTTAACATCCTCCTACTCACCTTTGAACCTTGTTTGTTTAATCTTTTCCAGGGATTCCTCCAAGACCAAATCCGAGCCATTTCCTGAGACCAAGTCAAAACTGTTCTTTTCCTTGAGACCCTGACGGCCAGAATAGAAAATCAACACTATCCTCCCAGACCACAAACCCCTGACCCTCATTTATCACCACGAAGAAGCCCTGAACATTAGCGATGCCCACCTCTCTTTCTCTTTTTATATATATTCCTTAAGGTCTGGAATGAAGGAAGGTTACAGTGCTCAAAATGGCCTGGAGTTAAAAATCCCCTCCAGGTCCTCCCCACCATTCTATGCAAAACAAAGAACTCTCTCACCTGAAGAAAAAATAAATGGACATTAAAGGTTGATTATGCCCATCTCACAGCCTCTGGCCAATCTCCAGAATTTCTTGCCCCAGCTATTCAAGAGATAACTACTCCGAACAACCTTAGAGAAGAACAGGCCCCCTTAAGACAGTAGCTTTCCACATATATGCCTATATATATACTTACTCTTTTCTTGGGTTACTGCAGCAGCTCACTAATCTTGACTGCTGCCCCTTCTAGCCTCATTAAAGGTGATCTGTACCTGTAAAGTGCTGATCTCATTCTTTTTTCCAACCTCGCCTTCTCTAACTCCCTTACCCTACAACCAGACCACCTGACCTGCCTCTTGAGAAATCTGTATGCAGGCAGGAAGCAACAGTTAGAACTGGACACGGAACAACAGACTGGTTCCAGATAGGAAAAGGAGTACGTCAAGGCTGTATATTGTCGCCCTGCTTATTTAACTTATATGCAGAGTACATCATAAGAAATAATGGACTGGATGAAGCACATGATGGAATAAAGACTGCCGATTGCCGGGAGGAATATCAATAACCTTAGAAATGCAGATGACACCACCCTTATGGCAGAAACTGAAGAACTAAAAGCCTCTTGATGAAAGTGAAAGAGGAGAGTGAAAAAGTTGGCTTAAAGCTCAACATTCAGAAAACTAAGACCATGGCATCCGGTCCCATCACTTCATGGCAAATAGATGGGGAAACAGTGGCTGACTTTATTTCTGGGGCTCCAAAATCAGTGCAGATGGTGACTATAGCCATGAAATTAAAAGATGCTTACTCCTTGGAAGGAAAGTTATGACCAACCTAGAGAGCATATTAAAAAGCAGAGGCATTAAAAAAAAAAAAAAAGGCAGAGGCATTATTTTGCCAACAGAGGTCCATCTTGTCAAAGCTATGGTTTTTCCAGTAGTCATGTATGTATGTGAGCGTTGGACTATAAAGAAAGCTGAGCATTGAATTATTGATGCTTTTGAACTGTGGTGTCAGCGAAGACTCTTGAGAGTCCCTTGGACTGCAAGGAGATCCAACCAGTCCATCCTAAAGGAGATCAGTCCTGAATGTTCATTGAACGGACTGATGTTGAAGCTGAAACTCCAATACTCTGGCCACCTGATGTGAGGAGCTGACTCATTTGAAAAGACCCTGATGCTGGGAAAGACTGAAGGCAGGAGAAGGGGACAACAGAGGATGAGATGTTTGGATGGCATTACTGACTCAATGGACATGAGTTTGGGTAAACTCCGGGAGTTAGTGATGGACAGTGGGACTGGCGTGCTGCAGTCCACGGGGCCGCAGAGTTGGACACGACTGAGCGACTGAACTGAACTGAAGCATAAAAGCCATGTTTTAACATATTAGTAAGTTTAAAGCAAATTTGTGTATCATATTTTATAATATGATAATGTATGCCAGCCTCAAAGACTGAGATTATTCTATAAAGAACCAGGCCCTGTGATTTCAGAGGTGAGTTTTTTGAAAGTCTAAAAAGAAGTTTTTCATTTTAACTGAATTTAGAAGCAAAATCTAGCCCTTTGTGGACCTTATTGTGGCAAGACAGCAAATAGATGCTTGCAGGCTAAGAAAAAGTGCACCCTGGGGAAGAATTAAATGGTATGGATTTAAGAGTACAATTTCAGATAAAAATGATAAATTAACTTCAAAAAGACTTTTCATTGCTATGAAACTCCAAACTAGACATTATTTTTAGAGTCCTCTGCCTAAAACAGCTTCACTATAAAATCCCTTGGGAGTTCCTTTGATAGCTGGGTCCAGGTCCAATCATTTCTGATTAAAGCTATTTCGCATCTACAGACAGTCACCCTGGTCATTCTGGCCAGTAATGACTTTCCCTCCTCTGAATTTCAGTATCTGGTTTCTGCTGCTCAGACACAGGACTTCACACCTGGTAACATGGGACTATCAAGAACGAAAAAGACAACTGTCCTCTTAGAAGAATTAGATCCTCTAAGAACTTCTCAGCCTCCATAATTGTGAGACAATTTCTTATAATAATTACACACACACACACACACACACAAAACCTCGTGATATAAGCTCTCAAGAATGAGGAAACGTTATTTCCACTATATACTTAGTACCTGTTACAATTCTGCCACAGTGCAGGCTTCCCAAATAAAGCATATGTTTACTAGAGAGAAGTGCCCACAGAGCCAGGATTTGCTCTTAGTCTCTTCACAAAGCTCTGTCTGGGAAACAACGGGACCAAATCTTAGGGGAGGGGAGAGATTCTTTCATTTATTCATCCGCCAATTACTGCATATGTAGCCTGTAGCATGAATCAGGTCTTGTGCTGGATGAAAACATACAGAGATAAAATATATAATTTCTACCCTCATGGGCTTTTTATTTCCTAGAATAAGCAGAACCTAAGTGGATAAAATCCTAATTAACAGGGTTACTTCCACTTTAATCTGAAATGGGGTACGGACCTAACAGTAGAGCCTCAAGATCTATGAATCCAAATCTGATAGAACTGAAAAGGGAAAGCGATCCACAAATGCAGATTTCAACATTCTGCTCAGAAATCGACAAAAGAAGTACACAGAAAATCAGTAAGAATAGAGATTCACTGGACCCAAATAAAGGAGAAGGCCTATTCTTTTCAGAAGCACCGTTACATTTACCAAAGAGACAGTATTACGAGCCGGAAGACGAGTTTAGATTTGTTTAAAATAAGCTATGATTTTTCCAGTAGTCATGTACGGATGTGAGAGCTAGACTACAAAGAAAGCTGAGCGCCGAAAAATTGATGCTTTTGAACTGTGATGTTCGAAAGACTCTTGTGAGTCTCTTGGACTGCAAGGAGATCCAAACAGTCCATCCTAAAGGAAATCAGTTCTGAGTGTTCATTGGAAGGACTGATGTTGAAGCTGAAACTCCAATATTTTAGCCACCTGATGTGAAGAAGTGACTCATTTGAAAAGGCTCCGATGTTGGGAAAGATTGAAAGCAGGAGAAGGGGACGACAGAGGATGAGATGGCTGGATAACATCACCGACTCAATGCATGAGTTTGAGTAAACTTCGGGAGTTGGTGATGGACAGGGAGGCCTGGAGTGCTGCAGTCCATGGGGTCGCAAAGAGTTGTACACGACTGAGCGACTGAACTGAACTGAACTGAAAAAGGACCGAAATCCTAACCAAAACATTCGCATTCCTTCTGGGCGCAGAGCCCCTTCTCTCCAAGTGCAGGTGGAAAGAACGGGGAAGGTGACGAACAGCAAGCAACTGTATACAAGTATTCGGGCCTGCGCTGGACGACACCGGAGAGCGTGAGAGACCGCAAAGAGGAGTAACCGCCAGGGCGCGACTCCTCGCCCCGACTGGGAAGAGGGGGAGGGCTTACCGCTCCGGGTTCCTCGGGTTTCCGGCTGCGGTAACTGGACGGAAATAGTTTCAGGAAAAGAATACAGCCCACGCCGCCCTCCGCCGCCCACTCCCCCATTCTTCTCTTGCAGCAGCAAGAATAACCGCTCTTCCTCCTCTCCCTCCTCAAGTCCCGCCCTTTCACCCGCCCGGCTCCGGAGTAGAACCCCAGAATGCCGGCCCCGAGCGCGCCGCCGAGCGCGCCGTCGTCTACCGGGCGGCGGAAGTAAACGTGCCGGAAAGCTGTGTGCCGGAAGGTCGTAAAGCGGGCGCCTCTTCCGGTTAACGACAGCCGTGCCGAGCGTCCCCTCCGGCAGCCGCCCCTCGGTAAGCGTCTCCGCCGGATTCTCGGTAGTTCAGTTTTCTCCCCGGTTCCCAGCCAGGGTTTTCTGTGGTCGTCCTCTTTACCCCTGCATCATGTTCAAGAAATTTGATGAAAAAGAAAACGTGTCGAACTGTATCCAGTTGAAAACTTCCGTTATTAAAGGCATTAAGAACCAGTTGATGGAGCAGTTTCCCGGCATCGAACCGTGGCTGAACCAAATCATGCCAAAGAAGGATCCGGTCAAAATAGTGCGATGCCACGAGCACATAGAAATCCTCACGGTGAACGGGGAGCTGCTTTTCTTCAGGCAAAGGGAAGGGCCCTTCTACCCAACGCTGAGGCTGCTGCACAAGTATCCGTTCATCCTGCCCCGCCAGCAGGTGGACAAGGGAGCCATCAAGTTCGTGCTCAGCGGAGCCAACATTATGTGCCCAGGCCTGACCTCGCCGGGGGCCCGCCTCTTCCCCGCCGCAGTGGACACGGTGGTGGCGATCATGGCGGAGGGAAAGCAGCACGCCCTGTGCGTGGGCGTCATGAAGATGTCCGCGGACGAGATCGAGAAAGTCAACAAAGGAATCGGCATCGAGAACATCCATTACCTCAATGACGGGCTGTGGCACATGAAGACGTACAAGTGAGCCTGGGAGGACGCGCGCCTGGCGCCCCGTGGACCTCGTGCCCAGCCTGTGTCCGAGTGACTCCAGGGAGACGGCTCCTCAGTGCTTAAGACATTCAGCGGACACTAGAAAAGGAGAAAGGCCAAGTAAAAGTTTTGGAACGAACCCCTCTGTCTGTGTGTGTGTCATTTGTGTGTGTGCCTGTGAGTGTTTTTGTGTCCCGGGAGTGGTCAGTTTAGATTTCCTGTCTTGTTGGTCTAAGCAGGTATCCTTTGGAACAGGCTTATTATCTCTCTCAGAAAAGTAGATTTCAAAGTCAAGAGCGTGCACTTGGTAGACAGACCCTCGTGAGTGAAAAGGTAGGGGAAGAAAATGGCGAGGTCCAGGGGTTAAGACTGCCGCTTCCACCTCAGAGGGCTCAGATTCCATCCCTGGTGGGGAAAGCTAAAAACGTGCCCTGAGGCCAAAAAAACTGACTGTAGAGAGGCCCGAAACAACTCTATTCATACGACTGCTTTAAGGAGTGAGTACTATAAACAAAATCAGGTACAAAGTAAACTTCAGCCTTTGTTGGTTGTCCACCCAACAAACATTATTCCTGCTTTTTCCTTCTTGGTGCTGGAAATGTAGGTCCATCCCTTGGCTACAGGAGTCTGGAAAATGGTCATTATTCCAGGCGTATCATGGTGGGTGGTCTATTTCCTTATGAGATGGACTCATTTGTGGGTGGGCAATGGGCCCCAAGCAGGACCTTATGTTTAGGAAAATGAGGGTCCTTCCTCCCCTGGTTTTGAGTCATTTATAGCTTTAGGAGGAGCGACTAAAAAAAAAATGCTTGAGGAGAAACTCTCCTTACCTTGGATGGGGAATGATTTTGTTCTTGATAAATACACACACACACCCCCTTGATAATAGTCTGAAGGTGGTAATGTTGAAAATAGAAAATAATAGTGCCCTTGTTGATTTATGAACTGATGATTAATCAACTATGCAGACTCCTTATGTTGAGACTTCTTAAGGAATGTGACTGAATTCTGTGAAATGAAAAAATTTTTCTTGTAGATTGCTTCATTCTTAAGTTTTCTGAAATTTAAACCTAAAAGCTCAATTTTTGTAGAGAGGCATCATAGACCCCCCCAACTGAAAAATGTTTTAAGTGGGGATAAAATAAGTCAGCTGACAAATTCATTGGTGTCCTTCATATGAGCAGTTTTCAGTGAAATTCACATGAATGCTAGATAAATTGCAGTAGATTTAGGGGTGAAAGGGGAAGAGAAGGATGTGGGAGTCCACACTTAACGTCATTACTTAGAGAATTTGGGGAATTGAAAGGTGGGTGAAAGAAGGTTGTATTCAGGATACTCTGTTTTGGAGCTTATTTGCTGTTGTTATTTTAATTGTGTGGCTTTTTCTTTTTCTTTCTTGTGGCATGTTTGTTAGTGGGCTATCTGAGTATATTTGTATGCTGAGGGGAGAGATTCACTAAGAGTGGAATGCTTGGTGGGGATGTAGTCAGTGGAATAGGAGAGCAGGAAGGAGTGGCCCCAGAAGCAGGGGTGGAGGATGGCCTCTGTCCTCAGAGATGGGCACATTTGGGTTGTCTCCTTTCACCACAGGCTTGTCATGGAACAGCTCTTAAACACTCTTCTTCAAAATACTGTTTTTCTCCTCAAAGGAGTAGGGCTTTTGGCCCTAATAATTCTCCACCTCTGTCAGCAACATTAACTCTGATCACTGAAGGACCACTGTGGAGGGTCTGTAAACTCATGATCCTCTGGAGCACTCAAGCCTCCAATGAACACGGATGGAGACAGTCAAGCCAGCAACCTCACGGTTTTTTTTAACATACTCTGATGATCTCCACCAAATGCTGAACACGGACTTTCTGGATCTGCTCTAAGCTGCCTTCTTTCAGGTCTCTTCAATTCTTTTTCTTCCGTTCCCTCCTGGCTCATCTGACCCTATTGGATGCTGTTCATATCCTTTTGAACAACTCAGGATGGAAAGCCTGTGTACACATTGGAAATCAGATGGAGGTCAAGAATTCTATGAACTTCATGCAATTTCATGAAAAATTGGTGTGTGTGTGTGTGCATAGATAACTGCTTGGGAAATTATTGTCTACATTGGTCATGTGTTTAAGGTGATCTGTGAGCCTAAAGGGTATTGTGAGTGATTAGAAGAGGATCCCCTCTACTTCCTTTCCGCTACTGCCAGGGCTTCGTTAATGATAGGGATGCTAGATAATGATATATAAATTATAATCACATCTTAACACCAGAATCTACCCACCCCAGTGCTCTGTAACCCAGAATAGTTCAACAAACATTACTGGGTATTACTTTAGGGTCAGACACTGGGCTAGGAGTAAGGGACTGAAATAGAAATATAGTATTACTTTAACTGTTTTCCAGAAGCTTGGCCTTGTTAGGGAGGCAAATAGAGAATTTCACTTTGCTTTGTTTGTATATGTATTTAACCTTCCTTGGTGACTAGAGGTAAAGAATCTGCCTGCAATGCAGGAGACACAGGTTCAGTCCCTGGGTTGGGAAGATCCCCTGGAAAAAGAAATGGCAACCCACTTCAGTATTCTTGCCTAAGAAATCCCATGGGCAGAGGAGGCTGGCAGGCCAAGAGTCCACAGGGTCGCAAGAATCAGACATGACTTAGAGACTAAACCATCACCACCACCACCACCACCATCTAAACTAATATGGTAAATACCTGAATTACCTATGACCAAACAGCATGAGTGAATGAGGGAAAATTGTCTCTCCCTAGAGAATCAAAGGAGGTTTCTGAATAAGAGGATATGTGTGAGTGGGGGTAGAGAAAATGCTTAAGACTGTCTTCATAGTGAATATGGTGAAAAGTTACAGTAAAAGCTATAGTGCGAGCAATGCAGTTGAGTCACAGAAGCACAAGCAGTCTGGCTTCTGTAGGCCATGATTTTCACCTTAGGAAAAGGTGAGAGGAGATGATGCTGGAGGCTTTTGGTAGAGACCCATTTTTAATATGCTGGGAAGAATTTATATACTCAGCAATTTGAATGGGTCTTTAAAAGACTGCTAAGAAAGAGTGAGACGTGAACAATATTATATTTCGGGTAGATGATAAAGGTGAAAATAGTTCCATGGGGGCTGAGACTAGAAAAACTAATATTGCAGTGTGGCAGATACTTCATGCAAAAAATGATTTGGCACTGGTGAAAAGGATTTGAGCTATTAAAATATTTGCAGAGGAAAGTTTCCTAGGACCTTAAAAGCCAATCACTTGAGAAGAAATGGATAATAGTGTTACATCTCTTAAAGTACATAATTGTTTGCAGTTGTTTTTTCAAATAGGATCTTCACTGGTGGTCCACTGGTTAAGACTCTAGGCTTCCTCTGCAGAAGATGCTGGTTCCATCCTTGGTGGGGAGGGAAGATCCCCCATGCCCCACAGCATGGCCAAAAAAAAAGAAAATTCTTCCAGATCGAGAAAGTTTCACTAGTGAGTTCTACCAAACATTTCAGGAAGGAATAACTAAAAATTTACATAACTTCTTCTACAGTAAAAAGGTTTGGGAGACAACTTCCAACTCATTTTATGAGGCCAGCAGTACTGAAAAATCCAGACAGCAAACCTTCCCGTGAAACTATGGACCAACATCCTTCTGTATATAAATGCAAATACTGTTTACAAAATGAGCAATCTGTGCCCAGAAATATGTAAAAATTTTAAAACATGGCGTTTATTCAGGAACTGGAAGACTGGTTAAATATTTGAAATCAATGTAACGTATCAAGTTAATAGATTAAAGAAGAAAACAAGGTCTTTCCACTAGATGCAGAAAAATAAATTTGACATAGTTCACCATTCATTCACTAAAAGAAATCTTCCTTAACATGATGAAGTGGATCGATAAAATACCTGTAGCTCACATGTATTTATTGGTGAAAGACTGCTCTTTTCCTAAAATCAGGAACAGGACAGAAATCTGTATCAGTCATCTTAGATGTGAAATAAAGGAAGACAAAGAAATAAAAGGCTTATATCCTGTGTAGATATTACACACACACACACACATATATATATGTATATATTATATATGTTATGTCTAGTCACAGACAATTGAGTAGAAAATCCAAAGGAATGAACAAAATAAGCTGCTAGGACAGATTCATGAGGTTAGCAAATCAGTATTTTAAAATCAGTTGCATGTCTACAGGCTAGCAACGAACAATTGTTGAAGTTTAAAAATAAGCCATTTTCACTAACACAAAATAACTCGAGATCCTTAAGTATCAATCTAACAGTATGTGCTTGATCTGTATGCCCAAACCACAAAACACGAATGAAACGCTGAAAGGGCGCTTTCATAAACAGTGGTTCGATCTTTTCAGGAACAGGAAGACTGAATAAGGTGATAACTCAATTTTCCCCAAGTTAATAAAGAGATTTAATACAATTTGAGTCAAAATCACACAGGTTTTTCCTAAGAATTGGCAAACGATTTCTAAAATTTTAATGGCAACTCAAAGGGACAGGACTGTTATTCCAAACCATTTTTAAAAAGGAGAAAAAAAGTTGGAGAGCTCACATATCCAGATGTTAAGGCTTCCTATGAAGCTGCTGTAGATGGTGCGGTCTTAGCAAAAGGATAGGCTCATGAATGAGGGGAGCTGAGAAACGTCCAGAAATGCACCTGCTAAATATTGTTATTTGATTTTCTACAAAGTTTCAGAAGTAATTCCATTGAGGAAGAATAGTCTTCTCAAAAAATGCTGCTAGGGTCATGCATATGCAAAAATATTGAACTTTGGCTCTTACTTTGCAATGTAAACAAAAGTTAACTGAAAATGCATTGTAGACCTAAATGTTAAAGCATATCAAATTTCTGGAAATAAACAGAGGAGAAAACCTTTGTGACCTTGTGAAAGTTGCTCAGTCCTGTCCAACCCTTTGCATGGGCTATAATCCTGTAAGGCTCCTCTGTCCATAGAATATTCCAGGCAAAGATACTAGAGTGGGTAGCCATTCCCTTGGTCAAGGGATCTTCCAGACTCAGGGACTGAACCCAGGTCTCCTGGGTTGCAGGAGTTTCTTTGCAGGAAACTGACAGGAAATTGCAGGCAGTTTCTTTACCGTCTGAGCCACCAGGGAAGCCCTTGTGACCTCAAGTTTAGCAAAGACTTCTTAGATATAAAACCAAAAATACTTCGCCTAAATGAAGAAATAGAATTAACCAAAATTAAGAACTGAGTTTGTAAAGACACTGTTAAGACAAGGAAAAGGCAAATCATATTCTATGTATGTGTTTCTTATCAAAGCATATATTTAATAAGCTGTGAGCATTCAGTATTCAATGGTGAAAAAGCAGAAGCAATAAAAAACCAGGCAAAAAGGTTTGAACATACACTTCACCAAATTAGATATATGAATAGCAAATAAGCACGTGAAAAGATGCACACCATCTTTAATCATTAGAGAAATTCAAATTAAACCACAGTGAGATCCACTACATTTGAACAACAACAACAGAAAAGGCTGGCTGTGTTAAGTGTTGACAGAAATACTGAGCAAACGAAACTCATCCATTGCTGCTGGGAACGCAAGTGGTGCAGCCAGCCGTGGAAAGATACGTTAACAGTGTCTGTAGTTGTAATCCCCCCCAAAACTTGAAACACATAAAGGAATGTTCTTACCATCGTCATACACTTACCCATTCTCAATCTTCATTTGACTAGGAATTTTTTTTAACAACAAACATTACAAATAGTGATCAATACAGATTTTGAATATTACCTTTCAGATCCTAAAGACTAATGATAATAAGCATGTTGGTACATTTTTTCACCTCTGTGCACTTTCTCATTCTTTTGAAGATCGAGTCTGCGTTAATTCCGGGACCACAGTTCTTCAGTTCATGATATCCTCACATGATAAACTCCAGGAAAACTTTAAAACACTTATAAAAAGCATGATTGCAGTTTTTGTGTGCTCTTTCAGCAGAGCCAAATTCAGGGTATAATTATTTTCTTTGAAAATTCAGTTGACTCAACATATTTTCAAAGGAGGAAATTCCAAGGCTTTGAAAAGCACATCTGTGTTACAGAGGAAACATTTTCTAAGCAGGAAAAATCTTTCTGACTCTGCAAAGCATCACAATTTCAATCACATGTTTTGGGGTTATCTCTGTTGAAAGACTTCTCCTTCAGTCCAAATGATGTAAGAAGGGAGGCAAACAAGTCATGGTCACCTCAGAGGCTCAGCCAAACAAACATGGAAACTAGATGTGACATTAAATGGCTTTCCTCGGGCAAAATAATGCTTTTTAAAGTAAGCCCTGCACTTCTGGTATGTTGAAGATTTGTGCTGATGATGACCAAGGTTTTCAGAACCATACTGACGATGACCAAGGCTTTTAGAACCATGAAGTAAGCAGATCCTCCACAGACAAACCGACTATTGGTAATTATGTCTCTATTCTTTTGAGGTCAAATGACAGTCGATCCTTTTAAATTTGTATTTATCTGTACATCTCAGTAAAAAGTCTATGATGATGAAAAAAGAATAACAACGTGAGTGACCGTCAAAAGCATTTTGCTAAGTGAGACACAGTCTTAAAACTTGCAGATTCTCAGGCCAAAGAGAACTGTGATCTGTTTGCTGTAATTATCAATTATGCTGTCTTTTTTTTTTCCCCTTTCTGATGAACCTTCCAAGTTGTATTAGGTGTCAATGAAATATTAGTCACAACCTCAAAGTAGAGAGTTATTTTATTTGGTGGGATGTTTAGGACCCCAAGCCGGGGAGACAGCATCTCAGTCGCTCTGAGAAAACTGCTTCAAGGAGGCAGGAGGGAGAGTCAGGCTGTATACAAGTTTGCAACAAAGGGAGCAGTCATTCTGAACATCAAAGATCAGATATCAAGTTAAGGAACTTAGTGTTCTAGGTATGGGGAAATGCCAGCCTTTGGACTCACTGAATCCATTCCTTTCATTGCACTTCAGCTGTCTGGGGCCAAATTCTGTTTCCTTGTTCGCCTTAAGGAGTGGCAGCTGTGGCAGATGGCTGATTCGTGCATTCCCCAGCTTCTCAGCAGTCACTGTGAGGTGTGGAGGCACCTGCTGGATCCCACTTTGGTGAGCCCTCATTCACATTTGAAGGCCAGAAATTCCTGTTGGCTGTGACATTTTTTGTTTATTGATATGTCAGGAGATATTTTCGTTCCACATAGGACACTTTTGAGAAGCTGCAGGAAGGTTTTCAGTATCACTCTTAATTACAGGTCAGGCACCACTTCAGGAATGTGGTTTGAAAATGAGCCCTTAACCAAGTGATGCCATCATTCTAGTGATGCACCAAAGAGGCTTTGGTTTATCGCTTTGGTAACAATTCAGTTAATGTACTCTTACTCACAATTGAAGGATGCTATTTCAGACTAGCTATTTGTAGATGGATGCAGAGAAATTCCCTGAGCTGTGGGTACTTCCCCACAGGATCAGGTGGGGACTAACTCTCCACAGCTGCTAACAATTTTTATTCCATCCCTCTTTTCCTGGTGCTATTAGCACAAATCTGTGTCCCCAAGACACAGTGAGGCCAAATACATGGAAACATCACAGTCTGGAACAGAAAAGAGGTTACTCCAGGGCCTTGCAAGGAGATGAGTGGCTCCTGCCCTAAAAAGCCCTGCGCTCCCTGAAGGGTTTCCACAACGCGCTTTTAAAAGCCCAGGGAGGGAGAGGGCGTCTCAGGGTTTGAGATCAGCTCAGTGCACAGTTCTCTGATTGACTGATGGTGAGATAGCAGGGTGGTGTTACCAGGGTTAACATTGTCAGTCCTTAGGCTCCAGGAGGCCTGGGGCTGTGTGCTCATGGTCATCAAGCAGTTGTTCAGTCGCTCAGTCGTGTCCAACTCTTTGCGACCCCATGGACTGCAGGTTTCCCTGTCCATCACTTTCTCCCAGAGCTTGCTCAAACTCATGTCCATTGAGTCGGTGATGCCATCCAACCATCTCATCCTCTGTCATCCCCTTCTCCTCCTGCCCTCAATCTTTTCCCAGCTTCAGGGTCTTTTCCAGTGAGTCGGCTCTTCACATCCGGTGGCCAAAGTATTGGAACATGAGCTTCAGCATCAGTCCTTCCATTGAAAATTCAGGGTTGATTTCCTTTAGGATTGACTAGTTTGATCTCCTTGCAATCCAAGGAACTCTCAAGTGTCTTCTCCAGCACCATGATTTGAAAGCATCAATTCTTCAGTGCTCAACTTTCTTTATGGTCCAACTCTAACATCTGTACATGACTACAGCAAAAACCTTAGCTTTGACTAGACAGACCTTTGTCAGCAAGCAGTTAACATTTTTCATTTGGTGGAGGGTTTTCACATCTGTAAAACAGCTCAGGAAATGTTCATCAGATACTGTTATCTATTCATTAGGTACTTTTCAGAGAGGAGCTAAAGCAGAGGATATGGGGAAGGCCTGTTCCGGGAATGTCCATGGAGTCCTGCTCGGTTTCAGTTCCCCTTTTCCAAACCTTCACAGCCGTTCATCTGCAACCTCCCCCTCTCTCCATATAACCTTTAACATATCCATAATTTACGAGACCAACTGAGATAGGAGTATAACCTCCCCTTTGGTGCTGACAACTTGAGGCACAGAGAGGCCAGGCTAATTACCCAAAGTCACAGAGCCCATGAATGATGGAGCTGGGGTGGATTTGAAATATCTGACTCCAGAATCTGGGCAGTCGTCTGTAGAAGACACGACAGTATTTCCCCACCTGATCTGACCTGCCTTTTCACTTGTTACCTCACCCCCGGGGACATGTAAGAACTTCTGTTAGTTTCCCCTTTACTGAGAAAAAAAAAAAGTCACAGGGTCTCAATTTTTGTCTCCAAAAGCTGACCAGCCCACCTCTGCAGTCCAGCCAACCTGGTTTTCTCACTCTCACACTTTTTGTGGACATTTTGGAGTCTAGCTTAGGTTCAAACTATTCCCTTATCTTGAGTTTTCTCTTCCTGATGGCTTAATTACATTATCACTTTTCTTCAGAATTTAATGAAGGCTCTGCATTTCCTCTATTAGATTCTCTTTTATTCTTCCCTTCACCTAAAGCCGTATCTTCTGAAATCTTAAGAGAACATCATGTCTGTACATCTCATTTTGCCATTTTATCACTAAGACCTCAGGGAATCAAATAAGAGCTTTATCAGTTGTCATCTACTAGCAAAAACATAATGCTGTGCGTGTTAGGATGACAAAGCTGCATAAAACAGGGTTTTTTACAGAGAAATTATTGGGTTGGCCCCAAAGTTTATCTGAATTTTCCATAACATCTTAGGGAAACATCTTAAAAAACACTTTATTATAGAGACTTCCCTGGTAGTCCAGTGGTTAAGACTCTGCACTTCCATCGCAGAGGGCATGGGTTCAAACTCTGGTTGGGGAACTAAGATTCCATATGTTGTGTGGTGTGGCCCCCCGAAAATGGGTATTGTAATTCAGGTAAGATAAAATTAGTGCAGAAATTTAGCTTTAAAAGAAACCCACCCCCCACCAAAAAAAGAAAAGAAAAAGAAACACCAAAAAAGAATAAAATGTGAGGTGTAGGATTTTTCACATCAAACTGTAGTTCAGGGATAGATTACATATGTTCATGTATACCTAAAAGTTTAGGTATTAGTTTGAATACCTAAAAGCTAAGAAATATGTGATATACAATATGCAAAATATCTAAAGTGTGAACTTATAGTAAATGGGTCTTTAGTATAAATAAACTTTATGAAGTTTATATAAATAAACTTTAGAATAGTTTATTCTATTAGAATATTATAATGTAATAATAAACTATTAACAAAAAAAACACTTTTATGAAACTCATTCTTCAATTTTAATACACAATCCAATTATCAGTAATAATGGAGAAAACCTGGATATTTCTTGTAGCTTAAAAAAAATATATAGTCCTTCCTTTTAGACCTACAGCATGAACTCTAAATAAGAGTTAGCTATTTTTAACATTATAAAATGCTGTTTTAATTAAGGGCTGCACACTGGATATTTCTTGTCCAGAGAGTTTACACAGGAAAGGACCCCTCCCCACTCCTCCAGTCCTCCGCCACGCTACTCACATCGTGTCTTTTCATTTAAAACAAATATTTCAAGCAAGGTAATAATATTGGAACAGAGGAGAGTCTATTTTGACTCCATGCTGGATCTGTTTCTTTGAGTTTAAAACTTATTCTTCTGTTGCTTTTGTTATTATAATCATACACAATGTTGTTGTTGTTCAGTCATTAAGTCATTTCTGATTCTTTGCAACCCCATGGACTGCAGCAAGCCAGGCTTCCCTGTCTTACTCTATCTCCCAGAGCTTGCTCAAACTCATGTCCATTGAGTTGATGATGCCATCCAACCATCTCATCCTGTCACCCCTTTCTCCTGCCCTCAATCTTTCTCAGCATTATGGTCTTTTCCAGTGAGTTGGCTCTTCACATCAGGTGGCCAAAGAATTGGAGCTTCAGCTTCAGCATCAGTCCTTCCATTGAAAATTCAGGGTTGATTTCATTTAGAATTTCCTGGTTTGATCTCCTTGCAGTCCAAGGGACTCTCAAGTGTCTTCTCCAACACTGCAGTTCAAAAGCATCAATTCTTCAGTGCTCAGCCTTCTTTATGGTCCAACTCTCACATCCATACATGACTATTGGAAAAACCATAGCTTTGACTATATAGACCTTTGTTATAGATAGTAAGACATAATAGTCAACTATAAGAGGCTTGCATGTAGTTAAGGAGTCAGACTGTATGTACTTACATCCAATAATAATACTGAAATGTTATGAAAATGCTAAATGCATGGCACAGACTAGTTAACCGAGAGTAACTGGGGCTGTCTATAATTAAAAATTCAGGAAGCTTGTGGAATTCTTGGCATATGATAAACTCTCAGTAGTAATCATTAAAGTTACTAATATAGTTAAAGCTATGGTTTTTGCAGTAGTCATGTATGGATGTGAGAGTTGGACCATAAAGAAGGCTGAGCGCCAAAGAATTGATGCTTTCAAATTGTATTGGAGAAGACTCTTGAGAGTTCCTTGTACAGGAAGGAAAACAAACCAGTTAATCCTAAAGGAAACCAACCCTAAAATATTTATTGAAAGGACTGATGCTGAAGCTGAAGCTCCAATACTTTGGCCACCTGATGTGAAGAGCCTGACTCACTGAAAAAGACCCTGATGCTGGGAAAGACTGAGGGCAAGAGGAGAAAGGGGCGACAGAGGATGAGATGGTTAGATAGCATCACTGGCTCAATAGACATAAGTTTGAGCAAACTCCAGAAGATAATGAAGGACGGGGGGCCTGGTGTGCTGCCGTTCATGGGGTTGCAGAGTCACATCTGACTCAGTGACTGAACAAGTAAAAAAAGAAATGAAGTGTGTGTAATTTTCTCCATAGACTTACACTGAGAGAAAGAAACAATAGGTTAGAAACATCAGAAAGAAGATTTTTCTGGTGCTATTGTTGCTGCAATTAAAACAAGAGAATAGGAAAACTCCATTAGTAAAACGGAAACAAAAGCAGAGGATTCAAGGATTTTGCTTACAATGGCTGTGGATTATGTGTGTTTGGCAAAAAAAAAAAAAAAAAAGGGAACAGGAGAAGAGAAGGAGGATATGGAAAGGACAGGGCTCCTGAGCTAGCTGAGGTCTCTGTGGCTACGTCACCACTAGCAACAATAACCATAGTGCCGCAGTGTGGGTCAGAGGTCAGGTTAAGGATGGAGGCTTTGAGCAGCACCTTGTGGTCCCAGAGGCCTCCTGGTTTCAGCTGGGGGGGTTAAACCTCATAGCACACCCGTCTTGATGGGGTGCCGTGCAATGGGGCCCCACGTGGGCAGCTCTTCCTGTTTCCATGGTTCCTGCAGGTTTATTTCCTCTCTGAACACGCCTCGCTCGTTATGAATGTGGAGATCACGTTCCTGACATGCATGTGAAGTAAAGGTAAGCCACTTTAAAGTCAAGGTGAACCAGTCTGACATTGGCCCGAGGCCCGAAGCCAAGGTACCCACACTGGTGCTGGGAGAGGGACTTGAAACTGTGCTTGACATTCACATAATGAGCTAGAAATGTCAATTGCTGCTTGAGGTAAACATTTATTTTCCAGAGTAAATGTTACAGCCCCTGCTTTTTATGACCCCGTGTCATTTGAGCACTTGTCTAAAAGGGTTGAAATACAGCTTGAAGTAGCTTTCATTCCTAAACACAATCCACACACACAAATTTGTGTTTAACTACAAAACTATTTACTCCACCAGCTCATTGTAATCATCAAAACAGAGAACAGCACACATTTCCTTCATTATTAAAAATAAAACAAAACCAGGCCCTTCTCTCTGCCTTAGGTTCCTTTTGAATACTAATGTATAAAAGCCCCAATTAAATTAATCTTGGCTGTCACAGTCACACTTGGCAAATGAATCATAAAATAGTCTCCTCTTCATATGACAAGTTGTCCTTGATAGCAAATTAAAATCTTAATAAGGGTTTCTGAAATGCACATGCATATATACATGACTAATCTCTTTCATTGGAGGGCAGTGTCGGAATACAGAGTGTTTTTCTTTGCTTTTTTTTTTTTTGTTTCTTTTCAAATGGTGAATTTTAAAGAACATCTTCCAGATCTCTTTGTCTGGTGGTTTCAATGTATACCCTTGAATACTTTTAACTTGCCTACAAAATAAATGTTTTGGAAATTTTGCCAGAGCTGCTGGATAATGATCTTTTTAATCACATAAAATTATTTATTAACTATTTAGTTAAATGATAAAAATATCAATGATATAATAAGTCTTTCTACCTCTTAGCTTTCCTCAACAGCAGTGTTCTCTCAAGGCTGTGATTTCACATATCAACTGAAAAAAAAAATGCACAACTTGAAAATTGTGAGTTGTTTTATTTGGGGCAAAATGAGGACTGTAGCCTGGGAGACAGTACCTCAGATAGCTCAGAGAGACTGATTCAAAGAGGCAGTGGAGGGACGTAGATATATAAGATTTTGGTGAAGGGGGAGCTCAGTGCAAGCAAGCACTTACTTTACAAGAGGTTTTCTGCTAGTCACAAGGAACTGATGTCACCATTAAGCGATTTAGTGATTTTCTAGATATGAATAGATACAAGGATTGGGATAGTGAAAGCAGTCCCTCAAAATATCTAACTAAAGACCTGTTCCACCAGTTTCCCTGGAGCACAAAGTACCTCACTCTCCACCCTGAAATCCCTTCTGGGGGTGTTGAAGGTTGGCAGCTGTAGCAACACAGGGTTCAATCTCTAGAGATGGATAAAAAATGTCCTTGTTGTTATGCACTCAGTGGGAGATGCTCTTGGCAAGTGCCAATTTGTAGTTGACACACATGAAGAAATCAGAGACCAATTACAGGGGCAGATTCCCGCGAGCTGTCCAGATCTGGAGATGCAGCTGTCAAGATGGGGAGACGTTGGTAGAAAGACACTGGGAAACAGGCAGAGACATATAGCTTCAACTCTGACATGTGAAGAGCTTGAAAGTTGTCATTAGCATCCCCAGATCAGGAAAAAAGATGAACTAAAAAAAAAAAAAAAATGATGAAGTCTCAGGTGTAGGTACCACTCCAAACTCTGGAGAAAAAGGTGAACTTGGAGAATGAGAGCCCAGACCTGCTTATCTGGAATAGAACTCTCTGGAACCGTAAACTGGTAGCAGTACTTAAATTTTATTTTTGTTGAATTTCTGGAAGCAGAGGGTGAACTAGCTTGAGAATGAGAAGTCGATGGAGATCACAGAAAAGGGCTTTTCCTCCAGGAGCTCTGTGAAGAGCCAAGGAAGAGCCCCTTGTGGCTCTGGTGGGGAGAAGGATGTTTGAGAAAGACACTCAAGTGTTCTCAAGAACAGAAGCTTGTTCTGTGGGGAGCAGACTGTTCCAGGGCCTTTTCCCCCTTGGCGGAAGCCAGCTGCCCTGACTCCAGCCCCCTCTAGACTTCCGGAAGCTGAGCAGCACGTGTAAAGGTCACAGCCCACAGACACAAGCCCAGCAAGAGACTAGGGTTTAACCAGAATGTAACAGAGTACATCCCTGCCCCCACACTCCCATAAGGGGGTTCTCAAATGGTAGCAGTACATTGTAGGGAGCTGACTCTATCTAAGGAAGAATTCTAGGGGAGCCACAAAGACAGCAGGGGAGACGAAACCAACAGAAGTAGAGGACTTTGAAGTCTCCGACATGTACAGCTACTGTTGTAGCCACGTGTTCCGGAAAACAAACTCACTCAGAAGGACAATGCAGATAGTGGAGTGCAGCTTATTACACCGGCAGGCCCAAGGCAGAGTCTCCTCTTAGCCAAGGACCCCGACCAGCATTTGTGAAAATCTTTTATACCCCACGTGTACGTGTCCAAACCCACCACCCCAAATTCCTTGAGACTTACATAAACTAAGGAAGGGTAAATACAATCCCAATAACCCCATCACTCATGTGCCATGTGCTCAGACAGTTAAACAATTATCCAATAATCAATAAGCACGAGGTTACACTCAGACAGGTAGTGAAAAATTTATGGCTTGTCTGGAGGAAGGGGTGATTAGTGTATGTATTCTTTTAGGCGAGGAGTAACCTGGATATGATCTTCAAGGTTCCCCTGTCCGGAGGGGGTCTTATCCTTCTGTTGTCGTTTCCTTAGACACTAAACACAGAGTGCAGAGTCCATTGGAGAGGTGGCCGAGCATGATCAGCATGAACAGGCCTAAGGTGGGGTCCAGGCCCTATGAATTCCTTCTTCACTACAACAAACGACCCACACCCTGTGGGGAAGGTCTTTTTAGCTTGGTTCCTATTACCCAGCACATCATGTCTGGCTTTCAATTAAAAAAAAAAATCACACAGTGTGCTAAAAGGAAGGAAAATTACAGTCTGGAAAGACAAAATGAGCGTCAGAGATATACTTAACTATGGGACAGATTCTGGAATGCTTTGAAATCACTATGATTAAGCTCTAATGGAAAAGGTAGACAGCACACAAGAAGGAATGAACGATGCAAGCAGAGAGGTGGGAACTATCTGATGGGCTCGTGATTAGATTAGACATAGATGGGAAAGAATCACTGAGCTTGAAGGTACGTCAGCTGAAACGTTCCGAACTAAAATGCAAAGAGGAAAAAAAAAAATAAGGATGGGTGGGAAGGAGGAAGTGAAGGAGGAAACAGAACAGGCTCTGTCTTGAAAGCAGGACTCCACCTTGGGCTGGACTGTGGACTTGGAGCTATATGCCCAGTATCTATGGAAACGACCTACCAAGAAGGAAGAGCCCCAGGGCTCCATTGCCTAAAAGAATACGCTAATTATCTGTGGAACCGAATAGAATCATACATGCTATTATGCTTATTGGGGTATGACCACAGGCCTATTGATAATTGTATACTGTTAACTACCTAGGCTTAAGGCATATGAATGGTGGGTTAACTTTGATTGTATCATTCTATTTCCTTTGTTTAGATTAGTTTCAAGGAATTTGGGGGTGTGGGTTTGGGCACGTACACTTAGGGTTTATAAGGATTTCACAAAAAGCTGGTCAGGGTCCTTGGGTAAGAGGAAACTCTGCCTAGGGCCTGTCCGTATAATAAACTGCGCTCCACTATCTGCATTGTCCTTCTGAGTTAACTGCACTCCACTATCTGCATTGTCCTTCTGAGTGAGTTTGTTTCCTGGAAAGCGTGGCTACAACAAAAGGACCACAGAAGCTAGGATCTGGGTAGTTTAAGTCCAGCTCAGAGAGGCATTTTTAAAGATGGTTTTTGAAAAAAATTGTATTGATTTTAAATTGGAGGATAGCTTCTTTACAATGTTGTGCTGGTTTCTGCTTTACAGTGATGTGAATCAGCCGTAAATATATATATCTATCTCCTCTCTCTCGGGCCTCCCTCCTCTCCATCCCACCCCTCTAGGTCTTCACAGAGCCCTGGGCTAGCCTCCTTGTTATACAGCGTATCCAAAGAGGCATATTTTAACTGAAGCTTACATCAGACATTGCTTTCTCCCAATGCCACATCTTCCCTGCCCTCCCAGTCTCAATCCTATCCTGCGGGCCTTGGTGGGAACATTAGGCGCTAGCAAACATGAGGTGCAGTACAACGTGGGCTTCTCTGTTTCCTGGCACTGGCATCCCAACTTTGAATCCATGCATGCGAGATGGCCAAGCAGTGCTCCAGTAATTATAATGGCCACATTATTGCCTGTGCATCTGACACAACTAAAAGCAGACTGAAAATTGTTCTCAGACCCATTTTTCTACATTTCAGTATTCCAGTGTCTTTATAGATTTTTAGATAAAACATCATTCAACTATGGACTTTATAGATGGGAAATGTACAATGCTTTCCAAGTTGCCTGTGTTTCTAAAAATAAATGATAGTTTTCAAGCTCATGTTTTGATTTACATAAATTAATGCCTTATATTTTTCCATAATACTTCCTGATGAAATTGCATTTGGCACTTGATGACGAAGCTTACTTGAAGAGTCATGAATCCAGTTCCACAATTATTGAATTTCCAAATGGAACAGTTGGCAGCTCTTTCTTAGCACTGATGATATTTGGGTGATCCTAAATCAATCAGGGTATAAATACAAATCTATAAAAAATAGATGTGTGACTATCATTTTATATCAAAGAATGTTTGGTTTAGTTGAAACACTGAAATATTAGATGGCCTTTGCTGAGGGGCAAAATATACTGTAGGGTCTGTGGTCATCAGTTCTGGAATAAATTTCCTAGGTTGAGATCCTGTCTCTATGTCGTAGAGGCTCTGTGACTTTGGGGATGTAACAGCCTCTATATTCCTCAGAATTGAAATATGCAAAATTGAGATGAAAACACCTCCCTTGTTTAGGTCTCATGTGAGTAAAGGTATTACTATACACAGGTCACTCCCAAAGTGACTAAATAAGTGGTTAATGAGTATTTGCTGTTATTTTATTTTTATTTGCTGCTATTTTAAAACTTTCTTTGGTCCTAAAAATTAAACTGCCCAGAGACTCCCTACTAATGTCAAAGCCAACTGAAGATAAACTATTTGTAGTCCTGAAAAACACGTTAATGTTTGACTAAATGGTAATTTACTTGCCACCTGATGATACAGAATTTGATCCATATGGTCAATATATCCTTCCATAATTGAAGACAGAGAACATCAAGAAGAACCATATTTTCCTACGCCTGGTGTAAGGATGGATACTTCTTGCTCTGAATGGGCTCTGCTTGAGGTTCTTTTCGTTTTAAAAGATAATATATTTAAGAGTAGTTTCAGTTTTGCAACTAAATTAAGAAGATAGAGATTTCCCATATACCTTCAGCCCCACAAATGCATAGACCCCCACCATCAACATCGCTGCTGCAGAATGGTCCTTTTCATTTTACTTCTTTTAAAACCAAGGATGAACCTACTTTTCTTTTTTTTAATGTACTAAGGAAAGACAAAATTAAAGTCCACTCTGGCGTCACCGACTCGATGGACATGAGTTTGAGTAAGCTCCAGGAGTTGGTGATGGACAGGGGGCGGGGGGAGGAGGGGTTGGTCCCTGGGGTCGCGAAGAGTCAGACACGACTGAGCTACTGAACTGAACTGTAAGTCCATTCAATGCCCCTGTAACGGACGTAGCTCCCTTTCTCACTTTCTTTTGTTCTCTTGAAAGTTCTCAGTGGAAAAACATCCTTTATCAGAAGCAAAAAGCTTAATATTTGGGTGCGGGCCGCGAGAACTTTGTTTACAAAGAATTTGTTTTACTTCCCGCTTCCTGTAGATGGAGCTAAATCCTCAAGTATGTGTTCTGTGTTTGCACATCTAAATTCCTGGGAAGGAAGTCTTTGGAAGACAATGTTGTCTGAAGATTCTTCATCGCTTTTACTGAAAGTAGTGCTACAATGTGCAAATTCAGTGCTAAAAAAAACCCCAACGCATTTTTGAAACACAAGCCCTGTGCCTCCTTCTTCTTTGCAGGGAGCCTGTCTTAAATAGCAATGGCCAGACCTTTCCCTCCAAGGAGCAAGTGTCTTTTAATTTTATGGCTGCAGTCACCGTGGGCAGTGATTTTGGAGCCTCCCAAAATAAAATCTGTCACAGTTTTCATTCCCCCCCCATCATTATAGTAGCTTGTTGCTACTGTTTTATATTTCTGTGTTTTCTGAAAAATTAAACTGCCCATTATGCATTGTCCTTTTCTACGGGTGTTTCCTGTGTCCTGGTCGCCTCACTTGCTCTGTGTGGTTGAATGACCATATATAACAAGTTATGGTGACCTCTTAGTATTTCAGTCAGTTAATAAACATTGCATATCTGGGGACAGAGAGATGCACTTGATTACTTTCTCACATGGTTTCAAAAGGATGTGAGAATACAATGTGTCAGACCAACAGGAAACTTAAAAAAGGAAATAGAAAAAAATGTTTTAAAGGATCTGATTGTGTCCATACCAGGTTCACAGCCCTGTATTTGTTCATTGATTCCAAAACCAGGAAGAGAACCTTTATACCTTAAAAGGAAAAGAAAAAGCTGCATAATATTTAAAGGATTTTTAAATATCATTATTAAGATAGAAAACATTTTGATTAAATGCATTTTCCCATGTCTTGGATGTTTTTAAATTTACCCAACAGGTCATTGAGTACAGTTTATTTCTTGAAATAAGAAAAAAGAACGCTTCAAAAAGTTTGAGAGATGTTTTAGTATTTTTTTCCTTTTAGTGCCCAGATTTGTAGCTAGGCTAAGTCAGAGGCAGAATAAAAAATGAACCAATGCTTTTAATTGTAACCTAAAATGCTATCTTGAACTTAAGACATTGTAATTATTTTGAATTTCAGGAATATGCTGACAGAAAATTAAGAGCTACACAAGAGTGGTAAAGTTTTTAACATGTAGCAAGGTAAATTTCATGCTCCACATTTTAAAGCTACCTGTTAAAGAATTTACCACTCTTGTGTACCTTTTACTTCTCTGAAGCTAGGACATTTTCAATAATCAAACATTTTTTTTTTTTAGGAGATTAATATGTGAATTTGCAGGTTGGGTTAATTTCACTTATATCTGAGTTTAAAATTTATGTCTCAAATAATTCTCAAAATATTGGCTTACTCAATTTCATATATTTGTTAGCATTCAGAAGTATCATTTACTATAGTTTTCAGGGTTTAGAGGATTACAGAAAAAAATGATACTAAAGAGGTGAATTACAAAATTAGTGGTTCTCAAAACAACATCTAGGTTTATTCCTTTAAAAAATGATATAACCTTTCTCAAAGTTACATTTACTATTATACAAGCTATCTCTTGTTTTGATTTATTAGGAAGATATTAAAGACATTTTCTTTTTTATGCAGTTTTCTTAAGACTCCATTAAAACAAATGGCTTTCCGGTCTGTGCCTCTTTCCAAGTCAGATACTGGTTTAATATTGATTTGCAGAAGGGACTCCATTACAAAAACCTTTTGTAATTGTCCATATTCCCTGTGTTTAGGAAGCTTTTGAGACATCCAGGAATAAGTAGTTTCTGTAATGGTGAGAGAGAATTGTATGGTGCAGAAAATAAAGGCTTGTCTGTTGACTCAGGCTTGTGTATGAGTTAGTATATAATTTACTAATTAAAAAAGATGTTAACTTTGAGTTGTATTATTGCTTTCTAGATTAAAAAGAAAACAAACTGCCAGCAACTCTAGTTCTGTTTTCCCCTGTGAGAACACTGTGGGCCCACTGTGGAACTGAATTCCATAGGATAAAGAAATTTAAGTTGATTTTATGTGCCATAAAGTTTATGGAAAGATTCTTCACAGGTAAACATTATACTGGATTCTGGAACATTGAAAACATGCCAACTGACAGAGATTTGTAAAGATAATTGAACATGTTATCTTTGCATAGGTAGCAATAGTATATTTACATTTTAAAATGGGTGCCAGAAACTAGGGGTGGAGTATGGTGGAAGAAATGGGGAGATACTGGTCAAAGGGTAAAAAATTTCCAGTTAAAAGATGGGTGAGTTCTGGATCCAGTATATAGCATGGTGATTGTAGTTACTTATACTGTGTGGTATACTTGGAAGTTGCTAAGAGAGTAAATTTTAAATGTTCTCCTCTCACACACACACAATGGTAACTATGTGATGTGATGGAGGTGTTTCTTGTTGATAAGGTGGTCATTTTGCAACAACATTCAAGTGTATCAAGTCATCACATTGTACACCTTAGACTTGTACAGTGTTATAGCTCAATTATATCTCCATAAAGCTGGAAAAAGAGAAGAATAATTTGAATATATACTTTCTTACAGGTTAGGTGTTTTCCAGTTGGTCATGTTCAAGCCTGTTGTTTCCAGTTCTCCCCTGGCTTAAGGCCCTCTGTAAGCAAAGGGTAATAACTGAGTTAGGGTAATGGGTTTCCAGGGTCGTCTTGCCTGTTACCTTATTTAATAAGGTTTGGCTTGTGCAGTCACTAGTTGGATTCAATTATGTCTCTTCCTGACATTTTCATTCATTTGATTGCCCAGACCTAATATGTCAGGGAAGACAAGGTCTGGGGCCAGGACTATTTTCCTTTGAAAGCATCAGTGCTGATCAGATTTAAATATTTGCTTCCCCCCTCTCCCGCTACCAGTCCTACCACCTTGGCCATATCTAAGTCAACCAAATATTCTCCCAGAAAAAATTTTTAAAAGGTTTTTTGATATGGGTCATTTTAAAAGTCTTAATTGAATTTGCTATAATATTGTTTTGTTTTGTTTTGTTTTAATGTTTTGGGTTTTTGGCTATGAGGCATGAGGGAGTTTAGCTTCCTGACTGGGGATAGATAGAACCAGCACCTTTTGCACTAGAAGGCCAAGTCCCAACCACTGGACCACCAGGGAAGTCCCTCTTTCCCGTAAAATTTGTGAAAGCCCCCAAATAATTAAGAAAGGCACACGTTCAAACCTACTGACTCATCTGTAAATTGTTCAGGTAGAAAAGCGTCTTTTATTCATTCAGGAAGCATGGAAGGCAGTTCTAGCAAGGAAGCCACCTGGATCCTAAGGGTCACCTAGATGCATTTCTCTCTTCTTTTCATCTAGGCTCTATAGCTGTCGACGGAAAAGTGTCACCGGCTAGAACAGTGAACAATGGATGTTACAGCCATCAAGCCACTGCAGACACTCCAGCGGGGCACCCTGAGGGGACTCAGGAGGAGAAAGCACCAGACACCTGCCCCAGATGGCTGAGGAGCACATCAAAGGAATGACTTCTGCGAGCCCAGACTCTTGCATCTTCCTGTACACAGCAAAGTGCAAAATTCCTTATCTTGGGATGTCCAGTTTTCTTTACTTAACAGTAATCCCTTGAAGTTCTAACTACCTGAAATTTGTTGCAAAAACTCCTATGTGTCCTCCTACCTCTTTGGGGCTGTTCCTTAGGGTAGTTGTCCTCAGCCTTTTGGGTCCCAGCGACTGGTTGTGTGGAAGACAATTCTTCCATGGCCTGGGGACTGGGGGGAGTGGTTTCAGGATGATTCAAGTGCATTATATTTGTTATGTGTGCGAGCGTGCTACATCGATTTAGTCGTGTCCAACTCTTTGCAACCCCATGGACTGTAGCCCACCAGGCTCCTCTGTCCATGGGATTCTAAGGCAAGGCTCCTGGAGTGGGTTGTCATGCCTTCCTCCAGGGGATTTTCCTGACTCAGGGATTGAACCTGCATCTCCTTAACTGTAGGCAATTCTTTACCACTAGCACCACCTGGAAAGCCCACATGTATCATGCACTTTATTTCTGTTATCACATCAGCTCCATGTCAGATCATTAGGCATTAGATCCCAGAGGTTGAGGACCCCTGCCTTAGAGATATCTGAAAGGCTGCTTCTGGGGCTTAAGTCCTCAGCTTTGCTTGCTAAATAAAACAGGTATCTCAACTTTTAGGCCGTGTATTTTTTTTTTTTTTCAGTTGACATAGACTTCCTGCAGTGTGCCCACTGTACCCAGGCAGAGGGGTAGTGGGAGAATGAAGGAAAAAATAAAGCGGATCACAGGGCCCAATCGTGCATCCAATCCAAATTGCATAACCCGACAGATACTGTTTTACAGGCACATGAAGCAATAAGCCTGCATTTCCTGAGTAGGTCCTACCTCATCTGCGTTGTGATTAAATCACATACTGTCATGGATCTGAGAGTTCAGGGCAGTGAGGCTGGTGTTCAGTGGAAGCCCCTGAGTCTTTCAGCAGAACTCTGCCATGGATGTCGGTTATGGCACCAGCTCCTTATGAACTAAACTAAATGTGGACTTCATTTTAAAAGTCTTAAAAAATAATAAAAAAATAAAATAAACCAGTCTTGTTTTGCACGTCATGCTCGTTTAGTCCCATCTTATCTATCAACGGTTCCAGTAATTAGCTGCCTGCTCACTTCCAAGCATTGCAATATGATTATACAACATTTATAAAATTTGGAACCCATCCTGTCCTCCACTCAAAGTGAGACTTCAGGATTTAAAGACGCCTTCTTGTGTATCATATCATCTTTGGTGTGTGTAATGGACAGGTCCTTGTGTGGTTTCTATAAATTCACCTAAATGGGGGACTTTTCTAGAAAAGGTTCCTTCACCCTGCCTTCCATGAAGAGTGATGGAAGAATACAGTTAATTTTGTGAGTACAAGAACCATAAAAATGTCACTGACATGAAATCGCCTTTTTGTTTACATTAAAAGGGACAAATATTCTGCCCTCTCTAGAAACTTAATTAGAACATCTTCAAAGACCCTGAAAGAGACACAATTTTAGGAACTTTCAAGTACTGAATAATAGAGGTTTCCTTTATTTATTCCTTTGATTAATTCTACCCAAAGTGCATTTCCCCCCCAGAAGATATTTTCTTTGTTCTTTGTTCATTAACAAATCTTTATTCATCATGACTTGGAATCCAGTCACTCCTCTTGCAGATCTGTCCGTGTTCCCTCAGTTTCCTTGGCCCAGTGGAGGCACACACATGTGTAACACTCACAGTGTCATTCTAGGAATGGCCTTTTACTCTGTACGTGGCAACAAACAGTTAGGTTGTGTAGCCACGGAACCCACTTTATTTTATAGACTTTAGCTTCCTGAAGAGAGTTCAGAAATGAGGATGGGACTTCATTTGAAACCCTAGGTAAGTAGAGTTCAAATGGTCCACTTATTTATATCAACAAGTTCAATCCAGGCATCTCAAAAAATCTCCAAATAATAAATGCTTGAAGAGGACGTGGAAAAAAGGGAACCCCCTTCACTATTGCTGGGAATGTCAATTGATATGATGACTTTGGAGAACAATGTGATGGTTCTTTAACAGACTGAAAAGGGAACTACCATATGACCTAGCAATCCCACTTCTGGGTGTGAAAGTGAAAGTCGCTCAGTTGTGTCTGACTCTCTGCCACCCCATGGGCTATACAGTCTATGGAATTCTCCCAGGCCAGAATATTGGAGTGGGTAGCCTTTCCCTTTTCCAAGGATCTTCCCAATCCAGGATTAAACCCAGGTCTTCCGCATTGCAGGAGGATTCTTTACCAGCTGGGCCACAAGGGAAGCCCAAGAATACTGGAGTGGGTAGCCTATCCCTTCTCCAGTGAATCTTCCCAACCCGGGAATCAAACCAGGGTCCCCTGCATTGCAGGTGGGTTCTTTAGCAACTGAGCTATTAGGGGAGCCCTATACCCGGAGAAACCCATAATTTAAAAAATACATACACCCCAGTGTTCACTGCAGCACTATTTACAATAGCCTCTTTGGAGAAACATGTGAAAATGTACCATTAAATTCTCACAACTTTACTTTCAGACTAGCATAGCTATCTTGGCATTTCTATTTACTGTATATAGAGATCAGAAAACAATTTTGAAAGCTATTGGGAGCAACAGGGGGGAAAAAAGCACAGATAACCTTAAAATGGAAAAAGTACTGCAGTCACCTGATAGGCAAACCTCAGAAATACCAGCAGAGGGCGCAACAGCCTGTTCTCTAATGAGGGAGAAGCAATGATCAGAAAACAACCTAAAATGGCATTTTCTCTCCTTGCTTATTAGTTCTTAATACACTAGAAAATGTAATGACTTTATTGACAGCAACATTTGAAACTAAAATCTCAGAAGCTGTAATAATTGTATTCGAGTAGTGACAGGATTATTGTACATAATATCTGACTTTTGCAACTAAAAGTGACTCTAGATCTTTCTGGTCCAATTTCTCTGTTTAAGGACAGGGAGACTGAGATTCTTAAACTTGAAGTTAAGATTCAAGGCAAGAGTTTTGATGGGAATTCTGGTCGTATTATAGGGTCCAGGACTGTGATTTAACAACTCTGCTACTCAGCCATTTGTGGTTTTAGCCTAATAACCGCAGTTCGCCTGGGTAGGGAATTGGATGGGTGGATGGGATATGGGATCACTGAAGTCAAGAATATTTTTCAGCTGATGTTTATCTGTAGAGTCTCCTCAGCTCTCTTGTAAGAACATTCATGTTTTCAGAGAAGTGGCTTTTTCAGGGAGACCCTGCTATCCTCCTGTAACCTCTTCACCATTTTCTAAAGCATCTCTGTTTCTAGCTGTGACCGAGCAAAGTTGTTTTATCAAATGCTGTCTTTCCAGCCTCTGGTTATTTCTACAGTAGTGGGGGAGGGATTTTTCACACATTTGGTTTATACTAAGAAGATACTTCCTACAGCATCAACAAATATCCTGTAACAGGAATGAGCAAGGAGACCAGGCTTTGGTTCTGTAGCCAGAATTGTCATGGAAGTTATGCTGCTATTTAGGAAGTGGAGGCTGACATAAAGCTACATTATTAACTCACAGAAGTAATAAAAGCTTGCGTTCAAAAAGAACACGATGATTTGGAGATCATCTCCGAATCATCACTTGACCCCAAAACAAAAAGGACAGAAAATTGACATGACAGTCATGGACATTAAAATATTGAAATTTTATTTTGTAATTTACATTGTTTCTTCTTGCTCATATTGCCAAGTGGCTTGAAAACTGTCTGAAGGATCATAAATGGCTTACACTGGGAATTATAGATTAGAAATTTTTTCGAGAAGGTAAGAAGAGATAGAATTTCTGGAAACCTGGCTATACTACAAGATCTGTCCATATTTGTTTCCTTTTATCAGCAGGTACTACTTTCTATCAACCATTTAAAATGGGGATAGTAGTTTAACGATAAAATGACTTTCAATGTTTTACAGACAATACAAGGTAAATAAAACTTCATCAAATATCTGATTGTAAAACTTTACAGAAACTCTTCAAAATATGATTGAAAAATATGGTTTCCTTTTGAAAGTATCTGAAAATCAAATTACCCAGATCATTACAGATTTCACATTTAACTTTAAGTTTCAGTTTGACAAAACTTCTCTATTGGAGTACATATTTTAGAAGATGAAATCGGTAAACCCAGATTAAATGAGTAAGCAATTTCCCCTTTGCCTGGCTCAGACAGGTTGTTGCTATTATTTTTTAAATTTCCATTACAATGCAGCAAAATGAGCATCCAATTTTCAGCATGTGCAACATTTGAGCAGAAGGTTTTTTAGGTAATAACTGAATGTCCTTTTTCTCATAAAAAGTAAGTGGCTTAATCACATGTTCTTTTGGAGATATCCAAGGTTTAGCATTTCACGATTTTACCATCTTTGACCAAATAAAGGAAATAAGGAAACCTCTCTGATTTCTCTATGAGAAGTCTGTGTGAACAGCTATGTATAACAACTTGACAACATCACGGGAAATTTCCGGAATTTTATTTTAATACCTATTTGAATTGGTGATGATCCCTGAGGACAGGACTTTCCCCATGCTTATTCATTAGAAACTTTTCTGGATTAAATGCTGGCAGAAGTCCTCTTGGGAGCAGGGTCTGCATTATTTAAAAGGTCTCACAATCTATTCTCATGTCCAAATTTACACCGTTTTGTGAATCACATGTTTTCCTTTGGGTCAAGTTTAGCCTTTTTTCTTTTTAAATGAATAGAAATCTAGCAAGTAGAAAATCTGATGATGATTTTCATTGTATGAACCAAGAAAGTAATTTAAACCAAGTAGTATTAAAAACTACAACAATTTATTGCTTACTAATTATTATCTTTTTTCTTTTAGTGTAGATCCTGACTGAAAAGTTGCCAGATTTTCTAATGTATGATTTGAGATACATAATGTGTCACAGCTAGTGTGAGAAGCACCCTGGGTCATAGCGTCCCCATTCAGGACAGGAGTTGGGCTGAATGAGAGGTGGGTTCTTTTCCCAGGTTGGATGGGGTGGACTGTCTAGAATGGTCCTGCTGGAGCCCAAAGGGGTGGTGAGCAAGTCCAGGGCCCCAGTGTCCAGCAGGCAGGTTCCCAAGGCCCCACCCCAAACACACAGGGTCTGATGTGAATTTTGATCTGAATTCAAAATTCAGATTTGGGTTATCCTTTTGGATTTTAGAAAGGAAATACATGGCAGATACATAGATCATATGGTGTCCCGACCAGCTTCCTACTGTCAGGCACATTAAGGATTCTGGAGCTAAATAAGGACCATATATAGTTTATCCTCCCCTCGGGCCACCTGATGAGACTAGAGGAATTATGAAGGTTGCTTTTTTTTTTTCTGTTGTTATTGTTGCTTGTTTGTTTGGTTGGTTGGTTTTGGCTGCACAAAGTATAGGTGGGATCTTAGATCCCTGACCAGGGATGGAATTCATGCCCCCTGCAGTGGAAGCTCAAATTCTTGTTGTTGTTTGTTTTTTTTTTAATCTTTTTTTAATCTTTTACAATATTGCTTTGCTTTATGTTTTGATTTTTTTGGCCCTGAGGTAGGTGGGAATTCAGCTCCTAGACCAAGGATCAAACCCGCATCTCCTGTATTGGAAGTCAAAGTCTTAGCCATTAGACTGCCAGTCTCTGTTTGTTTGTTTGTTTTTAAGGCATTATGGATTTTGAATTGTGGATAAGAGATCATGGACCTGGATCCATGTGAAGCCTACTGATTAAATACAAACACTGAGAAAGTAAAACTTGTGATAACTTTTCCTGCAGCGGGGGTGTGGGTATCAGGTAGGACCTGACAAACACACATCTCCACTCTCGGGAGGGCGTGTGCTTTGGGTGATGATGGTGCATTGTCGTCAGTAGTTATTCCCTTCAATTCAGTTCAGTTCAGTCGCTCAGTCGTGTCCGATTCTTTGTGACCCCATGAACAGCAGCACGCCAGGCCTCCCTGTCCATCACCAACTCCCGGAGTCCACCCAAACCCATGCCCATCGAGTCGGTGATGCCATCCAACCATCTCATCCTCTGTTGTCCAATTCTCCTCCTGCCCTCAATCTTTCCCAGCATCATGGTCTTTTCCAATGAGTCAGCTCTTCGCATCAGGTAGCCAAAGGATTGGAGTTTCAGCTTCAACATCAGTCCTTCCAATGAACACCCAGGACTGATATCCTTTAAGATGGACTGGTTGGATCTCCTTGCTGTCCAAGGGACTCTCAAGAGTCTTCTCCAACACCACAGTTCAAAAGCATCAATTCTTCGGCACTCAGCTTTCTTTATAGTCCAACTCTCACATTCATACATGACCACTGGAAAAACCATAGCCTTAACGAGACAGACCTTTGTAGACAAAGTAATATCTTTGCTTTTTAATATGCTATCTAGGTTGGTCATAACTTTCCTTCCAAGGAGTAAGCGTCTTTTAATTTCATGGCTGCAGTCACCATCTGCAGTGATTTTGGAGCCCAGAAAAATAAAGTCAACCACTGTTTCCACTGTTTGCCCATCTATTTGCCATGATTCCATATAATTTTCCCTATTTTTGTGTTCTTTTTTTTTTTTGATGGCAATACAAACATACAAACTAACTGAAAAAAAAAGCTAACTTTTATTAACTTTGCAATTCAGTAACTGAAGGAATTTATTATGGAACCATTGACCTTTTACAGACTTTTTCTAATACATTACTTGGAAATATATGAAGACCATACGAATGGGAACAAGCAAAGGCTATTCATTCTGAGCTTCCTGGAGTGAAGGCAGGCAGCCATCCTCAGTTGCTTTTGTCAGGGGACTCGTAGGCAGGAAGGGGAGCTGGGCAGCTTCCTTGTGGACAAAAAGGAGGGCTTCAGGGGCCCCCAGATTGAGGCTGTCGGGGTGGTGAAAGCTATAGGCAGGCTAATATTACCATGGGGCCCCCAGGTGATTTTCTCTGGTCAGTTCTGTGTTAGGAATATGAACAGGGGCCAACATCAGAGAAGCTGACAGTTATTGGCCCAGGCCTGGCCATTTGGGGCTGATGGCTATAGGGACTGTGGTTAGCCTCCTGGGCTGGCTGCTGCAGAGGCTGTGGTCGGAGTTCTGCTGTCACAGTGGTGGTGGTAGCTAGGTCGCCAAGATGTGTCTGACCCTTTGCAGTCCCATGGACTGTTGCCCACCAAGCTCCTCTGTCCTTGGGATTTCCCAGGCAAGAATACTGGAGTGGGTAGCCATGTCCTCCTCCAGGAGATCTTCCTGACCCAGAAACTGAACCCATGTCTACTATACTGCAGGCTGACTCTTTACAGCTGAGCCACTGGGAAAGACCCGGTTTAGCTACTGCTATCTTCTGCATTCGGTCTCTCAGTAGAAGAGAGATCCAGAGGGTGTCCCAGAGTTTCTCAAAATGAGAGACTTATAGGGATAACTTGATGGATGAGGAGTCTAGAAGACTTGTGGCGGGCTTTCCTTAGATTATCCGCTTACTGGAGTGGCTTCGGAGTCAGGACATGCTGCATCCAGAGGGGCTTCTCAAGTCCCCACTGATTTCTGCAGCTCTGCAGCTGGGGGTGCCTCCCTGTGTTAGGCTCCTTTCATTTCATCAGGCACCTAACGTTCACTTTCTGTGTTCTAACAGCAAGATTGGCTCTAGGAACAAGCGCGACGTTCACATCTTAAAATATTCCCTTTCTGTGCAAAATTCCGCTCTAATGCAGCACATTAAGCAAATAATCTGCTTAGCAGATCCCAGGGAACTTACTGAGAAAGTGATGAATGGGAAGAAGGGTGAAAGAACAGAAAGACTGAAAAGAGAGATGGGCTCGTGAACTTCTGAGTCACTTGAACAAAATCGAATACTAACTATGAAAATTAACCATTAGTCAAACTAATTGACTTATAAGATGAATAGTCCTCTCAGAATCAAAATAATGATGTTAAATGGCAGAATAACTGCATTCGAGGTTACTGAGAGGGAAGACAATCTCTGGAGTGACTAAAGTTAATGGCCTGCTCGCACCCTGCTGCCAACTTGTTCTCTTTGGTACATATATATTCTCTCTCTCTTTCTCCCATCCATGGATGACTAACATCCATATCACACATCACAATAAAACACAACGATGATGTGAATATCACTCCCATATTTTGAATACTCCCTGAAGTGCTTTTTTGTGGTGATTAGGGTGATTTTTCATTTAGAACATGAAGATACTGATTTTTAAAATGAATCATTTCTGATACACATGGCACTTAAATGTACAGTATCATTTTATATTTTTATATAGATGTTCATCTGAGGCACCCAAAGTCCCTGGTTAACTTCAGTTTGTCTTATATCGAGTTTTGTGGCTACTCTGAAGATGCAAACACCGTGTGGCTTCCTGTCACAACTGCCGAGAGTGGTGAAGCATGTAGGATATCACCCAACTTGCAACCAGCAAGTTAGGCTGTCAGTTCCATGGATGGTCTCAGAAGACAGGAGACTCCAGATCAGAGACAAAGCAGAAATTTGATTCTGCCGACTGGGATACTAAAGTTTGCCCTTTGTGATCTTCTCTTAATAAAATAGAAGTAGAGGGCTGCCCTGTGAAAATGTTTATTCATGGATCATCATGGTGAGCAGGACCTTGATCCCAGAGGAAGGTTTTCCCACAGACACTCAACCTTATATGACTGTGAATGTGAAAGTGGTTTTCAGAAAGCAGTGCTGGCTGTAAATCTGCCACCCAGAGCAGGTCAGGCTATGCACCTCCAGCCCTTACTGCCGTGTTCGCTTGACCTCTTTATCCAATTTTTCCACCCGCTTTGCAATATCACCTTGTTCTGGTGTGGGTTGTGCTTCAAGTAAGCGTCACCCTACTAACAAATGAGGTGAAATCCACAATGCAAAATGTTACCTCTTGTAGGGAGGCAGAAGGAAGACATCAGAGAGAAGCACATAGGTAAATACGAATATAAATGCAAATATAAATATTCTTAATGATCCAGATTTGAGGCTGAGTGATTGGTTCATGAAAGTACATTTACTGTGCTTTATTTTAGAATTTATTTATTGTCTGCACTGGGTCTTCACTGCTGGGCAGGCTTTTTCTAGTTGCCACAAGTGGGGGCTGTTCTTGGTTGTGGTGATTGTGGCTTCTCTTACTGTGGAGCACTGGCTCTAGGGTGTGCGGGCTTCATTAGTTTTGGTGCTCAGGCTCAGTCTCCCCAAAGCATGTGGGATCTTCCCAGACCAGGGATTGAACCCATGTCACCTGCACCTGCAGGTAGATTTCTAACCACTGGACCACCAGGGAAGTCCTGCTCTATGTTTAAAAAGACACAGGACAAACATTCGTTTCTGTATATTTCACATGCAATATTTAGATATCAAATAACATTTAAAAATATGAAGGTGGGGAGGGGAATAACCTGATAGACTTATTAAGCAGCAAAGCTCACACCCTTCCTTTCAGAGGTTTGATTCAATAGATCCTAGCAGAGTCTGTGAATCTGCGTTAAAAAAAAAAATAGACTGAGGTGAGATCTGTATAAGGAGGAATCAGAACCCTGTTGAACAGAAAGAGTTTGCCTCAGGAGCAGCAAATCAGGTATGCAACAGGAAAGAGCTCCAGACGGCACAGTCACTGGCTCAGCCTGGGGGCCAGCACCCTTCAACAAATCAATCAACATTCCCTTCTCCATTCCCTGCAGCAGCTTTGCAAACCGTTTTCAAAAATCAGTGAACCACTCACAGTTTATCCACTCTGCAAAATAAACACAGTTTCTCATATCCACCACGGCTACTCCCCTCTTGGCTATATTCAGCTCTTTCAATAAGCAGCAAATATATACACCTTCCCAGGGAGATGACTCTTCCCATAAAATTGCCTCATATTTAGATGTCAATGAGACCCTCTAAAAAAGAGAGCAAGAGAGCTGAAGTGAGGGTCTTCCCCTAATTTAAACAGATTTGTCTTGGCAATGGCCAACCTTACTTCACCCTTAGGTGTGAACTTTACCACCTCCAGCCCCAAGGAAATCACCAGCAAACATGTTATCCTAAACCTCGGCTTCTATCAATATTCCAATGCCTCAGATACATAGGGAGTCCCAAAGGGTAATCTGCTCACCACTGTCAAATTCTTCCTCCAGCACTGTGACCATCATTCACACAACTGTCAGGAGTATGGATTTTGACCGATCACTGCTGAGTCTGCCTCAAGCCACCGTGTCTCCACTGGGGACATCTCTGGAGGGCTGGGGATGACCCCAGGTCCATCCAGAAGTCCCATACATTTGCATTTCTGTTGTTTGTTTAGTTCTGGTATTCATGCTGCACTTGTATTTCAGTTCTTTGGTGTGTATTATTATGTTGCTTGATTCATTCTGTATCAGAGAATAATCACAGTGAAAAGTCAATCTGGAGAAAAAGTTTAGCCCCCGGAGTCTTATGGTCACAGAAATTTTTGCCCACATTTTTACTGAAGTGAAGAAAATATGATCAACAAAGCATTTTCTGAAATAAAAACATTTACACTAACATAAAATTTAATGGGGGAAAAGGAGTGAAATTTACATTCAGGAAAGAAAAATCATGCAAAGTAGATGACAGTTATTTGAGCTTGTTTGTGTGTATTTTTCAATGGTTAATCCAAGATATAAAATGATTAAAATTTTTAGATTTCATTAGGTAAATTTAACAACAGTTTTCTAAATTTTAGTTAACTTATTTTTTTTTGTTTGTTTTCTTTTTTTCCATTTATTTTTATTAGATGTAGGCTAATTACTTTACAATATTGTAGTGGTTTTTGCCATACATTGACATGAATCAGCCATGGATTTACATGTATTCCCCATTGGGTAGTTAACTTGTTTTTAGAACTTCAATATTTATTGATCTGGAAATTACAGTCTTTACAACTATTTCAACTTATGACAAATTTTTTTTTGGTGGCCACTTAACATTGTGTGAAGGGGTATATAGTTTTTCAAAATTCTTCTGGCTGTTATGCAGGCAAAAATTTCCACCAAACTAGATGACTCACACTGTCTTTTGACTATAAATTCAGTCATGCTTTCTTGTCTTGTTTTCTAGAGATAGTCACTCTAATCTAATCTTTTGGGAGTGATCACTCATCTACCGTGAAGAAAGAATTATTAACAGTGGAAGAGGAAACATCACCAGAAAAACAAAAGCAAGAGATAATTTAATATGGTATAAACTTTGCAAGAAGTACAGTAAGCTAAAAAAAAAAAAAGGCAAAGAAGAAAAAAATCTGTGGGATTGCAGATGTTATTCTCTGATCACAAACCACACATTCTCATCAGGACTTGCAATGCCCTAATCTCAAAGCCTTAGACTCACATCTCCTTGCTATTGGTCTCTGAAGAAAAAGGAGACAGAAGGATTTCTGCCTTCCTCCCTTGCCTTCTGATGACTGCCGTGAACGATGGAGAAGTGCTTTCCAGCAGAAAGAAGCTCCCTGTCCACTGGATACCTCCCAATAGTCTGCATAACATGAACTTTCAGGTACCCAAGCATCCCTGTGATGCTCTTGAAAACCGACAAGCTGGCTTCCAGTGTCCTCATAACTGATCTGCTTAGAAAAATGTACCTTAGCCATGGGTAAGACGTGCTGCTGCTTCAGGAATCTTACTGTCTCTCTTCGTAGTTGACCGCGTGCATTTGTGCTATGTGCTAAGTCACTTCAGTCGTGTCTGACTTTCTGTGGCCCCATGGACTGTATGTAGCCTTCCAGGCTCCTTTGTCCATGGCATTCTCCAGGCAAGAATACCTGGAGTGGGTTGCCGTTTACTCCTCCAGGGGCCCTTCCTGACCCAGGGATCAAACCCAGTCATTGATCTTGTGTCTACCTGCATTGGCAGGCATTCTTTACCACTAGAACCACCTGTGCATTTGTGGTACTGATCTATTCTCCTTAATTACACTGCAATTAGTATCAGAATAAAAATCCACTATTTTTCATACAATTCTTTTTATATTTCTCTAAAATGAAATATTTCAATGGCACCTGACATTTTATTTTATTTTATTTTCCATTTATTTTTATTAGTTGGAGGCTAATTACTTTACAACATTGCAGTGGTTTTTGTCATACATTGAAATGAATTAGCCATGGATTTACATGTATTCCCCATCCCGGTCCCCCCTCCCACCTCCCTCTCCTCCCCATCCCTCTGGGTCTTCCAGTGCACCAAGCCCGAGCACTTGTCTCATGCATCCAACCTGGGCTGGTGATCTGTTTCACCCTAGATAATATACATGTTTCAATGCTGTTCTCTTGAAACATCCCACCCTCACCTTCTCCCACAGAGTCCACAAGTCTGTTCTATACATCTGAGTCTCTTTTTCTGTTTTGCATATAGGGTTATCGTTACCATCTTTCTAAATTCCATATATATGTGTTAGTATACTGTAATGGTCTTTATCTTTCTGGCTTACTTCGCTCTGTATAATGGGCTCCAGTTTCATCCATCTCATTAGAACTGATTCAAATGAATTCTTTTTAATGGCTGAGTAATATTCCATGGTGTATATGTACCACAGCTTCCTCATCCATTCGTCTGCTGATGGGCATCTAGGCACCTGACATTTTAGATGGGATCTTTATAAGATAAATGTAACTGCTTGATACATTCCCTGAATATGTATTTCATGACTGAGAAAAAATAAATTTCTTCCCACAAAATGGAAAGTTACTAGAAGCAAAGATGAAATGGAGTTATAGTCAGGGATGAAGAAAGAGGCAGAGAGGAAAGGGGAGCAAAAAAATAATTCTATTCCTCTGCAGGACAGCTGGAATCAGCACTTCAGGTGTCTTCCCAGTCATTCTGAGGTCCGGACTAGAAAAACAGCTTTCTTCCCTGGCAGGAAGTATCCTGATGGATTGGAATTTATTCTTTTGCAAAGTGCTAGAAAATCCACACACTGCTAGCAGAAAGGCCAAAGTGACCTACTGACAAACTGACAGGATTGTAGAGCTCCATCGATTAACTGTTACGTGTGGCACTAAACACTTAAAACATTATCACAAGACAATTTATAGACCTATGCATTTCCTGCACTTTCAAACAACAATGTTTCTTTCCACCTCAGCTCTGTAATTTTGTAGGACCAAATGTTAAAGACAAACAGACACTATGTTTTTCTTCTACCTTCTCTTGCTGGAATCATTGCAGGAGTTTTCCTCATATGCCAACACTTAAATCAGCAGCTTTATCTAGTCAAGAGAGAAGCATAATAAGAGTCACCTCCAGAATAAAAGGAAGAGCAATGATTCATACTTAATTATTCTAATGACGTTCTTAAGAGCTAGTCAATATCCGCATGCACGGAAAGCTGAAAAGACAGGTGGGATCTGACAGGTGTGTAGAAGTACCATCCATCTCTGGAAGAGACACGCCTTCCTTCCTATAGGAAAAGATGAAAGGTCTCCATCTTACTCAAGCCAGAAAAGACACAAACATGAGCATTTAGAACAAACCCATGGCAAAAAGAGGTAAATAAGACCAATACAAAACTGTCAATGAAAGAAGATAGCTGATCACCAAGGTGCAGGGGAAGGTAATTAATGGTGATAAAAATAGTCTGGTCTCTTTACTCCTTAACTTTCTTTTTAACATAATTCTATTTATTTATTTATTTTTGGCTGTGCTGGGTCTTCATTGCTGTGCACGGGCTTTCTCTAGTGGTGGCGAGCAGGGGCTGTTTTCTAGTTGTGGCGTGTGGGCTTCTCACTGCAGCAGCTTCTCTTGTTGCAGAGAATGGGCTCTAGGGTCCCTGGGCTCAGTAGCTGTGGCACATGGGTTTAACTGCCCCAAGGCATGTGGAATCGTCCCAGACTAGGGTCAAACCCATGTCTCCAGAATCAACAGGCAGATTCTTAACTGCTGGACCACCAAGGAAATCCTACTCCTTAACTCTCTTACCAAAATTAAAATGAATTCAGTTGTAAGTGATTCCAAAAATTCAGAAAGTAAGCTCTAACATTAAATGGGTGAAGATATTGTACGCCAGTTGAAATGTGGTCTGAGTTCATGAGGGGCTTCCCTGGTGGCTCAGGTGGTAAAGAATCTGCCTGAAATGCAGGAGACCCAGGTTCAGTCCCTGGGTTAGGAAGACCCCCTGGAGAAGGAAGTGGCAACCCACTCCAGTATTCCTACCTGGAAATTCCATGGACAGAGGAGCCAGGTGGCTACAGTTCATGGGGTCACCACGAGTCAGACATGACTGAGCAACTAACACTTTCACTGGGTCCATCAAGGAGTTTCTATTTAGAATGGAAGGATTGAGAGCATTTACTAACACAATCATATTTTCCCTTAGGTAAGGCCAGATTTGAATTTGTGTTATTTTATCTGGAAAGGTCACAAAAGATGAACTTTCCTCACTCTCTGTTATAAAGTGCACATCCACCCTTACTTTGAAAGGAATACTGATGCCTTTAACAAGGTTTTTAAAAAAATAGTTGGAAATTTGAGAAGAGTTTTTCAAAATTATTAAAGATTCATCTCTATACAAGATTTTCCACTTTTTTAGCAGACATGAATTATGGTTATAACATTTTCCAAAAATTAATTATACTAGTGGATATGGCTATAAATAACCCAAGGTCATAGGGTTGGGTATACATCACATAACAAGATTTTGTTGTTGTTCATTTTTCTTGTTAAATTACTATAATTAGTGATAAATTATGAATGTACTAAATAATGAGCTAGAATGATTTTTTCTAAAGCGGAATGTTCAGCCTGTTCAAGTTTTCAAAATAGCACATTGTGCAAGTGGAAAGCAAGCATTCTGGAAATACTTACTGTTATGTAATTATTTTTACCATGACTGACAAGTCTTAAGCAAAGCAAATTTCCATGAGAACTCATTCTTGCAAAGTGACTTAAAATGATCACATACAAAATACCACACTTTTGTTTTTCACATTTTTTTCCATGCCAAATACATAATATAAACACCCAAGCTGGTTGCTCACTGGCAATGCAAAAATAATAAGACCGACCCTGGTGATAGAAGAATGAATTTGCCTGTTTCCTCTGCTCCTGATCAGAGGAAGGCTTGGTTTGTCTTCTCCTCACACCTACATCCACCCTGTGGAGAATTCTGTAATCGTCATTCTGAAGATGTCATTCTTAAGGCCTTTTCTCTGTACCATTCAATGAACACTATACGCAGTGGCTAATGCACCAATTATTTTTACCCAGTAATTTAACCCTTGATAATAAACTAGGTTGTTCTCTAATTTTTCTTGAATGTGCTACTTGTCCCACTCTATCATATCATAAAATTAAGTCCAGATTCCAGACTGCCTGAGATCCATTCTTGGGTCTTTCACAAAAAAGTGTTTGTAACTTTGAGAAAATCACTTAAACTATTTTTTGCCTCAATTTTTTTCATGCAAAGTGGGAGTAATGATAAGCCATAGAGTTTATGGGAGTAAATAATAAAAATGTAAAAATTGTATAACAGTGTCTTTTTTTTTTTTTTACATTGTTCAAGTACAGTTGATTTGCAATATTGTGTTAATTTCTGCTATATAGCAAAGTGATTCAGTTATACATGGGCAGACTTTCTTTTTCAGATTCTTTTCCATGATGGTTTATCACAGGATATTGAATATAATTCTCTATGCTATACAGTGGGACCTTGTTGTTTATCCACTATGTATGTAATACCCTGCGTCTGCTAATCCCAAACTTCTAATATTTCCCTCCCCTAACCTCCTCCTCCTTGGCAACAACAAGTTTGTTCTTTATGTCTGTTTAGTGGACAAATTCATTTGTGTCATATTTTAGATTCCATATATAAATGATACCATATGGTGTCTTTCTCTTTCTGACGTACTTCACTTTGTATGATAATCTGTAGGTCCAGCCATGTTGCTGTAAATGGCATTATTCCATTCTTTTTTATGGCTGAGTAGTATTTCACTGTGTATATGTGCCACATTTTGTTTATTCATTCATCTATCAATGGACATTTAGGTTACTTCTATATGTAGGAAAGTTTCTGATATGTGTGTTATATAACATTCACTATCATCACTACTATTTTATTGTTACTGGTACTATCAAGTCCAGGGACTTCATACCATACCTTTGACATAATGCCTTGCACAAGACTGGTCATACAATGACTTCTCCATCAATTTTGATGACTAAATAGTAAGACTAGAAGGCAGAAGAAAATCCACAGACCAGTGTACAGTGTCGGCATATGCATGAGTTTGGGTGTAACTAATGATGAAACCATCACTGCTTTTGAATAACTGAGTAGGGCTATACAGCCATAAAGCATAATTGTGAGATGCTGATGAAACAACAGAGAGGTTCATTCATAACACATCAATCAAAAAATGGTGTGGATTTTCATGTAAAGCTTTTCTGGAGTTCATGGTGATACCAAATAGAAGCAGACACTTTGAAATAAGCTCATGGTGGCTCTAAGGGTAACATAAATGTAGCAGTGGGAAAAATGTCTAATTTTTAGTTCTACTTATTCATCTTGATGAATTCAACATCATCATCTTTGAAAATTGAAGGGCAGATTTTAATAATTGGAAAGGGTTAAATTAGATTTAGATAGAATATGACATAATCATTCAAAATATGATTGTAGAAAATTGAATGTAAGGAAAATTGTTCATGTTTAGTGGATATATATATACATATACAATGTGCTTAACATATACAATGATCATGTAAATTATCAGTGTGACTGAAACTTGGAGGAGGAGGATGAATAAAAGGAAGAGAAGGAGGAGAGGAGTTTGCTTTCCACTCAGCTGAGTTTTAAGCTAAGATACTGAATGTCTGAATGAAGAGACAATCTAGCATTTTTACAGAGCGCAACCCAAGAGGGGGCTCCTTATTCCTGAGAAAGAAGAAGTAAGAACACATGAGCAAAATGAATGTCACTTATAGAACAGCTCTTCTTTCTCTAAAAATAGAATGGAAGGCTAGGTTGCTACATGTAGCTTGGAAATATCATATATGTATTTCTTTGTTCAAAAAACCCAGATAAAAATGATTACTTGGAAATAAATTTAGGATGTAGGGGAGCTTAGGATATGCAGGGCAGAAGGAAGGATAAAAAGGCAAATAAAAATCTCTGTGTGTAAATATTTTAACATTTACTTTATTTCATCTTTTTAAAATTAAAAAAGAATTTTTTTTGCCATCTTAGTTCCCTGACCAAGGATTGAACCTGCATGTCTGGCATGCAGTGGAGAGTGTGGAGTCTTAACTACTGGACTGCCAGGGAAGTCCCAGCTCAATTTTATTTTTAACTTAAATTTATTTTAACTTGAAATTCTATTAAAAATCAAGTAACTCTATGATCTATATGTAGACCCAAAGCTGATTTATTTCATTAAAAAGAAACCTGTAACATAAGCCATACATGCAGTTCTTCATTTCGTCCACAGGAATTTTTTCTTAGAAAAACACAAAGGACTCTGGAATAGCTTGTACATATTTGCACTGTTATGAGGCCTATTTTGAGTTATAAATGATAGTTAATAATTTTTATTTCATTAGTCATATTTAATCTTTTCTAATTATGTGCTTTATTTGAATGAGAGTCATGAGACCCCCTTAAAATAAAACGAGATCTTTAATCTGACTTTACATATAAAGGCCTGGAAGGCTGCTGTTTCAAGATTCCTATTAGGAGGCAGTTTAGGTTTTAATCTAACGATATGTCCTGGCAAAAAGGTAAACTCAAACTGAATTTAAGTATCAAAAACTCCAGGAGCGTGTGGTCAGCAATGACTCTAGGTTTTAATGTTATAGGTTTCTTCATTCATATACCAGGGTGACTAATATGTGTAATATGTGCATACAATTACAATTAGTCATTATTAAAGTCAGGTGGCATGAAACCATATTTATTGTAAGGATATATATATACTGATAATACATATGTATTTTCACTAATGCTTACAACACTCTTTCTACATAGATAGAGATATTGTTCTCTCCAGTTCACAGGGTTAGGGCCTTATACCAGTTTGCTAACATGTAAGTGTCTTCATGAACTGAATCAAAAGCTTAGGCACTGGGGCTAGTCTCAATTTCCAAAAGAAAACAGATTTCATGGTGCCATTCCACATCTTTATTATATATATGTATGTGGCTCATACAAAATTGTCTTTATCTGAAGTGTTATTTTCTGAAGGAATGGAAATTTAGAGAACAAGGCGATTTCTGAAATAAAGACTATATTTATGATCAATGAGTCAAGAAAGGAAGTAAAAGAAGTCTTAAATGTGGCACTAATATTGTGAACAAAAGTACATTAGGCAAAATCCATAATACAGTCATAATATTTATGACAGTGGCAAAAAAAAAAAAAAACACAAAAAAAACCCAACCCAGAAATACAATAGCCTTTTAAAGTCTGTAGACAGAATATTATCTGGAAACAGTAACTTTCCATTATTTAGTAGTGAAGTGCCGTTCAAAGATATCAAAAATATTGCAGGCACAATGCAGTGTTTTTCCTGCTCTCTGAATAACATTGTCCTTACAACCTGGCATAATAGGGTACCACCCTCACAAAGAGTGATTGAAAAGCTGTCAATAGATCAAAACCTTGCAAAGGTCTAGGTAGAGTTGATGAAGCAAACAGCAGATGTAGATGGAGGTGGAGGCTAAGAATTTCAGGGAGTTATCACCACCTTTGTACCTAATGGGGCAAAAAAGAGAAAAGTGGTTGCTTCAGCTCAGCAAAGGGCTCTTGTAGGTGAGGGTCATTAGATGAGAGTTGTGCCCTCTCTGTCACTTGGACTTCCAAGCCCTCTGAGCCCTGGATCAGAGGAATGGGATGCAACATTTTTCAAGTGGTTTATGAAGTATAGCAACAAAGGGGTTCTTCCCCCACCTCCATCCTTCCCTTGGTTTCAAGACCTCATGCTTTCAGATTTGATGGGGGCGGCATCGAGCTCCACTTGCTTGTGTAAAGGGTGCATGGCACCCTTGTGGGATGGCGACCTGGAGGGGCCTCGAGCTGAGTCTCCAAAGGAGAGCTCCACTGGGTTAGAGGGCTAGGGATAGGCTTGCTCTAAGACCAGAGTTCACATTTCTCTCTCTGTTTGCACACGATTTTCTGGGCATGCTGGAAACTCTGCTGATCTAGGGTGGGACATGGTGATTTCGGGTGGGTGGACTCTGGTATCCCTGGATGAGAGGGCTAGGAACTGATTGGTCTGCTGTGGGCTCAGCAGAGCCAGCTGAGCCCTCCTGCGCCTGCCGCATCCTCCAGTGGCTGGTCCAGAACACTCTCTCGGCTGGCCTGGGCTCCAGGAAAGAGTGTGACAGCTACATGCCCTTTCCAAGCCTCTTCCTGCAGTGTGTTTGCAGCTGTCCGCTACCAAAGCAAATCTATGGCCAAACCCAGTGTCGGTGGGAAGAAATTAACTGTGGGAATGGATACGGGGAGATAAGGGAAATTAACTGTCAGTGCAGTCGCCCGTAGGTATGTTGGCCTCAAAAAACAAGCTCAGAATCATTCCTTTTCAAATATTCTCTGGGTGAGTTTATTGAATAGTTATCATCTATTTCTTTCTTTAATTTTTTTAAAATTTATTTTTAATTGAAGGATAGTTGCTCTACGATATTGTGTTAATTTCTGCCATACATCAACAGTTATCATCTAGTTCTTAAAAGCTGGGAAGACTTCCTCAGTGAAGGTATTTAAATCTGGGGTTTTCATTTCTGGAATGTTTTGAATAGCATTTCATTGATAAGGAATCACTTCCTTTCATAGACAAAGAATAATTTTAAGTTTTTATTACTAGTCTCAATTTCAATGCATTTTTTGTTTTTAAATAAAAGTTGTCATGTGTTTTTCAGGTATTTGTCATAAAGTTACCTTTTCAAATGTGTAGGATTTGTGGTGGTAAGCCCTGTATCCTTTTTACATATTTCATTTACATTTTTGTGTTATTATTAATACTAGATCAATCTTGCTAAGATTTTATCAATACATATAATTCACTATCTTAACCAGTTTTTTAAAATTCATTTATTTTTAATTGAAAGATAATTGGTTTATAGTATTGTATTGATTTCTGTCAAACATCCATATGAATCAGCCATAGTATCTTAACCAGTTTTAAGTGCACTGTTTAATTGCATTAGCCTTTCCCTTCTCCAGAGGATCTTCCCAACCCAGGGATCAAACCCAGGTCTCCCGCATTGCAGGCGGATTCTTTACCAGCTGAGCCACAAGGGAAGCCCAAGAACACTGGAGTGGGTAGCCTATCCCTTCTCCAGCAGATCTTCCCGACCCAGGAATCAAACTGGAGTCTCCTGGATTTCAGGGGATTCTTTACCAACTGAGCTATGAGGGAAGCCCAATTGCATTAAGTACATTTGTATTTTTGTGTAACCATCACAATCATCCACCTCCAGAACTTTTTTCATCGTGGAAAACTGAAACTCTAACCATTAAACAGTAACTTCCCATCCCCTCTCCCCGCGGTCCCTGGCAACCACCATTCTACTTCTATCTCAATGAATTTCCCTACTCTAGGTAGCTCATATAAGTGGAATCACACAATATTTTCTTTTTGTGACTGGTTTGTTTCACTTAGCATTAGTTCTCAAGGTTCACTCATATAACAGAGTACAAAATGCTTATTGATAAGTTTTCTGATCCCACATTACAGTTTTCACATTGAAAGAAACTCCCACTTGTCTGATCTTGGTATGGCATCAAAAAATAAAACAACAATCTGAAAAGGGTATTACTCAATTCCTCTCTTTTCCAGGTATATATTTTGTATGATGCTGAAAGTTTTGCAATATACTTTATTCAATGAAACATATTTCAATACAATGAATGTAAATGCAGACACTCAGACATTCAGAATTCAGAAACTCTATGGTATGTCTAATATTTATATCTATTAGTTTAATATTACTAATAGTTTGATATCTACTAATTCAGATAATAAAGAGATTTTCAAAAAGGTAACACAATGTCTCTCTTCTTGCTTTTTTTTCCTTTCTTTCTTTTTTTTTTTACCGTATAGTTACTCTTCTCAAAAAATAATGTAACAAGGTATGGGTTTATTATTGATAAATAACTGTTTCCAATATTCCTGTGGCCTGTGAGCTCTGTAATAGCACATAAAATGGAAATTTCAAACCAGTACTTAAGAAAAATCCCAATATCTCTAAATCACCTAGAAAAGTACAAAACTGAGAAACAACGTCAGCTTGTTATGCCATTAGAAGCAATTTGAACAATCAGTGCATTTGAAGTAATTTTCTGGCACTACTGGCTAAATGATTCAATTATTCCTCTCATTTTTGTACAGATCTATTACTGGGATCAGCATTTATAAGCAACAGACAATGTGAAAACTACAGAAAGTGAGGAACTAAGTCTATAATGCTGAGGAATGACGATGAGTCGTGTCAAACTTGAACTATATGATGATTGAATGATGATTGTGATGTAGACCTGGGCTCCCCAGTAGAGTAGCCACTAACTCGCTGTGACTGTGACCACGTACAAAGTGGCTAATCCTACTGAGATATGCTTCAGATGTAAGATACACACCGGATCTCAAAAACATAGTAGGAATAAAACAATGTGCTATACTTCATTCATAATACTTATGTTGATCACACTTTGAAATGATATTTCCTAAATATATTGGTTTAAATAATACATAGTTAAGTTAATATACCTGGAGAAGGACATGGCAACCCACTCCAGTATTCTTGCCTGGAGAATCCCATGGACAGAGGAACCTGGCGGGCTACAGTCCATGGGGTTGCAAAGAGTCAGGCACAACTGAGTGGCTATCACACCCACAGAAGTTAACATGCAGTGCAGGGCTCAGTTATGGCCAACTCTTTTGACTCCATGGACTGTAGCCTGCCGGCTTTCTCTGTCCATGGGTTTCTCCCGGCGAGAATACTGGAGTGGGTGGCCATTTACTACTCTAGGGGATTTTCATGACTCAGGGACTGAACCCACGTCTCCTGCGTCTCTTGCATTGGGAGGTGGATTCTTTACCACTGTGCTACCTGGGAAACCCAAAGTTAATATAGCCTGTTTTCATTTGTTTAATGTGGCTCCTGGAAAATTTAAAATTGCCTGTGTGCCCTCATTTTATTTCTATTGGGCAACATGGAAACAGGCAACTGAAGAATGGAATGTATGGATTTAAAAAATCCACACATCCATATTAAAGGGTTGCTTCAAAATTATGTCAGCAACATCCCTGGAATAAATTTTTAAAAAATCCTATTAATGTGTTAGCCAAATAACCTAGGTTTTTGTTCTATTCAACTGGATTAATTTCTAAATTAAAACAACTTAAAGTTTTCAATATCGATTATTCAGTAGGTAAATAATTGATTTCTATTATTCCAATAAAAATTAAAGAAAAACATATATCTTCATTTGTTTTATTTTGGAAGTCAAAATGATTATTCTTTGATAAATATTAGGGACATTCCTTGATGGATGTTGACTTGAAAATATAAAGAAAATTTAAAGCGTAACTTAAGGCCACATGGAAACACACTGACAAATAAGTAGGCTGTATATAAAATCTGCAAAATGTATAGCACGTCAATAATGCTATTCTTGGTGCCAGGAATGATCATAAAGGTAATGAACATCAATACTTCTGGTAGATTGAAACATCATTTTTTCTCTGAATTGATAATGGTTAGTTTCTTACTTGGAAATGGTCCGTGCCTCTTAAATACCTATCTCGGCTTTTCCTGAGTATCAGGACCACTTTGCTGTACTGGTGACTGCAGGCATCAAAGATGAAAGCCAAAAGATGAGTAAATTATATCCCAGGGCAACAGGAGGGAATTCTAGCCAGACTTTGGTGATGACTCAGTGATTGGGAAAGGCAGAAAATCAACCATAAAATGGAGAATGAGAAGAGCTCTCTCTTTCTCTCCATCCCCTTCTCCCTCTGCTACAAGTTATGAACTCTCAGATTTTAGGCAATTTGCCTTTCATTGTCCTTCCAGATTGCTTTTTCTGGCCATCCCTTTGCAGTTCCAGCAACTATAAAATGGTCTGAGTTTCTCCTTTGTCTTGCTTCATACCTTTTCTTCTCTTTGGCCCATCTTACTTCTCTTTTAAACCTCATTTTCAACCTGAACCCTTGTGCAAATCCATCATGAATTCAGTGCTCTTGAAATGCTCCATTCAAAACTGCCTGACCTAACAGTGTTCTGTTCTATGGCTCTTCCTTGATTCCATCCCATAATAGCAACTTGTACAACCTAAGCACAGCTGTGGAAAATGTCTCAGACAACCGATGTAAGGAAGTGGTTTGTATGAATGTAATAATAGATGCAGACGGCATTGTTGATTTTTGCCCCCAGGTGACATACAATTTAACAGTGACATGCTCAGATATACTACTTTAATAACAAAACAGAAGATTTATGACACAATATGGGTATGGAATATTTGGTATAAGACTGACCTCTTAGAATCCCTTTAATTAAATAAGTCATAATTAATCCACTCTGTTTTGTTGTTTCCTATATAAAATTTATACTGCTATCATTTTTTCTGTCATTTTTAAGATTCCTTGTCATCCTTTGCATTATACAGGTCTTATTCAGTCCAGAAAAATAGGAGAAGAGAGGCCTTAGTTAATGGTGATAGGTTTTGTTATTATTTAAATAACTTTTACTAGTTAAAATAAATTGTATTTATTTAAACATTATTTCTGTATATGTGCATGTTAGTCATATAAATATTTATACATAGAAATATAAATAAAACATTTTTGTGTTTTATATATATATATATATATATATATATATATATATATTTGTGTGTGTTATATACAAACAGGTAAAAAAATGTCCCTAAGTTCACATAGACTAGGAAATAAAACAGAAAGACAATCCTAACTCAAGCTTCATGACACTGTTACTTTTGATTTCTTAAATCCAGCCCTAAAAGCAAAGCAAATAAAGAAAAGAGAAATCAACAAAGGCTCCCAAATTTTAGTTTGGTACCAAATCCCTGAAAAATTGTCAGAGCTCCACCAATGAGCTAGAGCATGTTTGGAATGATCTTAGAGTAAAAGCCATAGGACAAACAGAAGTTTTCACATTCCACTTTTAGTAATTATTGATCAAAATGTTCCCTTTTAAAATAGTCTTTCATATGAGAGAAAGTCCCTGATGCTGGGAAAGATTGAGGGCAGAAGAAGAGGGCATCAGAGCAGATGAGATGGCTGGATGGCATCACCAATGCAATGGACATGAACTTGGGCAAACTCCAGGAGATGGCGAGGGACAGGGAGGCCTGGCGTGCTGCAGTCCATGGAGTCACAAAGAGTTGGACACGACTCGGTGACTGAACAACAACAGCAACGTGAGTAGAATACTGGACATTTTAAAGTGCCTTAAAGACTCTCATAGAATGTTTTATTCCTCCTCATTTTTATCGCTTAGTTATACTTACTGCAATCTGCTTTATGCAACCACACTACTTCTTAGGAGTGAAACTGTTTGTGACATACTGTTTGAAGACATACATGATGCTTCTATTTTTGTTAAATAGCTCAGAAAAAAGAAACATATTTGAATACCTACTCTAAGTATAAAAGTAATATTCTGAGCTGAAACCTCTACTTTTAAAATGCTAACACTTTCTGACTTACTTCAGTCAGAGGAAGACAAATACTGTATATTAACGCATATATATGGAATTTAGAAAGATGGGACCAACAATCCTACATGTGGGGCAGCAAAGGAGACAGATATAAAGAACAGACTTTTTTTTTTCCCATTCCAGCTAGTATTTTATTTATTTTTTTATATTGTAGTGGTTTTTGCCATACACTGACATGAATCAGCCATGGATTTACATGTGTTCCCCATCCCGATCCCCCCTTCCACCTCCCTCTCCATCCCATCCCTCTGGGTCTTCCCAGTGCACCAGCCCTGAGCACTTGTCTCATGCATCCAACCTGGGCTGGTGATGTGTTTCATACTTGATAGTATACTTGTTTCAATGCTGTTCTCTGTGAACATCCCACCCTCGCCTTCTCCCAGAAAGTCTAAAATTCTGTTCTGTACATCTGTGTCTGTTTTTCTGTTTTGCATGTAGGGTTATCGTTACCATCTTTTAAAATTCCATATATATGTGTTAGTATACTGTATTGGTCTTTATCTTTCTGACTTACTTCACTCTGTATAATGGGCTCTAGTTTCATCCATCTCTTTACAACTGATTCAAATGAATTCTTTTTAATGGCTGAGTAATATTCCATAGTGTATATGTACCACAGCTTCCTTATCCATTCTTCTGCTGATGGGCATCTAGGTTGCTTCCATGTCCTGGCTATTATAAACAGTGCTGCAATGAACATTGGGGTATACCTGCCTCTTTCAGATCTGCTTTCCTCGGTGTGTATGCCCAGGAGTGGGATTGCTGGGTCATATGGCAGTTCTATTTCCAGGTTTTAAAGAATCTCCACACTGTTCTCCATAGTGGCTGTACTAGTTTGCATCCCCACCAACAGTGTAAAAGGGTTCCCTTTTCTCCACACCCTCTCCAGCATTTATTGCTTGTAGACTTTTGGATAGCAGCCGTCCTGACTGGAGTGTAATGGTACATCATTGAGGTTTTGATTTGCATTTCTCTGATAATGTGTGATGTTGAGCATCTTTTCATGTGTTTGTTAGCCATCTGTGTGTAAAGAACAGACTTTTGGACTCAGTGGGAGAAGGTGAGGGTGGGATGATTTGAGAGAATAGCACTGAAACTTGTACTTGAGCTTGTGTAAAAGAGATGTAAAATAGATGACCAGTGCAGGTTTGATGCATGGAGCAGGGCACCCAAAGCCGGAGCTCTAGGATAACCCAGAGGGAGGGGGTGTGGGGAGGTGGGAGGGGGGTTCAGAATGGGGGGTACACATGTATACCTGTGGCAAATTCATGTCGATGTATGACAAAAGCCATCACAATACTGTAAAGTAATTATCCTCCAATTAAAATAAATAAATTGATTTAAAAAATAAAATGCCAGCACTACATTTGCCCTTAAATAAATCAATATCTTTTAAAATCAATGAAATATTTTAAATTGGAGCAATCGTAATTTCTCTTCTTGTACCACTACTGTTTCCTTTGTCTACTCTATATACTCTAATTATTGTCTGTAAAATTTTTCTCTCATCCTGGTGTATATTTGTTTTCTTTTTTTTTTTTCTTTTGGAAATTCAGTTGCTATATTTGTGAAGTGTGTGAAGGTCAGATTTCAGATGCAAGTTCTTCATTAATTATTTTGCAAAAGTCTTATTTTCAGGTGTCTCCTCTGAAATGCAGTGTTTGCTCCTGAATTTACATGGATAATGTGTCTCGCCACTGGCATTATAGCCTTCTAGCATCTGTTTTTTGGAATGTTCTAGGCCTATAGCCATTTTTGTTTCCTCTTCTATGAATTCAAGATGAAATCAAGTCTCCTACTGAATACAAATATGAATGTCAGTAAACTCCCTGCCTAACTGCAAGACATGTCCTCTCTGAAGTAGCTCCAGGGTTTTACCATTTTATCATTTCACTCCCAGTATTGTGTGGGCCACAGTATTTACTAGGAATACTTCTGAATGCCACAACAGGACACCATGGAAGAATGGATCTGTCTGTGTCCATGCTTAGTCATGTGACCCCATGGACTGTAGCAAGCCAGCTCCTCTGTCCATGAATTGTTATGGGCAAGATTACTTGAATGGGTTGCCATTCCCTGCTCCAGGGGATCTTCCCAACCTAGGAGTAGAACCCCAGTCTCCAGCATTTCAAGCAGATTCTTTATCATCTGAGCCATAGGGAAGCCCTAAGAAGGAATATTTCTTACTTGATACAAAACTTGAGTTAATTTCAAAAATATAATCATCCAAATATAATAAAACTCTTTTCTCAAAAAACTGTATCCTTTCTCTCTCCATGTCTCTCTCATCTCGGTCTCCATCTCTCTCCACATGCTCCAGGTTTCCTCTACGTCTTTATTTGAAATTGCCTTTGCCTCCATGTTCGTCTCTAACTCATCATCTCTGACTAGGTATTCTTATTCACTAATCCCTATCCTGGAAACCATCTCTGAATATTTTCTGATTCAATCATCTGATGGTTGTTAACGAATGCCTGATTTGTCTGCAATCCACATATCTTTATAATTTATATTCCGCCCATACTTAAGAAACTCTTCCAGAGGTCCTAATGAAAAGTGGTTTGAAATTCAGCCTGGTTAAAATAATACCTTAAGAATGTAGGCATATTAACCATACACATCCATGTGGTCTTTCCTTTACGTGCCATTTTTATTTACGATTTTACTATTACAGTTCTCTTCACAAAGTTTTTTTGTGTATCATAATTTTGATTGGCTAGGTAATATTTGTGTACTAGGTCACATTCCAGTTTCTGACACCATTTTCTTACTGTTCAGTTGCATTCATATGTGTTCTTCTCTGGCAAACGTTTACTTCTTTACTATTTACTGTTCATAAATAAAAAAAACTAACATTTGAACCCAGGCAGTCTGGCTCCAGAGTTCCTGCTCTTAATCACTGCACTTCACTTACTTTGGAGGTTATATTTCTCATCACTCAATTGTCAAGTCAAAGGGTATGACGATCAGTTTTTTTGTCCAGACTCATAGATTTATTTATAATTTTAAAAGCCCAAAATGTTATAAAGTCTAGCCACTTACAGAAAAAAATATCTTTTAATGAAAAAAAAAAACTTTTACTGATTTATATAAAATCATACCTTAAATTGTTTTAATTTGCAATGTATTTTTCTTACAAAATCAAAGATGTTTCATATGCTTGTATTCTATAGCATTTTCTCTCTGAGAATGGTCTATATTCCTGAAAGATATATTCCTTGGTGCCGTGATTGTTTTGTTTCAAAATCAAGATACATGTTAAAATGCATCTGGGATACGCATGCAAATATCTTTCCTAGCTTGTCTTCATGCTTTTATTCTAACTTTGTTATTTGTTTTAGTGTTTAAATTTTTAAAGTATTTGAGCTGTAAATTTTAGTTTTTAATTTTTAAATCATTTAGCTTTGTCTTTTGAAGCTATATTTTAAGTTTTTAAATTTATTTTTGGCCGTGCTAAGTCTTCACTGTTGCTCAGGCTTTCTCTAGTTGCAGTGTGCAGGCTTCTCATTGCAGTTCAGTTCAGTTCAGTTTGGTCGCTTAGTCATATCCGACTCCCTGTGACCCCACGAACTACAGCATGCCAGGCCTACTTGTCCATCACCAACTCCTGGAGCTTGCTCAAACTAATGTCCATTGATTTGGTGATGCCATCCAACCATCTCATCCTCTGTTATCCCCTTTTCCTGCCTTCAATCTTTCCCAGCATCAGGGTCTTTTCCAATGAGTCGATTCTTCACATCAGGTGGCCAAAACATTGGAGTGTGAGCTTCAGCATCAGTCTTTCCAATGAATATTCAGGACTGATTTTCTTTAGGATTGACTAGTTGGATCTCTTTGCAGTCCAAGGAACTCTCAAGCGTCTTCTCCAACATGACAGTTCTTTGGCACTCAGATTTCTTTATAGTCCAACTCTCACATCCATACATGACTACTGGAAAAACTATAGCTTTGACTAGATGGACCTTTGTTGGTGAAGTAATGTCTCTGCTTTTTAGTATGCTATCTAGGTTGGTCCTAGCTTTTCTTCCACGGAGCAAGCATCATTAAATGTCATGGCTGCAGTCACCATCTGCAGTAATTTTGGAGCCCCATAAAATAAAGTCTGTCACTGTTTCCATTGTTTCCCCATCTTTTGCCATGAAGTGATGGGACCTGATGTCATGATCTTAGCTTCTCTTATTGCACAGTATGGACTCTGGGCACCCAGGCTTCAGTAGATGTAGTGTGTGGGTTCAGTAGTTGCAGCTCACAGTCTCTAGAGTGAGTGCTCAGTAGTTCTGGCACTCAGGCTCAGTTGCCCTGTGGCATGTGGGATCTTTCCGGACCAGGGATTGAATGGTGTCCCCTGCATTGGCAGGCAGATTCTTATCCACTACACCACCAGAGAAGTCTTCATTTTAATTTTCAAACATAGTCTTTGTTTCTGTTATACCAAAGATGGAGGCATCATTATTGCTCCTCATATCTACTTAATTTTCAGTTCAGTTCAGTTCAGTTGCTCAGTCGTGTGTAATTCTTTGCAACCCCATGGACTGCAGCACGCCAGGTCTCCCTGTCCATCACCAACTCCTGGAGTTTACTCAAACTCATGTCCATTGAGTCAGTGATGCCATCCAGCCATTTCATCCTCTGTCGTCCCCTTCTCCTCCTGCCCTCAATCTTTCCCAGCTTCAGGGTCTTTTCAAATGAGTCAGTTCTTTGCATTAGGTGGCCAAAGGATTGGAGTTTCAGCTTCAGCATCAGTCCTTCCAATGAATATTCAGGACTGATTTCATTTAGGATAGACTGGTTGGATCTTCTTGCAGTCCAAGGGACTCTCAAGAGTCTTCTCCAACACCACAGTTCAAAAGCATCAATTCTTCGGTGCTCAAATTTCTTTGTAGTCCAACTCTCATATCCATACATGACTACTGGACAAACCATAGCCATGACTAGACAGACCTTTGTTGGCAAAGCAATGTCTTTGCTGTTTAATATGCTGTCTAGGTTGGTCATAACTTTCTTTCTAAGGAGTAGGTGTCTTTTAATTTCATGGCTGCAATCACCATCTGCAGTGATTTTGGAGCCCCCCAAAATAAAGTCTGCCACTGTTTCCACTGTTTCCCCATCTATTTGCCATGAAGTGATGGGACTAGATGTCATAATCTTAGCTTTTTGAATGTTGATCTTTAAGCCAACTTTTTCATTCTCTTTCACTTTCATCAAGAGACTCTTTAGATCTTCTTCACTTTCTGCCATAAGGGTGGTGTCATCTGCATATCTGAGGTTATTGATATTTCTCCCAGCAATCTTGATTCCAGCTTGTGCTTCATCCAGGCCAGTGTTTCTCATGATGTACTCTGCATATAAGTTAAATAAGCAGGGTGACAATATACAGCCTTGATTTAGTTTTAGATTTTTGATATTCTACTCTTTAGCCTACTCAGAGTTTAGTTTGATATATGGTATAAGTTTTGCTCCAACTTGTTGTTTCAACAAGAGCTATTAAAAGGCTATTTATTTATTTTTTCTTTCCTGATGAAATGCCATGGAACTTCTCTTATAGAATTAGTTGTGGTTCATGAAGTTTGCCCCTCTGTGTACCCAAGCTCTGGACTCTGAGTGAAATTTTGTCATCCCATGTCACATTTCAGGTCATAGTTAAAGCTGATACTTATTTACTTAAAAGAAAATGAAGTATGCCTGTTTTCTGGCCAGCCTACCTGAAGCTGGCTTTCTGATCAATGTGATATTTACCTGCAGCCCAATGCCTATTGGTCTTTGTTAGGTTTTTTATAAGCACAGGATTCCGAGCCTGTTAGCAACCATTCTATGTGTGGGGGAGCAAGATAGCACTTCAGGAATATGACTCCAGAAAACCCTTCCAAGGAGTGAGGGTCCAGGAAGGGACTGCAAGCATCAGCAGGAGGCAGGATGACCCCTCTCCTCGGCTTTTGTCTCCATGAAGGAACTCTTCCCAGAGCAGGACTCCTGTCCCCTCAGCACGCTGTTTTTCCCAGCTCGGGAGGAAGAGTGGTTACCTGAGTGGTAAGTTCCAGAGAGAAAGAGCTGGGTATGCAGGCTTCATCTTCTCTCTCCTTTCTATCTCTGGTGTTTCCTGTTGATTCCTGACTTCCGTGCACTTAGCACAAGAGCCCAGCCTTGAGGATAGGGGTCATGAGATCTTGGAAATGCATGTGGTGGGAGGGTAAATCTGCCTAGCTGCTGAGTTTATTGTTCAGAAGCCTTTGTGCTATGCTCCTCAGCCACACCTTCCCACTTAGTGTGTGTTTTCATTTCCACTTAGCAAACTCCTGGATCTCTCTCTTAATTGGTTGCAAGCATGGATGGATATCAAAGTGTCATTGATTTTCTTCAAGCTCCACAGTAATTCAAGATCAAGAATTAACATTTTGGAAGGAATTAAAATATTAGCTTCCTAATTGCATAAAGATTCATTTGATCTACTCCACTAGATATTAGTAAAAATAAAAGACACTTTCTGATTTTTCTTTTCTTGAGATTTCATGCATTGCAAACAAGAGTACTCAGGAAGTGACAACATACTTAACATTTATATATAATTATATGTATATATGTATTTCAAATCCTGAAAGATGATGCTGTGAAAGTGATGCACTCAATATGCCAGCAAATTTGAAATACTCAGCAGTGGCCACAGAACTGGAAAAGGTCACTCCAATCCCAAAGAAAGGCAATGCCAAAGAATGTTCACACTACCACACAATTGCACTCATATCACTGGCTAGCAAAGTAATTCTCAAAATTCTCCAAGCCAGGCTTCAAAAGTACATGAACTATGAAATTCCAGATTTTCAAGCTGGATTTAGAAAAGGCAGAGGAATCAGAGATCAAATTGCTGACATCTGTTGGATCATTGAAAAAACAAGAGAGTTCCAGAAAAACATTTACTTCTGCTTTATTGACTATACCAAAGCCTTTGACTGTGTGGATCACAACACACTGTGGAAAATTCTGAAAAAGATGGGAATACCCGACCATCTGATCTGCCATACAGAGAAATCTGTATGCAGATCAGGAAGCAACAGTTAGAACTGGACATGGAACAACAGATTGGTTCCAAATCGGGAAAGGCATACATCAAGCCTGATTATTGTCACCTGCTTATTTAACTTCTATTTTGTACATCATGTGAAATGCCGGGCTGAATTAGGCACAAGATTGCTGGGAGAAATATCAATAACCTCAGATATGCAGATGATACCACCCTTATGGCAGAAAGAGAAGAAGAACTAAAGAGCCTCTTGGTGAAAGTGAAAGAGGAGAGTGAAAAAGTTGGCTTAAAACTCAATATTCAGAAAACTAAGATCATGGCATCCCATTCCCATTACTTCATGGCAAATAGATGGGGAAACAATGGAAACAGTGAGAGGCTTTATTTCTTTTGGGCTCCAAAATCACTGCAGATGGTGACTGCAGCCATGAAATTAAAAAACACTTGCTCCTTAGAAGGAAAGTTAGGACCAACCTAGACAGTATATTAAAAAGCAGAGACATTACTTTGCCAACAAAGATCTGTCTAGTCAAAACTATAGTTTTTCCAGTAGTCATGTATGGATATGAGAGTTGGACTATAGAGAAATCTGAGCACCAAAGAATTGATGCTTTTGAACTGTGGTGTTGGAGAAGACTCTTGAGAGTCCCTTGGACTGCAAGGAGACCCAACCAGTCAATCCTAAAGGAAAACAATCCCATGTATTCATTGGAAGGACTAATGCTGAAGCTGAAACTCCAATCCTTTGGCTACCTGATACGAAGAACTGACTCATTTGAAAAGACCATGAAGCTGGGAAAGATTGAGGGCAGGAGAAGGGTCAACAGAGGATGAGATGGTTGGATGGCATCACCAACTTGATGGACATGAGTTTGAACAAGCTCCAGGAGTTGGTGATGGGCAAGCAAGCCTGGTATGCTGCAGTCAATGGGGTCGCAAAGAGTCAGACATGACTGAGCGACTGAACTGATACTGATAATATTCTAGATAGATTGGAGAAGGAAATGGCAGCCCGCTCCAGTATTCTTGCCTGAGAAATTCTATAGACAGGGGTGCCTGGTGGGCTACAGTCGAAGGGGTCACAGAGTTAGACACGACTGAGTGGCTGAACACATTTTAGATAGCTAAATAGATGTGAATGATGGATTGATGGATGGTTGGATGGATAGATGGATATACAGAGAGCAACATTTCTGATCTTGAAGACATACACACACACATACACACATGCACACATACACACACACACACACACACACACATAGGTCTTTAGATCTATATTCCCTATTTCTCTTCAATTTCTACAAAGCATGTTAAAACAACTCTTAATTTTATAAACAACAGTACTTGGTTTTCCCTTTATGTTTTGAAGACTCCAAATTTCCAAGAAGGCTGACATCACCTGTGTGGTGTTACTGCCCTTGGACTGAAGGAACGTCTGTCATTGTTGGTTGCAGGGAGTTGATTCAGTGGCTGTGGCTCTGGCTCTCTCAGGGCCTGTGAGCATTCACCTAACCTGATCTGATGGAAATATTTGACAGAACTTGTCAAGTGCCTCTGGTTCTTTTCTGCAATAATAGTGAAGTGATGAATGGTCAAACAGTTGATTCTAAACTACAAGTGTTCATGCCTGCTGAACTCATCTGGGGGATTATCCCCCTCCAACCAGACTATGAGGTGATGGAGGTAAAAGCGTGCCTCATGGGATCTGGTATACAGCTGGCAATAGGTACTGCTTAAGACAAAAAAAAAAAAAAAGTGATTGAACGATTCACTCACAGTAAACATGAGTCCCAATAAAAGAATAGAGACAATAAAGCCAGCAATTTGAAGGGCTCTCATCTTTATGCTTCCTCACAGTTCTGTATAGTTAACAGTGTTTCTTGTAGTTTTGTGTCTTTAGGTTTTATGATAAATGGTTAGGAGCCAGCATTTCTGTTATTAGAGTAAAATGATGTTGCCTAAGTCCCATTGTCTTAACTGAGAAACATCAGAAGTCTTGTAAAAGGGCCCCTCCTCATGTTTATTTTGTTGTCAAATGCTATGGATTATGGCACCTTATTCTGGAGAAAACAAAAAAGGCAAGGTTTCAGAAGTCAAGAAATCATATAAAAATGACTTTCAGGAAAGATCTTGTATTCTGTCTCCTTTCAATTTCCTCACATAACATAGAATCAGCTCCACTCTTCCAGAGTCACCAGGTAGAGCTGTGGGATTCAGAAAAGAAAATCAAGTCCTTGTACATTTCAGAACTCTTTGCATAATCACTTCTGACCTTGGATGGATTTCACTGCGTGGATCACCTTGAAAACAGCCTCTATCTAAAAGCCCACCCTCTCCTTTAAAGACTGGATTTAATGACACTTGTGAAGGTTTGTGCACACAGTGTTAGTCACTCAGTCGTGTCTGACTCTGTGACTCCATGGACTGTAGCTGTCCATGCTCCTCTCTCCATGGAATTCTCCAGGCAAGAATATGGGAGTTGGATGCCATTCCCTTCTCCAGGGGATCTTTCTGACCCAGGAATCAAATCCAGCTCTCCCACATTGCTGAAGGATTCTTCTATTTTCCTGGGAAGGTGAGACAGTTCCAAGAAAATATTTTTTTTTTTCTTTACGTGGGGTTGCTTCCTTCTGAACAAGCCTTGCATTTATAGGAATTTTATGCTACAGTATGAATAATGAATCTGGAAAAGCATTCTTTCCAGGATAGATGTATGTACCAAAGTATTTTCTCCCTGATATTCAATCATGATTGTTCTCATTACACATACCTGTTCCTAGATAAGTGGAACAATATAAAATTATGTCCAAGAAAAGCTAAAAATATTTTATTGGGTATTAGATGATTCTGAAATAAATAATTTAATTTTTTCTTTGTATTGACCAAGGCAGAGAAAAGTTATTCTAACTCCACTCATCAATTAATTTAATAAACATTACTGTGCATCTTTTACAGGCCATGTACAATGTCTGTATCAGCTTATAGAAGAACGACCACTGCGGAGACCCTGCCTTGGAGGCTGGGGGTGCTGTGTGAGGGCATCTCTGCCTGATTCTGAGATCAGTACCAGGGAGCCCTCTCACCCCCGAGATAAGCCACTTACCCCCATCAGCCTAATTAAAGGTGATAATCTGGTCTCTCATGGGCCTTCTGGTTTGGTTTTGTTGAATTTCTCAATAAGGTCAAGGACTGGGTGTGGGGGAAAAGTACAGACACCAGAAGGTGCTATCAGTCCAGCCCATACAGACCCTTAATTAGGAATAGATTTGGCCCCTAGAACCTGCAACGTTACTCACGTCAGTAAAGTGAACCCTGCGATGAACTGGGGACCTTGGTGCTTATGATGTATTAACGCAGTTTATCCTTGGCTTAAAAAATAAGTTGCCATTCTGTCAATAGTGTCTGTGCATGTGAGGGGAGTGGGTATATGAGAAATTTATGAACCTTACTGTCAATTTTGTTGTAATCCTAAAACTACGTTTTAAAAAAACGGTCTCAAATAAAAATAACACTCAGGGCCGACATTTTCGGCAAAACTTTTGTTTCACTTTTACATGTGCTAAGTTGCTTCAGTTGTGTCCGATTCTTTGCGACCCTATGGACTGTAGCCCGCCAGGCTCCTCTGTCCATGGGATTCTCCAGTCCAGAATATTGGAGTGGGTTGCCATTTCCTCCTCCAGGGGGTCTTCCTGACTCAGGGATAGAGTCCCTGTCTCCTGTGTCTCCTGCATTGCAGGCAAATTCTTTACTAGCTGAGCCATCATATATACACACACTGTATATGTGTGTGTGCTTGTTAGATTGTGAGGTAGAGTGTTTTTTTGGGTCAAAAATGTTTGCAGGCCATTGTAGTTAAATTATACTTGCAAATAAAAGCACAAATTAACTTCAAAAAAACAAAAGAAAACAAATAAAATAGAACAGGTTTGGTTCTTACTAAAAGACATGGAACAACAGACTGGTTCCAAATAGGAAAAGGAGTCAGGCTGTATATTGTCACCCTGCTTATTTAACTTATATGCAGAGTACATCATGAGAAACGCTGGGCTGGAAGAAGCACAAGCTGGAATCAAGATTGCCAGGAGAAATGTCAATAACCTCAGATATGCAGATGACACCACTCTTTTTTTTTTTTTTCATTTATTTTTATTAGTTGGAGGCTAATTACATCATAACATTGCAGTGGGTTTTGTCGTACATTGACATGAATCAGCCATGGAGTTACATGTATTCCCCATCCCGATCCCCCCTCCCACCTCCCTCTCCACCCGATTCCTCTGGGTCTTCCCAGTGCACCAGGCCCGAGCACTTGCAGATGACACCACTCTTATGGCAGAAAGTGAAGAGAAACTAAAAGCCTCTTGATGAAAGTGAAAGAGGAGAGTGAAAAAGTTGCCTTAAAACTCAACATTCAGAAAACTAAGATCATGGCATCTTGGTCCCATCACTTCATGGGAAATAGATGGGGAAACAGTGGAAACAATGTCAGACTTTACTTTTTTGGGCTCCAAAATCACTGCAGATGGTGATTGCAGCTATGAAATTACAAGATGCTTATTCCTTGGAAGGAAAGTTATGGCCAACCTAGATAGCATATTAAAAAGCAGAGACATTACTTTGCCACCAAAGGTTCATCTAGTCAAGGCTATGGTTTTTCCAGTGATCATGTATGGATGTGAGAGTTGGACTGTGAAGAAAGCTGAGTGCCGAAGAATTGATGCTTTTGAACTGTGGTGTTGGAGAAGACTCTTGAGAGTCTCTTGGACTGCAAGGAGATCCAGCCAGTCCATCCTGAAGGAGATCAGTCCTGGGTGCTCATTGGAAGGACTGATGCTAAAGTTGAAACTCCAATACTTTGGCCACCTGATGCGAAGAGCTGACTCATTGGAAAAGACCCTGATGCTGGGAGAGATTGGGGGCAGGAGGAGAAAGGGACAGCAGAGGATGAGATGGCTGGATGGCATCACTGACTCGATGGACATGAGTTTGAGTAAACTCTGGGAGTTGGTGATAGACAGGGAGGCCTGGTGTGCTGCGATTCATGGGGTCGCAAAGAGTCGGACATGACTGAGCGACTGAACTGAACTGAAAGATACTTGGAGTCTATTTTCTGTCCCCCCCCCCCACCCTCCCCTCACCCTTGGGTCAGTGTGCCCTCTGTAGAGATAGTGTCATCCCATATGGAGTTGGCCAATGACCTCCCTTTATACTCCCACATTTTAAACTTGAAAGGAAAGGAACTTCTCAATGAATCATTGAGAGAGCAAGCTCCCTTTTACTGTGTTTCAAAAATGAATGAGAAGCGGAATCAGTAAAAGCATAGATCCACCCAGAGTGTAATTACAGGCACTCATTTGGCTTCTGGCTCGTCCCCACCTATCCACTCCTGTAGCTTGTGTTCTGCTGCCATGGCTGGCCCACCACTCTCATACGTGCACCTTATAGCTTCTCGCTTCCATAGTTTGCTTTTATTATTCAATATGCCTTTGCTTACCTGGCTGGCTCTCTCTCCATGTTCCAAAACTAGGCTCAGAGACCATTTCCCTCTTCTGCCTGTCTTTGGAACCCTGTGGTTAGGGCACCAGGGCCATCTTTTCAATTACCGTAATGTATCACAACAGTCCATTTATATGTCTATCTTTTCCTACAAGAATAAAAGCATGAAAGTATCTTACTTTTTTTTTAACTTGTTTGCAATTGGAGGATAATTGTTTTACAATATTGTGTTGGCTCTTCTCCTGTGACAACGGGCATCAGCCATAGGTATACACCTGTCCTCTCCCTCTCGAACCCCACAACCCCCACCATATTCTACCCCTCCAGGTTGTCACAGTTGAGCTCCACATTGAGCTCCCTGTTACACAGCAAGTTCTCATTAGCTATTTATTTTCCCTATGGTAATGTATATGTTTCAATGCTAACTTTCTCAAATTGTCCCACCCTCTCCTTCACCCGATGTGTTCACGAGTCCATTCTCTATGTCTGCGTCTCTGTTCATTGTTCAGTCACTCAGTTGTGCCTGACTCTCTGCAACCCCATGGACTGTAGCCCGTCAGGCTACTGTGTCCACATGGGATTCTCCAGGCGAGATTACTGGCATGAGTTGCCATTCCTACTCCAGGGGATCTTCCCTACCCAGGGACTGAACCTGCATCTTTTACAACTCCTGCATTGGCAGATGGGTTCTTTATCCTCTGAGCCACCAGGAAAGCCCTATTAGGTATCTAATAAGCACCTCTATTCTTCGGAGAAGGCAATGGCACCCCACTCCAGTACTCTTGCCTGGAAAATCCCATGGACGGAGACGCCTGGTAGGTTGCAGTCCATGGGGTCATGAAGAGTCAGACATGACTGAGCAACTTTAATTTCACTTTTCACTTTTATGCATTGGAGAAGGAAATGGCAACCCACTCCAGTGTTCTTGCCTGGAGAATCCCAGGGATGGGGTCTCACAGAGTCGGACACAACTGAAGTGACTTAGCAGTAGCATTCTTGCCCTGCAAATAAGTTCATTGGTACTATTTTTCTATATTTCATGTATATGAGTTAACATATGGTATTTGTTTTTCTGACTTACTTCACTCTCTACAACAGGCTCTAGTTTCATCCACCTCACTAGAACTGGCTCAAATGTGTTGCTTTGTATGATTGAGTAATATTTCATCATATATATGTTTCACAACTTTTTTATCCATTCATCTGTCGATGGACGTCTAGGTTGCTTCCATGTCCTAGATATTGTAAACAGTGCTATAATGAACACTGGGGTGCATGTGTCTTTTTCAATTATGGCTTTTCAGAGTATATTGGAGAAAGAAATGGCAACCCACTCCAGTATTCTTGCCTGGAGAATTCTAGGGACAGAGGAGCCTGGTGGGCTGCCATCTATGGGATTACACAGAGTTGGACATGACTGAAGCGACTTAGCAGCAGCAGGGTATATGCCCAGAAGTGGGATTGCTGGGTCGTATGGCAATTTTATTACTAATTTTAAAAATAATTTCTGTACTGTTCCCCATGGTGGTTATATCAGTTTACATTCCCACCAACAGTGCAAGAGGCTTTTCTTTTCTCCATACCCTCTCTAGCATATACTGTTCGTAGATTTTTTGATGATGGCCATTCTGACTGATATGGGGTGATACCTCATTATGGTTTTGATTTGCATTTCTTTAATAACAAGCGATGTTGAGTATCTTTTCATGTGTTTGTTGGCCATCTGTATGTCTTCTTTGGAGAAATGTCTGCTTAAGCCTTCTGCACAGTTTTTGATTGGGTTGTTTGTTTTTCTGGTATTGAGCTGCATGAGCTGTTTGGTATTGAGCTGCATGAGCTGTTTGTATATTTCAGAGATTAATCCTTTGTCAGTTCTTTTATTTGCAATTATTTTCTCCCATTCTGAGGGTTGTCTTTTCATCTTATTTATAGTTTCCTTTGCTGTACAACTCTTATTTACATTTTAAGTCTCTAGCACAGAACTTGGCATAGAGTATTCTCTCTATAAATAATTTTGTAAATGGAATAGAGGACATTTAAAGGTATATTTCCTTATGTTCTAATATTTGCTAAGGGGCTCAGAATAAAACTGGCAACAATGTTTTAAAAATGGATATCTGTTTGGTTATAAATGATTTTTATGGAAAAAGACTGACCAGACACTAAACTTCCCCTAAACTCACAGCCCCCAAACTACCTTTTAAACTATCTTCATCTTTCATTTTGCCCCTAAGTGGCCTTCATGTGGTCCACTGAATTAGTTTTGAAAGCTTGCTTATCACATCAACTTCTAAGATTTTCATAAAGTCATTCTATGCCTGGGTTACTCTGCTTGTGAAATTAAAGATGCTATTGACTTCTGCTAAGCAAGATTGATGAAATGATCCTTGATTGAAAAGTTTTATAACCAAATGCTGGCAAACCAGGATTTCAGGCACATTTTCCCTAGGTTCTGATAAACATATTAGTGATCAAAGGGAGGAAAAATGTGTTTGCAATTTGACAGTTTTTTTATTTCTCTCTCTCAAGTCAATCTCACTGAGTTAAATAATCTGGTCAATTTTGATTCACTTCTCTTGTTTCTAAATTATTCAGCTCTGTCAAGGAAAATTGTAATTGCTTGATCTCATCATTAGATAGTATGCTGACAGGCTTACAAAGACAATGTGTTTTTTTTTTGTTGTTGTTGCTGTTATTTCAGTGCACCATATTTAAATCATCATTGTATTCCTTATCTATCCATGAGGTGGTAATTTGGTTTACTGCTATCAATGTGAATTTTCTGTGTTCTGACCATTCAACATTGCTGTTATCATCCAGTCCACAAATAAAATACTATACCCAGAGATAGTGTAACATTAAAGAGAAATGTGTGAAGAACACAAATAATCCAGGGAAATGGTGAAAGAAAACTGGAGGCTAAAACTGCCTCCTGTTTGGTCCTCTATCATGTCTTTTGATGCTAAAAGGTGGTTCAGATGGTAAAGAATCCGCCTGCAATGTGGGAGACCCAGGTTTGATACCCTGGAACCTGGGGATTGGGAAGATCCCCTGGAGGAAGGCATGGCAACCCACTCCAGTATTCTTGCCTGGAGAATCCCCACGGACAGAGGAGCCTGGTGGGCTACAGTCAATGGGTTGCAAAGAGTCCCACATGACCGAACAACTAAGCACTGCATAGCGGCATAGCTCCTGAAGAGAAACTGCCATGCTTAGAAATAAAAGTCATCATCTCCTTAAAACCTGGATCTTTCCTCACCATTACCAATGTATCCTCCATTGTCATGTGTGTTCTCAGCTGTGCCCTTTATTATTTCAGCACACAACTGCCCAACAGAGGATTTTTACTCAAAATGATCATGTGGTCCTGCTTTCAATCACCCTTTTGCTTTTCACCTGTCCATTCTTCCAACATCACTTTTATTGCAACACTCTCTGGTGAAATGTCCTCATTCACTGGGGTTGCCTCTTGTTGTTGTTTTTAGTCACTCAGTCATGTCCTAATCTTTTGTGACCCCCCACCATGCTCCTTTGTCATGGGATTTCCCAGGTAAGAATACTGGAGTGGGTTGCCACTTCCTCTTTCAGGAGATCTTCTTTACCCAGGGATCAAACCTTTAGCAATGAGTCACCAGGGAAGCCAGGGGTTGCCTCTACAATAATCAATTTGCCCTCTTAATCTCTGGGGCACAGCGGCTCTGCTTTTGTGTCACCTGTCTTGACAATGGGCACAAAGCAGGAAATACTGTATAATTTCCTTACAGTCCGAAGTATAGTTTCTTCACAACATACCAAAAAGTTTCTAGCCAAGCTGATCTCCCAGTGCAAAACGAATGCAGAGCTGGAAGTGAGGTGACAATCAGATGAGTCAGGAGGTGCATTTCCTGGGCTCCTGGTTGTGGAAACACACCAGGTGCCAAGGAAACCGTGCTCCTGAGTGTTCTTTTCCAAGACCCTGCGGGGCTGAGACCACAGAGGGACCACGAAGTCCAGACCTGCTGTAGGAGCGAGCTCTTAGTATACTCCCTGTCCCGGTCAGGACTAGGGAGAGAGACTTAGTCTGCAGGGTCAGGGCATAGATGGCCAGTGTTCAGTGAGGCTTTCGAAAGTTATGTTCAAGACACTTTGTTAATGGGTTCACAGCTGCTGATGAGATTGTAAGATCACCGTAATAAAATTCAAGGCTATTTTAACTTTTAAAATGTGCTCAACTTTTTTGCAGATGGGCATTTCAGAGTGATTCCAATTCATAAATATTGATCAATCAATGAGAAGGAGATGCCTCTCTGAATTGTACGACAGCATTTTATCGAGGAAGAATCCACTCCATAGTGGATTTTACTATGGATTTTACCATTCATAGTGGCTCTTACTATAATAAATACCCCCTCATTCTATTATTATAGACCAAATTCTAAGTCCCAAAGACATAACTTTTTCAAGTTACAGGCATGATATCATTATTCAATTTGTAAAAATAATGGCTTCTGGCCAGAAAAGATTTTTTTTTTAATCAATTGTCTCACTTGTAGTCCAAATTCCACTTGGGAATTTCTTTCAGAGCTTTTTCCTGAATCTGTGGGGCAAAGGCTGCAATTCAAAGAACAAGGTGAATTTTTATCAGTAACTAAGTCTGCGAAAGGCAATAAACTCTTTTCCCAAGGCAATGTGATGAATCACACTTTCTGTCCTTCCTCCCCCCTCTGGAGTCACATAGGCTAGTGTTTGAGATTTGTTTGTTTATTTATATATGTGTGTATGCATTTATTTATTTCCGATCATTGCCTATACAGGCCTAAGTATATTGTTAGGTTGCAGCCCATAATTTAATTTATATGCTCTATGCTTATGAAGTACTTTATGATTTTTCCAACTGAGTTCACTTAATAAGCATTTTGATTGTCTTATCAGCACTTATAAGTGTTTAGAAATGATATGATTATATCTACTTTATACATGAGTTGACTGTGTCTTGGACATGGTAAATGAGTCACCAAGAGTGCACAGTCAGTCTCTCAATCATGTCTGACTCTTGAGCCCGCCATACTCCTCTGTCCATGGAATTTTCCAGGCAAGAATACTGGAATGAATTGCCATTTTCTCCTCCAGGAGACCTTCCTGCACTTGAGATCAAACCCTTGTTTCCTGCAGGGACAGGTGGATTCTTTACCACTGAGCCACCAGGGACGCTACCACCCATTACTCTGAGTCAATGCTCTTTCTTCTATTCAACCTGATTTTATTCTTTTCACAGGCTGACTATTCAGGAAGCCCCTTGCTTTAGGATGCTGAAATTCCCTCTTATTTTCACTATAAGTAGGGACTGAAATTCTCCAGTTTCATTTAGAGAAGGAGGAAATAAGAAGGTGGATAGATATCTAGCTTGTCTTCCAGAATCCAGGACAGCAAACTGTTAATCCCATTTCAATCATTTCTATTATTTCTATTGTATAGAAATATACAGTATTTTTGTGCTGGATGTAATTAGGAATGGCACCATGATGGAGGGGACTTAATGGGTTCCTACGTGTTTCAGGAAGAACACTGGCTTTATACTTTCTTTGCAATTTTTCCATCAATTTACTCTTCCAGACAGTTTATAAATAAGATATTGCTTGTTCCAAATTTCCTTTGGAGGAAATAGCCTTCAGAGATGTTGAACCATTGATCCAAGTTTGCACATCAGTAAGTAGCAAGCAGATGGTGACTCAAACCTCATTTTCTCTAAGTTCATTCTTCCCAGGACACAAGGTTGGACCAATCCTACTGCCAGTGACCTCCTCCCCATGCCCATTATAGCCATCCCCTGGAAAGCCCTGCTCTTTACCACACAGGAAAAGACAACCAGAAAATTTAAAGCATCCCCTTTACTAGAGGAGATGGGAAAGAGAAGAATTCTTATTATCTTAAATCTCTCATCTTTTTGGAAAAGGATTATCAAAAATATTGTCCTTAATCTATTATTTGGATTTTCTTTATGAGATTCCAAGTAGGGATAAGGAGAATGTTCATATTTCCCTTCCTGTAGATTTACAGTTTTTACCTTATGTGCCATCAGCCATACCTGTCCAGCCTCCAAGTCAGCCTCAGAAATGTTATTGGACAAGAGATCTTTAAGGAAAGAGCAGTCAAGGAAAATGACTGCATCCAGTGGTGACAGGTTAGGTCCCTGTGCTGACTCTGCCTCTGAAAAGAGCTAAAAATATTAGACAAAACATGAGAGTAGAAAGGGAAAAACAGGAGAGCAGATAAAAGAGGAGGAGGGAAGATGAAATGAAAAAGCAACGAGCAAATATTTTGAGGCAAATAAGCTTTAAAACTATTAAATAATTAAATATTCTTAATTAAGTGTTTCTCCTACACCCAAAACAACACAAAGGAAATAAACATCTCCCTCTAATAACAAGCAATGTGAGCTTGGCTGTCTGGATTTCACCAAGTTTGTGTTATTGATCCTTATATAAGTTTCAAAAACAAAAAGACTTGTGAAAAGAGTTCTAGAATTCCTCCCTTAAAAGTACTGATTTATTTAACTTGTTTGTGTGGAAAATTTCAAAGATAATACAGGATATTATTATATCCAGCCTCATGTCATGTACAATCCTGGATCTGTCACTCAGCTTCAGTGACAACAAGTCTCGACCAATTTTGCTCCATTTGAAGCCCCTGCTCTCTCTTCCCCAGATATTCTGAAGCAATTTCGGATGCCACAGCAACTGCAACTAATGCCTTCCTTTAAAGATAAGAAGTTTTGCAAACTATAACCTCAACAGTTTTACTGTATCTGAAATCTTATAATGATTCCAAACATCATCAATTATCCAGTTGGTAATCACCCCTGTAGTCTCAAAAGTTTTTTAAGTATTTCTTGTTTACACATGAGGGCCGTAGGCTGATTTTTCAATCATTGGTTATGATATAAACAACATTCCTTTCGTTTCCAGGGCTTTTGATAACATGTCCACTGAGACACTTGAGCCTTCTTTCCAAGATATTTACTCCTTAATCAGCTTCACTTCGTGGTTCTTGGTGAAACTCAGAGGAAATAGTTTGGTCAGCAGAGAGGACCACATCCCCCAGGTGAGCTTTGAGAAGGAGGTTGGTAATTGTCAGAAGACCATGCCAACTCAACCTCACATTTTGTTATGAATCAATGTGGCTAATTGTGCATGAAGCCGGCTTCCTCTCAGTCTTATGCTTGCCAACTGTATTGAAGACATTCAAAGTAAACACCGTTAGTCTATTTACATGTAGAATTTACATTATTCCTCCTCTTAGGAGACATGCTAATATCTGTATCATTTCAGACTGTTTACGGCACTTTTGTACCAACAGTATATGGTCATTCCAAATGGAATGGAACTATGCAGAACTATTATGTCTGAACTTGAATCACAGGATATGATTCAACAGGGATAAGGAAATAACAGGAATTGTTTAGATGAGCGCCTGTAAAAACATTCAGCCTTAGCTTTCTTTTTTTCTTTTTTTAAATAATCTTAAAATTCTGAAATCCTAAAACCTTCTGATTTTACTAGAGATACCTGTGACAATGATGATGATGATGTTAAAATTTGAAATCCAGGCTAACCTGGATGTAAGCTTGGGTAAGTCATGCTTCATAAACCATGGTCTCTAGGAATCTGTAACAGTTGGCTAAATGCTCTTGAAATTCAGACAAACAAGACCACTGGCAAATATAAATTAGGAAAGTTACTGAAATAATTCAGGAGAAAGAGAAAAATTCAAGGGAGCAGACAAATACTATTATCCTTAGCTCTATGTGGGACTTGCCCACAAAATATCCATCTGTTACTCCTCAAACGTACTCAGTGATTTGAGAGGGGGAAGAATGTGCTTGTTTGAGAACTGGGCTGTGTTCACACTAATGAAGGAAAGGAAGCCTTCCTGCTTCCGTCCTCCCCCAACCTCATAAGCTGTTAGTGTAAACTCTTTGGTGGGCTCCGTCTCCATTTAAAGGCAGGAAGCACTTCATAGGCATTTGAACAACAAGGCAATAATTTTCATTTTAAGCTGTTATGGAAATAAAATATTAATATGAAGCCCATTAACAAAAGACAGAGTGGATTCTAGGGATCATTAAGAATGGGCAATTAAAGTGACCTCCCTTGGAGGTGCTTCAAAAATCGTAACTAGTTACTTATTCAACATTTCAATTAAATGGGATATAATTCTAAACTTCTCCAAAAGTTTCAGATTCAGATTCTCCAAAATGGAAGCCTGAATATATAAAATTAAAATATTATACAATGTAGAAAATACACATATTGGTCAGATTTTCCTGGCTGTGAACTGATTTAAATTTGTTTTTTGTTTTTTAAATATTATCTTTAAAGAAACTTTCAAAATGAGTGAATCCTTTTCCCCTGAGAAATCACTTGAAAGAGAATTGTGGCAAATGACATTTGAAAATTTTAAATTATATTACACTGAAAGTCAGAATTTTTTTCCTGAATTACTTTAGGTAAAAGACAGACTTGTGGGATTTTAAGTAATTTACATCATTTGAATGTCATTTAAATTTATAGACAGTGAAATTCACTCTTCTTTTGTGTATAGTTTTATACTGTCTGACAAATGTATAGAGTCGTGCAGTCATTATTGTAATCATGATACAAGAGTCCCCCCAGCCTCACTTAGATAAACCTCCTAGGAATGACATTTGTAGTCAACTCTCTGCCCATGTGTCCCTATAACTGTGTGTTTTCTAGAATGACACACAAGTAGAATCATGCAGAATGAAGCCTTTGGGTATTTGGGGGGGGGGGGGGGTTTCACAATTTCCTTCAAGTTAATATCTTACTCCACAAAGTCAAACACAGAAGGTTTAAAATCAAAAAGAATTGTTTTGACACCCTTTGATATTATAGTTTCTATGTGTATTACACCTCTACCTATTGGACTGTCCCCAGACAAGGCTAGAATTTTTACTTTCCAAAGTCATACGTATTTTAAAGATTTAAGCAGTGGAAAATACTCCTTTATGCTAACACAGCTATTTACTATGTCTGTTGCTTTCCCTTCATTTCAAAATCAGGAAGATTCCTTCTGAAGCTGTTTGCCTTCAGCTGGTTTTCAGATTTTTTTTTAACAGCTCTCCTGCAGGAGATAAGCAATGTTAGATGTGTTCTACCTGAAACTGCATTCTGCCCAGGGGTCACTCGCATCTCATGCCTCACCTTTCCTATGTCTCACCCAGAGCAGGCTCTTCCCTTTGCATTCTCTGTTCTTATGGGCAACATATCCAAACTTCCTCCTTGAGAGTTCTGTTCCGTGGCTTTCTTTCCTTCATCTAAGTTCTAGTATCACATACATTGATAATTCCTTTGTTTTAACAATACATGTTTCTCAAATATAACTGTTCTTTTTCCTTCTAAATGACACTGCAAAATAAAAAAATCTAGAGATGTCTCTGCTTTCATTCTTGTGCCTCTCGAATTTAAACACACTAGCACCCCTATAATATTTCTTAATTTGAAATTTACCCAAGTCTTCTCATTCTTAAAAATTTTCAAAGGCTCTGTCCTGACTACAGGATAAATATACAAAGCCTTAGCATGTCTTATAAATATATCATCATTCCATTGCCTTCACTAGGCAATATGTTTCTTGAAGTCATGGCTTGTATTGCATTTTACTTTTTGGGAGTATCCTTCATCTAGTGGGCTTCCCAGGTGGTGCAGTGGTAAAGAATCTGCCTGCAAATGCAGAAGACACAGGAGATAGTTTGATCCCTGGATCGGGAAGATCCCCTGGAGTAGGAAGTGGCAACTCACTCAGGTATTCTTGTCTGGAAAATCCCATGGACAGAGAAGCAGGGCAAGCTCTAGTCCATGGGGCTGCAAAGAGTTGGCCATGACCGAGAGACTGAGCACTGCACTGCATACTAACATCTAGCATAATGTAGATGTTATTATTTTCTGAGCTGAAAATCTTGTCTTTTTCCTAAGTTTTACCAATAATACAAGTACATCTCCTTTATGGCAGTCAATGCATCCTATTTTTCAGCCCCACTGTTTTTGTCCACTTACATGCTTATTTACCTTAATAAGCTCTAAGTTGTCTTAATACAGAAATTTTCCCTTTATTTCATTGCACTTTGTCTAGTAGTTAGGGTCTTCCCTTGTAACTAATTGATAACCAGTACATATCCTGTAATTATATGATGAAGTTAAAGGAGATATTCAATGGTAAATTTCTTTGGATATTATAAAGTTTCCCTCATTTCATTCATGCTTATATTATTATATGATATATTTTTACATGGAAAGTGTTTTCCTTGGTAGCATAATATGAGTAATTATCTGTTTCTTTTAAAATCACAATTAAAAAGGCAGCAATGGGACATATGTGACATATTCCAGACATATTCTCCAACCTGTTGGTTTTTCAAAGTAAAAAATCTATATCTTTTAGATAACAAAGTGAAAAATATTAAATTACACCTGTTGAAATGTAACTAAGCTATCACCAAGACTATACATTCAACAGCTAACATCACAATCTTTAAATAAATAAATATGCCTTAACAGACATTCCCAGATACTTTCTAATTATATTAGAATAAGGTGTCCTGAAAGTGTATTTTTTTGAAATATTATTAAATAAAAAGTCTGTTAAGAACTTTAATTGTGCTTTGATTGAAGATTAATTTTCCTTTTTAATCATTGACATCTCTACTCATCTTGACACTCTGTGTCAACATGTGGGTCGCCTCTGCCCAAGGACACAGTGCTTCCTGCCCTGATGTCTTTCCTGGGGTGCTATGATTGCTGGTGGAGCCTGGAGGGGTAGCAGAAGAAACAGAAAGCAAACAAGCAATTCGAGTAGGTGGACCTCTGAGTGATCAAAGTACTCTCAGTTCTCATTAGGCTCAAAGGAGTTCAGCATCAGCCAAGTTTTGGCCAACAACTTAAAGATAAAGTAAAAGGGTGTGGCAGGAAGGGTTGACATTTCCAGGGGCCAGAGCAGGTGATTTACTATGAGAACCAAACATAAAAAAGCCAAGAGAACAAAAACTTCATTGAACCAGAAATTTTTCTTTCCTTTTGTCCTTCATTTTCCCCAGATATGTTGACTTATCTTCTTTTTTTTCTCCTTTTGAGTCATGCTCTTACATTCACTCACACACCCACAATAAACTCATTCATTTATTATCTTATTCTTGGCTGTGTTATTAGCAACAGCCCTGGAAGTATGTATTGGGCTGTCCAAAAAGTCTGTTCGGCAGTGAATACATAGCTCAATAATGTTCTTGGTGAAAATGAAAAATACGTCTTTCATTTAAAATTGAATGAACTTCTTGGATAACCCAATATATTAATTTCCTTCAACCCAAGGAAACAAAATTAAATATTTTAGTAAAATCATAAGCCAAAAAAACCAGAATTGAGAAGTAGATATCCTAGCTCTTGTAAAGGATTTGAGTGTGTTATACTATTTATTGTAGATATGAAATTACATAATCCTGGAGCTTCTTAAAGCTGCAGCTGTTATAATTTCACACCTCCTGATGGTACTCTTTCAGGGTCCCAGGGTGCTTCTTCAGAGAGGTGTCCCCAGAACTGACTCAAACAAAAAAGCTGGAAGGAGAACAGCTTGACGCTCACCAAATGAGCTGGCAAGCTGAGTCAATTAGCAGCCTCATTTAGAATCAAGTTTTCCACACTCCGCTCAATGAGGAACTCAGTTTTACAGGGCAGTCTGTGCAGACCGTGGAATCGGTAGTCTGCTGAATTTAGCGCAGTCGTCCTGGGAAACCGGAGGACAGGCATCTCATTTAGTGGACCACGAACAGAGTCGGGGTGTCTCACATCCAGCTGGTACTGCTAATGCCGCTGACTGCCGAGGGGCAGTGCGCTATCCCGTGTCAGGGGCCCCCAGCCTCCAAGATCTAATGCCTGATGATCTGAGGTGGAGCTCCTGTAATAATAAGAGACATAAAGTGAACAATCAACATACTGTTCTTGAATCCTCTCCAAATCGTCTCCCTACCACACTCTCCATCCGTGGAAAAACTGTCTTCCACGATACCTGTCCCTGGTGCCTAAAAGGTTGGGGACTGCTGCTGTATGTTCATCTTAACACCTGGGAATATTTATATTAAAATCTCCCTTCCACACTCTAACAACTTCAAGTATAAGCATATCCTTTAATTCTTTGGCTCTTTATACTCTCACTTTCATACTCCTTCTTCCATTTTTAAGTTCTCTTATAGAATGATGTTAAGAGAATTTTTGAAAAAATGATCATATTATGATCAGAAAGATGTACATTTATTTAAAGATACTGATGTCCCAGGCATTATGCTAACCACTGTGTATAATTCGAGACATTATGTGAAGTGGGTGTTACTATTATCTGCATTTTAATAATGAGGAAATAGAGACATAAAATTATTCACTGGTCCAAGTTTTAAAACACAAAGAGTTAAACTGTTAACCAGGTCCTTTGTGATCTATCTCTGCTAAACTCTTCAGCCTTGTCTGGAATGGTCTCCCACCTACATTTAAACCATATGACCTGCCATGATGCAAAAACAAATATACACTATGCAGGAAGGTCACTGAGATTATTCCATCAAGAGATATCTAGGGGATATTAACTGTATGTCATTTAAAATGGGTCAAGGGACTGCCCTGGTGGTCCAGTGGTTAGGACTCCATGCTTCCAATGCCGGGAAGGAACTAAGATCCCTGGTCAAGGAACTAAGATCCCTCATGATCATGCAGCTAGAAAGTTAAAAAAAAATAAATAAATAAAAATTGGGTCTTTAAAAAAATTAAAAAAATTAAATGGGTCAAATGTCTTGGATATACTCTGACTTAGTCAATTATTTTATATTGGTAAATCTCAGAATAACACAAGAACTTTTGGTCTGTCACATGAAACCTTGATCTTTTTGAGTTTCATTTTTATTTAAAGTCTCAAACTCAGTAACTATCCACTCTCCTGTGTGTGTGTGTGTGTGTATATGCGTGCTCAGTCGTGTCTGACTCTTTGTGACTCGATGGACTGTAGCCTGCCATGATCCACTGTCCATGGAGTTCTCCAGGCAAGGATACTGGAGTGAGTTGCCCTGCCCTTCTCCAGGGAAACTTCCTGACCCAGGGATTGAACCTGTGTCTCTTATGTCTTGTGCATTGGCCGGTGGGTTCTTTATCACTAGCATCACCTGGGAAGTACTTACCAAGATTTTATTTGTTTTCCTGAAACTAATATCACTGTCTGTATGAATAGCTATGCTCAGTATCTTTGCCTCCACTTTCCAATCCCACATCCTATCCATTAAACGTTCACTTCAGATTCCAATTAGATTTTCTGTTTTTTTTTTTTTTTTTTTTTTTACCAAATCTTTTTCACCACTAGAAAACACACAAGTGTAAAAACACATAGCAAATGCAAAACAAAACAGAACAAAAAGAGTAGAACTGGAATTTGGACTCCTGTTATAGGATGCCAGATATCAAACTCACAATCCATAAACCATATAGTTAATTTTAAACCATATGTATTAGAAATAATTAAACTGTTAAAATGCCAGCAAGAAATAAGATTTTAGGACTATGTTCATGCCTCTATTAACAAAAGATCTAAATATTTAACAAATGCATGGGAATAAATAAGATAATAACTGAGATACTTTTCAGGATAATTAATGGACAAGTTCAATGACACATACATTATATTCCCAAATTATGTAAAAAAATTTAAATGTGAAATATATGTTTTGTCTATTTTAGACATTAATATATAGATAGCTTCAAGACATATATCTTCAGGTCTTTCTGAATATTAATTAAAGCCTTATGGGCTCTAGTTAATCAAGTGTAAAGATATCGCCCATGATAGAAGAAAGTTGCTATTGTGCATATATATTTTATACACACATGCAGCAAAATGTATAAATATGTCTATCCAAAGCTGCTTGCTTTCTCTGGAGGATGCAGCAAAAGACAACAAAGTCATGATGCCCTCCTGACTCTGAATTTCCCATCATTCCACAGTGCATCCGTCCATCTGACAATGAGCCAGCATTCCTGTTTCAGTGGCCAGGTGGGGCAGGGTTACCTGCAAAATTAGAGTACTAAACGGAAGGAAGTGGCAGTCAGTATGATAGCAACTCAGATCCTTCTTAAGAGCATATGAGGTTTCTCTCATCTTTGTTTCCTGTTTAATATGTGGTTTGGACATTTTGAGGAAGAAATCTAATTTCAAACTTGTCTAAATATGTTTAGTGACAAATATTGTGTTGTTTGAAAGCTCATCACTCTAAGTGACATATGTCTTGTGTACTACATACTGGTAGGCCCAGAGCTTTATTCTCTAACAATTTTCTTTCTGCAGGAAATATTGTGTTATTTCTGAATAACTAAATAGCAAAGTTATATACAATGGAAGCTATGTACTAGAGAAATGGCATGCTCTAGAAACTCTATCACAAGTTTTGGCTCTGAGAATTTATGCAGAGTTAATGACTCACATAAAATAGATAAGTAACAAGGATTTAAATTTTTTTTAAATTTATTTAATTTTGGCTCTGCTGTGTCTTTGTTGTTGCATGCAGGTTTTCTCTAGTAGTGGCAAGTGGAGGCTACTTGCTAGTTGTGGTGCGGGGCTTCTCCTTACAGTGGCTTCTCTTGTTGTGGAGCACAGGTTATGTGGGCTTCAGTAGATGAGCTCAGTAGTTGTGGCTCGTGGGCTCTAGAATGTAGGCTCAATAACTGAGGCACAGGGACTTAGTTGCCCCAGGGAATGTGGAATTTTCCCGGACCAGGGATCAAACCTGTGTCCCCTACATTGGCAGGCAGATTCTTAACCACTGGACTGCCAGGGAAGCCCAGTAACAAGGATTTACAGTATAGTATAGGAAACTATATTCAATATCTTGTAATAACTTATAATGGAAAATAATCTGAAAAAAGTGTATATAGTGAACCACTACATATAAGTAAATTATTTTCATGAATTTTGTGAGCATTTATAACCAAATTATTGAATGTGAGGAAGGGGCTGTGGGGACCCATGGTTTGTAGCCAGCTCAGAAGTGTGGATATCTTGTGACCAGCACCTAAAGTGGGGACAGCTTTGTGGGCCCTTAACCTGTGGGGTCTGCACTGACTCTGGGGGGTTGGTGTCGGAAATGAATTAAAATGTAGGACACGCCGCTGGTGTCTGCAGAGAATGGGAGCACTAGTTGAAGTGGAGAAGCCACACAATTGGTAACAGAAGTGTTGCAAGTAGAGAAAGTTGTTCGTTATCAGGAAAGTGAATTTTCTAACCTTCGGTTGATACAGAGCTGCCCAGCAAGGCTGGTCAGACTCCTTAAGAGGAGCCGCTGTGGGACTTGACCCGGCAGCCTCACTGTGGCTCACAGGGGTCCCTGGGCCTAAACCCTCTCTGCACCCCTAACTCAGCATCCTTCACACCCCACTGCCTTCTCTGTACCCCATCTAGACTGCCTGGACACTCTGCTTTTCTTCCAAACCTACAGAAATAAGCGCAGCCTCAGAGCCTCTGCCTGGAGTGCTCTCTGCCTGGAATTCTCCTCCCCTGGCCATGTCAGTGCTTCCTTCAGGGTTGGTGGAAACTTGACCTCTGTGGAGAACACTCTCCCTCCCTCTCGAACGGCTCCTCTGCCTCCCCCTTTTCTTCCACTGGACTTATGGAAACCTGACCACACATTTTGTGTCTAATGTTTGCATGTTTATTCCTCCTCCACTCCCTTCTACTTGCCACATGCATGATGCCTAGGAGGTCAGACATTCTGGTTTTGCAATGATCTTTCTGTAGACCTCCTGCACAAGGCCTGCCACCTTCTGGGCTCTCAAAACTATGTGTTGAATGAGTCAACTGCAGGCAAGTAGAAAACTCAAAACACATCCATTGTGTGGTGTGTATTTTCCCAAAACATTTAAATGATCAACATCAGAAAACTTGGCAAACAGTGCTTCTGTCCTTTGCTTTTCTCATGGTGAGATGCTTCTTTGAAGCCTGTGATAAGTACAGCAAATACAACCCTTTGAGAACGTCAGTTGGTTTATTTTGGGTGTCTGTGTTCTCAGTGACACTATGTTAAATTCAACCATGAATCTGAAAGAACATTAAGTCGTACTCTATGACAGAGCATTCTGTTGTTGTTACATCTATTAAGATGATTTTTAAACTTAAGCAATCTATTATTGTTGTTGTTCAGTAGCTAAGTCACGTCCGACTCTTTGTGACCCCATGGACTGCAGCACGCCGCACTTCCGTGTTCTTCAATATCTCCTGGAGTTTACTCAAACTCACGTCCACTGAGTCGGTGTTGCTATCCAATTGTCTCATCCTCTGCCATCTCCTTCTCCTTTTGTTTTCAATCTTACCCAGCATCAGGGTCTTTTCCAGTGAGTCAGCTCTTCGCATCAGAGGGCCAAAGTATTGCAGTTTCAGCTTCAGCATCAGTTCTTCCAATGAATATTCAAAGTTTATTTCCTTTAGGATTGACTGGTTTGATCTCCTGGCAGTCCAAGTGACTCTAAAAAGAGTCTTCTCCTGCACCACAATTCAAAAGCATCAATTCTTTGGCGCTTAGCCTTCTTTATTAGTATCAAAAGTAACTTTTAATTCTTCTCCTGCTCTTCAAGACTGATTTTCCCTGTAATTTCAAAGTCTCGCAACCTGCTGTGTCATTTTTAGTCCTTCCCTCTAGTTGTCTTAACTATCAGAGGTTATTCGTCAATGAAAAACAATCACTTGATAGCAACTTCTGTGAACTGTTTTTCAGCACACTATAAATAGTCACAGCTGACTCTGATTCTTTTGTTTTCCTACATTTTTATGGAACTGTAAAAAACCCCTAGCACACCTAGAGATGTTATTGCTTACATTAAAAGGATATAAAATGTCTTTATGGAATCCTAGGAAATCCTGAAACTAAAATTATACTATTGTGTTCATTCATTTGCTCAACAAATGTTTATTGTGTCTCTGACATGAGTCATGCACTATGGTAAGTGATGATGCTTAAAGGTGGATAAGATGTAATCCGATCTGTTACAAAGCAAACCATTGTCTTAATGTGGGTGGTGCTCTGTCCTAATTTTCCTTTTTTCCTGTAATGATGCAGGCAGAACAGGTTCAGAGACACAGGCTGATATTAAGTCTGCCCTTTCCTCCTTTTGAGAACCCCTCAACCAAGAGCTTACATCTCTCATGTGGCCTTGCTGTAACTTTGGATTTTTTTCTTTTTTTTTCAACCTGCTTATTACTGATACACATGTTTTAAAAACCCCCCAAGTCCTCATTTCAGCCATGTGTACTGAGTTGGGCAAAGAAATCCAGTAACTCTTTCATGAGATATTGGCCAAAGATGATTGTGTTGGGTGGCTTTGACCATTAGGACGGACTTGCTACAGTACCATGCTGAGCCCCAGGTGGTCCATTTTCATACTGGAAAATTGGAGGCTTCTGGAAGACTATCAAATAAAATAATTTCATATGAGAAGAACCCCATCTTAAACACAGTTTATCCCTCAGCTCCATAGTTGTAATCTTCATTTATGAACCAAAGAATTATCTTTTCATTGAAAACCTGAGATAAATGGAAGGTATTGTGTTCCCAATAGTTATTCTTAAAGATACTGTCTAACAACCGCCCTCCCCCCCCAATATCATATCTGCAATAATGTCTTATCCTCTCTTCAAGTGAAAGTGAATCACTCAGTTGTGTCCGACTCTTAGCGACCCCATGGACTGTAGCCTATCAGGCTCCTCTGTCCATGGGATTTTCCAGGCAAGAGTACTGGAGTGGGTTGCCATTTCCTTCTCCAGGGGATCTTCCTGACCCAGGGATTGAACTCAGGTGTTCCCTGGTGGCTCAGATGGTAAAGAGTCTTCTTGCAATGTGGGAGACCCAGGTTCGATCCCTGGGTTAGGAAAATCACCTGGAGAAGGAAATGGCAACCCACTCCAGTATTCTTGCCTGGACAATCCCATGGACAGAGGAGTCTGGTAGGCTATAGTCCATGGGGTCGCAAAGAGTCGGACATGACTGAGCAACTTCACTAATGTCTTATCCTCTCTTCAAAACATCATATAAAGTCTCTCTTCAGTTTCCAAAAGGAGAAAGGTTATGAGACTGAAGTACAATAATAATAATAAGCAAAAACATAAAAGTACATAAGCAATTTCCCATGCTAAGGCCAAATCCACATGGGGTAAATAAGAGATTAGAGCCTTCAGAAAGAATATTCATGGTTTCTTATTTTCAAAAGAAGGGCTGAATAGAAAGCTTAGTCTATAGGTGAGTATATAGCTAGATTCAGAATAAGTGGGATGATCAGTCAAGGGCTGGGGTGGGTGGGGACACTAGAAAGCCCCACTGTGTTTCGTCTTTACCATGTCCTCTGGTCGAGACGAAAATGCATTTCTATGCCCCAGGAAGGCACAATGATGTAAGTACCCTTCATGCTTCAGTGTGAATTAAAGAGCTGATTAAAATTTTAACAAAAGGAAGATTAAGTATAAGGACACAGGTTGTTGTAGTCTAGCATATTCCTCATAAGAAAGGATTAAGACTATAATGATAAAGAACGTTCAAGAAAAAACACTCTGGAAAGTTGCTTCAGATTCCTCTAGCGTGTTTGAACAACAACTCAATGAATATATTAAATGGTGCATGATGCAATTCTAATGCCTTACTCAAACGGAAGCTAAGATGACCCATATTTATATTCTCATACTACATTATCAAAGCCAAAAAAATATTCTCCTTGTGTTGTCGAGATTTTAGTCCTTAAGCTCAAAATGGGCTAATGCACAATGATTACTACCTTAACATAGATGATATACATTTTAGCATTCATTATTCAGCTACAATGATTTTTAATCCTTAGGCACTCTGATGATTATCTGATAAAAGTTTAATGGTACATTAGAGTAGATAGGTTAGATTTATTCCTACAAATATCAAAGCAAGCCTTGGTTGAACCTGTCTGTCCATTATCTTTAGGGGACTTATAAAGTTTTCTATTACTTTATTACTATTAGTTATTTATCATTAGTTATTATTTCTGTGTTTTTGTGGTGATCAGAAAAAAATAGTTTCTATTGGAATTTATTATTTTTGTTGTTGGCTTAAAAATGTTTTATTTATTTAATAGGGTGTTGATGTTTAGTTGCTAAGAAAGTGAAGTCACTCAGTCGTGTCCGACTCTTTGCGACCCCATGGACACCAGGCTCCTCCGTCCATGGGATTTTCTAGGCAAGAGTGGTTTGCCATTTCCTTCTCCAGGGAATCTTCCCTACCTAGGGATCAAACTCATGTCTCCTGCATTGCATGCAGATTATTTACCACTGAGCTACCACAGAAGACTTCACATAGGGGACAGACAGATAAATGTTTGGCTGTTGAAGTGTAATTGCTCATCAATTGTTCTAATAAAGGTTGACTGCTTGTATAAAAATGTCATTTCACTCACCATTGTTTAAACGAATGTAAAACAAACAATACTCTATACTTAGACCTTTTCTTTCAGAAATCGGTCCAAAGCTATATCTTTCTTAATACCTCATTATCCCCTTGACTGTTTTTACATCTTTCCTTTCCTGAAAAAAGTATTTTCAAATGTTTCCTAAAACAAACATTCTCAAATCTTCATTACAAAAATTATTTAAATAACTAAAATAATGAAATTATCCCCTAAACACCGTCTGACATTGAACAAGTCTAACCCACAGTAACTATTACTTTATGACTTGCTGTGCTGACATGGAAATTCCAACAATGTCAACATGGCCTGGCAGTAGGAGAAATTGCAGTTCATCTGGCAATTATTTTGGTTTTTTTAGTTGGGGTGGTTTCTGTGGATGCACATGACAACAGATTTTTCAAATCTTGAGTTTTTAAAAACATTAATTCAAATAACCTATAAACCTTTCAACAGAGAGAATTAAATTTCTAAAGGAAAACCATACAAAAACCTAAGAGTTTTGAAATAGTTAGCAGCATATATTCACTTCATTTTTAAAAAACCAACTTGAAAACAAAGTAAGGAACTCCTAAATGTTTTAGTTGGACATTTTAGGGGAGAGATAGTTTCATAAATTAAGTGAAAATTCACATACTATTTTTGATGCCTTCATGTCCTCATAAAAAACACTTGGGAGAGCCAATGTAGCTTAAGATATTTCTTCTTTTTCGAAGATACAATTTTTTCTACAGGTAAATGTAAAACCCTTGAATCTGATTTTTACTTACACCTCTAGCATGTCCTCAGGACACATTGAGCAATATACTTTGAAGTAAGAAGCAGTGGTAGTAATGGAGTGGGTGTGGGACTAAGGGGCATTAGGAAGGAGGAGAGGGTGGGGAGTATTTAATACTTAATGAGGGCACGTTTTCTCACAGTCCTTGTCATAAGTGCCAAGGATGTACTAGCTAATTTAATTTTCTCTGCAGCTGTGGGAGACAGGTATTTTTATTCTCAGTTTACAGATGAGGACACAATTTCATTAGGTCTTCCTCCTCGTTCACTGTGACCCAACCTGAACTCCAGTCTCCTGAAGGTTTTGTTTTCTTCTCTCTCTTTCTTAGCTGGCTGTTATATTGAAAAGATAAGACAAATAACTTATCCTGAGGTAAATAACTGATGGTGCAAGTGGTAAAGAATCCACCTGCCAATGCAGGAGACACCAGATGTGGGTTTGATCCCTGGGTCAGGAAGATCCCCTGGAGGAGGAAATGGCCACCCACTCCAGTATTCTTGTCTGGAGAATCCCATGGACAGAGGAGCCTAGCGGGCTACAGTCCATGGGATTGCAAAGAGTCAGACACATCTGAGTGGCTAAGCACACACACACAAACTATCTAAATCAGGTATGAATTAAGTTTGCTGTGCTCCATTCTGGGTCAAAATTTCTTTTCATCCAAAAAGCTGTGAAACCAGAAAACAAATTATCTGTTTCCACAATCCAATAATGGAACAGGCACACGATTGACATTCCTATTTCTAAAGGGATAAAATAGAATTAATAAAGGGGTTACTAGTCTAGAGTAGGTTCTCAGGTCATCAGTACAAGTTCCATTAAGTTATAAGACTAATTTCCTGTGGCTTGTTGGTCTGTCCTCCGAGTTCTCCAGGATAGTAGCTCTGCCTTCTCCAGACTTTGGGTCCACAGTTCTGCCTTTGGAGTGGTTTCATCCTTCGTTTCATCTCCTTTCTGTCCCTCTCAGTCCAGGCTGGCTGTGTTTCTGCTCTTATAAATTTCTCAAAAACATTGTGAGTTTCCCATGGAAGTCAAAGGAATCCACAACTATAAACAAGGGCATTTTACACCACTTGTCCCAGGATCACCCATCTCTGTTCCTGATGTCTGCTGAGAAGGTTGAATCCATGAGTCATGCATCTAGTCTCTTTAGCAAATGGCTTTCCAGCCACACCCTTGGCCCTATTTCCAGGGCACATTATCTGCAAAGACCGAGAATTTTCCAGATCATCAAATGCTGGTTCCTTTTTGCCTAACAGTTCGTTGCTCAGTTGATGTCATTCTTCGAGCATTTTACTACAAGCAGCAAGGAGAAACAAGTTCACATTTTCCAGGCTCACTTGGAAATCTCAGCTAAATATCCAAGTGTATTAATTACAAGTTCTTCTTTTTCACCCATTGGTAGAAAACAAAATGGCCAAGTTTTCTGCTACTTTTTTTTTTCCATTTATTTTTATTAGTTGGAGGCTAATTACTTTACAATATTGTAGTGGTTTTTGCCATACATTGACATGAATCAGCCATGGATTTACATCTATTCCCCATCCTGATCCCTTTCTGCCACTTTTAAATAAGGTAGCCTTTCTCCCAGGGTCCAGTAATATATTCTCCATTTCCTCTGGAGACCTTTGTTCATGTCTCTTGTTTCTATTTCCTCTTCCTTGGGATGATTTGTTGATATGTTGTAATTTTTTAAAATTCATCTTCAGTTGTTTTGTTGTTCAATACATCCTGTGCTGTGGAATATTCAAACAATTTGATTTTTAAATTCTCATATCTGTTTAGTGCTTTATTTTGTTATATTCCTCGTTTTGCTTTTTTGCTGATTGTGTACAATAGTACAATTGATGTGGTATCTTTTTAAATTAAAATTTGAGTTTTAGTTATTGATTAGTAGTTTCCCTAGAATACTTTGTGTAAACATTCATGTCATTTTCCCCACTGTCCTTCATTTCTCTCTGATGATTTAAATACCTCCCTTTTGTATCATTTTTCTTCAACCTGAGGAATTTACTTTAGCATTTTGTAAGTGCAAGTCACTAATGAACATTGTCCTTGTTTTCTTTTATCTGAGATTGTCTTTATTTCAGCTTCATTTTTGACAAATATGTTTGTTGGATGTAGAATTGTGGTTTGACAGTTTTTTTCTTTATCATTTTGTTATGTTATTCTATTTTCTTCTGACTTTCAAATTTTCTGATTAAAAAATCAGAAGATATTTGACTCACTCTTGGCATATAGATAATGTGTAATATTCTCTGGCTTTAAAAAGATTTTTTCCTTTTGGTTTTTAGCAGTTTGACTATGGCGTGCTTACTCATTTTATGCACACCCACACTTGGGATTCACTGAGTCTTTTGATTCTGTGATTTATATCTTTCAGCAAATTGAGTATTTAATATTCATTCTTTCATGTCTAGTTATCTCTTTTCTCTGCTTCTGGGACCCCAACTATATATATGCTGGAAATTTAGATACTGTTTCACAAGTCTATAAGGCTTTGTTCACTTAGTTTTTAAATTTTTTCTTGTTCTTCAGATTGAAAAATTTCTATTGATCTGTCTCCTTATTTAATGATTCCTTCCTTTGTCAACTCCATTCTGCTGTTAAGTGCATATGTGTTTCATATACTGAATTTTTCCTTCTTGAGTTTCCATTTGAGACTTTTCATAGTTTCTATTTTTTGATGAAACTTAATATTTTTATTTATTGAAAGCATATTTTTCTTTATGACATTGAAAATAGTAAACATAGTGAAAATAAAATCCTATCTGCTTATTCCTACATACATTCATTTGGGAATTGGTTTCCATTGATTGATTTTTTTTCTTAAGAATGGGTTAAATTATCATCCTTATTACCTGTTGGGTGACTTTGTATTGTTTCCTGAATATTCTGAAAGTACAGAGACTCTAAATTCTACTGTATTCCTAAATAAAATGGCGATTTTCTAAATTTTGGCAAGCAATTATCTTGGACTCATAAAGGTTGTCTCTCTGGCACAGCTCAAAGTTTGCTTTGAAATTTTGAGTTTGCCCTATTTGTGCATGGCTCAAAATCAGCCAGTAAGTTGGCAACTTCTTTACATAGGGATTCAAATCTGTACCTCTCTATCACTCTTTCTGACATATATATGTATACTTACACACATATATTTCATGTGCAAGTCTTGATTTAGTGTGTAAAAACATTAAATTACACACACAACAATTTTTTTCTGCAAAGCTTAAATAGAATCTTAAAAAAAAAAACACAACACTATACAAGGGACTGGAAAACAAGCTTTTAACAAAATATGGTGGCAATATTTACTCTATACTATATCCTCTGGTTTTTTAGGTCAGAAAAAGAATGGATTTTCCACCAATGTTTTACTTATAGTGCTGATTTCAGCCTGCTCTAGGCTTAAGTAATTAAAAAACAGGAAAATCACCATCCACCATTTTGACTTCCAAATAGATTCTCTACTATAATCTTCCTTCTTTTGTTCACTGTGTGCTAATTTCAGGCAGGTAAAGAAAATCATTCAAGTTTATGTCTTTTTGTGTGTGTGTGTGAAAATTGGTTTAGCAAGAGCTTCCCTGGCCACACCTAAAGTGGAACACATGCAAAGTGATTTTGCACTTTTTTTTTTTAGCTGAAGCCACCAATAATTCATCTTTCCCGAATATATTTCTCTTAATTTATCAGCCTGGAATTTCCACAACACTTTGATAATCTTAGTTTGGTCTCTATAGTTGTGAAGTTCAAACTAGGATTTAATTTCTCACAAAAAGTATTTTTACTTTAAGTAAATGAGAGTTCCAAGCAGATGGCTAGTTCTCTTGTAGTATTTCTGGTCATTTGGGGGCATGTTTCTAGCACTCTTATTATGAATAGTATTCTTTAAAGAGTCCCAACATTTGCAAGTATCTATTTGAAGTTTGCATAAAATAAGACACTGACTATACTATCCTCTCCTCACATGGATGCTAAAATACCAACCACAATATACACTTTTGTTTTCATATCAAAGAAACTATCTTACACACACTAGACATTCACAATCTTTAAACACTGAAAGTACTAGAAAACTGTTAATATAGTTATCCAGTTACCTTACACAAGAGACATCTTGATAACAAACAGAAAAAGATGGCCCCTCCCTGCCTGATGAAACCACTTAGAAAGTGATACAATGACCTATTTTCTGAGTATATCAGAGCACAAACGTTTCTGGATCCACTACAAAGACAAGCCTCAGTCACACAGAGTTTATGAATCTTATAAAAATAGCAGGTCACGTACACTGTCAGAATCACTACCCTGTGCATAAGTCACTCTCTGAGATAAGAGAAAGGACCAGCCAGAATCATGGGAAAGTGAAATGTTACTTGTTACATGTTTTGATGTTGTTTACAAAGAACTTAAATGTAATTTTTGTGTAAGAATGTAAAACACCACTTGATATGAATTTAGTTGAAAAATCAAAATGCCTATAAGAAAGTACTGGAACATTAAGAAGAAAGTTATCCTAGGACAATGACTCATTTGAGTGCCATGTGCTTAAATGCTGAGAGCATTCCAAGGAAATCTTAGTGGTTTGGAACATTAGTTTTATTACAGGTTTAGTGATATTTTTGAAAATCCAAATATGTAATTAAAATGGCTAAAAGAAATATATTAAAATAAGCAGTTTGGGCATTTGCCGTGAACAGGGTATATTTTGATAACAATGCCTAACAGTCTATTATCTGCCTACAAACTCTAGGCAATATTAACGTTCATTTGTGATTCATGTTTTCCTGATAATAATGCATTCTTTATTGAGCTATACTCTGTGACCTGCAGAACAAAGATTTTACCCCTGGTTGTTATCTAAAAAAGCAAGTAGGAAAATAAAATCTGTATACTCTAACTTGGAAAAATCTCTTAAACTATTTTAAATTTCATAAAGTTCAAGAAATCAGAAGATGTATTTATCATTAAAGTTATTTTCAAAACCAAAGCCTAATAAAAAGAAAAATGAACTTTTTTTTGACTGCACTGAGAGGCTTGTGGGGTTTTATTTCCCCAACCAAGAACTGAACTCATGCCCTTGCTAGTGAAAGCATGGAGTCCTAACCACCTGGACCACCAGGGAATTCCCAATAGATTGATTTTTGAAGCCTGATTCTATTATTTGCTAGTTGTGTAACATCGGACATCTTATTTAAGGTCTTAATTTTGTAATTTGTAAAATAGGAATTTTTTCTATTCTTCGAAAGGTTGTTGGAAGTAACAATCTATATGATATGTAAAAATTAATGCTAGGAACAGTATCAAGAACATGGTAGCAGATACTCTAGAGATGCTAGCTTTTTTTTTTTTTTTTACCCTTTTCTTTTATATTCACAGTTTACAAATTTAAATTGCATTGTGTTTTCCAAAGTAGACCATAGAATTTTGTAATACATCTGATTCTGCTTTAAATGGATTTTAACCACAAGGTTGTTTGAACTATGCAGTTTCTTCAGATCAATAATCATAATAAAGGATAAAAAAATTTGAGTTTGAAATATCATAGTAAAATACACTAGCTAGGAATTCAAAGATACAAGAAGAATTCTATTGTGAGAAGTAAGAAATCCAGCTTATTTGGTTTAAACTATATCTGGAAGAAGCAGAGCAGAGACTACACTTAGTTGCCCGGGTTTATTCTGGAGGATAAATTATATGTTTACAATTAAACCAGGAGTGGTTTGCTCTGCCTGTAATCAATATAGAGATGACTACCAAAAATGTAGCTTTCCCAAGGTTAAGAATGGAGCTTCTTAGTTTATTTCCAGAATAATGCATATGCTACTTAGTCAAATTAAGAACTTAGCATTTTAAGGCTATTTTCTCTAGGTTCTGATGAACTCAAGTAAGGGAATTATATATTAATTTGAAAAGATATGGCCACAGGATGTCAGGAGGAATGACAGAGTAAGAACTTCTGAAAATTCTCTACGTTATAAAATCTATGAAAATGTTGGCAGAAACGATCAGAATAGACTTTCTCAGATCTCAGGGAATTAATCAAAGACAACAATCCAGGGTGTGTTAATTCAAGAAAAGCTACCTAATCTTGGGAAGAACAGCAAGTCTGTGGAGTCTTAATAGAACTTTTCTCATCTCTCTTCCTCCCCTCCCAGCTCCATGGTAACCTTGGAAACGACATACATCTTGGGAAAAACCAGCAGCCTGGCAGCCACTGATGGTCCAAGCCCAATTCCCAGAGAACTGTCATTATTTTAATTGTCTATGGTCCCCCTTCTCAACCTTGTCTATTTGACCTGACTCAGAGTCCCTCAGAACAGCAGCCTTTTGGCAGGGTATTTGCTGAAAACAGTCTGTAGCAATATTTTAATAATTCAGTGATGAGGAACAGGAGGGAAAACAACAGGCAAACCAAAAACGTGAAAAGGAAAAGTTGGGGGGAAAGATGTTTGAGGGAGATTTATAAAGCTATGACATGTCTGAGAGTCACGGAGCCGTGCCCATGCCCAGGGCTGTATTCATGCATAGAGTCAGCCCTAAGCGGTAAGCCATCAGCTCTCACTTCTGGCTGACCTTGAAACTCTGCTCAAATAAAAGTGAGCGATAAGGCAGAATTTCCAAATGCCAGCTGAGTCTTGAAGGTACACCTGCATACCAACACAGAACCCAACAATCAAGACGGAAACTCATTGCTTCCAGGCATTTAAGGAAATTTCTTTTGAATAACTAACTAACCAGTGAGCTAACAAAGGAGAGTCTTCAGTGCCACATGACAAAGAAAGACATCTAGTCTCATGGACTAAAGTCCATGTTAGTCTCATGGACTGGAAGACTCAATATTGATAACAAGATGCTTGGCTACCCAAATCATTCTACATATTCAATACAATCTCTATCAATATTCCTCTTGGCTCTTATTGCAAAAACTGACATACCGATACCAAAGTTCCCATGGACATGTAAGGAACGATGATAGCCAAAACAATCTTGAAAGGGAGAGCAAACTGATTATCCTCAATTTTATTTTATTTTATTTTTTATCCTCAATTTTAAAACTTTCCAAGCTACAGTAATCAAGAGTGTGTGGTACAGTAATAAGAGTAGACATAGAAATTAATAACCAAATTGGAGCTTTAGAAATAAACCTTGGCGCGCACACACACACACACACACACACACACACACACACACACAAATATATAATGCCTAATACCTAGAAAGAGTATTAAAAAGCAGAGACACTTCTCTGACAAAGGTCTGTACAATCACATACATATATACATGAAGTGACAGTGAAAGCTGCTCAGTTGTGTCCGTCTCTTTGTGACCCCATGAACTATACAGTCCATGAAATTCTCCAGGCCAGAATACTGGAGTGGGTAGCCTTTCCCTTCTCCAGGGGAAGAACTTCCCAACCCAGGGATTGAACTAAGGTGTCCCGCTTTGCAGGCCGATTCTTTACCAGCTGAATCACCAAAAGCATGAGTAGTAAAAGAAAAATTAGATAAATTGGAATTTATCACAATCAAAAATGATTGTACACCAAAAGATACTATCAAGAGAGTGAAAGGACAGTCCACAGAATATGAGAAAATATTTGGTTGTCATATATCCAGTAAGTATTGGAATATACTAAAACATGGATGCACTTTGAAAACATTATGCTAAGAAAAAGAATCCAGAAACATTAGTATAAAATATTCAGAAAAGGAAAATCCATAGAGATAAAAACTATATTAGTGTTTGCCAGGGACTGAGGGGAAAGGGGAAGGAAAGTTAGGGCTAATGGGTATGTGATTTTTTTTTTTTGTTGTTCTTTTGGTTTGAAAATATTTGGGAAATACATAGTGGTGATTGTGTATATATTGAAAACTCCTAGAGTATACACTTTAAAAATGTGAATTTCATGATATGTTTTAATCACATTTTAAAAAATGTATAAGGGAAAACATAGCCATGACAGGGCATCTGGTCCCATCACTTCATGGAAAATAGATGGAGAAAAAGTGGAAAAACAGTGACAGATTTTATTTTCTTGGGCTCCAAAATCACTGCTGACATTGACTGAAGCCATGAAATTAAAAGACACTTGCTCCTTGGAAGGAAAGCTATGACAAACCTAGATAGCATATTAAAAAGCAGAGACATCACTTTGCCAACAAAGGTCTGTACAGTCAAAGCTATAATTTTCCTGGTAGTCATGTATGGATGTGAGAGTTGGACCATAAGGAAGACTGAGCACTGAATAATCAGTACTTTCAAACTGTGGTGCTGGAGAATACTTGATAGCCCCTTGAACTGCAAGGAGATCAAACTAATCAATCCTAAAGGAAATCAACTCTGAATATTCATTATAAGGACTGATGCTGAAGCTCCAATATTTTGGCCACCTGATGCAAAGAGCCCACTCACTGGAAAAGACCCTGGTGCCGGGAAACATTGAAGGCAAGAGGAGAAGAGCGCAGCAGAGGACAGATAGTTAGAGAACATCACTGACTCAATGGACATGAGTTTGAGCAAACTCCAGGAGACAGTGAAATACAGGGAAACCTGGCATGCTGCTGTCCATGGGGTTACAAAGAGTTGGACACAAGTTAGTGACTGAACAAGAGCAACAATACAAACAGTGTTTATGGCTGGAAATGAACATATCTGGACATAGACTTTTTTTCTTTTTTACAGAAACACTACGAATACTCATTTCCTATATTCCAAGTAATCTTAACTTTGTAACAAAACTCACAGTGACATTTATTATACAGTCATTTAAAAGATACTGATTTAAATGAAGTCACTGTATCTTTAACACCCATTTATTTATGTGTTAGTCATGAAATCTCACCACAAGACTCTAAGCCTTAATCATAACAGGATTTGACATATTTGGGCAGTTGTTGATATATGTTTCATATCACTTCATTTCAAACTTTCAGCAACCTTTTCATGTGGATTCAGGCTCTTTTGTTCTCCTCTTACATATAAGGAACTCAAAAGAACAGAGCAGTTAAGGGGTGTAGTCAAGAATAAATAAATCATGGAGGTAGCACCAGTCTTCTGATTCCCATTCTTAAATTATTTCCAAAACACATGGAAAGAAGAACTCACCCACAGAAAAGTCTCCACTAATTTAAACATTTGGTGAGAACATTTTTCCTACAGACTTTAAAAACAAAACAAAACAAGCCACTATATAGTTTCATCATTATGAATGAGATATTTCTGCAACTTTATTATTAAAGCCATTCTTTTTTGAATGGCTTGAAGAACCTTTAGTAGTTATCAGTTCTACCCCATGAAACAGAGTGTTAATAGCATCCTGTTACTCTTTAAAAAGACATTTTGAGTCTGGAGGGTTCACAGATTAAAATATGCTAACATGCTGGACATGAATCTGTGTACACAAAATACCAGGGCAGATGGTGAAGTCATTGTGAATAAAAATAGGTCTATTTCTCACACAAATTCCTTTACAGAGGCATTCAGAAATCAACAAGGAAAGTGAAAACACCCGGTGAAACCTGGCTTGGTGAAGTGACACCCTGCCCTGCGGTGACACACGGGATAGTGACAGGCAAATCTGTTTCAGCCTGCAGCTCTATCTGCTGAGGACTCCCAATGATTTCTATTACCAGTCATTTTTCTGTGCCACCTAGCTTACTTGGCTGTGTTGTTGGAATCTCTGAGTGGAGACTGAATGAAAGCAGTGCTTGTTTGCTGTGACTGGATCAGCTGTGATTGGATCAGTTACTCAGGGAGCCGAGCTGTGCGAAGGGCCCGAAACCCACTCCACCCTGAGTCAGAGGTGGAGCATCCCTGGAGACCTGTTCTCATGACTCACCAGCTGCTATCTGCAAACAGCCTCTGGGGGAAATGCCAAGTAAGTGTTTACTCTCCACGGTTACTTCGCCCTGCCACTCTTGCCTTATTTTGGTTTGAACTGAAGAAACAACAACTAAAGTGAGAACAAAATGTGACCAAGAATTTGCGCTTTCTCCTGATTATGAGGCTCTTTGGAGAGTCACATGTGACTTCCCTGGGCTGGTCTGGGGATTTGCTTTTTAGACAATCCAGGAAACAAAGATAGAAGTCATCAATGTGAGGGAAGAGCTGGTTGGGATGGTGTGTGGGGTGGTTGATATACTTGTAGTAAAAATCATGTTTATTTGTGCCATTCTTAAATAGAAGGCATTATAAATGAAGTCACATGATTTTATCTGGTTTTTCTTTTTTTGAAAAATACTGCTTTTAGGTTAACTTTTTTTTAAAGATTTTTTTTTTCCAGAGTATTTTTAGATTTGCAGAAAAATTGAGAGGGAGGTATAGAGATTTCCCATATTCCCTCTGTACTCCCCAAAACCTCCCCATCAGTATCCCTACCAGATGGTCCCTATGTTGCAGCTAATGAACCTTGGACACGTCATCATCACCTGAGCCTATAGCTGACATGGGTCACTCTTGGTGTTGTACATTCTATGGGTTTGGATAAACATATAATGACATGTATACACCATTACAGTGTTAAAGAGTAGTTTCACTTTCCTAAATATACTCTGTCTTCTTCCTTGTCCCCCCTTCCCCACCCTCTAGCAATCCCTGCTACTTTATACTCCCTACATAGTTCTGCCTTTTCCATAATATCATAGGGTTGGAATCAAATGTTTGTATAGTTTCATCAAATGTTTGTATAGTTTCACTCTACACACTTCTAGAGGGATGGACAGGTTAAATACCAGGCAACTATTAAATGAAAAACAAAAATGCTTATGCTTGGAAATGACAAGTTCTTATTTATAAGTGTCACAAAACTTCATCCTATGTATTTCTGAATCATGTGTTCTACATATATATGGATTCATTTTAAAGCAATTATCCCAGGTTTTTAAAGCAGAGTTAAGCATATGATATGGTATAAAAAAGTCTGGATTAAGTTTTAATATTTGATGATGAAATCTCATAAAATTACACAATAACCGTTGACGTCTTAATGCTTGGTTTCCATATGCCTCACAGTTAAGAATCTGCCATCAGGAAATACTGTGTAAGCCTATTTGCTTTCAAATTAAATTTTGTCCCTTGTTTTCTCTTCAGTCTATTTGGTTCCCTAACTACCACTGTTGAGGCAGATATTTTAATTTGCTTATGGCCAAGGAAAGGCTGTGTTTATCACATTGCCCACATTTTTCCTTCAGACCAGCACATGTAACTGAATTCTATGGGTGCTATTGAAAGCCTGTCTAAGAAAGGCATTGGGCTTCAATGTCTTTTACATACTGTAAATAAATTGGTTGTGAGACTGGAGATCTGAAGGCTTTATTATATCAAAACTGGCTCTGAGGAAATGCTGAATTTCATAAATAATAACAGCCAAAAGAAACTCAGATGTGTCAACTTCTAAAGCAAATTGGAACTTCGAATAACTTCCAAAGGAAGAAATGCTTTTACCAGCTGTAGAGTTTAAATGCAGATGTTAGTCACACATTGGGCTCTTCATTAAAATAAAACATTGACAAATACAGAATCATTTGTAAAAGTATGTGCGTGTGTGGATGCTGTGTATATTCTACAAAAGTGTTAGTCACTCAGCCGTGTCCAACTGTTTGTGACCGAATGGACTGTAGCCCGCCAGGCTCCTCTGTACATGGAATTCTCCAGGCAAGAACAGTGAAGTGGGTAGCCATTCCCTTCTCCAGGGGATTTTCCCAACCCAGGGATTGAACCCCCCATCTCCTGCGGCTCCTGTATTGGCAGGTGGATTCTTTACAGTCTTAGCCACCACATATATATATATACTATATAATACATATAGTATATATACATATTGTATACTCTTCATATAGAAAACTACATGTATATAAATATATACACAAACATAGACATGCATTTAAAAAGCATAGTATTAGCAAAAAATACATATGTCCAAAGCTTATGAAGATATAATATATATACAAGTAAAGTACATATGCAATATAAAAGTACACATGTAACATTGATATTGTTAATACATATAGTGTTTTAACACATACAATGTAACATTGTTAATATTAATAATGTATACTCAGTATATAGACTAATATACTTTAAAATATATTCTATATTAATGTGTAATCTTCCAACGCACATTGTACTCTGTACTAGTATATTTTTAAAAAACTGAAAGAAGCTTAGGTTCTCTGTATGTCCCTACTTGTGACATCCATATTTTTCTTGGTTTATCTATATGTGGTCACAATATTCTTTGTCTGAGAACACATTTCTCAGTGCAGTCTGAAGGTCCCCAGGCTGGGGATCTCTGAGGAGAGGAGGGACCACAGGATTTTGTGATTTTGTAAACAACAATCTCCTTGGAGATTCCTACTAAGAGCAGGTGAAGGATCACCAGGTACTTACTGAAGGTGAACAGTAGGGGGCAGAGGTGTCCACAATTCTGTTTTGCCAGCTCGCTTCTCTGAGGCCAGGAACTCTGACTTCAGATTACTCACCACACAGGGTTTTCAGGTGAAGATTTCTTGTCTGTTCTCTTTCCAGCCTTGAAACAAATAACTTTATCTTGGTGAAGGTAATACAAGTTCACCGAACAAAATTTGAAAAATATCTAAGGTACAAAAATAGAAACAAAACCAAAAATGACCCCTGAAGTTTCCATCGTCAAAGAATAAATATTCTGATAATGTTGTTTTAGTTGCCTATATACTTGTGTGTGTGTGTATATGTGCACATATGCAGAATTATAGTATGTACATAATGAAGTGAAAGAAAGTGAAGTGAAAGTGTTAGTTGCTCAGTTGTGTCCAACTCTTTGCAATCTCGTGGACTGTATACCACCAGGCTCCTCTGTCCATGGAATTCTCCAGGCAAGAATACTGGAGTGGGTTGCCATTTTCTTCTCCAGGGAATCTTCCTGACCCAGGGATTGAACCTGGGTCTCCTTCACGGCAGGCAGATTCTTTACCGTATAAGTCACCAGGGAAGCTTATGTACATAATACATACAATAACATATCAAATTACATTTTATATATCCTATTCATATCATATTGTATATATCGTATTCATTCACACACATACAGTTTTCAAAAATGTAGATTGCTTTGAAATATTCAATTACATTTTGTTTCCTTTCTCACCTAAATTATACTTTTTCTTTGGGTGGCCAACAGATAAGTTTCCTTACAAAATATACCAGGCTAAGCACTTAACAAAAGGAGTTCAGTACTGTAGTGACCTCAGGCTACATGAAGGAAAAACAAGATGTATTTCCCTTTTCTTTTTTTCAGCACGTCTGGGTCACAGAGACCCAGGCACCAGTTCATTACAAACTCACGTTCTATTATATTTGTTGCAGAAAGTCTCAAGTTGCTTGAGAATGTCAAAATCTTAGCATGTCCTATTGTCTACGAGCTCTGGTGCGATGTTCACTACTCTTGTATGAATTTTGTGCCTTAGAAATGTCTGTCTTGGATATTCTACCCTCCTGAAGACATGTTTCCTTCAGCTTTTACTTGAAATATTTTTTAATCTTTTTTGTTCCCTATTGGGTAACTAGGAAAGCTTGACTAATATAATTGTTTAGACTGCCAAAAGTCAACAGTCAGAAATTAGATCAGCTAAACTTACTCTTTCTCTTAATAAATATTTTGTGAAATCCTACTACCATCTGATTCGTGGAAAAATATTAAACAAGGTGGACTCTGCCAACATTCTAGCCTCTGCCTGAAATGCCAGTCATAGTAACAAAATGGTGTTTTCTCCAAAACTTTTATGTATGCTAAGAAAAATCTTATTCTGAGTGTTACTGACTCAGGGACACAAGCCTTTGAGAATTTGCAGGCCTACAGGGAGGCTGGGAGTGTAGTTAGTCCCAGGGTTACACCTCAGAGTACCTGCCTTGTACTCTTGGGGCCCATTAAAGAGTTGTAAGGCTTTCCCACAAACACCAAGCCAATTAATTTAATAAAAATTAACTTAATTCAGTTAACATCAGATTCTGGGGGATAATCTGTTAGATACTCTTGTGGATTAAAAAAAGATCTGCTTCTCATTCAAGAAATGTTCCTGGAAATCAGATACCCATGTGCAAAAAGTAAATGATATTAGGAAATAAATCTTACTTTATGTGGAACTGCATGTAAAAAAGCAAAACTTTAAAAATGTAGAAGAAAAATATAGAAGTCTCTTTATGTCCAGAAGGGAAAAAACAATTACTTAAACCAAGTAAAGGAAAAAAAATGAATTCAGTCAATTTATCAATAAACAAAAATTAATATATTAAATGGGCTTCCCTGGTGGCTCAGATGGTAAAGAACCCACCTGTCAATGCAGGAGATGGAAGACATGCAGGTTCAATCCATGGGTCAGGAAGATCCTCTGGAGAAGGAAATGGCAACCCACTCCAATATTCTTGCCTGGGAAGTCCCATATGGATAGAGGAGCCTGGCAGGCTATAGTCCACAGGGTCACAAAGAGTCAGACACGACCGAGTGACTGAACAACAACAGCAATATATTAAATATTTGATTAAATGTTCCAAAATAACAAGCCACAGATGGGAAGAATCAATAGATTGACAGTGCATGTAATCTCTAAATAAAACTAGCAGTCAAACTATTTGAAGTTCTCTAACACAGTTCTTAGAAAAAGAATAGGAAAGGGGGAAAAAAGTGATGAATAAGAAGAGCAATTCACAGAAGAATTTTTATCAGTAAATAAAGTGATGCGGAAGTGTTAAAATAGTGGAAAAAATGGAAATAAACTGAGTGTTGATTAGCAGAATAGAAGAGTATAATTTTGTATTTGTAAACTACATTATTCCCTGAATTTTTGTGTTCCTGAAATTGCTTATTAAAATAGTCTTGATCGCCACGAAATATTTTCATCTTGTTTTATGTCCCTGGATATGTTCTAGTGTTCCTGAGTTTATAGTCTATGGGAACTTGAATAGAATTTGTATCCTACTGTGTTTGAAAATTGTATAAATCTTGATTATGTTGAATTGGTTCATAGTGCTTTTCAGGTCTACTATATTCTTCTCCTTTTCTGTATATTCATTCTAATTTTGAGAGTTTGATATAGAAATTTCAACTAAAAGTCTTAATTTATCTACTTAAAAGATAATTGTAGTGGAATTGAGTGGAACTATTTGTAATCTTGTTCTATATTTTCCAAGACTCTTGTAAATGTGTTATCATACTTTCATAATTTAAAAAATAAAAAAAGAAAATATAAAAAATTAGTCTTGTTCCTTCTTCCAACAATTTATAAACAGTGCCACTAAAAGGGTCTGGTGCTAGCCACTTAGGTTAAAATGTATGTGCCAATGGAGAGAAGTGGATTTAGTATAACTTTGTTTACAGTTTCTCAGGGAATATGATTTTAAGAACAAAAGAACTGAACTAAATGAACTACATTTATACAAAAGAAAATGTGTGCTTTTGATCAACATCCTGATGCCCCTGAAATCTTAGGTATCTTCTGCCCAGGGAGGAGAGATCTAAATGGAAAGTTGCTTTCTAATCATGCATTTGTGTTTGAATGAACTCTAATTTCAGGGAAGAGTGGAGAGTTCATGAAATATTAAGATATAAAGAAAGGTAATTCCTAGGACAAAAATATGAGCCAGAAGGAAGGGACCAGATAATATTAATGTACCCGTTTGGAAGACAGGCAAGGTGGCCAAGTTTAAGGGCTGTGAGGAAGGTGATTAGGGAAAATAGTCCAGACCACTGAGTGAAGAAGAAAAACAAACAAAAAAATCCAGTTACCATCTTCCAAAAATTCGGATATGATCTTACTCGCCTTCAATACCGTTGCCCAGTTGCTTATATTTTTGGTTTCATACTCTTTCCAGAGCAAATTTGGTAAGATTGAAAAGCTGTTACTGTGATTCCAAAGCTTTGGCATAGATCATTCATATGACTCTGCCCCTTGCCTCCTCTCTGGATACTTCTTGTGCTATTCTAGCATTTACTGAATATAGTGGGCAAAAAGATGATGTTGCTAATGGCTCTGAGATTCCATCTAAGTTTAAAATAGGTCCTTGCAATTAACTCGTAGGTAAAACTTTTTAACACCTTAAAATTCACATAGGAGTTTCCAGCCCTGGATCCTATGTATGACTCAAGTGTTGTGCAGAGCCTAAAACCTCAGGGTGGGGCCCGGGGCATGCCAGACCAGTGACGACAGATGGAATTTCCTCATCTTTTAATTATTGCTTGTGAAGCAGATCAGTGGCCAAAGGGAACTGCGTGGGATTTCACAATGCCATTATGTCCTCGAGCTACCATCATGACTGCACAGAATTTCAGGTGGTGGTAGTGATATTGCTGAGATTGCTTTTCAAGATTATTTTATGAAATTTATCTAGTCATTAGATTAAATAACATTGACTTCACGAAAGGATTATTTGGTGCCATTTAGTGATAGGCTGTGTTGCATTGAAATGTTTTTATATTATAGGCAAAACAATGTAAAAATGGAACATCTTGTCAATCTATGAACCTCTATTGATTGAGGTACAACCTTAACACTTTATAAAATTCAGAAGCAAAATCTATCGAATCTTTTTGAAAACATACATGCATGTATTAAGCAAGATGCAAGTTTATTTCTCCACTATGTAGCTGCAACTTTCTTTTTCATTTTCTTTATTTAATTTTTATTAATGAAGAAACGTTCACCTTAAATTTTAACTCCATATTTTTATATAGTTCCTAAGAGAAAATTAGTAAATAAAAACTGATGAGAGCAATAGCTGTTTTTCTCCCCAGCAACCTCCACTACATGGGGGATAGCCAGCCTCCCTTATGTCACAAAAACTGAGCTGAGAGCTTCATGCTTTACTGGCTTGAGAGACCCTCAGTCTGTCAAGCTCCATAGACTGCTTTGTTTCCTAATTTGCATCATTATGGAAACAGAAGACTGTAGGATGGAAGTTTGGAGGATAGGTTCTGGCTGTATAAGGTAGTGAAAGCTGGCTGACTATGGAGAGCAATATGGAGTTTCTTTGAAAACTAAAAATAGAACTTCCATATGACCTGGTGATTCCACCCCTGAGTATATATCAAAACAAAACAACCAAAACTGCTAACTTGAAGAGATACATGCATAGTTCATTGCAGCACTATTTACAACAGCAAAGACGTGGAATCAACCAAAGTGTCTGTCAACAGAGGAACGGATAAAGATGTGGTACATATACACAATGGCATACTACTCAGCCATAAAAAGAATGAAATGATACCACTTGCATCAACATGGATGGACCTAGAGATTGTCAGACTAAGTGATGTAAGTCAGATAAAGACAAATATCATATGGTATCACTTACCTGTGGAATCTAAAAAAAATGGTTTAAATGAGTTTATATACAAATCAGAAATAAACTCACAGACATGGAAAGCAAACTTAGGGTAACCAAAAGGGAAGAGGGAGGAGGGATAAATTACATGTTTGGAATCGACAGATACACACTACTATGTATAAAACAGATAACCAGCAAGGATCTACTATAGAGCACAGGGAAATATATTCAACTTCTTGTAATAAACTATAATGGAAAAGAATCTGAAAAAGAAATATATGTGTAACTGAATCACTGTGCTCTTCACTTGAAATTAACACGACAATTATACTGCAATTAAAGGAAGAAAAAAAAAAAACAAACCTCTCTGTCTAGAGGAAGCAGGTAAGCAAGGGAATATACAGCAGAGGTAGACATCCCAGTGGCCTGGACGATGGGCATTGATTAAAGGTAAAGTCAGACAGTCAAGATGCTGGGTTTGGGGAACACGAGTCATGCCCAAGTTTTGCTCAGGTGGAGGAAATACCTTCCTGCTCATAAACAAGCCCCGCCTTCCTGAGGAAGGAGGAGGTCCTGGGAAATCAGAGGGGGGAAAATAAAATGAAAACATAAGCTGAAATGGAGCTTCTGGATGGTGTAGTGTATTGAGAACATTAGAAAGCAGAAGAAAATGGTGATCCAGGGAGCTGCTTACCCATGAAATGAATATTTATTGAGCAGGTTAATCGTCCCCTGTCTATTGAGGCAGAATCCGGATTAGTCATACACTTCAGGTGACAGCCTTGCCAAAACACCCTCTAGATTAGCTAAGGGGGTACACAGCCTTGCAAAGCAAATTCAAATATTACAGCAAACATCTTTCCAGAATGCACTGTCTTCCCCTGACAAACATTCTGCCTTCTGTTTTCACCTAAAGTATTATGCTTGAGATGGAAAGCGACAGTGTATGTGAAGCCCTATTACTTTCATGTCAGGGGACTGATTACAGTGACAGACAGGTTTATAATGTGTCATGCTTCCCAACATAAAAGTCACATTTCTCCCAAAATCACTTACTATTTCATTCCTAGAATACTCAGTGATGTCAACAATCTGAGCCCTTTTACTTTGTGTTGTATAAGAAAGAAAAAGAAAACATCAATATCCATCAAAATCCCACAGCTGTCACTTAAAATCAAGTAGCAGATAATAGCGCCTGGCAGCCACCAGGATGCTCAGTATTTTTATGATTCAGAAAACACCACAATAAGGTTAAACAAATAGTATTTTTTATTAAATGTCACTCAATCCTAGGGTTGCTTATTCATCTATTCATCTGTGTTCCATTCAAGTGACTCAAAGATGGTAGTTGCAATCAAAAGGCAGCTTGAGCAGATACCTGTGAATTCTGTTTGTCAGTCTTACTTGGGAAGCAAAAGAATAATAATAAAAAAAACCCAGGGACTGGTGCAAAAAATGGCCTGATGAGATACAAGGTGAAAACTTTGTGTCATGCATTGAAGTAAAGCAAATACTTTCTAAAGGTTAAAATTAGTTGGCAAAGAAACTTAGGAGTCTTACATGGCTCTTTCCTTTCTGAATCCATGCATTTTCTAACTATTATATATAGAATAAATAAACAACAAGGTCTTACTGTATAATATGGGGAATTGTATTTAATATTTTGTGAAAAACCATGATGGAAAAGGATATGAAAAAAATATGTATTTATAACTGAATCGCTCTGCTGTACAACAGAAATTAGCACAACATTGTAAATCAACTCTACATCAATAATATTTAAAAAAAGAATCCATGCATTATCTGCATAAAGAAGAACACAGGCAGTGTTCCTTTGACTGTGCTTTGCAGATATTGCCTTTTTTTCCCACAAATTGAGGGTTGGTGATAACTCTGCATCCAGCAAGTAATCAGCACCATTTTCACCAGAGCATCTGTTCCCTTCATGTCTCTGCTGCATTTGTGAGAGTTACTCAGTCGTGTTCAACTCTTTGCTATGACATGGACTATACAGTCCATGGAATTCTCCAGGCCAGAATATTGGAGTGGGCAGCCGTTCCCTTCTCCAGTGGATCTTCCCCACCCAGGCATCAAACCAGTGTCTCCTGCATTGCAGGCAGATTCTTTACTAGCTGAGCTACCGACGAAGCCTGGTATTTTGTAATTCCAGGTATACTTCAAACTTTTTCATCATTATATTTGCTATGATGACCTATGATCAGTGATCTTTGCTCTTTTATGATTGTTTGAGGGGCCATGAAGTGAAGTGAAAGTCACTCAGTCATGTCTGACTCTTTGTGACCCCATGGACTATACAGTCCTTGGAATTCTCCAGGCCAGAATATTGAGTGGGTAGCCTATCCTTTCTCCAGGGGATCTTCCCGATCCAAGAATCAAACTGGGGTCTCCTGCATTGCAGGCAGATTCTTTACCAACTGAGCTATCAGGGAAGCCCAAGGGGCCATGAACCACGCCCTTAAATGATGGTAAATTTGCTGAATTGCTGAAATGATCATAAGTGACTTAGATAATCACATAAACTTTGTTGATAAAGCAGCAGTCCTCTGACAGTCCTTGAGTAAGCTATATCTTTCCAATCTGGTGATCTACATTTTAACCTTAGACATTATGCCCTTTGTGAAATCTTCCTTGATTCACAGACATGCCTCCTCCATCAACCATCAGGACCCAGTATTATAAGGATCAATTTGCTGGTTTCCACTGCTAGACTTCCCAGGTGGCTCAGTTGTAAGGAATCCACCTGCAGTGCAGGAGACACGAAGTCTCAATCCCTGGGTCAGGAAGATCTGCTGGAGGAGAAGATGGCAACCCATCCAGTACTCTCGGGGAAATCCCACAGACAGAGGAGCCTGGCGGGCTACAATCCGTGGGGTCACAAAAGAGTCAGATACAACTTAGTGGCTAAATAGCAGCAACAACAATAACAACTCTTAGACAGCACCCCTGGTTTGGGATTCAATGGCATTTGATAAATATCCTTTAAGTGAGTGAATATGTATACATGGTGCCTTGAAAGGAATTTGATTTTGTTGTTTTTAACCCTGAGGGCATAGTTAACACACTTAAAACTACAGACAGCTCCATGTAAACCATGACTCATATGAGTCAGCATCACCATTCTTAAACATCCATTTGTGTTCCTAATTTCAAATTAAATAAAGGCCAGACTCTGGGGAAACCCTGTTCCTTAAAACAATAGCACAAGGACACATGTACATATCCATGTAAAGCTAGAGACATCCAGGAGTAGAAATAAGTTTTGTATGTTCGGTAATGAAATCTGGGGAAAAGTCTGTGTACTAGGGTCTGAACTATAGTTTGAAAGTGTTTAATGGCAACCCACTGCAGTATTCTTGCCTGAAAAATTCCATGGGCAGGAGCCCACAGTCCATGGAGTCATGAAGAGTGGGACACGACAGAACACAACACAGCAGAGCATTTATGGTTGGGATAGGTATCTCTAATTTGAATTTCTATATTTGAAACATATGCAGTACCTCCACCACTTTTCTTATAAGGCATCCAGATTTGGAAAGTTCATTATAAACTTTAAATCATCATTGAGAGTTTCCAAATCCTCTGTGGACCTGGCTTCTGGCTGACCCAGGGAGGGGCTGACTGTCTTTCTCAGGGCTCAGAGAGGAGGTGGGATGTTGATTGTCACTTAGAATCCCCACCACCATCTGTCCACTCATGTTCTCACTTCCAGAACAGCAGCCGTGGTCAATTCTTTAGACTAAGATATATTGGAATTGAAATGTTTGAAAATGGGCAGAAAATATTTATTCTACCAAATCTTAAGTGGTCATGACCCTATCCTGAAGAAATTCCAGGAAACCAACTTTGGGTGAAATAAAATACCACAAAGAAAAAAAAAATACCACAAAGTGTGTGAAGATAGTTGTGTTTTGGGATGCTGTTCCATTTTCAAATGTTCTCACTTTCAAGCAGCTTTTCACCTCTGCTGTGCTGCGTTCAAACATGTTGGCCAGTTCTTTGATCGTTTTTCCATCAAGAGTTGGGATCTGATTCCCTTTTTCTTGAATATGATCTGGGCTTTGGGTGAAAAGGATGAGGCAGAGATGGCACTGAGTGATTTCTGACAGCAGCTCCTACAGGGCATTCATCTCTCTCTCCCTTTCTCTCTCTGTCTCTCTCTCTGTGTCTCTCTGTCTCGCCCTTTCTCCTAGAATGCTTACTCCTGGAGACTGGCCACCATTCATCGAGGGAGCCCCGGCCAGTGTGGAGTGGAAGAGGGCAATATTAATAATAATGTTAATTCTTATATGATTTGTCCCGACAATAAAACATAAATGAGGGGGGTGTGTTTCTTTTTTGAGTAAAACAATGAAACCCTCTGCCTCTCCCTTTTCCTCCAGCAAACAGGGGGTGCAGCTGGGGAGCTCCCAGATGGTGGAGTTCCCACCTGTCTGGGTTCTTGAAAAGAAAGAAGCCAACACATGTTCAAGACCTTGACTCTTTAATCCTTAATTATTAGGCTTTCTAAAAGAAATGCAAGAAAAGGCAGAGGAATGTATGAAATAAGAAATGCAGTCAGAATAAAAGTCTAGAGATTTTCTTCCTGTTGGAGTCATCTGGCCACTCCCTTCTTCTCAGAGACAACAGTCTTGTATGTTTGCTGGAAAAAAAATGCTGGCACCAAAAGCCATCGAAGAAATTGATTTTTCTTCATGAGCAAATTTTTCTTTTTATATCTTATTTTCATTTTTAAGCCTCTGCAGAAGATCCATTCTATGTTAGACAGGTTTTCCATCTTTTGGTTCATCTAAGCGGAGGATAAAAAAATTGAAGAACTGGAATGACTTTCCATTGCCAGGAATGGAATGCATTAACATTTAAAATTCGCTAATTCCATTGATCCGCTGTTGGAGGACATTGTTTAAATTGTTCTGATTCTATCTCAGACTTGTGGGCAAGTGGGAAGCAAACCAGACCTGCAGGAGAATGAAACACTCTCTGTGTTTAGGATGGAAGGAAAGGGCAGCGGGGAGAGCCAGTGTTGCCTTATTCTTTTCATTCTAAGTTCTTCTTTTTCTTTGTTCTTGCCTTTTTGTCTTTGCTAAGGAAAGGGTTATTCTGAACTCACCCTCAGCCCATCTTGCCCGTAGCGTAGATCAGCGGCAGAGACAGTTCGTTTGCCCTAAACTACGTTCCTGCCAGGAGGATCCAGACAGGTTTTGCATTTTTCTATGGGGACTCGCTTTTTAGCTCCAGGAAGACGGATGACAAAGGAACTATTTTTGGCACCTCTAGGAAAGAAACACGCTGCAGCCTGTTATTTTCTGTAATCCTGCTGTTTGGAGAGAAAAGTGCCCACAAAGCCACACTTTAGCAGATAGCACTAAATTCTCTCTGTGGGTTTGTTCACTAGTCTATCCACTTGGCTGCAGTGCATCATGTCAGGGTGAACCAGTCCCACTGGTCCTCTGGCCCAACAGAGGGACCCAGCGTGCACTGCTCCTTTGTCACACCCCAGATTATGCATCCTTCAGATACTAAAAAAGAAGTTTTCAAATTTTGAACAAGGATGTCTTTTTTCCTTTTTCTTTCTGTGATTTTAAAACTACATTTAAACTTTTAGAAATACTTTATTTAGGGCTTCCCAGTGGTACAGTGATAAAGAACTCTCCTGCCAATGCAGGAGACACAAGAGACGCAGATTCGATCCCTGGGTGGAGAAGATCCCCTGCAGAAGGAAATGGCAACCCACTGCAGTATTCTTGTCTGGAAAATTCCGTGAACAGAGGAACCTGGTGGGCTAGTCTGTGAGGACCCAACTGAGTGACTGAGCACACAGACACGATATTTTATTTACATTTTAATATACCTCATGTTTCCAGATGAATTCAATTTCTTTTTTTAAAACTATATTTAAATTTATTTTTTAGTTGGAGGATAATTGCTTTAGAATGTTGTGTTGGTTTCTGTCATGTAACCACCCAAATCAGTCATGGCTATAACCACCCAAATCAGTCACGGCTATATATATATGTATATGTATATATATATGTATATGTATATATGTATGTATATGTATATATATATGTATATGTGTATATATATATATCCCCCTTCTTAACCTCACTCCCACCCAACCACCTGCCATCCCACCCTACTAGGTCATCACAGAGCACCAAACTGGGCCTCCTGTGTTATGGAGCAGCTTCCCACTAGCTATCTGTTTTATACATGGTAGTGTATATATGTTGATGCTGCCTTCTCAATTCATACCACCCTCTCCTTCCCCTGCTGTGTCCACATGTCTATTCTCTACATCTGCCTCTCCATTCCTTCCTTGCAAATAGGTTCATCAGCACCTTTTTTTCTAGATTCCACATATATGTGTTACTGTACAGTATTTGTTTTTCTCTTTGGATGTCATTTTTGTATCTCATCATGGGAAGTCATTTGGGAATGTTATCCCTGTAGTCTTTTCAACCTCTGCTCCCACAAATAAAATGCACACTTGCATAGTCAAATTCAGGTTCGGCTAATGTCACCAAGTGGAGAAATCCCCCTGTGGTTCCAGAGTAGTGCAGTTGTCATAATCTCTCCCTGCACATCCATGATTCAGCCATGTGTACCTGATAACAGTCGAGGGTACCACTCGTGTCAGCTATTAATGAAGAGTATTCAAGAAAGAGGATGCTTGGGCATAGTAAACTGCCAAGAAAAAATAAACTTGATGAGAACAGCCAGTGAGAACAGAGTGGATTTACATGAAATCTCAAGCCCTGTACTATAGGATGAGAGCATGATAGGCACGTGGGGCCATAATTAAAATAGTTTGGAGAATAATTTATGTCCATGCTGAGAACAAAATTAAAATAACTGCAAGGCTTTAAACTTAGATGACTAATAGAATGTGGTGCCTTCAAATTAAAAAAAAAAACTAATGGAGATTTAGAAAGATACAGTATACATAAAGAAAACTGGGATGTGTTAGATTCAGTTTCAGTTCAGTCGCTCAGTTGTGTCCAACTCTTTGCGACCCAATGGATTGTAGCATGCTAGGCTTCCCTGTCCATCATCAACTCCCGAAGCCTACTCAAACTCATGTCCACTGAGTTGGTGAAGCCATCCAGCCATCTCATCCTCTTTCGGCCCCTTCTCCTCCTGCCCTCAATCTTTCCCAGCATCAGGGTCTTTTCCAATGAGTCAGCTCTTCCCATCAGGTGGCCAAAGTATTGGAGTTTCAGCTTCAACATCAGTCCTTCCAAAGAACACCCAGGATTGATCTCCTTTAGGATGGACTGGTTGGATCTCCTTGTAGCCCAAGGGACTCTCAAGAGTCTTCTCCAACACCACAGTTCAAAAGAATCAATTCTTCGGCACTCAGCTTTCTTTATAGTCCAACTCTCACATCCATACATGACCACTGGAAAAACCATAGCCTTGACTAGACGGACTTTTGTTTGCAAAGTAATGTCTCTGCTTTTTAATATGCTGTCTAGGTTGGTCATGACTTTCCTTCCAAAGAGTAAGAGTCTTTTAATTTCATGGCTGCAATCACCATCTGCAGTGACTTTGGAGCCCAGAAAAATAAAGTCAGCCACTGTTTCCACGTTTTCCCCATCTATTTCCCATGAAGCAATGGGACCAGATGCCATGATCTTAGTTTTCTGAATGTTGAGTTTTAAGCCAACTTTTTCACTCTCCTCTTTTACTTTCATCAGGAAGCTGTTTAGTTCCTCTTCACTTTCTGCCATAAGAGTGGTGTCATATGCATATCTGATGTTATTGATGTTTCTCCCAGCAATCTTGATTCCATTTTGTGCTTCTTCTAGCCCAGCTTCTTCCAGTATATCTCATGATGTACTCTGCATATAAGTTAAATAAGCAGGGTGACAATATACAGCCTTGACGTATTCTTTTTCCTATTTGGAACCAGTCTGTTGTTCCATGTCCAGTTCTAACTGTTGCTTCTTGACTTGCACACAGGTTTCCCAAGAGGCAGGTCAGGTGGTCTGGTATTCCCATCTCTTTCAGGATTTTCCACAGTTTATTGTGATCCATACAGTCAAAGGCTTTAGCATAGTCAATAAAGCAGAAGTAGATGTTTTTTCTGGAACTCTCTTGCTTTTTCAAGGATCCAGCAGATGTTGGCAATTTAATCTCTGGTTCCTCTGCCTTTTCTAAAACCAGCTTGAACATCTGGAAGTTCACAGTTCACATATTGCTGAAGCCTGGCTTGGAGAATTTTAAGCATCACTTTACTAGTTTGTGAGATGAGTGCAATTGTGCGGTAGTTTGAGCATTCTTTGGCATTGCCTTTCTTTGGGATTAGAATGAAAACTGACCTTTTCCAGTCCTGTGGCCACTGCTGAGTTTTCCAAATTTGTTGGCATATTGTGTGCAGCATTTTCACAGTGTCATCTTTCAGGATTCGAAATAGCTCAACTGGAATTCCATCACCTCCACTAGCTTTGTTCATAGTGATGCTTCCTAAGGCCTCCTTGACTTCACATTCCAGGATGTCTGGCTCTAGGTGAGTGATCACACCATCATGGTTATCTGGGTCATGAATATTTTTTTGTACAGTTCTTCTGTGTATTCTTGCTACCTCTTCTTAATATCTTCTGCTTCTGTTAGGTCCCTACCATTTCTGTCCTTTATTGAGCCCATCTTTGCATGAAATATTCCCTTGGTATCTCCAATTTTCTTGAAGAGATCTCTAGTCTTTCCCATTCTATTGTTTTCCTCTATTTCTTTGCACTTGTCACTGAGGAAGGCTTTCTTATCTCTCCTTGCTATTCTTTGGAACTCTGCATTGAAATGGGTATATCTTTCCTTTTCTCCTTTGCTTTTCACTTCCTTTTTTTCCACAGCTATTTGTAAGGCCTCCTCAGACAGCCATTTTGCTTTTTTGCATTTCTTTTTCTTGGGGATGGTCTTGATTCCTGTTTCCTGTACAATGCCACGAATCTCCATCCATAATTCATCAGGCACTCTGTCTATCAGATCTAGTCCCTTAAATCTATTTCTCACTTCCACTGTATAGTCATAAGGGATTTGATTTAGGTCATACCTGAATGGTCTAGTGGTTTTCTCCACTTTCTTCAATTTAGGTCTGTATTTGGCACTAAGGAGTTCATGATCCAAGCCACAGTCAGCTCCCAGTCTTGTTTGTGCTGACTGTATAGAGCTTCTCCATCTTCGGCTGCAAAGAATGTAATCAATCTGATTTCAGTGTCGACCATCTGCTGATGTCCATGTGTAGAGTCTTGTGTTGTTGGAAGAGGGTGTTTGCTATGACCAATGTGTTCTCTTGGCAGAACTCTATTAGCCTTTGCCCTGCTTTATTTTGTACACCAAGGCCAAATTTGCCTGTTACTCCAGGTGTTTCTTGACTTCCTACTTTTGCATTCCAGTCCCCTATAATGAAAAGGACATCTTTTTTGGGTGTTAGTTCTAGAAGGTCTTGTAGGTCTTCATAGAACTGTTCAACTTCAGCTTCTTCAGTATTACTGGTTGGGGCATAGACTTGGATTATGAAAGCTTGTGTACTTATTTGTTCTATCCACACTTTGAAAGCAGGATTGTGTGTTATTTGCTCCTGAACATCCAACGGTTAAGAGGGTTTCCCCAAATGGTAGTTTCTCCTTTCTAAATTGAGCCAACATTTACTAAAATTAGAACACACTGATAAATTCTAATAGTTTAATGTGATGTGTGTGAGTTTCTGTGGAGTTATACTTAAATTGAACTTATTTGTGTAAGCAAAATAATTTTATTTTGCTTTAACGAAGATTCATTTTGTCAATTTTGTCAAGGGGGTTCTATCACAAACTGGGATGCTCCTTCTGTAGCCATATTCTCTTTGTCATCTTAAGTAGGGCTTCCTTAATATCATATAATTAATTGCATTCCCCCAATATGTGTCTGGTCAGACTGTCTCATTCTCCACTTTAAGAGAATCAGATTACATGTGGTCGGACAAAAAAGAAAATGGGGTAATGTTTTGAGTATTAGTTTTACAGAGCATGCGAAGTGTCTATTTTTGTGGTTTAAAAAGAAATATTATTGAGCCAAATTTGATCTCAGAAATGTAAATGATACTAACAGCAAAGTCCATAAACTTTAGATAAATTTGAGTTTCACTGCATTACCAATTCTACTCTCACAAGCATTTCAGGAACGATTGGTAAAAATGTCTAGAAATAGACTATACAAAAAATGAAAGCAAATTCATTTTTATCATGTAGTGAACTCATAATCCAAAGTTCCTATCTATAATTTCCTGTGCTGTTTGCACATTGATCTCAACAGGATTATTGTCAGTGAAACGATAGCAATGTAAAAAATAGAATTTCCCACTGAGACAAAGAAATATCATTGAATAACTGAAAGGTGATATCTACTCTGAAGTTTATTGTAAATATGTATGCCAGTTGGATTTTTTTCTCCCTTGCTCTGTGGCCCTGCTTTTCATGGGGTCATATATGTGAAGCCTGTAGGCTTTTAGTATTACCAGCACAGATTCAAGTGCAGTAGAAACTCAGAAACTGCCACAGTGTGTGCACACAGCAGGGACTTAACAAATAGGTACACACACATTCCAGTCTGTATTTATACTCACATTGTCCCTTTGTGTCCCAGTTGAAAGATTTCAATCCTTTATAAACTGGTTTACCCAAGAAAAATCTGTGTTTGTTCTTTCAATTATTCTCTCCTTAGCATTTAAATTTATATTAAAAAAAAAACTTCAGCTTTTTCTACAGCAGTTTTAGATTCACAGTAAAAATTAAGAGGAAGATATGGAGATTTCCCACTTACCCCACCCCCATCACAACATGCACATCCTCCCCCATTATTAACACCCCCACCAGGTGGTGGTTCATTTGTTACAACTGATTACCCTATACAGACACGTCATCATCACTTAGAGTCCACAGCTTATATCAGAGGTCACTCTTGATGTTGTAGATTCTATGAAGTGAAGTGATAGTCGCTTAGTTGTGTCCCTCTCTTTGCAACCCCATGGACCGTCATGGAATTCTCCAGGCCAGAATACTGGAGTGGATAGCCTTTCCCTTCTCCAGGGGATCTTCCCAACCCAGGAATCGAACCCAGGTCTCCTGCATTGCAGGCAGATTCTTTACCAGCTCAGCCACAAGGGAAGCCCATCCATTCTATGGGTTGGACAAATGTATAATGACATATAGTCACCACAATGGTATTTTCTTTCATTTTTTAAATGATTTTTTTTAATGTGGACCATTTTTAAAGTCTCTATTAAATTTGTTACAATATAGCTTCTGTTTTATGTTTTGATTTTTTTGGCCACAAGACATGTGAGACCTTAGCTCCCGACCAGGGATTGAATCCATATCCCCTGCATTGGAAGGTAAAGTCTTAACCTCTGGATAGCCAGGGAAGTTCCTATGGTATTTAAAGAGTATTTTCATGGTCCTGAAAATCCTCTGTGCTCTGCGTGGTCATCCTTCACTACCTTAACCTTTGGCAACCACTAATCTTTTTGCTGTCTCCATAGTTTTGCCTTTTCCAAAATGGCATAGAATTGGAATCATGCAGTATGTAGACTTTCCAAACTGGCTTCTTTCACTTTTAACACACATTTAAGTTTCCTCCATGTCTTTTCATGGCTTGATGGCTCATTTCGTTTTAGCACGAAGCAATTATCCATTGTCTGAATGGACCATGGTTTATTTATGCATTACCTGCTGAAGGACATCTTGGTTGCTTTTAAGTTTTGGGTATTTTGAATAAAACTGCTATAAATATTTGTGAGCAGATTTTTGTGTGGACATTTGTGCTCAAGGCCCTTGAGTTTAACAGTTGAAGAGCTGCCCCCTTCCTTTCTGAAGTCAGTTTTGATTTTCTCATTTATTTAAGGTACACCAAGTGCTTCCAAAGCATTCCATGTTTTCTTGCTAGCCAAGTTTCTTCTTGTGTCCTGCCAGCAGAGAACTCTAATAGGACAGGCCCTATAGTTGGGCCAGAGCCAACCAGCATGATTTATAGAGGGTTTTGTAAACAAACTGATTTCAATTGTGCAGTTCCAAGCTCAGAGCGTTGCTTGGACCGCACGCAGCATCAGCCTAGGAAGCTGAGCATGATACAGGAGAAAAGTCAGTTCTTACCTGCTCGTACATTATCAATTCTGTGTGCTGTCTTTACTCCTGGTGCCGTTCTCATGTTGCGTGACTGTACATCGATAACTCACAACTGGCCTTGGTATTGTGTTCCCTGGCACGTGCCCAGGCTACACACTTACATGAAGAACCAATGACCTCAGACTTTATATATATATATATATGCATATATGTATATATATATATTTATTTATTTATATGCATATATGTGTGTGTGTATATATATATATATATATATATATATATATATATATATTGCATTATGTATAGATCTGAAGGGAGAAAGTTGATTTTCCATAAGATGCCATATGTTATTTATTTACTCAGACATGGTCATTATGGTACACGCAAAACTGTAATTTCTGGTGGTGATTTGGGGGTTTGGAAGCTTGAACCTCTGTTCTTAGGTAAGTACTGGTTATTCTACCTGCTGTTGCTGACAGCTGCTGACTTCTGTATCCTTTAGATGAGAAGTCCTGATTGGTTTACCCACATGATTTCCATAGCTGGGTTTTAGTCAGTCTGGGCCAACTGGTAGCTTATCAATGCGGTAGTTGAGAATTCATAAACTTGATGTTTATGTTGCTGTTCAGCCACTAAGTTGTGTCTGACTCTTTGTGACTCCCTGGACTGCAGCACACCAGGCCACGCTGTTCTTCCCTATCTCCCAGACTTTGCTCAAACTCATGTTCATTGAGTCGATGATGTCATCCAAACATCTCATCCTCTGTTGCCCGATGTAATTCTAAGTAATCTTTTCATAATTTTCTGTTATGCAGTATTTCCTACATTTGAACATTATAGTCTTGGAACAAGTAATCCAAGTGTTTAAATTTGAAAAATGTGAAAAAGAAAATGCTCTTCCCATGTTTGTTATTATTGTTAATTTAATTATTTTTGTTTTCTAGTAGAGTTGGTTTCCTAGAAGAACTGAATTCTAAATATAGCCTTTCCCATGGCCTTGTGACCCTTAAAATTCAAACTCACATAGTTATTGTTTAAATAGATACCAAAGAAAATTTGTTGTGTTAACTTTATGAGTTGTTTTAGAAATTGAATGATACAGAACCTACGACTTCTGTGCATAGAAGCAAATTTAGACTAGCATAGTTCAAATCTTTTCACTATATAGATATAAAATGGAGGTCCAGAGAGTGTGAGTAAATTACCAGGATTGTGTGCATGCTAGGTTGCTTCAGTCATGTCTGACTCTTTATGACCCTATGCATGGTAGCCTGCCAAGGTCCTCTGTCCATGGAATCCTTCAGGCAAGAATACTGGAGTAGGGTGCCATGCTCTCCTCTAGGGGATCTTCCTGACCCAGGGATCAAAACTGGGTCTTCTGCATTACAGGCAGATTCTTCACCATCTGAGCCACAGTAGCCCTAATGGAAAACCTAACTAAAACCTTGCAAAGAATGTAACATATTTTCTAAATGTAATGTGCAAAATGAGCAAGCAACCCCACCCCCTTAGAAACTGTTATGTGATATAAAAAGGAGGACAATATTTTTATTTCCTGGAACTGTTTGTTCCAAATATGATGTACAGAGCAATTGAAGGCTGAAAGTAAAATGGAAGATCGTCTCTGTTTGAGGTAAGATGACCAAGCTGTGAATCCACTCTGACAGAGCTATACAAATGGGAAGAAAATCTTTCTGAATGCTGTTTATATCTGCCATGATTTATTTTTTCTTCTTCTCTATAAAATAGTAAAATCTTTTGAAGTCAAAATAGTGATAAAGAAAAAGGGACTTCTTGGTAAACTCAGGAGTTTTTGCATTTGTTTTTATCTTCATTCCCTCCCAGGAGGGAAAATATAAAATAGATAGATTGTCTAATGTGTTTGACCTTATTAAGGGGTGTTTTGCATTTATATTGAAGAGTTTGAAAAGAATTAGAGATCAATGCTTAGGAAAGTAAGGACATTTGTTCATATTTTAGTTCTTCCCTTCAGCAGATATTGATCAAGCTTATGCCCAGGGCACGTTCTCGATGCTGGAAATACAGTAGTGACCAAAGGACAAAAGTGAAGTGGGGACAAGGATGTGGCTGGTATTCTGGGGAACAGCAAGGAAGCCAGAGGCTGGGGCAGAAGGCCCAGAGGGGAAGTGTGCAGGATGAGATGGAAAGGAGGTCAGGAGGGTAACAGATGGGCAGGTGGGACTCAGACTTCAGTCACTGAAGGGCTTGGTGTTTAGGCTACTGGAGAAGGGAAGCCTTTTTAAGGCTATGGGCAGACACTTGTATGCCAACAGACTCCACTGGGGTTGTTCTGAGAATGGACTCTAGGGGACAAGAACAGATGCAGTGTAATTGCTTAAGAGGAATATTTGTGAAGTGCAGGCATGGACTATCGTGCCTTGAGTAAGGTGGGAGCATGGGGTGGAGTGAGATGAACCTGCAGGGGCCACATCTTGGTGTTGCACCTGGTAGGTTTTGAACTTGGCTTGAGTAACTGGGTAAAGGGTGAGTTAAAGGAGAATCCAAAGGTGTGGACTTGAGCAACAGGAAGGATGGAGTTCTCATTTACTAATATGGAAAATTTTGTGCAAGGAGGCATCTTAGGGCTTGAGCTGGGTCTGTGGAAGTGGTGTGTTGATATACCCACATTCTAAGTAAAGGATGCTAAGTATTATTTCTTAAATTGCTGATAATTAGCTATGTTTAAAAATGAATCATTAAACATCTAACAATTTATTTAAATTAAGTTTATTATTAGAGTGAGTTTTCTGGAATAGAAGGGGCAAGTGTTTTTCACTTTTGCTTTACAAAACAAGCACCACTTACAATCATGTTTGTTGCACAGTTGAATTCTGTTTGCTTACACTTTATTTAAGATTATTTCCAATCAATATTCACAAGTATAATTATCATGAGATTTTCTTCAATGCAATTTTTGTGAAGTTTTTGAATCAGTGTTTAACTTGGTTTATAAAAACAATTTGGGAGTTTTCTTTCTTTTTCCATGATCTGGCATAGGTCTGCATTGGAGATGTTAACTACATCCAAAAATACAATGTGACTTTTAGGGGCCTGGGACTCAAATCATTGGGCAGATCAATGTCAACTCCCTTTTCCTTCATCTTCCAGTTTAGAAGCCATAACCCCCAAAGTTGCTGTGGCTCACTTACAGATCCCACGTACAGAGGAACATGGCTACAGGTGAGAGACAAGACTTAAGACTTATTAGTACTTGCAGCAGACTGCCCTCCTGGGGGGGCAGGAGGGGTTGGCCCTAAAGTCTTTGAAGATGACAGCAGGCAATATGGGGTTGACAAATCCTTTTGTAGGAACTGCCTCCAGTGATGGGACTTGAGATTTGCCCTTTCAGTTGGTGACCACCTTACCAGACTGTTTACTCATACGAATAATTAATTCTCATGAAATTGCATCTATTATTAATAAAAATATTTGCTACCTCCCCTCCCCACCAAGAAAAACAGGTGGTGCAGTGGTAAAGAATCCACCTGCTAGAGCAGGAGATGCAGGAGACACAGGTTCAATCTCTGGGTGAAGAAGACCCCCCTGGAGGAGAGCATGGCAATCCACTCCAGTACAGTTGCCTGAAAAATACCATTTTGGGGATCTCTGTTCTATAGGGATCCTTCAAAAATCTCTGTAGTCCACCAGACGAGCCTGGTGGGTTACAGTCCATGGGGTCACAGAGTAGGGTTACAACTGAACAGAGCAGACACACATACCTCAAAACATTCAAATTTAAAACAATTTATATTGTTTACCTCAGCTTCATTTATCATTTAAGTCAAGGCATATTTGAGATGGGTTGGGAGGTGAAAGAGGAAGAAAAATAACAGGTTTAACAATGAACCATTATGGTGACATAGCATGAAGCATATTATCTGTGAGCACATTTTTGTTAAGTTGACACAATTATACAAAACACATTTTCAATGTCTAGGTTTATTGGACATTCCTGGATACCTACAGCATCATTATGGGGCAAGTGAAATCTTAAATTCTATTTACTTACAAGCCATATCTTTTTCTACATTTTTAAATGCAATTTATGTAACACTAGAAACTTGTTTACTGAGCCTCTGTAGTCACTGGGAAGTAAACTGTGTATGAGAGGGAGTGGTTTAAATAATGAAGACAGTGGACTTCCACTTTTCTACTAATTTGCATTTTCACAAGGAAGATTAGACAGAGCACAAATTATAGGCAAATGTTTGCCTAGATAGTTACTTTAGGTTTATAATTAGCATGTATTTGAAGTTTCCAGAAAACATGTTCTCTATGGCTTAAGGCTAGTTTTTTTTTTTAATTACAGACTTAAGAAATTGTAAAAGAGACATGAATAAGAATTAAAAATTTCATTTATCAGATATACTAAGAATTTGTTTATTCATCTGATAAAGCCCTTGAATCATGAGGGTCAATTCTTGTATTGCTTTTCATGTGAAATGGTGTTAAAACAACTCGATACCACAGCGTTCGAAAGGCCTTAACCAGGCATTCAGCATTAGAGTGGAACTGTTCATAAACTAAAAACCACCGAAGAAGAGGAAGATGTCTGTTGAATATAAACTGCCCTAAAGTCACAGTATCTGGGAAACATGATTGCAGAATGAGGAGTGTCACACTGTAAGACTGTCCTCTGACAGTGAGACACCTCCGCCAGGCTCAGGGCCAGCACTGAGCCTCCCGCAGCCCACCCCTCATTCCCAGCAGGTGAACATCTTTAACAAATGTGCAGGAACCTCCTCCTTTACAGTGACCTCAGACATGGGCTGTTAGAAACAGCGTGATGCTTTGGACAGATCCCTGATTGGAGTTTTAAAAATGTCCAGTTGTCTTATGCTAAGATGGCCTGCTGCCCGGTTCGCAGAGTAACCTCACTGACTTAAAGCTAAAGTTAAATTGCCAAATGCCAGGCTTGACGTGAGGTGCACAGTCGTGCATTTATCCATCTAGGAAGAGTGATCACAGGAACTTTATATTTTACCGACAGTATTTACATTTTACAGATAGGAAAGCTGAGGCTCAGTGAGGTTACAAACAGAAATGTGGAGATCTCAGCTAGGAAGTGAGAGAACTGGCCAGCAGAATCTTTTCAGTGCATCTGCTGATTTCATAAACACTGTGTATTACCAACATGGAAGTTTCAAGACTTTGCTCCATTGGATAAGGAATCTGTAAAAATCCTGAACTGTCTCTCTTTGCTACCATGTTCCCAAACACACATAGCACTCTCCTCTGAGCTAGCTACATCCTCTAAGTGACCTGGAGCCAACATTAGTTCTCAAAACCACACGCGTTTCCACTATCTCCTTCTATGCATTTTTTCAAAGCCCCATGTGGTACTCCTGTTTCATATATTATCATCAGGCAGACCAGAATCACATTCAGCAGGAGCTCCACTTGGATTACAGATGTGCTGACTCAATCAAAACTCTCAAACTCAACAGCTTCCCTTTAAAAGAAAGAGTATAACACTTCAAGGGAAGCGCAATTTCAGCCATCGTTTCATCTAGTACAACATAAAGCTGTAGTAATGTCCAGTTGGATTAAGAAAAGGGAATACTCTGTTTAATTTTCCAAGCAAGTGACCTGTGATCCTGCTTTATATCAAAGTTTCTAGGAGGTATTTTCTTGTTTATCGGTGCTTAAGACTCATTTTTTTTTTTCCTTTGGGAAATCTTCCACCAAATATAATTGCTAACACTGTATGCTAGACTGACATGGTGAAATAAAAATCAATTATGCAATCTCAAATTGAATGTTCTTCTACTCTTACAAGAGGAATTTTTTTGTAGCAATGTTCCCCATTCAGTGAGGAGGAGAGAGAGAACAAATAAAAAGCCATCCTTCAATTTACCACACTCTTGACTATTTCCAACAGTAAAGCCTAGAAAACTACACTGTGCAAATAAGAGGAGCTAAGAAAGTCATTGGGAGGTACCTCTAAAGCTTATTTAGAATATGCTATTGTTATTTTTGGGTTTCTCTAGTGACTCAGTGGTAGAGAATTCACCTGCAATGCAGGATATGAGGTTTTGATCCCTGGGTTGGGAAGATCCCCTGGAAAAGGAAATAGCAGCTCACTCCAGTATTCTTGCCTGGGGAATCCCATGGACAGAGGAGCCTGGCATGCTAGTCCATGGGGTTGCTAGTCCATGCTAGTCCGTGCTAGTCCGACTAGTTACATGACTTAGTGACTAAACCACAACAACACTGTTATTTTTCCTACTCTATTGCTACCACTATCCCCAGTGAAACCTAAGGACAACTGTTACCGAGTGCAAGCTTGTAGCTTGCCACATAACAGGTCAGTAAGTCAAGAGAATAGTGACTATGTTGGGACAAGGAATAGTGACTCTATTCAGAAGATGATGGCCTGGTGTCCCAAAGAACTAGCTTACCTGTGCTATGATTTAAGCTTCTTTTATACTAAAAGGAGAGGGGGTGTGGTTGGTTGCTGGTGCAGGAATCCTTTGCTCTTACAACCATCCAGGGAGGTATGATCACAATATTCCTGTAAACCTCCAAAACAAGTGATAGTCTCCCTTCTACTACTTTTTATATATGTATGCAAGGAAGCTCTTATACCTTTAAAGGTCAGAGCCTTGAGAATGGGCTACCCTGTATATTTCAAACTATAGGCAACATTCTTAACTTGTAGCAAAAGCAATAAAGTACAAAGCTTTAAGTAAAAGAAACAGATCCAATATGGAGTCAGACTTGTTCCTCCCTATTACACAACCAGTCACAAGTTCCAACTAAGCTTTTTCAAATAAGGCAACAGCTTAAGCTATAATAGTTGTTTTGCTTTGCTTCAGTATCTTCTGTATAAAAACCTCCCACCAGGTCTTTCCTATGGAATTCTCCTAAACACCTTTGGTTTGGTGTTGCACAATTTGAACTGATACAAGCTCAAACTCTTGAAAAAAATTGTAATATGCCTTATCTCTTAATGCTATTAATTGACCACTTTCCAAAACAGTGATTTCACACTTTCTGAATGGCAGCCCACTAAGAAGGAGCAAAACTTTCCATATTGCAAAATCCAGATTCTCTAATTTTACCTAGAAAAAGACATCAGTGAAACACAAGAAAACATCATGTCAAAGACATTTTGGAGAGATAATGCTAAAATGGTTTTTATAACAAGATAAGGAGGATTAATAATTTTTGTCTTACATGTGCACGTTAATGGGGCAGTTAATTAAAACTGATAAAAACGTGATGAAAGTATGCAAAATGACACCCCACAATACGGATTAACCAAGTCACAACAATTAACTTGAAAATGATGAATGCACATTATTTAGCACAAAAACAGAGCTGTCATTTCAAACTCTCACTCAAGATATTATTGATACAAACACAACCACAGTGTATTTTCTGTTGATATTCTGAAGATGTATCTGTAGGTATTCCTCCATGCTCTTGACAAAGAAACACTGAATTCTCTCCCAGTTGGTGAAGTGGCCAGATTTTCCAGTAGACCAGTTCATTGAAATCCTCTAAAATTCCAGAAATATGCTAATTTTGCTTCAATAATAATACATTTTAACAAACTTTAATAACTTGGTGATTAAGTTCCAAATGAATAGACCTCATTCTATTCATTTAGAATAGGATCACCCTTTAGAAGGATCATGAATCAAATTAGGTTATTTGCCGACAATCATACAAGATGGGAGTGCTTGGCACAGCTATTTCACCATATGTTTTATAATTCTTAAAATGTCATCCAAGGAAGAAAGAAATTGTGTAGACTGCTATGAGATGATAATTGCCTTTTTGGAGGAGAATGCATAGTCAAGAACCAGATCCATATCAAAAAATGAAACATGCTTTATATTACCCCCCCTACATCTACCAAATTCTTTTGTGAGGTCACAATCAGGAAAACAGTTTTTAATACAAAAGTCATAGCCATCCAATTGCTTTAAAAAAATCATGCTTTTTTCTGGACAGAGGAGGGAAGTGGGTGGCAGGCTTTCCCTGCTTCTGCAGTACATGTTGGGATCCCTGGTGACTGGGTTTTTTCTCTTGTCTTAGCTATTGTCTGCTTGTTCAAAGGCCTTGGAAAAGTTTGATTTACAGGAAGAGCTGTCCAGCAATCAGAAAAGAAGACAAAACAAGTTAGGAGTAAAAGGCACAGGAAGAAAAGTGTGGGAGATTGGGAGTTGGGGAGGGTGTTTGCTTCCAGAACAGTTACAGAATAGCAACCTCCAGGAGCACTCAAAGAAATGCTGACTCACACCAGTCAGTCCCTAGGGTTTCAATACCTTAGTGCTCAGGTTATAGGAAATGGAAAAGAAAAGGGCACAGAATTGATAGAAGAGTCCCAATGATCACAAGTAACATTGTCTTTTTTAGGTGCAAAAATTTCCAGCACAGATGTGCCCATGAGAAAATTCATCTAAGTAAGAACATTAGACAGTTACCAGACACCAGTGAGATAAGGTGTCACTTGTCAAAGCAGAGTGGCTTGTGAGAGGTGTGGGGGCAGGGCAGAGAGAACAAGAAAACATAAGCATTTTTAAAGCAAAGAAACCAGAAGTAGGGGGAGAAAATGTAACAGCTGCTGTTAAATTTCACACTTAAGTGTGAAACGTGGGGGAGAGTGAAAGATGTCTGAAGAATAATTTTGGAAATTTTGGATGTGTGAATGACTATGTCACCCCCTGATTCACCACTTCAGGAAGATCTACAGTAAATAGATGATTTTTCAAGGATGTTGGTTTTAGAATATGATTTCTTTTGAATATGATGTTGGGCTGAGGCTGATTTTCTCTGGGTTACATATATGTTTATTGGGAAAGTATCTGTAAAGAAACATTTCCTTCTACCGTAATGACCACAGTCACCTAAACATAAACTCATCACATCCTTGCCCCAGGTCAACCAATCATTTCATGTGCCCTTATTTTGTTAATGGTGACACTAATTTCCCAGCAACAGAACAATGTCAATAGCCTCCTTGTATTCTCCTGAGATTGCTAGTTTATTAGTAGTATTATGAGCAGTGAACGGAGAAAGAATTGCTTATGGTTTAGCATTGAATAAGTATGACATTTGAGTCCAAATTCTATTATAGCCAACATTAGCTGGTCAGCAATGACGTGAAGTATGCAAGTTCTTCCAGTAACTGCTTTCATGGAACATGAAATGATTGCTATGGCATCATTTTCATACTCCTAGTATATAGCAATATTAGTGAATTTAATTTGTATTGAAGAGCACTTATTAATTATGATATAATAAGTGAAATGTTAAATAAATGCTTCAAACCTTTTATGCCAAGGCTAAACAGATTGGTTCAAAATTGGGAAAGGAACACGTCAAGGCTGTATATTGTCACCCTGCTTAGATACATGCTGTTAGATATTCCTAGAATGCATGTTTCCTAATCATTCAATTACTGCTTCATAATCTTGGTTATTGGTTCCTGTTGGAACCTACCTGATACAGAAGTAGAGAAGCCAGAGTGATACAGGAGCTGCAAAGAGGAAATTACCTCAATTTATATTTGGCAAATTGGTCACAAACACTGTTCTCAGACATAAAAGAAATATATATAAAACATGAAAAAAAGAAGAAAGGTTAAAATCAAAGGGTAGATAAGAGATAGACACTTTCCTACGTGAGGATAAATGAAACTGTTTTAGTTAGAAAAGCTCATGATATAATAAAAGTGATGTAAGTTGGTAGCCATTTCCTTCTCCATGGGACCTTCCTGACCCAGGGATTGAATCTGGGTCTCCCAGACTGCAGGCAAATTCTTTACAGTCTGAGTCACCAGAGAAGCCAACTTTTATTAAAAAATATACAAGCAAGAAAATCAGTTGGTCTTCTGCGAGGGTGGGATGTTTCAAGAGAACAGCATTGAAACATGTATATTATCTAGGGTGAAACAGATCACCAGCCCAGGTTGGGTACATGAGACAAGTGCTCGGGCCTGGTGCACTGGGAAGACCCAGAGGGATCGGGTGGAGAGGGAGGTGGGAGGGGGGACCGGGATGGGGAATACATGTTAATCCATGGCTAATTCATTTCAATGTATGACAAAAACCACTGTAATGATGTAAAGTAATTAGCCTCCAACTAATAAAAATAAATGGGGAAAAAAAAAAAAGAAAATCAGTTGGTCGTCTTATAAATAAGGAGCCAAAGACTTCTTGCATTTTTAAAAGACTAGCTTGATTCCTAAAGCACATGTGTGTGTGTGTTAGTCGCTCAGTCGTGTCTGACTCTTTGTGACCTCGTGGACCGTAGCCCAGCAGGCTCCTCTGTCCATGGAATCCTCCAGACAAGAGTAGTGAGGTGGGTTGCCATTTCCTTCTCCAGGGGATCTTACCGACCAGGAATCAAACTTGGGTCTCTCGCATTGCAGACAGATTCCTTACTATCTGAGCCACCAAAATATCCTAAAGCATATTCTACTTCAAAGTATATTTGCTTTTTTCCCAACCTATAAACTCACTGATTCAACGTAGTCATTCTTACAGAATAATGACGTGAAAATAGTTTTTATAAAAGAACAGGTATGAAGTTATCAGGAATGGCAATTTCTTCTGAGGGATTAATACATTGATTTCATAATGGCATGTTACGGAGAAAGAAAGAGGGAAAGATAGAGATAGATAGGTTGAAGGATAGATCAAGAGGGACCGACAGAAAGATGCGTGGTGGAGAGAGAGAGAAAAAAAAAAAAGAGAGAGAGAGAAAGAGAGACAGAGGCAGAGTCTTAATAGTTCTCATTAAATCAGAAATCAGAACAAAGACTGAAAAATTGACAATAATGCACATTGGTTTCTGCTCTGAAATTAGCAGAACTGGCAGCTGACATGTCATTTATTTCAAAGTCATTGCAGGCAGAGAGGTTCCTAACTTTAGTGAAGGTAAGGCTTTTAGCAAATCTCTTGCATATGATCAATGATTGCTTAAGAATTACAGGCTGAATATAATCACCCTGTACGATCCATTAGAGTTGGGGCCTTTTTTCCCTAAATGCTTTTAGAAATAGGAAGGGCATCATATTAATTCTCCTTGATATTTCATTAGTTTCATGTCACTTGTTTCATTAGTTATATGCTATTTCACATTGGTGTCAATGACACAATGCTAATTTCTTGACATGTACTTTTTTACAGTCTTCATGAATTGTGCTCATTATGGAAAATGGGCTGAATTTTTTATTGGTTTATCCTGAATGAATGATTATAGTGAAATAATTCACTTTGGAATTGTTGCCAAGAAGATACTTTTGCAAAAACATGTATATTGCTGTAGAAATTGTTTGTTGAGTATAAAAATTCACAGTATTTGAGAGGCAATAAATACTAATGACATAGTTACCATCTTCATTGAAATACACTTCCCTGACTACTGTCTTAGAAAATATAAGCAATTTTTACAATCTGATCTAATTCAAAAGACTCTTACTTTTAAAAATTGCTAACATAGGTGACATTTTAGAAGGTGGAAAAAAAGCTTTGAAGAATTTAGTATGATAACTTTGCTTATAAAATATATGAACAAAATTTGGCATCAGTATTTGGAAGGATATAAAATTGTTGTAGTGCATTAAAACCTTGGAATGGTAACTATACTGGAAAACATTTTGTCTATTTAATAAAATATTAAGGAGTTGTCATATGACTTACATCATAGAATTGAAACTATAAGCCCACACAAAAGCTTATATATGCATGTGAATTGCAACATTATTCTTAATTACCAAAGAGTAAAAACAACACTAGCAGTTATCAGTGAGTGAATGGAAAATCAGAAAATGGTATGTTGATATGATGAAATTCTATGCAGCTATAAAAAGGAATGAAGTACTCATACATGGGACGACATGGATGGACCTTGAAAATGTTATGCTAAGTGAACACAGTCAAACACTGATAGCTGTACATTGTTTGATTCCATTTTTACGAAATATCCAGAGCAGGCAAATCTATGAAGGTAGAAAGTATATTGGTGACTGCCAACTACTGGGAAGGGAGGTGAACAGGGCTTGACTAACTGCCAATGGGCATGTAGTTTCTGTTTTGGGCAATAAAAATAATCTTACATTTGACAGTGGTGTTGACAGCAAAATCCACTGAATTTTATGCCTAAAAGGGTGAATTTTACAGTATATAAATTTAGCCTTAAAAGTATATGAACAAATAAAAATGACTGGGGATTGATTAATATAAAATAGCTAGAGTTAGGATTCCACTAATATCTTGATCTTGCATGTTTTCCATTAGATCGTGTTAAAACAAAACTAATATTGGGATAAGAGGAGGACTTTTTTTAGGTCCATATTTGGGCACTCTTCTGTCCTTCTAGATTTGTAGAAGTCTGGTAGATACAGAATGTGCAGAAACAGAGGGAGTAAAAATGAAGCAGAACTGGATATTTGGCAGAATGAAATAGATTTTGTTCTTTAATGTTTGAGAAACACCCCAGATTCCTATTTCTATTTTCCTTTTCTAGACTTCATACTTTTCTGGTAACTAACTAGAAAAGATGTATTTCTCCATTTGAAAGAAAATACCCCAAAATCCCAGAGTCATTTCTATACTAAGGGTAAGTAAATAGATTGTCAAAGAATAGCCATTATATTGTTATGAGTTGCCAACTGAACTTAAAAGCTATTGGGTTTGAATTTTATTTGTGTTTGGCAGAAGCCAGCTTCTTTCTTCAAAGAAAAAAACATCTATAAGGGGTTTATGAGGTTGTCTGAACATCAAACAGCTCTCATAAAAATATCTTTGGATGATTTAAATATAAACAAATAAAAAAGATTTTAGTTTTCTTCTAATTACTCATGAATTTAATATTTCAAAAGCTAGGTTGGTTGAGAGGGTAAAGTGGAAAACTACTACATGAAGATTTATTTTAGAATATTTTGCAAACCTTTGATGGGATAATGAAGAAAAACAATTTTCTTTACAAGATAAGCATTGCAATGATCAATATGGCTACAATTTCTTTGAAGATAAGGACCACTAGAAAGATAATTTACAATTTGATAGCTGAATAAATTTCAACTTGTTGAATTTGAGGTTGAATGTTTGTTTTCTTGCTTTTATTTGGAACAGATATAATTAAACGTGAATCCATGGAGTGGTCAAAGTTTTCACGCATGAGGTAAAGATATGATATATCACTTTCCTCGTCCTAAATTTTCCTAATAGTTTAGCTAGGAAAATACAATTTTTTTTTCTGAATACATTTGGAAAGCTCTATATGGAATTAGAATTTGTAAACAATACGGTGAACTTTAGTTTGCAATATTGTTGTGTAGTCACTAAATTGTGCCGACTCCTCTGTGACTCCCTGGAATGTAGCTCTCCAGGCTCCTCCGTCCATGGGATTTTCCAGGCAAGAACACGGGAGTGGGTTGCCCTTTCCTTCGCCAGGGGATCTTCCTGACCCAGGGATCGAACCCTGGTCTCTTGCATTGGTAGGTGGATTCTTCACCATTGAGCCACCAGGGAAGCTCAGTTTGTGATGTTATGCTACACCGAAAGAATACACTTATTAGATAAACCATATGTTTGGTTCAATTACATGCTACTCAATATGACTTTTTTTTTTATTAAGTGTGAAAGAAGAGAGAAAAATATATTAGTCCATTTAGAAAGAGAAAAACAAATATCATATATTAATGAATATATATATGGAATCTTGGAAAAGGGGACTGATGAACCTAATCGCAGGGCGGGAATAGAGACACAGAAGTAGAGAACAGACATGTGGACCCAGTGGGGAAAGGAGAGGGTGGGACAAATTGAGAGAGTAGCACTGATATATACACACTGCCATGTGTAAAATAGATAGCTAGTGGGAAGTTCCTTATAGCACAGGGAGCTCAGCTCGGTGCTCTGTGACGACCTAGAAGGGTGGGAAGGGTTTGGGGGTGGGAGAGAGGTTCAAGGGGAAGGGGATATATGTATACCTACGGCTGATTCATGTTGTCATACAGCAGAAACTAACACAAGCTTGTAAAAGCAATTATCCTCCAATTAAAAATGAAAATAAAATAAAATAAAAAGAAATGCATCAGTCAGTTTAATGAATTGGCACATTATCCAAATTCTACATGTCGGCCTCAGAGGTCCTTCTGCTTCTGAACCACCAGCTATCTGGCACAGTCTGCATCTGCTAAATGCATCAAGCAAATAACCGATACATAATTAGTCAATAAAAGTGTGTTTGTGTCAGATTGTAATTGCATTTGTTTTGAGTGAAATGTGCTAAGTGAGAAAATGTATGTGGAAAAATCACTGAAAATGACAAGGGTTGCAGGTAGCAGGAATCTAAGTTGTCTACCATTTGGATAATTCATGGATACAAGCAGGATCAAAATCAATAGCAAAAATGTATCTTTGTTGAATATTGGTAAAAAAGATTAGATGCAAAATCGCTAGAGTGCACTCTCTCTGTAATCTGAGGGTCTGTGATTAACCTTGTGTATTTGCCGAGGGTCCTGAAGAACATTTAATGTATACAATTCATTCTTGCCTCAACCAGAAAGCACGTGTGTCAGACTTTGCTCCTCCTCAATATTACCAAATCATCTTCTGCACTGAATCAATGAGGGTAACAGAATTACACAATACATTTAAAGGAGTGCATGTGTCCAGGCTATTTCTGTTGACTTTACAGGACAGTACAGTACTTTCTTAGAATTATTTTTGCTCAATTTTTCATTCTCACCAAATTCATAGGGAAAGAACATGTGGTTGATTAGAATATGTCCCTTAACATATACACATCACTATATATAAAATAAATAACCAACAAGTACCTACTGTATAGCACAGGGAACTACTCTACTCAGTATTTTGTAATAACCTATCATGGAAAGTAATCTGAAAAAAATATTATATATATCTGAATCACTTTGCTGTACACTTGAAACTAGCCCAACATTGTAAATCAACTAAACTGGAATAAAAATTAAAAAAAAAATGCCCCTTGCCTCCACCTCCTCCAGCATCATTGTCAGGATTCTGGGGATTTAGAGCAATAGGAAACTAATTGCAATTGTCAAGAACATATAAAATATGTCTTTTGATATGATGTGGAGCTATATTTTTTATTTGTTTTTGGCTGTGTCTTAGTTGCCCCATGCCATGTGGGATTTTTTAGCTCCCAGACCAGAGATCAAACCTGTGTCCCCTGCATTGGAAGGCAGATTCTTAACCACTGGACCAGCAGGGAAGTCCCAGGAATTGCATTTTTATGAAGAAAGGGAACATTGTGAATTTTAAATTTTATTGTTGTGATGACTGTCTAAGTACATTTTTAACTTAGTGGACATAAATCCCAAATTACCAGTTCTCAAGAAAAGAAAAAAAAATGTATATGTGTTTGTTTAATTTCCTTAATAATAAATGAAAGTGGTACAAAGAATTTTAAGCCAGATAGAAATAAAGGGTGATTTTGCAACTGGGGAGTCTACGACCTTAATATGTCACTGTTAATTAACCAAAAAATGTCTTATAAGTTTTAGTTAAGTGGTTTCTGCTTATTCTTTTCAAATTTTATCATGGAGCTAACAGTGTCATTAATCATGCAATTTTAAGTGAGCATAAACTCAGAAACTTTGAGAATGAAAAATGAAGAGAAAATACCCCAAATCTAATGGCAATGATGACTACTACAAAAAAATTCACTAGAAAGGAAGCCTTTACACATGCATATTGAAATTGACAATATGAGGCAATTTAGGGAGCTAAATTAAATCAACTTCATCAGTCTGCGAGAGTGAACCAATCTCTTTCTTTGACAAATCCAGCTATTATTAAACCAGGCAGTGTACTCAGCCAGTTACCAGCTCAACTCTCAGAATGCTGGTGACATGAAGATAGAGAGAAAATGTATTCTGAGAGCATCAGAAATTCAAATTTAAATTCTTATGTATAATTGAGTAGCAACTCAAATATTCCAGTTACTTGATAATCAGAGGTGAAGGCAGTTCAACTGCCTTTTGGTATGTTTTATATTTTATGTTGTTTTGTTTCATTTTATTTCTGCCCTCTGTTATTATCGATTCACATAAATCTAATACCTGCTAAATCTTGAAACTAAACTACTGTTATATCCTTCCTGGTACTGTCACTAAAGGCATCAATTCAATAATGGGGAAAAACAGTAGGCTTGGGCTTTTGTTAAATGTAAATTTGGGGGATTATTTGATTTATTCATTGTATTTGTTTCATTCAAAGGGGAAAGAGTTGAAGATGGTAAATCTTAATTTCATGAGCTCATGCCAAATTACATTATCCTAACAATGGTAATAGAGGTAACTGATTACAAAGATGTCTTTTTGGCTGTGACTAAAAGGAACATTTCAATTTTAATTGCAGACAAATTAAATACACCAGGGATATGGCACCTGACATTTCAGCCTGAGGAAGAAACAAATTCTCTTGGCAGACTAATTCTGAAGAGGCGTGTGTGTGTGAATGTGTGCGCGCGCATGTCTGTTAAACAGGAGGTAAATACCTTTAGAGCATGAGATAAATGTCTTTAGAGCATGAGATAAACATATAGCACAGCATCTTCCACTAAAAAAAAAAAGGCGAACTGCAAAGGAAAGCCACATATTTAATCTTAGATTTTCTATTAGCTACATGAATGAAAGGTAAAAAGATAAATGGGTGATATGAATTTTAATGATAACATTTATTTAACTCAATACATCCAAAATAGAGCATTTCAACAAACAACTAAAAAACCTTATGAGAAAATCCAGTGTGCGTTTTATACTTATTATTACATTCAGTTTGGTCCAGCCCATGTTTCTAGAGTTCACCAGGCAGTGATGCCTAATTAGATGGCACAGGGACAAAGGTGAGCAACTCTAGGTTTATTTGTGGCCTTGACACCATCTCAACCTACACTCATCCCTGAACAAATCACCCAAACATTATCCCTTCTTTATTCCACCTGTCAAAAGCGGGATTACATTTCCAACTATATAAAGTTGATTATGACCTAGAGCAATAGTAACAATTTGCAAGGTAACAGTTAACAATAGTAACATTTGCAAGGTTTTCAGACCTGACCCATGATTATAATTGTTCTCCCAAGATCTGATGATCATTACTAAATGTCTTTAATATTATGATTAAAGTTTGTTTTTTAAGGCTGTGGGATATAACTGTTTTTTTAAGGCTGTGGGGTATGACTTGTCAAGAGTAAACCCAGTTAGCTTTTAGTTTTTGTTTTCTTTGTGACTATGCCATGCGGCATGTGGGATCTTAGTTCCTTGACCAAGAATCAAACTAGTGACCCCTGGAGTCTTAACCACTGGACCGCCAGGGAGTCCCATTGATTAGCTTTTAGAAAAATGTCAGATATTTGTTATTTACCTCCAATTCATTTCTGTGTTGTTCTTTGCTGACGGAACACTGCTTAAGAATCTATCTATTGTGGAAGTGACTTTATCCTCTTCTTAGGGATAAATCCTGTGATCCCCTGTGAGGTTGGGGTCCCCAGCAAAGAGGCTGAGAGGCAGAGCCCTGTCTCTGCAGGATTTACTGGGAAGGTCACTCTTGGTGAACCCCTCTCCAGTGCTGATAAAGCAGGTGTGAGCCCAACAGGTGTAATTTGCTGAATGAGAGAGACAGACAGACAGACAGACAGACAGAAACACACACACACACAGAGGACAGAAGGTAAACAAACCAGGGTACATAGTACTGATAGTGTGTTCTGAAACCCTGAAAATATCTAATTACAATCTGTTTTCAAAACTACCAGGTCTGTAAGAGACTAAAAAGTGATGAACAGTCAAGGTGCTGGTATAGCAATGACTTTTATTGTCATTTCTTTTGCTGTTATTAAAGTTGAACAACAGTCTTTAGCAGCATACCCGTATGGCTGAGGAGAATTTTAACCCCCTTTTAAGATGAGAAGAATGAATGAGAGGGAAATAGTTCTATCCTTTCAACAGATTAGTAGAGTAGATTAGAGAGCAGGTAAGTGAAATGGCTAGAATTACCTTGGAAGTCAGCAGCAGGACTTGAACTGTAGAGCCTGGGCAGGTATTTTTAATGCCTGGGTACCAACCTCTGGGCTGTGAGCATCTGCATTAATTGACAGAGGCTCTAGCGTGGGGCTCAGACCAGGCCTTGGGAGTCAAACACATCATGTTTCCCCGCTATTCCAAAAAGTTTAACTTTTATATTTCAGGAAGGGACAAAATGGGGAAATAAGGTAAAATGCTGAAAACCTTTATTTATTTTGTCACTTTTTTAAAAAAAGGTAAATATATGCTCTGTTTTGTTGCCATGATGCTGGTCTTGGGTTTAACTCCTGCTTGTTTCAGCAAAGGTGTATTCTTCTCGCTGGGTTTATTATTTAAATAGTTATTCACTTGAGTAGCTGTGTTTCTGAAGCAATTTTGGTCATGTCACTGGACACGGTTCAAGTCAGACAGGCTGACGTGGGCCTTTCTGTGTTCCTTACTACGGGTAATTGCTATTTCTACAAATGTCAAAAAGCACCATGTTTTCACAGAGCTGTGAACACTGTTGTCAATTCAAGGGCAGAAAATGTGCAAACTATTTCAACATTTTATGGGTATTGATTTAGGAATAAACAATAAGAATCCATAGTTAATACTCAGGCCTCTCGCTTATAAATCCAGTGGCTATAAGCTGTAGACATCCATTAATCGGAAGGATTTAGGAAATAGCTGGGAGAGCATTGCCACCCTTCTTCCAGAGAAGAGTCATGATTTCTTTTAATCGTTCATTATCAAGCCTGCCAAATCGTAAGCAAACAAGAAAATATCCTAAACGGAAGCCATATTTCTAGTGGGCTCCTGTGTTAACATTTTTTGCTCAGAATGTGCTAATGCAATAAAGAAGGCTTGAGTGGCAGTTATGTCCACAAGAGAATTATAATACAGGCCAGAAGCTGAGACTCAGTGGCTGTTGGTGGAGACATGTATTTCTTCCTGTGGTTTAATGCTCCAACCAGCCACTATTCAACCAGCAAAGACAACGCAAAATACTGCTATGTGCTCACAAGGGATAGATTTCATTTCCCCCACTATTCAGGGGAAGATAAGAAACCCATCTTCCAGGCTAGAAGGGGAGGTGACCACTTCTGTGCACAGGCATGGAGGGAGCTGCCTTGGAAATTTTTGCTCCTGGAAGGCAGGTGTCGGGCAGGCTCCATCACGGGCCACACTGGTTCCTGCTTCCTGAAGGCAGGCACTGAGGCCTCTGCGATCTCCGAGGACCTCTGGTAACACCTGGAGCAAACGGATGCTACCCACGTCAGGGCCAAGCCTGCCCAAGGCCTCATATGACAGAGGGAAACACATCATGGCTCAAAACAGAACAATCACAGTAAGCAGACCTTTTGGTCTGAAGGTGACCTCTGCCCAGACCTCCCCATTTAAAGGGGAACAAGGCCAGGATCCACCTTCCCTGAGCCTGCAGGTTCCTCCTGTGAGGCTCATAATTTGGGATGTGCATCCTGAGGAGGTAGAAAAGCCCTGGAGAGCTGGATCCATTTACCTGGGACTGACTCTGATTGGTGTGTGTGCTTTGCACCCCTACTGGTTTTGACCACTCAAGTGCAAACAAAATGATACAGAACCTGGATCATTATTTTCACCAGTCATAAAACCTATACTGGATTCCATAGCCTGGTCTGGTTCAGACTTTGCAGTAAAAATAAAGCAGGAGGAAATGAACTCTGCAAGGAATATCCACAAACCCCACTGTGTCTCTGGCTGTGGCAGGGAATGATTAAAAAAAAAAACAAGATAGACAAAACTTCATACTTTCTTCTATTGCTTGAAAGTCTTCACTGTCTTGCCCTATTGTTTCAAGCATCATGTACAGTGGAAATTTCATAATTTGCTGTAAAAGTAAATTTTACAGATTTTTTTGTGACATCTTGATCATGTCCAAGGCCCATTTTTCTACTGATTTAATTTTCTCTTTCTTTATTAATTTTAAATAAAAGCATTAGCTCTTTGCCTAAAAATTATATTGCATTTATTACAATTTTTGTTTCTCTTATGACTTTATGATATTTTAAAGTTAAAATGTTTTTATAGTTTAAGTTATATATGTTGTCTATGGCATGTGTATTTATGTCAAGCTGAGAAAGTGCTTCATTCCATGTTTTTATTTAGAGATAAATAATACTACATTTTCTCTAAAACCTTTGTGGTTTTATTTTTAAAACTGTGGTACTTAATTCTCCTGGAATCTATTTTCATATAAAAAATGAACTAGAAGTCCAATTATATGTTTTTTAAAGAAAAGGTGAGACTTTTTCAACCACATTTATTGAATATGGCATTCAATATAGGATAAATCTGCACCTAAACAAATCCAATTGCTTGCACTAAACAAAACAGAAACATACTGCCAAGTAAAACCATGGAATGGGGAAGGAGGAAAATGATATAATTATGGGAACTTTTTGCACTCAGAGAATATTATCATTACTATTATATATTATTAATTAGCACTGGCTGTTAATTTTTAAAATTATAAATAGGGGAGCTGATAAATAGGAGGAGGATGAAGTGGTCAAAAAAGGAGGCGAAAAGTCAGCCTTAAACCTCTAACAATAATTTGGGATTAAAAGCTGTATTTAAAAAATCCATTAAATCTATTGAATAAAAATATACAGGATCCTAGGGCTTCCCAGGTGCCACCAGGGGTAAAGAACTCACCTGCCAATGCAGGACATATAAGAGCCATGGGTTCTATCCCTGGGTCAGAAAGATCTTCTGGAAAAGGGAATGGCAGCCCACTCCAGTATTCTTGCATGGACAATCCCATGGACAGAGGAGCCTGGTGGCCTAGAGTCCATAGGGTCACAAAGAATCAGACATGACTGAAGCAACTTAGCACACATGTGTACAGGATCCTGATAGTTTTGGGGTAGAAAAGAATGAAAATAATTTATTTCAAAAGAGTAAAAATAGAAAATTCAAATGGTTTTAAAAAGCTAAAACAACTGATAAAAAGATACATTGTATATCAGAGGAAAGTTTATTATCTATTGGAAATATGCTGAGTTTTTAGTTCAACACCTGAAGGGTGCAAGAGGTAGTTGACACTGTCATGGTTGTTGTTGTTACTGTTCAAAGTGTACACTTTTTAGCTTTATTTTTTAAATAAAATATTCACATTTGCTTTATCAACTCATCACTTGATAGATACTTTAATTTTACTATTTTGATGTAATGAATAATGCTGTTTTGAATATTCATGTACAAATTTTCACGTCGACATGTTTTCAGTTCTGTTGGGTATGTACCTAGGGGTGGAATTGCTGGGCCATATGGTGACTCTATGTTTAACTTTCTGAAGAACTGAAAAGCTGTTTTTCCAAAATGACAGGACCATTTTATGTTCCCATCAGCAATGTATGCAGTTTCAATTTCTTCATGTCCCTGTTAACATTTGTTACTGTGTTTTTTACTTATTATCTACTGATAGTGAAGCTTCCATGGTGGCTCAGTGATAAAGAATCTGCCTGACGATGCAGGAAGTGTGGGTTCAATCCCTGGATTGGGAAGATCCTCTGGAGAAGGTCATGGCAGCCCACTCCAGTATTCTTGCTGGAGAATCCCGTGGTCAGAGGAGCCTGGCAGGTTGCAGTCCACAGGGTCGCAAAGAGTCAGACATGACTAAGCAACTAAGCATAGTGAGTCAGAAGTAGTAGCTCCCTGTGGTTTTGGTTTTCATTTCTCCAACAAATAATAAGTAATTTTTTTCAGATGTTTATTGGTCATTTATATACCAACTTTTAAAAATGTATTTTCAAATCCTCTGTCCATTTAAAACATTGGGTTCTTTGTCTTTTTTACTGATAAATTATAATAGTTGTAAATTCTAGGATTTGTTAGTATTTCATCCCATTCTGTGGGTTGTCTTTTTGCTTTATTGACAGTATTTTTGATGCACAAGCATTGTTAATTATTATGAAATCTAGTTAATCTATTTTCTTTTTGTTGTTTGTGCTGTTGGTGTTGTATCTAAGAAACCCTTGATTAGTTCAAAGTCACAAAAATTTACACCTATGCTTTCTCTTAAGAATTTTATAGTTTCAACTCTTACATTTATGTCCTTGATTCATTTAAGGATAATTTTTTAATATGGTGTGAGGCAAGAGTCCAATTTCATTATTTTACATGTGGCTATCCATTTATTCCAGCACTGTTTGCTGGAGAGGCTCTTGTTTCCCTATTGAATTGTCTTGGCTCCCTTGTTGAAATTAACCATGAATGTAAAGATTTATTCATGGACTCTTGAGTCCATTCCATTTGTGTGTATGGATATCCTTTTGCCAGCTCCAACCTTCTTAATTGCTATAGTTTGTTTGGAATCAAGAAATGAGTTCTTCAACTTAGTTCTCCTTTTACACCATGGATTTGGTCATTTGGGGTTCCTTGTGTTTTCTTCACTTCATATTAATAAATGTTTTATTTGGATTATCTTAATTTACCACCAAAGAAATACATGTTCTCCAGCCAGAGGGATGTATGTAAGTATCTCACATTGTTTGAGACAATCTGCACTGATGCTTAGTATCTGAAGAAAATTAGAGATACCAAGGGAACATTTCATGCAAAGATGTGCACAATAAAGGACAGAAATGGTATGGACCTTACAGAAGCAGAAGATATTAAGAAGAGGTGGCAAGAATACCCAGAAGAACTATACAAAAAAAGATCTTCAGGACCCAGATAACCATGATGGTGTGATTACTCACCTAGAGCCAGACATCCTGGAATGCAAAGTCAAGTGGGCCTTAGGAAGCATCACTATAAACAAAGCTAGTGGAGGTGATGGAATTCCAGTTGAGCTGTTTCAAATCCTAAGAGATGATGCTGTGAAAGTGCTGTGCTCAATATGCCAGCAATTTTGGAAAACTCAGCAATGGCCACAGGACTGGAAAAGGTCAGTTTTCATTTTAATCCCAAAGAAAGGCAGTGCCAAAGAATGCTCAAACTACCGCACAATTGCACTCATTTCACAAGCCAGTAAAGTAATGCTCAAAATTCTCCAAGCCAGGCTTCAGCAATACTTGAACTGTGAACTTCCAGATGTTCAAGCTGGTTTTAGAAAAGGCAGAGGAACCAGAGATCAAATTGCCAACATCCACTGGAACATCAGAAAAGCAAAAGAGTTCCAGAAAAATATCTACTTCTGCTTTATTGATGATGCCAAAGCCTTTGACTGTATGGACCACAACAAACTGTGGAAAATTCTTAATGAGGTGGGAATACCAGACCACCTGACCTGCCTCTTGAGAAATCTGTATGCAGGTCAGGAAGCAACAGTTAGAACTGGACATGGAACAACAGACTGGTTCCAAATAGGGAAAGGAGTACATCAAGGCTGTATATTGTCACTCTGTTTATTTAACTTATATGCAGAATACATTATGAGAAATGCTGGGATGGATGAGGCACAAGCTGATATCAAGATTGCCAGGAGAAATATCAATAAACTTAGATATGCAGATGACACAACCCTTATGGCAGAAATCGAAGAAGATCTTGATGAACATGAAAGAGAAGAGTGAAAAAGTTGGCTTAAAACTCAACATTCGGAAAACTAAGATCATGGCATCTGGTCCCACCACTTCATGGCAAATAGATGGGGAAACTGACAGACTTTATTTTTGGGGGCTCCCAAATCACTGTTCATGGAGACTGTAGCCATGAAATTAAAAGATACTTGCTCCTTAGAAGAAAAGTTATGACTAATCTAGACAGTATATTAAAAAGCAGAGACCTTACTTGGCCAACAAAGGCCAGTCTAGTCAAAGCTATGGCTTTTCCAGTAGTCATGTATGGATGTGAGAGTTGGAATATAAAGAAAGCTGAGCACCAAAGAATTGATGCTTTTGAACTGTGGTGTTGGAGAAGACTCTTGAGAGTCCCTTGGACTGCAAGGAGGTCCAACCAGTCCTTCCTAAAGGAAATCAGTCCTGAATATTCATTGGAAGGACTGATTCTGAAGCGAAACTCCAATACTCTGGCCACCTGATGTAAAGAACTGATTCATCTGAAAAGACCCCGATGCTTAGTAAGATTGAAGGCAGGAGGAAAAGGGGATGACAGAGGATGAGATGGTTGGATGGCATCACTGACTCAATGGACATGAGTTTGAGCAAACTCTGGGAATTGGTGATGAACAGGGAGGTCTGGAATACTGCAGTCCATGGGGTCACAAAGAGTTGGACATGACTGAGCGACTGAATGGACTGGCTGACTGATCTCACATTGACTGAGACAATCTGCACTGATGCTCAGTACCTTAGTATAATTAAGTGTCTTCCTTTTTATCCCCAAGGAGTCCTATTTTGAAAGGCAAATACTTGGGAATCCTCATTTTAGGTCACATCAATATCCAAGTAGGGAATTTAGTGCATTAGAGAAGTAGGCACAATCCATTATCCACTCCAATTCCATGGAGCTTTTGACCCTATCCTCACTTCAGCTTTTTTAGATAAACTTATCAATCATTTATAATGTCAAGTCATCCCTCATAGGATATCCACTGAGTTAAAGTAAAAATCGATCCTTTCACTGACTCTCTCCCTTAGGACAAAGGATGGAGAAAATGTTTATTTAATTTCTCATTTTTATCTCCCTAAGATTATTACATTTGGAAATGCTTTAGATGGTGTGTTAGTTGCTTAGTTTTGTCTGACTCTTTGCAACCCCATAGACTGTAGCCCACCAGGCCTCTCTGTCCATGGGATTCTCCAGGCAAGAACACTGGAGTGGGTTGCCATTTCCTCCTCCAAAAGGAACTATAGAAAGAAAGATGGTGAAGTTGCTCAGTTGTGTCTGACTCTTTGTGACCCCATGGACTGCAGCTCCTCCACCCATGGAATTTTCCAGGCAAGAGTACTGGAGTGGGTTGCCATTTCCTTCTCCGTGCTTTAGAATAGTATTCATCTTTAAATATTTTCTTATTATGGACATAAGACTTTACACAAAATATTTACACTTAGCAAATAAGCCTTTATAAATCATACTCAACAATGTGCTATGCTGTGCTTGGTTGCTTGGTTATGTCTGACTCTTTCCTACCCCGTGGACTGTAGCCTGCCAGGCACCTCCTCCAGGGGATTCTCCAGGCAAGAATATTGGAGTGGGATTTTATGCCCTCCTCCAGGATATCTTCCCAACCCAGGGATCAAACCCAGGTTTCCTGCATTGCAGGTGGATTCTTTATTGACTGAGCCACCAGGGAGGCCCATACTCAACAATACCCAGCAATAAGTAACACTCAATTAAATTTTAGCATTGCATTCAAGTATGATACAGTAACATAGACAAGAAAGATAAATTTGGCAAAGACTTTAACCATTTAATCAACCTTTTAAAGTGAGTAAAGGATGGAAAACACCCAAGGTGAGGTATAAGAAGAGCAGTTTAATACTCTAGAGCAAATAAGATGGGGAATTTATAGCTATAGGAACTTGTGTATAGGTTGTTTGTTTTTATTTTTTACTTGGAAAATTAAAAATTCTGGAGGCCTGGAAAAATACATGAATACATAGCTTTCTAGTCCAATAACTGTGAGAAGAATGTTCATGAAATAGAAGTCAAGGAAGAAATATTTGAAATTACTATTAAATATTTTAATTGTATTGGGTTTTGGTTTCCTATCTGTCTTTGGACATTGACTTAGAGAAGCATCCTTCAACATAAAAAAAAAAAAAAACTAAATAAGAAGACATTATACAGCAACTTAACAAGGGCACTGGTATGTCCTGTGATATAAAGAAATAAAAAAGTGAAAGTGAAATTGCTCAGTTGTGTCAGACTCTTTGTGACCTCATGGACTATATATTCTTTACCAACTGAGCTATGAGGGAAGCCCTTAGGTTAAATAATATAGAACCTGTTTTCCTGTGTGTTGGGGGAGAGAATTTATGAAGTAAACAACCACCAATGCTGAGTACCTGAGGCACATTCAGCAAGATTTTGGATCACTGTATTATTTTAAAACTTTAAAACTTATTTGCTTATTGCAAAAGTCTTGTTTTATTTAAGGTGATGAGTGTTTTTATATGAAAGAGAAAAGATGAAGAAGGAGAAGAGAGGACGAGGATGCACTGCTATTTTATGTCTTTTCTTTTCTGTTGGGAATATTTTTCTTCTGTATTTCAGACAATTCACCAATGGATTCTCAACAAGGTCAAGAATGAAAGGAATGCAGGTGCCCACTTTAGAGAAACCTGGAAGAAGCCTCAGGATCAAGTCATGAACTTAGTAAACACTTAAATTTGCTTTTGAAGACTGTGTTGGTGGAAGTGTGAATTGAATATGTATTGAGTTCCACAGTTTTTCAAGTTAAAGGTCACTTCTAAAGCAAAAGATTTCTCCCTGAGTCTCCCCACTCTACACACTTTCTCTCTCTCTCCCTCCTGTAAGGTGACACTTGTAGATAGACAAAAATATTTAGTCTCCAGAATTCATGTCATGTACTGACTGTCTTAAAGAAATGCAGGGCAGGCCACCTAATTTCACATTATTGATGATATTAGGAAGAAATGGCAAAGACTGATTAAAAATTGAAGGGTGCTGTATAAATACCTGACCTGAATTACCAAAGAGACATTACGAGGTCATTTATACAGTAGAATAAAAACTAGTGTAGTATACTGGGTTGGATAGTGTCTTGCTCACAAAGAATTAAAATTCATTTTATTACTCTATGTATTTTGAAAGTATAGCATTTAAGTAAAATCTACCTCACTCTAAAATATATCATTGACAAATTATTATTATATAGCTATATATTTAGAATAAATGCCTATCTTGGTCAAACTATAGAAACAACTAAAACAAATATATTCTATTCAAGCAACCAAATGATCATTTATCCTAACTAAGCCAGTGCATTGAGACACAGTCATGTTAAAGGTGAAGCCCTTATCCACCTGCAATTAGCTTTGTGGTAAAAATGACACTCCACTCAGTTATTCATTCATGACGGAAAATGCACACAAAGAAATTTGGGAGCTAGAGATAACGATTTCTTTTTATTACAGCACTTGAGTCTACTGTCTAATTGTGAGATATAATACCATTCATGCCCCTGGAAACAATGACAGCTTTCGCTTCCACCTCTGCAGTTGCCTCATGAATCAAAGTGCTCTGGGAGGCTGCAAAAGTAGTAATAATAAAAATGCACCATAAATCTCTCTAAGCAATTATCATATTTCATGCCTTATTATTAAATGGAACTTTGAATTTTTCTACTTAGGTAGAATGATGATTTTATGTTGCATAAAATGTCTTTCATGGAAATGTATTGCAATATGATATTTGGGGGGAGGGCACAGGAATTCATAAGGGGACTTACCTCATTTGTGATAAAGAAGGCTGAAGGCAGATGTGTATACTGGTCCTTCAGTATACATTCCACCTACATTCCACCATTCCTGGGCAAGCAGTATTATCCCAAATGAGGCAAGGCCTTGACTTCCCCATCAGCTTGTCCAAACCATTGTCTTGGAGAAATGGATTCAGGACTGTTTCAGTGTTCTGCATCAAGACTGAAAACAATATGAAAATATACTGTTCATTTCCATTTTTTTTTTTTTTTTTTAGCAATCCTAAGGTGATCCTTAAGAATCACAACTTGTAGAGGGAAAAAAAAATTACCTTTTCATGAAGCAAAATAAAACTTTGACAGTTGATTTTGAAACACATCTTTCTGATGGGAAATTAGAGTGGAGGCATTGTGATATACAATAGAGGGTACTCTTAATAACATCCTGAAGCAGCAGCAACATGGGTGTCTACAGTAGTGCATTGGTTCTTGCATTTTGAATAATTTTCCCTTGTATATATAATGCTTGCCAAAGTCTGAAAAGCACTGCAACAGATGTTAATAAATGTTTTGGGGTTGACTAAATTTAAAAAATTTTTGCATGATTATTCACACATGACAAATCAGAAACTATATGAGCTAACACTGTGTAGATTGTCCTTTTTCTCTTAAGCATTCAAATTTAAGACCAAATTCTGAAAACAAAATAACCAGTGGATGTCATATTTCAGTCTAGAGTAGATACATTTGAAGAATTCTAGATAAAGCTTTATACAAATAAAGATTCATACTGTGTGAATCATGGTGTCTGCCAATATGCTACTTCATACTGACAGCAAAAGTAATATCACAAAGGTTGTTGTGGGTATTACGCCTACTGAAATTGTGTGTGTGCTTGTGTGTGTGAGAGAGACAGACAGAATTAGAGACAGAGAGATGAAGAGAAAGAGAGAGACCTCCACCCTTAATAAACATATGCAGTCATTGTTATTTAGTTTATGGAAATCCATTCTTCTATCAGCATGATAAAACAGACTCAAATTTTGCATGAGGATAATTCTCATTATATTTAATGGGCAATTTTAAAGATTGGAAAGTATCATTTAATGTTATAAAATTCCAATTAAATGACTTCAAAAGAGTTGTTATTCTTGTAGAATTGGTTGAAGGATATTGTGCTATAACAGCTTTACATGAATGTGATTGTATTTAATTCCTACCACTGCTTTGTAATATATGCACAATTATCCTTACATAAGGAAATTAAGAAGTAATGAGTTCTAATACCTATTACTTGCCAAAGAAAACACTGTCTGATTTTGTAAAGGTACACAATTTTCTTAAAAATATCAATAATATTTTGAATAGGCAACTTACATATTATATCTGTATATGTGATTTATAAATATATATGAAGCATTCAAATCACCCATAAATGCATGTTTGTTATTATTGGTCTCCTCTTTTATGTCCTTAATGATGTATCATGAAATTCAGTACCAAAGCAGAATAATACAAACTGTGAAACACAGGAATACAGTTCTTTATCAGATTCTCCATGCCAGGAGGTTAATTTGGAGGGCACTGAAAGTTTTAAAAGAACTAGACTGAACTGTTACCTTATGAAGTGAATGCATAGCTGGTTTGTCATTTGTGCAGATGCTCTTTGTCTCTGAGTCTCTGCCTGACCAGTAGAAACTGTTGGTCAAATTAATGAACCAGGCTTCCCTGGTGACTCAGATGATAAAGAATCTGCCTATTATGCGGGACACCTGGGTTTGATCCCTGGGTTGGGAAGATCCCGTAGAGAAGGGAATGGCTACCCACTCCAGTATTCTTGCCTAGAGAATCCAGTGGACAGATTCTCGTGGGCTACAGTCCAGGGGGCTGCGAAGAGTTGGACACGACTGAGCTACTAACACACAATTAAAGAATCACTCCTGCAGGCTAGCAAAGCACCTTCTATGTTTATTTTACATAGTGCTTGTCACTATAGGGAAACTACTTACTCACCCCAGTTAGACATAAGCTACAGATACTGGTCTTCTTAAACATCTTCCCTAATAAGGATTGATTGCAAGATGAATACTATAGAAATTAAAATAATTGTTATGCTTGAGACAGACTCCCCAAGCCTGCAAAATTCTTACTGTACTAACCCACTTCTTGAAAGAAATTTGTGTGCAATGTTCTACTCAGTTATTAAAATAATGTATGTTCATTATGAAATGCTAAACATGTGAGGAGAAAGGAAAGCAACCTGTAATTTCCCCATCCAGAGATAACGTTAATAGAATGAACACCTATGTACAGACTTTAAAACTAGGATTCTATGTTCCATTCTGTTGCTACTTGAACATCTGTCCTTGCTAATACATATTGTATAGTCCTCTAAATTCTCATTTTTCTGACTTTATCATCATTTGTATGACAGTTTTCTGCTGTTAGACATTTAGCTTATTTTCCACTCATATTATAAAATGTAATAAACATATTTTGATGTAAATCATTACACTTATTTCTTATTTCTTTAGGGCATATTCTTAATGGTATTTCTGGGTCCAAAGACATAAATATTTACTGTTTTGATCTATATTGGCAACTGCCTTCCATAATGTTTGCAAAACATTGCAGCTTTGTCATCGGTGTAAAGGTGCCCATTTTCCAACATTCTTACTAACAAGTAACATTGCCCTTTTCAATCACATTGGTTTGGAAGCAAAAATCATATTTTGCTGCCGTTTTAATTAGAATGTTTTATTGTTAAAATGATACAATATTTCCATGTGTTTGCTTGCTGTTTGCTTTTCCTTGTATGTATCATCTGTTCATATTTTGTCCCCTTTTCTATTGTAGTGTTGACACTTTTCTCATTGACTTATATGGAAGTTAAATAAAGGAAGAATAAGGACAATGACATTGTGTGCATTTTAGACTTTGTATTGTGAGCATTCAGTCAGGGGCAAGTTACACATACTAAAGATCAGGAAATAGCCGATTGGTAGAGTCTGTGCACAAGTAACTGAGATAAAAATTTAGATTATTTTATTTAGGAAAAAATCCCTATCCTTGAAATACACTTGAAAAGTGAAGGCACAGCCTGTTTTTAACCATCTTGTCCAGGGTATTTTAAAGGACAGGATAGCTTCATAATAATAATGATAATGTTAATAACAGCTAACATTTACTGAGTGTATGTGTGAGGTACTTAACAAGTTCTTCACATTCTCACAACCATTCAATAAGCAGGCAGTCTTTCTATTTGAATTTTATAAACAAAAAAGCTGACTCTTATAAGGTTGCATGAATCTTGTATTAAATTTAACCAAGGTACTTTGTGATTTTTATGCTACTCTAAGTCACGCTTTCAAAAAATCTCTTTATATCTGCATTCATTTTTCCACATTTTTGCTGCTATAGGACAGAAATTCAATTGCTTTGTTTTTTGATCAGGCATCATACTATTATGATTTATTAGTTCTAATAGCCATTTTGTAGGTTTCTAAGGATCGTGTTTATTAATATAAAGTGTAATGATCACTGAGAATAAGCACAGTTTTACCCCCATGTCTGGACCCCATTTCTCTCATGTAGCCTGTGGATGAGTTCTGAAGTATAAGTCAGGTCTGCATGCTGATTCATTCAGTCTGACTGGGAAGAAAAGCATTTTGCCCAGCTCTCTATTTAGGACAAAAGTTGGCGTTAGTCCTCCATCCCAACAAGGTATTACTAAGTACTGCAGATTTTCGTGGGAGTTTTAGACTCTCTAAGGACATGCCTGAAATTCTCAGGTGACAGACATTTGTGGTGGGGTTGGTTGAGGTGTTTGGGGTAATAACCCACCAAAATAAGGTTTTCCTGAGTTCAGATTTTATGTTCTGGGCAACTCCATCAAACACACAAGGGTAGTACACTGTTGAATGTGCAAGTTTTCCATAAAGGAACCGTTAATTAAGAATTACAAAATGGAAAAAAAACAGACTGTCTCACTTCTGTTTTTTTTTTTTTTTCTTGTTTCTTTTTCTGTTTTGGAAACAGTACTCCAAAACTCACTCAGCAGTTGAGTTAAACAAGGGCAGAATTGCACTAGAAGTGAAGCTTGCCTAAATTGGCCTTCTGGAAGCCTCCCAAGAACAGAGTAAAGCATGCTTGGCATTTCAGGTCCATTAAGGGGTGAAATGTGATCAGCTCCAAATGTTTTCTGCTCTTTCAACACCAGGTCTCTCTATGAAGTGGCAGTTGACTATAAAATAGGCTTTAGCCTGAAATGGAATCTTACTATTTCTCCACCTTTTTTCTTTTTTTTTTTTTTCATTTATTTTTATTAGTTGGAGGCTAATTACTTTACATCATTACAGTAGTTTTTGTCATACATTGAAATGAATTAGCCATGGATTTACATGTATTCCCCATCCCAGTCCCCCCTCCCACCTCCCTCTCCACCCGATCCCTCTGGGTCTTCCCGGTCCACCAGGCCCGAGCACTTGTCTCATGCACCCAACTACAAGCAATAAATGCTGGAGAGGGTGTGGAGAAAAGGGAACCCTCTTACACTGTTGGTGGGAATGCAAATTAGTACAGCCACTATGGAAAACAGTGTGGAGATTTCTTAAAAAGCTGGAGATAGAACTGCCATATGACCCAGCAATCCCACTCCTGGGCATACACACCGAGGAAACCAGATCTGAAAGAGACACGTGCACCCCAATGTTCATCGCAGCACTGTTTATAATAGCCAGGACATGGAAGCAACCCAGATGCCCATCAGCAGACGAATGGATGAGGAAGCTGTGGTACATATACACCATGGAATACTACTCAGCCATTAAAAAGAATTCATTTGAATCAGTTCTAATGAGATGGATGAAACTGGAGCCCATTATACAGAGCGAAGTAAGCCAGAAAGATAAAGACCATTACAGTATACTAACACATATATATGGACTTTAGAAAGATGGTAACGAGAACCCTGTATGCAAAACAGAAAAAGAGACTCAGATGTATAGAACAGACTTGTGGACTCTGGGAGAAGGCGAGGGTGGGATGCTTCAAGAGAACAGCATTGAAACATGTGTATTATCTAGGGCCTAACAGATCACCAGCCCAGGTTGGGTGCATGAGACAAGTTCTCCACCTCTTTTCATGCAAATATTGTTTTAAAAATACCATCAATAGATGAATATAATTCTTCAACTATTTTACCTTGACTAGTATACATTTTATGGTAAAATTGTAGGTTATGCAATACAATTCATACTGTCATATAGAATTTTTTCTGTTATTTGAAAGCAGAATAGTAATAAAGACCTATGAAAAGATGGAAATACATTAATCTCATTTTTTCCATGTTATATAATTAATTACTTTTGAATTTATTATATTTCTTTCCAATTTGGATAGGTATTATTTTTCAATCTATGTGCCTATGTGTGGATACACATATAAATACTTATATTTATTTTACATCTGAGCATAAATATTTACATCTTTAGGTTTTACATATTTTACTTTTTATGCTATTTTAGATTTAAATATTTATATGTATATATGAGCATAAATATTTATATGCTTAGTTTTATGTTACATCTGAGCACAAATATTTATATGCCTGTATCTGTGAATATCTGGATTAAAAAATAAGAATCACTTTCTTTGTTTATATTTGCTCATCTAGGGCTTTTATGTATCCCAGATATAATAAAGGTTTATTGAGCATCTACTGTATCAAATCACTCCTCTAGATTTTGGGGATATTTCAGTGAAATTTAGACCAAAGTTCTTCCTACATGAATTTTATGTTCTGTTAGTTGCAGCATTCTTGACTTACTATTTAGGGTAAAGAGAGTGCCTTTGTGGTTTTATGCAGTATCAGAAATATTATTGTACAGGAAGAAGAAATAATTGAGACTATTTTTCCTGAGTTCTTGCTTCAATTACTAAGTGTAAGATATTTTATCTTGATCAACTCCATTTTATTACATCATATAAGTGCAATCTGTTTTAAGAAGTACCTGATGGCATTTTGTATTCTTATTTTAGATTTTAATAAATATTATGCAGCACAAAAAATGACAACACAAAACTGAAATAAATATGCAAGTATTTATTTTCTACATTAATTTACTGACAGATAAGTTAGCATAGAGATTTTTGTGTTGTGTATTCCAAGTTTAAGATCCAAAGCTGAATTTCTTCTTAAGCATAATCTTCTCTGTTCAAATTGATCACGCAGTGTTGTTTATTTGATTATGAAAATTACATAAGAGCTTATAAGAATGTATGGGCTTCCCTGGTGGCTTAGCTGGTAAAGAATCCTCCTGCAATGTGAGAGATGTGGCTTTGATCGCTGGGTTGGAAAGATCCCCTGAAGAAGGGAACGCCTACCCACTCCAGTATTCTAGCCTGGAGAGTTCCATGGACTGTATAGTCCATGGGGTTGCCAAGAGCTGGACATGATTGGGTGACTTTCAATTCATAAAATGTATAAACTACGGCAAGATAGCATGTGAAAATTGATGATAAAATTGCAGATTTGACACTGGATTTTTAAACCTTGCTGGTTTTCTTTTGCTTTTAATGTCATTTATTATTTTCTTTCTAATTTTACATACAACGCATGTTCATTGTAGATAGGTAAAAAATACATGAAAGTACAAAGTAAAATTTAATAATAATCACCCAGAATCCTCGCCCCACCCCTAAAAAATCAGTATTAGCATTTGAATGCATTTCCTCCCAGTATCTACTTAAAAAAAAAAAAAAAGGATATCATTGGTCTACATCACTGTATTAGTTCTGATGGTACAACACAGTAAACGCACTATGTCTTATTGGTGACACCACATTTGTGTCATTGTTATTATTCAATATATTTTCTCAGTTAATTTATATATACTCTGTATAATATTTTGTATAAAATAGAAGCAAAAGAAAATTTAGAAAAAATGCAAGCCTGTGGCAATGTATTGCACTAGAATTTACAACAATATTACTTCTAGCTTATTTCTAGTAGACTTTGATTAGATAGAGACTAATTCTCACTGCATTGACTCAGCTGTATTAAACAAAAGGACTTCCTTCATTAAATTAACAAGGGAAGCAACCTATAAAAGTGATTAGGGAGGAAAGAATGGTAAAATTAATCCCAATAAATGGTAAGATAAGGGTTTATTTTAGTAAGACTTGGACATTTTGCAATAGTGAGCATAATGTTTAGCAAGTATCATTTATCTTGGTAAAGGGCTAATACCAGTAGAAATGGAAAACAGTGAAGCCCCAAACCCTGATTTATGTTTTTTTTTTTTTTTTTTCTGATCTATGTTTTAGCAGTAGTCTTAGAATTAGGGTTTTGTGAATCTAAAGAGGAACTTTTTAGCTTTTTCTGCATCTTTTGGTGTGTCAGAGAAAGGATTCCCATCAAATTGATCAAAAAGCAGGCATTCTTTGGAAGCATGAAATGCTTAATGTTTAAATCACACACATACATGCACAAAATACAGATTGTAACAGTTTAATATTGTGACCTTCAAAAGAGCTTATTATACAAAACAGAAATCAACATCCTTTCTCAACGATGACCAGGGGATCAATTATCAGTGGCATTAAGCCTGAAGGCAGGTCATTGATCATTTCTATTGCCACGGCTGTGATGGCTGTTGCTGCAGTTAGTGAATGCTATTGAACCTGCAACTCAACCCTAATCATGAGCAGTAGCTACCCTCTGCTCCCCAGTTCCCAATATTTCAGGAGAATAGGGTTAGAGACCCAGGCTTGAAAGGTCCCCAAACCCTAGTGGATTTTTTTTTTTTCGATGTAATGTTTATTGTAAAAGATATTGGCAAATAGTTCAATAAATATCTTCATGTTTACTAAGGTGCCTCAAATTCTAGGCTAAACATTAGTTTTATTTCAGGTACAGCAGAAGTCTGCTGTAAAATCCTGTTGATCCATCCTAAAAATTAGAGCTAGCCACTGCATATTTACGTAGTCAGCATCTTTAGTCTCTTGAGAGAAATGGTGAGCTGAACTCTTGGTCCTGCTACTAGGGACTGACAGTATCAGTACTGAAATTTTCAGGAGGAAGAGACAAGCCTGCTCTATTCTCTAAGGTGAAGACCTAAGCTGTGAGGGACACTTCCTGAAAACTGAAAAATGAAAACAAACAAATAAACAAAAAAAATCCAATTTCTTTTGGGCTATCATGTTTACTTCACTTTTACATTAAGTAATATAGAATGTTTTTTTTGTGTGAGAGTGTCTAGGGACACTAATAAGTTTGAGCCCAATTTTGCATGAGAGGTCAGAAGAATTGAAAGATCCAGACTATTTATTGGCAACCTGATGAGAAACTATATGTATAACAATAAAACAAAAACCAGTGCAGGGCAAGGAGCAGCACCAGGAAACATATAAGTCATGAGTAAAGACAGATATAGAAGGCAAGAGGGACCTATGTGATGGCAAAAAATCTGACTTAGGACCTTAATACCCTAACAAAAATGAAGCCCAGGGAAAATAGCATGAAAATTTTAAAAATAAATTAAAATAATATGTTCTTTTCCTTTTTCAGGAAAGATAAGGGGGTCTTGAGATACTTGATGCTCCAGTGTGTTGATGTTTAGGTCTCAGATTTCGAAAGACCTCCCTGGCTATCAGTCCTCATGGCCCTGGTCCTTCTTTGGTATGGATTCTGGCTCATCTGATGGAGAATTGCATCATATAGGATACAATCAAGCATCAGCTGGAGCTGTGGTATCATCTGAGGCTGGTGGGGGAAGATCTGCTTCCATACTTGGTCTTTGTTGTCACATTCAGTTCCATGAAGGTGTCAGGGTGAGGGCTTCCCTTGGTCTTTACATCTCTGCCATGACTGAGAGAACATACCCAAAGTGAAGACCATGGGCACAGACACTCCCATACCCCAGAGCCCGCCAACTGCCCAACACATATGTAGTGAACCCAGCTAAGAAAACAGGTCCCTGAAGCCAGTATAAACCACAAAGCTGCAAAGCCTTGAGCTAAATAAAAGCTTATATGTTTAGCCATTGATTTTGAGGTGATAATGCAACATCATTCTGTAGCAGTTAACTGATGCACTTACTATTAATCTATCTCAAAATTTTACCTCAAAGGAATTCTCATTTATTTTGAGAAGCTATTAGTGTTATCAAAGGCTGTGTATATGTGTGTGTTTACTGGCTGGTAAAGCTTAGTAATTCATCTTCTCAGTTTTAATTTTTTTCTTTTGGTAGCTCAGCAGTTAATTTTTCTAGTAATGAAGTCAATGCTGCTTTAAGATCCCAAATGTCAGATGTGACTTGCAGAGGATATTATATATAAATGGTTGGATCCCAGGAAACTTTCGTAGATGTTAGTATGGTTTGTTTTTCCCACCAAATTTCAGATTTTAAAAATTAAGTTGTCTCTTATGCATATAAATGGTATTTGCCCTACAGAAGAGTTTTAATGAGATGGCACCTGACACTTGCCTTCATCATGGTCAAGACATTTGTTTTGAAATATGGAATCGATCCCTCTGTTGCCTTTCAAGTTTTTGTGTTTAAAAAAAAAAAAGACTCTAAGAGTTAATTTCCACTTTTTCTGTTTATGTTCAACAAATGTTACCTTACTTTAAAAAAATAAGTTTCTTCTTTCACTTTTGTAATATCTTCCAGGTATAAATCATCTTTGGCCCTTAGACAAGGCTCTTAATGAACATGTAAAGAACAATGCCAAATATTAAATGGCAATCAATTAATTTCTAGTCATGTGTGTGTTCAGCCACTCAGTCATGTCTGCTTTGCGACCGCATGGACTGTAGCCTGCCAGGCTCCTCTGTCCATGGGATTTTCCAGGCAAGAATACTGAAGTGGGTTGCCGTATCCTGCTGCCCGGGATCTTCCCGACTCAGGGATGGAACCCATATCTCTTGCGTCTCCTGCATTGGCAGACTGCTTCCTTACTACTGCACCACCTGGGAAGAATCTATTCTTTCTGACATTTTTTTAACTGAACATGTGCCTATTTTAAGATGTTTCCTTCAGCATTTGTTTTTAAAGCCTGCTAGTGACATTCCAAATGATATTTTTCTAACCAGATATTTTTATTACAGAAAGTGTGATAGGAATTTTGAGAAAATACATGACCTCTCTGAGCAGCCATTGACCTTGCTAGATAATGTGAATGGTACTACATAATGGGAAAGAATTCCACAAGTAACCCCAAGGAATGTGTGGCACTCAGGGATAATCTTATTCTTGAGCTAATTTCATGATCTGAACTTTGTTCAAATATTGAAAATGAAGCCATGGGCTAAAACTATAATTTGCTTCAGTGGATTAAATTGTATGTGAATTTAATTTTGTGTGTGTGTGTGTGTGTGTGTGTGTGTGTGTGTACTATGTGTGTGTGTGCCGTCTGTCCCCTCTGGAGAGCTGATCTCAGGCTACGACCCTCCTGGCAGATGTCAAACATCCAACATCTCAGGAAGACGTGGTTAGCAGCTAGGAGCCTGCTCACAGTTTGGTGGAAGATGCCTTCTCTGGGCTGAGATTGCAGCAGCCCCTTGCTTTCTGGTTCTGGCTGTTGCAAGCCTGCCTCTCTGCCTCCAGGTGGATAGGGCCCGTGTGCAGCCGGCTAGCTCTCCTTTGAACAACTGAACTGACTGAACTGGTGTGTGTGTGTGCTCACTCGTGTCAAACCCTTTGCGACCCCATGGACTGTAGCCCGCCAGGCTCCTCTGTCCATGGGATTCTCCAGGCAAGAATACTTGAGTGGGTTGTCATTTCCTCTTCCAGGGGATCTTCGCGACCCAGTGATCAAACTCACATCTCCTGCCTTGAAGGCATTCTTTACCACATGAGCCACCTAGAAAGCCCTTTTTTTCTACTATATTGAGATATTATTATTTTGCAGTAAGCCACACATATTTAAATTCCACAATTTGAAGAATTTTGACCCACGTATGCACTTTGAAACCATCATAATCAAGATACCAAACATTTTCATCTCAAAACTTTTTTTCATGCCCCTGGCCTATTCTAACCCCCACCTCCACTTCCATCCCATTTGATCTGTTCTTGGATTAGATTGCATTTCTGAGAATCTCATATGAATGGAATTATAGAGCAGCCATGAGATTTTTGTCTGTCTTCTTGTACTCAGAGTATTATTCTGAGGTCCACCCAAGCTGTTACATGTATCAGAAGTTTGTTGATTTTTATTGCTGAGCAGTTTTCAATGGAACAGATATACTGTGCTTTCTTTACCTATCATCTGATTTGGGATGTCTCTAGTGCTAGGCTGTTACAAATAAGGCTGCTGAGAGCACTCATGTATAAGTCTTTTTTTATGGACATGTATTAATAGTTCCTTCTCTTTTGGGTAAATATTAGTAGAAGGGCTGCTTCCTGTGGTTACTGTGTGTTTAATGTGTTTAAAAACATGTCAAACTGTTTGCAAGGCAAACCCACCTGCCAATGCAAGCGACGTGGATTTGATCATCTGGGAAATCCCTTAGACAGAGGAGCCTGGTGGGCTACAGTCCATGGAGGTCTCAAGGAGCTGGAAAGGACTGAGCATGCACACACCTATATCATTCTCACTTCCAGGGTATGAGATGCCTAGAGATTTTCTACCCTCAGGCAAATCTTTAAAGCCACTCAGGAATTTAACACAACATTAAAAATCAACTTTGATTCAAAGAGTCTGCATTGCGGGTGGGACTCTTTACCGGCTGAGCCACCAGGGAAGACTTTGATTCAATAAAATACGTTAAAAATTAAAAATGCAATAAAATCACGGTTTTGTTTGAACAAGAAGAGTTTGAGTTGCATGAGAGGGATGTGCAGGCCTTTGGATGGGCATCCATGGTTCAGCACTGAGACTGGCAGGGAATGAGAATTGGGGATACTTGATTTGGAAGCCAGAACACACCAGAGTTGAGTGGTAAGAAGAGAAGGACACAGAAGAACCCTGAAAATTAGAAGTTCCGATCGTGATGTGACTTTCAGACAAATACAGCAGGTGGCCCGTGCAGGAAGCTAAAATAGACCATAGTTATAGGACACACTATAGGTGGACCACTTTGGTCCTTTCAGTTTCGATGGACGAGTGATGATAGAAATTGTATATAAAACCAAACAAAGCCAAGGGAGTATAGACAGCACTCTGGTCTTTGATCCAACCAGAAATTCATTCTGGGGAGGCAAAACAGCCAGCTTCCAGTGGAACAGACTTCCTCCCTAAGTGGTACATTGCTCTTAGTCAGCATGGTTGGAGAGAAAAGCTAAAGGGCTTTCCTCAGAGAGGAATGGGACCATCAAAATCTGGCTGCTTGGAGATGAAGTCCTTGTCTCTTAATCTTCATGCTTTGATTCTTTAAAGTTTTGCCAAAGCCATCATAGTGCCTTGAAACAATGGTAAGTTCTTTGATATCTCAAATAAGATGAAATAAATGCATGATACCTGTATTCATCAACAAATAAATAAATCAGAAAAAAAGCCTGCAAAATTTCTTTCAAAGAGAATGCATTTAGTTGTGTTGAGGGAAATAATCAATTAAAATAATCTATAATAGGAATAGAAAAGGGTTTTACTCTTGCCAAGCTGAGGAAGATAACCCAGGAGACACAGATTCAACAAGTTCATGAACTGTGTTCCCCTGGTGACAAAATAGGCGAGTCTTTTTTTTTTTTTTCCATTTATTTTTATTAGTTGGAGGCTAATTACTTACCAATATTGTAGTGCTTTTTGTCATACATTGACATGAATCAGCCATGGATTTACATGTATTCCCCATCCCGATCCCTGCTCCCACCTCCCTCTCTACCCGATCCCTGCATGAAAAGATGCTTAACATCACTCATTATCACAGAAATGCAAATCAAAACCATGATGAGGTACCATTATATGCCAGTCAGGATGGCTGCTATCCAAAAGTCTACAAGCAGTAAATGCTGGAGAGGGTGTGGGGAAAAGGGAACCCTCTTACACTGTTGGTGGGAATGCAAACTAGTACAGCCGCTATGGAGAACAGTGTGGAGATTTCTTAAAAAGCTGGAAATAGAACTGCCATATGACCCAGCAATCCCACTTCTGGGCATATACACCAAGGAAACCAGATATGAAACAGACACGTGCATGTTCATTGCAGCACTGTTTATAATAGCCAGGACATGGAAGCAACCTAGATGCCCATTAGCAGACGAATGGATAAAGCGAGTCTTATAAAGGCAAAAATCACAGAGTTGTGCAGGTTGTTTTTCGAGAGTCATATTGGAGCTGGCAAGAAGTAAGTGTGCTTCTCAAGCCAGGATTGGTTGCGGTCTAAAATGGTTGCACATTTACAGGGAGAGACTGTGAGGGTGCAGCTGGCAGCTGCTCACAAGACAGCTGGTGGTGTCCTTCAGTTTGACACAGTTCAGAAAATTCAAGTGCTCAGGCATGCGGGGACATGTCCGATGCCACGTCCACAATGGCCACCCAGCTCCATCCTGCGTGTCTGAACTACAGTTACTCCACTTCGATTTTAAAACACATTCTGTTCCTTAATGGTGAAAGCAGATGCACAATGCATGTTTGACAAGCCATAAGACAGGCTGTTCCGGTTAGCATAAAGTAAGCGTTAGTCACTCAATCATGTCCAACTCTGCAACGCTATAGACTGTAGCCTGTCAGGCTCCTCTGTCTATGGAATTCTCAATGCAAGAATACTGGAGTGGGTAGCCATTCCCTTCTGTAGGGGTTCTTCCCGACCCAGGGATTGAGCCCGGGTCTCCTGCATTGCAGACAGACTCTTACGGTCTGAGCCACCAGGGAAGTCTGGTTAGCATAAAGTTCAAGTCCAATTGTGTATAAGCCAGGAAAACTTTCTCATACCTCAATATGTGAAAATTTCTTCCATCAAGCAATAAAAATGTTGAATTATCACATTAAATAACAAAGAAATGATAACTTACTGATCATAACCTAAGGAACTAATACTGAGCAACTGTTGAAATACATAGCTTAAAATTGCCCACATTGTGGACACAGGAGGGGAAGTTTAAGGGGTTGGGAAGAATTGAGAGGGTAGCATTGATATATATGCCCCACGATGTGTAAACTACATAGCTTGTGGGAGTATAGCACAGGGAGATCAGCTCAGTGCTCTGTGATGACCCTGAGGGGTGGGATGGGGATGGGAGGGAGGCTAGAGAGGGACGGGATATATGTATGCATATGGTTAATTCATGTCGTTGTGCAGAAGAAACTAACACAGTGTTGTAAAGCAATTATCCTCAAAAAAAATTAAAATTGCTCAGATAACTATATCAGGAATGTTTCAATAATTTTTAGATACTCCTTTCATTTACATTGACTTTTGTTTCTATACTCGAATTTCTGTGTTCATTAAAATAATGTTTATGATCTATATAATGGCATCCCCTTAATTTTGAAAAGATTCTATGGGATTTTTACAGAATGTCTTATAAAATAAATGGCAAGATAATTGTTTGATTAGCACAAGGATGGTAATGATGGGAAAATGAAGTTGACATTAACAAACAATAAAATATGTTTGGCAGTGGGATCTAGAAAACAAGTTATAATAGCAAAATAATAGTATCTAATTAACCCTAAAAACAGGAGAAAGACTGACTTTTCCCCTAGACTATAAACTAAAAAATGACTTGCTTTTAAAACGATCAGAAAGCTCCTCCCTCCCCAACTCGGTTGATAATAAGCCACTGTCTATCCCAAATCTTGGTACTTACAAGGCTTTTACAGCAAATGAGAAAATAGTAAAGTTAATGCCCCTTAACAGAAATTTCATTTGCACCAGTTTCATTCTGAGTATGACAAATCCATTCAATACACCCGATCTTTACACAAAAATGATTTAAAATGGATGATTACATGGGTATAGTAATTGAACTTTCCCCCTTGGCTATGAGAAAATCATGTCTTGAGTAATAAAGACTCCTTGAAACAACTGAATTTCAATACAGAGAATGACCTCAGAGGCTAGGGTTAATTTCTCACTTAATTTCTCCATTTTCTCCTGCTTGTCCCTTTCTTTTCGAGTTCCTTTCATTTCTTTCCCGATGTCTCTTAACTGTTCCACTTTCCCACTGGAAGATGGGCTATCCTTTCTGCCCCAAAGGACACATTACTCCACTTCTAAATGGGTTAACTTTGCCAGATACATTTTTTTCAGTTAGTGTGTACCATATGTGCTTGATGCTAAAATATGCACTGGGAGTTCTTTACTTTTCAAAGTGTGGGGTTTCTGACTTCACTCTTTGATCTTTATAAAGCCATATGGTTTTTCTGACCTTGGGTAATGTAACTGAGGGTGTGCCAAGGCTGTTGGATATCCATCAGAGGTAACAGAAGGCTATAACAGAAGACCTAACACCACCTTCACCACTGGAAGCATCCTCATCTCTGTTCTTTTCGAAGGATCAGGCAAGAGACTTGAATTGTTATCAACATAGTTGAATATCAAATTCCATGCTTATGAGACTAAAATATTCTTGCCATTGTTAGAATTTCCCCCTGGCAGATTATCTAATGTATATGTCAATTGTACAACCAAACCAGTATAATTGAGCAAGTCTGGCATTCTAAAACCTCCTTCTCTGACTAGGTAAATAGGATTCAGTTCAGTACTTTGACATTTCTCTGTCTAATTAAAATGTTAGGGTACTCGATTTCAAGGAGGCTGGGAAACCCAGTTCAAACTTTTTGAGTTTTTATCTAATTCTAAATTCTATTTTACTTTAGTCACAGCTTCGGTAATGTCTTGTGCAGGGAACTGCAAAGTAAAATTTTAACATTGTGAGAAACTAAGTAGCTTTATTAAAATATCAAGTATGGAAAAATCAGTTTGTATAAGTCGACTGAGAAAAGTGAAAGTGTTAGTTGCTCAATCACTATGTATTAATAATTTGACAAAAATGCTGGCAGGCATCCAAGTTCGAGTATATTATGCTTTGCTTTTTCTATTTTCTAGATGGATAACAGCTCTATCTTTTCTAGCCAGTGAAATTGAGATATTCACATGAAAAATTTTAGCATATTCCATGCATTTTATTCTGTCCATGTTTATGCCCTAATACATCCCAATATCTAGGCTCTTTGACAACAAATCATAGTGCATTCTACTGGGTAGAATTCAATTCAGTTCAGTCGCTCAGTCATGTCCAACTCTTTGTGACCCCATGGACTGCAGTGCACCAGGCTTCCCTGTCCATCACCAACTTCTGGGGCTTGCTCAAACTCATGTCCATGGAGTAGGTGTTGCCATCCAACCATCTCATCCTCTGAGTTCGCGTCTCCTCTTGCCTTCAGTCTTTCCCAGCATCAGGGTCTTTTCAAATGAGTCAGTTCTTCACATCAGGTGGCCAAATATTGGAGTTTCAGCTTCAACATCAGTCCTTCCAATGAATATTCAGGACTGATTTCCTTTAGGATGGACTGGCTTGATAGCCTTGCAGACCAAGGGACTCTCAAGAGTCTTCTCCAACACCACAGTTCAAAAGCATCAATTCTTCAGTGCTCAGCTTACTTTATAGTCCAACTCTCACATCCATACATGACAACTGGAAAAACCATAGCTTTGACTAGATGGACCTTTGTTGGCAAAGTAATGTCTCTGCGTTTTAATATGCTGTCTAGATTGGTCATAGCTTTTCTTCTAAGGAGCAAGGATCTTTTAATTTCATGGCTGCAGTCACTATCTGCATTGATTTTGGAGCCCAAGAAATACAAAGTCTCTTTTTGTTTCCATTGTTTCCCCATCTGTTTGTCATGCAGTGATGGGACCAGATACCATGATCTTAGTTTTCTGAATGTTGAGTTTTAAGCCAACTTTTTCACTCTCCTCTTTCACTTTCATCAGGAGGCTCTTTAGTTCTTCATTTTCTGCCATAAAATTATATAAAATGTAAAATAACATAAAATGTTATATGAATTAAAATTGCATAAATGTTATCTGAATTTGAGAGTCATTTCACTTGTAGAAATATAAGAAATTTCTTAATTTCCAGGGCATACAATAAGATTATTGGATAGAGAAAATTATTAAAGATGTGCTTTTCTCTTCATTTACAATTGATTCTCAGAGGGGCAAAGACAGGTGGAAGAGCCACAACTCCACATTCATATCTTCATTGAAGAACATTTTTTCAGAGCACAATAAATAAAATATTTTGAGAATGTGATTCCATCCATGAACTGTAATTCTCAGGTCAAAAATAGATGCCATGCAATTTTACTAAAGCTTGCTATATAATCATTCATCAATAATATAGCCTTAATCTTTCCTCCAGTAGTCATGTATGGATGTGAGAGTTGGACCATAAACAAGGCTGAGACCAAAAAATTTGAGCTTTCGAACTGTGGTGCTGGAGAAGACTCTTGAGAGTCCCTTGGACTGCAAGGAGATCCAACCAGTCATTCCTAAAGGAAATCAACCCTGAATATTCATTGGAAGGACTAATGCTGAAGCTGAAGCTCCAGTACTTTGGCCACCTGATGTGAAGAACTGACTCACTGGAAAAGTCCCTGACGCTGGGAAAGATTGAGGGCTGGCGGAGGGAATGGGGACAGAGGATGAGATGGTTGGGTAGCATCACTAACTCAATGGATATAAATTTGAGCAAATTCTAGGAGATAGTGAAGGACGGGGAGGCCTGGCAAACTGCAGTCCATGTGGTGGCAAAGAGTTGGACATGACTTAGCAACTGAACAATCTTTCCTCTATGCCTTCATGACTTTTGAGAATGGATATGCTGTTGACATGAATTTTAAGGTTCACGTGGTATCATGAATGCCTTGCAGTGATCACATAAATTGTGATTTTGTGTTTTTTCCATCACACAATAACCAACCATTACCATTTGGTAATTGGTAATGAAACTTCCACTTTGGTAAATAAGGGAGCCAGTGGGTTGAAAACATTTTGCCTTTAGAAGATAGCTATGTAACTTTAAGAAATTGTTTTCAATATTATTGTGACCTATTAGTTATAAATAGTGCAGAAGCAATTTGAAGTTCAAGCATGTGGTCTAGGAAGGCTCAAGGGACAGTGTCCTTTAAAGAACTCAATATGGTAAACTAACATCAGTAACTAGGAGTTTAGGGAATACCTGCTCTAAGGGCTCTAAAGGCTCTGTGTGTATTTTTCAAGTGAATACCCATGGGAAGATGCACATGGATGGATAAATAAATCCATGACCTCTGACTCTGGTTAGAGGGAAAATACTCCACTGTCGCGCCTTTGGTTCTCAGCGGAAAAGGGGCTACTGGCCCATTTCAGCAGAGAATGGCTCAGCAGTAAACCTCTGTCCATGGGTTAACACACTTGTGAAGAAAGCTGTTTCAGAAAGTGACAGCAGGAAGCTAAGTGGAAAGAACCAGAAACTCCAGAAACAATCAGGAGGGCACAACAATTCCTGCCCCAACTACACCCACTGGGAGGCTTTAAACCCTGCAGGGGAGGCGGTCAGGAAGATGGTAGAATTTTTCATCACTGTGGAATCTGCTGGGAATTCAATCTGACTTTTAAGATTTCTAGGTCTCATCTCCAGATCAGATTTAAAAACTATTATCCCAACCACCAGAATCCTCCTACTGAAAAAAAAAAAAATGTCACAATATGGATACCCTCAACCAACTGATTTGTGGTTTTGCCAATTCAGCAAAAGAAGTGTGTTTGATTTTGTCAAATTGTAGGAATCCTCTGAAGCCCTGATTTTTGCATCCTTTCTATATCTTTAATTTCTTTATACTCAAAAGAATGTCCTTATCAACAGATTAAATTAGGAGGTTGCATCTTAATATCCCAGCTGCTCTGTACAATAAAGTTAATATATGATGTTCGTTTTTTTCCCCCACTGGAAAAACAATGGCCAACAATTTGCCTTGAACCGCAAATCTGTTCTTTTGGCCAAGTGAAGCTATATCTGGAAATTTCATTGTAAAAAAAGAGCAAATCAAGGGTGGAAGATACAATTTTCTAGTAAGTCACTGGTTCCAATCCATGAGTTACTTATTCTCACAAATAATCCTCCAAACCAGTATGACACAGTTGTTTGTAGTCTGTGTTAGCTATGGCATAGGAAAAAAAAAAAAGCTTTTAGTTGGCAGCCATAGATTCTGTTCCTCCAGTAACAGAATTGACAAGAAATTTCTAACATTTACTTAGGCGAATCTTTTTCTTGTATCACATACATAAAGTAGAAGATCTCATTGTAACATGCTTCATACTGCTATGAAGACTGACTAGTCAAACACCTTTTGTTGTCATTGGAATGTCAGCATGTTATAAAGTCACTTAAAAAAAAAAAATTCAAATCAGGATAAATCGGTGTTGAGCCTTGTCTGTTGCTCTTGAGTAAATAATTCCAAGATCTATGTACCTCTCTCTCACAGGTTTTCTGTAAAAAGAAAGAGAGAAATTAAAAATCTGTAACATCTCTTTGTTAGGAGATTGTATAAGTTTCTGTTCTATGTTTTTATCAGAAAACACTCAAAAATGCAATCTCTTGGTGCCTCGTTTAGTTAAGAGAGTTTTAGTTGGGTGTCTCCTTTGCTCTTTCCCTAAATTAACTAAAAGGGTTGTGAATGAAGAACTATTAATAATCAGTGTGATTAGTAGGGTCCCCTGGCCCTTTCCCAGCACCCACATCTTATGAGTGATTCTCTGGTCTTCTTCATAAAACTGAGCTGTGGGCTGTGGATAATGCCTTGGCCCACCTGTTTGACAGATGGGCAGGCTAGTTTTGTGGTGGGGCCAAGGGGCTCACTCATGAGCTGGGGAGAGAACACAGTGGGAATAACACCTTAAAGTCCCTAAAACTGCCTTGTAAAGGCACCATTGTTCATACCCTTGCAGTGCATCTCCATTCTTTGGTGTCTTGAAGTGTCCTTCTCAAAGAAACTCTCTTTCAATTGGCGAGGAAGAATCCTCATTTTGTTAAATCCTGAAAGAGTGGACCTATGAATTCATTTAAAGTCTTATTACTAGTAAAGGCTTAAGTAATTTATCTTATTATAATGAATGACTAATTGACTAAGTAGATTAAGAACATCCTAATGTGATGTCGAGAGCACCTCCTAGGTAGGTAGGTAGGTAGATAAAGCAAATACTGCTTTATCATCATCTCCTTTCCTATTTTTTTTTTTTTTTTGCTTTTATCTTGTTAAGTAGATTTTATTCCCTTTTAAGGAAATCAAACACCATATGTCATTATCATCTTTGAGTTGTACATATTAAAAGGGCAAAAATACTGATACTGGGGATAATTTAGGAGATATGGCTTATTCAGAGAGAATGGTTTGAGATACAAATTGCCTTCTAAAGTCTACACTTATAAACAATTGGTAATCATATTTCTAACTAATTTCACCCAGGAACAACTGGAGTCATTCATATTACCATTTGGCACTCATAGAGTGGATGGGTTTATTTTATTTCTATCAATAATCACTACACACACATTTATTCATTGTGAAATTCATTCTCACTGGATTCACTAGTTTATGTAGGATGTTCTCAACTCTTCAGGTAAGAACTTAGCAATCATTTCATTTTCTACTTTTTAACAATTAAATTTTCTTGCAGTTAATAGCACAGTAAAATATCTAAAAGAGACCTGAGATTTTTTAGTTCTTTGAAAGATAGGAAATCACTTTTAAAGAATCGGTTAATGCAGGGGTAAAAAACAAAATACTCATCCAGTTTTAAATTCTACTCGAAACCCACAAAGCCTGGGGCTTCAACATTAAATAATGATTTTGCTGATTTCCTTAAATCATTTTTCCCCTTTCTCCAATGATTTATTCATAGAAAACAACTCCAGATATGTAAGCCTTAGGTGATCATTTTAAAACTAGTTGAAGGGAGAACTTGAATCACTCATTTTCTTTTTCACTTGTTTTTGCTCTTTGGGAAACAAAGGTAGTGCAGGGATGTTTGAGGTGGTCCAGTCCTATGACTTTGGAAGTGAGCACATCTGTGCCCAGAGAGACGAAGCCAGTCACCCAGAACACACCAGACACTTCACAAAGTCCAGTGGACAGTCGGGCCTCGAGTCTGGAGGACAGAGGGCCTGCATCCACCACTGACCTTATCTTTTTCCAAATGTAATGTGGTTAACTTATTATTGGGTGTCCCTGGTGGCTCAGTGGTAAGAATCTGCCTGCAATGCAGGAGATGCAGGTTTGATCCCTGGGTCGGGAAGACCCCCTGGAGGAGGGCATGATAACCCACTCCAGTATTCTTACCTGGAGAATCTCATGAACAGAGGAGTGAGGCATGGGGTCCCAGAGAGTTGGACATGATTTAGTGACTGAACAACAACTTATCCTTATGCTTCTTTATTTTTAAAAAATTTATTTTAACTGGAGGCTAATTACTTTACAATATTGTGGTGGTTTTTGTTATCCATTCATGTGAATCAGCCATGGGTGTACATGTGTTCCCCATCCTGACCCTCCCTCCTACCTACCTCCCCATCCCATCCCTCAGGGTCATCCCAGTGCACCAGCTCTGAGCACCCTGTCTCATGCATTGAGCCTGGACTGGCGATCTATTTCACATATGATAATATACATGTATCAATGCTATTCTCTCAAATCATCCCACCCTTGCTTTCTCCCACAGAGTCCAAAAGTCTGTTCTTTACATCTGTATATCTTATGCTATCTTGCATGTAGGGTCATTGTTACCATCTTCCTAAATTCCATATATATGCATTAATATACTGTATTGGTGTTTTTCTTTCTAACTTACTTTGCTCTGTATAATAGGTTCCAGTTTCATCCATCTTATTAGAACTGATTTAAATGAATTCTTTTTAATAGTTGAGTAATATTCCATTGTGTGTATACACCATAGCTTTCTTATCTATTTGTCTGCCAATGGACATTTAGGTTGCTTCCATGTCCTGGCTATTGTAAACCGTGCTACGATGAACATTGGGAGACACATGTCTCTTTCAATTCTGGCTTCCTTGATGTGTATCACCAGCAGTGGGGTTGCTGGGTCATATGGAAGTTCTATTTCCAGCTTTTTAAGGAATCTCCACACTGTTCTCTATAGTGGCTGTCCTAGTTTGCATTCCTACCAACAGTGTAAGAGGGTTTCTTTTCCTCCACACCCTCCCCAGCATTTATTGTTTGTAGACTTTTTGATAACAGCTATTCTGACTGGCATGAGATGGTACCTCATTGTGGTTTTGATTTGCATTTCTCTGATAATGAGTGATGTTGACCATCTTTTCATGTGCTTGTTAGTCATCTGTATGTCTTCTTTGGAGAAATGTCTGTTTAGTTCTTTCACCCATTTTTTGATTGGGTCATTTATTTTTCTGGAATTGAGCTGCAAGAGTTGCTTGTATATTTTTGAGATTAATTCTTTGTCAGTTGCTTCATTTGCTATTATTTTATCCCATTCTGAAGGCACTCTTTTCACATTGCTTGTAGTTTTCTTCTTTGTGCAAAAGCTTTTAAGTTTAATTAGGTCCCATTTGTTTATCTTTGCTCTTATTTCCATTACTCTGGGAGGTGTGTCATAGAGGATCCTGCTGTGATTTATGTCAGAGAGTGTTTTGCTTATGTTTTCCTCTAGGAGTTTTATAGTTTCTGGTCTTACATTTAGATCTTTAATCCATTTTGAGTTTATTTTTGTGTATTGTGTTAGAAAGTGTTCCAGTTTCATTCTTTTACAAGTTGTTGACCAATTTTCCCAGCACCACTTGTTAAAGAAATTGTCTTTTCTCCATTGTAGATTCTTGCCTCCTTTGTCAAAGATAAGGTGTCCATAGGTGCATGGATTTATTTCTGGGCTTTCTATTTTGTTCCACTGATCTATGTTTCTGTCTTTGTGCCAGTACCATACTGTCTTGATGACGGTAGCTTTGTAGTATAGCCTGAAGTCAGGCAGGTTGATTCCTCCAGTTCCTTTCTTCTTTCTCAAGATTGCTTTGGCTATTCAAGGTTTTTTTGTTATTCCACACAAATTGTGAAATTATTTGTTCTAGTTCTCTGAAAAATACTGTTGGTAGCTTGATAGGGATTGCACTGAATCTATAGTTTGCTTTGGGTAGTATACTCATTTTCACTGTATTGATTCTTCTGATCCATGAACGTGGTATATTTCTCCATCTATTTGTGTCATCTTTGATTTCTTTCATCAGTGTTTTATAGTTTTCTATATATAGGTCTTTTGTTTCTTTAGGTAGATTTATTCCTAAGTATTTTATTCTTTTCATTGCAATGGTGAATGAAATTGTTTCCTTAATTTCTCTTTCTGTTTTCTCATTGTTAGTGTATAGGAATGCAAGGGATTTCTGTGTGTTAACTTTATATACTGCAACTTCACTATATTCATTGATTACCTCTGGTAATTTTCTGGTGGAGTCTTTGGGGTTTTCTATGTAGATGATCATGTCATCTGCAAACAGTGAGAGTTTTACTTCTTCTTTTCCAATCTGGATTCCTTTTATTTCTTTTTCTTCTCTGATTGCTGTGGCTAAAGCTTCCAAAACTATGTTGAATAGTAGTGCTGAGGGTGGGCATCCTTGTCTTGCTCCTGATTTTAGGGGAATTGCTTTCAATTTTTCACCATTGAGGATGATGTTTGCTGTGGGTTTATCATATATGGCTTTTATTATGTTGAGATATGTTCCTTCTCTGCCTGTTTTCTGGAGGGTTTTTTTATCATGAATGGATGTTGAATTTTGTAAAAGGCTTTCTCTGCATCTATTGAAATAATCATATGGTTTTTATCTTTCAATTTGTTAATGTGGTGTATCACATTGATTGATTTGTGAATATTGAAGAATCCTTGCACCTCTGGGATGAAGCCCACTTGGTCATGATGTATGATCTTTTTAATATGTTGTTGAATTCTGTTTGCTAGAATTTTGATAAGGATTTTTTCACCTATGTTCGTCAGTTATATTGGCCTGTAGTTTTCTTTTTTTGTGGCATCTTTGTCTGGTTTTGGTATTAGGGTGATGGTGGCCTGATAGAATGAGTTTAGAAGTTTCCCTACCTCTGCCATTTTCTGGAAGAGTTTGAGTAGGATAGGTGTTAGTTCTTCTCTAAATTTTTGGTAGAATTCAGCTGTGAAGCCATCTGGTCCTGGGCTTTTGCTTGTTGGAAGATTTCTGATTACAGTTTTGATTTCTGTGCTTGTGATGTTGTCTGTTGAGATTTTCTATTTCTTTCTGGTTCAGTTTTGGAATATTATACTTTTCTAAGAATTTGTCCATTTCTTCCAAGTTGTCCATTTTATTGGCATATAGTTGCTGATAGTAGTCTCTTATGATCCTTTGTATTTCTGTGTTGTCTGTTGTGATTTCTCCATTTTCATTTCTAATTTTGTTGATTTGATTCTTCTCCCTTTTTTCCTTGATGATTCTGGCTAAAGTTTTGTCAATTTTATTTATCTTCTCAAATAAGCAGCTTTTAGCTTTGTTGATTTTGGCTATAGTCTCCTTTGATTTTTTTGCATTTATTTCTGCCCTAATTTTTAAGATTTCTTTCCTTCTACTAACCCTGGGGTTCTTCATTTCTTCTTTTTCTAGTTGCTTTAAGTGTAGAGTTAGGTTATTTATTTGATTTCTCTCCTGTTTCTTGAGGTGGGCTTGTGTTGCAATGAACCTTCCCCTTAGCACTGCTTTTACTGAATCCCATAGATTTTGAGTTGTTGTGTTTTCATTTTCATTTGCTTCTATGCATATTTTGATTTATTTTTTTATTTCTTCTGTGATTTTTTGGTTATTCATAAATGTGGTGTTTAGCCTCCATATGTTTGCATTTTTAATAGCTTTTTTCCCCCCTGTAGTTGACATCTAATCTTGAGATGATTTAATTTTTTTGAATTTACCAAGGCTAGATTTATGGCCCAGGATGTGATCTATCCTGCAGAAGGATCTGTGTGCACTTGAGAAAAATGGGAAATTCATTGTTTTGGGGTGAAATGTCCTATGGATATCAATTAGGTCTAACTGGTCCACTGTATCATTAAAAGTTTGTGTTTCCTTTCTAATTCTCTGTTTAGTTGATCTATCCATAGGTGTGAGTGGGATATTAAAGTCTCCCACTATTATTGTGTTACTGTTAATTTCCCCTTTCATGCTTGTTAGTATTTGCCTTACATATTTCAGTGCTCCTATGTTGGCTCCATATATATTTATAATTGTTATATCTTCTTCTTGGATTTATCCTTTGATCATTATGTGGTGTCCTTCTTTGTTCTTTTAACGACCTTTATTTCAAAGTCTATTTTATCTGATATGAGTATTGCTACTCCTGTTTTCTTTTAGTTTCCATTTGCATGAAATATCTTTTTTCAGCCCTTCACTTTCAGTCCATATGTGTCCCTAGGTTTGAGGTGGATCTCTTGTAGACAACATATATAGGGGTCTTATTTTTGTATCCATTCAGCCACTCTTCGTCTTTTGGTTGGGGCATTCAACCCATTTACATTTAAGGTTAACTATTGATAAGTATGATTCCATTGCCATTTACTTTGTTGTTTTGGGTTCGAGTTTATATTTTGTTGTTTTGGCAATTTGAGAACAGCCCCCCTCCTCTTACGCTTCTTTAATCTGAAAACAAACAACCTTGCAGGGTTTTTCTCTCTATGTAAAAGCAAATTTTAAAAAATCAAACCTCTCTTAATAAAAGACCTTTATTTGTCTCTAAAATCTCTGAGTTAGAAAATTTAGCGAACAGGGTAGAATTGCATTTGTCAGGCTCAGGGTCCCTGGTCTGGTTGCTGACCTTTCCGAGTAGTGCTTATTCCGACATGCTGATATCCAAGGATGATTGCTCAGAAGGTTGGAGGTAAGGTGTATCCTTTTCAAGGGCTGCAGGGTTCTGAAGATGCAGCCTCTTGAAGGAATGCCTCTATATGACAGGATATCAGATGGTCATGTGTATAATTTTAGATGAAGATTCTGCCTGTAGCTTCTTCCATCAGGCCACATCTATTTATGCAAGCATTTATTTATATCCCATCTTGTTTCCTGAGGGATGTGTGGCCACACCACACTCCACACAAGGCCAGCATTTCTGCCCAAGTTTAGACACGCCTTCTGCAATATTTAGAGACTCTAAGTGCATCATTAATTCTGAGGCATCTAGATATTTTTAGTCATTAAGCACTAGCCCAACCTGCAGGACAGTCCCTAAGGCATAAATGCAGAGAAAAAGATGAATAAGTTATGAAAGTCATAAGCAAAAAGATAGAGTTAAAAAAAATACAAAAGCAGAAAAGAAGAAAAGTGGCTAAGTCTCCAAATAGCCATATTTTTTTTAAAAAGCAATGTTTCACTTATACAAAAATCAATTCAAATCCATGTCCTCAAAGTCTAATAAGCTCCTTTATACTAATAAGTATCAACATTTTGTCTCTCTTAGCAAAATGTTAATGCAATGCAAATGGTATTTCTCTGTCTTAAATAAATGTACTCCACTTGACTATAAATTAATAGAAATAGATCCAATTATAAGACTTTAAAATATTCCCTCTTTTAAAATCAACTTCTAAATTATATAAATATTAAAATGTAGAAAGAAAACAGAATACATCATTGGATTAATATCTTGCTGTAAACATCTCAAATTAATTATTAACTTCCTACAATCAACTAATTTATTTTGGTCTGCTAAAACATAAAGGATGCCACATGAATTATTGTTAATTACATCAATAGCATTTGTAATGCTGTATATTTTCCAGTGAGCTTTCATTAGCTCTATTTATATATGTACTATTATAAACATAATATGTATTGGGTGTTTTCTAGAAATGTAGTCAGCAAAGAAAGAAGAACTATCAGAAGTGAAGAAGTTGGGTAAGCATGCTATAGTTCAACAGAGGGTTAGTGATGACACAGGACATAGTTGTTTGGAAATAGTTCACTTTTCCTGTGAACTGTGAGGCCCATGTTTCCTCACAGTCTCAGGCTCTCTTGTTCTCAGGAATTGCCGGCAACAGCATGTCTCAGATGTTAATATGTGTAGAAAATACCTGAGGATCTTGCTAGAATGAAGATTTAGACTCTGGAGGTCTTGCATGGGACTCTTGAATCTGAATTTTTGACGATCTCATAGACAATGATGCCAACAAACCAACTGTACACCAGTGTTGTAGGGTGATAAATCTCAAATGTGGTCTCCTCTCCAGCTGCTACAGATTCATTAGGTGGCTTAATTTTTAAAAACTGCAGAATTCTAGAGATGACCCCCAGACCCAGTGAATCTAAATTCCAAGGCTAGGACAGAATTCAGCAAGCCCTGCACAAGGCAGTCTCTACCCTGCAAAGCTTGAGGAATTGGGGAATTCTCAGGTCTGTGCATTTAATGTTAAATGTGTGTCCTGAGAGTCAAGGGTAACTTTTCAGAAAATAATTAGATGAGTACAAGGCTGCCAAGAAGAGAACTGGTGCCGATAATTATTACCCGCAAGATGAAATTCCAGATCATTAACTTTTTCTGATAACTGTCATCTTTCTTGTTTGATGATTTTACTCCTAGAGTGGGAGTCCTCTGGGAGTAAAACCCGCCCAGTGATTAAGCAGGTCTGGGCTGGGGGTCCAAGAATTTGCATTTCTAAATTCCTGAAGGATGCCGATGCTGCTGGTCTGGGGACCACACTTGGTCCTGCACGACTACATGATCTTGATAACTCACAAAACATAGAAAGTTGATGCCCTGTTGGATTTATTTATTCAATCCAAGTATCATTTGAAGATGAATACAAATTGAGATAGTCCATTGGGCTAAAGAAAGAATTATGAAATAGAATCTCTGCAATTCAAGGAGATAGGTTATAGCTAACATATAACATCATTTGATGATACCTCAAGGTAACACAGAGCAAACTGCTAAAATGAATGAGTTATGCCCACTTTAGGAATTCTGAGAATTCAGTGTGGCCTAGATTAGTTTGCATTGTTTTAATTAACAATATGGTACTGCAAATTTCCTGTTTGCAGTGATAGCAGATTGAAAGAACATTTGTTCAATATTTGTTAACTTTGGTCCCTTTCTATGGAGGAAGTTATATCTTACAAATATATGATGACTTTGTTTCTTTCTTTCCAATTCTTTAATTTTTAATCATTTTATTTTGTTTCTGATGTGATTTTTAAAAAAATGATGTAACAGATCATGTGATTCTAAAACAGGCTGCTGTAGCGCTTGATCTGAGTGTGCCGTTTCATATCCACTCATGGGGGGGTTTAGGGAATGCCCTTCTCTCAGGTCTCATGCACACAGACTCTGATATGAAGGGTGTTAAATTTATGTAACGAGCAGCCTTTTTCAAAAATAAATACATAGACTTACATCTATCATGTCTTTTATGTTTATGTTTAAAGATGCACTGGGAAAAGTCTTACGGCTAATCTGTCCCCAAGCCATCTGATTCTCACTTTCAACCCCCACAAGATTTAACCCCTGACTTTTGTATATTTCCAGAAATTTTATTTGCTTATTAAAACAGATATGAATAATATATAATGCTATTTTAGATCTTTTCTTATAAAATAGTTTCATAAAGTACATATTCCCTATACCTTGTTTTTTATTCACGTAAAACATACACGTGTATGTATATATATATATACACACACATACATATATGTGTATATATATATACACATACATATATGTATATATATCTCAGATGGTAAAGAATATGCCTACAATGCAGAGTTCAAACCCTGGGTGGGGAAGATCCCCTGAAGAATGGAATGGATGGCCACTCACTTCAGTATTCTTGCCTGGAGAATTCCATGACAGAGGAGCTTGGTGGGCTACAGCCCATGGGGTCCCAAAGAGTCAGACGTGACTGAGTGACTAACACACACACACATATATATATAATATATATTATATATTTATCTATTATTTATAGATTTAATATCTATATCTATCTACACACACACATATAGTATGTGTGTGTGTAGATACATATATATAATATATGTGTGTGTAGATAGATATAGATATTAGAGATTTTCCATACACTATTCAGCTATTTAATTCTTTCAAATTTCTACTCTATAAATTCATACCTCTGCACAGATTCATCATAATTTATTTGACCAGTTTCCTGTTAGCTGACATTAAGGTTGTGTGCTATCATAAGCCAGACTCCAACAAATGGCCTAGATCATATGTCACTTTTATTGTTGTTGTTCAGTTCTTAAGTCATGTCAAACTCTTTGACACCCCATGGACTGCAGTAAACCAGGCTCCTCTGTCTTCCATTATCTTCTGGAGTTTGTTTAGATACATGTCCATTTAGTCAGTGATACTATTTAACCATCTCATCCTTCTCCTTTTGCCTTCAATCTTTTCCAGCATCAGGGTCTTTTTCAGGGAGTCAGTTCTTCACATCATGTGATCAGAGTATTGGAGATTCAGCTTCAGCATCCATCATTCCAATGAATATTCGGGGTTGATTTTCTTTAGGATTGACTGGCTTGATTTCTTTCTAGTCCAAGGGACTTGCAAAAGTCTTCTCCAGCACCATAATTTGAAAGTATCAGTTCTTCAGTGCTCAGCCTTCTTCATGAGCATTGTGCTGAGTAAAAACTGTCAGTCTGAAAGGTCATATATCATATGTTTCCATTTACACAACATTCTCAAAATGGCAAAATTATATAGATGGAGAGCAAATTAGTGTTTGCTGGGGTTGAGGAAGGTGGGGCTGGGTGGAAGGGTGCGACTATAAAAGCACAGCACAAGGAGACATTTGAGGTGATGGCACAGTGTGTATTTTGATTACAGTCGTGGTTACACAAACTACACTTGTTATAAAATGTCACAGAACTACACATAGATGTTGTACCCGGAAAACATCCGCATTTTGCTATTACACTATAATTATGTGCACTGTAACCACAGAGGGAGACTGGGTGAAGCCACAGGGACCCCTTCTGTCTCATCTCTGCGACTTCCTGTGAATCTGTAATTATCTAACAATGAAAAGTTTGTTAATTAAATCAAAAGCCAAGATAATTTTTACTGCTAATGACTGCGCCACAACCCAAATCCGGCATTATAAGATATAATTAGCATACTGAATAAACAGCTTTTATTTATATAAACACCCAATAATAATGGGAAAATATTCCTTTCTCAGTAACATCAGGAAGATAAACCACATAAGATTAGCATTAGAAAAGTGACAATATCTGTATGAAGAAAACTTTTAAAACTTTTGAACAATGGAAAATTATGAACACGGCAATTAACAAGATCTAACATCACAGAGATTCTTTGTCTTCATTTAATATGTAAATTTAAGATTATCCCCCACCAATAGCAACAGATTTTTAGCAAGGATTAGTTAACCTTGTTCTAAAGTTCTTGGGAAGAAAACCACAAATACATAAAAGCTGGGGTAGTGAATACTAATTAAAAAATCATTGGATGGTGAAGAGGAGTCATTCTAACAAATATTAGAACATTTAAAAGTGTCAATAAGTAAAACAGTTGGTTACTGCCACGTGTATAGGCAGAAAAAAATTATAGAACAGAAAGGAAAATCTAAAATTTGAGTTAAACTTATGCAATATTGTATATGCATTTTTTAAAAGTCAAATCAACAGAGAAGTGAGTTCTACAGATGGTGATGGTGGGCTTATACACTCAACTCTTCTAATGAGGAGGACAATAAAAGTTAGGGGAAAAAAATCTTAAAAATCAGATTGATTTTATCAGTTACCAGAGATCTAAGAACACAATGAAAAATTATGATGCCAAGATATGAGATAACAAGGAAACACTGGAGATGAGCTGGAACCTCAGGCAGCTTTACAGCTAGAAACATCTTCGAGTAGGCAGGTATTGTGTCCTAGAGGCTGAGAACATGACAACAGACACCACAGGACAGTCGGGCTGGGCCATGGGGTTCAGGAGAGAAAGCAAGTTCAAAAATGTGGACACGGTTGTCATTGTAAGGAAGGCAGTTTTCTTTGGTGACCTTGTTCACTGTTCCTTCCTAGTCCACCTAATCAAGCCCTTCTAATGACCCCGTGGAGCTGGTACCTGCTGGGCGCTAGCACTCTCACACACTGCATCCCTGGGCGTGAATGGTGGACGTTCCTCCTTTCAGTCATTGTTATGCTTTGGAAGGAGATGCAAATACTGAATGTTGCTACTTTCAAGGCTAATAATGAGATTCCCAAGTCCTGGCACTTAAGCATTAGACAAAAATTGAATGAGAGTGAGAAGTTTTAGAGTCTACTCACATACCCCATCTATCTAACAGCAACTGCAATTAAATACTGGAAATCCCAACACCAAAAGAAGAAAATGAAAAAAAGGAGTGAAATGAGGGAGGGAGAGAGGGACAGAGGAAGAATCAGAAAGAGGGAGAAAGGATGCTTAATGCTGTCTCTCAAGGGCTGCAGAGTCCTGGGGCCCCAAGAACAGTGGAGCATGATCTGCAAAAATGCTGTCACCACACTGGACACCTGGAACTAATGTAATATTGTAAATCAACTACACTTCAATAAAAACAAAATCAAATCTCTTAAACTAGAAAAAAGTCTGTGCTCCTTTTTATAGCTCAGCAACATTCCATGGAATAAATGGGCCAGTATTTTTTTGGCTAAAATTCATCTATTAAAAGGCATTTTTAGTTGTTTCCAGTTTCCTGTTATTTCAAAGGGAGCTGCTGTGAAGATCTATGTACAGGTTTCTGTGTGAACAAATGTTTTCATTTCTCTGGCATCAAAGCCCAGAGGTGCGATGGGTGGGTAGCATGCCAAATATATGTTCAGTTTAGGAAAAAATTTCCATAGCTGTTTTCCAGAGTGGCTGAATCAGTTAGAGGGGAGGATCGAAAATATGCTTTCACCCTCTCTGGTTTATAATATAATCGTCTCCAGTATTTGCGCTACATACATGGAGAGGCATATCAGAACATCATTAATTTGTGCTTCACCCGTCAAACAGGACTGAAAACTCCACAGGAGAAGGAAAGGTTATTGTGTTCCACCATATCTTTGCTTACTGTGTGCTTTCTTTCTTCCTGATATTCTAAGGTCCCTTCTTTCATCATTTTTTTTTATTTTTGTTGAGACAATTTCCTTTGAGTGTAGGTATGACACATCCTCTTAGTTTTTTTTCACTTAGGAAAAGATGTTTTTCTTTGTCTTTAGTTTTTAGAAGTTTATATAGGATGTATCCTGTTTGGGTTGATGGGTCTTTGGCTGAACCTGGGAAATTTCCAGCCATTCTTTCTTTGAGTAATTTTCAGTCCCACATTCTTCCTCTTCTGGTGTCCAGTGAGGCAAATGTTAAACCTTTTGTCCAAGTTCCACATGTCCCAGAGGTTAAGTTTATTTATTTATTTTTTCCAGCTTATTTTCTGTCTGTTGTGCCAATTTCTATTGTTCTTTCTTCGAGTAATTCTTCCCTCTGCTTTCTCTGATCTGTTGTTGAGTTCATTCATTGAATTTTTTCTTTGTTACTATATTTTTCAGGTTTAAAATGTGGTTCTTATTTATATCTTCTGTTTCAAGGTTGAGACAGTCTACTTTCTCATTTGGTTTCAAGTGTGCTTCATTGAAGCAATTTTCTGTTGGCCAGTGGAACATCTTTTTCAGAGAATTCTACCATCTGTGTTGTCTTAGTTTTGGCCTCTGTTGATCATCTTTCCTAGTTCACATTCAGATTTTCCTGGTTCTTGATGGGACTGACTTTTGGATGAATCCTGGGACTCTGGGTGTGGTGTCACGAGGCCTTGGCTCTTACTTAAATATTCTATCAGCAATGATCCCACAGCCTTGGGTAAGTGTGTGCCCAATTTGTTACTTACTAGTGAACAGGGAGTCTCAGTTCCCTGCTTGGCCAGGGTGAAGGGATCCTTGTTACTGTGGGTGGGGGGGGTGAGGTTCCCCAGGACTGACCCCACCCTGACTGACAAGCAAAGGTGCCCCATTCCTCCCCCTCCTCCACCATGTGACTTCCAGGGTAGTATATGAGGGGGGACCCTGTGTACAAGGGACAGCGATAGGACTCCCTAGGTTGGGAGGCGTGGGCATAGGGGAAGATGAATAAATCTGTCTGCCCTTGTGATGGTTGATTTTCTTTTCTTTTTTTTTTTTTTTTGGTGTTTCATTCTTAAGTTGTTTTCAGTATTTAAGCAATTGTGTTTATTTCAGTACCAGTATCTATGTACCTGAAAGACGTTTACTGTCTTTTACTAATTACAAACTCCTGAAGTTCATCTGAATTCTATTACCATTTTTAAGTATCTATTTTTTTCCTACATAAGCCCGAATGTTTATTAAATTCTGTAGCTCCTGGCTAATATAGTCAGATACTGTGTTGTACATAATTAAGCTGATTTTTACATCGTCACCAGAAACAGGCACAACTCCAGAAACAGGCACTGAGAATGTACACAGGGAAGACTGTTCGATAATTTAAGGGCCCATCGATGTTGCACTCAGCTCATCCAAGTGTGCAGCTTCTGTCATGCCCTTGGTTCATTGATAAAAAACGTTGGGGAATGACATTCAGAATCTCGCTGGAAACTGCTTTGTTTGTTGTAGCTTCAAGAGTGAACCATTCATATAGTTTACATTATAAGGCTTGGGTTAGACAAATCAAATAGAACTGAAAATAATTTGATAAGAGACAGCTGCGACTATTTAAAAGCATGGCTATTAAAATCCTTTTGGTCCTTTCATTCCACATGAATGTAATCATGCTTTATTTATGTAGCGGAATTGATTAGCAGTCTATTGAAGGTACATTCACAGTGTTCCTTTAATTCAGAAAATAATCACCATCTCTTCACACCAGACAAACCTAAGTTCCTTCAATCTTCTCAGCTAATAAAAGGTAATGAAATTATCCATTTTTTCACCAAGAAATAATCTATTGAGGGGAATGGATAAAATTAATTAAATTATAACACATGTAAATGCTTATCTCAAAGTGGCATTTTTTCCCCATAGCCTCCACAAAGTTTCCACTTCTTAAAATTTTTTTAAATTTATTTTTAATTGGAGGATAATTGCTTATAGTGTTGTGTTGGTTTCTGCTGCATAAAATGTGAGTTAACCATAAGTATACATATATCCCCTCCCTCTCATCCTCCCTCCCACCCACTCCCACATCGCAGAGCACCTGGCTGAGTTCCCTGTGCTACATAGTAGCTTCCCACTGTGTGTGTGTATTAGCTGCTCAGTCGTGTCTGATTCTCATAGACTACCATATTTTCTTTAAGACTCTTACTCCAAAACAAAAGTTTCCTCTGGCATTCTATTTGCTGCAAGGATAAACTCAGATTTCTACTGACATTCAGGAGCACAGCAAGCCCATCTCACAGAATTCTACTTTGCCCCAAGGTCAGTTTCCGGTTCCAGCCCACGTGATCCAGTCGTGACAGGAAAATCTGATTCATTTATTTTCTTTTTTGAGTAGAACTGTATTTTATGGATATGCAGGTTACTTATGTATTAACCCATCAATGGACATTTGGGTTGTTTACAATTTGGCTGTCACAAATAAAGCTGCTATGAACATCCCTGGGTCTAAATGTAAGAGCCAAAAGAATGAAAACTCTAAAATAAAATATATTTTCTTTGGTTTTGCAAATATTTCTTAATTATGAAATAAAAAGCAAGGACTACAAAAGAAAACAAATTATTGAAGCATACTTACCAAAATTAAGACCGTCTTCAGCTGACAAGGTTAAGAAAATGAAAAGGTGAGCTACACAATGGAAGAAAATATGTGTGAAATGTATGCTCAAGAAAAATTCTGTTTCTAAAATATATGAAGATCTCTTACAACTGACTAACTGCAGGATTAATAATTTGAATAAATAAACAAATATTTGAATAGATTCTTCACCAAAGATGATATATGGATAACTACCACATGAAAAATAAGTTCAACATATTTCTTCATTATGGAAATAGAATTAAAACTGCAAGAAGATACCCCTACATGTCCACTTGAATGGCTAAGATCAAAGAGTGACCATACTACCTGTGTACAAGGATGTGAGGAATTGGAGCTTGCCTTTGCTGCTGGGCACATGTAAGAGGGTACATCTTACATCTGCCTTGGAAAATACTTGACAGTTTCTTAGAAGTTAGGCACAAAGCTACCCCATGAACCGTGCACTCTGTTCTTAGACATTTATCCATATCTATATGAAGATTCCTAGCTTTAAGTTGAAAGAAAATACACCAAGTTTGATGCATAGAAACCATCATCTCAAAGAGTGACTACAGCTTTGTAATATAGACTGGTCCCTTAAAGTTCATTTAAAGTCCACAAGGAGAGAACACCAGGTGCTCTTCATTTTCATTGGTTATTTCCTACAATGTGGTGGAAGTCAAGGGCAGGAGAACTTACAGTGTAAGGGGAAGAAGTGATACATAAATACAGAGAGGGAAAAAGACACTATCCACCACTAAGAAATAAATTTGAGGAAGCTATATGATAAAAAACATCCCCCAAAATAAAATAATTTTAAGACAAATATACTAAACACATAGAATGATTCCACTCTGTAGTCCTAAAATATTCAAGGTTAGTTCTCAGATACATTTCTTGGGGACAATATGCAATGGCAGAGTAAGAATTAGACAGCAAATAAGGCCCAGGTTCATCACTTGACCTCCCTGGAGTTCAGTTTGATGTTAGGCTTATATGAGCCCTGTAGAGTCTTCTAATCTAAAGGGTCGATTTTCCAAAGAACTAGCTCTCTCATTTGTAAAAACCTACTATTTTGGACATTATACTTCTAGGGAATGAAATGTTTTTGTCGTTGGTGTTATTTCTATATCATTATAACATCTCTACTCCTACCAAACTGAGGAAAACAAGGGTGGACATTGATGTATGAAACAACCATTTAAAAGAAAAACTCCTTGAAGACAGTCTTAAATACATAAATGCTTTATCAAGTAGCCCTGCATGACATACAAAGATAAACAGTCTCTAATGTTATATACTCGGCTTCCCAGGTGGCTCAGTTGTAAAGAATCTGCCTGCCAAGCAGGAGATCTGGGTTTGATTCCTGGGTCTGGAAGATGCCCTGGAGAAGGAAACGGCAACCCACTCCAGTATTCTTACTTGGAGAATCCCATAGACAGAGGAGCCTGATGGGCTACAGTCCATTGGGTTGTAAAGAGTCCGACAGGACTAAAAAGACTAGACAACAACAGCAATATTATATACTCTTTAAGACATTGGATAATGCATTTTAATTCACATCAGCAATGGATATTATGTAAAATGAACAAATGCAGCAAAACCCTGGATTTCCCTGGTAGCTCAGCTGGTAAAGAATCTGCTTGCATTGCAGGAGACTGGGGTTCGATAGCTGGGTTGGGAAGATCCCCTGGAGGAGGACATTGCAACCTACTCCAGTGTTCTTGCCTGGAGAATCCCTATGAACAGAAAAGCCAGACGGGCTATAGTCCATGGGGTCGCAAAGAGTCGGACATGACTGAGCAAGTAAGCACAGCACAGTAAATCCCTTCTCTTACTTTCAGTCTCACATGTACTAAATTAAGCTATCTAATTCACACCCAATTGACAGCTACAAAATAAACCCTTCCAGAAATGTGAAATCTTTGTCTAATAATTCTCCCCATGTTTCTGGTAAATAAATAATTGAGGTTTAAGAGAAATGCTATCTCTGCTCTCGTTTTGAAAGAACAAAGACAGAGCATCCTTTTTTAGGGTTTAAAAAATTCTTCACAACATAGATCGTCAGTTCTATGTGAAGGAAGCCAACATTAATATTTCCTTTTTATCTTAGTGTGCTTATAAAGTAGTTCAAACGATTTCCACACATCTGCTTCTTAGATGGTGATGTATCATGTCCTTGAAAGATGTAATTCTAACATTTTCACTCTTTAAAGATTCTCCAAAGGACTGTCAGCCTTTTGGCCTAAATTGTCAGGCTAACCAGGTGATGACCTCAGCTCAAGTCAAGGGAAAGAAAAGTAAAAAATAAGAATTGCTGTTTAGTAACAAGTAGAGTAGAAAAGATACTTCCCATCATGTTCTCAGTCATAACTTTTAAGAATTTGCCTAAGCAGTCAGAGATGTAGACAATCTCAAGTAGAGTTTCTCTTCATTAACAAAAAATATGTCTGGACATCTGACAAGGAATCTCAAGTAAACCGAGGTAAGTCAGTAAGGTAGGTAGATTTTCTTTCTTTTTTTTAGAAAAGGTATTTTGCATTTCTTCAGTTTTTAAATAATTTTATTTATTTATTTATTTTTATTTTCACCTGAGCTCAGTCAGTAAAGAATCTATCTTCAATGCAGGAGACCCGGGTTCTATTCCTGAGTCAGGAAGATCTCCTGGAGAAGGAAAGGGCAACCCACTCCGGTAGTCTTGCCTAGAGAATCCCATGGACAGAGGAGCCTGGCAGGCTGCATGCAGTACATGGTATTGCAAGAGTCAGACATGGCTTAGTGACCAAACCACCACCATTTCACCTGTGCTGGGTCTTCACTGCTGCATGGACTTTTCTCTAAGTGTGATGCATGGGCTTCTCATTGTGTGGCTTCTCTTGTTGCAGAGCATCATGGGCTCTAGGCTTCAGTAGTTGTGTATCCCAGACTTAGTTGCTCCAGGGGACACGGGATCTTCCCAGATCAGGGATAGAACCTATGTTTCCTTCATTGGCAGGTGGATTCTTTACCACTGAGCCTCCAGGGAAGCATGAAGTAGGTAAACATTTTATCCCTCTCTGTCATAACTTATTTTTTACCCCTTCTAAGCACCCTGTTTGTATCCAGCCACACAATTATATCCTAAACTGTCCTTCCCGGTAGGAAACAATAAAACAAAACCCAAACATGCATCTATCTGTTTCAGATCTCCTGATATAAAAAGTAAAATTAAGTGTGTATTAAACATACATTAAAACTCTATAGAGAATAATTTTCTTCACCTACAAGGAATATATGCTTGAATCACATGAACTAGCCTGGCAAGCATTTTAAGCATTGTTCTGTTTCTTTAAAGGAGGGACAAACCTCTGTGTTCTCTCCAGATACCTCCCTGAGCACTGTTTGTCAGCATTTAGTAGTTCTTGTTTGGCAGTGATAATCTTTCTAAGTTTGACAGATTTACGTAATTTCAAATTGTTTTCAAGGCTCACTTTCAATTCATGTTTTAAATTGCGGTATATGAAGCATGTAAAACACTTGTTTCAATGAGAACATGATGCTTGCACTTAGTATTTACACAATATGAAATAAATCATGTCAGAATTAATAAGGTCTAATTCTATTAATGTCAGAAAAGATTAACGTAGGTTCTCTCTCCTAAGCAGACTTACTCGATACTCTTTGAATTATTCTTGACAGTGTTAAAATTAGACTAAGCCTGCAAATAAAATAGGCCAGCAAATAAATTGAAGTAATAAATTAAGACACTGTGTAAACAAAGGTATCTGTGCTAGAAGAAGCCGATTTGATTGAAAACCCTTAGCAGATTTGTCATCAACAACACACTTATTAGTATATCTCTCTTGATGGTTCTAGTTGCCTCAGAATGGAATTTGTCTCCTTTATGTGTTTGTTATGAAATTTGAGTTTCTTACTTGGGATGTAAAGAAAGTTAATGATAATTAAGAGAGGCCATATCAAAGCAAGTACACATGATTTAAAGATAAAAAAGAAGAGGTTTTGTCTGTCAGTTTGATTAGCTTGACCAAAGGCAGCTAGAATTTGTATGAAAACCTCACAAGTTTGCACAGTTAGAGAAAATGTGAATGAGTGGCTTAATCTGATTATCTCTTTTAGTTCTACATTTATTTCCATTTTTTCCCTTGTGCAAGTTAGTCCTCATGGGGATGTATTTTTCCAAGAAGTGGAAAAAATGTCTTTAATTTAACCTTTCACTCAGCTTCTTCTATCCAGCCAGAGAAAAGCATTGCTTTCATTAAAAATTGTTTTTATTTTAAAATATGGTTAGCATTCCCACTGTCAGTAAATGATATTATTCCTATATTTCATTAAGAGAAATATAGATCAGATTGGGGCTGCTAGAAAAGAAAGAGAAGCAGTAACATTACCTAAAATAATGTACGACAATGTAGGAACAGTATACATCATCATTTTCTTAAAGGGCAAATACTTGACCAAGAGTATTGTGGATACGTACATATTTTTTTATCATGCATTTATATTATTAAGGATATAGGCTATTTGAAGCTTAGTGTATATGGTATTTATTTGGCTCTTTAAGTTATTTTGTGTAAAGTTTATTATAATTCAAAGAACAGAACTTAGTCAACTCAAAGAAGAAAAATTTACTGTGAAATAAGCCATGTTTTTATTTCCCCCAAAAGAATGTGGTTTGGAGATCATGGCTTAATATTTACATGGCTTCAGATATTCAGTTGTAAGGAATAAAATAGTAGATCATCATTGCCACTGGGAGAGGCATCGGAGGTGCTATGCATGGAGGTTTCCAGGACCCTGCCCCATGCCTCTCTCCCTAGGCTGATGTAACCTCTCTCCTGTAATAAACTATGACCATGAGCACTACAGCTTTCACTCTGAGTTCTGTGGGTTCCAGCAAATTATAAAACCTGACAGTGGTCATGGGAATCCTGAGCTTGCAGCTGGCATCAGTAGTGAGGATTGTCTCAGAGACTTCCTAGCTCTGCAGAAATCACTGATCACATATGCAGTTTTCTCGCCCCAAATACATTAAACTTGACTGTTCATGAGACAAGTCCAGAATGTAGAACAGTTAATAAACTGACCTCTCTAAGTATGTCAATAATCTGAAATCAGATAAACAAAGACAGTGGACAGGTTTCTCCTCACCACAGAATAAGAGTCTTTGGTTCAGACATTTTAGGCCAAAGCAAGTCCTGCGCCTGAACCACTGTTTAGGGTTTACTGTGCTTTGTCTGTTGTAAGCCTGGGGCCAGGAACCAGCCTTGCCAGGTTTCATGAAGTTGCTAAGCCTTAGCTGGTTTGCTAAGCTTACTCAGACACCACCCCCAAAATGGAGGATGGAGCCCAGTTTCTTAACCACTTATATTATATGGGGGGAAAATTAGGTAACAACAGTGTCCAATACATACACATAATTTGTCCAGATTTGGGGTTCAAACAACCCAAGAAATAAAGGTCCACCTTCTTCTGAAACTCATCTTGGATTACAAGCATGGAGATATGGACAATACAAATGCAATACAAGATTTGGATTCCAACCACAGAGACTTATTTTTTAAAACATATTTTTGTATTTAATTTTTTAAAAATTTTATTTTATATTGGAGTATATAGTTCATTGACAATGCTGTGTTAGTTTCAAGTGTACAAGCTATGTGATTCAGTTATACATACACATATATTTATTAATTTTTTCAATTTTTTTCACATATAGGTTATTACAGAGTGTTGAGTTCCTGGTGCTAGATAGTAGGTCCTTATTGATTATCTATTTTACATATAGTTAGTGTGTATATGTTAATCCCAAACTCCTAATTTATCCTTCCTACCCACCTCTTCCCTTGGGTAAACATAAGCTTATTTTCTAAGTCTGTGAGGCTGTTTCTGTTTTTTAAATAAGTTCATGGTATCTTTTTTTAGGGGGGAGTGGGGCTTCTCTGGTGACTCAGTGGTAAAATATCCACCTGCCAATGCAGGAGACCTGGGTTCAATCCCTGAGTCAGGAAGATCCCCTGGAGGAGGAAATGGCAACCCATTCCAGTATTTTTGCCTGGGAAGTCCCATGGACAGAGGAACCTGGCAGGCTACACTCCAGGGATTCACAAAGAGTCAGACACAACTTAGTGACTAAACAAGACATCACTGATACTGATGACAAATACCCGTAGCTACTGCTACCATATCTTTACATGAACGATGAACCCCCATCCAACTATATTCTTCCCTCTAACATGGCCAGGTGAGGGCAAGAGTCAGATGGCCTTGAAACTTAAAATCCCATGATTCTAAAAATAATGGGGGAAAATAGAAGTGATTACAAAGAGTAGAAGTTAAAAAAATGAGTGTGTTAATAAATTAGGTGTTTTGAATAAATTACATTGGGCCTAGAAATTAAAAGCACATCTGAAACAAAAGTAACACTAAAAACAAAAGTAAAACTGGGAAATAAAGAAATGCACAATTAAAAACAACCGAGGGATGTCTCAATGTAAATAAGCTGACTAAATGATGAAACAACAACCACAGAAGAATCTGCTGCTGCTGCTGCTGCTGCTAAGTCACTTCAGTCGTGTCCAACTCTGTGTGACCCCATAGACGGCAGCCCACCAGGCTCCTCCGTCCCTGGGATTCTCCAGGCAAGAATACTGGAGTGGGTTGCCATTTCCTTCTCCAATGCATGAAAGTGAAAAGTGAAAGTGAAGTCGCTCAGTCGTGTCCAACTCTGTGTGACCCCAGAGACGGCAGCCCACCAGGCTCCTCCGTCCCTGGGATTCTCCAGGCAAGAATACTGGAGTGGGTTGCCATTTCCTTCTCCAATGCATGAAAGTGAAAAGTGAAAGTGAAGTCGCTCAGTCGTGTCCAACTCTTTGAGACCCCATGGACTGTAGCCCACCAGTCCCGTCCATCCATGGGATTTTCCAGACAAGAGTACTGGAGTGGGTTGCCATTGCCTTCTCCAAAGAATCTGCTGATGATAGCAAACGAACATAAAGCTTCAACTTAAATGAATCCAGGACTCTAGTTAGGAGTGTTGTGGTAGCCACATAGAGTGAGATACTGGAATCAGAAATGGTAGGTTTGTTGCCAGCACAGACAAGTTGAATAGCTTTAAAAAAAACTATGATATTTGCTTAATAACATAAAATTAAAATTAAATGGCCATTATTTTGAAACGTTTTGTAAGAAAAGAAATTCTAATCAGTCATAGCAGTTTGGGTGATTATGTTTCTGATTAGTCTAGAAGAAAATACACATAATAAACTGGTTTTATTTTTAAGTATAGAAAATAAGCCTATTTTTATTCATTATGATTAAGAAAAAATTACAATGATCAGCCTTAAAATGGTGTCTGAAATTCAAATATGAGGACTAAACACACAGACTAAAATCATAAAAGTGACTCATTTTCTTTTATTGGGAGATTATACATTCTCTATAAATCCTCAAAATACAAGTAAACACTAATCTGTAATAGTTTGTAGCTACCAAATGGAAAACTGGTTATAAAAGAGAATGAAGCAAACATGTGGCATTTCTATCGGGACTCTTGGGTAGTCCAATGAATAATGTGGGCAAAATCCATTCTGGGAAAGGTTTCCTAACCTGATTATCTCCGTAAACATAGAACATTGACTTCTGCATCTGACAACCCCACATATGGGTGGATTAAATGCACAATGGACTGCCAATCATTTTCCTGCTAACATGACACAAAATACAAAATATGAGAGCTGTTTTGATCTTGATGGGAAAAGATCAATTTTATTTTTTAACCTGTTCAATCCTATCACTTATGTCCAATAACAATTTACCCTTTAAATGCTACTTAATTTAGCCTTAATTTATTTTATGGCAAATGACTCGAGGCAAAATTGAATTCAATAAGGACTCATTTTCCCTTTTTAACCTTCATCCTTTCAAAAATGCTGAGGCACAAATCACTGTAGCATTTTCAACTTTATTTTTCATGTAATTTATTTAAAGAAGACTATGAGAAAATTAAACAAAAAATTGGCATTGTCTATTTGTTTAGACTACGTTAGGCTTCTGCTTACAAGTGAAGAGTGAAATGATCATGTGAACAATTACTAGATTATTCAATTAAAATATGTTTGAAGATGTTGGAAAGCACCCAAAATCAAAGAGAAACAGAGGGAGAGTTGAAACTCTGAAAATGAAATTAGAAGAACTTTAAGTTGTGACTTTTCAGGTCAACGACTCCATCAATCAATCTCCTTGGCTAAAACAACAACAACAACAAAAAACTACATAAAGCAGGAAACACTGCAGCTTCATTAGTTAAAGGTGCCAGATATCAGTGTTCAGGACTGGAAATGAAGTTGGAAAATGTGAAGGGAAAATCCAGGGCAGCCTGATGATGTCTGGGAGTAAAACAACCTACAGTGAATACTCCCAGGAGATGGAGAGGAAAGACTGCCTTTGCCAAGTAAAGACAGGAGAGATGAGAAAGGGGGAATCATGACTCATGGAAGATGTCCTGGGGACTTTACTTAGAATAAGGAAGCAAGGTTGATGCTCCAAATCGAGGGTGAGGTGGGGAAGGTGGGAAAATTTCTCTGAATTAGTAGAAAAATAAAGGGAAGAAAAATAGTTTATATATATACATATATATATATGCATGCATATGTTATATATAATAAAATAAGAATGGTGGTGGTGGTGGTTTAGTCAGTAGGTCCTGACTCTGTGAGATCCTGCGGACTGTAGCCCACCAGGCTCCTCTATCCATGGAATTTCCCAGGCAAGAATACTGAAGTGGGTTGCCATTTCCTTCTCCAGGGGATCTTCCCGACCTAGGGATTAAACCTGAATCTCCTGCGTTGCAGGTGGATTCTTTACTGCTGAGCCACCAGGGAAGCCTAAAATAAGAATATCAAACAATTATGTTCACAGTCCTACTTATATCTGTGTGTGTGTGTGTGTGTGTGTGTGTGTGTGTGTGTGTATAAAATGGTAGAGACAAATATATTGAGAAAATCATAGAGGAAAAATTGCTACAGTAGAAGAACTCAAAACTGCCTTATTGAAGCTGCACCCTGTACCCCATGAATGAATGTGACAATCTGAGTAAAGCCATGTTTTTTGAAATCTGAAAATCCTAAGGATGAAGAAAAAACTATAATATCTTACAGAAATAAAAAATGAGTTTCCTATGGAGCCACAGAAATAAAAACAAATTCATATTTCCCCATGGCTTCACAATGGAAGAGAAACTAAAATCAAGTCATCTCATGCCTCCCAGACATCAGAAGCCAGGAGGACAATGGAATATGCCCTCAAGTTCTGAAAGAAAATAATTTTCCTCCTAGAAGTTATGCTCATCAGACCTCTCCAGTGAGCAGAGAACAGATATCTTCAGACAGGCCGTGGCTGGAAGTGCTCACCCCTTGGGGGCCATTTCTGTCAAAGTTGTTTAGGTTTTCACGGTTGGACATCCTCTTCCTGACTGTCTGCCTTGTTCACCTCTCCATTTTAATCTCCACATGTATTTCTTCTCAGCATCTCTGTCTCCCCTCTCCCACCCCTTCCTCTCTGTGGGCACTGCATCCACGTCCACCTCTTCTCCACAGAACACTCTCTAATTCATCCCCCACATAGACCTCACCTCTTTCTGAAATATATTCATCTCACTAGATTAGCTTCTCACAGACCTTAGGATAGTTTCATTACATTAGTGTGGCCATGATGCTCTGTTTCTGTAGCTGGAATCTTCAGAAGGGGAACTGAGTTCTCCAAAGCCACTCGAATCAGTTACTCCATGGTTCCAACACTATGTTATTATTTTATGGATCACATTTTCTGGATCTCCCTCTCTATTTGCAGGATCTTATCCCACATTCTTCAATCTGCCTGAGTGATTCTCTCCCAACTCTCATCCTGTCTCTTACTCATTCTCATTCTCTATCTCTCACTTCTCTGGACTTTTGGTTAATGCAATGACCATGTTAATTTTTGACATCAACATACACTATCAAAATGCAAGTAAAATTCACCATCATAGTAGCTAATGAGAATTTTAGGTTAAATTAGCTGAGTATGGGGTCATTCCAATGTTACAGGGTCTGTAATTAAGGTGTTATAATAAAATATTATTAAAAGTATTGAAAAAAATAAAAAAATAAAAGTATTGTATTCAAACTCCCAAGTGGTGCAGATTTAATAATGACAATCTTCTCTTCTTTTTCATTTTCAGGAATACTTCCTTCCAGGGAGAGAGTGGCAATGGTAGCGTGGCACAGAGGGAACAGAAATAATCCAGATGATGCTACTGTGCATTATAGTATGAATAAAAACTTTCAGTGTTCATGATAATCATGAAAATAATGTTATATTTTTTATTGTAACAAACCCAGAGACATTTTTATTTACAAACCTAGAGACTAATTGCAAAAATTGTACAGTGAACAACCATGTACCCTTCATCTAGACTCACTCATTAATTCCTCCCTCTCTCTGAAGGTATGTATCATCTTCTCCCTCCTTCTGTCCCTTCATGATATCATTCTGGTTATTACTATGACTGACTCACAAAGAGCATATTGCAGATACACCAGTCCTTCCACCCTAAAGGCATCCTCATCTATCTCCTAAGAGCAAAGTGGTCACCTTACACATCTACTGTGTGACCAGCAAATTCAGAAAATGTCTCATGGTATAACAGCAGCCTGCCTTATAGACAATATCCACATTTCACTAATCATTTTGTTACAGTTCTTTTTCAGCACTGCTTTTTCAAGTCAGCATGCAGTCTGATGTCAGTTGCTTTGCTTAGCCACCTTTTCTCCCTCTGAAACAGCTCCTCAGTCTTGTAATTTATGACATTCACTTTTCTGAGGAATGTTTTCAAACTGGCCCTTTGTGGGTTTCTGACAGCTTCCTATGTGAGACTCAGGGGGCTGTGATTGGTTTGTTGGCAGAGATGCACCCTAAGTTGTGTGGCAGCCTCAGCTCACCACACCGGGAGACGCAGAACTGTCCCCACTAGTGGGTGTGGACTCTAGGCACGGCGCTGCGATGGCCATCTGTCAGTTTTCTCCACTGCCAAGTTACCTTTTCCCATTGTCGCGAATAAGTTACCTTTGGGGAGATACCTTAAGGCTGTTCAAACATCTTGATCCCAACAAACTTTGGTTTTATGATTTTAACATTTATTGATGGCTCTTGCAAGGATCAGTTATTGCTGTTGCAGTTGCTAACTGGTGATTTTAGTACCTCCATCATTTATTAGTTGGCATTCCACCGTAAATTAGGCTTTCATTCCTCCACCTCCACTTTGTAAAGCTAACTTAAACATGTTCACCGAAATGAGCCTTGTAAACGTTAAGCTATAGCTAAAACAGCACAGAGGTGTACCTTTGATATATAGTATATCAGTGGACCACTGCATGGACAACTCCGTCTGAATTCAGTCCTGATTTTACTGATAACATGCATGGTTGTTAGGAAAATCACTTCATATCTCTAAGTTTTAGTATTTGCATCTATCCAGGGAGGGTTTTCACTACTTTGTATCAACATTTTCTTTCAGTTTTGATAGTCTATAACTCAAAATGTTTCAGCTGGTGTTTGTGTGACCCTAAAGATTTGTAAGAGAGGAAATTCCACCGTCTCTGTCTCAAAGCCAGCTTGATTAATTGCAATTGGCCAAAAACTGGCAATGAATCCCTAACACCATTAACTTATTTTGGTTCTCATTAAACTTTTAAATTCACTTACTTTCCTCTGACCTTGTCTATTCCAAGTTTACTCTCATCAGCGTTTTTTTCTTTGGCAACCATATTTGGAAAACGCACAGATTGAGCACCAGTGTGGGAGGAATTCATACAGCTAAAAAACATTCCCTGAAATGATCACGAGTATTTCAGTTTGCTTCAGGATTAATTATAGTCTTGCAGTTCCCACACTGAGGCCGTATGTGGGTTAGATACCTGGACTGAGAGAGTTGTCATCCCAATCATGACATTCAAAGGGAGTGATTGACTAAAACAAAATCTGTACCAATTTTGCTGTAAACTTTAAAAAAGCCATATAATGGTTTAAAAAATGACCATAGATGTGTTCAGAGCAAATCCTACCTTATAAATTCTAAAACTATGAGAAAGTCTGCTTGAAAACTAAAGCTTGACAAAATATATAACTCTAGGAGCCATTTAGAAATGATAATTTTAACATCATTGCTAATACTTTATACAAATCTAGAGTGTAGAATGAAAAATCATCCTGAGTATAATATATGGAATGTATAATAGTTGAGCATATATTAAAGGTTTACAATTTCCATTTCATAAGTATCAATATATTTGCTTGCTTCTCTTGACATTGTTCAGAGAATAAATTGTATGTATATAAAACAATTTGTTACTTTCAGGCCTGTCACTTTAAAACTGTAAATTTTAAGTTGAAAAGAATTAATGTAGGTTTAGAATTCCACTGTGATTTTTCTAGAAATAAAATATTTGAAAAAAATGCATGATTAATGATCACTCTATCTATATCTATCATCTTTGTTTGATATGTACATGCATATCTGTGCATAAATATATCTCTCTAAATATATGATCATAATAGATCATTTTTATTGAGTACTTCTTTAGAAAGAGATACTAAGCACTTCACATGAATTATGACTTAATATATATTATGTCATTCAGTCTCCTTAATAACTCTATGAGATAACTACTACCACTGTCCCATTTAGCAGTCAAGGAAATCAAGTCAAAAGCAATTGTGAATTGTGTATAGCCAGACTATTAATAAATGGTTGAACCCATTGGGGAAACAGACAGATAAGCACTAAGTCTTTTACTCTTAAGATTTATTTAAACTAATAATCTATGTATGGATGCATTTCTTTATTTTTTCTAAAACGTATTTATAATATAACATCTATAATATATAATGTATATAATATAAGATATATTTGTGTGTGTGTGTGTGTGTGTGAAGTCGCTTCAGTTGTGTCCAAGTCTTTCTGATCCCATGAACTGCACCTGCCAGGCTCCTCTGTCCACGGGATTTCCCAGGCATGAATACTGGAGTTGGTTGCATGTCCTGCTCCGGGGGATCTTCCCAAGCCAGGGATAGAACTGAATCTCTTGTGGCTACTGTACTGCAGGCAGATTCTTTACTGCTGAGCCACTGGGGAAGCCCATATTTTTTATATATATATATATATATATATATATATATACACACACACACACAAACACATATGTGTATATATATATATATATACACACACACACATATATATGTGTATATATATATATACACACACACACACATACTTAGAGATATTTTACATACTAATTTGCATCTGATTTAATATTTACACATATACATACGTATTATAGGGTCACAAAAATGTTATGTACATAGAAAATTCCCATCCATTTTTCAACGGATGAGTCCAGAATACCATGTAGGCTGTCCTGGTTACAATTTGATTGAATTGTGTCTGTGTTCTCTTGGTAAACTCTTAAACCTTGTAAGACCCCAAATCGTGGGAATGGAAAGCAAACACATTCTATAGAAATATACAATAAGGGGTCTGCTCTCACCCTTGTCCCTTGCTTCTCGGTTCTTAACTATGGTGTCCAAAGACAATGCCTTGGACAACAGAATATTTTAAGACCACAACCCAGACTCAAAGGGCACACTTCCCTGGCTGAGCCTTCAGCAGTTCGGTCTGCATTCTGCCACCTGCTTAAGGGTGAAAGGCGCCTGACAGTGCTGGTCAGGGTCTTGGGTGTGAGCCCTCGGTCTTGTTCCTTTGCTGTAAAATGAGGTGCTTGTTGGTCATGATTAACAGGTTTTCAGGAAGTCCACAAACACTGATTCTGGCAGAAGGGCTGCAGCAAGTGAAGGAAAATCATATATCAGTATTTTAAAATAAAGAGTTCCTCTCTTCATTATAAACTCTAGTGCAATTAGCCTACTGTTGGGTAGGGTGCGAGTACTTTCTGGAAGAGTACAATCCAAGGGTGTTCAGAATTGGTCTCTCCTTTAGAACAAGAAGCAGACAACCCATCAATCTTGGTGAGTGGAACTGAATAAATTGATGACCAATAATGATTTTAGAAAACTATGTTGTTGCTGGTCAGTTGTTAAGTTGTGTCCAACTCTTTACAATTCCACGAACTACAGCACACCAGTCTTCCCTGTCCTTCACCATCTCCTGGGAGCTTGCTCAAACTCATGTCCATTGAGTCGGTGATGTCATCCAACCATCTCATCCTCTGTCATCCCCTTCTCCTCCTGCCCTCAATCTTTCCCAGCATCAGGGTCTTTTCCAATGAGTCAGTTCTTTGCATCAGGTGGTCAAAGTATTGGAGCTTTAGCTTTAGCATCTATTCTTCCAATGAATATTCAGATTTGATTTCATTTATGATTGACTGGTTTGATCTCCTTGCAGTCCAAGGGACTCTCAAGAGTCTTCTCCAGCACCACAGTTTGAAAAGCAGAGATATCATTTTGCCAACAAAGGTACATGTATGCAAAGCTATGGACTTTCTGGTAGTCATGTACAGATGTGAGAGTGGGACCATAAAGAAGGCTGAGCAACAAAGGGACTCTCAAGAGTCTTTTCCTGCCACACAGTTCAAAAGCATCAGTTCTTTGGTGTTCAGCATACTTTGTTGGCAAAGTGGTCTCTGCTTTTTAATATGCTGTCTGGTTTGTCATAGCTTTTCTTCCAAGGAAGAAATTAATTAGTTAATTAATTTTAATTTCTGGATGTAGTTACCATCTGCAGTGATTTTGGAGCCCAAGAAAATAATGTCTGTCACTGTTTCTGTTTTTTCCCCATCTATTTGCCATGAAGAGATGGGACTGAATGCTGTGGTCTTAGTTTTTTGAATGTTGAGTTTTAAGCCATCTTTTTCACTCTCCTTTTCCACTTTCATCAAGAGGCTCTTTAGTTCCTCTTCATTTTCTGCTACTAAGGTGGTATCTGCATATCTGATGTTTTGATATTTCTACCAGCAATTTTGATTCCAGTTTGTGCTTCATCCAGCCTGGCATTTCCCATGATGTACTCTGCATTTAAGTTAGATAAGCAGGGTGGCAATATACAGCCTTGACATACTCCTTTCCTGATTTGGAACCAGTCTGTTGCTCCATGTCCAGTTGCTTCCTGACCTGCATACAGATTTCTCAGGAGGCAGGTAAGGTGGTCTGTTATTCCCGTCTCTTTAAGAATTTTCCACAGTGTGTTGTGATCCACACAGTCTAAGGCTTTAGCCTAATCAATGAAGCAGAAGTAGATACTTCTCTGGAATTCTCTTGCTTTCTCTATGACCCAACAAATGGTGGCAATTTGATCTCTGGTTTGAACCTTTACCTAACATTCTAGGTTCCCAAGCAATATTTTTCTTTACAGCACAAGACCTTACTTTTACCACCAGACACATCCACAGCTGAGGGATGTTTCTTTCTGGAGCTATTAGTAATTACCCTCTGATCTCCCCAGTAGCATACTGGACACCTTCTAACTTGGGGCTTGTCTTCCAGTGTCATGACTTTTTCCTTTTCATACTGCTCATGGGGCTCTTGTGGCAAGAATACTGGAGTGGTTTGCCATTCCCTGTTCCAGTGGGCCACGTTTCGTCAGAACTCTTCACTACGACCTGACCATATTGGGTGGCCCAGTGTGGTTCATGGCTTTGTTCAATTACATAAGCCCGTTTGCCATGACAAGGCTGTGATCCACGAAGGTGTAGACATGTATATGAGTAACTGAACTGCTTCTCTGTTTTGTATGCTTTCCAGTACCTCTCCCACCCTGCCACCTCTCGCTCATTCAGTTGTTCAGGCACGTCTCTGGAACCTGTCTTACCTTGTATTGGCCTAATTGAAGAGCCAGGAAAGTTTGGGTTAGTAGGAAAATCAAGGCTCCTGGATTGCTGATTGCAGTGATAGTGGCACCAGCCTTTTCATAGTCCAGCATGCTCCCAGGAGTTAAGAGCTTCTTCAAGGTTAGGAGGTAAAAATTCAGGGAGAAAGCTTTGAGGACCACCAAGGTGGGTGATCTCTTCCCACCTCTTAAATGGCTTTTGTTCACCAGAGGCTGTGTTTTATGTGACAATTCTAAACACTTGAAAAGCACCTCATTAAGCAAGCATGCAAAAATGAAAGCAGTGTGGAGCCAATTGGGTGCAGTTAATTTTTAATTATTCTCTCTCTCCACTCTGACTTTTCTTATTGCTAAGCAGCTAGAAAGCTAGAATCCACCCGAGGGAAAATCACCAGTTCTGTCTGAATGGGAATGTCATTACAGTACCCAGTTCAAAAATAGGTTATGAGTGAGACTGACACTTTTCAGAACAGCTTGTTTTTTCCTCTTTAAATGTCATCATGACATAGCCTCGTTTCCACAAAGCCAAGGTGCACAGAAATGTAAGAAAGAGGTGGTGCTCATAGTCCCCTGGCTCCCGCTCAAGGGAAAGTCCTGTCCCAACTACAAGGAAAACACTGGGGCCTGAATTAAGAAGGAAATATTAACATCAATTAGAAAAACACACTGATCTTTTCAAAGTCAGTGAAATAACTGGCCTTTATCATTTGGAGATTTAAACAATAAAAGGAAAATTTAGGCTGCTATGAAAGATTAGATTGGTTTTGAATCATCCACATATTCAATGTTTCGCTGCTTTTCACCAAAACACCCTAATCTTTCCCTGGAACCGTACCAGTCTGTGATGGCTGACAAAATCCACCAGGCTGTCTGCATCCCTTATGAAATGATGAGAAAAAAACCCAGAGTTTGTCAAAGGTGCTGTCATGCAGTTGGGGTGCCTATGTCAGAAGATGTGGAGTGAGGATTGGGACATATTAGGGGTTGCACAACTTGTTTAACTTTTTTCCAGATCTATCAATCAGAGATACTGTAAAATTACACACAAAAATAAAATCAAGAGAACGATAGCCATTGTCACTCTAAATCCTCTGACAATACAGATTTTAAGGTAAATCTTTTGGGAGTGCATGCATTCTCAGGAATGAGAACAATTACAGTCAGCTCCCAGTAACAAATAAATCAGAGTGTGAACTTCCTGTTGATGGATTGATAAGTGTTGATGTTTAAATACAACAGTGTTGTAAGTTGTTACTGTATGTGTATCATGTCACATCCTACTTATCAAATATAAATCAATTTCAGTTTCTCTAAGATAAACATGAAAGTCTGATAGCTATTTCTAATATAAAAGGTATCCTAGTCTATCTCACCTTGCAGATAAGCCTAAATGGAAGTGCCCATATTAAAAGTAGGATTTCTTAATATTTTTGAGTTGTTCTGTTTTTCCCATTTTGCAATCGTTTTGCTGCTTGAAAGAACTGCCACAATGGAATGTTTTATCTGGAATTATACTGACTTGATTTTACAAATATCAGTAATATGAGTACTAAGTATTTTAATTGGGCTCCCCAGGTGGTGCAGTGGTAAAGAATCTGCTTGCCAATGCAGGAGATGCGGAAGATATGGGTTGGATCCCTGGGTTGGGAAGATCCCCTGGAGCAGGAAATAGCAACCCTTTCCAGTATTCTTGCCTGGGAAATTCCATGGACAGAGGAGCCTTGTGGGCTACAGTCTGTGGGGTCACAAAGAGTCAAACAAGACTGAGCACATGCAAGTATTTTAATTGGTGGACACAAGTATATTGTACACTGCATAAAGGTGTTAAGTTAGTTGTCAGCCCACTTTATGTGTCCTCAAATCCCCAGATTGGTGCATTTATCTTGAGAGGCTTTGGGTGTTTCCTCTGTAACCCATAAATCCAGGGACAAACACGTGTTTCTAATTGACTTGAACTTAGCTCATCGAAGTCTGGTTTTGTGGAGGAAATGTGATGTCCAAGAAGCTGCTGGGAGGCACTTTTCTTGGAAAAAGGAAGTAATGTTCTTTGATTTTGCAGTTCACCAGCTGAGGTCTAAAGATTGGAATTTAGTTCAAATGTATGAAATCACCAAGTTCAAGAGCATTCTAAACTGGGCCTGGCACCATGCCATCGCTGACTAGAATGATGTCATAGTATGAGGCTAAAAGCAAAGAAACACCACCTCTGGACCAAAGAAGCAGAAATTGCATTTCCAGGATTTCTTTCTCTTGAAATTCCTTTTGGTTGAGGCCAAGACGCTTGTGTACAGATGTGGTCAATCTGTGATGTCATATTTCCCAGTAATTCTACAACAAATTTATAGCTCTTTGAGGAAATTCATTTAACATCTTAAAAATTCCCTTTAGTGTTTTCTAAAGATTTTACTGCTCCATAGAAATCCTTCCAATCTGCAATAAATACTATGTTTATACTTTGATAGCTCCATTTCAGAAAGTAAACCAGGCGTTCCTTTCAGCATTTTTGGAGAAAGCAACCCCTGCAGTGGGGGAGTTCAAGACTTCAGAGCCACAGACTTTGGACTATTTCTGCTTTCTTGGTGACATGATCATGTACAAAATTCTCTGTGCATCAGCTTTTTCATATATATAAGGGATAGTAATGCTCACCTGCAATTATGGCAAAAAATGTAAACGTATCATACCTGAAAAATAAGTAATCATGCTTGACATTCCTAGCCACTCAGCAAATACTAATTTCCTTCCTTCTTCTTGCCTTGAACAGGAAACCTCCCTGCCATTATTGACAACTAGCCCGTATAAAGAGTTTTGTTAGATGACAAAAACCTGCTTTTAATCACATTTCAGGGAGTAAAATTCCTCTGGCAACTGAGATTTATTATCATCTTGGAGACCTCAAAGAGTTCAGTGGAACTACATTTTGAATTTGAATTTAAACATATTTAATTAAAATTTTCATCATGCCTGATAAACTTTTTGACCTCCCTACAAAGAAGAGAAAATTGGAGAGCTTCTGGCCACATTCCTCTCTCTCTCTCTCTCTCTCACCTACAGCCTTTCTTTGTTCACTGCTCTGTCGAGCATCTTATCAGCTCTGACAATATCCATCAGGTCTGTGAGCTGATCCACCGGCACGCTGTTGGAAGAAGTGCCATTGTGAGGATTCTTATTCCGTCATAAAGCTGTTTTTTGTTTTTTTAATAAAGTGACAATAAAAATATATGTGTGTGTCTGTAAGTTAAAATAATTGTTAAAGTCATTCTCTAATGTTTGCATTTAGAAAATACTCACAGTGAAATATTTCACCAAAGCGTGTCCATGGTCTGTGTGAATGGAGTAGGTAATCTTAACCCATGGACCCTAGGTAACCCATCCTGCATACAGGCTGTTATCTATTCCCTCACCTGCTCTCTGAGAGAGATCTCACTGGCACCCGCCACCAAGAGCATCAGTTTTTAGAAATGATTTAAGGTTGTTTTTCATTCAAGTGTCTCTGTTCTCTTGGTTCTTAAACATTTATCATCTCCAAACTCATGAGCGGTATTCATTAAAAGTGCTTTTTGTTTGTAGCTAATAACATTCAAACTCAAACCAGTCAACTGTAAAGGAAATCAACCCTGAATATTCACTGGAAAGACTGATGCTGAAGCTGAAGTTCCAATACTTTGACCACCTCAGACAAAGAACCATTTTGTTAGAAAAGAACCTGATGCTGGGAGAGATTGAGGGAAGGAGAAGAAGAGGGCAACAGAGGATGAGATGGTTGAATGGCATCACCAAATCAAGGGACATGAGTCTGAGCAAACTCCAGGAGATAGTGAAGGACAGGGAAACCTGGCATGCTGTAGTCCATGGGGTTGCAAAGAATCAGATATGACTTAGCCACTGAAAAATAGCAATAACACTCATCTTTATAAATGAATATGAAAGATCTAGGTAAGAGAGTTGTCTGTACACACAGCAAGGAGCAGACCTGGCAAATGTAGCATTCTCATGAGAGTGCTTTTTCTAGCATGTTTCTAATCATGTTGGTTGACAAAACTGTCATGTGGTACCCACAAGGCTGAGAATTATCTCTAATACTGATCTGAGTTTGTCGACAGAACAGAAAAGATGGAGAGTTATTGAATACTCAATGAGCAAATGTACAATCCAGGATAAAGTAATTTTATAAATAATAATATACAAAAGGGTTCTGGGATTTAACTTCTGTTTTTTTTCTTCATTATGACATTGACTATGGTGCATGCTATGGGTTGAATGTAGTGTCCCCCCAGATTTGTGTTATTGAAACTTAATCCCCAGTGTGATGGTGTTAGGAGGTGGGGCCTCCAGAGGGTGATGAGGTCATGAGGGTGGAGCCCCATGCCAGGATTAGTGCCCTCACAAGAGGTGTGAGAGACATGAGCTCCCTCTGCCAGGGAGGACACAAGAGGCATCCTCTGCAATCCAGGTGCAGGTCCTCACCGGACCCTGGATCTGCAGACACTTCAATCTTGAACTTCCAGCCTCTAGAAGAGTGAGAAATCAATGTCTTGTTGTGGTATTTTATAATAATAGACTGAGCTGACTAAGTCAGTACCTATAGGCAGCAGTAATTAAAAAATAATCACTTTTATTAAAAAAAAAAAACTAGGAATAAAATTACCACATGACACAGCAATCCTATCACTGAGCATATGCTCTGAGAAAACCATAATTGAAAATGACCCATGTACCCCAGTGTTCACTGAGGCACTATTTACAATACATTGCAGCTATTTACAACAGCTAGGACATGGAAGCACCCTAGATGTCCACTGACGAATGGATAAAGAAAAGGTGGTACATACACACAATGGACTACTGCTGTTGTTTAGTCACTAATATTACTCAGCCATAAAAAAGAACTAATTTGAGTCAGTTCTAGTGAAGTGGATGAGACTGTTTTACAGAGTGACATATGTCAGAAAGAGAAAGACACATATTGCATATGAAGGCATATATATGGAATCTAGAAAAGTGGTCCAGATGAACCTCTCTTCAGGGAAGGAATGGGGACGCAGACGTAGAAAATGGACTTGTGGACACAGTGTGGGAAGGAAGGACTGGGACAAATGGAGGAGACAGCATCGACATACATACACTGCCATGTGTAAGACAGATAGCTGGTAAGAAGTTGCTATTCAACACAGGCAGCCCAGCCTGGTGCTCTTGATGACCTAGAGGGGTGGGGAGGGGAGGGGAGGGAGGCTCAAAAAGGAAGGGATGTGTGTGTACTTAGGGGGGATTTGCATTGCTCTACAGCAGAAACCAACACAACTTATAAAGCAATTTCCCCCAAATAAAAAATAGATTAAAGAGAACAAAAATGATCACCTCTGTGGTTCAATCTGAATTTTAATTTATGTGTTTTCTAGATTGTGCATGTACATTTCTGTGCATTCCATACTCTCATGAACTTTCCTGGTTAATGCTGGGATACCATATCTGTGTGAATCCTGATTAGATTTCTGAATTTTTGCTTTCTAAATGTTTATGTTCTCTTTTAGCCCATTGTCTTATAATGGTAATTTTCAGGAAGAGCCATGAATCAAATGTTCTTGGCAAATCAACTCATTTGTCCATTTGCTTCTCCATTCTCCTCTTAAAGTAGTTTCTCTTTTATTACACTCTCTGACTCAGCTTTCCTGTAGTGTTGATGAGGGGATGGAATAAAAACTGAAATGGTATTCTCCACTTTTCATTATGACTTTTCCCAGTTTTTACAGTAGCTAAGGAAAGAGAAGAAATCATACACAGTATTGAGAGCAGGGTCTCTCAGTCTTGGTTTGATTGATGTGTTAGGTTGGATCATCTTTGTTGCTGGGCTGCCCTGGGCCCTGTAGGATATTTTGCAGCATCCACCCATTAGATTTTTGGGACAACTTCCTCCCTCCCAAGAAAATAAAAAAATGTGTCCAGGTATTGTCAAATATCATCTTGTAGAGACAAAAATCACCCTCCATCGAGGACAACTGGTTTAAAGCCAGTACCTTTTTAAAAAAATATATTTTATTTATCTTTAAACATTTTTTAAAGACTTTTTTATGTGAACCACTTTAAAAGTCCTTTTTATTGAATTTATTACAATATTGCTTCTGTTTTATGTTTTGGTTTTTTGGCTGCAAGGCAGGTGGGGTCTTAGCTTCCTGACCAGGGATCAAACCTATATTGTTTGAATTGGAAGATAAAGTCTTATCTACTGGACCACCAGGGAAGTCCCAAGCTGCTACATTATATTCAGAAAGGATATTTTCATGTGCAGTTACTTGAACTGCTTGGCATTAAGTGATATGCAAAGTAATTTCTTAGTAGTAAATTATGCTGTGTTGTGCTTAGTCGCTCAGTCATGTCCGACTCTTTTTAATCCAATGGATTGTAGGCCACAAGGCTCCTCTGTCCATGAAGATTCTCCAGGCAAGAATACTGGAGAGGGTTGCCCTGGTCTCCTCCAGGGAATCTTCCCGACCCTGGGATTGAACCCAGGTCTCCTGCATTGCAGGCCACAAGGGAAGCCCAAGAATACTGGAATGGGTAGCCTATCCCTTATTTCAGGAGAACTTCCCAATCCAGGAGTTGAACTGGGGTCTCCTGCATTGCAGGCAGATTCTTTACCTGTTGAGCTACCAGGGAAGCTTCTTTAGTAGTAACTACAGTACAATAATATCTTATTTACCTTGATCAGTTACTATAGACAAAACACTATATTAAATTCTGCACATGCATAATCTAATCTTATCCTTAACACAGACTCTCTTCTTGAGGTGTATATGGACCTGGACAGGATGTACAAGCAAACTAAGAGATTCAAATTCTGCCTTAAAGGCTGTTCAAGGTGTCCATTGGCATAACCAAATGCACCCTCCTTACTTCATTCAGCATCAGCTGATCTGTTTTACTTTTTAAACATTTAAAAATATTTTCAGCCATTGATTTTTATCAGAATGAGAAGTCATTAAAAGATACTTACCTCAGATTTCTCCTTTGAAATAAATCCCGCCATTCTATTTTATTTTTCTGTGTTCTCATCAGTGTCAGACAATACATTTAATTGATTTTCTTTTCTGTTCTATAGCAATTGCATCAAATTGCATATTTAAATGCATTCTTGCCTCTTGAACTGGCGCTTTGGGAAGTAAACTGGCAATGGAGTCTGCCTTTGGCCCTTGAGAATTATTAGTAGAATGATATTACTTTGTTCCACAGATTTTCTTCTCCACTGATGAAAATTGATTTTTAGTATGCAGGGCAAGATTTTTTCAACAGAGAGAAATGCACAATGAATACAATTCCTATCTGATGTCATATGACTTGTTTTACATACACAATTTTCACATAGGACAGAAGAAGAGAGATTCTTATTTTTATTAAAACACTCACATTCATCGATGATAATTTCTCCAGAATATGGTCCTGTTATCAGAAAAATCTATGGGCAGCTTGTCCAAAGGAGGGAGTAGAAATTCATAACTCACTGTCAAGTCACTGACGCACTGGTCGAGGCTGAAATTAAAACTGTGTCTCAAGACAGATTGACATTCAAGGCCAAGTTTCTTCTATCTCCTACAACTGATGATAGAATTTCACTGGATGGGCTCATCTGGACAACTTGAAAAATTATTTCATATCCTGAACTACAATGATTAATAAGTATTTTATTCCTCTCAATAAATCACAGACTTATGGAAGATAAATGAACAACCTTTTCTATGTCCAGAGTGCATCAATAAAGAATTCTGTATGTTAAAGAAAAAGTGACTCCCAAGTTAGAAATGTTAAACATGCTATTGAATTCCAGAAGGAAAGTACAAGAATGACCTGCTCCATTAGAGCTACTGGGCTTCCTTGTGCTATAACCATTGAGCACAGTCAGGACCTATTCCAACGTGTTCCATTTCTCTGGCTCCTCTATCCCTGTCTAAAAAGAAATAAAACTTTTGAAGCAACAACAAAATTGTCAGACATGAGTTTCACGGATCATTTTAATCTATGTGCGGGGGCCAGGAGGGTGCCTGGCAGTTTGGGCCTTTACATCATCCAAGGGAGAAGAAAGAGTGCAATGGACACAGTTCAGCTTTGAATCTGACAAATGCCAGAGAGAGTTGCATCATTTAAAAGCAAATGAAGTAACAGCAAATAATGGGCTGGAGAATGTGACAAGCAATATTAAACAAGAAAGTTGCTCATCAGAAGAACAAACTTCACGAGAAATTACAGGGAAATTTCTAAAACCCCTTGGTTGTTCTTCTAAAAAAATCCAATTTGAAGTGATTGCTGGTCATGACTTCCATATTAAATTGAAAATATAATGTTTAGACCTGTGGTTGCTAAGGAGGAGAGGGGTGAGGAAGGATGGATTGGGAGTTTGGGGTGAGTAGATGCAAACTATTATGTATGGAATGGATAACCAGCAAGGTCCTACTGTATAGCACATGAAACTATATTCAATATCTTGTAATAAACCATAGTGGAAAAGAATATGAAAAAGGATATACACACACACACACACACATATATATATATAAAACACTGAGTCATTGACTTATACAGCAGAAATTAACACAACATTGTAAATCAACCATACTTCAGTAAAATAAAAAGTGAAGGTTAATAATTTATAATTTATCCCATATTTATTCACATGATATTTCCATCATCTTCTATATTCCAGATATTCAGCAAAGCACTTCAGTTCAGTCCAGTTCAGTCACTCAGTTGTGTCCAACTCTTTGTGACCCCATGGGCTGCAGCACATCAGGCCTCCCTGTCCGTCACCAACTCCGGGAGCTTGCTCAAACTCATGTCCATTGAGCCGGTGATGCCATCCAACCATTTCATTCTCTGTTGTCCCCTTCTCCTCCCACCTTCAATTTTTCCCAGCATCAGGATCTTTTCAAATAAGTCAGCTCTTTACATAAGGTGGCCAAAGTACTGGAGCTTCAGCTTCAGCATCAGTCCTACCAATGAACACCCAGGACTGATCTCCTTTAGTATGGACTGATTAGATCTCCTTGCAGTCCAAGGGACTCTCAAGAGTCTTCTCCAACACCACAGTTCAAAAGCATCAATTCTTCGGTGCTCAGCTTTCTCTATAGTCCAACTCTCACATCCATACATGACTACTGGAAGCACTTAGGGATAAGCTACTACATAAGATAGTTACAATATTTCATTATTTACCAGCTCATCACTACTTAGCCTAACAGTATCCCAAATATTAATATTTTTGCCATTCCAGAAAATAAGATCTATAATATGAAGAATAAAACCTGGTCATCATTAAATACATTGAAGAGATGGTAAAAAACTAATTAAGTATTGGTGATAACCAACAGCAAGTTCTGGTATAAGCTGTTGTGTGTATGGGCTGCAGGGAACAGGGTGTCACACTTGTGGCCTGGACAGAGTGGTGGAAAGACAAATGATAGGAGAAGAAAATCTGATCTTACTCTTCTCTAGTTCTATGTCAGGACAATTGCTGCCATCCAATCAGTACAGAAATTGGAAAGGAGAAGTCACCCTAAGCTAAGCTGCTGGTGAGAACAGGCAGACCAGCTGCCCTTGGGGGTTCACTCCTAAAGAACACCCCCTCCAAAAACAAGAAAACTGGAGGAACACACAGTAAAGACATTCGCCTATTGATTCTGCAGCCCCTGAAAAGTTTAAAAATGAAACTGTGGCTCGACAGGTCCACTATAAGGGAGCCACATTACCAGCAGTGTTTCTGCACACCCTGCTTTGGCCCATCTTCTCCACTTTAGCTGACTTCACCTGGAGGTACACAGCCCAGAATCTGCCTCTGGTCTGCTTATGACACCCCCAACATGTCTCATATGGTGGTGAGAGTCCAAGAGAGAGTGAGGTCAAAGGCCAAGGGCTAAAATCCTGAGGATTACAACTATGACTGGAGTGACAACAGATGAGCCACTATAGACCACCGGATCCTGGATGGTTGTACTGCAAAAAAATACATAAAAATAAAAGATAAGGGATTTAAGATTAAAAAATTCTTAAGAAGATGGAGGGTATTTTTCATCTGAGACAGAAATAAGAATTTACAAAATATTGGACAGAAGTAGTAGATACAACTGGAGAAGGTGATGGCAACCCACTCCGGTTCTCTTGCCTGGAAAATCCCATGGATGGAGGAACCTGGTAGGCTGCAGTCCCTGGGGTTGCTGAGAGTTGGTCATGACTGAGCGACTTCACTTTCACTTTTCACTTTCACACACTGGAGAAGGAAATGGCAACCCACTCCAGTGTTCTTGCCTGGAGAATCCCAGGGACGGGGGAGCCTGGTGGGCTGCCGTCTGTGGGGTCACACAGAGTCGGACACGACTGAAGCGACTTAGCAGCAGCAGCAGCAGCAGATACAACATGTAGGAGCTGAAATCAAGGAAGCAAACACCCGGGGCAGAAGTAAGATGGTGGAAGCTGAAGAATGATTGGGGCAAAAGATGCAGGTGAGGAAGCCTAGGAAAAAGCAGAAACGGACCTTCACAAATGGAAACATCAACATCTGAATTACAGGAGTCCTGTAAGAAAAGAACAACTGAAAGAGATGGGGAATTTTAAGATCCCCTCGTGGCAGGCTTCCAGGACCCAATATAGTATTGTTAACTATAGCCACCATAATGCACATTTGACCCCCAGATCATTTTATAACTGGGAGTTTATGTCTTTGGACCATAATTTCTATGGGTAATAATTGTGTTTTTAAATAAAAATTTGAAATGAATATTTAGATCTCTTGGGTTATCTTTAATTAATATTTAATATTATTTATTATTAACTGGGGGCTTTCCAGGTGGCACTAGTGGTAAAGAACCCACCTGTCAATGCAGGAGACATAATAGATACTGGTTGAATCCCTGGGTTGAGAAGATTATTAATTAAAATGCATAGAACTTCTAGCAAATTATTTTTATAGCTTATTCTGATATTAATGAAATGGAATACATGAAAAGTAGTAGTTTACATTGAACTATTTTATTTAAGATTATTTAATGCTTTTAAGCTTTGTAGTTTAGAGAATTTTGAATTATCCATGCAGTTATTTTTTAAGAGGATTGGGAGAATTGATGATAAACAAGAGGCTTTTTGAGCAGCAATAGTGACATGTTTGTTTACTTATTGCAGTGTTTCTTGGTCAAGAGTAACTTTCTTGAGCAGAAATTTAGCTTTAGCATCCTGTTCATCTGTGTTTACTTCTGCTTGAAACTAGTAGGTGCTCAAGAAAACTTTGTTGAAACAAAATGACATCTTGTCATTGACCACCACCCCACTTCTGGAGAGCTTGCCACAGGGAAACATAGCAGTTGACTTCAATCAAGATTCTCTAAGGATCTGCTAACTGATTCACTTCTGCTAACCCTGGAGAAGGGCATGGCAACCCATGCCAGTATTCTTGCCTGGAGATTCCATAGACAGAGGAGCCTGGCGGACTACAGTCCATAGAGTCACACAGAGTTGGACACAACTGAGTGACTTAGCACTCACTCACCGCTGCCAAGTAAGAACTATTTTATAAAGTAAAATCATCAGTTGTGTACCTACTGTGTACTTAGCATTATTAAATTGCACACCTACTCGATAATTGTGACCAGATGGAATGAGCTGATATAAAAGAGCATGTTTTTCCCCTCTTTACCCACAAACACAAAGTAAAAAAAAAATAGAATTTTCCATCAATTATTTTCTCTAACAAGAACATCTTCAGATGTATTAGCCAAACTTGGAGTCCCTCCAACTCTAACACTTATGTCTAAATTTAGAACTAATGAAGTGTCTGAATGTACCAAACTAGAAAGCCCACGTTCTCTTCTTTAGCATCGAGACACTTTTATTCAGCTTACATTCATTGCCAAAGAGACTATTCACGTTTCTTACTTTGAGTTTCTGGCTCACAAACTCGGACTTCCTTAAGTGCTTGGGAAAAGCATAAACATATTCATCAGGAAAAACCAAGTTTGGGGAGAAACCTGACTTAAGAGAATCACAGATCTCTCCATCTAAATGGATCTTTAAAATTCCTCCAGCCCAACACTCCCTGACTGCTCATTTCCTTTCAAACCAACTTTTCTGGTGATTACCCAGATGTCTAAATACCTTCCCTGCTGAGGAAATCCATCCACCTTTGACCAGATCTGACCGGCAGGGCCCTGGGACAAAAACCCAAACCCTTTTCGCTATCACCTCCAAGTACTTCAGATGTGTTCCTCTGGATGCCCAGGTTGATAGCTCATTCAGAAGACCCCCTTTTTATGCATAAGGGCAATCATCACATCCCCTCCCTCTCCAGTCTCCTATGCCCGTTCATCCCAGCCCCCTCCCCCTCTCCAGGCTAAAACTCTAGCTCACGTGTCCTTCCTCGTCTGTTTGTCTTCCTCATCTCAAGTTGCTTTGTCATCCTGGCTAAAGGAATATTTGCTTTAAAATCTTAAAATGAGAATGTATGAGAAACTCCGTGGGGAGGACAAGGCATTCGTGTTACTTTACACACCATGCTCCTATAGATCAGAATAATAGCCAGTCTCTTTCGTGTGAGACACAATTGTCTTTCATTATCCAACTCTATCATCTTAACTACCTTCAAAATTCCATTTCCAGCCATATCCATCCTACATTTTTTGAAACATTGAATTTCTCAATTTGTTTACTGCTCTGTAATATCTGGGTATATTAGGTGTTTTAATGTTTTCATAAATTCTCATATCTGTGTAAGAGGCTTTTCTCTGTACTACTGCAAAATGTTAGTTCCTCAATCATGTCTGATTCTTTGCAACCCCATGGACTGTAGCCCTGTCCATGGGATTCTCCAGGCAAGAATCCTGGAGTGGGTTGCCATTTCCTTCTCCAAGGGATCTTCCTGACAGGAATCGAACCCAGGTCTCTGGCATTGTAGGCATATTCTTTACCACCTGAACCACCAGGGAAGCCCACCACTGCAAAATGTGGTTTGCAAATATCTGTCCTCAGACAAAAACAGCTAACACATACTGAGTGCTTTCAGTACGTTGCAAAGTCTTTTCAAGTATTATATCATTCAATCATTCCTGCAATTCAAAGAGGAGGCTGTGAGAGAACAAATGTGCAGCCCAGACCCATCTAGTCACCTGTGTAAGTTTATACAGAACCAAATCCAGCCCTGGGGAACCAAGAGGTGGATACATAGCCTCTATTACTCTCACTGCTTTGTGCTAATTTAGTTCCCTTATGGCAATCTTCAAATTCTAAAATGACCTTTCTTATGTATTTATTATGTTCTACTTTTACATATCAGAAGCTGTGGTTCACTACAATATGGACTTTGATACCTGGGTCCAGAAGAGTCTTTGGTACATGGAAGATGCTTAATAAATATTTCTCGGATGGATGGACGAATGAGTGGATGAATGAGTGGATAAAAGGAAGAATGGATGGTAAATAAATGGGTGAATGGTAGGTGAATGATGGCCATCTCATCTGGATCTTTACTTTTGGTGGGTGAAGGGAAATGAATTAAACTGAACAGATGCATACCCTTTCTCCTATTTTCTCTCCAGAGGGTCATCAGTTTGAGGTCATATTATACTTTCTAATGTGCAGTCTGTAGAACAAACATCAGAATAAAATGGCAACTTTTTAGAAATTCAGAACCCTAGGCTGCACCCCAGACTCACTAAATCAGAATCTTCATTTTAACAAATTCCTGATTAATCCCACATACACTAAAATTTGAGCATTTTGGGCTATCACTTTTTTTTTTCCTTTTAATGACAGGTGAACAGGAAAGATCTCAGACTTACAATAAGCTTGTTATAAACCTGAGAACACTTTTAAATTAAGAAGCTAAAAATTCTTTTGGTTTCAACTTAGAAAAGAGATATAATCTTCCATATGTTCTGAATGTAACAATAACAAAAAATTAAATATCACGTAATATAAAAAAATGGAGCAGGCAATGACAACCCACTCCAGTCCCCTTGCCTGGACAATCTCAAGGACAGAGGACCCTGGTAGGCTGCAAATCATGGAGTCGCTAAGAGTCGGACACAACTGAGCAACTTCACTTTCACTTTTCTCTCCCATGCATTGGAGAAGGAAATGGCAACCCACTCCAGTGTTCTCGCCTGGAGAATCCCAGGGACGGGGGAGCCTGGTGGGCTGCTGTTTATGGGGTCGCACAGAGTCGGACACGACTGAAGCGACTTAGCCGCAGCAGCAGCACAGAAAAAATCCTAAGAAAGTCACAAAAAACTAAGCTAAGTTAAACCCTTTTTAAGGTTCTAAAAAGATGATTAAAAAAGAATACAGTTCATTGGAAAGTCTGACCAAATATTATTTAAAAATTAAAATTACTTTTGAAAATTTCCTTAAATACTAAAAATGTGATTTACTAAAATTTGAAAAATAATTTTCAAATCCAATAGAAAAATATGAAAAGAAATGAGACATCATTATTTCATACAATTACTACATTTATTATCCTTGAAAGTGAAAGTGTTAAGTCACTCAGTCACCTCCAACTCTTTGCAACTTCATGCCATAGACTGTCACCCGCCAGGCTCCTCCATCCATGGGACTTCCCAGGCAAGAGTACTGGAGTGGGTTGCCATTTCCTTCTCGAGGGGATCTTCCAGACCCAGGTATCAAAACTGCATCTCCTGCTTTGGCAGGTAGATTCTTTATCATTGGGCCACCTGGAAAGCCAGAAATACTGAAGAATTATAAACAAATAATTCAGGGATGGTTCTGGGAAGATGGTGGAGTGGAAAGTGTCAGGAATCTATTTCCCCATTCAGACAAGAACTGCACTGGCAGAATCTGTCTGATGTAACTACTTGGAAGTCTGGAGTCTATTGAAGGCTTGCAACTTCCAGGGGAAGAACTGGACAGTGAGTTGCAGTGCGTTTCAGCCAGTTTTCAGCTCTTAGCAGAGTAGCAGCTTCCCACCCCCACCCCCAGGTCCTTGGTAGACACCTGTGCGGGTGTTCCTGGGGGAAACTGCACTCAGCGAGCAGAAGCCAGGTGGGCACCAAAGGACCCTGTCCCCTAAATATCAGGGGTCTTTCTGTGACTTCTGTTTCTGATCACAGGCATGCAAAGAGGCAGCCCTGCTGTTGCCTCTGTCCTCCCCAAGACCACCTGACCTGACTTTCAGAGGATTTAAACTACCAGCACCCTGTTTTTCCACCCTTCATTTTCCTCTTTTGTCTCTTTTGGAGGCAGATATTAAAGACCAGGACATTTAAAAGAACTCACAGAGTTAATACTAACTAGATACTCATCCTGGGCTTCCCTTGTGGCTCAGCTGGTAAAGAATCCTCCACAATGTGGGAGACCTGAGTTCGATCCCTGGGTTGGGAAGATGCCCTGGAGAAGGGAAAGTCTACCCACTCCATTATTCTGGCCTGGAGAATTCCATGGACTATATAGTCCATGGGGTCACAAAGAGTTGGACACAACTAAATGACTTTCATTTTCACTTTTCAGACACTCATCCTGTCTTGTTAACCATATCTTTTTATTTCTTTCTTCTTCTTTTTTTTAATAGTAACAGCTTTATTTCTTGAGCTTTACTCCATGCCAGGCACTTTTCTAAGTGTTTCACATGAATTAACTCAATGTTTTCTTTTCAAAATTAATTTTTATTGGAGTATGGTTGCTTTACAATGTTGTTCGTTTCTTCTATATCAGTTTCTTATCCCTGTGTCTTTACTGGGCCATTTGTTCTTGGAGAAGAGGGTCATAAAATGCTTTTCCTTTGCTAATTTCTATAATGCATGGTTATTTTATTCATGATTATGAAATATTAATACAAATATGAAGCACACTTTTACTGAGTAATTACTCTATATGCTTATCTTATTTAATCCTGTCCATAACTTGAGAGATAGATTATGTGGTTCAATTATTTGTATGGATGAGGTTCCTGATGCTTAAAAGAGTATGAAATTCACCCAAGGTCACAGTTAATTAGGACTAGAGTTAGATTGGAACCTGTCTGGCTGGCTCCAAAGTTCTTGGTCAGAAACTCTGATATCTGATTAAGGAGAAAGAAGGTATTTTTAAGAACAAATTTTCACCAAAAGGACCGTTTTAATACTGAGAAATCTGAAGTTTTGGCAAGCCAATGAATGCAAAGAATGTGGACGGTCACTCATTCTATTTCTGTGAATTAAACACCTGAGGTATATATATTTTTTAAAGGAAGGGCAGTTGTGGAATATGTACAAATAAGGGAGAGGGAGTTTATTATTTTTGAGCATTGAAATTAACTGAAATGTTCAGGAGTAGATTGCATTAAAAAAGTCCCTCATTACACATCCACTCTGAGTTAGCATATATGCCTAGAATGACATGCTTATTAATAAGAAATAGATAGTTTAAAATAGGCATTTATCATAATAGTTCTCTTGGTAATGTTCTTTCATTTATAAAAATAAACAATTTTCAAAGTAATAATTCTTTTCATTGTTCCCTTGAATTTTTAGAAACTATTGCCATACTGTTTTATAATTAGTAAAAGTGTCATAAAATTATGCATAACTCAGTACTTTAAAAATCACTATTTGCCTGGACTTTGTAATGTTCTTCAGTGCTGTCATTTAAAAATGACTTTATGTTTAGACACGAAAATTTGCAAGTGATTAGTTCTTTTAGCAGACTAATTGCTGTTGCTATTTAAAGCTAAAATTAGACAATACAGTTATGTCAGTTTGTAGAGAAAGACTTCTGCTCTAATATAAATGAATTCATAGAAAGTTTTTAGGATATTTCTAGCTGTTTTTCCCAAGGTACATATTACTTTGGTTAGCTCCTATTCAGGGCTATTGGGCTAATGATCAATAATCTGAAATTTCTCTAACACAGCTTCAGTGCAGTTGTTGTAGGAGACACAGTGCTGTCAGTTGGGTCATTGATTTTTAAACTTCACATCCCCTTTGTGTACTAAGTTATTAATCAGTTCCAATGGCTCCACTGGAGTTGGGCTGATTAATAAACTGTTCTGATTAACTCCTTGATATATCCTTGACCCAATTACCATTACTGCAAAATTGTTAAAGTCTTTCATCATACTGCACAAGTAATCTATAAGGAGTTCGCCAGTCATCAAGACACGTGAAACACCATTATTTTTCAGACATAATGGGATGACCTCCATTTGGATAATACTCAGCTTCATACTGGATGTTAGTAAAATGAACAAGGGAAAGTCACTTCAGACTGTACGTCTACAGAAGTCCAGAAGCAGCACAGGAGGGAGGGGGCTGAGAGTGGAATGTTCTGGCTTGAAGACTAGGAGTTGTGGCTGCTTTTACTGAGCCCAGGAGCACTCATGCAAATGCCAGGAAGCCATCCTTCCTGACGAAGAAAAATAAGGGCAGCAGGCAATACGATTCCTAAAATACCAGTACCGTTGTCCCAGTCTTAGGGTAGCTCTGATTCCTGCATTCCCTGGAACTTTCCCAGCAAAGGGCAGGTCATCGCAGCAACCGCTCAGTGTTTGTGTTCTTGGTGAGGAGCAGCAGACCCCAGTCTGATGGCCTGAGACACAGCAGCTGGGTCCTCAGGCTCTGGGGAGTAGATTTGTTCCAGCCTGTTCACCTATCAGGTCCCTGCTTCTACTCTGCCAAGGCCTTGCTAGCATCTCCTCCAAAACGCATGTATGACTGAGGTTTAATTGACAAAAGCTGTATGTATTTAAGGTGTACAATGTTTTAATATATGTATATACTGTGAAATGATTATATTAGCAAGCTAATCATCACATTCACCACCTCCCAGTTAGTGTTTTCTTTCTGTATTGAGAACACTTAGGGTCTTTAGTGAATTTCAAGAACACAAAACAGTATTGTTAACTATCGTCACCACGCTGTATCTAGATCTCTAAAGCTTATTCATCTTATCACTGAAACTCGGTATCCTTTGACCAGCATTCCCCCATTCCCCTCACCTTCCCCGTAGCAACTTCCATTCTGTGTGTGTATGTGTGTGTGTGTGTGTGTGTGTGTACGTACATACACGTGCACACACAAGAGAGAATATTAATTAGCCTTAATAAAGAAGGAAATCCTGCCATTTGGACAACATGATGAACCTGAAGGACCTGATGCTGAGTGAATTAAACCAGACACAGCGAGATAAATATGGCATGATCTCATGCATATGTGGAATCTGAAGAATTCAAACTCCTAGAAGTCACTGTTTCTTCAAGAGACAGGAGGCGGCATACTAGCTCTTTATCCCTGTAGTGCACATGTCCAAATGAAATCTCCCTTGCAAAGCTGAGCTTTGGCTTAGAAGAGACACTGTATTTAATAATGTACATTGGTTGTCGTTACCATCATTATTTTAATACTTTGGTGTCCTTTTAATGCTTCCCCCTTCTTCCCCTTTTACTTTGGGTTCCAATCAGTGAGTCATATAATTCTCTATAGTACTTATTTCCAAATGAGTCACACACACACAAACACACACACACACACACACACACACACACACATCCCAAAATGTGTTTGCTTAGAATTTCCATCTGAGTTGACACAATGAGTTGAGAAGTGACTCCAAAAATACAATCACCACATTGTCCATTAGGTCCCAGAATTGACTTCTTCCTACAGAAGGCAGCCGAGTGATCGCTACTGTTACCTGATCAATAGGAACAGAGGGTAATCTATTTTTCTTTGCTCTCAAGGAAGCCAGCCTCCTCTATGTCCCAGCACCTTTCTTTTAGAGAGGACTTTTCACTCCTGCACATGTGGAGCCCTATTCAGGTCCCAGGAGCTATTACTGCAGAAGTGAATACAGAAGAGGGGACATAAGTTATTGTTGAAATGTCACTGGCGGAGTAAACACTAATCTGAAAATAGCACTTAGGTGAGAAAATGGAGAGGGAAGAAAGGAGGGCTCTTTAGAAATGAAGGACAATTAGTCAAGTCAACAGTTGTGATAAAAGGGACTCCATTTGCACAACAGAAGACCTTTTATCCCAAAGATGGTCTCTTTCTTTCCACAAAGTTCTTTCTTGTCTTCCAAGCAGGACCAGCAAGTGCCATGCAGCCATCACACGGGTCTTGCTTTTATCCCCTCCACCATCTCCTTTGTCTGAATTGGTGACCAGGTGGTCAGCTCCCTGGAGTAAGTGCTACTAAGGCCATTAGACTCAGACTCAAAGCCTGGGCCTCCAGTGCTCCATTGTGGAGCTTTCTTTCCCTCACTTGACCTCGGGCACCTAATTGACAAGACAACACGTGGTTTATCTACACAGTGGATGACAGCTCTAAGAGTGCTCTGGCATTTGGTTTCAGGCTGCTCTGTGGGTTTCAAATTCCTATTCTAATCCTTTCAAAACTCTAAGAAGCTGAGGATCCTTAGAAAAACAAAACAGAGCTCCCAAGGCAAATACAAAGTAGACCCAGAGAGCATCATTTGACCTTGCTTTCTGGAATATTAGAAACATCTAAAATTTATCATCCCTTGGCAACTCTGTGATACACTGTTTCTCAGGATGTCTACTACCTGAAAAGGAAAAATGAGTTGTCTACAAACATATATAATTCATAGCACATCACTGCAGGCATGAGGTTCTGTATGATCTTGCTTTGGAAGGACACGACCCCCGGCATGGGCAGCCCCAGCTCAGTCACTATGGAGGAGTCTTTCTTCAAGCACATAGGGTCTTCAAAGGGTCCTCACGCAGTGCTTTTAGACATGCTAACCCTCAGGCTTTGTCAGAGTTCTGCTTTTGAATTCATAAACTTCACCTTAATAATCTCATGGGGCTGGACATACAGCCTTATACTCATGGGTCTAGGGAATGACTTGTCTATTTTATGACCCCATTTTGTAAGAGTTAGACTTTATTTTGCAAATGCCTATTAAATCAGTCTCAAAATGCCACAAGCAAGTCCCATCTTCTTGTGAAAGGTAGAATTGAGATGTCAAGCCATTTTTCTGATTCATACGCAGTAATGCCTTTGTATGGGAAATGTGTCCTGATAAGAAAACTGCTGACAAATGCTTATGTTCATTGATAAGCAGTGTTGTATAGAACCTGCAATTCATTGCCTTTTTTGCTTCCCACCAAAGGGCTATGCAAAGTTAATATTAGAGCACACACATATACACACAAACTTGTAAGACAGAAGAATATTCATTATTAATAAAGCCTGAACAGCCAACAGTCCACATGTTAACCTTTTTGTAAAAAGCAAAGGTTTCAACTTGCACATTTATGAACAGTAAGTGCTTTGATTTTTGGCAAATATTATAGAAGACATGAGAACAGAAAAGAAAGAATCAGAATAACAGGAATAAAGATACAAGAAGCGCAGAGTTTTACTGAGTCATTCTCTTTTGCAGTAATGCTGACATTTTTCTAAGTTGATATTTTGTCTGAGACATTATCATAAATGACTTTCTTGCATTGAGCATATTTATAATCTAATGCAGCAAACTGGCTGGTTATCCATCTCTTTAAAGACAGTTCAGTTCAGCCGCTCAGTCATGTCCGACTCTTTGTGACCCCATCAACTGCAGCACACCAGGCCTCCCTGTCCGTCACCAACTGCCAGAGTCTACCCAAACCCATATCCATTGAGTTGGTGATGCCATCCAACCATCTCATCCTCTGTCATCCCCTTCTCCTCCTGCCCTCAATCTTTCCCAGCATCAGGGTCTTTTCAAATGAGTCAGCTCTTCACATCAGGTGGCCAAAGTATTGGAGTTTCAGCTTCAACATCAGTCCAAACAATGAACACCCAGGACTGATCTCCTTTAGGATAGACTGGTTGGATCTCCTTGCAGTCTAAGGGACTCTCAAGAATCTTCTCCAACACCACAGTTCAAAAGCATCAAATCTTTGGCGCTCAGCTTTATTTATAGTCCAACTCTCACATCCATACATGACCACTGGAAAAACCATAGCCTTGACTAGACAGACCTTTGTTGACAAAGTAATGTCTCTGCTTTTCAATATGCTGTCTAGGTTGGTCATAACTTTCCTTCCAAGGAGTAAGTGTCTTTTAATTTCATGGCTGCAATCACCATCTGCAATCACCATTTTGCAATCACCATTTTGGAGTCACCATTTTGCTATCTGCAATCACCATTTTGGAGCCCAGAAATATAAAGTCAGCCACTGTTTCCACTGTTTCCACATCTATTTGCCATGAAAGACAGTAGAGCTCAACAATGTTAGAACTGGATTTTTTAAGGCATTAAGAAATTAAATCTTCATTGTCATTAGTACAGAAATGAGAATCTCTTTTCATTCACAAACTTAGACAGGTTGAGACTCAGAGAGTCCCAACAGAGGACTGAATGTAGCCAGATGTTGAATTTCAGTGCAAGAACCATGAGCTAGATTTTACCTCCCTGGAAACTCTGCGGTTCAATGTAAGTGGATAACATTCATTTAATTAGATAGTCATGGGAAGTTAAAGGAGTTTCTGCATAAGCATGTATGCTGTCCCAAGAGTCCACATGAAAGTAGGAGTCTTTTGGCTTGCCAGGGAAAGGTCTCCTGGTCTAGAAGTTCAAAGTGAATATCACATGGGCTTTAGAGCAACTGGTAACCAACAACTTTAAGCACTGTGATTATCACTGAGGATAAATGATGGGTCAACGGAAAAATAGCTAAGTACTTTTGTATTTTTATTTCATGGTGTACATGTTAGAATCTGTTCCGCTTTTAATTGCTTAAATGTTTTGCCCCTGGGGTTAATTCCATAAGAGTGATTTCCCACATTTTCCTATTTCACAACCAATTCTGAAATGCCTTTTATTTTTTCTTAGAAATATACAGTGTATTTCACTCATAATCTCTTTTTCTACCTTATTTAGAAACACTCTCAAAACCATGAAAGTTAACTTTTCATGGAAAAATTTTGGCCACCGTGCATTCAGCTATCCCACTCACAGGACAAAATAATAGAAACATAATATTAGGAATAAAGGGCCTCTGAGGTGGCTCAGTGGTAAAGAATCCACCCACCAATGCAGGAGACACAGGGGTAAATGGTAACTCGCTCCAATATTCTTGCCTGGGAAACCCTATGAACAGAGGAGTCTGGTAGACTACTGTCCATGGGGTGGCAAAGAGTCAGATACAGCCGAGTGACTGAGCACACACACATTAAGAATAAAAAGGTAAATGTAAAAAATCCCAAATCCAGTAACTCTGTGCAACATGCAGCTGATGGTTATCTCACTGACGAGGGATCTCCCATTTTCATCATGGCTCATGTGAGCCATCTGAAAAATGGTCTGTGTTAGTTATTTACTGGCTCAGAGCTTCCTTCTAGCAAAACATGACAAAAAAAATGATGACCTGTCTGGATTCTACAAAATTTTCTGGCTCAAAACATTTAACTGCATATTGATTGATGTGGCGGCTACATTCCTCTTTCCCCATAAGCTACAGGCATTTAAATAGACACTAGTACAGAGTCACCTTTTCATTTTAAGAGTGAATCCAAAGCAGCTCTTGAATGGTCACACTTTGCCCTTTTTTGGCCGTGGTGTGGACTCTGGCTGAGATGCTGAGCTGAAGGCTCAATAGAAGCAAACAGGGTAATTCGACGACTGCTTAAAAATGAGTGTCGTAATTCCTAGCTGATGAATTTCTACAAGCATAACTAATCTAATGTTTTGCTCCCCATGCAATGGTGGTTACAGTGCTAACTGCTAAGGCCTTATTGAAAGTACATTGTTATTTGTCTCAGCCGAGCTGATAAATTATCAGCCACATCGCTCCCTGCTTTTATCAGTGAGGCCGAGGAGGCTCTGACTCCAGTGGTCTTCTCCAACCCCAGCTTCTCACTATTTATTACAGAGACTTGGGCCTCAAGGTGGGAGGGCAGAAGGCAGAGGATTTGAGTGAAAAAAGAATAAAGGAACATAATGTTACAACATCAATATCATGCCTTATATCCTTGTAAAGAATCTGCCTGCAATATGGGGGATTTGGGTTCCATTCTTGGGTGGGAAAGATCCCCTGGAAGAAGGCATGGCAACCCACTCCAGTATTCTTGCCTGGAGAATCCCATGGACAAGGGAGACTGGTGGACTACAGTCCATGGGGTTGCAAACAGTCCGACAGGCTGAGTGATGGACAGCTTCTCTTTCCCTTGTGCCCATGGGTCAGAGGAGTGAGCCTCATGAAAACAAGTCATCTCCTGGCTTAGCAGAGCTACTGTCTGTGCTTCTTTAAAGGAGTCCAGACAGAGGAGCGGGGACAAGATGTGGAGTCAAGACCCAGAAGTTCTCAGTCCCCACTTGTTTCCCCAAAGGAGAGAGAAGAAAACGTGGACCCTGCATGGCTGCATCTAAAGCAGGACAGCCTGGATCCATCCCCCCACCCCCACCCCCCAAGAAAGCCATCCCAGCCTGGATCCACACCCCACTGCCCCAGCAAAGCCATCTCCCACCTTCCAGGCTCACTTGCACATATTATTACAACTCATACATTTCCACAGATTTGAGCCTCCAATCATGGTATAGAGCTTCTTCACTGATGGACAGTTTTCAGGGCAAGAAAATTACTACAAATCCATTCTGAGGAAACTCTCCCCACTCTGCCTCATTATTCCTCATCATATTCTTTGGCACCCTCACCCGTCTCTCTTTCCAGTGTTCACACCCAGCTGATACTTGTCGACATTTATTCTGTCTTTCCCTGGTCATCACTTAGAAGGGTTATTCATATTGCATTCCCTTAACGCATCTTCATAAATCAATGCAAACAGCCTCTTCATCATTTTCATTGCTTTTCCCTAAACTGCCGTCAGTTTTTTCCATGTCTTGCACACACAATTAGGAATCCAAAGGCCAAATGAATACTCAAATAGATGAGCATGTCGGGTTCTCTGGGAAGCTGCTTCCTCAAGCACGGATCAAGTTGATGGTTTTAACAGTTACAGTTTTAAATTTCATGAACCCCCTAAAAAGAATCTACCCTCCTGCCACAATCTTCATTCCCACAGTCACACGGTTGGTTAAACAGGCAAGAGCTTTTATTCCCAGTTTATAGATAAAAGTGCTTAAGTATCCACCAACAGTAGGGTATGATGGCAGATGTTTCTGCTGGAGACAATTTCTATGAAGCTTAAATTTATTTCAGTTTATCAAAAATATATACATTAGACCTTTTTTTCAGTCAATTGAATCATTTGAAGATATCTAGGTAAGTTTAACAGAACCAAAAGATTATGAAAATGACATGTTTTTATATTACTTTCTTGGAGTCTATACTCTTTGTGATAAAAGTGGTTTAAGGCCAGATAAAAGTGAGAATAATTCTAATTTCAAGAGTCTGCCCCAGGCTTCTCATGTTTCCTGACAGGCACAATCCCTTTATTCTGAAACACACCTTATCCCTTAAAGGGCTTGTCCACACCTGCTGTAGAATGTTTGTCTCTCTCGAAATTCGTAGGTTAAAACCTAAGCCCCAGGGTGATGGTATTAAGAGGTAAGGTCTTTGAGGGGCTGATGAGGTCATGAGGATGGGGCCCCCATGAGTGGGATTACTGCCCTTATAGAAGAGACCTCATAAAACTCCCTTGCCCCTTTGTTCAGGTGAGCACACAGTGAGAAGATGGCTATCTGCAACTGTGGAGAGAACTTTCACCAGAGCCTGGCCGTGCTAGTGCCCTGATCTAGGACTCCCAGCCTGCAGAACTGTAAGCAATAAATGTCTGCTGTCTATAAGCACCCAGTGTGTGAGAATCACACCATTCCTATCCACACACACAGATACACACAGGACCTGAGACACATCTCACCTCCTTTAAATTGAGCAACCCCATTTAGGTGGCTTTGAGCAACACTGGCACACAGGAGACCAACCCCTCACTCAGAGGGAGGAGTCTCAGCTCTGCCACTCATAGCGCCAACGTGTATATGTGTATGCTAAGTTGCTCAGTCATGTCTGACTCTTTGCAACCCCATGGACTGTAGCCCACTACACTTCTCTATCTGTGGGATTTCCCAGGCAAGAATACTGGAGTGGGGTTGCCATTTCCTTCTCCAGGGGATCTGCCCAACCGAGGGTTTGAACCCCTGTCTCCTTTTTGTGTTGGTGGGCGGATTCTTTACCACTGAGTCACATGGACCCCATAGTACCAAGACTCATTCTTAAACATGCTAGTTGATCAGAGATGTTATCATCCCAGGATCTTGATTTAGTTCCAAATCCTGAACTGTGGAGGAAGCCCACCAGCACAGACACAGAAATGACAGGCAGGTCAGGGACCCCATGAAATTTGCCCCAGTGATGTGAGCAATATAGTGTTATTGATCAGATCCAAACATCCTTGCTCTTCTCACTCAGAAAACGATCTTCAGCTGTGTCTATGTATCCAAACAGACAGCATTTACCTTCTCCTTAACTCTAAGTTCAGGCTGTCCTCAGTTAAAAATACTGACCAGTTCCTGGACATTCTGATGGACCTTTGGGCTCAGGTTGGACAGATCCTGGCTTGTCAAAAGAAGAAGTTAAAAAAAAGAAAAGAAAGCCCTGTGTTTATTTACCTTGAATAATACTGGTGGCTATTGTTCCTCTAAACAATGATAGAAATGCCTCTTGCAGTGAGAAAAAAATATTTTTCACATATTTGTGGAGGAGGGGGACTAAAAAGCCAACTTATTTCACATTTTCAGTCAGAAGTAGCACAAGCATATTTTAATTCCTCTGGGATGAAACAGTTTCATGCTAATATATAAATACAAAATTTATCTACTGAGACTTTAGCTAAATACAGTTCCTCTATACAAATAACTCTACTGCTTCAAAATGGGGACCTAAAACTCCCTGTAGTGAAATTTAGTTTTTCGGAAATGTCTCAAATTTTGAATTGTTAATTCACAGTTTACACATTGAAAATTCCACATTGATAGTTTGACTAATTAATTTATGTAAGTTAAAATTCAACTTTATTTTCTCTTGTTGTTGCTTAATTGCTAAGTGGTGTCCAACTCTGTGAGACCCCATGTACTGCAGCCTGCTAGGTTCCTCTGTCCATGGAATTCTCCATGCAAGAATACTGGAGTGGGTAGCCATTCCCTTCTCCAGGGATCTTCCCAACCCAGGGACCAAACCCAGGTATCCTGCATTTCAGTCAGATTCTTTACCATCTGAGCCAACATAGAAGCCCTATTCTCTCTTTAGGAAAATACAAACAATAATTTTAAAACTTTTTTATTTAAAAGGTGTGTGTGTTTTTCTATGTGTGTGTGTGTGTGTGTGTGTGTGTGCTTATGTAAAAAGAAAAGGTATGACAAAACTAGACAGCATATTAAAAAGCAGAGACATTACTTTTCTGACAAAAGCCAGTATAATTAAAGCTATGGTTTTTCCAGTAGTCATGTATGGATCTGAGAGTTGGACTGTAAAGATGGCTGAGCACTGAAGAATTGATGCTTTCCAACTGTGGTACTGAAGAAGCCTCTTGAGAGTCCTTTGGACTGCCAGGAGATCAAACCAGTCAATCCTAAAGGAGATCAAACCTGAATATTCATTGGAAGGACTGATGCTGAAGCTGAAGCTCCAGTCCTTTGGCCACCTGATATGAAGAGCCAACTCACTGGAAAAGACCCTGATGCTGGGAAAGATTGGAGGCAAAAGGAGAAGGATGAGATTGCTAGATAGCACCACTGACTCTATGGGCATAAATTTGAGCAAACTCCTGGAGATAGTGAAGGACAGAGGAGCCTGGCATGCTGCAGTCCATGGGTTCACAAAGAGATACGACTTAGTGACTGAACAAAAAGTGGTACCAGTAGATGGATTTCTCTTACATACACAGAACTTCAGTGCAGCAGAAACTGAAAGCATTAATACTTGAGATACATTTCTTAAACATTATTGAAAATTCAATTCTCTGATCTAGTTTCCTAATCAAATTTCTATTTCTGAAAATTAAATTTTGTTGTTCTTCTCATTCCATAGGTTTCTACTGGCATTCTCCATAGACTGCATACAATATGAATGAGTTTATAATGCCTCATACAATTTATGCCTCATGCATTTGATCCTGCATTCCTGTCTCAAGATATCCAGTTGGAAATCCCCTCATCTCTTCAAGGTTTTGCTCAAATCTCACCTTCTCAATAAGACCATTCCTTTCAACACCATCACTACCATAGAGATACTAATCTCTACACCACATTTTACTAGCTTTTCTTTAACTTCTAACATAGTGCATAATTTACTCATTTTCATATTTATTATTTATCAGCTGTCTCCCTCAACTAGATATTTGTATTTTGTTTTATGATAAATACAGACACTGGAGCAGTGCCTTGTGCATAACTGGTGCTTAATAAATATTGATTAAGTGAATGATAAATGATTTCTTTTCAAAGATGTCTACAATTAATATCTAAAATATAACTATTTTTTAAACATGTATTCTCCCCTCCTAATTTGTTCCAAGCATTCCCTGAAACTCATACCAACTTTTTCAATTTAAATCAGGCCACACTAATGGATTAAATTTAAAAAATGTGAACTATGTAACTATAAGCATGCACCAGCCCTCCTAGTTGGTTTCCTCAGTCAGTACCTTCTTACTCATTAGGCTTGGAACTTCAAGCTCAACCTGAAGGAGGCTTCTCTTTTATATGACCATGTAGAAAGTTGTAAACATTTGCTTTTTAAACACTTATTGACTAAAGGAACAAGAGCAATCACAACAAAAAACTTGCAAAATAAACTGTAATGTGTTCCATGTCTTATTAGAGAGTACCTAATGCAGCCTATGGAGAAGGAAATGGCAACCCACTCCATTGTTCTTGCCTGGAGAATCCCAGGGACGGCGGAGCCTGGTGGGCTGCCGTCTATGGGGTCACATAGAGTTGGACACGACTGAAGTGACTTAGCTTAGCAGTGCAGCCTATATTGGCCAGCTTGGGTGTCCATCACAGAATACTACAGACTGGATGCTTTAAAGCAACAGAAATTTATTTCTTACAATCCTGGAAGCTAAGTCCAAGGCAAGTTGTGGGCACTAATCCTATCATGAGGGCCCCACCTGAGTAATCTCATTTAAGGCCTCCTAAAGCCCCATCACACTGAGGGTTAGGAGTTCAACATATGAATTTTAAGAGGATACAAATATTCAGTTCATAATGCAGTCTAATGTTTCTTTTAACATCTGCTTTTTTGATAGCTTCATTAACTTGTTCTAAGTAAGTAACTAAGCAATATATACTATTGGTGAAAAAGCTGAGGTGTAACCAGAAAGTCAGAGAAACTGAGATGAAGTCTGAACTCTGTACCCAAAATTACTGATTTTTCAGTTTTGCTTTCAAGTAGGAAAACTGGACATGAGCTTCAGGTCACCAAGGCATTACCATGTATCTTATAAGCTCACGTATCTTGGACTCCTGCTTTGTACTTAGATCACCTGTCTACTGCTCCAGTTAACTTTCTCACCATCCTTTCCGACACTAACACATGGTCATGAATAATTTATTTTTCCCACACTGGCCTCCATCGACATCACCATTCTGAACCAGAGAAAGCAAGGTCCTCACAGACCCCTAAACTGAGAATGCTTCTAAGGGTCATCTAGCTAAATCTACTGAATGAATAAAATAATAATTTTCACCACACTTGTGCAAACTGTTTCTAAAGCTTTCAGTTATAGGGTGGCTGAGAGACTTGATGCTAGTGCTAATTAAGAATAGTTCAGTTCAGTCGCTCAGTTGTGTCCGACTCATTGGTACCCCATGAACCACAGCACACCAGGCCTCCCTGTCCATCACCAACTGCCGGAGTCTTCCCAAACCCATGCCCATTGAGTCGGTGATGCCATCCAACCATCTCATCCTCTGTCATCCCCTTCTCCTCTGCCCTCAATCTTTCCCAGCATCAGGGTCTTTTCAAATGAGTCAGCTCTTCACATCAGGTGGCCAAAGTATTGGAGTTTCAGCTTCAACATCAGTCCAAACAATGAACACCCAGCACTGATCTCCTTTAGGATAGACTGGTTGGATCTCCTTGCAGTCCAAGGGACTCTCAAGAGTCTTCTCCAACACCAAGTTCAAAAGCATCAATTCTTCGCTTTCTTTATAGTCCAACTCTCACATCCACACATGACCACTGGAAAAACCATAGCCTTGACTAGACAGACCTTTGTAGACAAAGTAATGTCTCTGCTTTTTACTATGCTGTCTAGGTTGGTTATAACTTTCCATCCAAGGAGTAAGCGTCTTTTAATTTCATGGCTGCAATCACCATCTGCAGTGATTTTGGAGCCCCCCCAAATAAAGTCAGCCACTGTTTCCCCATCTATTTGCCATGAAGTGATGGGACCGGATGCCATGATTCTTAGTTTTCTGAATGTTGAGCTTTAAGCCAACTATTTTACTCTCCTCTTTCACTTTCATCAAGAGGCTCTTTAGTTCACCACTTTCTGCCATAAGGGTGGTGTCATCTGCATATCTGAGGTTATTGATATTTCTCCCAGCAATCTTGATTCTAGTTTTTTCTTACTCCAGCCCAGCATTTCTCATGATGTACCCTGCATATAAGCTAAATAAGCAGGGTGACAATATATAGCCTTGACATACTCCTTTTCCTATTTGGAACCAGTCTATTGTTCCATGTCCAGTTCTACCTGTTGCTTCCTGACCTGCATACAGGTTTCTCAAGAGGCAGGTCAGGTGGTCTGGTATCCCCATCTCCTTCAGAATTTTCCACAGTTTATTGTGATCCACACAGTCAAAGGCTTTGGCATAGTCAAGAATAGGAATTTACTGAAAAAATACAGAAAAACATTGTTTCCTTCCCTTTGCTGATATGAAGGAAGGACGAGATTGGCAAGGTTTCTGCACCTCTTCCTGCCTTAAATACAGAAGTGATGCGTCACACATGAAAAGTGTCACAGCTCTGATGGGACTGGGAAGCAGTGACATCCGGGGAAGCTGAGGGTGTCACCAAGGCGCTAGATTTCACGTTGTTGAGCTGCCAGATCAATAGGGACCTTGCATTCTCTGGCCTTCTTGGGAGCTGTTCTTGGGAAGGAATTCATTCCTAGCAGATCTAAAACAGTATAAGGAAAAAGCTGGTGCAGTTGAAAACTTTCTTAGTAACCTTGTTTACAAAGAATAATACAAAGAAATATGTAAAAAAAGAAATCAAATGATACTCACAAGTGGTTGCTGGGGAAAGAAAGATAATCAAACACAAAAGGACAGTAGAGAAATTTTAATAGACACAGTGGCAACCTATTTTTAATGTTTCTGTCACATCTGAAGTGATTTATCTTTTGTTGGCAAAGCAAGGCTGAGGTTTATTACAAAGTTAATGCACATATGAATCATTAATTATTAGCAGTGATCAGTTCTCTATAAAAACTTCTCCTGCTTTCTTAAATGAACATGTCCATCCTGATCCTTATATAGCCCTCGTTTTTTCCTGACCTGATATTTAAAGGAACAGTTAACCTTAAAGGCGCGTGAGAGCTCTGTGCTATGTTCTGAATTATGGTCAAGAGGGCACGGCTGCAAAATTGTTAGAATGGCTGTGATTCATTGGAAGTCATTTTATTGGAGAAATTATGGGTGGAAATCTCTGGGAGGGAATAGTTCAGGCTGCCGTCAAAGCAACTTTCTGAAACCACGATTGAAAGGCAGAATCAAGGTCAGAGTGACAAGCTGACCTCATGTTTTACAGCACAAACTCCAAAGAGGAACCAAGCCATTAAAACAGGGAGTGATGAGAGTAGGTGCGTTCCTTCTGGCCTGGGGACAAATACAAATTTCAAAATTCCTCCCCTGTAGATTTCCTATGTTCCAGCTTCCTTAATATTGATAGTCTGGTCTATGTAAAGACACATAAATTCAATAAGTGAAATATAGAGGGAGATTTTTCATGTTAGCCCAGACCATTTTGATTGTTGAATATCTTGAAACTGACAGCTCAAACTAGTCACTCTGGTGCCCCTTTAGAACCTTGATTGTCTCATTGGTAAGAGCAAGATTCATTTATTATTATTATTTTTTCATATTTTTTTTCATTTATTTTTATTAGTTGGAGGCTAATTACTTTACAACATTGCAGTGGTTTTTGTCATACATTGAAATGAATTAGCCATGGATTTACATGTATTCCCCATCCCAGTCCCCCCTCCCACCTCCCTCTCCACCCGATCCCTCTGGGTCTTCCCTGTGCACCAGGCCCGAGCACTTGTCTCATGCATCCAACCTGGGCTGGTGATCTGTTTCGCCCTAGATAATATACATGTTTCGATGCTATTTTTGAAGCAGCAGGGGGAGTGGAGCCAAAACTATCCTTGATAAATAATGCAATGTATTTAAGTGATACTTCAGTAAATCTTTGAAGGGAGGGTTTTAAAAATTATTTTTAAAAGGTTACTTAGGACTTCTCTCCTGGTCCAGTGGAATTTACCTGCTAATGCAGGGGACACATGTTTGATCCCTGGTCTGGGAAGATCCCAAATGCCACAGGGCAACTAAACCTGTGCTCCGCAACTACTGAAGCCCATGAACCTAGAGCCTGTGCTCTGCTACAAGAGAAGTCATTGCAATGAGAAGCTTGCACAGCACACCTAGAGAGTAGCTCCAACTTGACATAACTAGTGAAAGCCTGAGCACAGCAAGAAAGACCCAGCACAGCCAAAAATAAAATACAATGAATAAATAAATAAAGCTTTAAAATGTTGCTAAATGCTCAGGCCAAAGGCTATCACCTTTACTTAACTTTGTCAACTAAGCAGAAAAATAAAATATTGATATTCTATTGACAGAGACAGAGAAACAGATAGATGAAGAAAGAGAAAAAGAAAAAGAAAAAGGGGAGGGATGGAGAGGGGGAAGAGGACAGAAGAAGGGCAGGGAGAGAATGACTGGCTAAGGCAGATACTAAAGAAGGCTAAAAATAAATCTATATTATATATCAATATGTAGGGAGATACATACATATATGTATAAATGATGAAATTATTAAATGTATTCAACACCAATAAAAATCATAAATACAGTTCCTTGTCAATATTACATCATCACTTTCTTAAAAAAATGGGGTACTGCCTACAAAGCAAAAACACAAAGTTTAAATTTTTTACTTTGTCTTGAACACTTTTATTTCCTATTGGGATACTGACATGGCATCCTTGAACATAATTTATTAAAAATTCCATTCCTGGAGCTGTTCAATGATTTATATAGATGCATGATGGAATGCTACATTTGATGATACACTGAACAATTTCTTCCCAGGGCAGATGCTTAATTATTAAAATATGCATCATGGTTTAGAAGTTTACTAGGCAAAATATATCATAATCAATGATCCAGCTAGATTATCTGATATATCTTCTAATTCTAACACTCGAAACTTCATTCGACAATTTCAAATACTTCTTTTGTTTTTAGATAGACCTAGAGACATGATCTTTATTCTTCTATGGAGCAGGCATTCATGCATCCCAGGCTAGAAGTCAGAGGGGACTGAGAGGAATAAGTTTTGAGGCACTAAGTTGCCTCTAACAAAATGTGTATCTTTCCATTCCCTTGCACTCTTTGTTTGGATTATCTTATGACAAAGCATTCAATAAACACACCATCCATGTTCAAACAGTGGCCCAGGGAGTTCCTGTTATAAGACAAAACTGTCACCTATACAAACTGATATAAAAGACCCCAAAGAAATATTAAATAAATTATTCAAGCATGGATTATAGGAATAATTACTAACATCTGCATTTTTTTTCATTTATTTTTATTAGTTGGAGGCTAATTACTTTACAATATTGTAGTGGTTTTTGTCATACATTGACATGAATCAGCCATGGATTTACATGTATTCCCCATCTAGACCCCCCTCCCACCATCTGCATTTTTAAGGTCCTCAATTCTTTATTAAAATGAAAAACTCACTTAACCTAGAAGTGATTTTTTTTCAAACACACCAATAATATTTTTATTCATTCATTCACTCTTAGAATCTACATGCTGGTCTCACAGCACCTTTGGAGAGTTCTAGGAAACTGCCCAAACTTTTCAGATTGCAAGATTCATTGAAAGTCACGGTGTGATCTAGAAGTGGCTGTGTACAGATGAAGGTGCCTGGGGGTGTATATGGAAAAACAAAGAGAAAAAAATTGTAGCACCTGAGGACTTTCACTTCCAGCCAATATGGAGTAACAGGGATTAGAAAGACCCTCCCTCTTGAAACAGTTTTTAAAATAGATAAAACATGAGAAGCAACAGTTTTTAAGAACTGGGCTGCGGGCAGCATGGTGGAGTGATACTTGAAGAAAGGAAGCAGATGAGACCAGTGCTAGGTGGCCGCGCTCTCTGGAGACAGTTTCCAGACCCAGACGGAAGCTCAGAGATGACAAGGCAGGGGGGAATGTGACCTACGACCGGAGTTAAGAATTGATACCTGGAAAGGCCAAGGCAGATGGAGTACACAGGACTGAGTGCCAAAGGACAGCTGGACAGACAGACAGCTCTGGTGGTTTGCAAGGGTGCATCCTGAATTTCCGCTGAGTACAGATCACCAGTGCGTGCATGTGAGGAAAGGATGTGTGGCTGGGCAAAGAGCCACCTGTAAGATTCAGAAAATGCAATCTTGGAAACCACACTCAACCAAAAATATTTCCTGTTCCCCAAACCCAGGGTGGAAAACCTTATCATTCATGGAGCACTGGGGAGAGTAATTAGCAGGATTTTCCCTCAAGTAGTGGGGAAATTAGACCTAGAAATGAGCTACACTGGTCCCACCCTGTGCTGTGCTTTGCTATGCTGTGCATAGTCGCTCAGTTGTGGCCAACTCTTTGCGACTCCATGGACTGTAGCCTGCCAGGCAGTGTGTTGCCATGCCCTCCTGCAGGGGATCTTCCCAACTCAGGGATCGAACCAGGGTATCCCGCATTGCAGGTGGATTCTTTACAAGCTGAGCTACCTGGGAAGCCCAGTCCCACCTAAAAAGATCAAAAGTGAGATTCCAAAGATTGAACTGTGACCAGTAATAAAAATGCATCTCAGGGCACAGTTCACGAATATTTATAGGAATACAGAAATTATTTGTGATCGAGTTATTACTGATGAAAGAAAGAAAAGAAAGAGAAGTTGCTCAGTCATGTCCAACTCTTTGCGACCCCCATGGACTGTAGCCTGCCAGGCTCCTCTGTTCATGGGATTCTCCAGACAAGAATACTGGAGGGGGTTGCCATTTCCTTCTCCAGGGGATCTTCCCAACCCAGGTATTGAACCCAGGTCTCCCGCATTGCAGGCAGATGCTTTATCCTCTGAGTCACCAGGGAAGACCCACTACTGATGAAAAGATGGCTAAAATGGCTTAAATTTCAAGCAAAGTCTATTTCAGAGGAAAGAATATTCTCAGAAAGAAAGACCATCATTTAATAACAGAAAATGGTTCAGTGCAACATCAGTCTGGCTACATTGATTCATCAATAAAGTTTAAATAAATAATAGATAAACTTAATGACATTACTTTGCCAACAAAGGTCCGTCTAGTCAAGGCTATGGTTTTTCCAGTGGTCATGTATGCATGTGAGAGCTGGACTGTGAAGAAAGCTGAGTGCCGAAAAATTGATGCTTTTGAACTATGGTGTTTGAGAAGACTCTTGAGAGTCCCTTGGACTGTAAGGAGATCCAACCAGTCCATCCTAAAGGAGATCAGTCCTGGGTGTTCATTGGAAGGACTGATGCTGAAGCTGAAACTCCAATACTTTGGCCACCTCATGCAAAGAGTTGACTCACTGGAAAAGACCCTGATGCTGGGAGGGGTTGGGGGCAGGAGGAGAAGGGGCCGACAGAGGATGAGATGGTTGGATGACATCACCAACTCAATAGACATGAGTTTGAGTGAACTCCAGGAGTTGGTGATGGACAGGGAGGCCTGACGTGCTGCGATTCATGGGATCGCAAAGAGTCAGACACGACTGAGCGACTGAACTAAACTGAACTGAAGTTTAATGAAGGTGGACGTTTTCTCTACCGTTCTGCACGCTCCCTGAAGAGCAGCACTGCGCATGCATTTGTGTCCTGGAAGCCCACTATAATATCCTTTCCTCCTTTCTGTGCAGTCTTGTAGACTGTGACTCATCATGTATATAAATGACAATTTGGTTCTTTCCCAAGGAATTAGAGCCCTGTGGAGGGACAGCAAGGGGGAGAGAGTTGACCAATCCATACCAATGCTCCAGGAAGGCTGCCCATTAGTTCTGGCTGACCTGGTTCTGATCCTCCCAGGTTATTCAGGTGTGTCTTCAATTTGATGAGCTACTCAAGCTGACCTCTATCTACCTCTCAAAACTTCATTATAATGTTTTCTCAGTTTCTCATTAAGCCCCAGTCATCCCAGGCTCTTCTCTCTTCATTAAATGTTCCAAGTTCCTCCCTCCAAGGCCTCTGACTGTGTTACTCCTCCTAGTGATCCGTTTCAGCAGTTCTACCTATAACTGGTCCCTTCTCATCTTCTGCAAATCAGTTCAAATGTTACTTCTTCAGAGAGCTCACTTTTTTGAATACTACCTATAGCCACCATCACTCCATTATTCCCTGTAACATAGGGTCAGTACATTGGGGCCCTCAGGCTAAATAGTGCTTACAGCCTGTTTTCCTAAATAAATTTTATTGGAATGCAGCCACATTTATTTTTTAAGATTGCTTGTGGCTGTTTTCACCCTACAGTGACCAATTGGAGTTGCTGGCACAGTGAAAACATGTCTTGCAATGCCTAGAATAATTTCTTCCTGGCCCTTTGAAGAAAAAGCTTGCTGATCCTGCTTCTTAATATGGTTGCTTGTTTCCTTATATATCTTATCACCATCTGCAAATCATCTTGATCATGTCAAGATTAATGTCTTAATGTCTGTCTTTACTCAACACTGTAGGAGTGAGGGAAGTAGGTGACTTGCCTGCTTTTAATTCAATGCCTGCTGAGAGCAGAGCTCAACAAATATTTCTTCAATAGACGAGTAAAGAAAGGGGGTATATATCTTTAACAAGTACTCAGCAATGACTAGCCATGCCACCTCTGGTATTCAATATGCAAAACAGTAAATTGTTCTCATCTTCTTCTCTCAGGCCAGCTTGTTCTTGTGTTCTAGACACAGCTTATGTACCAGGAATGAATTCACCCTCAGTTCAGTGGCTCACACTAGAAGTGGGCATCTGGTAAACAGACCGACCTGAATGCTATGACCATGGGTAGAAAGATGGACTAGACCACATAACTCATTAGCTGGATTTTTCAGGACTGACACTGGAAATGTGGCTAAGGAGTTGGATTTGTCTCTGTTGAGAGATGCCTGAATCACATTTCTTGATCTTTAGGCACTCTTACATTAAACCCACATTGCGCCTGAGCTAATTTGAATGTATATCTGTAATGTGCATGCAAAGCAAGAAAGTAAACATATCTAAGTTAGACTGAGCAAAAATGCAATAAATAAACACAGACTACCTCTCTTGCAGAAGAATGGAATATATGCTTTAAGATTTATCTGAAGAATCATTTGAAGACACGTGTGGCAGGTGGGTGCATCCAGGCAACAGCAAAACCATTGTCTAGTTCAACATGTCCTTACAGAGAACAGACTGTCCTTCTGAAGCCACTGGCACTAACCAACTGCTTGAAGGTGCAATGTCTTTTCACTGATGTGCCTGACGACAGGAAAATCTCCTGGGCGTGCTTAGAGTAGCATTTTTGTTTCATCACTACAGAAATAAAATTATCTAACCATCTTATTTATTTATAGTAAAGAAGTAAAAAGAAGTGTGATTTCATTGCTTTTTTCACCCTGGGAGTTGACTTTACTGTTACGGTCAAAGATTAAATGATTATGACCATAAAATAAAATTTGTTCAATAAAAATATACTAATTGAACACTCAATTTGTGCTCCATTTTGCTCTTGTTTCTAAAGATTTATCAATTAATAACACTGTCAAAAATATACATGATCATAGGTATTGATTTGAATCATATACAACTGACATATGGGAACATGAAGAGACACTCAGATATTTTAGGAACATATAAATTACAAAATTCTTAACATCAACAAAGTTTTGAATAAATTGTCATTTGTCCCTTGTCATGAACCCTAGGCATTCTAGAAAACAAGTAAGACCTGACCATGAAAGCTAGATATTCTGGAAAGCATTTAACAGAAGAAAATTTGTCACATATCATTCAAGCTTTAGCTAAAAATAAGCCAAAACAAAATTTTGTTCTATTTCCCACTCTCTATTGTTATACTAAGAAAATAGTTTCTAAATATTTTATGTATTATCCTGTGAAAGAGAACAGGATTTTGTCACTATTGCATTAACAATGTTTTCAATTTCTAAGTTTTGCTATCACATGCAATTTGCTTTTATTTCAGTTTTTTCCTTCATATCAATTATCTTATATGTCTGGTGTTTTTTTCCTAGTTATTTTAGTCTTTTCCCTATTTCTTATATAATTATGCTGATTATTTCACCAATTTTCTTTGTTTTCTCTTGTTTATGTATTCTTGGACATCTACAGCTTTGGTCTCTTTCTTTTTCATCTTTCATGTACTCTTTCATTTCTTTTCTAAGTTAATCCAAACAACTAATTAATTTACTTTGGATTGTTTAAACATACTCCCCACTAATATGCAGTCAAAGGAATGAAAAGAAGGAATGAAAAAGAAGACAAAATATTCAATTTCGACTTGTTATACTGAAACAGTGACTCATGTAGATTTTGTTCAGATATAGTCTTTCAAAGAAAAATGACTTCTTTCTTTGTACTAAATTACAATCATGAATAGCAGTGAAAACATCACAAAAAATATTTCTCAGTTGACAACATAAATCTGAGGTGAAACCAGTGGCTTAAAAAATAGACCATACTTAAAAATAAAGTAATTAAGTAACCATTCTATCAACCTTCTAACTAAAAGACATTGGTTAGTTAGAAGGTTGATAGAATGGTATCAAGACAGAAGGCAGGGAAGAAGAGTGAGGTTTTGAACTGGGCGGGGATGAAGAATTGCAGGGAGGAAATGGGTGGGAAGGGTCTTTGCAGGGTTTTTGTTTCTGTTTATAAAATTAATTTTTATTAGAGTATAGTTGTTTTACAATGTTGTGTTAGTTTCTGCTGTATGGCAAAGTGAATCAGTTACAGTATGTATACATATGTCCACCTTTTTTTGGGTTTCCTTTCCATCTAGGTCACCACAGAACATTGAACAGAGTTCCCTGCGCTATACAGTAGGTTCTCAGTTAATTCAGTTCAGCCACTCAGTCGTGTCCGACTCTTTGCGATCCCATTGACTGCAGCATGCCAGGCCTCCCTGTCCATCACCAACTCCTGGAGGTTCTCAGTAGTTAACTATTTTAAACATAGTATCAATAGTGTATGGATGTCAATCCCAACCTCCCAATTCATCTCATTGCCCCCTTCGGTACACCCTCTCTGCCTTGATGTCCATAGTTTGTTCTCTACATCTGTAACTCTATTTCTGCTTTGCAAATCAGACCATGTTTCCAGAGTCCAGGTATATGCATTAATATATGGCTGGCAGGTATTTGGTGTGGAGGGTGAGGGATGCTGGGCTGTAGAGTGAGTGATGCTCAGGCACTACATTTCTGCCTGCTTTTGCACTTTTCCTTTTGGTGCTTGTTTTAATGTTCTGAAAGTGTTAATTTCACCCAAGATATTTATTTTATCTGTTTGACTACTTATCATGACAAGGATTCCTCTGGACCTTTTGCCTCTTTTCTACTTGCACATGGAGGAACCCCTTGCTAATAAAAAATCTATTGCTGTTTTTAAACTTGGGCTTCCCAGGTGGTGCTAGAGGTAAAGAACATGCCTGCCAATGCAGGAGACTTTATAAGAGACCTGGATTCGATTCCTGTCTTGGGCAGATCCCCTGGAGGAGGGCATGGTAACCCACTCTAGTATTCTTGCCTGGAGAATCCCATGGACAGAGGAGCCTGGTGGGGTACAGTCCATGGGGCCACAAAGAGTCAGACACGACTAAGGCGACTTAGCACATGACTGTAATACTCTCTATGCACCCTCATTGCCAAACCTGAATAAACTGGCCATCTATTTCAAATATACGCCATGAGAATTAAGTTAAAAAAAATAAAAGAAAAACAGTAGGAACAAATATAATAAAGACTAAATCACATTTAAACATCTGTCTAGAAGTCATTTTAACATACATTCAAGGCATTCCCTATCCTCAAAACACAAAGATGAATATAAGCTTATATATGACAGGATGGAGGGGAGAGGGCAGACTAGCTTTACGCAATAGTGGCGGGGGACGGGGAGTGGGGGTAGGGGTAACTGCTGATGAATCCAGGTATCCATTTTCCTACTTCTAAATAATGAAGATGTGGAAGCTAAACAAAAGTGATAGAAATGAGCTTACTTACAAAACCGAAACAGACTCAGAGACTTAGAGAACCGAGTTTATGGTTGCTGGGGGTTGGGAAGGGATGGGGCAGAGGGATGGTTAGGTAGTTCGGGATGGACACGTACACACTGCTGTATTTAAAATGGATAATCAACAAGAACCTACTATACAGCATAGGTAACTCTTCTCAGTGCTATGTGGCAGCCTGGATGGCAGAGGAATTTGGGGGAGAATGGATACATGTATATGTATAGTTGAATCCCTTCACTGTTCACCATCACAACAGTGTTTATTAATTGGCAATACTCCAATGCAAAAATAAAAGGTTTTAAAAAAAGTAAACGGTGAAGAGTGTGACTTGGGAAACAGGGAGGAAAAGAAATACTTGAATGTCCTTGGCTGTGTACCTATGAGGCGGGTTGCCAAGGGTTTTGTTTTTCTATATGCAAGTCTCAGTAGATAGATGATAGATAGATAGGAAGATGGAAGATAAATATAGAAAATGTATTTTCCTGTAAAAATATCATTACATTTATCACTAAGTTATTTTTAGAAACTGGATTGTCAATAAATTCCTCAGCTTATTTCAACTATCCGTCTCATTTTCTTATGCTGCCTTGAGAAACCTTCTTCTCTGTAACCATAACCAGCTGCATCTAAATGATTTCCTGCACTCATCATGTTAAAAAAGTGTTCAAAAAAAATTAAAAATAAAAAAGTGTTCAAATCATACATGACTATATCTATAACATTAAAAAGTCTCATTAATTTGATCTTTAATTTGATTAATAGTAGAAGAGCATGTATGGTTGTCCATGATCCTTTTTATATTCTTTAAATTTCCCTTAGGAAAAAAGGAACAGTAGGCTGAGTCTGAATTTATTATTTTTTATTACATTGAGCATTTCTGATGTGCTTTAAAATACAAAGAATGTGAGGTATTTTTCAAACATAAATTTCCTCCCATTGTGCTATGTAGTGAACAGAAGTATTTTCTATACAACAGTGAAAAAGATCTTTATGTTCTAAAATAGAAAACATAGTTCATGGTTCTACTGTCTGAAAAAGATCACAGTTGGCTGACTGTGTAATATCTCGATTATTAGTTCTTGGCATATTTCTCTCAGGGGTCTAATTCCAAGGTTGTAAATGCCTACCTCTTGAGGACTGTGGCACTGAATGGAGGTTTTACATGAAGTTTCTCTGAATCAATAAAACATCAGTGCTTAAAACTGACTAAGAGAACCACAAGCTTTTATTGATGTTATTAGCAGTCAAAGCATTTAATGATGACCTATTTATAAGATGCTGTGTTAAATATTATACAATTATTAAAACTGGTGATATTTATTCTCATCCATGTTCATTCCACAAATCCAGACCCAAATATTAAATTTACTGTGAGGACTTTGAGAGTCAACTGTGCTGTGGCAGTGAATTTCAGGAAGAGCTGTGGGAAGATGGCAGCGGGCATTACTATCAGGGAGGCGGTACAGAAATCAGGTTGGCATATGACCTGGCAGTGGTGGAGGGAGAGAAAGAAACCACTAGAGTTGAGGAAAGCAAAGGGTTTAGACTTAAGCAGACTTGGACATCAGTTTCCATGTAGAGGATAGAGAAAAGTAAATGGGTCAGAGGTGAGGCTCAGATTTTTTTTTTTTTTTTTTTACTTTCTCTCTCTCTCTCTCTTTTTTCTTTATTTTTATTAGTTGGAGGCTAATTACTTTATTCCCATAAACAAATTTCGGTCTTCTGGACTTTGGGTGAGAAAGAAAAAAAATAACCTTCACCATTTTAATCCACTAATGCAGTAGGGATTATTTGTTATTTCAGTAGAACAAAGACTTCTGTAACTGATCAAGACATGAGGATTACATATAAACATATAGAAGGTGTGTGTGTGTGTGTGTGTGTGTGTGTGTGTGTATGTATATATATCCTCACACACCCCTTCACTCATGATTGTTCCTAAGCAACTACAGCAGATAGTGCTGGAAAACAACAACACTGCTGCTGAACTGCTAAGCTAGGCTACATAGGGAAGGGAAGACTGCTTTGGAAAACCAAGGGACAGTTGAAATCCCTTCCCCGGTGGAAAAGTGTCAAGTCCCAGATGGCTGGGGAGTGACTGAAAGTAGGCAGACAATCCTTTGGTTCTGGAGACAACTTATCAATAAAAGCTGTTTCCTCTGCTGAGTAGAAAAACAAAACAAATTTGCTAGGTTTCTAGCTGTATATGAATAGTTAAAGTGTTAGTCACTCAGTCGTGTCCGAGTCTTTGTGACCCCATGGACTGCATCCCACCAGGATCCTCTGTCCATGAAATTCTCCAGGCAACAATACTGGAGCAGGTTGCCATTTCCTTCTCCAGGGGATCTTCCCAACCCCAGGATAGAACCCTGGGCCTCCTGCATTGCAGGTGGATTCTTTACCATTTGAGCCATCAGTATAAGGCATAGACATGCTTAGTTAGTCAGTCATGTCTGATTCTTTGCAACCCTATGGACTGTAGCTAGCCAAGCTCCATTGTCCATGGGGATTCTCCAGGCAAGAGTGTTGGAGTGGGTTGCCATGCCTACCTCTAGGGGATCTTCCCAACCCAGGGATCAATCCCAGGTCTCCTGCATTGCTGGCAGATTCTTTACCATCTGAGCCAGCAGGCAAGACCATAAGGCATAGATAAATCACCTTATATTCAAGTCAGTGAATGAATTGTGTGTAAGCCTACATACATATTCAGAATATGTATATGTATCACATATTTATAATGCGTATTTGTCATCTGGGGGATATGTTATATGTACACATGGGATTATTGCTATGAACTGTGGCTGCCTCAAGGCAGGTGGGCAGCTGGCTTGGCCTGTCCAGTCCTACAGGCATGTCTGAAGCTCTGCGCGCTGGTCAGACATCTCTTCAGCAGCAAAGCTGACTTGGTTGTGCAGATTTATATTTTTGGTCTTCTTAGGAAACTGCTAATTTCACTGTATGTAGATTTAATTTTTCCCCAGGAATTCATTAAGTGTTTGCTCTGTACATGTGGAAAGATCTTTATTAATAAAATTGATTTTACTCTAAAAATCTTTTCCCTTCTAAACTTTCTTTGGTGTTTTCTCCACTTCTTACTAGAATCCTGACCCTCATCAAGACGAGGGCTTCCTTCTGTCAAGGCTCCCATGTCACTGAAGTGCATGAGATTACTATAGTGTTTATATAATGTGTTATCTTTGTATAAATATTGCATAAATTATATAAATGTTATATTAACATGTACACAATTGCTGTATTTTAAATGGATAACCAACAAGGACCTAGTGTATAGCACAGGGAACTCTGCTCAATACTCTATAATAAGCTAAATGGGAAGGTAATTTGAAAAAGAATTCTGAATAACTCAATTACTTTGCTGAACACCTGAAACTAATGCAACATCATTAATCAACTATATTCCAATATAGAATAAAAACTAAAGAAAAGAAAGTTACATGTTTTCCTAAAAAATAAATAAATAATAAGAATCTGAAAAAACACTGATACAAATATGATTGTGAAGGTCAGTTTGTCTTCCATATAAACCATGATATCACCCTAGTCCATGTGAGATGATGACAAAGCTAATCTCAGTGTGTTTTTGCAGAAAGGTGAAGTTAACAGGATCCCTTTTAATTTATGCATAGAGGTGCCTTGTGGATCCATAGAGAGACCAGAGTTGGAAATGCCACTCTGTCCACTTTCAGACTGAAAGCAGTGGCTTCAATGCCCACTTTGACCTGCATAAGAAATTACAACTAGGATCTTCTTTGCATTTTATGTCTATGAAAAAACTGTCAGGGATAAGCTATTTTTTTGGCTCTCATTTGCAAATGAAATATGATGTTCTAACACTGCCAAAACTGAATCTTTCTGAAAGCTAATAACATAATCTTCAGGATCACTGATAGCCAGTTTTCTCGCCAAATACAGTGAAATTAGACTTGAAAAGGAAAGTGTTTTTTTTTTTTTAAAAGGAATGGAGAAATGTAGCAGGCTGATGGTATCACTGCCTGGAGCTCTACCGTCATGAGGACGTCCTTCACTGACCTTCTCCTTCTACATGACGCATGACAAGCTCCCCCACCATCCTGGCCCCCTCGCTGGTGAGGGCAGGGACCCTCATTGCACATTTTCAATTGGCAACATGATTTTCCTTTAGGGCTTTTGCCTATTATTCTTCTGGCTTATTTACAGCTGGTACTGGTGCTAAAATATGTTATGGTTGGACACGTAAAAGGTAGTCTGTCCCCTCTCTTGGCAGTTTGATAAAATGAGTTCAATTTTCTTACTGGTTCCTGTCTCTAGAGACAAGCAGAATAATTGGTACCCGAAGACCCGTCCAGTCAGGCTTACACTTAAAAAATGAGAATAAATGGTGACAGAAAATGTATTCACTGTGCGAATATAAAATGTTGGGACACATCATTTTATTGTCTCATGTAATGAGGATTTGGAAATGTAACATACTTTTTCATGTTAGATAATGAAAAAAAAGAAAAATTTGTATTCACACAACTAACAGTAATATATACTAAAGATTTGTGTGGATTTTTCCTAATATGGCAGAGTTTCAAGACAGACAAGTAAAAAAAAATCCCATATGGTGCTGACCACGGCAGGTCGGATTCCTAAGTTATCATTTAGAAGATAAGCTATGTGGGTCCCATGGGAGCATTGCCCCCTTTAGCCACATATATGTGAGTGGTTATTATAGTGTGGTTTTGTCAAGGAAACTTAGCAACGAGATAAAGTAACAGCTGTATATTTTGCCGAGAAGTTTGCTTAGGAAGGCAGTTGCCATGGGAACGCTTGGCAATAGCCATTTGATTCTGGGCCTTATGAAAGCGATGAGTTTACTTTGTCTAGATTATTTTCCTTGCACTGGCAACTTCTGGAAGGAGAAAAAAGATGACTAAATAGTCTTTTCCAGACATTTGCATATTAAAAAAACAATCCTCTTCATGTTTGAATAGATGTAAAGAAGACATTATTGACAGACTTCTTCACCAGTGAATCAGGTACTCATGCCAACAAATACATATTGTGTACATTCACTGTATTTCAAAAGAGCTCAGACTGACTCAGCTATGCATTGCAGCACCGCTTCACACAGATGGGTCACATTCAATTATAAGTCTTCAGAGATGTGCCTAAAATACTTGCAGCTGGAAGATATGTGTATATATATATGTATGTGTGTGTATATATATGTGTGTGTGTATATATATATATATATATATAGTCTTATGAATGAGCAAAAATGAAGTGAACTATACTCCATGGGGAAGTCTCTCAATGGAAAATCTGGTAAACAGGCTCTTGGGAAAAAAAGAAAAACAAAACAGGAAACAGATGCTGACTGATAAGAATTTGCTTATTTTAACCGGGAGACACTGCTTGTGTACATATTGTGTACATTCACTGTATTTCAAAAGAGTTCAGACTCCCTCAGCTATGTGCTGCAGCCCAGCCTCACAAAGATGAGTCACATTCAATTGTAAGTCTTCAGAAATGTGCCTAAAATAGCGTGCATGGGGCTCCAAGGAGGGTTTGGCAAGCCATTTTTCTCCCTGCAGGTGGCAGGGCTTCAGGGAACAGAAATATCTGGATGAAGAAATGAATGGATCACTTCACCTTTGAGACATGCAGCAAGCACTTCAAATGTAGGAATTCAAGATGGCCTGGAGCCCTGGACACCTACAGAGCTTGAATTTACTGCACAGTCCTGGGATATCTGCCTTCCAAGCCAAGGTTGCACATCACCAAACAAGAGGCAAGTTCATACCCCTTCCTTAGCTGTCTCCTTCCCCTGGGCCTCCACATCAGGCCTTACTGAGAAAACCGATTTATTCTGCACTTGACAAAGCTGGAGCACGTCCCACACATACTGGGATTACCCTGGGTTGAGGGACAGATCATCTTCCACCCAAGACCCCAGTCCTTTCGGTTAAGGTAAGCTCAGAAAGCCTGTGGAAGGGCAAAGGTAGGAGAAGCAGATGCTTTTTTAAGTCTAAGGACCAAGAAACTTCCAGCTTCTGACCTTTAATTATTTTAGCATGATCTACCTTCCCCTGGTAGCTCAGAGGTTAAGGCATCTGCCTGCAATGCGGGAGACCTGAGTTCGATCCCTGGGTCGGGAAGATCCCCTGAAGAAGGAAATGGCAACCCACTCCAGTATTCTTGCCTGGAGAATCCCATGGAGCCTGGTAGGCTACAGTCCATGGGGTGGCAAAGAGTCGGACATGACTGAGCGACTTCACTTTCACCTTCCACGATGGCTTCCTTGGTGGCTCAGATGGTGAAGAATCTGCTTGCAATGCGGAGACCTGGGTTTGATCTCCAGGTTGGAAAGAGGAGGGCATGGCCACCCACTCCAGTATTCTTGCCTGGTGAATCCCTCTGGACAGAGGAGCTTGGCGGGCTACAGTCCACGGGATCGCAAGAGTCGGACATGACATGGCAGCTAAACCACCACCACCACCAAGTCAACAGTGGCTCTGGGGGTGGAGAATCCGGGGAACTCCCTTAAATTCATCTGGAGAAGCTGACTCCTGATGTTCTTCGGGCTGCTCTGACAGGGGAAGGTGGTTTCACAGAAACAAGCGCCCTGTTTTGCCGGGTGTGTTAGCCTGATGGTGCTCTGCTCCTGGCCTGTCACTTTGCCAACCAAGGTCCTTCTGGTCAAGGCTATGGTTTTTCCAGTGGTCATGTATGGATGTGAGAGTTGGACTGTGAAGAAAGCGGAGTGTTGAAAAATTGATGCTTTTGAACTGTGGTGTTGGAGAAGACTCTTGAGAGTCCCTTGGACTGCAAGGAGATCCATCCAACCAGATCAGTCCTGGGTGTTCATTGGAAGGACTGATGCTGAAGCTGAAACTCCAGTACTTTGGCCACCTTGTGTGAAGAGTTGACTCATTGGAAAAGACCCTGATGCTGGGAAAGATTGAGGGCAGGAGGAGAAGGGGACGACAGAGGATGAGATGGCTGGATGGCATCACCGACTCGATGGACATGAGTTTGAGTAAACTCTGGGAGGTGGTGATGGACAGGGAGGCCTGGCGTGTTGTGATTCATGGGGTCGCAAAGAGTCAAATACGACTGAGCAACTGAACTGAACTGAACTGAACTGAGGAATTCTGACCCAGTCAGCCGAGGAGATGAGAATGGGACTTTCAGAATAATTATGATGGTGAACATTTATTTCATGTGCATTACATGTCTGACACTGTGAGACCGAAGCATTACTTCCCTATATCTTCAAAATGACTCAGAGATGTCAAGGCTACTATTGTGTCCCCTTTAGAGGTGTGGAGGCCTTGCAGCTTGCCCAGTTCTCTAGGTGGATTCTTTCAGCACTGGTGTCAGGGCAAGCTGTCTGACTCTAGAGGCTGAGCCCTGAGCCCCTTCCTACACTCAAGCTGCCCTTGCCTCCCACAGCTTGGAGGTCAGTGGCACCAACCCCTACCTCCTCCAGCCTCTGTGGACAGCAAGGGGCTCCTGAGCTTGTCACCACTGGCTCTCCAATCCACATTTCCCCACACACTTCTCATTTAATCTTACCATAGATCTGGAGTCTACTCAGCTGTTTGGAAATGTCTTGGAAGTCCTAATGCACCCATGATGCTGATTAATTTGACTGTTGATAACCTCATTTTAAATTGTTCCCAGGACTTCCCTGTTGGTCCAATGGTTAAGAATCCACTTTCCAGTGTAGGGAACGCAGGCTCCATCCCTGGTCTGGGAACTAAGATCCCATATGTCTCGGGACAACTAAGCCCACGTGATACAACTACAGAGTCTGAGTGCTGAAACTAACTGGATGCAGTCTAGTATAAATAAATAATTGTTCTCATTTGAGTCTATATATATATATACATATATATGAAATAAAATGAGGGTCACATAAAAGTGGAATATAGAGGCTACAACAATGTAATCACAGAATTTAGAATTTGACCAGAGTCCCCTTAGTTTCAGAAAGTTTTAGCAAAAATCAGTAGCATTATTTTAGAGACGTTCTTTTTTTCTGATTTATTTTGTTATCTTGTTACCTTGCTTCCCCACTTCACTGAGTATATACAAAAAAGGCAAAGGGAATTGGCGGCAGATTTAGTAGGCTCTCAGAGCCGAGGAAGAGAGTGCATTGAATTGTGGATGCCAAAAGCGGTATCCATTTGTGATGGCGTGCACACCCAGAAAAGGCATGGGATGAACTGGGAGATTAGGACTGACATATGTACACTACCATGTGAAGAGAGATAGCTAGTGGAAGCTACTATATAGCACAGGGAGCTCAGCTCAGCGCTCTGTGATGACCTAGAGGGGTGGGAGGGGGTGGGAAGGGAGGTCTAAGAGGGAGGGGATATATGTATACATGTAACTTATTCACTTCATTGTACAGTGGTAACTGACACAACATTATAAAGCAATTATACCTCAATATAAAAAGAAACAGTAACAACAGAAACAACATAGAACTATTAGTACCGATGCTACACCTGCTCAGATGCTATCTCATGAGACCTGCTCTGCTCTGAACCTGCTTTCTAGTGGAGAAGAGCAGTTCCTATAAACACTCCAAAGGTATTTTCTTGTGGAAAACACAGTATGCACTTCAAAAACATCACCTGCAATTGAGCGAGTCATCCTTGTGCAAGGTTCTTTTAGAAATAATGCCAGGCTATCTTCATGAGGGAGCAGCTGAACTCTGGAGTGAATTACAAAGACTGTTAGGAGGGTACATGCTGGAATTATAAGAAACTAAGATCTCTCACCCTGCCTGTCAAATCCAGACCAGGTATGACATTTATTATTTTCTAAGTCTCCCAGTATATGTTTATCTTTCTTCCTTATCCTGATATACATATATATGTATGTGTGTGTGTATATATATATATATATATACATATATATATAAACTCTATATAAATACACATAGAAAAGTTTGATCCAGATGTTGAGATATTGTTTTCTGTTGGGATGGACAGAAATGGAAAAACAAAATTGATTCTGCTTCATCGTATGAATTTCTGGGTCACCAAATCCAACATTTGATCTCTTGAAGATTTTTGGAAGTGGTTCCATATATATAATCAAATAAGCACTGAAATTAACTTTGGCTTTGAAGCAAAGTGGAACTGGAGATGTCCCCATAGGAATCTAGTTCTAACACAAATAGAGGTTTGGGAATGCTATTAAATTGGTATGTTAATCAATCAGACGTGTTTCCACGATCATTATTGTTGTTTACCATCATAATTATAATGATCAACTGCTGGGTTATTTGCCCACTTCCCTCCTCCAGTCCTCTTACTGAGAACTGACCCTTTTGCAAACCCATGTGGACACTTGGGTGACCCCAGCACCTGCAATGGTCTTGTATTTTGGTAGCAGTGAACTGACTTAGATTTGGCTAATCACAGCTCATTCCCAAGGACTTTAGTACTGAGACTGAGACTAAGAAACCCATGCAGTTTCTTCCCCAAGACGGTATCCTTACCATGTCGAAAACTTTTGGCAGCCTTGGCGTCACCATGGGGACAGGAGACAGAGGAAGCCAGCTGCAGAGGGGAATGGGGCAGACAGAGAGAGGATGTCTTTAGATTCCTATCGGGTTTCTGAACTCACTAAGTATGTGCTCTTTGGGTGTCCTTTCTTTCTTCTCCAAGTGTTTCGTTCTGAAAATAAATACATATTTTTAAGAAACTTTGTAAGTAAACTGCAAAATGGTTCTGTGCTTAAAGAATTATCATAGAATTGTGAGTGCAAATGACCATTAGAATAATCAGTAAATAACACCACATTTTAAATTATCCTCAGAAGACTCAGGTCTGCCACAGTGAATGGCACAAATGTTCAGGAAAGCAAATTTATAAGCAACTAAAACATCTGAATAGCCTCAAAGCAATTCAAAACGTGCAAACGTGACGTAAATACATGAACATGGGAGGAGAAGCTGGAAAAGATTCAAGGAATGTATTCTCTCAAAGCACTAATAGCTTTAGAGAATTGGGTAACACATTTCCGATGGGCCAGACAACATCTTCATCAAATAATTTTTGTTGTTTAATAGTGACTGTGAATTAGCATTTGGTGGTAGATGAGAAGGAATACAAATATTTGTCATGAAAGGTTTTATCATATTTACCCCAAGCTATAGAAAATTGCTTATTTATTATAATCCGAATCACCTATTTTAAGCATAATTTTCCTTTTATCTAGGATAGACTATAGCATTCCTCTGATGCTCACAATACTTCTAAATATATTAATATTCTTTTTGGTATCTCTCTCCCAAGGTTTAATCTGAGCTTTGCATGTTAAAGGTTTCACACGAGATGTTTTTAAGGAAAAAGAATTACACAGATATTACATTAAGATTTCTGTTAAATAAATTCTAACAGAATAATCTTTTTATCATCATTCAACGTGGAACAGATATCAAGTAAATGTCTTTCCTTTATCAGACAGCTCTGACCTAATGCATCAGACTTTAAAATATATAAATTCAAAACAAAGGTATGGAATAATACATACCATTTTGTGTTCATTGCCTGGGAATGAAATAAATCACCTTCCCCTTTAAAATTAAAATTTTAGATAAACACAAGTTTCCAATGTTTTTGCAAATCTTTTTGTTTTTTCCAATAAAATAACTGTATTTTACCTTCTCTTTGTCTCAATAATTTGTAACTTGGAAATAAATGTAAGCGTATTTGCAAGACTACAACAGAGAATCTTTTTTTCCCCCCGAACCATTTGGAGATAAGTTGCCAACATGATGTCACATCCTGCCAAAATACTTCAGTGTTTCTTACAAAGAAGGACATTCTCCTACATAACCCAAATACATCAAAATCAGGAAATTGGCATTACACATTATCACCATCTAATTTAGAGACCCATCCAAGTTTTGCCAACAGTTCCAATATCCCCTGGGAAACTAGAAGATCCTACTCAGATGACGCACTGCATTAAACTTCCCTGTCTCTTTAGCTTCCTTCCATCTGAAAGAGTTCTCAAACTGCCCTTGTCTTTCATGACCTTGAGACTTCTGAAGATTACAGGATGATTATTTTCACAAATTTCCTTGAATTACAAGACTTTAATGGAATCATGAAGAAAAGTTACTTACTCCCTCACTGTTTCCAAAATGAAAATATTTAACAATTTTAGATAAAAATATATAAATATTATCTCAATTGTCTACCAAATAAGAAAACTCACACATGGACACACAACTGTTGCTGTTGTTTAGTCACTAAATTGTGTCCTACACTTTTGCAACTCCATGGACTGTAGCCTGCCATGCTTCTCTGCCCATTGGATTGCTCAGGCAAGAATACTGGAGTGGGTTGCCATGCCCTCCTCCAGGGGATCTTCCTGACCCAGGGATCGAACCTGGGTGTCCTGCATTGGCAGGCAGATTCTTTACCACTGAGACACCAGGGAAGTTCCAACAGACAATAGTTAATGAGCAAGCATTCCTCTTGGTTCTCTAGAGTACACCACTAGGTCTCCTCCCCTGGCTTATCTCTATCCAGCTATAAGACACGGAACAGAATGGGCATCTCACTGACTTTATTTTAAATTATAGACCAGGTCTGCAAAGAGGTCATTTCATCTGAATCACGCAGTGTAAAGGTTGTGGATTAAAGAGAATTTTCAATTTAGTATTTTACTTGGCTTTCAATGCATTAACGGCTAGAAAGGGAAAAAGCATTATTCAGTCTCTTCAGTCTAAATGGAATGTTAGGAATTCCTAACTATACCTTTGGGTCTACCTAAACACAGCAATAATAATTACTTAGTCATCTAGCCAGTCCATTCAGTTAGACAACTTGCTTAACATTTTTCCCTTCTCCTGATAGGATGGGATAATTGCCTGTATTACTTCCATTCACTGTAGCAGCGTTACCATGACCTTCCCTGCAGAAGTTAACAAACCTGCACCTGCAATTATTTTCTTTTTTGTTTGTTTTCTTTTGCTTTGGGGGTTACAAATATTGGCACATTTTGTATGTCACCAAGGAGCCAAATGGTAAACTGCATTATTTCCGTTTTCTAACCCATGAGTTTAGCCAGTGTATGTAACAGAGTATTTCACTGTAACAGAGCAGTTCTGATCATTTTATGCTAGATTTATCATAGTAGAATTAGTAAATGGCATTACAGGAGAGCAGAACCTTAGTTAGAGAAATCTCTCTGACCCAGGGTGGGGGCATGATGCGGGTGTGTCTAGAATTTTGTGGTGGGAGATAGATGGATAGAAGCAGCTGTCTGGTATATGTTTAAGTCTTAGGCTTCTTGCTCATTGTTTGAAAATGTTATGCTTACATTGATAAGAAAAATAATTAAGATAAGGCTTCCTGAAATAGAGATAGTTTCAAATTCTCTTCCACAGTCATGATATAACTCCTGAAAGCTGTGTTATGTTTCAGGTTAATTTAGATTTGTGATGTCCAGGGAACAGTTTGGTAGTCATCTACAAAGCATCAGTTTAAAGGGAAGACTTGATGGGAGACATGCAATTACCTGGGAGGAGTGTTCTCCAGTCTCTGCGGTTGTGACAAGGAAGAGGTGTGACCCTTTCATTGCTGATTTCTAGGTAAGGACTAGATTGTTACTTCTTATTTTAACTTAACAGTTTTGCAAGAAATTCTCTTTCCTATTTCTTAATTTTATAGCACTCTGGGCATATGCAAACAAAGAAAACAATAGTATGAAATTAATTGCTGGATTGAAATCATCATACAGGAAAGAAAGAGTTGATCTTTTGCCCAATAAGAGAGACACTATAGAACTGAGATTCTGGGAGATATTGAGTAGTAGTTCCAAATAGACACAATACATTTTGGGGGGAAAAGAGTGAGAAAAAATACCCTGAGGCTATCAATGCCTATTAAGAAGTGGATCAAAGGAAATAAATGATTATAGCCTTAAAAGTAAATTTTTACCAGCATAATGAAAATAGTAAATATCATACTTCACAGGGGAAACAGATGAGTAGTTGAACCATAATTTACCCCACCACAGCCAGGATCTTAGTGGCTGGCAATTAGTATTATAAACAGGAAAGGGGATCATAATCCAACAAATTTGGGATCTGGCCAAGAAGAAAACTGATCCTAAAGAAGACATTCTAACTGAAAAATTTATCTTCAACAATAAGCAGCAATGTTGCATAAGTCCTTAGCAGTTGAGTGCAATCAAAAAGGCATGGATAACTTTTCATTTATAAAGGGGGAAAAATAGTTATTTTAATATTTTATCCATAAACAGCATTCTCTCAAAATATACTGTGTTCTGCTTACTAATGGAGAGGACAAAGAAATACCTGCAAATAGAAAGTTTGAAAAGAGAAGACAGTTTTCTACCCCTCCAAGCAGATGTTTACTTCTCTTTGTTGGAGCTCCTATAGTCACTGTTTAAACACCTCTGGTAGCAAGAAATGCACATCCATCAGTAGATGAAGTATTCCTTCCATTTCCTAAGAGATATATTTTTAAAGAGCCCAAAACACTAATTCGAAAAGAGACATGCATCCCAGCATTCACTGCAGCATCATTCACAATAGCCAAGATATGGAAGTAACTTAATGGATGAAAGGATAAAGAAGCTGTGATGTGCAAATGTGTATGCATGCACACACACACACACACACACACACATGTAAGCAAATAACTTCTTAATGCTTGCTCTGCAGAGAAGTGAAATAAGTTAGCAAAGCAATTGAACATATTACTAAAGCAAAAAAGGGGGCTTAAAATACCCCCATCTCTGAGTTGAAGGTATACTTTTTCAGCTTGATTGTACAGATAATCACCCCATTTCTGGGCTCTGCTTTGTTAGCAGAGACAGTTCTTGAAGTTGATATGCTTTGTGCTCATGCACCGAAGTAATAAATGTTGCCCTTGCAGACACATTCCCACTGCTCCTGTAGTAAATTCTTTGCCTGTGAAACTGCCTTGGGAGCGCTAGGACTGTGCTGTCTACACCATCTGCAACCACTGGCCCCGCTTCCAGCTGAGTTCACTTGGTTCTTCATCTCCTCTACTGGTGAAGCTGAGTCTCTCAGCGAGGGCTGCTTTGGATGGACTAAAAGGAGGTTTGATCTGTCTTCTGTGTGCATAGGAAGCCTGGACCTCAGCCAAGAGTGCGTCCCCTGTGCCCAGTGTGGTCATTTCTCACTTTTGCCCTGCCGGATTGCTTGACTGTGCAGGCCAGCTCTGGGCATCTCTCTCCCCAGGGACTACATTGCCATGGGGCATCAGATTCTCTGAAATGCTTTGATCTTTCAGAATCAATGGCATGACCCTATCTGGAAAGCCACGATGCTCAGACTAGTACCAAAGGAGACCCAGTAGAATGGTGAACTGTCGAGAAGGATGCTGTCCTTATCTCGGACGTCCTGCTGGCATCCAGGTGAGGAGATGCAGGGTCTGTGGGCCTGTCTCCAGGCAGCACAGTGGCTTCAGGCCTGTCTTTCCTCTTCGTCCCTCATGTGTCTCTTTAAAATGAAAGTGAAAGGAAGTGAAGTCGCTTAGTCATGTCTGACTCTTTGTGACCCTATGGACTATAGCCTACCAGGCTCCTCCATCCATGTGATTTTCCAGGTTAGAACACTGGCATGGGTTGCCATGCTCTCCTCCAGAGGAACTTCCTGACCCAGGGACCAAACCTGGGTCTCCCACATTGTAGGCAGACGCTTTACCGTCTGAGCCACCAGGGAAGTCTTTAAAATAGGACAGAGTTAATGTCTATCTCAGAGGGAGGTTTTGAGGGCTAACGAGGCATTAAAGGTAATGCCATTCAGAACAGTGACTGGTTAAAATAATAAGCCCTCTATTAATATTCTTTAATAGCACGGAAGCTCTTTTTTGGTTTGTTTGTTTTTTCATATGATGCTATTCTAGAAAGACTTCATTTAAATTGATTGCATTGCCAATATGCATCTTTCAACTAAAAAGAGTAAGGCAGTAAGAAATTGAAGTTTTAAGTCTCTTGACATCCAGTCACATAGGTGCTTTTGGTCCCATTTCTACATAAAACAATTAAAGAATATGCAGCTTATGAGAGATACTGTGCACTGTGTGTGCATGTTCAGTTGCTTCAGTCAAGCCCAACTCTTTGGGACCCCATGAACTGTAGCCCACCAGGTTCCTCTCTCCATGGGATTCTCCAGGTAAGAATACTGTAGTGGGTTACCATGCCCTCCTCCAGGGGATCTTTCTGACCCAGGGATTAAACCTACGTCTCCCACCACTCCTGCATTGCAGGCAAATTCTTTATCACTGAGCCACCTGAGAAGCCTGTGTAGGCACTATATAAGGTTACACTGCACAAAGGGTCCCATAATTCTCTGGTTCCTGAGGGGGGAAACTCAGAAGTTCTAATGCATACTTGTCAAAATTAAATTAGAATAATGTTACTCGTTATGTGTTGTGCTGTAAGAAACATTATATTTGGCATATTTTAAATAAAACTAAATGAAATAAATACAAGTGAAAAGTTCAGCTATTCAAAATAATTGACTTTTGAGTTTTGTGACTTTCACTGGTGGAAATTTGGTGATTTTTTAGCGCATCAGGCAAAGATAGTTCAGAGTCCGATTTACCCTTTACAAAGCCATTAAGAGGCCCCTAAATCATAGGCAGCCTTGGAGGAAGGCATGGCAACCCACTTCAGTAATCTTGCCTGAAGAATCCCATGGGTAGAGGAGCCTGGTGGGCTACAGTCCATGGGGTCGCAAAGAGTCGGACATACACAAAAACATTGGCAGACTGTCTCATTCAGGACATCGCATTCTGTCAAGTCCTCTTTTGGAATGCTGAGGTTTGAGCTGATGAGAGCAAGAAAGAGAAATTCTGCATGTGACTAAAAACCATTTAAGCAATGGTACCTACAGGATAACACTAAGATTCTGAGTTGTGATTAGAGGTGGCTGTGAAACCTAAGGGGTTTTTTCCTGCCAGCAGGACAAACCTCATTCTACCCTCTGAATACTTCATACAAGGTAACAGATTTGTTTGTTACAGGCAGCATTAACAGCGATGCTATAATACCACTTTGGAATCAAGGCCATATGATTCTACATTCTGAGTATATATTAATGCTCATAGTATGGATTCTTTTTTCCCTCACATTCCCATGCACATTGCATTTTATTTATCTGTGAAATGTAGACAAATACATTTCCAAGTAATTTTGTTTTAAAATTGTTATTTGAGTTTCAATCTGCTGACTTTACTTTGTTGATCTTTATTTAACAATAGTATGAGTTACCTTTTAAATCATGTGATGACTTGACAGACAATGGATTGTACTTAGATTTCAGAGCTAATCTTGCAGTTATTGCCATTTCATGGTTCTACATTATGCTTTGATGAGACCCACGTGATTTGGGTCTAGGGACATGTCTCCTGCTTGTTGTGACTCTTTGGGCAATTTCATGTTTTATTTGCCAGCATCCATTTGTGGCAAATTTGTGCCAGCTCAGCTTCTGGGGGACAGGTGGCTGATTGAAATGGCAATTAGCTGATGGCTCTGTTGGTAGAGGTTGTGCACAGAAATTTTATGACATTCTAATGCAGACACCAAGGCTGTGTGCCAAGGGCAGTCTGACTGAAAACTTTATGAAGATCTAGAAACAAGCTTTCCAAAACTCTGGCACTTACAAATGTGTGTGTGCTAAGTCACTTCAGTTGTGTCCAAGTCTTTGTGACCCTATGAACTGTAGCCTGCCAGGATCCTATGTCCATCAGGATTCTCCTAGCAAGAATAGTGGAGTGGGTTGCCATTCCCTCCTCCTGGTGGTCTTCCCAACCCAGGGATTGAACTAATGTTTCTCACATCTCCTGCATGGGCAGGCAGGTTCTTTAACACTAGTGCCACCTGGGAATCCCCCCAAAATACACAGACTAATAGAAAAATACCAAGATTAAAAGTTTAAAAGTGTATATTCTTAGTGGGTTTGCTAATGTCAATGCATGTTATTCTCAACATCTTTTCTTATGAACTATTTTTGTGGCTGCAGTCCATGAAAAATTTTTGCTCTTTATATCTAAAAATTTTAAACTCTATATATCTATATACAATTCCATATCTCTGTCACTTGCCACCCCACCAAAAAGCCTGTGATAATATTAAGAAATAATGTAACTATATTACTGAGAAAATAATTATAAACGATTGACCAAAGTTTATGCAGTCATTATTCATTTTTTTCAAATGTTTACACCAACTTTTTTGAGGTATACTTTGAAAAGCACAAAATGTACCCATTAGCAGAGTACATCATGAGAAACGCTGGGCTGGAAGAAGCACAATCTGGAATCAGGATTGCTGGGAGAAATAGCAATAACCTCAGATATGCAGATGACACCACCCTTATGGCAGAAAGTGAAGAACTAAAGAGACATTACTTTGCCAACAAAGGTCCATCTAGTCAAGGCTATGGTTTTTCCAGTGGTCATGTATGGATGTGAAAGTTGGACTATAAAGAAAGTTGAGCATCGTAGAATTGATGCTTTTGAACTGTGGTGTTAGAGAAGATTCTTGAGAGTCCCTTGGACTGCAAGGAGATCCAGCCAGTCCATCCTAAAGGAGATCAGTCCTGGGTGTTCATTGGTAGGACTGATTCTGAAGCTGAAACTCCAGTACTTTGGCCACCTGATATAAAGAGCTGACTCATTTGAAAAGATCCTGATGCTGGGAAAGATAGAGGGCAGCAGGAGAGGGGGACAACAGAGGATGAGATGGTTGGATGGCATCACTGATTTGATGGACACAGGTTTGGGTGAACTCCAGGAGTTGGTGATGGACAGGGAGGCCTGGCATACTGTGGTTCATAGGGTTGCAAAGAGTTGGACACGACTGAGCGACCAAACTGAACTGAAAGAGCCTCTTGATGAAAGTGAAAGAGAAGAGTGAAAAGTGGGCTTAAAGCTCAACATTCAGAAAACTAAGATCATGGCATCCGGTCCCATCACTTCATGGCAAATAGATGGGGAAACAGTGGCTGACTTTATTTTGGGTGGCTCCAAAATCACTGCAGATGGTGATTGCAGCCACGAACTTAAAAAACGCTTACTCCTTGGAAGGAAAGTTATGACCAACCTAGACAGCATATTAAAAAGCAGAGACATTACTTTGCCAACAAAGGTCTGTCTAGTTAAGGCTATGGTTTTTCCAGTGGTCATGTATGGATGTGAGAGTTAGACTATAAAGAAAGCTGAGCACCAAACAATTGATTCTTTTGAACTGTGGTGTTGGAGAAGACTCTTGAGAGTCCCTTGGACTGCAAGGAGATCCAGCCAGTCCATCCTAAAAGAGATCAGTCCTGCGTGTTCATTAGAAGGACTGATTCTGAAGTTGAAACTCCAGTACTTTGGTCACCTGATGCGAAGAGCTGCATCATTTGAAAAGACCCTGATGCTGGGAAAGATTGAGGGAAGGAGGAGAAGGGGATGACAGAGGATGAGATGGTTGGATGGCATCACAGACTGGATGGACATGCGTTTGGGTGAACTCTGGGAGTTGGTGATGGACAGGGAGGCCTGGCATGCTGTGGTTCATGGGGTTGCAGAAAGTCAGACACGACTGAGTGACTGAACTGACTGAAGGGTAGAATTCAATGAGTATTTTTTCTTAAAAAAAAAAACAAAACAACTATTTTATAGAGCAGTTTAAGCAGAGAAATCGTACAGAAAATAAAATGAGTCCACGTAAAATCTCCCCCTTCACTGACAAATTCTCTGTGATTACTGACATCTTATATTAGTGCAGTGTGTTTACTAAAACTGAAGAACCTACACATATTTTTCATTGACCAAAGTCCATAAATAACTAGTGTTCACTTTTTGTGGTGTAGAGTTGTAGGGGTTTTGATAAATGCCATATATGCACGTTTAGAGTATCATACAGGATAGATTTATTCCCCTAAGCTCTCCCCACTCTCAGTCTATTCATCCCTCCTTACCCAGACCCCTGGCAACCACTGATCTTCATGGTTATGCCTTTCCAGATCATCATATACTTGGAATCCTACCACATACAGATTTTCACCCTGTATTCTTTGACTAGCAATGTGGATTTAAGGTTTTTCTGTTTCTTCTCAAGGCTTGATATTATTCCTGGAGAATATTTTATTATTGGATAATATTCCATGGCATAGAGGTACCACACTTTGTTTATGCAACTACCCATTCAAGAACACCTTATTTGCTTTCAATTTCCTGTTAATTATAAAGCTTTTATAAATAAATAAGGATATTTTCAATTCCATTTATTTCTGCTGTAGTTTCTTTGTTTTCTTCTGTTTGCATTGTATTTAACTTGCTCTTCTATTTCATTTTCCTAAGGTAGAAACTCAGATTATTGAATTTTAAGCCTTCTCTTCTAATATATGTACTCAATGCCATAAGTTTCCTTTTAAGCTCTGCTTTTGCTATATCCTCTATATTTTCATGCTTTGTATTTTCAATTACACTTAATTCAGAACATTTCAAATTTCTCTTGGGATTTCTTGTTTGACTCATGTGCTATTTACTAGTGTGTTTTTTCATCTCCAACTATTTTGGTATTTTTCTTGCTATCTTTTTGTTATTGATTTCTAGTTTAATTCCATGTTGGTCTGAGGACATTCTTTGCATAGTTAATATCCTTTTCACTTTTGAAGGTCTGTTTTATAGTCCAGTATCTGGTCTATTTTGGTACATGTTCCATGTGAGTTTTGGGAGACTGTGTCATCTGCTATTGTTGGGTGAAGTATTCTAACAATGTTGGTTAGATACAGTTGCTTCATGGTGGTGCTGAATTCAGTGATGTCCTCAGTGATACTCTGCCTGCCAGGATTGCCAGTTACTGGCACAGGGATATTGAGGTCACCACCTAAGATAATGCATTCTGTCTTTTTCTTGCAGTCCGATTAGTGTTTGCCTCATTCATTTTGATGTCTCTCAAATGCACATACACATTAACAATTATGTCTTTTTGGAGAACTGACTCCTATATCATCATACCATCTTTATCCCTGATCATTTTCTTTGCTCTGAAATCTGCTTTTCCTGGATATCAATTTATTTTTCCATTCATTCTTTCATGCATTTGTTAAAATAGTTCAGTCCTGGGAACAGAGCCCACAGCCAGACCTCCTTCATTGGTCTTTTGATTTGGTCAGGTAGGGCCTCAGGGAATGAATCAAAGCAGAGCTGGATTGCAGATAGCTGAAAGTGTCCTCCATGTCATTTGTCCACCATGGCTTAACTGGAGAATTTTCATGGTGACACTATAAATGGTCACACCCACCCCCTGCCCCATGCCTTCAAAGAAATAATATAAGAAGCTGAGATCAGATCAACCTCCAAAATGTGAGCATACTCTATAAGAAGCAAGAGAAATATGAGAAAAAGTGCCAAATTTACTGTCATGTAAAATCCATATCGCGATCTATATTTCAACCAGAAGAAAGCAAAGTAAAAATAATATTGCTCTGGCCGTTTTGGTCATTGATGGTGTGTACTTCCCTGGTAGCTCAGACAATAAAGCGCCTGCCTGTATTGTGGGAGACCCAGGTTTGATCCCTGGGTCGGGAAGGTCCCCTGGAGAAGGAAATGACAACCCACTCCAGTATTCTTGCCTGGAAGATTCCATGGATGGAGGAGCTGGTGGGCTTGGGGTCGTAAAGAGTAAGACATGACTGAGTGACTTCATTCACTCACTCAGTATGCATATATACACAAAGAACTTTTTGAAAGAAATTAGGAGCGACTTTAGAGCCAAGAAAATGACTAGAGAGCCAATGTCAGAATTGGTTTTATTTTTTAATGAAATAATTACACTTGTCATTAATGCATTGCTTCTAAAAATTTGGAGACATCTGAATAATTGCTGATGAATAAGCAATGGATTAGGTAAAATACTTTATATAAGTAAAATTAATCTAAATGGTGGTGTGAGTGGTTCCCTTCTAAAGAAAATGGGACCATCCTCAGTTTATGAATGTTAAGGGTTAATATTTGAAGTTGGAGGGCAGCATTGACAAATTATTAAAAAATTTAAATGCATGACCTATAAAGAGACCATTGTTCTTACAGTTTATGTTTAATGATTCAAATCAACTGATGGAAACTCAACTGGAGTATTCATAGGATAATGTACTTAATGAGAAAAATAAATTATATTCTTTGGTCATCAGGATATCATCATGAAAAAATAGCCCACTTTTGCTTAAGACCTTTAACACATCCTTGAAGTATACTGAGAACTCTGTTCACCTCTCTGTAGGAAGCCACCTGGTTATAAGGTCTCAGTGCCAGGGATGAAGGTACAGAGGATGGAATGTGCTGGTATTAATATCAATGACCCTGAAAGTTACATGGTAGCCGAAAATTTTACATAAATTTGAAGTAGGGGCTCATTATATATTTGTTTGTAAAAAAGGGACCGCTTATTTTATCAATGCAAATTTGACTCTAAATTACTAGGAGTTTAACCTGATGAAAGTAAGGCTCAGAAACACCTGGAATTAAGACGACGACTCTTCACATTGTCATCTGCAGAATAACAATTTGTCCTACCAAGGAATTCATGCACTTCAGCTTTATGAGAGGATTTAATTATTTTCAGCTGTGGAAAAGCTTCTAAGAAGCTTTTTATTAAAAAAGATTAATACTCGAACTGAAATGCTCACTCTAAAGATTCAAACCACAAAACTTTTAAATTCATGTAATAATGCTGACATCCAAAGAAAATATAACATTATACATATTAAAAGTATAATAAAAGTTGCATGATGAGATGAATCTATTCATAAAATTATAGTGCTCACTTACAATGCCCTCTTTAGGGAGGAAATTTATGTCACAGTATAAATCCCTCAGTCCTGAACCATTGCCCTGAAAATCTACCAGCAAAAATACATATTTTTGGCTTTGTTATGTTTTCTTGAAATTCTTTTGTTAGGAAAATGCTCCAAATGACACAGAAACATAAAGGATAGCATGATGAACGGTTCTGTTTGTTCCTCAGAAACCACCCCTGGCTGTCATCTCATGTCTTCCATAAATACTCAGCATACACAGAGAGGATTCTTTTCTTCCTACAGGACTTCTAGTCTTTGGGAATTACTTAATAAAATTACTCTGACAGGGGTTATTACATATTAGTGGATTAATATCCTGAAAAAATAATTTTTAAAATTTTATCTGAAATATACATATAGTATTACACATTGTTTCCCATATATGAGTATATATACCATATTATATTTCATATATATTACACTCCATATGCTAAGTTCAGTTCAGTCACTCAGTCGTGTCCAACTTTTTTTGAAAACCCATGGACGGCAGACATCAGGCCTCCCTGTCCATCACCAACTCCAGGAGTTTACTCAGACTCATGTCCATTGAGTCAGTGATGTCATCCAACCATCTCATCCTCTGTCATCCCCTTCTCCTCCTGCCCTCAATCTTCCTAAGAATCAGGGTCTTTTCAAATGAGGCAGCTCTTCACATCAGGTGGCCAAAGTATTGGAGTTTCAGCTTCAGCATCAGTTCTTCCAATGAATATTCAGGACTGATTTCCTTTAGGATGGACTGTTTGGATCTCCTTGCTGTCCAAGGGACTCTCAAGAGTCTTCTCCAACACCACAGTTCAAAAGCATCAATTCTTTGGTGCTCAGCTCACTTTATAGTCCAAATCTCACATCCATACATGACCACTGGAAAAACCATAGCCTTGACTAGATAGACCTTTGTTGGCAAAGTAATGTCTCTATTTTTTAATATGCTATCTAGGTTCGTGATAACTTTTGTTCCAAGGAGCAAGTGTCTTTTAATTTCATGGCTGTAGTCACCATCTGCAGTGGTTTGGGAGCCCAAAAATAAAGTCAGCCACTGTTTCCAACTGTTTTTCCATCTATTTCCCATGAAGTGATGGGACCAGATGCCATGATCTTAGTTTTCTGAATGTTGAGTTTTAAGCCAAATTTTTCACTACCCTTTCACTTTCATCAGGAGGTTCTTTAGTTCTTCTTTGCTTTCTGCCATAAGGGTGGTGTTATCTGCATATCTGAGGTTATTGATATTTCTCCCAGCAATCTTGATTCCAGTTTGTGCTTCATCCAGCTTGGCATTTCACATGATGTACTCTACATAGAAGTTAAATAAGCAGGGTGACGATATACAGCCTTGACGTGGAACCAGTCTGTAGTTCCACGTCCAGTTCTAACTGTTGCTTCCTGACCTGCATACAGATTTCTCAGGAGGCAAGTCAGATGGTCTGGACTTCCCATCTCTTTAAGAATTTTCCACAGTTTATTGTGATCCACACAGTCAAAGGCTTTGGCATAGTCAATAAAGCAGAAGTAGATGTTTTTCTGGAACTCTTTTGCTTTTTTGATGATCCAACAGATGTCAGCAGTTTGATCTCTGGTTCCTCTGCCTTTTCTAAATCCAGCTTACAGTATTACACATTGTTTCCCATGTATGTGTATATATATATTACTTTCCATATATATTATACTCCATAGTCTAAATGATGCTATAATACAGAGCATGATGGATACAGAACCCCCCTCTCACTCACACACAGCAGTTTCCTCATGTGTCCCCATCTCCATGCCATTATTAAATTCTGTGAATGTTCTTGTGTGTTTGTTGATTTTTGCAATGGATCTTTAATCTCTCTTGAGAGTAAGGTTTAGGTTTTATTCATTTTTTAGGCCACATTTATGTAATACTTGCACAAAATGAGCTCTCAATAAACACTTGTTAAATAAACAAACTGGGAGAAAACCAAATATTAATAAAAAATATTTTGATCAGAAAATTACAATCCTTTTGCCACTTGGCATATACTATGTTTAAGTTATCAGCAAGTTTCAACCTCAGACCAGTTTATTTAAAGTGAAAAAAATTAAATCAATAAATGGAAAATGCACCCTGTCCATGGTCATATAATATAAATTATGGTTATGTGCCCTCTGTGGAAGTGAGTTTGAGCAAGTTCCGGGAGTTGGTGATGATCAGGGCAGCCTGGTGTGCTGCAGTCCATGGAGTCGCAAAGAGTCAGACATGACTGAGTGGCTGAACTGATACTGATGATGCCCTCTGTGGAACCGATCATGATGATTTTTAAGAGCTGTAAGAAATTTTTAAATTTAAAAACCATGAGAAGAAATGTTTACCTAGAGAGTATGAAGGAAGAAAAATTTTAAATATCTGTGCTGTCATCCTGAAGTACAAGCCCATCTTGAGTCTGTATCAGAAAATGTATTCCTTACATAGGAGCTAAACTACATGAGTCTTACATATCCAACATTGCAACTCTGAGACACTTTAAAAAAGTAAGCAATATATTCACAAAATGAAAACAATTACATGTGGCTGCCTATGGAAGAGCCATGTATCACTGACCACTGCAGTTATCAGACATTAGATGGGCATGGAGAATATATACCTATCTACATGAAAGGAAACAGTACTACAGGAACAAATATATTTATGTCTTCATAAATGTTCTTCTGTCCTTTGCATTCCCCTCTCCCAGGACACACAACGTGAATTATACAAGCAATACAAGAACCCACTAAGCAAAGCCAACATTCCTTGGATCTGAGTGTCATTAATCATGAGTGATCTTGGGTTGGTGAATACTTGGCTTTCATATTATGGGGGATGATAACTTTTACCACCAGACAATGAAGTTTCTAAAGAGAAATACCTCTCTCAAGAATACAGAGACAACAAGAATGCTCCTACAGTGGGGTAGATGATGAACAAATGGGCAAAAAATTGTAGATGACAAGATTTGTTAATGTACAAAGTGAAAACAACTATGTGTGTGTATGTGTATATATATACTTATATATATATTTTGCTAAGTAACAAAAATCATAAAATTTTTGATAAGGTCATCAAAGAGGAGATACTTATCTGGTTCCCCTGGTAGATTTCCTTGGGACTCAATACATACTTAAGAACCATGCTGACCAAATACCTCTTAAGATTAATATTTTAATTAGTATTACAGTAGAAACATTACTTTTATGGAATGGAACATTATTGGATGTAGACACATGGAACAAATACTATACCATCATGCATAATGAGCTACATTCAGTAAAGAGGTTTTTAATTATACCATTGATGGAGGTTAAGTTAATTAGGGACAACTCAGTAAGTACCTTTAGTCCCACAGCACAGTAGAATCAGTTTTGGAATCAAAACCTTAAGGCTAAATTGTGGTTGCGTGACTCATTGAGTATCATCTCAGCCTTTCCATTTTACTTTTAGTGACTCAATTTTTCTCATGTTTAAAATCATGCAGCAAAACTGATAAGGTTCAAAGCCTGCTATACATTAGATCATATTTTATAATAAAAAATGATGTGGCTTATACTGTGGGGTTTCCATCAAAATAGGTCTCCTGGACAAAAAAACATATATAGGAGATTAAAACATATAAAACAACTAAAGGAATGGGACTTCCCTGGTGGTCCTGCAGGTAAGACTCCCGCTCCCAACACAGCGGGCCCAGGTTTGATCCCCGGGCAGGGAATTAGATCCCACATGCCACAACTAAGAGTTCCCATGCCACAACTAAGACCCCACATGCCACAACTAAGACTGGGTACAGCCAAATAAAACACAAGACAAAATGAAACAAAGAAACACACACACACAAAAAAAAAAAACCAAAGGAACAAACAACACACACTAGGTGCTAATATAATAATTGGGCTCTTGTTGATTGCCAAAGTCAAGGAAACACAGCTACAGTCGATACATGTTTTAAGAGGAGTTGGTATGAGGATATACAGATTTACAATGAGGATATACAGATTTACATATGAAAACATTTTCATGGGCTGGACCTGGGGCATCCTCCATCCACACACAGGATAACAGGGTGGCAGCTCTAAGAAAGCAGCTGGCCCACGCTGCCCCTGTGGTCAGTCTTCCCTGTCTCTCCCTCTCCCTGACCTGCCTGCCCCTCTGTGGAGTGGCCAGCTCCTTCCTGCTCTGGTGCTCAGTCCTAAGGGTGAGTCAGTGACAGGAAGGGCTACAGTCCAAATGCACTCTACCTCCTGCTTCTCCGCCAGGGCTTCTGACCCCACTCCATCCCAGGGCCATTCCACAATGGGGTCCTCTACTGTGTTTCATGTGGACTCTCCAAGGGAGAGAGACCTGCTGGGGTTGATCGGTTTCAGGAGTTCTTTCCCCTGTCGGACTGTGGGCCAGAGAGCAGCAGTTGGCTTCGGTACAGGTCCCTACTCTAAAAAGGCAGGGTTAGAGTGGTCAATCCACACACGGCCTGTGGTATCCCTGTAGCACTTCCATATTATCCAATTCCAAAATAAGCATGGCTCCGTTTACTGAGTAGCTTAGTCCAAAAGACTTAATAAGTGTTTATGCCCTAACAACTTAGTGGCCATTGGAAAAAATAATACACATAAGTTGAAGGATAAATAATATTTTAATTTTATAGTTAAATAATTACCATGACTCAGTACTAGAAAATATGCACCTGTTAGGCCTTGTTGCTGCTGCTGCTGCTGCTGCTAAGTCACTTCAGTCGTGTCCGACTCTGTGAGACCCCATAGATGGCAGCCCACCAGGCTCCCCCGTCCCTGGGATTCTCCAGGCAAGAACATTGGAGTGGGTTGCCATTTCCTTCTCCAATGCATGAAAGTGAAAAGTGAAAGTGAAGTCGCTCAGTCGTGTACGACTCTTCGCGACCTCATGGACTGCAGCCTACCAGGCTCCTCCGTCCATGGGATTTTCCACGCAAGAGTACTAGAGTGGGGTGCCATTGCCTTCTCTGTTAGGCACTGCACAACTTCTTAATCCTCATTTCTGGACCTGTGTTGATTTTCACCACACGTGCTTTTTATCATAGCAAGCACCCAAACCTCTGCTTTGCAAAGATGTGACATTACAGTAAGTTACAATAAAAGATCTGCCTGCAATGAAGGAGCTGCAAGAGATGCAGGTTGGATTCCTGGGCCGGGAAGATCCCCTGGAGAAGGGATAGCAACCCACTCCAGTATTCCTGCCTGAAGAATCCTATGAACTGAGGAACCTGGCAGGCTACATACAGTCCATAGGGTCATAAAGAGTCAGACACGACTGAAGCAACTTAGCAGCATGCAATGTTGAAGTCACTAATTATTCAAGCTAGTATTTTAGCAGTGTTTGACAGATACCATAAATCTGTTTCCTTCAAAAATTTAAAACACCTTGTGGTCCTCCCACACGTGTGTTTGATCCTCAGTGACACCTTGATACAGTTTCTGAACCATGTTAATAAGAAAGATGGTAGGCCATCTTAAGAATGAGTAAATGAACATGATACGCTTTTTTTTCTCCCTCAGAAGGGATTAGTGACTATGGCAGAAATGCAGTACGTGAGGGAAAGTTCACTCTAATTGATTATGAGGTATGGGTAACAGTTGTAATAAGAGTTGTGAGAAAAAATAATCACTGAGGAAGAGTCTATGGAAGGGCTCAGGGTGAAGGAAGGATAAAAACTATGCTGAGATGAAAGCAGAGTGGCTTCCCAGGTGGCACTACTGGTAAAGAACACATTTGCTAAAGCAGGAGAAATAACTGACCCTGGTTTGATACCTGGATTGGGAAGATCCCCGGGGGGAGGAAATGGCAACCCACTCCAGTATTCTTACCTGGGAAATCCCATGGACAACGGAGTCTGGTGGGCTACAGTCCATGGGGTCCAGAGAGTCCGACATGACTGGAGCAACTTAGCATGCAGGCACACACAGGAGAGCAGGGATGCAGAGTCAAGGGAGCCTGTTGGTGCCATGACAGAAGAGTCACCTTTGAATGTGGTTTTGGGTGAGTCTGCTCTGTCAGAGATGGAAATATGGGCTAAAGTTGGGGAGCGAACTCCCTTCTATAACCTGGGTGTCAGGCGATGAGGATTCTCCCTCTTGTCTCCTGGGAATATGCTCCATCAGTCCTGACCTCACCTCCCTCTTCTGTCACTCTAACATTGCTCTCTGCTTCTTTTCCATCAGCATATATGTGAACTCACTGAAATCTAACTTCTTCTTTATTGCTCCCATAATGATATCCATTTTTGTTCAATGTCTCCTGTATGGCAAAGCCAACAAGCATGTCTCATCTCTTTACTGAATTCTCAAAACCCTTTCTCCCCTCAGCGTTTCTTTTTTCTGCTTCTCTCCACTTCCTGTTTCTTCCCTTCTCTCTGGACATACTTCCATTCTCTCCTCTGTAGATGGAAATATTTACCTCTGTCATCTCTCCACACAGAGATTCTCTTGAGAGCTCATTGTAGCACTCCTCTCACTCTGTACACGTGGCCTGCTCTTGCCCCGCGTTCTCCTCTTACTTCCCAGCCCTCTGGCCAGGCAGGTTCCCCCCACAACTCCCTGCGGTCACCCTGAACCCCCTGCCTCAGCTCACATGCTCCTTGAGGCTTCTGTGCCTTTCCACATGCATTCCCTTCCTCCTGAACTAGCCACATCATCTGCAGAGACCAAAGCAAAAGGAAAAGCCCCTTAACCCACCAAATTACTAAGAATTTCAAGATAATGACATCAGAGCTTTAAGCCAAGCACTGGTCCCGTGGGCCATGTGTGTCTACACTGGTCACTCTCCCTGCAGCCATCTCTGTTTCATTGTCTATAGATTCTCTGACACTCATCTCAGACCTTCTCTCCTCCTGTCTGACCAAGCGTTCCCACCATCTTGGTAAACGCTCCATTCCTGTGCACCCCTCGACTCCATGCTGGTTTCCGGGCCTACTTTCCTGACCACGTTGTGATACCATTAACAGCCAGACAGTGTGTGTTTGTATCTCCAGCACCTTCGACCATGCTTGGCAAAGTTCAGTCCTCAGTGAATGTAAGTAATGTGGTGGGGGCCAAGAGTAGGAATAAAAATGTATACAGGACCTTTAGACAGTTAGAAAGAGAAAAAACAAATCCAAATATAGGATTCTATGTGAACTGGAAGACAGTTCAGAGAGGCAGAAAGGAGAGGAAAAATACAAGTTGAGGGGAACTGATACTGCAATCTAGAACTGGTTGAAAACTCCAACACATCTGACCTCCACATATATGAACCTTACTGAAGTTGTCTCCAAGTTTAAACACAAAATCCCGAATGAGGAAAAGAACCATAGGGTTACACCTAGGTTAACCCTACCAAAGAGCAAACTAAGAACATAGCTTTTCCGATGTGTCCTACTCAGCACTGGCTTTGTCCTGTGTCTGGAGGGGATGGTGTGTGTTGAGGAGGAGGATGTGGTGCTGGGGAAGTCTTCTTCTACCATATATTTCCACCTATTGCCCAGCCACTGCTGTGTAGACCTTTCCAGATAAGCCATCACATGGGGGGAGGCATGATAACTGCTAAGCCAAGCCACGTGGTTCCTCTACAGATGCCTGCATCTATTCACATGTACAGGGTGGTACTGTTGAGCCCCTAGAAGGGTGCAACCAGGGACAGAATGATCTGCACCCTGCTCAGAGCATCATCGTGACTTTCTCATTATTTTGTCTTAATTTAACTCCATAAAATACAGGTCTCATAAAAACTTGTGTTTAAAAATATCTTGCATTCGATCATCTGGCTATCAGATTGGCTCCAAGCAAGCTCTACATTTTTTAATAAAGGAACATCCTGCTGGCAGTGGTACCACAGCAAGAGTCCAGAACACTATGCCAGCATGGTCACACTTCTCGGAGGTATAGTTTTATGCAAAAAAAAAAAAAAAAGATTTTAGAAACTGCAGGGAGGGGGACAACCATGGGGAAATGAAAGATTAAATATTTTTAATGTGAGAAAAGTGAAAAAGCATGTGTGTTATTTGATGTTCTACATAGGATTGTTGGTAGGTTTAATTGTCGAAAATAGTCAAAGATAAAAATAAAGGAAGGAAAGGGAAATGTGACTGTTGACTGAACATATTGGCTTTCTCTGTCTGGTCCTGAGTTGGGAGTGAAAATAGGATTGACGGCAGCTGTTGTCCCTGTCTTGACAGCCCTAGAATGATGTCTGCAGAGGTTGCAGGTCAGACTTCTAGCATCATGTGTGGTCTGGCCATTGTTCATTTGCATATTTAGTCTCTCAGTAGTACTTGACTCTCAAGAATATCTCTTAAGTGGTTGGAGTTAAAATTTAGGATTTATAATATAATAGGAGAAAAAAAATGAAGAGCCTGGTAATATCATTTTTGAGTGCTTCTATGTTACCAGAACTTCTTATGGCACTTATTTTTATATATTTGAAACTGAAAACAAGAAATCTAAATTATTGATCCCATATGGAGATAGAGAAATAGACCCACAAAATATGAACTTGTCCGAGAACAGGGAGTAAGGTTTCCCAATGTGTGGGTTTCATTTGGTGGAAGAGGGCTTCTAATGCTACATCTGTGTGTAGTACAATTATATTAGGAGAATATCTGCATGAAGGTATGAGGTTGCTTTACTTACAAGTAACACATCAATAAGATGCTATCCACTGATCTACAAACCTTATTTGTATTCTGTCAATTACCCAACTGTTGCTCTTTTCTAGTGCTGCTCCAGATGATCCCAGATGCCTGGGGTTGATCACTCTCATTTCTGATGATGTTCACTTGGATAAAGTTTAACTTTAATTTCTCCCTTTGTCATTAAAGAGTATCATGTCTGGTGATGTTTTTAGAGCATAGAAATTCTCTATGTCTCTTCAGACTTTTATCCACTAATTTTAGGATCTATGATTATTTTTGCCTGAATCACACTTGATTGTGGTGTTTGTAAATGGTGATTTTCTATTTTCACCATTCCTTCTTTCTATATATGCTGGAATTACACAGTAAGAGAAAGTTTCTCCTTTGCTCCCATTTATTTATTTGGTTATTTATATCTGGAGAGACTCATGCATAGGTGCTTCATTTTATGAGCTATAATTCATCATTGTCATTAATTATTTTGTAGCTTAAATTGTCCCACATTCTCCTTGCATTTAAAAACATTTTGCTCCATATTGTTTTACAAGCTCTTTTGCATAATTTATGCTTTTCTCAAATTTCCCCAATTTTATTGACACAATAAAGGTTGCTAATAACAATTTAAAAGATTTCTGTATACATTTACATGATACAGTTTAACAAAACCCATAGTTGTGTACCTGTAAAGGAGTTTTCAAAACATTGTGAAAAGTGTATTGAATGACTAACATGTCCATACTTCTTTTAGTTCATTGGTCTTACTCACTACCACTTCCTTCTGCATCTGTAAAAAATAATATTACCCATTCCTCAAAGAAAGAGTGCAGTAAAGCACCAGAATACTCCACATAAAGCATATTTCAGCTTAATATTACACATAAAAACCTATCAGATCAGTATCAATTGTAATTAATCAAAATAATAAAATTGACAAGATAGGAAAAAATAAAATCCAGTTATACCAAACTACAACATTCAAAAACCTAAGATCAAGACATCCACTCCCATCACTTCATGGCAAATAGATGGGGAAACAATGGAAACAGTGAGAGACTTTATTTTCTTGGGCTCCAAAATCACTGCAGATGGTGAATGCAGCCAAGAAATTAAAAGACACTTGCTCCTTAGAAGAAAAGCTATGACCAACTTAGACAGCATATTAAAAAGCAAAGACATTACTTTGCTGACAAAAGTCTGTCTAGTGAAAGCTATGGATTTTCCAGTAGTCATATATGGGTGTAAGAGTTGGACCATAAAGAAAGCTGAGTGCAGAAGAATTGATGCTTTTGAACTGTGGAGTTGGAGAAGACTCTTGAGAGTCCCTTGGACTGCAAGGAGATCCAACCAGTCCATCCTAAAGGAGATCAGTCCTGGGTGTTCATTGGAAGGACTGATGTTGAAGCTAAAACTCCAATACTGTGGCCACCTGAGGCAAAGAACTGACTCGTTTGCAAAGACCCTGATGTTGGGAAAGATTCAAGGTGGGAGGAGAAGGGGATGATAGAGGATGAGATGGTTGGATGGCATCACTGACTCAATGGACATGAGTCTGAGTAAACTCTGGGAGTTGGTGACGGACAGGGAAGCCTGGCATGCTGCAGTCCCTGGGGTTGAAAAGAGTTGGACACAACCGAACAACTGAACTGAACTAAACTGAGTTATACCAAAAGCTTTCCCCACCCTTCATGTGCATTGTAACATTTATCAAGAGAAGATAGTCCTCCCTATTCCTTTAAGTTTACTGCCTCAAACACTACTATATCTGGCGATAAATTATGACCCCTGTTTTGTTTCTATCTTCATTTGCTTGTGTTAGTGAACTTTTTCATTTTTTCATACTGATATAATTTACCCCATTGCTGTTATATTCCTCTGGTCATTTCAATAAGAGAAAATTTACACATCTACACTTGTGTTCCCATCTGATGAAGAGTCCCTTATGTTTGTTTGTGACGAGTTACTATCAGTTAATATATGGACTGTTAATGGTGCTGATGAGGATGTACCTGGGAAGGATATGGTTTGAGGTTTATCAACTTGGCTAATGCTGGTCCTGACTAATAAATCAACATCTAATGCTCTGCTATCAAATACTAATTAATTCTTCCTTCCCTCCCTCACATTAATTTAGTGTCGTTCCAAGTCTTTTGGGGAGAGTGCTAGCAGCTTTCATCAGGAACACTCTGATGCCTTGCCAGAGGTTTTTTATTAATTGCAGTAAATGCAGTGGTTTTGGACAACCAAATTTAGAAAAGAAAGATGAGTTTGGAAGATGGTTCTCCCCTTTGGCAAGTCTGATATTCCAAGATCTCAATAAATCTTTTTGAACCTAATAGGACTGGAAGTAATTTTTTCACATCTTTTTTAATAACCAGACAGTCTGGTAATCCAATTACAAGGACTCTTGTAGTCCAACACTCATATTAACATCAATTTCAAAACACGAAATAAAATAAATGCAACAAATTAGTTCAGTATTCCTAGTTATAATAAGATATTTCATTCTGATGACAAAGACTATGCTTGCATGTACTTTATATTCACACATGGCCAAAAATATCCAAATAAGCATTTTAAAACTCTGCTAGCCAACAAAATCTCCTGTGTATCATTACAAATATCTTTTTCGGATATTTTAAGCTTTTTCTGAGTTTACTGATTTGAAAGCCATATGATGGAGTCTTTTTTAAACAATGTTATCTAGTGAGGAATTACATAGAAAGTTAAGATGCTATGTGGCTTGAATGACTGATAACTATTAAGTGAACTTAGTATGATGAAGTCAGCCATTCATCACACGTTGCTACACATAAAATGTGAAAACAGATACACTCCTCCAACTTTCTTCCATGTATGTTCCAGAAGATCAGGAAAACTAAATATTATGAGAGAGAGAAGACGCAATGAGTGGTGCATTCCACCTCAGAGGCCTGTGTGGGTCTGCAGTAATGGAACCTCCCTGAAACCATGACCAAAGCCATATATAATCAAGTCTAGGAGCCAGAGAGGATGGGAATAAGGCAAAGAAGGATGACTCCCACAGTGAGGCACAGCTTTCCCAACTCCAGGGGTCAGAGATGGGACAGCCCTGGAATGTTCTGTTTTTCTAAACAAATGCTAGCTTTTGTGCATGTTGATTTTTCATTCTTTTCTGAGCTTTTTCAAAGAATTCAACATTTTAGGAGTGCACAAAAGTTTTTGGATATCGTGGCCTGTTTGGAAAGAATGCCTTGGTTTAGTCTCTGTCAGGACCTGGGATGGACAAAGGAGCTCCCAAGGCTCTGTAGTTGAAGTAGGGAATGAATCAGAGGTCCCTCACTCAACTGTGACCTTGGGCTCAAGTGCTTGGGTGTGCAGTTTGCAACCTGCCTAAGGCTGGCTCAAAATCAGGACCCACAGGTCCCTCAGGACAGTAAACTAGGATGGGAAAAAGGACCTGAAATAATGCTATATAAAATTAGTGGTGAAAATATCAATAATATAGTCATTTGGGGAAACTATCATTTTAACACCACCAAGGTAGCACTTGGCAAACCATAAGCAGTAAAGCAGCTTTTAAAATGTATTAAAAAACAAAAACAAAAACAAAATGAACAGGGGAGAAATGCACCTATTCAGCAAATTGAACTCAATGTGTGTAAGGTTCAAAGAAAGATAAACAGTTGTAAAGTCTGTTGGTCAAGGGTTACCATGTCTCTTAAATGACAAGTTGCCAAAGGTTATTACAGGCATCAGCTTTGCTAGAAACTGTTCATTTAAAAATGACATGCTCAAATGAATCAATTCTGTTAGGGACATTGAGAAAGTCAGGGAAAAAATGTAAAGCACAGATCAAGCTTTCCTTCAGGTTTTATTTAGATGGCTGGACATGAAAGTATGTGTTTCATCTTTTACCTTCTATTTTATTAGTGAAATAGAACTTAAGAGTTTCCCGCATGTTATACAGAACTATATAAATTGGGTATGTGTTATTATCTCTAAATACCCACAGAATTTTGTGCCTACTCAGCAACATTTTTATGTTCCTCTGAAATTTCTATAACTATATAATAATACATCAAAACAATGCTCCTTGTTTCTTAAGGGAATTCTCCTCATAACTAAATTTATTAGGAAAATGTTAGTATTTCTAACACCCGTAAGTTATATTAAAAACAGACTCCCAGGAGAAACTTTAGCTCAAAAGGTCTCAATCTCATGACTTTAAACTGCATTTAAAAAGTGACCTGGAAGATATACTATTAAAATTTCTAGTGCATTAAAAAAAATTTTTTATAACACTTAGCACTAAATGTTTTGTGATAGAGACATTTGCATTCCTGCTCTATCTCTACAAGGGAGTAAGGAGTGTATGCTTAGTTTCCTTGTTTTGTTATTTTTTCCCCCTATGGTGACACTTCACAAAATATGTTCCTCGATACTAACAAATTTTAAGAATAGACTCAAACAGTAAAGAGTATGCCCACAATGTGGGAGACCCAGGTTCGATCCCTGGGTTGGGAAAATCCCCTGGAGAAAAGAATGGCAATGCCCTCTAGTATTCTTGCCTGGGAATTCCAAGGACAGAGGAGCCTGGTGGGCTACAGTCCATGGGGTCACAAAGAGTCAGACATGACTAAGCAACTATCACTCACAAAAGAGTTTCATCAATTAAGGTCTAGGGCTAGGGTTAGGATTAGGGTTAGATTTAAGAAATGATATTTTCATGCTTATATTTTCATGTTTTTAACTTATATTTTGACTCTCCTGGCATGATTTAATACATAGAATCTCTTAGCTTGAATGGAGATCAATGCATTCTTTTTTTAAACTTCATGGTTATTTACTGTGCTATATTTACCTAATCCTGGCAATGGAGATTTCTCTATTTGCTATATTTTCCCAGGAAGATTCAGTATTTTAACTTTCTCATTTAGAACTAGACTTAGCCAAAATTGACCTTTATATGTAGTCTGAATTAGTAATCAGAATTTTTATTGAGGCAATATTGCCTTATAACATATAAGCTTCATTGTGCAGCATTATATTTCTACTTCTGCTTACATCCCAGCATGCTCACCACCAAAAATTTAGTTCTGGTCACCATACAGCTGTTGATCAGAAATTTTTACCAGTGAAAACACTTTGATATTCATTTTTACTTCTAATATAAAGTAGCTACAGTACAATGTAGCTACATGGGAAAAAACTTCCAAATAAATGCTAGATACAAACCCATAATTTTAAATTTTCATCTATTAGAACTAACTCAAATATCTTCACTTTAGAAACAAAGATAAAAACTCAGTTGTCATCAATTAATCAGTCTACAAGTGAAAGTACCAATCATGTTTGTCTGTGAAAAATGACATCAACAAAAATATTTGATCAAATTAACTTTTCTCAGGCAACTAAATTAAGTTCGTCAAGTCAAGCATGTAATTAGAATTCTTTCCTCTCTGGTACATACATTTTACACATTAAGTATGCTTGAAATAGTTTCTATTTTATGAATTAAAATGAGAGTAATCTTTAGTCCTTTCCTTTTATGAATGAACTTCTAAGTACAGAAAATTTAGCAACAAAGCTATAATCTTTCTTGACTATATCTTCAAAAAATATTGAGCCTGAAATCCCAAGGTATATTTTTTGCAATACTCTAAAGTCTGCATTGGCTCTTGAATTATAGCATTGGTTGGGAAGATCCCCTGGAGAAGGGAATGGCTACCCACTCAAGTATTCTTGCCTGGAAAATCTCATGGACAGCAGAGCCTGGTAGGCTACAGTCCATGGAATTACAAAAAGCTGGACACGACTGAGCGACTAACATTTTTCACTTTCAAACATAAAAAGATGAAAAGAGAAGAGTGAAAATAAAAAGCTAAAAATAGACAGCTGAGAAATAGACTAATTAAAAAATTAACGAGAGGAACAATAGATGTTACAAAGAATAAACAAAAACATGATTTCCCAAATAAAATTTAAATTTCATATTTATTAATATTTCTGTAAATAGCTTAGCTCTATAAAATACTATTTTCCATAGTATTCAACAAGTGCATGATATGCATAGTAGTATCCTTAGTATTGGGTGTTAGTTCTAAAAGGTCTTGTATGTCTTCATAGAACCATTCAACTTCAGCTTCTTCAGTGTTACTGGTCAGGGCATAGACTTGGATTACCATGATATTAAATGGTTTGCCTTGTAAACAAACAGAGATCATTCTATCGTTTTTGAGACTGCATCCAAGTACTGCATTTTGGACTCTTTTTTGACTATGATGGCTACTCCATTTCTTCTAAGGGATTCCTGCCCACAGTAGTAAATATAGTGGTTATCTGAGTTAAATTCACTCATTCTAGCCCACTTTAGTTTGCTAATTACTAGAATGTCAACGTTCACTCTTGCCGTCTCCTGTTTGACCACTTCCAGTTTGCCTTGATTCATGGACCTAACGTTTCAGGTTCCTATGCAATATGGCTCTTTATAGCATTGGACCTTGCTTCTATCACCAGTGACATCCACAGCTGGGTGTTGTTTTTGCTTTGGCTCCATCCCTTCCTGCTTTCTGGAGTAATTTCTTCACTGATCTCCAGTAGCATACTGGGTACCTACTGACATTTTAGAACTAACACTGAAAAAAAATGTCCTTTTCATTATAGGGGACTGGAATGCAGAAGTAGGAAGTCAAGAAACACCTGGAGCAAGTAACAGGCAAATTTGGCCTTGGAGTACAGAATGAAGCAGGGCAAAGGCTAATAGAGTTTTGCCAAGAGAATGCACTGGTCATAGCAAACATCCTCTTCCACTAACACAAGAGAAGACTCTACACATGGACCTCACCAGATGGCCAACACTGAAATCAGATTGATTATATTCTTTGTAGGCAAAAATGGAGAAGCTCTACACAGTCAGCAAAAAACAAGACCGGGAGTTGACTGTCACTCAGATCATGAACTCTTTATTGCCAAATTCAGACTTAAATTGAAGAAAGTGGGGAAAACCACTAGACCATTCAGGTATGACCTAAATCAAATCTCTTATGATTATACAGTGGAAGTGAGAAATAGATTTAAGGGGCTAGATCTGATAGACAGAGTGCCTGATGAACTATGGACAGAGGTTTGTGACTTTGTACAGGAGACAGGGATCAAGACCATCCCCAAGAAAAAGAAATGCAAAAAAGCAAAATGGCTGTCTGAGGAGGCCTTACAAATAGCTGTGAAAAGAAGAGAAGCAAAAAGAAAGGAGAAAAGGAAGGATATACTCATTTGAATGCAGAGTTCCAAAGAATAGCAAGGAGAGATAAGAAAGCCTTCCCCAGGGATCAGTGCAAAGAAATAGAGAAAAACAATAGACCATGGGAAAGACTAGAGATCTCTTCAAGAAAATTAGAGATAGCAAGGGAACATCTCATGCAAAGATGGGCTTGATAAAGGACAGAAATGCTATGGACCTAACAGAAGCAGACACTATTAAGAAGAGGTGGCAAGAATACACATGAGAACTGTACAAAAAAGATCTTCATGACACAGATAATCACGATGGTGTGATCACTCAGCTAGAGCCAGACATCCTGGAATGTGAAGTAAAGTGGGCCATAAAAGCATCACTACGAACAAAGCTAGTGGAGGTGATGGAATTCCAGTTGAGCTATTTCAAATCCTGAAAGATGATGCTGTGAAAGTGCTGCACTCAATATGCCAGCATATTTGGAAAACTCAGCAGTGGCCACAGGACTGGAAAAGGTCAGTTTTCATTCCAATCCCAAAGAAAGGCAATGCCAAAGAATGCTCCAACTACTGCACAATTGCACTCATCTCACACGCTAGTAAAAGTAATGCTCAAAATTCTCCAAGCCAGGCTTCAGCAATACATGAATCATGAACTTCCAGATGTTCAAGCTGGTTTTGGAAAAGGCAGAGGAACCAGAGATCAAATTGCCAACATCTGCTGGATCATTGATAAAACAAGAGAGTTCCAGAAAAAACATCTATTTCTGCTTTATTGACTATGCCAAAGCCTTTGACTGTGTGGGTCACAACAAACTGTGGAAACTCCTGAAAATTCTGAAAGAGATAAACTGTGGTCTGAAATACCAGACCACCTGACCTGCCTCTTGAGAAACCTGTATGGAGGTCAGGAAGCAACAGTTAGAACTGGATGTGGAACAACAGACTGGTTCCAAATAGGAAAAGGAGTACATCAAGGCTGTATATTGTCACCCTGGTTATTTAACTTATATGCAGAGTACATCATGAGAAATGCTGGGCTGGAAGAAGCACAAGCTGGAATCAAGATTGCTGGGAGAAATATCAATAACCTCAGATATGCAGATGACACCACCCTTCTGGCAGAAGGTGAAGAGGAACTAAAAAGCCTCTTGATGAAAGTGAAAGAGGACAGTGAAAAAGTTGGCTTAAAGCTCAACATTCAGAAAACTAAGATCATGGCATCTGGTCCAGTCACTTTTGGCAAATAGATGGAGAAACAGTGGCTGACTTTATTTTTCTGGGCTCCTAAATCACTGCAGATGGTGATTGCAATCATGAAATTACAAGACACTTACTCCTTGGAAGGAAAGTTATGACCAACATAGACAGCATGTTAAAAAGCAGAGACATTACTTTGTCAACAAAGGTCCATCTAGTCAAGGCTATGGTTTTTCCAGTAGTCATGTGTGGATGTAAGAGTTGGACTATAAAGAAAGCTGAGCACCGAAGAACTGATTCTTTTGAACCGTGGTGTTGGAGAAGACTCTTTTTTTTTTTCTTTCTATTAATATTTCTCATTTTTATTATATTTTTCATACTTTTATAATGATCATCAGTTTTATCTTAATTTACACTATTTTGACAATGAAATTATTTTTCAAGCTGAGCAACATCTTTGTCTACATGCTTTTTCTCTATTTAACAATATTTTTTTCCCATTTATTTTTATTAGTTGGAGGCTAATTACCTTACAATACTGTAGTGCTTTTTGCCATACATTGACATGAATCAGCCATGGATTTACAGGTATTCCCCCCGCCCCTCCCCAACCCCCAATTGGGGCTGGTGCACTGGAGAAGACTCTTGAGAGTCCCTTGGACTGCAAGAAGATCCAACCAGTCCATCCTAAAGCAGATCAGTCCTGAGTGATCATTGTTTGGACTGATGTTGAAGCTGAAACTCCAATACTTTGTCCACTTGATGTGAAGAGCTGACTCATTTGAAAAGACCCTGATGCTGGGAAAGATTGAGGGCAGGAGGAGAAGGGGACAACAGAGGATGAGATGGTTGGATGGCATCACCAACTCCATGGACATGAGTTTGGGTAAACTCCAGGTGTAGGTGATGGACAGGGAGGCCTAGCATGCTGCAGTTCATGGGGTCCTAAGGAGCTGGACATGACTGAGCGACTGAATTGAATTGATCCTTGGTATTATCTGTATTCAATTTTAAGCTTTCTGAAAAGCAGGTTTCTTCTCTTACTCATACCTCTTATTCCGACTAATATTTTTCAAAATATTATGAATGATGTTAATCGTATCATTAAAAAGAGCCTCAGAGATTGTAAAGATAGAAACATTATATACAGACCATGAGATATATACAGTACTTTGATAATATAAACCTGGTAGTATACATATGTCCATTTTATCTATTGAACTTCATCTTAACAATTAATTTTGATTAAGAAAAAATTTCAAATCAGAGCATGGTTCAATACTGAAACCACAATTTCTATAGTTGTCAATACCTGCACATTGTTATTGCTCACTGCATAGCATGACATGTGGGGTTAAAAATATAAACTGAATAAAATGTGGGTAAGTATAGTTAAATAAGCCACAAATGAATGAGGCCATCGACAAGAAACCTATGTTATATTGGACTTCATATATATTTCCCCTCTCTTCTCCTTCATTTGTATCTCTTTTTTCCCATTTAATTGGGAATGTTTTTGTAATGGTTAAGTTTTGTAATTATAATGTAATGTAATGTAATTGTAATGGTTAAGTTTTGATGTCAGTTTGACTAGGTTATGAGGCACCCAGACACTTGGTCAAATACGATTGGTTTGTCCATGAAGGTGACTGTGGATGAGATGAACATTTGAATCAGCAGACTGAGCGAAGCACAAGGCTCTGCCCAATGTGAGTGGGCCTCCTCCAGTCAGCTGAAAGTCTGACTAGAGCAAAAAGACTGACCCTTCCCAAGAGAGAATCCTATGGGCAGTCTTCAAACTGGGACACTGTAGTTGGTCCTTTTGAGGGACTCCAAGTGAAGCAGGCCTTTTCTTGGGTCAGGAGCCTGAGGGCCTTCCGTCTTGTAGCCAAGCTGTCTCCTTTCCGGGGTCTCCAGCACATTGACCATCCTGCAGATCCTGGTGCTCGTCAATTTCTTACAATAAACCTCATCCATATTATCAGTGACAATGAGACACACGGCAGTTAAGCTCACCTCGTGGAGGAGCAGAACCTGATTGCCAAGCCACGGGAACCGGAAGTCAGCCGTCCTGCCTTTTCTGCCTGGAATTCTGGGAAGCGGCGGCAATGGGTGCTGCAGGGGCCCCAGCTGGGCTGGAACGCGGGGCAGTGGGCAGCAGGCAGGGCACGAGGGTGAAGGGAGTGCCCGGGTTCAGTAGACTGTTTCGGGAAGAGGACGGATTTGCACTCCCCGTATTTATGACCCCCAACCATCAGGTCAGAAGCCAAACCCCATTAGTCCTCTCACAGCACACTGCCTGGCATTTCCCAACGTCTTCTTGCCGTCCCTTAGGACAGTGCAGGCTACGTGGTTGCTTCGACGTGGTCAGGTTTCTTTTGGGAAAGAAGCTGCGTTGTGTGGTTTCCGCGGTGTCCGGCGCGCCAGCGTCTGCCACGGGACATTGCTCTTCATAGCGCAAACACAGCTTCGCGCTCAGCCCGGGTCAGGATGCAGAGAAGGAGGGAAGATGCTCTGAGGCTGTAGCAGTGGTTTCAGGTAAGCTGCTTTCAGAGTATGCCAGTTTTGAGATCCCTGGTTTCCAAGGCCCAACGGAGGTTTTAGAGGCGCAGCAGCCCGGTCTCTAGTTGCCGCGGGGCCCTTTTGTCGGCAGACTTTTGTACGGAGAAAGTGGGCTTGGCAGGGAGTTTAGCGGCCTGTTTTTCCGTGAGGGAAGTGAGGCAGCAGGCAGCTGGGCCTCTCAGGAACTTGACGCCTTCATTGAGCTGTTGAGTAGCAGCGAACAGAACAGCTGGCACCTCTCCTTGTCCATTCCCAAGTGTTTGCTGAGGCGGAGGTTGGGGGAGTGGGGGTGGGTAGTGGGGTGGGGGTGGTGGCCGGCTGCTTCCTCACCTTCATCAGGATTCCCGAGAGCACCTCGCCTGGAAGGGTGGGCTGTCTTCAGTTTCCACGGAAGGATCTGCCGCCCTGTGGCGCCCTGGCCCTCCTATGCTCCATGGTCGGCCAGTCCATTGTGCCTCTCAGATCCTCAGCTCTCGCCAGAGGCAACCCCTCCTCCAGCCCAAGTCAGAACCCCAGAGTGTAACTCCCCAAAGAGCAAAAGCTTCCCCAGGCTTCCCTCCTGGTTGGGACCAGGGGAGGGCCTTTGGTTGCCAGATGCCCCCAGAAGATTCATTGCCTTGTGCATTAACAGCAGGCTGGGGGCCCCTGTTTTCTCTTCATGTCAGAGGCACTATGTGAAGATGATCGTGTAATAGAGCCCTTAGCATGTGGCAGCTGCTACACCCTACCCATCTTGTATCCCAGCAGGTAGGTACAGGCAACTCCTTACCAGAGACTGCTAATAGTCCCTCAGCCATTGGTCAGCATTGCAATGGGCCCCTCCCTCAAGTGAGCAGTCGACTGTCAATGAGCCAGCATTATTGGGCCATTCAGCCAGTGGTGAGCAGAGTGGTGGTCATCAGGCAGAGTGAGGTAGGAAGCAGATCCCCACCTTCTCCCAGGACCCTCCAGCTTACCTGGTCCTGGCCAGCAGTTGACCTAGGGTCTCAGGGAACAGGCTGGGGTCTGTGTTCTTTGGGGCTCCAGAGCCCTTGCCAAGTCTGCCAACTGGCTGGGTCCAGGCCTTGAGGCAGCAGTGAACCTTGCCCCCTTCCCTGTTTCTGCAACCTCACGGCAGCAGCCATCTGTATAGGGTGCAGTTTGCTTGACCTGTCCCTGCTGTGTGTGTGGCCTGAGGAGCCCGAGGGCAGTTGGGTCCTGGGTGCCCAGCTCCCTCAGAGATGACAGCTGGGCAGGGTCTGGGACCTGGTCCTGAGGGAGCCACCAGCTGAGATCTGCTCTTCAGCCAGAGTCTGGACCTCAGAGGGTAACAGTCGTGCCTAGGGGACTTTCTTGTCAGAATGCAGAATAACACTTGCTTGATAGATATATACAGGAATTGTTACCCGACCATGACCTGAGCTCAGGAACAAAGACTCTGACACTAAGATGTTTGCAACAACTCACCCATCCCTCCCTCCCTTTCCCTAGGAAAGGGCTTTGCTATGAGCTCTTGGGGAGTTTGGGGTGTTTAAGGCATGAACCTCCATCTCTTTGTGGCGGCCCTGCAGTAAACCTTTTTCTGCTCCAAACACCAACATTTTGGTGGTGTTTGGCTTCGCTGTGGGTCTGGCACGTGAACTTGCATTTGGTTGACACTCAGATATGTGTATATTCTGTTAAAAAACCACTTGAAAAACTGTGATGTTCCTCTGTCATACCAGCCAGAATGCAGATACAGGAGGAGGATCAACTAGTCGGAAGTTTGGGGATAAAATCTTCTCATCTTTCTGCAAGCAGTTTTCAGGAACAGGAGTGTGGAGCCAGCCGAGAGAGGAGGTCAGCACTGAGAGCCTGGTGTGTGGAGCCTCTGCCCAGGAGCTCCCATCCAGAATCTGCTGCTGGAGAAAGAGACTTGAAGATCAGTAGTGGTTGACTGAGACTCAGGAGCATTTATAGATTCAGCTTCCCTTCCCTGACCCTCCTCATATTCTGGTGTCTCTGACTTAGACTGTCAGAGCCAGGATGAAACATTTGCAACTACTGGCCCTCAGGATGAAAGGGTGGGAGCTGCTGCAGTTGTCAGAGGCAGCAGGCACATCTCCGGTGGATGTATTGAGCATTTGGAAAGGCTGATCCCAAGTTCAAGGAAGGCAGATGTTGCCCCTGAGCGCCATCTCTGCACTGCTAGACATAGTGGACATTTGAGCTGCTTGACGTGGAAGAGAGAGGGTCTCTTCAGAAGATTTTGTTTTTATTAAAAACAATAAATAATATTATTTTCAGATGCTTGATGAACTTTGGAGATATGCTTTTTATATCATGCATATAAACCATTTGGATGTCACAAAAGAGGGACATTATATAATAATAGAGGGAGCAATTCTTCAAGAAGACATAACAATCCATATGCATATGCATTTACCAGTAGAAAATCAAAATAAATGAAAAAAATGATAGAACTATAAAGAGAAATAGATGAATTTACTATTTTAGTAGGGGATTTCAAGACACCTCTGTCGGTAATTGACAGATAAAGCAGGCACAAAATCAGTAAGGATATAGTTTAACAGCATCATCAATCAACTGGATTTCAAGAACATCAGATTACCCATTTTTTGAGGTTTACATGGAGCAGTTACAAAGATAGACCATAGTCTATGCATAAAATGTATATTAACAAATATAAAAGTACAGAAATCATACAATTTAGGCTCTTATAATTATATTGAACTGGAAATTAATATCAGACAGAGGGCTGGAAAACCTAGGATATCAGACAACACACTTTTAAATATTAATGACACATGAGTCAAAGAAGAAACTCAAGAGAAATTATTAATAAAAGTATTTTAAACCAAATAAATAAAAATTATACTTTTCAAACTAAAAATCAATTGAAATGTGAATTTAAAAGTAAAGCATCAAAATTTGTGAGATGCAGCAAAGGAATACTTAAAAGAAAACTCAAAGCATTGAATTCATATATCAGAATGAAGGTAGAGCTTAAATTCATAATGTTCTCTTCCCCTTTATGAAACTAGAAAAAGAAGAGGAATACAAATTTAAGGAGTACAGAAGTGAAGTATTAGAGCATAAAGGAATGAAATTGAAAATAGGAAAACATTATAGAAAGTTAATGACATCAAAACCTGATTATTTGAAGAGATAATAGAAATGATAATCCACTAGCCAGGCTAAACAAGAAGAAAATGAGAGAAGATAAAGTTACTAATATCAGAGATGAAATTAGGGCCATCACTAATGATCCTACAGGCATTAAAAGGATAATAAAAGAATAATATGAACAATTCTATGACTTAAATTTAGATAACTTAAATCAAATGTGTTAATCCCGTGAAAGACACAATGTAATAAATTTCCCATAAAGAGATGTAGATAATCTGAAGAGGGCCATATGGAATAAAGAAACTGAATAATAACTTTCCAAAATGAAAGCATCAGACCTAGATGGTTTCACTGGTGACTTCCACCAAACATTTAAAGAAAAAAACCAAAAATACTTCTCAGCAATTTATTTCAGAAAATAAAAGCAGATGTAATAATTTCTATCATTCTATGAGGCCTGCATTACCCTAACACCAAAACAGAGAGAGATGTTGCAGGAAAGGAAAACTACAATATCTTTTATAAATATGGAAGCAACAGTCTGAACATAATATTAACAATATGAATTCAACACTGTCAGAATTACATTCCACAACAAAGTGGGATTTATCTCACGTATGCAAAGAGGGCTCAAGATTTGAAAATCAATTAATGTAATTCATCGTATCAACAGGCTAAAGAATAAAAATTGTATGATCATTGCAATTGATGGAGAAAAAGCATTTGATAAAATCCAACAGTTAATTCATCATAAAAACTCATTGAAAACTAGGAATAAAAGTAAACTTCCTCTTCTTGATAAAGAATATCTAAAAGTCTACAGCTAACGTTATGCATACCTGTGAGGAACTAGAGGCTTTTTGCCTAAGATGAAGGACAAAGCCAAGATGTCCCCTTTTATTACTCCTGTTGTTCAATCGCTAAGTCTTGTCTGACTCTTTATGACCTGGTGGACTGCAGCGTGCCAGGCTTCCCTGTCCTTCACTGTCTCCTGGAGTTTGCTCAAACTCCTATTCAACATCAAATTGGAAGTCTTAGTTAATGCAATAAAATGAGAAAAGGAAATAAAAGTATACAGATTGAAGAACTAAAATTGTTCACAGATGATGTGATTGTTTATGTTGAAAATAAAAAAAACTCATGAAAATAATAAGTAATTATGGAAAGTTTCAGGATATAAGGTTAATATCCAAAGGCAATTGCTTCCCTAAATAAACAGCAACAAACAATCGGAACTTAAAATTAAAAATGTAATACTCTTTATGTTAGCACCAAAAGAGGCATGTGGTTAGAAATAAATCTAACAAAATATGTACAAGATCTATATAAGAACTATAGATGAAACAAAAAAGTTAAACAACTAGATAAATGAAGAGACATTCTATGTTCATTGGTCAAAAGACTCAACTCTTTCAAGACATCAGCTATTCCCCACTTGATTTATAGATTCAATGCTACTGGGAAGAATTCCCAGCATGCCATTGTAGATATCAACACAGTGATTCTAAGTTTCATATGGGGAAAAGAACCTAGAATGGGCAACACAATACCAAAGGAGAACAAAATTGGAAACTTACACTGCTCAACTTCCAGCACTTTTGTTGTTTTAAGTGGACTTACCCTGTTGAGGATATCTGTACACTATCTTCTCTCCTTTACTTATTTTCACGTTCTCTCTTTTCCTGAGCTTCCCATTCAAACTAGCCTGTCTTTCTTGGTATGGATCAATGCTTCCCATTATTTCCTTTCATCAAAATGAACCTTCTAGTTTTTCCAGATAGGATACATTAATGTATATAATGAAATAGTGAATAAAGATATCATTGTCATCATAAAAGCAGAGAGTGACCTGGATTAAAATCCTTGGTTTCAGTCCTGTGATTTTCAGGATCTGTTCATCTCCACAGAACTCTCCTCCACCTTTGTCTTAAATTAAGGTATAAGGATTATCAGAGATAATAGGTGTGAAATGGCTTCATTCTAAAAATATAAGCTATTATATTTTTTTCAACTAAAGATCTCATAGGCTCTAAAATGATATGAGCCAAAGCCGTAAATAATAAGGGATAATGTTAAGGCATTATGTGAATTTGTGAGAAAAGATTGTTTTAAGATCACCCAGCTTTTGGTTCCTCTCAAAGTTAATCTCTAGAATCTAAATGCCTTATTCTGCTTACTTATATGTACCTAGAGACCATATTTTACATCACAGCACCCCTGTCCTGAGTATTTGCAAATGGCAGCAATGGGAATCTCCTTTGTAATGCAGCTTCCTCATCATCAGAACTGAAATGGTATCGTATATAGGTAATTTCATTCCCAGAATTTTTATATAAGCAGGAAAGCTGCTTAGCATAACTTTGCCTGTTGCTCTTCAGTTTGTGGCTCATATGACAAGATGAATTTGGAAGGAAAGGCCAAGACACTAGTAGATGAACTTTATGAAATTTAATTTAACCATGTCGGGATGATTTTTCTTTGGAAGATTTTCAAATACATCTCCTTCAAGACAGAAATTAGTTTCCCAACCAGGTTTATGATCAATGTTTAAAATAAACTGTAAAAAAAATTACCTAAAAAGCCTATTTATGAATCCTTTTTATTTTCTTACAGGTAATGTGTTTGGGAGAAGGATGGATTTTGTTTTTATAAACCCGTTACTTGTGTTGTCCATTTTGATACTGAAATTTAATTTTCAAATAAAATATTCTGTTAAGCAGAATATTCAAATATACCAGCATTAATATTTTGCAGAAAATCTAATCTCTTTTTTTACTTGGTTTTATGTTGAAATTCAAGAAAGTCTATAACTCAGAATACTGAAGCTAAAGAAACAAAGTCATTTGTTCAGGTGTATAAATGAAATTGCACCTAACAATGGGATAATCATATTAGTTTCATATTTGGCTCGACAAACTAATTATAAATACATGACTTTCATTTCTTGTATCTGTAAGCAGTGACTGAAAATGGGAAGGATGTAGTTGTTAGAGATCAGATTAGACCACTGATTCTTCTTCAAGCGTTTTCAGAGAACAGAATTTACATCATTCATAGTGTTTAAAATGCCAAGGAACAGCCAGACTGTGATGTCAGCTGGCCTTCTAACACCTGGATTTTAATCACATCTTTTTTTTTTCCCTAATCTGGTAGAAAAACATACTGAAATTCAGAAACTGCATTCTATAAGTTTTAACTGTGGACAGATCTCAGAATACCGATGGTACAAGTGCACTGAGCAGTTACGTTAACTTCAGGGGCTTGTGACTTACCTTCCTTTCCAAAGAACTGCATCTTTAATTACTGTTTGTTCAGAAACACTTTGAACATTTTAGTAGTAGAGCAAGAAGGCCAACTGACAGGGGAACTATCTCATCTCTTTTCTGTTTCCAGAAGATATATAAGATCATTCAGATTTCAAGTGAAAAACCCTTCTTTAAACAGGAGCGAACAGCAGCATCTGTGCATAGCAAATCCCGAACCTGCACCAGCTCTTTCCTATATTTTAGAGTGTGCACATTTCCTCTTATCTTGTTTTTCATTTCATCATCTCCTGCAGCAAGTCACAGTCAGAAGGACTACTTTGTAATCATTTTGATTTATCTATAAGCAGGATGTATGCAAAATCCCTTATGAACTCATCCTCATAGATTTGTAGCTCAATTAAGCTGATTCAATTAGTCTACATAGGCTGGCTGAAGAGCACAGACAGTTCAAATCCCAAAAGATGCCAGGATCTCATGCAGTTTATGACTTAAAAAGGGCTCATTTCCTTCCACTGATATATTTTTTTAAGACACTTAGAAAGGAAGCTACATATCTGAGGAACGCTGTAACTGCAGTTGAATTTTGCAGCCACCATTTCCTCCATGTACCATCTTTTAGGAACATGGGTTCAGATTTGGTACATTCAGTAAATATCCTCATTATTTGTGGTACCTAAAAGACCGAAACTCTTTTAACTCATGTCTACCCAGATGACAAAGTGAGGAAACTTAAGTGTCTACAACCGCTTTGATTACCACTACTCCAAAGATTTCCAGGGTACATAAAATTAGTGCAGGGAACTACTGCGTCCTTGGGGTTTCCTAGGTGGTGCTAGTGGTAAAGAACCTGCCTGCCAATGCATGAGACTTAAGAGACACGGGTTCGATCCTTGGGTAAGGAAGATCCCCTGGAGGAAGGCATGTTAATCCACTCCAATATTCTTGCCTGGAGAATCTCATGGACAGAGGAGCCTGGTGGGCTACAGTCCATGGGGTCACAAAGAGTCAGAAATGACTGAAGTGACTTAACGCAGCACTGAGTCCTTGAGAGCCTGTCTGGTCTCAGACACGGCAGCAACTTTCATATGCTTTACTGAGTATGATTCTCAACACTACCCTATGAGGATGGTCCCCAAAGAAAGAATGGCTGAGATATTTTTAAAGAATGAAAGTGGGAGAGAGAGAAGACAAAGCAGAGGAGAAGAACCTGCCCAAGAGTGGACAGCTTCAATGTAGCATATTAAACAATTCATCCAATGTGGCTAGAAGAGCCAGATGAATATATAGTTTGTCTGAGAGCAAAACCTATACTGTTTGCCACTCTTACTCCATCCTAGGGCCTGTGAAAGAGACTGACAAAATTCCCTTTACCGTTTGGAAACACAGCAAGGAATATTTCCCCACACCCTGCAGGTAGAAGTGGTCACCCACCTGAGGGGTGGCCTCGGGAGTTTTATCACTTCACAGTCAGGCCACCAGACCTTTCTCAGGGACCTCCCCTCTCTTTCCCTACCCAGAGGCTGAAGGAAGGACTCAGGAGAGAGCAACGCCACTCAGTGGAGGACCCGGGTCTCTGGAACGTCACACAGGAGCTGCCCTGGAGGCGCTGCCTGGTGAGTCACCTGAGCAGGAGGTCCCGTGTACTGGGAGCAGCTACAGGGCCCTGGGAGCAGCTGCTAGAGCAGCTGGCTGCATGGCTGGTGCAGGCCCATATATATGCAGCAGCTCTGCACACCTCCACCCCCACTAGCCTGTTTCCACCCAACAAATCTGACTCCTGTGAGAGCCTCTCGGAAAATAGTGCCCCCATCCCTCGAGGCACCAGGAGGCACCTTGAGGAAAGAATAAAGTGGGCCAGTCTATTTTATCCTTGAAACTGTATTATGCATGGATGCAAGCAAGACATACCATCTCTTATTATTCAGTGTAAAGCTGTGAGAGAGCATCAGCTTTGTCCCCACATTCCCAAATGCCCGATAAACACTTCTAATCTCTGTGGAAAACCTAGACCAACAGATGTCTCCAGAGACGGTGCCAATGAAAACTTCACCTCCTCATAGATTTCTGTAACCGCAGGCCTCAAGTTGAGTTCCCAGGCCAATAAATTATAATACCCACAACAGGATAACATCTACTTGCTGCTGTCATGGTTATTAATACAGTTACTATTGAGAATTCTTTTAGCTGCATGCTTGACTAAGACGCGAGTTTATATTCACAGCATCCCTGGAAGGCAGACAGGTGATGACTTTTATTAACACCGTTTTTGTGATGGAGGAACCAGAAAAGAGAAATGCAAAGGCATTTCCCAGCATAATGCAGCAAATCTAGAGCAGACTGAAGTTTGGAACTCCCAGTGCTTCGAGTGTTGGTGCTCAAGTAGGCAATGATTCACACTCATGGTATAACAGGGTCAGAATTCCTGTTGTGGAGAAAGATTTTCTCCAAGGTCGAAAGAGAGAAGTCTTAATGGCCTTGGTGGTAGATTTTAAAGACTTTATGACACATTTATTATTTGTTTATCTGTAAAGGCATATCCTAATAGAGCTGTTTATCTAAGCAGAAGAGGGATCTGCTTGACACAGATTTCTTACAAAGGACTTTCACTGTTGATCTGTTAAGGATACAGAAATGTTCCCTAATATTTGCAGCAAATTATTGTGAGTTTATTTCTTCATTGGGAAAACTTAGCATAGTGAGTTGGATTGCTCTCGAGGCAAGGGATTACTGCCTGAGGCACACGTCTCACTCCTTGTCCCCGCCCCTGATGTTGCAGAGGCTTGCTGGGCAGGATGGTAAAAGCCATCCTCTTCAGTCAGCGGTACCTTCCCAACCTGTCTTATCTGATGCGTGCTCCTGCCACATACAAACGCTATAAACCTTATGCACCTCACCCTACTCCTTGCCCCACAAGCTCCCTGCAGCTACTCTTTTCTTCACACATTTAATTATGTTTATTGCAGCCACTTGGAAAAACCTTGCCTTCCTGTTAACCGGTATGTCAGAGTCCCTTTTCAACCTTAAAATACTTAACTTTGGCATACTTTCTCTTGAATCCCCAAATTACCTTTGTGTAAGTCATTCACTTCCTCTCCTGCTTCTCATGAGACTTATCAATGACTTGTGAAGTCTTGAAACATAGAAACTGTTATATTCATTTTTTGTTTGTTTTTATTTTCTGTAAGAGTTAGCACAGTGTTTTCTATGTGGCAAATGTTCAGTAAGCAGTTCTCTTGTTCATTCAGTTTTTAATGTAGTTTCTTCAAATGTTTCTTAGAAGAGGCAGAATTAGATTTGCAGTGAGACATGAATTCTTTATAAGACATATGAGGGTAACCAGATCTAGAAAAACCAAAATGTATTTGGTGGAACTCGTCCGTTTGTACTAAGGATTTTTGTTTATTTGACTATAAATGTTTATTTATTTCATTTGATTCTCCCCTACATTATATGCATGTTAGAATTTCAAGTTTTCCAAACAAGTTGCTAACAAATCTGATATTATTTTCACTAGGTTTGTATGTCATGTTCTCTTGCTGACTCTTTAAAATCATAGCCACCTATCAGTAATGCCTGAGATTTTCCCGAAGAGTCCCTTTTAGAAAGGTTGGAAGGTACATTCTTGTTCCTAGAGGTATAGTTACACTAAATAAAAAACAGCAAAAATTTTAAAAATGATTACGAAGCTGAGCTCTCCTAGGGACAAAATGTAAGTCATTAGGGTTGGAAGAAAATGATCATTATAAGTTACTGGGTTTAGAAGAGCTGTCACTCCAAAAAGAATATCATAAAAATGAAGGTGATTTTAGCAGTTTGTCTAGTTTATTATGTAACCAGGATACGACTGCACTGGATTATTGCCAAACCTTTGTGCTCTCAGGAAGTTCTATCCTTTGAAATGCATATGTTGTTGTTTAGTTGCTCAGTTGTGTCTGACCCTTTTGTGACTCACATGGACTATAGCCCACCAGGCTCCTCTGTTCATGGGATTCTCCAGGCAGGAAAACTGGAGTGGGTGCTATTTTCTTCTCCAGGGGAACTTCCTGATCCAGGAATCGAACCTGTGTCTCCTGCGTTGGCAGGTGGATTCTTTACCACTGAGCCACCAGGGAAGCCTTGAAATTCTCATAAAATCACACAAACCTCCATCATATATTTGATGGAAAATTCAATACCACATTTCTAAGAATTGTTTGGAGAGTTGGGGTGGGATGGGATGAATTTGCTTTAATGAAGTTCATGGTGCATCATACTCTCTTATAATTCCCTTTATTCCATGTACTTACAGATATTAGACATCAATGTAATCCATCCATATTCAAATTCATCAGAGAGTAAAGAGATCACAGAAATAAAGCTGGCTGTTATTGGTGTTTCATTCAAAAGACTCTACTATAGTTAATATTGGAGAAGGAAATGGCAACCCACTCCAGTATTCTTGCCTGGAGAATCCCACAGACAGAAGCGGGCTACAGTCAGTGGGGTCTCAAAGAGTCTGACCTGACTGAAACGACTGAGCACACGTGCACTATAGTTACTATAAACAAACAACAACAACAACAACAAAATAGGGGGAGGGTTTCTGATGGGACTGGGGAATTTAATTTAAAAGCCAGTCCTTAAGCGTAGGATCTCCAGGCTGTCTTATAAAGCTTCACTCTGGAGTGTTGCCATTGCCAGGGTTGTGCTGCCAAGAAATCTGTACCTATTGTTTTTAGTGTAAACTCCAAATTCCTGGGAGGAACCTGCATGGCCATCTTATGCCACAGACAAGGGGGGCATAGGCGGAGCGCAGTTGGCCAAGATACTTTTGCTGACATTGAAGACACAGTCTCATGGGGAAAATGGTAGTAATTTTAATATTCAGGATGTGAGTAATCCTTGTCTCGGTGCATTCGGGCTGCTGTAACAGAATGGACTAAGACATATTGATGAAATACTTGCCCTGGGAACTGGGAGGGGGGAAGGCGGGCTGATGGTCACACTGGTGTTTTCAGATCCAGAAGACAGTGGGTGATGATGATAAGGTGTCATCTTCAAATAGGAGGGCGTTTCGAGGAGGACAGTGAGACTCACATTTGCCTAGCGTCATGTCTGTAGCAAACCTAAGAGCCATGTCATGGTCTGACCCGTGTCATACCTGAACAGAGCTTGAAGTAGCAGAGGTTCATACATGTCTACAGACTATTAGGTTCAAAGCTGTAACCTGAGATTAGGACAATACAATAGAGCATACAAGATCTAACAGAATATATTACCAGATAACAAATATATTTTCTTCATTAAAGTATAATCCTGGAATAAGTCACTGGATGAGTTTAATAACAGATTGGAAATGACAGAAGAAAATCAGTGCACTTAGATATGAGTCAATTTATATTGCTCAGTTGAGGAAAAATGAGAAAATTTAAATATTTATAGTAGGTAATTGCAAAATTACCTGAGAAATAGGCATATTCATCGTTAGATGAAAGCTTTAACAGAAAAATCAAATAAAAATTTAACAACATGAGCAATAAATTTAGCTTTGTGAGTATTTATAAAATTATATACCCAGTTTCTACGGTTAAAAGGATTGGGTGGGTGAGAAAGGATTTGAACAGCTAGGCTTACACCCATCTGACTAATATCCAGGCTCCTGACTTCTAGGAGAGGGAACCCCTTACCAGCTTGCTAGCCAGACAGGCTGCACTCTAACAAGTTTGGTTGCGTTAAGTGTTTACTCTTGTATGGTCATCAAGCAGCCTGAGTCTTAGTCCCCACTGATACTAGAAATGTTGTGGCACACCAAAATTCTTCATGTGACCTGGGCAGGAAAGAGCATTGAATGAAATGACCATGGACACCCAGAGTCTGGGACCAAGACCATGCCTTACCTGGACACAGGACAAACAGATGTGAACATGGCATTGTCACTTTTCCATCCTGTTAGTCTGTCCTTGATGACCAGTTCACACATAAAGGATGTTTTCATGCGTTTTCCCCTCAGTAAACTCTGCCCAGTGAACCCAAAGGGAGGTTGTTCTAAGATACACTAGAGGCAAATTCTGAGACATGTTCTCCTGTGAAGTAATAGAAAAGAATAAAGAAGGGAAGGAAAATAAGGAAACTTTCTTAGAAACTTGCTTTCATTTATATATCTCCTCATATTTTCCCTGAGGACTTCAATATACTGGTGTTAGAAACAAAAACAGAGATTTATGAATTCTGCAGGATGAATACTTGAAGTCAAAATACTTGCCAATGTGAAGTGTTATCAGATTTCTTCCCCACAGAAGCTGTGCGAGCAGAGAGCACCTGGCAGCGAGTCAGTTCCTGGTGCGGCTCAGCTAGTGTGACCCCGATCTGAGCCCAGACTCCGGTTCCGGTGTGGGATTCACGAACACGTTGAGTGTGGGCTCAGTCTCTCTTCTACTACTGGAATGTGAGTCGCATGCTGAATTAATTAGCAAAAATAAAACCAAAACAGAGCTTTAAGCCTGTTTTGGCTCTTTCTAGTTCTCTCAATTCATTTTATTTTCATTGGCATATTTTATTTTCATATCTTGATCCAAGGCTCATTTGCATAGGATTTATTTGCATACTCAGATCATTTTGAGGAATAGACGACTTACAAAGCACTATGAATCAGTTATTCCAAGTAATCCTTGATTAAGGTGTGTCCTTAGGATGGGATAGAATTCCCCGTTTTTGATTCTTAAATCCCATCTGGCTAGCTTCCTCTTACTTACAGCTCTTCTTTTGCCTCTCCACAGATGTGAAGAACACCTTCTATTTCTTGCTTTAAGTTAGTGCTATTTATATTTCAGAAATTCCAGATCTCTTTGCAAGCCCTTTGAGACCCAGTGGCGAGAATGAATTACCCTCAGCTGTCTGTCTCTCTCCTGACAGGTTGGCCTGGAAAGCCGCTCGCCTGGAGCTGAATGCATTGTTATTTCACTCTCTGAGCCAGCAAGAGCCAGTTTTACAAATTTCTAACAGAAGGCATAAAAGGAATTCCAACAGAAACTGATTTTTCCCTTTTTAAAAAAATTCTTAACTTGGACCAAATTAGTAGGGACTGACATATTTGAAGTGCTTAATGTACATACTGTTGTATTCCTTTGAAATTTAATCTTATAGTCACTGCTCCTGGGAGAAATATATTAAAGTTTATTGGCAAACACATATCCTCTGATTTCTTTCTACCCTGAAATAAAAAGATGAGTTAGGGTGTCACACATACATGAGCACTGAGTGTTTGGTATAGCTCTCATCTTGCAAGCCCAAGTAGTGATTGGTACCCCTGCAGAGACTAATTGCAATACCTGGGCCCAAATTGTACAATTTTAAATTAGTAGAATGCTTAAACTGAGTATTTAAAGCAGCCAAAACATGTATAACTGCTAGAGTAGTGAAATAACAGGAAGATATCTGAAGTGAATATTAGTAAATGTTATCTGTAGTCAGTTCAGTTGCTCAGTGGTGTCCAATTCTTTTGAGACCCCATGGACTGCAGCACGCAAGGCTTCCCTGTCTATCACCAACTCCCAGAGCTTGCTCAAACTCATGTCTGTTGAGTCAGTGATGCCCAATTAATATGGAAACACATTTTCTAATATTCATCCTAAAAATGTATCTGCTCCGTTCTGATTATAATAATTACGCAGCTCATGATATAGTGTTAATCCAGGAAGTCAATGCAGCATTTCTCCACTATTTCCTTGTTACTTGTGTAAGCTAAAGGCAAGCAAGTGAATAATTGAGATGCTCAGAGCTGTCCAGGTACCCCAGGGAATGTTGGGATAAACATACTTCCCTACCATTAGCCCTCAACATCCTCCATTTACATTGAACGATCATGTTTAAGGAGAGAGAATTTCCAACCCTGTTATTACCTTGTGAATCAATAAAAATTGCGATCTTGCCTCTATTTGAATTTTTAAAATTAACTTTTATTATAATGCTTTTCCCAAATAATAGTGGTCATAATGGATTATTTCAATAATAATGAATATTTATTTAGCTCATTGGAATGTGCCAAATGTCTGTTAGGCATTTTTTTTTCAAGACTTAACTCTCATAACCACCACTCCATTGGCAGCTCCATTGTACAGGCAACAATATATATGGAGGCTTGAATGAATAATGGATGCATCTGGGCTTCAAATGGAGGCATCCTTCACTCAATGCCTGAAATCTTAGATAATGCTTTTGTTAGTCCTAAGTTTTGTAATAATAAATAATAATTTAATGAAAAGATTTCTAAGTTCTCCTTTAAAGTGCTTAATGTAACAAGTTTCTTAGTAATCACTTTTGAGATCCTAGAACTTGGATCTCATCCTAGAGTCAGATGAGTCAAATGTACCTTTTACTAGAGGAAGTAATGGCACCCCACTCCAGTACTCTTGCCTGGAAAACCCCATGGACAGAGGAGCCTGGTAGGCTGCAGTCCATGGGGTCGCAAAGGTCGGACACACCTGAGCAACTTCACTTTCTTTCTTTCTTAAAGGAAGTCCTGTTGATGTCATCATTTAGCTTTTCTCTAATACATTCAATTATCTCATTCTATGAACATTTCTTACTGTATTACAAAAAAAAAGGGGCCTGCTAAGTGGTATCCAGGGGCCACTGGGCAGCACATTTTCACAACTTACTCTCTATAATCAGAGACAGCTTTTCAGAACACAAGTTGGTTGTTAAATACCCACTCAAGACAGTCCAATGGTGTCCCACGGACCTTACACCACAACACTTCACAGCACAACACTTCACAGCACAACACAACATCACAACGCTTAAAATGGGTTTGGGGTTGGGTGTGGTCAGCCCACGGAGGACCAGCCTTCTACACTTCACCCACCTAGCTCTTTTCCTTCCAGCCCTGCTGCCCTTCTTCTCAGCGCCGCTGTGACTGCTTTCCAGCCTATGCTGCTCTCCTCCGCCTCCGCCTCCACCTCCACTTAAGAGTGTCCTCTTCCACTCTAACCCCTGCTCACCCCAAGACGCAGGCTGCATTGTTGTTCTCCACACAAAGCTTCCCTGTCCTCCCTGAATGCTCCCATCTCCCTGTGACCATCTGGTATAATTCCGTCTCTCATAGCATTTCCCTAGACACATCAAATCTGCGCCTGCACTGTGTGCTTCACAACAGCATGTACACAAGACACAACCGAGAAAACATCAGCATCAAGATGCAAATGCTTCAAGCTGATACAAAAAGCACAAAAGTAAAACAGAAATGTGGGCCAAAAATACATAGTGACATTGCACAAAAAATAAAACCCAGATCGGCAATAAAAATATAAAGAATTTTCATCATCAGTAGTGGCTAGGAACATAAAAACCAACACCACAATGCCATCTTATTCATTTAGCATCTAATTTAATCTGAAAGTAATGAGAATATGGATAAGCAGGAAATTTTATATATTGCTATTGGGAGTAAATTTGTACTACACTATGGAACAAAATGTGTCACTTCTATTTAAGTACAATATTTGTATTCCTTATGAAATAGCAGTTCCACTCCTGGTAATATATTTAATAAAAACTACCTCACATGTTAAGAGAAGAAACTTGTAAGACTGTTCATAGTTGCAAATAGCAAAATGTCTGTGAAAATCCTTTGATAGGATAGTGGATTAAAAAAGGAATCAATTAGTAAAATGATTTTGATCAGTCTGTTACTGTAGAATATTATGTACCCATTAAAAATGGTTATACCTGGATTTGTGCACATGTTAACAAATGATAGATACATGTGTATGTCTTCATACATAGATGTAGACATAAACATAGGTATGCGTTTTTTATTATAATGGATATTGATTAGATGGAAAAAAGGAGGTCAGATTAAAATATATGTAGATATAATTACATATTATGTACATGGTATGTATATGAAATATATGTAAAGCTATAGAACATAATATAGTAGTTCTTTGAATTTTAACAAAAACTAATCTTTAAAGTAATTAATGCCTAATAATAAATGAATTTAGATTCATTTTAGTGTGTCTGAATTTCCTAACTCTTTTGTTACATCTCATTTGCCTGAAATATCTTTTAAATCAATTTGATCTCTTCAAAACTTAGCTAACCCATAAATTTGTTAAATCTATACTTGCTTTCTCATATGCTTCATCTCTTTTAAAGTCTAGGGCATTAGTCTTTCCTTGATATGAAGCAGTTGTATCTTCCAGCTTATAAAATATTAAATTGTGGCTATATTTAAAGTAAAAATGACTAAGCAAACATTTTTGGATATCTGAATTTTAGTCCTAGATGTAGCTCCATAAATCTATGAGACATTTCAAGCAAGACCACTGCTTAAGAACTATCTTGGATTTAGTAATAATACACAGACATGTTAAAATCTCATATTTTTGTACATATCATTTCTACTGCTTTTCCCTGGGTCCCTTTCTACCTTTAACCTATAATTTTGGTTAAATGTTATTTCCCTATTAATTTTAAAGAGATTTAAAAATGTGTATTCTTACATACAATGAATAAATCAGGAAGATCATCCACAGAAACAAGAAAAATAGGTGTGTATTTTCTTAATATTAATATTTCTTAATAATTAAGAAACATTAATATTTCAAGAAATATTAATATTTCTTAATAATTAAGAAATATTAATATTTCTTAATATAGAGCATTATTTAGAAATGTAAATATTAGGGGAAAGTTTGCCAAGGATAATTCACTGTTTAAACTTTGGTTTAAATATTCTAAACCAATGTCTTGAACCATTTTATTCAATAATTTCCTCTGTGTAAAACCTATCCCCAAATTTTTGGATAGGGAGCTTATTATAAGAACTCAAAAGGTTTAAGGCAATAAATAATATTCACAAAGCAAATGTTTTGAAGTGTTAAATATTACAGAGTCAGAAGCATATGGACTGAGTTTTTACACATCAAAGACTTTTTTACTCAGTAAAACTTAAAGCTACACCTCAGAATTAGTGTTTTGTCATCCTGCTGTGGTGAATGGAGCCAGAGAGTGCTATGGATATTAATTAATTGGCTCTGTGCTTTGCAGAAGCTAGCATAAAAAGGAGGTGTGATTGATTAAATATTTTCCAGTGTAAGTATATAAAAAGGAAATTATTTTTGAAAGTCAAGTTTTATAAAATAGGAGCCTTGCCACTGTGGTTTTGAATCAGAGCTCCTAAATAAGGATGGGGCCTGTTGAAGCATTGTCCTTCTGAATATTTACACTTGAATGAGTACTAGAAAGTAAAATATAGAGTTAGCTTATTGAAGTCAGTTATTTTACCAATAACATAGTCAATTTAACTTACAGAGTATTTTTCTTGTTTCTTTGCCTTAGTGAACAAACAGAATATGTTCATTCAAAAATGCATAAGACTGCAAGAAGTAAAGTGAAATGATCTTAAATTTTATCACATAGATAGATACATGTATGCATCTTTGAAGGTGGTTGTGTGCACATATTAATAATAGTATATTAAACAGTGGGTTTGTAATATACTCTTTTTTATGGCACTGCCATGTATTCCTGGCTTCCTAGGTGGTACTAGTGGTAAAGAATCTGTCTGCTAATGTAGGAGATGCAAGAGATGAGAGTTCAACCCCTGAGTCAAGAAGATCCCCTGGAGCAGGAAACGGCAACCCACTCCAGTTTTCTTGCCGGGAAGATTTCATGGGCTAAGGAGGCTGGGGGGCTACAGTGAATGGGGTTGCAGAGTTGGACACAACTGAGCACGCACACAGACATGTATTCATATTCTATTTCTCTAAGCAAATCATTCTTCCAGACTCCAAAATTGCTTGTCAATACCCTTTACACTTTTTTCCAACTATCTCCCAACAAAAACAAACTCAACAGATGATCTCATCTTCAATTTCACAGAAAAAGAAAACATGAAATGCCTCTGCCAGCAAACTTCACTGCCTCCTTTGAAGTCTGCAAAATGCTTGCATTGGTGTCCAGGCTTCCCTCTTTCTTTCTGTTATGAAAAAAGTGGGCGACCACTTTGATGTTTGAATCAGACCCCTCTCCCTGACTCTCCTTTCCTTCTCTCACTCCCTCCTTTGCACTACCCTCTGTCTCCTCAGCTTTCCAGTTACACTGTTAAAAAGCAAGCTCAAGAAGCAGTACTGCTTTTTTTAAAAGCTGAATTCTCCTTAACCCACACTATCTTCAGATAGTATTCTCTGCCTTCTCTCATCTCCAAAGTCTAATTCCTTGAAAGCCTCATCTATTTTATTTCCATTTCCTCTCTTTCCAATCACCTTGAATCCACCCCGATCTGGCCCGTTGAGAATGTTTTTCTGAAAAGGGTGGAGGGAGGTGAGGTGCTTTCTCAACCAGCCCTTTTGGCAGAATTCAAAACAGTATCTTGTTTTATAGATTCTTTTAAACAGTTCCCGTGCTTAGCGTCTGTAATGGCACACTCTCCTGATTTGCATCCTCCCTCAGGTCCCTATTTATATCCCTTTCTGGCTCCTCACCATCCTCCCGACTCAGAGGTGAATTTCCTTAAGAGTGTGCAAGCCCTCCTCTTCTGTCTCCCTGCGTGCTCCCCCTGAACGGTTCTGGTCTCAGTTACCCTCAGCATGCTAGTGCTCCCTGTCCCGACTTCTCTTCTGGGGCCATCTCATAGATCAAAATGCTCGCTTGACGTCTCCACTCAGAGGTCTTGGCCTCTCCACGTAGAGGCTCCTTAAAAGCGACATGATCAAAATAGAATTTATGAAAATCCCCACCAAACTGCTTGTCTCTCATTGTTCCATGTTTACTGAAGTGTCCCCAGGCCCCAGCTTGCTCCCTTTGGCCTTCAACACTTATGTTCACTCAACTGGTAAGGTCCGTTGACTCCCTTGAGTTATTTTTATGTTTTTAAAAAACAGCAACAAATGATAAAATCTCTCTTTTTCTTGTCACATAAGGTTAGAGAGCAAATTGAAAAATAGGCATAAGTCTATAAAGAAGTGTTATCAATTGTGCACTTGTCTGGCTTGCCAAGAAAAAGTATTTCAAGTTTCTTTTAAAATTTCTATCTTCCAATAAGGGAAAATATATGATGTCTGTGAAATATATCAATTATCAGATGTTGTTTCAGCTTCCAGCAGATTCCTCTTCTGTTTAGTCCCTTCACCATTCTCTTTAAAAATCCAATTTTTTAAATAGAATGCACTAAATTTATGTTATGGCCAATGTAAATCTTGGTTGTCTAAGTAGACATAAAGAATTCTGTAGCAATCATTCTTGTAAAATATTCTTGCTGATAATATCATGTTTTATAATTTGAAGGTTTTTTTGAGCAATATAATTATGAAAGGTATTATAACCAGTCACGTGCTGTGATAGCTGGATCATATTAAAATGAGTTTAAACAAAATTAATAAGAATTTGATTACATAAAGTTTGAAAAGTGTTGTCTACCATAACACACTCATTTTCAAGTATTAATAGTTTTCTTAAAGCTGTATTTTCACACAGACTAGATCTTAGATTCCAAAACACATTTGAGAACTCAGTAAAAATACTTTCAGTAAATTATGACCCACTAATATTTGTGAAAGCATGAAAAAAGGTCACAAGTCTGCATACCAAGCTGCACAGACTTGATTAAGGCCGAGGTTGCATCCGTCTTCTTTATGACTATATTTGATGCCTGGTACAGGGCTCTGGCCATAGTAGTCCTCAGGAAATACTATATGACTGGACACATGTGAAAGAGTAGGATGTCCACATGTCTGTATGGACTAAACATTGAAGCTCTAATGGCATATTTCACTTCCCTCCGGACATGTCACACATCTTTATAATCTACTAGGAGAGTTGTTGTCATTGTTCAGTCACTAAATTGTGTCTAACTCTGCAACCCCATGGACTGCAGCATACCAGACTCCTCTGTCCTTCATTGTCTCCTGGAATTTGCTCAAACTCATGTCCATTGAGTCGATGATGCCATCCAACCATCTCAACCTTTGTCATCCCCTTCTCTCTTGCCCTCACTGTTTCCCAGGATCAGGGTCTTTTCCAATGAGTTGGTTCTTGGCATCAGGTGGCCAAAGTATTGGAGTGTCAGTTTCATCATCAATCCTTCCAATGAATAGTCACAGTTGACTTTCTTTAGGATTGACTGGTTTGATCTCCTTGCAGTCCAAGGGACTCTCAAGAGTCTTCTCCAGCATCACAATTTGAAAGCATCAGTGCTTCAGTGCTCAACCTTCTTTATGGCCCAACTCTTACATCCGTACATGATTACTGGATAAACCATAGCTTTGACTATATGGACCTTTGCTTTTTAATTCACTGTCTAGGTTTGTCACACCTCGGGTATCATACTTAGGTTTGTCATACCTAGGATATGGTTCTCAAACTTCAGCATCTTCAGAATCAGCTAAAAATGCTACTAATATTAAAACATGGGGTGGTGAGCCATGCAGCACACAATTTCTCCATCTGGGACAGGACCTGAGAATTTGAATTTTTAACAAATGTCCAGGTGATACTGATGCTGCTGGTCCAGGAATCCCACCTTGACAACCACTGATCCATGGCATTAACATTTACATAGGATTCAGTATTATATTTAGCATATGGAGAAGGATGCAAGAAGGAGCAGCAGCAACAGAATAAACTCATTGCCATCTTTTTTGCATTTTATATGTGTTACACCCCACACTCAAATACGTGAAAAATAAGTTGTGCAAAATAAAAGAGAAAAAAAAACAACAAAATTTAAGGTTTTTTGGATTTTGAAAAGAAGCACTGTGGTCTCTTTATTATACATGTTAAGTACCAAGACCACATTTTTTAAAACATTTTGCAGAAGTGCATGAAGTAGCGTCAATAGGTATTTGATTTTTCTCAATCTATACAAACTACCAATTATCTTTCTAAAGCACAACTAGGACTTTCAGTCTAGATGGGATGACATAGACTTATTTCACCCTGCTTCTCCCCACTAAGGACAACCGCAATTCCTGGAAATTATGCAAGAGGTAAATGACAGGGAACTCTGAAAGGTGGTAAGAGGTGAGAGGAAGGTGAACTAATGCAGGCCCCCAGGGTTGAAGGAACAACACGGCAGCAGCAGATTAATGAATTCTACCAAAATAACACAGCATAAGCTCTGAAAATTAAACTGTCATTGGAACCACAACCTGCAAAGTAGGTAAGTACCAGGGCAATAAACCTAAATAGGGTAATCTGCTAAAACAAAAGATTTAAATAGGACATGGAGTTCCCTAACAAAACAGACGAAATGTCCAGAGTACAATGAAAAATAACCCGTCATGCCGAGAACCAAGAAAACCACAACTTGAGAAAGACAAGTAACTGATCGTAGCACCAAGATAAATAAGATGTTTTATCTGACAGTTACTTTAAAGTCGTCATCATAAAATGCTTCCATGATTATATGCTTAGTGGCTCAGTCGTGTCCAACTTCTTGTGAACCCATGGACTCTAGCCCACCAGGCTCTTCAGTTCATGGGATTTTCTAGGCAAGAATACTGGAGTATGTGGCATTTTCCTTCAGGGCATCTTCCCAGCCCAGGGATCAAACCCAAGTTCCCTGCATTGCAAGCGGATTCTTCAGCCACTGAGCCATCGGGCTTAGATAATCTGTTATTAATTTTCTTGAAACAGATGGAAAGTAGAATTTCAGCAAATTAATAGAAACTGTGAAAAATTAACTAGAAGTTATGACAACAACAAAAGCAAGAACAAAGCCACAAACAAAACAGATAAATAACAATGACAACAACAAACCTATCTGGATAGGCATGATTGTAGAATGGAGATGACAAAGGGTAGGATCAATGAACTTAAGCAATGATCAGGAGAACTCACCCAAGATGAGCAACAAAGAGGAAATAGATTGAAAAAGAGACTCAGAGACCTACAGGAAACTAGCAAAAGATCTAATAATTGCATCATTACAGAAAGATTGTAGGTCAGAAGGATTATTCAGTGAAATAATGGCTGAAATGCATGTAAAATTGTACTATCTATTTAGAAAAAAGTAGTAAAAAAAATTTTCAAGATTGAGGAGGGCTAGGCAAAGAGTTCTTACAACTGACACCAAAAGCATGATCCTCAAAGGAAAAAATAGTAAATTGGATTTCAAAATTAAAAACTATTGCTCCATGAAAATGTGAAGAGGATCGAAAAACAAGCTACAGCCTGGGAGAAGGTGTTTGCAAGCCACACCTAAAAAAAGACTGCTGACTAGAGTATATGAAGAACTGAAGATTCAACAATAAAGAAGGAATCCAGTTCAAAAATGGGCAGGAGACACAAAGAGTCACTTCACTGATAAAGATGCATAGATGGCAAATAAACACATGAAAATATTGTTGCTGTAACAACGGACTGGTTCCAAATAGAAGAAGGAGTATATCAAGGCTGTATATTGTCACCCTGCTTATTTAACTTATATGCAGAGTACATCATGAGAAACGCTGGGCTGGAAGAAGCACAAGCTAGAATCAAGATTGCTGGGAGAAATATCAATAACCTCAGATATGCAGATGATACCACCCTTATGGCAGAAGGTGAAGAGGAACTAAAAAGCCTCTTGATGAAAGTAAAAGAGGAGAGTGAAAAAGTTGGCTAAAAGCTCAACATTCAGAAAACTAAGATCATGACATCTGGTCCCATCGCTTCATGGGAAATAGATGGGGAAACAGTGGCTGACTATTTTGGGGGGCTCCAAAATCACTGCAGATGGTGATTGCAGCCATGAAATTACAAGACACTTACTCCTTGGAAGGAAAGTTATGACCAACCTAGACAGCATATTAAAAAGCAGAGACATTACTTTGCCAACAAAGGTCCGTTTAGTCAAGGCTATGGTTTTTCCAGTGGTCATCTATGCATGTGAGAGCTGGACTGTGAAGAAAGCTGAGTGCGGAAAAATTGATGCTTTGAACTGTGGTGTTGGAGAAGACTCTTGAGAGTCCCTTGTACTGCAAGGAGATCCAACCAGTCCATCCTAAAGGAGATCAGTCCTGGGTGTTCATTGGAAGGACTGATGCTGAAGCTGAGACTCCAATACTTTGGCCACCTTATGTGAAGAGTTGACTCACTGGAAAAGATCCTGAGGCTGGGAGGGGTTGGGGGCAGGAGGAGAAGGGGCTGACAGAAGATGAGATGGCTGGATGACATCACCAACTCAATAGACATGAGTTTGAGTGAACTCCAGGAGTTGGTGATGGACAGGGAGGCCTGGCGTGTTATGATCATGGGGTCGCAAAGAGTCGAACACAGCTGAGCGACTGAACTGAACTGAACTACCCATTAGGGATGTGCCAATCAAGAACATGATGAAAAATCACCATACACCTCTGAGAACAGCTAAAACAAACAAAAATAGTGAGAATACCAAAGGTTGGTGAGGAAGTACAGAAACTGTATTGCTCCCACATCTCTAGTGGCAATGTGAAATGCCACAAGCACTTTGAAATTGTTTGGCAGTATCGTATAAACCTAAACATCTAATTAACATAAAACCCAGTAAACATACTCAGGCATTCATCCCAGAGAAATGAAAACTTACTTTCACGGATAAAACAGTGTACAAAAGTGAAGAGCAATTTTCTTTGTAACAGCCAAGTAACTGGAAATGACTCAGATGTATTTAATCAAATGGATGGTTAAATAGTCTAGGACACACATTCCATGGAATGTTTACTCAGCACTGCACAGTAATGAGCTATTGATAAGTGGAACAACTTGATGAATCCCCAGGGGATTACACGAGTCAGTGGAGCGAGTCAATCCCACAATGTTATATACGACATTATTCCATTTGCATGACATTTTTAAAATAAAATTTTGGAAATGAACAGATTAGTGGTTGCCAACAGTTGAGAATGGGAGTTGGTCCGTGGGTATAGTTACCAAAAGACAATTTGATGGATCCTTGTGTTCATTTCCTGACTATGGTGGACACACAAAGCTATACATGGGATAGAGTTGCCACACACATGCACACACACACACACACACACAAGTACAGGTAAAGTGTAGATAATCTGCGTAAGATGGACGGGTTGTATTAATGTCGAGATTCTGTCTGTAATATGTATGAAACATTTTACAAAATGTTAACAATGAGGAAAGTTCTTACAACTTGCTTATCCAAATGAAATATCTGGATGTGAAAGCACAACAAACCAGTCAGCTGATTTGTTGCTTTTCAAGAGGCATCTGGATGGGGGTCCATTGTTCTGAACCCAAGGAGTCCAAAGTGCCTGGAGACAGGTGTATATCCATCATCAGCTCACAGACACAGAACTGAACCTGAAGTCATAAGACTTGGCTCAAGAGTGGCTCAGCCACCCCTCCCACCTCCCTTGGCCTGTTCCACACATTGTTCTAATTAGAGAGCCGTTTCCTCTGCCCAGCTGTTTTCAATCTGGACAAACCACAGTGACGTCCAGCAAGACAACATGGTCCTTCTCATCTTCAGGGAGACCTTTGCCCTGAAGCCTTATGAGTTAAGTCTTTGGGGCAGTTTTTATGAATTCATTGAAAAGGACAAAACGCCTCCAGCAAACAGATAACATATTGTCCTAGAAAAAGGTTTTATTCTGTAGACTAAATAGTAAGCCACTCTTTATACATGTCCTTTCCCATAAATTAAAGCTTACGAGTGACAAGTACTAAGTGAACAAAAACACACTGACCTGATCTCAGAATGGGATGAATCAGTTTTATAAAATATATAAATTGCAAGTTTTATTCTTGCCTTAATTCATTTTGGCAGCTTCTCTGTTATAAAAATGTTTCTGGGTTGGTTCTGATGATAAAAGTAGGATAGTGTGTGTTCATTTGAAAAGTTGAGAGAAGCAAAAAGAGTGAGGGAAGGAAACCAACCCCATCACAGCCCTGCCTCACGGAATAAACTTCAGTGACTGTTTTGTCTTAATTCATCTATTCCTCTGTGTGTGTGTGTGTGTGTGTGTGTGTGTGTGTGTGTGTGTGTAACTGGGTTACAACTGCATGCAGCTCTTAAGAACCCTCTTGATGCACTTTTACAGGCATGTTCATCCAGGATCCATAACCCTGATCCTGATCCAAGACACTCCTCAGCTTCCAACCAGCCTCCTACCCTACTTCCCAGCAATAACCCCCACTCAAAGGAACCTCTATTCCAATCTATAGACAACAGAATGATTTTGCCTCTTTTCGTATTTCATAGCAGTGGAGTGTGTGCTTTTGTGGCAGACTGCAATGTTTCAACATGAGGTTAGTCAGGTTTGCCCTGTTGCAAATATTGGTTTGTTCTTTCCCCCACTGTGGGCTGCTCTGATGTGTTAATAGTCAAAGGTTCATTCACCCCTCTTGGGGGACAAGTCTGGAGGCTGATCTCACCATGGGGCTATTGTGAACAAGGCTGCTTTTGGTAGACATGAGCTTTCCCATCTATTGTCTACCTATCTGGAAGTAAAATGACTAAGCCAGGAGGGTGTATATGTTCACTTAGGTGATGCCACTAATTTTTGAGAGCTCCCATGCTTCCCATTCTTGCTGACACTATGTGTCCTTTTAATTTTAGTCAGCAGTGATAAATAATTGTAATTCAAAAGAAGAGCATAGTGAGTCTAGAATTTTGTATCTTATGCATTACATCATGGTCTTTCACACAGACTATTTCTCGTCCTCATGGGATCCTTTCATTGTTTTAATCTCAGAGAACAGGATTAGCTTTAAGAAGAAAAGCAAAAACATCTTACAGAAAGGGCTTTCAAAAATATCTAAAGGGTTACTATTAGTATCACAGACAGTGTGAGCGTGGGGTGGGATGTACAGGGCTTCCCAGGTGGCGCTAGTGGTAAAGAATCCCCCTGCCAATAGACATTGGATCCCTGCATCATTAAGATGATCCCCTGGAGGAGGGCATGACAACCCAGTCCAGTATTCTTGCCTGGAGAATCCCACAGACAGAGGAGTCTCATGGGCTACAGTCCATAGGGTTGCACAGAGTTGGACACAATTGAATCAACTTAGCACACATGTGTATTCTGTACGGAATATGTTTTATCAAAAAAAATTATCATGCTTTGTTGGGCCTTAACTTACAAAACATTTCTCAAAAAAATGATACTTTAAAGGCATTTCAAATTAGAATATGATGATTCACATGATAAGATATATAAGATTGTACAGAGGTAATAGAAACTTTCTGTAGAAACATTCTTAATCATTTTTAATTGGTTTTTGCTTTGTTTTTTACTCAAAATTTTATGTGAACACCTATGATTGATAATAGAATTAGTATTCTACCACAAAATAAATAAAAATGATTTTAAAAATCTTCATGTGAAACCTGCCAGAACCTAAAATTTAATTATCAATATGCTATATTAAGAACTCTACTTATACCATTTTCATTATGTATGCAGCATTATATTGTTGCTGTTTTATTTTTTTTCTTCTTCCTTTGTTAATTTTTTTCTAGCTTAGAGATTTTTCTTTGTTCCCTTTTTGTGGCTTTGTTTTTTTACACATACACATTTTCTCCGCTGCTAAATAGCTCTTTTATGTATTAAAGAGAATGGGCTTCCCTGGTGACTCTGGTAAAGAACCCACCTGCCAGTGCAGGAGACACAGGAGATGGGGGTTCAATCCCTGGGTCGGGAAGATTCCCGGGAGAAGGAAATGGCAACCCACTCCAGTGTTCTTGCCTGGGAAATCCCATGGTTAGAGGAGCCTGGTGAACTATAGTCCATGGGGTTGCAAAAATGTCGGACACAACTTAGTGACTTAAAAACAACAACAATTAAAGAGAGTACAAGAAGGCATACAAAAATTGTCTCAATCTACAAGGATATGCATCTGGAAACCTTCTTCTTGAGGAAAAGTATAGATATAAACATACATTTTTATTAACTTGCAAATTTTGAAGCTCTCTGATTCAATTATGTACTCTAAGCAGGGGGATAACTCTGAGCAATAAATACTGAGGTTTACTAGTTCCTGCTAGGTGATTACCTTTTAAGCCTGTGGTTGTCTGGGACTCATCTACTTCAGACTGTGTATTTCATTTCATACCCTCTCTGTAGTTACTACAGAGTGAATTGGATCTCCTGCTCTGTTGCCAACACGGGGAGTTGTGAAATTAGTCACAGTCACTTGCTTTCCTTTGATATTCACTTGATTTAGAGGCAAGACTAAATCTACATTTTCCCTCATCTGGGGATACTGCAAAAAGCCCTAATGCATTTTATTCCAGAAGATTCTTAATGTCAACACCCTCTTATAGCTGGTAAGGTTGCTCGTCGTCTATGTGCCTTATGAACACACTTTAGAATTATTTCAACTCAGTCACTTCTCTTTTGGATGCCCCCTCCCTGCCCCGACTCTCATCATTCCCTCTCCAATAAAGACAGACTGCAGTATAAAAAATCAAACAGACTATAGCTTTTCAAGTTGAGAATGCACTCAGTCACTTTTCATCCTGGAGATTTTATAAATGATTATTTAAGGAATTCAATTGTTTGGTACCTCTAGATCAACAAAATAGAATATTTTAGTCCAAATGAAAAGAAACCCTTGACTCAGTCATCCCAATATTTTGTCTATAAGATAACCACCCTCCAAAAAACCTTAAAATAATGTCTTAAGGTACAGAAACATATTTTATGTGTTCCCACATACACAGCTTCCAAGGAAACTGAGACAAGAAAAATAGCAGAATTAGGTCAGTTTCTCTAAGGCACATAATGTGTGCTATGGTGTAAAAAGCTTTGTGAGCTCTCGGACACTTGGCTGAGATTGTATTTTCATAGCTGTTAAGATGAATATTCATAATATGTCAAACTCAAAAGACCCACTACCGAGTGAGTCATCATCTCCTCCAAACCGTTTTTCCCCTGGATTATTCCCATTCCTATTAAAGCATCTCCTGGAGGGCAGACCTTTGGCCAGCATCTGGAGTGCAGTCACCCTGACAGGGCATGAGGCTCACTGGGATGGATTCACCCTTAGTCTAGCAGAATGTTGAGGGCATTACTCCACAAAGAACATTTCTTTCTAAAGATTGTCCTAAAAGTCCCTTGTGTTGGGGGTAAACTACAGACTAATTGGGATCAGGAGATGTCTTTCCTGCCCTCCATTCTGGTCCATGACAGTTCGTATGCTCTTGTTTCTGAAGGGGGAACTGACAAAATCGATACAGAGCTGTAGTCCTGTCATGATGTGACAGTAGGATAAGTTTCCAGGACTGAGACTTTCACTTAGGAAACAAGCAAGTTCCAGGTGGACTAGAGGTGGTTTGGAATACATAAGGGTTGATTTCCAGTGCTTGGGAATGAGACTGTAAGCCCATGTGTCATGAAGATTTCACATTAGAGTGTACCGTAAGTATTATAGCAAAAGAGATGGCCAAGTTTAGGACAAAGAGAAAAAATGGAGGTTGGAGTTAAGAATATTTTGACTTAAAAAAAAAAAATAGAGGTTGGCAGACGTTTAAGCACCATGCTGTAGAGGGCAAGAGTATTGTAGGTTATCTGAATCTTCTAATGGATAACAACTGAAGTGTATGTTATTTTACACATATCTTTATATTCCCCACTCCTTTTACCAGAAAGAAAAATACTTAAGGATTATGATGATAGTAGTTTGAGGAATGGAATCAAGTTTTGTAAGCAAGCTGATTTTTTCTTCATGCATTCATCGTAGAGTTAAGAATGCACAAAACTCTTCCTGTAGAGGGGCCTTGTGGTCCCATTGTGTGGAAACACAGTCTGAGAAAAAAGCAAAGATGGGGGCACTGCCACACGTGGCCAGTAAGATGGAAAGTCTGCATCACACAGAGCCCTTCTTCCTCTCTTCCCCAAGGAGCATCCAAAGAGTTCCCCAGCATGATGACTCATTTCAAACGGTTCTGGCATCTGCCCTTCCTTTTCACAATCACCACAGTGATTCTCTAATAACTGCCTTTTCCAAGAGTTAATTTAATGTATCCACTGTAATTGATTCCTCCCCTTGTACCTATCACATATGTCATTGTCAGATTCATGTTCTGAAAACACCAATATACTGGTGGCTGAATAGCCACTACTCTTCTGTTTTAAAAAGTGTAATCCATATTAGCAAATACATGTCACTATATTTATGCTTTGCAAATATTTGATATTCTGAAATGATATCTCAGTGATCTGATCACCAAGAGAGATACAGAAAGTGATTTTTATCCTGTGAACCAAGGTTTTCACCCTGTATGATTCCAACTCTATGACATTCTGAAATAGTCAAAACTACGGAGACAGCAAAAAGATCAGTCGTTGCCAGGCGGGAGGAACAGATGGAGAGATGAGTATTTAGAGCATAGAGGAATTTTAGGGCATAAGATTATTTGAAGGGCTTCCCAGGTGGCTCAGTGGTAAAGAACCCACTTGCCAATGCAGGAGACACAAGAGATGCAGGTTCAAACCCTGGGTCAGGAAGTTCCCCTGGAGAAGGCAATGGCAACCCACTTTAGTGTTCTTGCCTGGGAAATCCCATGGACAGAGGAACCTGGTGGGCTACAGTCCATGGGGGTTGCATAGAGTCAGAGATGACAGCCACTGGGCACAACAACCCAACACAAAAATTATTCTTATGATACAATAAAAGAGTACGGATACACGTTGTTATACATTTGTGAAAACCCTCAGAATGCACAATACTGAGAGTGAATCCCGAAGTTAACTGTGGATTTTGAGTAGGTCAGTGTCAGCACATTGACTGTAACAAGTGTACCACCTGGTGGGGATTGTTGACAGTGGGGAGGCTGGGGGGCGGGCAGGGATTTACCTTTTTCTGTACCTTAACTTCGCTTTGCTGAGAACCTAAAACTTCCCTAAAGATGAAGTCTGTTTAACAAATAGCACAAGTTAAATAAAAATAACCCTGTTTTATTAAATAATAGTACACAAAATGGTGTTTTTAATCCACTGACTGCATACCTTCCTTCCAACCAAATATCCCATCGCACACTTTAAAAAATCGAACTGGTAAGATTCTTCAAAGTGTTTGTGAAATAATTTTATTCCCAGATTGTTAAAGATTTTATTCAATTTGCTTTTCATGCCTGAAACGGCTTTTAGTTTATTCAGAGGACACAACTAGTTCTCCAGGGTGCAGGCAGTATGGTCTCAAAGGTCTGTTTTCCACATGACATGGAAACACGACTCTCATTAGTGATTATAGGGGCTTGGGGCACGTGCTGAAGCTTAAATACACACACAAATTGTTAGATTTCATAGAAATGATTTCCTCTTATTATGTCATAAATCATGATTATTTCTAGTGTCATCTGTGATTTTGTGGACTAATGTGATACGTGATGCTCTGGAGCTTTCTGAAAGCTGCGTGGAGAATAGAGTTGCCAGCTGTGGGGCAACTGGAGCCTTCAGTCTGCGTGTGTTTCCAGCACAGGGCTACAGATTTGCATGTGCAGCTGTCTCTAAGAATTCTGATTGCCCAGCATCCATGGTAAAATAATACTAGTACCCATCTGGTTAATTAACTATTTGAATGAGCAGAGCATATTTGTTACAGGCCAAATCTGAGTTTCCAAGTTTGCACATACACACACCCACACAAACTTGGCGGATACCATTGAATATGTTTTCAGTGTCCAGGTTTTTCTGTTCCATCTTTGTAGTTTAGAAATGACCTGAGTTCTCATCCTCACAAGATATTAGAGGATGACTCAGCAACAGGTCTAGAGCTTCATGAATCTCAGATCTGCCTATGGTGCAGATAGTGTTGCATTTTAAAGTCCTCATTGCCTTCATGTCTGTATGTGTCACAGATAACTGTTGAAAAACAGCTGTGAACACCGGCCCACATCAGGTGCTAGAAGACCCGTAAAGAGCCCATGCTACTACCCCGGTTGCTATTCCTCTTGCACCATCTGAGGACGAAATCTCTCACTGGCTTGCTCTGGCCTGACTGTATATGATGTTAGTGTTGTAATAAGTGACCTCCACATGGATTATTATGTCGACTCAACTGTATGTTCCAGGAAGATATCAAATAATAAGATCTAGACCTGATTCTCTAGCAAAATAGCAAGAGTTAGGAGAGGTGGGCTATGTTTTTTCATAACAATGCTTCTAGATATACAAAAGATATATCTATTTTAGGTATCTCTCTATGTTCTACAATTCAATATGCTTTCAATTCCACAGGGTAGTGTAGCATGGAAACACTCCTTTCATTTAGCCCACATTTCAAAATGTGTTTATACACATTTTTTTTTGCATTTTTAAATGGTGATTTACAACACGTTTAGAAAGAAAAATTTCCAGACTTATTATTCTTTATTAATTCTGAAATATGTCATGTATTTCAAATATATCACAACAAAAAGTCCACATAATGGCTTAAAGAAGAAAATTAGGGCAGCTACCCATATACTCACCACCACACTTTAAAATCAGAATCATGCCAAGGTGTTTGAGGCCCTGACAACACAGGAACACCCTCTTCAGATGGCTCAGTGCTAAAGATCATTTGCCAATGTAGGAGACATGGGTTTGATCCCTGGGTGGAGAAGATCTCTTGGAAGAGGAAATAGCAATCCACTTCAGTATTCTTGCCTGGGAAACCTCATAGACAGAGGAGCCTGGAGGACTGCAGTCCATAGGGTTGCAAGGGAGTAGGACACGACTTAGCAACTGAGCTCACACACACAAAATAGATATCCAATACTTACCACATTTAGATAAGCAGTGATTGGCACATTGTTGAATGGCTCAAGTTTTTCCTGGTGATCTTCAGTGGCATCTGGCCTAGGTTTCTCTTTAGCCCTCAATCTATTTCTGAGCTCCCTACTCCTTTCATGGTGTATTTTAGTGTTCTTGAATTCTCATCATGATAGCTTCCTGTTAATTCTTGATACCTCTTGAAGGTAGATGCCCTCACTGCCATCTTAACCTAGTTCCTCTTCAGAAATGTTTTGGATATCTTTGACCCTTTGCTTTTTCATATAAATTGACTAAACAGATTATGCAGTTCATGAAACAGTGGCTGGGACTTTGGTGCAATTACACTGATTTAGGGAACAGTTGACAAACCTAGATATTATATTCAAAAACAGAGACATCACTTTTCCACAAAAGTCTGTATAGTCAAAGCTATACTGTTTCCAGTAGTTGTGTATATATGTAAGAACTGGACCATAAAGAAGGCTGAGCACCAAAGAATTGATGCTTTTGAATTGTGCTGGAGAAGACTCTTGAAGTCTCTTGACAGCAAGAAGATCAAACCAGTCAATCCTAAATGAAATCAACCATGAATATTCATTGGAAGGATTGATGCTGAAGCGCCAATACTTTGAAAACCTGATGCAAAGAGCCAATTCACTAGAAATGACCCTGGGAAAGATTGAAGGCTGGAGGAGAAGGGGACAACAGAGAATGAGATGGTTGGATGGCATCACCAACTCAATGGACATGAATCTGAACAAACTCTGGGAGATAGTGGAGGACAGGGAAACCTGGCGTGCTACCATCCATGGGTTTGCAAAGAGCTGGACACGACTTAGTAACTGAACAAAAAGAATGATGAAACAGGATAGTTGTTACAGGGATTTTTGTAGATGGTATCTATTGAATTAAAGAAGTCCTCTCTGTTCTCAATTTGCCAATGTTTTTATCATTAGTGATTGTTCAATTTTATCACATATTTTTTTCTGCATTAATAAGGTGATCACTTGGTTCATTTCTGTTTATTTGTTGATGTGTTAAGTTACCTTAATTATTGTTCTTATGCTAAAAAATTTATAGTTGACCCTATATTGGTTTTTTTGTTTGTTTGTTTGCTCATTCTGATGTACTTCTGAGACTGGAGACCAGATTTCCTCACTTCTATTGCATATTCTGGTTGTGATGGTAAGGCATCATTTGTCTCATAAAATACTTTAAGACCACCTGTTCTTTTCATGAATGCTGGAAAGATTTCTGGGAGAGGAATTAGGTTTTCTATATGTTTGGTAGATTGCACAAAATTCTCTGAGATTGTTATTTTCTTGGTGGAAATGCTAGGAATTATTGAGTTAATTTCTTTAATAAGGGTTACTTACACTTATGTGTCCTCTTGAGATAGCATTTTGTTAAGATGATTTTATGGATCTAATTGTTTGTTTGCTGATTTATGCTGTTATAAACAACCCTCTAACTAGATTGTTTTTTGTGTTTTGTAGGATGCAAATTTTTCAAATTTATTTTAGGTTTTAGGTGTGTCTTTTGTAAAAAGCATATGGCTGGGTATTTTTTTTTCCATTTATTTTTATTAGTTGGAGGCTAATTACTTTACATCATTACAGTAGTTTTTGTCATACATTGAAATGAATTAGCCATGGATTTACATGTATTCCCCATCCCGGTCCCCCCTCCCACCTCCCTCTCCACCCGATCCCTCTGGGTCTTCCCAGTGCACCAGGCCCGAGCACTTGTCTCATGCACCCAACCTGGGCTGGTGATCTGTTTCACCATAGATAATATACATGTTTCAATGCTGTTCTCTTGAAACATCCCACCCTCGCCTTCTCTCAGAGTCCACAAGTCTGTTCTATACATCTGAGTCTCTTTTTCTGTTTTGCATATAGGGTTATCGTTACCATCTTTCTAAATTCCATATATATGTGTTAGTATACTGTAATGGTCTTTATCTTTCTGTCTTACTTCGCTCTGTATAATGGGCTCCAGTTTCATCCATCTCATTAGAACTGATTCAAATGAATTCTTTTTAATGGCTGAGTAATATTCCATGGTGTATATGTACCACAGCTTCCTCATCCATTCATCTGCTGATGGGCATCTAGGTTGCTTCCATGTCCTGGCTATTATAAACAGTGCTGCGATGGACATTGGGGTGCACGTGTCTCTTTCAGATCTGGTTTCCTTGGTGTGTATGCCCAGAAGTGGGATTGCTGGGTCATATGGCAGTTCTATTTCCAGCTTTTTAAGAAATCTCCACACTGTTTTCCATAGTGGCTGTACTAATTTGCATTCCCACCAACAGTGTAAGAGGGTTCCCTTTTCTCCACACCCTCTCCAGCATTTATTGCTTGTAGACTTTTGGATATGGCTGGGTATTTTTAACTGATCCTGACAATCTTTGTTTTTAACTGGATGACTCAGTTTTTTCCCCTTTATGGAGTTTACTGTACATTTAGATTTATTTCTGCCATCACATTCTTACTTTTTCTATGTTTTACTTTTCTTCATCCAGTCATTGTGTGTATTAGTTGGGGAGTTTATCCATATATTTTTCTCTGTCTTGTTAAAAATTATAAGTTGAAAGTTTGATTTTTTTTTCAGGGCTTTGATTATATTTATGCTGTGAAAAATTTTAATTATATTCTTTTAAACTTGCTCCTTCCGATTTCCATTTCATCCTTTCAGATCACCAAGTGACTTGGTTTCAGTTTAGTACTTTGAGTTTCAAAGTCCGTTATGTGGTGTAACTCATGAATGGGAGGCTAGTTTTCCAGGTGAGGATTCTTTGTGGCCTGGACTGTGAGCATCTTCCATGGTGGGTCCCTGTTTACTTTTGCCAAGAGCCCGAGGCAAGTAGCTGACCTTCAGTTCACATCTCAGTTGGGTGGTTCCTGGACCTCCTGAGTAGTGTAAACATGAGTTTTCAAAATGCATTCCAGGTGCATGCCCATGGTTTCAAATTCTACCAACTTTTCTTCTTCCCTGTATTTCAGACTAAGTATTTCAGTGTTGTCTTCTATGCATACATTTCATATTTTTTTAAATAAATTGAGTGTGTTTGATAGTTTTGCCCATAATTTCATGTTTCTTGCAAGAGATTTACCCATTTCTTATTCTATCCACCATGCTGGCCCTATAGAAACCTAGGTGTGTGTCTTACACAATCAGGCTACACAACCCAGCTAGAAGCTAAAAACATTTAAAGCCACTAGAACATCTGAACTGTTAACCATTTGCTTATATCTGCCTTGCCCCTAACAACTCATGAAATTCTAAAATCTTTTGTGTTATTTCATTCCTATTTCACCTATGCTAGCACAGTTGGTTAGCAAAATCTGTTTATTGCCCTAACAATTATAGAATGTTTGGCTGCCTCAGTTATGCAATTATCTGAGTTCTCCAGTAGCAATGAGAACAAGTGAAATAATTGTCTACTGTGTAGATACAGAGGTCATCTTACAGTCAGTTATTCATGCAATACTCGGATGCCCAAAATCACTACTAGCATGAATTAGGATAAGATGAACGTGTTATCATATATTTCATTACTATATGAGAGAGGTGAAAGTCAGGCTACACAACCACCAAATAAAACAAAGGTTGAATTTAGAAAATTTCTCGTTTCCCATATTGAGGAAGCTACATTTTCACAATAACTTTATAACTGTACAGTATATATAAAATACTGTGTTACTTCCCATGCTTGAGAATATAGGAAATAGTTGTTGTTTTTTTAATTCTAAAGCACATTTATTTTGGTAAGTAATGAAGTCTTAACTCATCAAGAAATGGACAACTTTCTAAATAAATATTTCCTTTCATCACCCTAAGATATTATTTCTTGCCTTTGGCCAAACCCATCCTTATAATTTCTCCTCCAAATCTCTAGAAGTGTCAAAACCACACTGGAAAGTATGTCTGTCTAAGAACTGGTGAAGCCTAGCTAACACACTGGATTAAGCCTTAAGCTGGGATATGATGACATACCGAGGAATTCAGCAGCGTGTGAGAACAACCACAGGGCACTGCTCTGCTCTCTGTGCCTGGAAGATGTCCCAGGGTCATCTCTGCTTCTCTGTGACTTGTCTTTGCTGGTTTATCCCTTCGTTCTTTCTTTCTGTGTCCTTCTAGGGTCAAGAAAGTGAATGACAGTGAGTGCTAAGAGCTGGGGTTGCTGAACGGTTGCCCATCCTGGTAGCTAAGAAGGGAATGCACAGGGAGACAGCCTCGAGCCTGTGCTGAGACAGGGCTGTTCTCTTTCATGTCTCCCTTCCCGAGCCTCTGCTATCCTTCTCAGTAGGTCTTCTTGCTTTATTAATAGTCCACATCACTCCTGTGTCTCGACTCTGCTTACTGTCCAAAGTCACCCTTGCAGCCTCCCACGGCCCCAAGGGCTCCAAGTCCTAAATTACATTTCCTCTCTCACCACAAAAAACAATGATAAATAAATGAATTACTTTGTCCTGTGTACGTAATTTGATAAGCCTAAAAGTTTATTCAAACTTTTTCCGACTTCTGTTAACTCCAGTGGCCAGTTATCATTTAAATATACAGAAATACATCCTTCCTGACTCCTAACAATGGGAGCCCATGAAGGAGATTCCCCAGGACAAGCTCTTCAGGAGCAGGATGGGCACCAACTCCAGGCCCTCTGAGAAATCAGAAATGTGGCAAAAGTCTGCACTGAGGAGTAGGTACAGACCATGGAAATAAGAGCCGGGCTGGGGTGGGGGGCAGGGCATGGCTGAGATCAAGCAGGCGGTATTGTTGGTTGTGAGGAGTTGCTGGGAAAAGGGAACACTTGCCGGGATAGTTTTGAGACAAAGGAACAACACACAAAGGAGAATCAGCCAGTTGTGCAAACAAGCAGAACTGAACCATTTCCTGTTTTCAGACAGCCCCAAATAAAGTGCATTTCACATTTAGCCACTACTGAAAATAAATTAAAATGATGCAGTTTCCACAAATGGTTAATTTTAATTGCCTACCTAATGAGATGTTGACCTGATTTTCCATCTGCTTTAATGCAGACGCATATGACTTACAGTCCATTTGTGTGCGTACTTTCAGTTGTGGTTTATTTTGTACCACAGCAGCAGGGTTTCCGCTGTTTCCGAGCTGCAGAGTCTCTGTTCCATTGAGTTCCTTTTCATGGACCATGACTTCCCCTCCAGTCCCCACAGCACAGTGCACCAGAGTTGACGGTCTAATCCAATAAAAAGGAGAGTTGTATGTCCTCAAGTATGTGGTCAAAGCATACTTTAAGAATGACAACACAATAAGGACTACCAACTTGCTTTTGCCCTATCACCAGCCTGGTCAATGTGAACTAGAGTGATGCCAGCACATTCCTTTGGGCCTTCTTTTGGGCCTCTTTGTTTGGTGAATGAAGCAGCACATACACACCTGTGCACACATACACACCTGTGCACACATACACACAGAAACATGAGCGCACACACAAAGTCACAAAAATAACCATGGCTACTTGTTCTAGTCTGAGATAAGTCAGATGAATAAAATGACTTCATCCTTGATCATTCTGGCTGATAGAATTGACACGACACACTTTTAGACGGCCCAGAAATTGAAAACCTACATTTGCAATCTCTTCCACTGGCTTCAGGTAGCATCACATTGATCTCGCTTCACCTTACTTGCCTGGTGCACAAGATGGGCCTAATGATGGTGTCTCCCTCAGTGGCTGTTGAGAGACCTTCCCCAGATCAGGCTGCCAGGAGCTGAACCTTGGCAGCCAGAAACCACAGCTCATGCACTTGATTGACTTCTCTGCAGACCTTACCATGATAGTTTATGGTTTCTAAGAACTGTGTCACCTGTTAAGTAGCTTCCATAAATTCTGTTATAATTGCTGACTCATTTGAATATGACAGCATCCAGTGCTCTAGGAATTCATACTCCTTTAAAAAATGGATAGGGCAAAGAACTAACAAAAGAAAGGAAAAAGTGTTCCTTGCCTTAATTTGGGATCCCCAGAAGGAGACTCTGAGACGAGGGTTTTAGGATAACCCAAGAAAAGAACTGTCCTGTTATTCCTTTGGTTCATGCCTTCCTTGAAAATCAGAGTTATGAAATCCCTCCATTTCAGGTTGTCTTCCACCATCCATCACAGACGATGGAGGATGAGATGGTTGGATGGCATCATGGATTCAATGGACATGTGTTTGAGCAAACTCTGGGAGATGGTGAAGGATAGGGAAGCCTGGCGTTGTTACAGTCCATGGGGTTGCAAAGAGCCAGACATGACTAAGCGATTGAACAGCAAATCCATCATGCTGCAGGGGGAACAGGAACATAGCAGCAAAGAGAGAGATACTGCTACTATCTACAAATGACTTCCTTAGACAGGGAAAGACTGAGTGTCTCTGAAAACTTAAAACTCTAATTTGTCTGGATGGTATACGGTTCATAGAATGGGAACCTATGTGTAAAAGCTGCCACACAGGAGAAGGTCTTGTAAAAATAGTCATTGCCGACACGTGTGAAGCTGTTGTGTACTGACATCCTCTGTGGGCCTTTATATGTGTGATCACAGGTACTCAGCACCGTCAAGAGAGAGTCGGACCCTCCCGTCTCCACCTGGGGGCTCAGGTTTGGAGACCTGTATCCTGCCGGTGTTTGGGGGTGAGCACCCTGCGCTCCTCTCCACGTGCGGCCGCCGCTCACCGTGCCTTCTTATCCCTCTTTTGGAGCTCTCAGTCCTGCTTTGCTGCCCTCCATGGACCCAGCTCACTGAGCGCCGTGCTCACCGCTTGTATGGCACCAGACACAAATAAGCTGGAGAAGAGGCACGCATCTGCTCCATGGTATAGAGCTGCCCATTCACGCCACAGAGTGCTCATTCCCAGCTGTGTTTCTGTCCAAAGAAAGAAAAGTTGGGGCTATTTTTACTGATCATTAGGTGTTTAGTCCTCACTGCAAAACTGACTCACTCATCATGCAAGCTGTACTTTGGGAATGCCATGCTTATCAACATGATTTGGGGCTACACTTTGAATTATAAGTCCATCCTGATCATAGTTTCAGTCCTAAATAAATGACCAGTTCTATATTTGAAACATACATTCTAGTTTCCCGTATATCTCGTTGTCTTGGGCAGCTTGGTTTTTATGATAATCCAGATTTCCTTGATGTGTGCTGGGTTCCACACCAGATTGTATTTGAAACTCCCATTAGATAGGATGCTTTGGCAGATGTTTTCATGGGAGATTTATCTATATCTATGTATAAATATCTATATTCTTTTAACAACATGGATCTATGTATATACAGATCTATCTATCTATCCATCATTATTTATCTATCTATCTACATAATCCACTTTGTGTATAGAATCCATGAATCATACATCTGTCACTTATGGTGTTTGTGTTATTTCTAGTCCTTTCCAGTGAAACTTATGGAGGAAATGACACAGCAGTGAGTTTGCTATGTTGTCCAGATCCCAAAGAATTTCCTCAGGCTTGTGCCAGTGAACACTCCAGCTTTCAGACTAGATGTTCTTTGAATTAGTTGTATGTAACTGTGTTGATTCTGGAACAGACATGAATTTCAAAAAAAAAGAGGAAGAGGAATGAGGAGAGGGGCCTGGGGAGAAGAAGAAGAAAAAGGAGGAGGAGGAGGAGGAGGAGGAGGAAAAGGAGGAGGCCTTCGAGGAGAAGGAGGAGGAGGAAGGGAGAGTTGGGAGCGCATGTTGGAATTTATTTTGTTCATAAAAAGAAGAAAATAAGAGAAACGCCAGCAATGGACAGTCACCCCCCACCTCATTTTCTTTGAAATCTCTGTTACTAAATATGTGATTAAGAGTCAGTATGTAGATAATAAAGCAAATGAGATTTTAAAGTGAAAACTAATATAGAGAAAAGAATTAGGAAGGCAATTATAAAGAGGTTGCTTTCAGTACAGCAGCAGAGGAAATGGGATCTGTTTATAGAAGTGGGCGCTGAAAGCAGAGTACTTTCTATTAATATCTACAACCATTACCTAACACATTAGCTATTTTTGTTCCCAACAGCAGCTCCTAAATTTATTCATATATTAAATATTTTCCTTGGAGTGCATGATGTAAGCTCCAAACACCACAATGTTGATGGAATGTTTAACAAATACAGGTTGTTGCTGGTGGAATCCTCATTAATAGACATTAAAAGCATTTGATATCAGATGATACCGCCACTGTAATGGCAGAAAGTGAAGAGGAACTAAAGAGCCTCTGGATGAGGATGTAAGAGGAGAGTGAAAAAGCTGGGTTAAAATTCAACATTCAAAAATCAAGATCAAAAAAAAAAATCAAGATCACAGCATCTGGTCCCATCTCTTCATGGCAAATACAAGGGGGAAAAGTGAAGCAGTGACAGATTTTATTTTCTTGGGCTCCAAAATCACTGTGGACAGTAACTGCAGCCATAAAATTAAAAGACGCTTGTGCCTTGGAAGGAAGCTATGACATACCTGGACAGCATACTCAAAAGCAGAGACATCACTTTGCCAACAAAGGTGTGTATAGACTATGCTTTTTCCAGTAGTCATGTATAGATGTGAGAATTGAGCCATAAAGAAGGTTGAGCACTAAAGAATTAATGCTTTTGAATTGTGGTGCTGAAGAAGACTCTTGAGAGTCCTTTGGACTGAAAGGGGATCAAACCAGTCAATCCTAAAGGAAATCAACCCTGACTATTCATTGGAAAGACTGATGCTGAAGCTGAAACTCCATTCATTTGGCCACTGATATGAAGACCTGACTCATTGGAAAAGTCCCTGATGTTGGAAGAGGTTGAAGGCAAAAGGAGAAAGGGGCATTAGAGGATGAGATGGTCGGATGGCACCACTGACTCGGTGGACATGAGTTTGAGCAAATTCCAGTAGATAGTGAAGGGCAGAGGAGCCTGGGGTGCTGCTGTCCATGGAGTCGCAAAGAGTCTGACGTGACTTAGCAGCAACAACAACTAAAGCATTTCATTCACGTTTCTCGACGAGCAGTTTTTCACTTAGAGATTTATTTTTTCTCAGGTTCTCTCCACCTGCACCTGGAAATCTCAGCCATGGACACCGGTGCCAGCATTTTCTGTCTCGTCGGCATGTTAGGGGATGGCTGTGCAGGGCGCTGTGGCAGGTGGAAGTGAGATGGGAAATGAGCAGTCTTGGCTGTTGGTCACATAAGGGAGACCTGGTGGATGGGGGTGCACCACGGGGCCCCTGGGTCTGAGCCAGGAGGCTTGGCAGTGACCAGGGTCATCCTACAAGCAGAGTAGAATTTGATTATTTTTTTATGAGGGCTTTATCTTTCTGTTCCAGTCATTTTCTCCCTACCAACAGCCAGCAAGAGAAAAGACTAGAGAGGAAAGGTGAGAATTGGGGAGAAGTTTGGGATAATGTGGGGGCCAGAGACCTAGGGGAAGTAGGCTATTAATCCTGTCTTCCCTGGTGGGGAACAGGTGTTTAGTTCTGTGACACCCGGGTCATCCTCTTGACCTGGACCAGGTTCATCTATGTTTGTCTACCAAAGTCTGCCCCAGACATGTCCACATCCCCTCTGGCTGGAGGTGCTGAAGTCTAGCAAAGAAAGCCCCTCACACTCTTGACTTCATTTTCTCTCTTCTCTGTCTGACTGTGCACAGGCATTGAAATAGGAGCGTGTAAATCAAATCTCCTAGGCCGTCTCTAAAGACATGGGTCAGAAGACAGCTCTCTGAATAATGAACTAAGGGGACATATTAACTTAAATTTAGTAGAACAGATTGACACATACAAGTACGTCTAGAGATAATTTATATGATGTTTGCACAACAGCCCCACAACACTTCACAAGATTAAAACAGAGAAAGAGAAAAAAAGAAGTGGTAAGGAAATTCAAACGTTTCAGTATCAACCATTAACTCCAGCGAAGCTAAATCTGCCAAACAAGTGGGACGTCATTGTCTGAGTCTCCACATAGATTTCTGTGCTCATTATCTGACTGGCAGTTTTGAAAACATTTTAAAATGTGACATGGCTGATCCACACAGTTCTTTGGGAAAAGATTGCAATGGTTAGGATGAAGCTAGCTGCTGGAACCAGCAGACTCACAAGCACATAAAGTGGTGCAAAGTGATGGAAGTCTATCTCTTTCTCTGGGGATGTGCAGAAATGAGTTTCCTGGTGGGTTGGTGAGTGGCTCTGGCTTTGGAGGCCCAGGTCCTTATACCTGTCGTTCCATCCACGTCAGAACTTTCAAGGCTGTGTGTTTCAGGGGGCTTCAGAGGAAGGTAGGCTTGGGGATTGTGCACAGAAGAGTTTTATTTTCAAAATAAAGAGAGTAAAAGGGGTGTGTATCACTTATGGTCACATAAGGTCAGCTGCCCATTTGTCACATGACCACAAGGAAGTCTGGGAAATGTGGTCCCACCATTTTCCAGGAGAAAGAGGAAACAGGTGAATGGACAGCTGATCTCTGGCATGAGAAACACCAGTCACACCAGTGCAGATAGCACTCCAGGAACCCCTCTCCTTGACCAAAGCCACTTGGTTTTACCACCTATCACAATTGATAACAAGCTTGAGTGCCTGAGAATCATGAATGTTAACAACTAAAAGAGTAATTTGAATTTGCCAATTCCAAAGTCTCATTTTCAGATAAAAATAAAGTCCAGGAAGGCAAAATAAGTCTTTGGGGACCATAGAACTGAGCTAGTGACAAGGTCAAAACAGTTTTTAATTTATTAAGTTAATGGGTTAGTGTTCTTTCTACTGCAATTCATAATTCAATATTTGATTTTTTATCATAAGTTCTCACTTGAACTTAATAAAATGAACCATCCTGAATCACCAGGAGTTTGGGGGAAAGATAAAAACTTAGAGATTGTGTCCATTAAGAAATATATTGATGAAAATAAGTGACTTAGTGAATAATTATTAGTCACACATCTTAATTTCTTTTGAAGGAGACTACTTATGCATTCAGACCGTCATGTTCTTAGTCTAGTCACGTCTTTAAACCTTCCCCAAAATTGTGACAATGCCATTTATATTTGTAAGAAATAAGAAGATAAACATTTTCCTTTATGCAGATGATACAATCTTGTGATTATGTACAAGGACTGACTTCAAGAAGTAAATGAAGTTAATGACCACTTATTATCAGCAGAAATTGTTCAATATCAGCTATGCTGAAGCAACATTGCCATTTTCAGCAAGCACTTTTTAGTATGTAGAAAAAAACATTAAGCTCTATTCATGAGGTTAAATCATTTAGTTAGTTTAATTGGACTTTATAGATAACATCCTTTTCATTTCACTGAGATTCAGCAATATTCATTCACTGACTAGAAATATTATTGAGATCCAGTTAAGTGTCAGGGAATATGTTAAATACAAAGTTTATGCCTAAAAGTGTGTGCCCTTTTGTGGAAATATGTTTTGCTACTTATCTCTTCTAAGTTTCATGCTAGAGGTGAAAGACTGAATGAATCTTTGAATGAATTCTGAGCCAGTGAGCACATTTAATGTTTTATTGTCCACACAGATGAGGTGCTGTGGACAGAATGTGTCCCTTGTAAACAATGATGCCTACCCCCCTCAGTGGGACAGTGTTTGGAGGTGGCCCTGTGGGCAGTAATTAGGGTTAGAGAATGTCATGAGGGTGAAGTCCGCATGTTAGGATTAGTGTCCTTAGAAGCAGAAGAAAAGGAACTAGAGCTCTCTCTCTCTCTATTTCTTCCGTGTAAGAGCGCAGTGAGAAAGTGGTCATCTGCATGACAGGAAGAGGGCTCTGCCCAGCTCCCAAGTCCACTGGCACCTTGGCCTTGGACTTCTCACCTCCAGGACTATGAGAAATGGATGTCTGTTGTTATAGCAGCCTGAGCCAGGACATGAGACTTACACGGAGTTGTGATGGGACACTTAACAGAACCAGAGGCACTTCCTGGAAAAGCTACAGTTCATGTCTAGAGGACTTGCAGTCTACTTGAAAAACAGCAAAAGTCTCAATTGAAACAGGTGAAAACCAGGAGATGTTTGAGTTTATAAGAGCATGCAGTTGCTACCAAGACCACATTCCTTCTTTGGTCATGTCACTTGTTCTCATAAAAGGTGATTTGAAACAATAGAATAAAATCCCATTTTGGTAAATACAAAGTAAACTTGAATAGGAGAATAAATTGCAAAATTTCAAAGTTATGATGAGTGAGTATCCCAGTTATGGATGATTTAAAAATCAATATGGCTGAGTTTAGTCAGTTTTTCTCTCCTTACTTCTCTAGAAAGACACCTGGAGATGGTGGGGGGAGCCCATTTTTGAAGCCAGATTGGCTTCCATTCATTCATGCAGCAGTGCTTCTCAAGCACTGGACTCACTGTGTCAGGAACAGCGATGCACCACGGGGAGACAACGGTGAAAAAATGGGAAGCCAGCCTCTAGCGTGACTTCAAGGCCAGGCTTTGTGATTTAGAGATTGCCTTACTTTAACTTAGTAGAATGCTCTAGTGACAAGTGTGTCCTTGCCCTTGATTACAGTGTGATGGAGGGAAGAAGTGGCCAGAGGTTTTGAATCATCAACCTGGAAGATGGCTAGAGGCAGTTAATAGGTTTCATGTTATTTTGGGCTTGAAGTACCACCACTTAAAAGCACATGTAAAGACTTTCTTTCTAATGCTTTCATTCATGTACAAAAACAACCTCACATTGATTTCTGTATTTGATTTTTACTGTAGAGATAATACTGTGTAGGCAGGGCCATAATTCATTTTTCTCTAATCATGAGCTGAGCAACAATAATGGGGAAACGTGCAAATATCAAGGCCTGGCCATTCAGCTGACACAGGGGGAAAGAAGTACCATGCCCATCCCTGTGCCTTGCAGAAAGAGAGAGTTCTTGGGAATTTGGAGAAGAAAGGACAGTGACTGAAGTAAGCATATAGGCAGTTTGGATGTTACACCTGTGAAAACTAAAGGGTACATATTTTTAAAGTATTCCTTTTTTTTCTTATCCTGTTTGTATCCAAATGGGAGCACTCAACTGTAATTTAACAAATTTTATTTGGAAAGCTCATTTTCGTAATTAGCATTTATTAAATAGTGGCCATATGGATAATATTACTATCTTGGGGTTCAGCTGCTCCTCCAGGTTAGCCAAATATTTTTGAGTCTATAACGATGACTGAAAATTACATCAAAGCAAGATTTTGCATGAATTATCTAATACTGATTTGAACAGCTGACTCATTGGAAAAGACCCTGATGCTGGGAAAGACTGAAGGCAAAAGAAGGGGGCGGCAGAGGATGAGATAGCATCACCAACTAAATGGACATGAACTTGGGCAAACTCTGGGAGATAGTGAGGGACAGGAAGTCTGGCGTGCTGCAGTCCATGGGGTCACAAAGAGTCGGACATGGCTCAGCAACTGAACAACAGCAACATCTAATACCTCCTCATTTTTGGTCAAGTCAGAAATACTGTTAGAGAGACCATGTGGTATTTCTACTTTTCACCCACATTGAAAGGAGAAAACCATGGTCAAAGTTCCAATGTAAGAGTCCCACACAGGGTTTTTCTTCTTTTTTCGAGTAGGGCTGCTTTTTAGTGACTTGAATGTCAGATGAAATCTGAGATCTGATTTTCTCTCTTGGCTGAACTGGATCAGCCATCCTTTGCTTATTTAAAGGGAAATATCAACTTTGCAATTTAGTCTCTAAAATTGGTTACTGTAGCTCCCCGCTGGAGTGGAAAGGTGCCATCTGGTTTCATAATACTGATGGTGAAAGAGGGAACAGTTGTGAATGTGCTGGGAGTGCTCCGGGTGAGCAGGGCTCCACTTGAAGAAGAAGCACCTTCACCTTCATGGATGTGGTTAAATGCTGGCCCGACCAGATGCGGATGGGCCGGCACAGGCTCACAAGCCCGGAGGATGGGTGGAGCCTGTGCACACAGGAAGCCTACTCAAGAAAGAGATGTCAGCATGCGGGGGTTTGCGGGGGTTTGGGAGGGCTGAGGGTGGGGGCGGAATGTAGGAGAAAGGCAGCAGCGGTGAAAGAAATAGCAGAGTCAAGGCATGCAGTTTTTAAAGGGTTTTTTGTGTGTGTGTGTGACACTGCTTTGTTGTTTGTTTTGTTTGGCTTTTGATCATTATTGGAAGGTGAGAAATTCTTGCCACCATAGTTAGTCTCACCAAACCAAACCATCCCTCTGTGGGCATTTGAGAGAAAAGTTTCCTTGTCCTGCAACTGAAACAGAGATTCTATTTCTCAGCTTTGAAAACTCCACAGGCCACTCGCTGACTCACTCCCTGGCTTCTGGGTAGAATTGCAGGTGCATAACTGGACTGTCTGTGTAGTAACGAAGCATGCACACCCAAATACACACACAGGGAAGCATGTGCCCACACACCAACACACAATACATACAACCAAACACCCAGGCACACACATATAAATACACGTATATACAAACACATATACACATCAAATGCACACACATGGATACAATAAATATATACACATCAAACATATATTTACCCTCACACACAGAGGAAAACATGTGCCCACATACCTACATACAACCAAACACCCAGGCACACACAGATAAATACATGTATATGCAAACACACATATACACATCAAATACACACACAGACACAATAAATATATACACATGAAATATATATACCCACACATGCACAGGAAAACATGTGCCCACACACCTATATACAATACACACAGTCAAACACACACAGACATACACAACAATATACATGCAGATACACCCATGCCTGAAATCACACACATATACACATAGTCAAATACATACACATACAACCATATATACACAAACAAAACATACACAAGCCCACAATCACACATTCACAAAATATGCTCACAGACTTGCACATGTGCACATGCACACACACGTATGTTTGCATTAGGGAGACTCCCAGCCTTCTGAGGAGAGAGTTCCGGCCACCACAGCCCCCCTCAAGGCATTGTTCGATATCTCCTTTCTCTGCTTTCATGGGATTAAAACACAAGATGAAAATGAATATGCGAGTACCTCCCAGAGTCGACCTGGTGTGAAAGGGCGTTTTGTCTCATGAGCCTCTGCCTGTGAGACCAGGGCCGATATTCTAATGTAGCCCCTGAAATGCCACGCAGTGACTCTGCAAAACCTAAACAAGTGTTCCAAGATATGCCTGGAACAGGCAGGTGAGATCTAACGCTCTTCCTGGCACTGACTACTTTCACATCTTATCAGACGTCCTGTTGTAGCAACAGTCTCACTCTGTTTTCCCTCCTGCTTCCCCAGAAGATGACTCAACCCGCAGACCCAGAAACCATGGCCCAATTACAGCATTCAGAATGGCTCATGTGGAACGGCTCTCAGCTCCTTTCTGATTGGATCCTGCCTCTCCAGGCTAAATGCAAGTTAACTGATTGCTAAAAATACCCCCTGACGTGAGTCATCCTCTTGCAAGAGCCCTGGGGAATGTTTTCCAAAGAAACGATGAGGCCCAGCGAGGAGGGGGTTGCTCCCTGGTGAGTCATGTCAGTGGTGCGCCGAGCTGTGTCTCCCCTGTTCCCAGGCTCTGGGCTGGGCCACCGGACAATTTGCTGAAATGCAAGCCTGGCAGCAGTTCCAACTCCTCCTCCCACACTCGTTCCCAAAATGAAATGAACCTGGGCCCAAGGAGAGGTGCAGGTCAACAGGATTCCCTTTCTCTCCACAAAGGACAGCAGGAAACCCAGCACCCAGGGCCAGCCGTGCAGCTCTGGGCTGGGTCAGGAAGCCTGTCTTACCGTGTCCCTTTCCCCGATGGCAACCCTGAGGACTAAAAACCGGCTGGCCCCCCACCCCATCCAATCGATGAATAGAGAGGGCGCTGGGGCCGTAGACCCTGTACCGCTCTTACAGACCCTGAGGTGGGCAGAGTCTGTGAAGCCAGGACCCCTCACTGAGCGAAGCAGCTGATCTTCCCAGGGCTTGAGTCTCTGCCCTTGCCAACAACTGCTGCTCCTTGTTAGCGGGTCCTAGAATGCACGTGAAATCGAAAACATTTACTCAGAGTGGGTTTTCAGATGTAAAAGCGTGTCCTGTGGTGGAGAAGAACTTTATAACCTTCCTGAAACGAGGCAGCGTGAAAGATCAATGACCTCACAAGGACACTGATGTTCAGATAGTACTAGTGCCTCTGCCTGCTTACTGCTACATCATCTTCACAGTGAGCGTGGAGACACTCTGTGTTTGCGCTCCCCCGCTGGCCCGAGACCACCCTCAGGGGGCACGTGCAGGGTGCCACAGCCACTGCGATCCAAGTCAAGATGCGATGCCTCAGCTGGACCACAGACAGGATGGGGATGTAGCTCAGCTGTGTGTGGATGCGGCTGAGGACAGCTGGAACTTGGAAGCTCACAAGGCAGCCCTCTATGTACAGCCTCCTACTAGGAAATTCGATATTCCTTATTGACCTGGGGAGGGTGGGTTATCACAGAATGGGAAGGAAGGGAAAACCAGCTAAACCAACAATCTGAGAAGGCAAGTTATACACACAGAATCCAGACACTACCACGGTGGGTGTCATATTGCCAGCAGGCCTCCAAAAAAATTGGTTTAGTTCATTAAAATTAAAATGAATCGAAAGCAACATTTTCACTTCATTCAAAGCGTCAAACTATCACAAACTCTGCTGCTCTGCGTCCGCCCTAGGCTATGCCTCCTTTCTGATGTGGCTGGAGAATGAACTAGTCCCCTTCCAGGACCTTCTGGATGAATGAAGTGTCCCCTATGCCAGGCCTTTAAAAAAATTTAGCTTTTATTTTCATAGTAGTTCTTTAAAAATGGGTATTAAAATTCCCTCTGTTTTCTGTCTTTATCATGTAATTTATTCCTCAGATCATTCTATAACCTCTGTCCTACCATTAACAGTGTGAAATTAGTACATTAAGAAATCATAAAAATCTGGAATCAGGCTTGGTGAAGTCTGTTTTTTTTTAAGTATTTATTTTTAATTGAGGAATAATTGCTTTACAATACTGCATTGGTTTCTGCCATACATGAACATGAATGGGTCATTGGTACACATATGTCCCCTCCCTCCTGAATCTCCCTCCCACCTCCACCCCCACCTTCCCACCCCTCTAGGTAGTTACAGAGCCCCCAGTTTGAGTTCCCTGAGTCAGAGCCTATTGTTTTATCGAGATCTTTCACATTGTGTTCCAGTGATAAAGCCAGATCGTGTTTGTGGCACGAAGTTCAGACCTGGCTCGACATTCATGTGTGACTCTCCTTCCTCCCCTTATTCACTCCATCCCACCCTGGACTCAGGAAGCTTTGCACCTGCCCCATCCATCTTCAGCACCTGCACACACCTGGCCATCCAGTGCACTCAGCTTGTGTCTCCAACCAGACACCAGCGCCCATGAATCACATCTCACCTTATGGCTCACTTCTTTTCTTAAGGTCACAGCCTCTCTCTGAGAATGTCCTTATCACTGCCCACATCTAGCCCAGGTAGCAGGAGCCTTCTCACAGTCAGTAGGAATGTAGTGCGAAAATTCACTTTTCTTTCTGTGTGTGTGTAAGCAGAAGGAGTGGGGGTATACTCATATTTGCAAAAATTGGAGGAGTGGTGGTGTCGAGTGTATCAAGGGCTCTATACTTCCTGATTTCAGGTTCGATTAGTAATTGGGTGGATTGTTATCTGTGTTGAACACGTGTGGCTCTACTATGGCTGCCCTTGGAGTTCAGGTGTGTAGAGAGTGGGCAGCCACTCTTCCATGGATGGCAAGTAAGTTTCCACATGCCTGGAAGTGCTGGCCCCATGAGGGCCCTTGGCCATATCCAGGCTTCACTGAGACACAGACTCTCGTCAGCAGTGCCTGTCCTGGGACAGGCTGTATTCATAGCTTGTGTAGCAGGCTTTGCAATTCCAGTCTTCTACACAAGAGAAGCCAACTGTTAAGTTATTCTTGAGTGTCCATCCACATCAAATCTTAGGATCATCAATGGACCGAGATCCAGTGACCCCACTATTTACACTCCCCTTGTCCTAACCCATTCTAATCCATGACTTCTGAACTTTTATGGGCAGGAATTTACGCCATTCAGCTTCTTAAAAGTGTGCTTATAATGGACTGACTTATGGACAGAGGAATGAGTAAAATGGATAGATAGGGAACAAAGCAGAGGTGACAGATAAGAATGATAAAACCTGGGTGAGGTTACATGCGTGTTCACTGTGCAATGCTTTCAACTTTTTGGTATGTAAGACAGATTTAGCTTATGATAATAATTAATTATTTGTGCCTGACAAAAGTGCTTAAAAGTACAGTGCTTTTGATTTCATGGATATCATTCAATGTGATACACTATACTGGTTCCACAGGTGCCTTTTTTGCTAGCTTCCACAATTCCATTTTCTCAATATGAAAATAGTCAAATCAATGGCATAGTTAACTGGGTCATTATTACCTATTTTAAAGAGCTTTGGAACAAAGTGTGATGCTTTTTTGCTGGTTAGCTTATTTTCCCTTGGCTTTTTTATTATATTGGTTTTGTGGGCAATAAAACACAAGTAATTTTCCCCTAAAATACAAATCCAAGATGCACCAACATTCTCATTGACAATTGTCTCTCATAGCAGCAAAGCTAGTCAATTAATTTTTATAAACCTGGGAAAAGTTTCAGAATCAATGGGAGAAACCTAGTAGATATTTAAAGTCCAAGTCTATTGCTAGTGGCTGAACCAAACTTTTAAAAAGTGAGTGTACTGTAGTAATGACCTGGGGATAAAAGGAGTCCTAAACAGCTGATGAAAGGCATGCAGTCATAGAGTCAGGAGAAGGAAGGAAATGGGTGGTAATATTTTTTTTCTCATGTAAATATTAAAGAGTCATGTAAATTTATCCAACTTTTTTTTTTTGAAAGTGAAGGGAATAAACTCACTAAATTTAGTGGTTCATAGAAAATCTGAGTATTTAAAAATATTTACAAAGTAACTAAACTGAAACAAGCAATGTTAGCCATTTGCTGTCCCTCTCTTGGACTCTGGAAACTTCCTGTGTGTGTCAGGAAGGAAAACAAAAAGAACATCTACATCAGCACAGGAGCATGGATTAAAAATTGGCCAGTGACTGGAAAGGCAAGTAGAATCTGACAACTATGAGGAAGGCTCACACTCAACAATGCCCAGAGCCCTGGCAACACTGGCTGCATGAAAAAAAAAATGCCAGGAGAATTTTGGGCCTTTGACTTCTTAACAGAATTCTACACAACAACAACGACAGCATGTAATAGATGAGTCTGCACAGCTGGGTGGACCCCGGTCACAGGATGACTCGAGGGCTAAGCGTCCAGACCTCACTATCTATTAAAGATGGGACTGATGAGCAAAGGCCCAGATAACAATTCATGGAAAACAGGGCAAATGACCAAGGATGACTGAGGGTGGATAACGAGCATGGGCATGGGCTCCCAAGCCTACTGGTTACAGAGATGTGGTGGGAAGTGTTGAGTTGGTTTCCATTATTTTTGAACAGTTGAAGAAGTGAAAGTCTAGCTCCTTGAAATGCAGAAAGAAATCACAGTGGAGCATCCTACACTCTGCACAGCACAAGGCGCTATTGTGGGAGCAGCAGCGTGGCTCAAGTGATGAGGGTGGGAGAAGGGTCAGTGGGTATGGGGAGCTGAGAAGCAGCCAGCTGCCCTCTCCTCTAGGATGCATCTGCCCAGACTCAGCCCTGGCCTGGAAACTGGCAGAACCTGCAGGGCATTCAACAGGATCCCCAAGGCAGCTGCTCTCTGATCCCGGGGTCCCAGGCTTAGTGCTCTGATGTCACTGCTCTGGGGGAGGAGGAGGAGGAGATGAGGAGAGCAAGATGGGCCTTTTGTGTGTTTATCTGAAGGTAACGATGATGCACTTGGCACAGCTGGTGTGGGCAGGACCAGGGCTGAGCTCAGAGAACAGCTCAGCCAACCATAGTGGTGGGAGCTGGAGCCCCCATCGTGTCTGGGCCAGTCATTCTCCTAGAGGAGGGATGATAATGCCTGGGCTCCCTATGCAGCTGGATTTTCACAGGATTGATGGAGAGAGCATATACAATGCACATGCACTCACGATGTTCCAGACTATATTCTCTGCACACGTCATCTCTAAATCTCTAAAATCTAACCTGGCAGTTATATGATCCTCCTTACCAGTGAGCCAGCTAAGGCTTTCAGAAGCTGATTTGCCAAAAGGTTTCCAGTCTAATAAAAGGTGGAGTGCATATCTGAACCTGCTCTTGCTGTCAGCACCAAGAGTCCTGGTTTGGGACAGCTTCAGTCCCAAGAAAACAGGGACAGTAGAGACTCTGGTTCTGGCTCCAAATCCTTTTGCTTCTGCACTGTAGCTGGCATCATCAGACCCCAGTCTTAGGTTCTCTTCATTAATATTTTTTCTTTTCCATTTCTACCTTGGGCCACATAACCAACCAATGATAGAAAAGTTGCAAAAATGCTTTGAGACATTTTCCACTAAAATAAATACATCCATACTTCCTGTAGACTTACACTAGGACTAGAGCATTCAGGGTTTCATACCCCTTTTTTTCTTTGTTTGTTTGTATTTAAGACAACAAGATCATTTGTTTCCATTTATAAGATAGGGAGAAATGGATACTTACTGCCATATACTTTCATACAGAAAAGATCAAGTAGTAAGAACATTTATTTTTAAAAGCTTGCACTACTAAGAATTGAACTTGTCAGCTGTGTCAAAGCTGAGGTCAGGTGTGTGAATCATCAGGAAGGGACACAAAGGTTAGTGACTATTTAAGGAGAGGGCTGCCTAGTCCCCACCCTTGAGGCTCAGGGAGCAGAAACAGTGTGTTCATTTCGCCCTGGAAGTTCCATCACCAGTCAGGAAGGGTCACTCAACCTAGACACGTTCTAAATATTTGCTTTTCGGGTGGGCAAGATTACTCAAAATAGAAACTTAGGCAGCTGGAAATTTCAGTGGCCTTAATATTCTCCCCGATTTCTAGCTTCAACCTGTACACACACATAACTGCAAAATACAATTTTGATAGCTCATGTCTAGGCAAAAGGAGAATAACATCTGTGAAAACACACCAAAGCTTAATGACACAGAGCTTTATTCCACGGAAAAAAATGTGACTTTGATTCATTCTCAAGCTGGAATATATTTCCGAATTAAAATAAAATTTGCCTTCAGTTTTAGAGGGAGTTTTTATTACGAGAAAAAAGCTCATCCAGAAAGGAAAAAATAAAATTTTTTCCGCTAGGCATGTGAAAAGTCATCAAACAGCATAAAAGATATTGGGCAAAATGCCACTGAGTTTAGTGAAAAGCGCTATCTTGGTAACCCAGTGTTGACTTTGACTGAGAGCAGTGGAGCCTCCTGATGACCTCTGTCCTTCAATGATTTAATATGTTGACAAACTTAAATAGAATCTCACTAGCACTTAGAAAATGTAATATATTTCCTGTGCATTACTATGGGAAAAAATAAACACATATATGAGTACATTCTTAAAGAGGAGAATGGGAAATTGTGCTATTTCTCTGGCCAGCTTCTCTAGATAGCAAATGGATTTGTTTTTACAAAGCAAAGGGAGAATTTTAGCACACAACAAGTGCCTCCTCTTTTTCCACTCTCTGTAGTGTTGGTGTCACACAGTATATCATTTGAGTCTCAAAATCATGCCAAATAATGAGTATTGCCACTCTTGCAAGTGAGAAGTCCAAGCAACTTGTCCAACTTTGGGACAAAGATGAATACTTCCTATATCCAGAAATAGTATGACTCATTCAGTCTGTTAGTAATTAAAATGATACTTCCATTTTTAAAGTTAGATTAATTTTCATAAAACACAACTTACCTATAAGCATGTTCATAGATTATCACAGCTGGCTTGGGTGAAATTTGTTCTCTTACTTCTTGTTTGCTTTCTAAACTGTGTCATTACTTTTCTTTCTAATTCAAAGTAACTTAGTAAATTATTCCCAAACTCTGATAACCTAGTTTTAGCTGCTGGTTTGTTATTATGAGTATCATTAAGTTATTGCTGAAGAGTGACCTGGTGATCAGACTTCCTAAAATACAGAAACACAAGCATCAGCTTGATTGTCAGATTTGCTTATGGGATTTTTTCCTATCGGATGATTAAAAAAAATTACCTTTCCTAAGAATACAGAGTGATAGATTCCCCTCTTACCTAGTAGTTCTGACATGTTATTATATAGAATTACTGTGGCATGAAAATATAGCAAAACCAGTCAGTGGGATTGTGTATTCCTAGAAAGATTCATGAAGAAGGATCAGAGCATGTCCGATCCCGAGGATGCTCATCCCCATGCCCTTTCTGTCTGGTAGACACATGACACAGTTATGTTTTGATACAACTGGACGTTAGGAGACAGAGGCCGCACTTTTCCTTCTGTTGTTAGTGGATATTTGAATTCAACTGTTCTGCAGAGACCAGGTGTCTGTGGAAGAACTTGGGTGGACAATGAACTCATCTTGCCCTGTTTTCTAGGTTATCAAACACTTAACATGTTTTTCATGCTCCCTCTGAAAAACTTTTAAAGATGTATTAATAATAAGTGGCTGAAAATAAACCATCATTTGTAACTCTCATAGAGACTTTAAGTGTTCATTTATCAGGAAGAGCAGCTCTGAAACCGAGCTGAGACCATGGATGTGGGGGCGGTGGACTTCCTGCCACACACTCACCAAGCAGGCAGATGGAGAGAAATTGTTTGGGGCAAATCCTGGCCTTGATTTCCCTCCAGGACCCTGCTGCCTAGCTGTAGGAATTCATGGAAGACTTCAGAGCCTTCTGGGTCCTCGGAGCAGAGAGCCCGCCGGCAGTCACAGCTCATGATCCCTGTGATCCCGCAGTGTAGACACAACTGTTGTGAAGCCAGAAAAGGAAGGGAGTGAGAGACTGGGTGCTTTGCTTCCCTGGATGGGCATCTGCAGATCACCCCCCTGACACACACCAGTGCTTCTCACTCTGGCTGCTCTCCATGGCAGCCTGGGAAGCCTGTACAGCATACAGCCTCCATCATTTCTGGTTTAATTGGTATGGGAGATGGCAATTTTAGCAAAGCTCCCCAACTGGTGCTAGAATCACTGTGCCGAACTTCCTGTCTGGATGCATACACACCTTCAAGAGATAGACCTTCCCATTTTGGGGAAGATGGAGGGAGGAATTTACTGCAGCTCCAGTGTGAAACAAAACAAACAGGCAAACAGACAACAAAGCACTAATAACAACAGTTGTAAGACAAGAAAAAGAAAATGACAACATCAGAGGGGGACAGAGAGAAGGAGTAGGGCGGAGCGGCAGCCTTGCATAAACTCCCCAGCAGTGCTCTCCTGACCTCCTGCAGTGCTCTGTTATTTATTTTCTTATAATCATATACATTTTGTATGATTATTTAAACAAATCCCAGGGGTATATTTTGTAAATTACTCGAGACAACATTTTATCATACTTTCTCTCACATAGCACAGGACACAATTGCTTAATGAACACATGTTAAATACGCTCCTGCTTACAATTAAAAGTATGTGTGTATGATATTGTCAAATAAAAATAAATCCACACTTCAGTGTGGAGAGACTTTATTAGAAAAGACTATTGCAGTAGGTAAAACACATCAACCTCAGTGTCCGCAAGAATCACAGAATCCAACAGTGAGCAATGTTTTGTGCTAGAGAGGGGAGCAGGGCTACAGGACTTTGGGGGTGGGCCCATGGTGGGGGCCAGCAGACAGCAGGATTGGGGTACTCTCATGGGAAACCTTTCTCTCTGTGGTCAGCATGAGGACACTATGCTCAGTGAAACAGGAGGATTTGCACTGCATGTTTCCTTCCACTCGTAGGAGGTGTATAGAATAGATAAATTGAAGACAGGAGTAGTGGTGAGAAGGGGCTGGGGAGAGGAAAGGGAGAGATAATAATCAGCAGGCGTAAAACTTCAGTCAAACAAGATGAAGAGAATGCAGAGATCTGTAGGAGAGGATGGTCTCTAGACTCCACAATATGGGATTGTGTGCTTAAAATCTCTCAAGAGGCTGGATCTCATGAAGTGCTCTTACTACAGTTGAAAATGGTATAAAAAAGGAATTGGAGCTTAGGGGGCACATATCTCATGATCCCTCTTATGGGCTGAATAGTTAGTGACCCCCTAAAATTCATGCTGAATTCCTAACCCCCAGTGCCTCAAAATGTCCCTATTTGGAGATAGGGGCTGAAGGTATCCGGGACTGCCACCCCAAAATGTGCACTGACTGTCTTGAGCTGGAGGCACCTGAAGGGCACAGATTCAGGGGGGCTTCCCCTGAACCCCCTCATCTGCCAGAGCAGGGAGCCTCCACAAGAACTTGGGGTCACAGGTCCCCTCCTGGGAGCTTCACCACCATGAGAAATGACTCTTATCACAGAAGGGCCCTAGAAGGGGGCCACACTCCCAGACAGACTCTGTCACCAGCTGTCATCACACCCTCCACCCATCCTCTAAGGGTCCCTCACCTTCCCTGGAGACCCTGTGCTCTGCTCAGAGGGGCCTGCAACCCTCATCCCTTCCCCTACTCGGACTGTGTACAAACTCTCAAATCTCACCGCACTTTGGGGTATCTACTTGTTTTTCCCCGTGACACCCACACACATGGTATTAAACTGTGTGCATTTGGGTGTCTTATCTCCTGTCGTCATTGTGGACCCAGTAGGGGAACCTAAGGGGGTTGAGAGAAAAAGTCCTCCCCTACAAGTCTTCAGAGAGATAATAAAATTAAAGTGAGGCCACTGGGGTGAACCACCATGTGATATGGTGGTGAAAAATGTACATGGATGTACACAGAGGGGAGACCACGTGAGGACCCAGAAGAAGACAGCCATCTCCAAGTCAAGGACAGTAGCCTCGGAGGAGACCCTCTGAACTGCCTGCGGCTGCAGACTCGTGAGATGATCAATGCTGCCTTTGAGGGCCCAAAGTATGCAGTGCTCTGCTGTGAAAGCACGGGCAGAATCAAACATTGCCACCCCCCAACACCACCTGCACTCCCTGATGTCAAAGTAGGTTGGATGAGTGATTTAGCAGAGCACAAGCCCCTCTGCCCCAGACCCCTGACTCAACGCCTCGCATCTGTTAGGGGAAGGTAGGCAAGGTGGCAACGGACTGGGGTCAAAATCACACATGAGATGAGAACTGGCAAGTGAATCCCATTAAAAATGACCAGAAAACTATTAAAGGATGTTGAAAAAGATTTAGCAAATACAGCGGAAAACCATGGAAAAATGGTTTTCACTGGAAAAATCATGTTAATACCCTCCATGATTTGAAACTGAAAAATAAACCATAATAAGTAGCTATCTTAATATATCCAAAAAATGAAAGCATAATGAAAGAGCATGACTATCTGAGAGCTGCGGCGTGTCCTTTAAGCTGTCCTCTCCACAGCCCCTTGTCCTAATCCTGGGAGAGCTCGGGACCATCAAGAGAAGCCCCTGGCATTCCCTAGTCTGAGGCTCTCCCGCGTAGTGAGATTTGTTTGGTTTAGTTTTTGTCTTGTTCTGTTTAATATATGCAGGGTGCGGGCAGGCTCACCCTGGTGTGTTCTCAGGCTCCTTTTATGGCGGTCATGACTCAGAGGTTCTGGAGGGTGCCTGTGGTGGCCTGGGTTGGGTGTGGTGCCGAGGTCCGTGCCAGGTAGCCCTCTCCCCCTCTCTTCTTTCTTCCTTGGTTTTCTTCATGCCTGTCATTAACCTTCTGGCTCTCTTCCTCCTCAGAGGCCTCCTCTCCCAGCTCTGTGCACCCACTGACCCTCCTTGATTCGCCTTAACAGGATATTAAAGTTGCAGTTCAGAGCTCTTTTCCCTGCTGTCTTCACATAGAGAATTGACTCTCATAATCTTTCGGGTTGTGTTTTTTTATTGTTGTTTTATCCTCTCTGCATAGTTAGCCAACAGCTTTTGTTCATGCCATTACTAGGTTTTGGAACTCAACTGATTTCTTGTCTAACTGGTCAGCGGTTCTTGAGAGAAGAAAGTCTCCATTCTCCACCTTGACTATGTTGGCGCATCCTTCAAAGGGTGCAGTCATGTCTACTAGGGACATCATAAGATATTAATGATCTAGGTGGCGGACATTGACCCTTCACCCTGTACCCTCTGGTGGATCTTGCGTGTTGATCTTCCTGACACGTTGGTGAGAGGATGTACACGGTTGGAGAATGATGTCAGTGGCTGGCAGGGTGTTGTGTATCCTTGCAGAAGGGAACTCTGCGTATCTCTGTTTGTGTTCCTGAGTAGGGCTCTCTGACCTAACTTTTTAATAGAATTTCTGCCAAGTTCAACTTGGGAGGGGTGATTTACTATTCTAAGCATAAACGTTAGCCAGTCATGGGGTGAAGCTACGCTTTCATGACAGGCGCCAAGAACATGTTAATAACATGAAGCCTCTCTACGTGTCTCCACCCATCACGGCCTCCAGGGAGCTGCACGTTGTATCTGGAACCAATTTCACATTAAACATCGCCTGGAACTCTTACCACTCCGATTAGCCAGTTACTTTCTTTTTTTCTAACTACATAAATCCATTATTATCCAAACTTAACAGCAAAATGAATTCTCCAGTGGTATCTGAAGACTGTTAACTCCTAGAAATATAATTCTGTTCTAGTCAAAATTTAAGCCAAATAAAGTTCATTGTGTTGACAATTAAAACAAATGAAGCAGGGAGGGGAGGTCTGTAATGGGGCTCTGCTCAAGGACTTTTTATTTTTTATCAAGTTCATGTTCATAGTTTTAATGGACTGGGGAAATATATAAGGTTCAGGACAACTAATGAATTTGTTGAGTTTATAAATGGGAAAATTCTTTTGTGAACAAATATATATTAGAAGAATCAGATATTCTAAGCTTTCTACCTCCTGGTGGTTTTTTTTTTTTTACAATAGAAAAGAAACAGGATATAAGAGGGAGAAAACAAAAAATTTACATTATTCTCTTTCTCTTGAAGAATTTCCTAAGACCAACAGTCAGATAAATGCTCATCCTTCTCTGTTCCCCTTTTTAGTTTTTATCTAGTTCTTTATTTTCCCACCACACAAGTTTATTTTTAACCATGATCTTCCTGCTAACAGTTTGGAATTTAGCTCTTCCCCTTCTGAACATAGGGTTTCCCTGGTGGCTCAGATGGTAAAAAAAAAAAAAAATCCACCTGCAATGCAGGAGACATGGGTTCGATCCCTGGATCAGGAAGATCCCCTGGAGAAAGGAATGGTACCTCGTTCCTGTATTCTTGCCTGGAGAATCCCATGGACAGAGGAACCTGGCAGGCTACAGTCCATGGGGTCACAAAGATTCGGACACAACTGAATGACTGACACTTCACTCACTTTTGGACATAATGTGGAATCTTGAACATGATAACTGATTTGTAGGAATTTATTGACAGCAGACAAAAGGGAATCTCATAGTAAGGGTGCCCACTTTGTACACTGATGTCTAATAATCTGCTTCCCAGAGAGCAGCTGCTTTTGCTGTTATCAGTCTTCCAGGACTTGAATACGAAATCACAGTCACCCAGCATCAAGCGGTCCCAGAAGTCTGCTAATGGCTTCCAGGCTGCAACTTAATGGACACATCAAGGGTGAGAAACTCATCTCTCCGGGAGGAGAGTTTTCCCACTTAAGTCCTTTTTGGAATTTCTGCATTCACAGCAAGGTGTCGCCCTCAATTTCTGTTTACTTCCGACCCTAACGTCAGTGGCCAAGACAAACTAAAAGACAGCATTCTCAGAGTAATTTATTTTAAAAGGCCCCAAAGTGTCACCCTACCCCCTGTTATTATTTTAATGCTCTCCTTTGTAAAGCCCTTGAACCAACCACCCAGCTTGAAGCTCCTGCTGGAACTCAAACAAACCTCTCCTCTGCTCGCCTCCACCACCCTTCCTGTCCTTCAGGCGGGCTGGGGCAGACGCAGGGACCCCTGATGCACTAGGACTCTCTCACGTGGGCTTTGCTGGACATCCAGGCCTAAGACTCACAAGCTAACGGAGATGGGACAATGATGGTATTTTGTGGCTGGACCCACGGCCCCAGCTGAGCACAACTCCACAGACTCACCTCTGTGGGCCTGAGCAGGAGTGGCGTGCATAAGAATCAGCCACTGGAAACTGCTTGGTTCTGTCTCCACAAGTGACCCAGGAACCAGTCTTGTCACAGGTACCTTTCCCCTCCCAGAGCCACCCTACTGCATACTTGTCGCTTGCTGGCTGCAGGTCTGGACGTTGTCAGCCAAAGGACAGTCTTTGTGGCACAGAGGTGGCCGAGCTCCTCCCCACGGCTGCCCTGGGGATGCTCCTGTGCTCAGATCTCCATCTCTTGGCTGCTTGAACATTCTGTTACCAGAGAGGTTATCTGTGCCTTAACAGAGTCTCCTCACTGTTAAGAAGGACAGTTCTCTGAGACTTGCTGTTATAGTGGGACTCACAGGAAAGAGAGGAATCTGCCGATTTCAGTGTGATAACTGCCAATGGAAGTATTTTTATTCCCAAAGTACAGGAGAAGTAACAACACATCTCAAGAGACAGGTGTTAATATCCCTCAGTGAGGCACAAAGAGGCTGAGCAACCTGCAGAGATTAAAGTCTTCCCCAGCGAACTACCCACTGCCAAACACCCAAGCGATAAGACGAACAGCTAACAACATCTTCAGACTCGAAAGGATTTTTAATGTTTCTCATTATGATTGTTTTTGTTTTTACTCTCTCAACTGGAAAATTATTCCCATTGAAAATTTTCAGTCATTACACATAAAAAGATGTTTAACAATGTCTGTCCAGTACTCAGAAGCTGTGAAAATCTACTCTTGCTCTCAAAACCTCTGTAGCCCCCAGTGGCATTTTGGCTCCATCTACTACACTTGCCTTCCAGTAAAAACATAGGAGAAGGGCAGTTTCCCATCGGCACTGCAGTGCAGAGCTATAATCTTGGGAAGAAATGAGTAAACACATTACTGAACAGCAGCATGAAAGAAGATGCACAATTGCCTGGTTGTTTTAATAAAAACTTAGGGAATTGGTTGACTCTGTTCGTGTAGATTTGGGTTGATATACCTGCTACACACACACACACGCACTCTACACAAACTACAAAAGCTACATAGCTCCAGACTACACTGGCTCTAACCCTCTGATCAGTGGATATAAACTAGCTGAACGAAAGTACACTTTAAACTTCATGATAGTCATGGTCAACGCATGTACATACAGTCACTTCCTGTTAATTTGTCGGAGCTAGTGCAGCTAAAGAGGAGTTAGTATTTACTGAATTTGTTATGAATCAGGCACAGAATTTACCTCTCAGTATTTTAGTCAACAACACACAAATACTTTAAAGAATATAATGAGTGTCTTTGCTTTTGTAGAGGAAAAATGTTAGGCTCAAAGAAGTGAGTAACTTGTCAGGGTTGTGTAGATTCATATAAATACAAATTTTTATTATACAGGCATAGCCCAATAGAGTATACATTGATGAATGAATGGATAAGCAGACTAAATTCACATGTTTTATATGGCATAGGATTGACCACATTCTGCCTCGGCTCAGTGAATATCCCAGTTTCCATTTTTATAATTTATCCATCAGTACTTTAGATAGAAAGGTGGGATGTTTCGAGAGAACAGCATTGAAACATGTATATTATCTAGGGTGAAACAGATCACCAGCCCAGGCTGGATGCATGAGACAAGTGCTCAGGCCTGGTGCACTGGGAAGACCCATAGGGATCGGGTAGAGAGGGAGGTGGGAGGGGGGATCAGGATGGGGAATACATGTAAATCCATGGTTGATTCACTTCAATGTATGACAAAAACCACAATATTATAAAGTAATTAGCTTCCAACTAATAAAAATAAATGAAAAAAGAAAAAAAAAGAAAACATCAATTGAATAAACCATATTTCATAGTCAAGGTCATTTAAAATGCTATATTTTCTAAATGTTTTACTATAACTACATGTTAATTTTATAGTTTAAAAATATTTTGAAAACTTTTGTTGAGTAATGGGTATTAATAGGTCTATTAATTTTACATCTATTACCTATAAGGTATTTCAGTTAACTCATTTGATGACTGTCTATTTGGAAAATCCTAACTTTACCATATGATGAAGGTGAAGCGAATATCTTGTCCTTGTGGAAGAATGAGTAAAAAAGTATACTAAAAATGACCAATTCTAGGGTGTGATCAGGTATATCAGATTATCCTTTCAATAATCTATCTAGACAAATGATTACTATTGATTTCATTGGTTGGTTTTATATGCAATGACCAAAGTCAGTCAATGCTTCAGAGCATTCCAATATAATGAAAAAACATGCTCAAGAATAAAGATGAATAAAATGAACATTTTGTCCTGCTTCATCAGAGACTTTCTTAAATGCATCTGGCTTGTCTTCCTTTCTCTGAGTGCAGGCCAGTGGAGCATATGCGGATACCAACAAAGTGTCTCGCTGCTGTCAAGATTTTATTCACTTCTGCTTTTTAAAAAATTATTTATTAATTTTTAATTGATTGATGATTGGTTTGATTTCTGTCATACATCAACATGAATTAACCATAGGTGTACATATGTCCCCTCCCTCTCAAACCTCCCTCCCACCTTCTACCCATTTCCACCCCTCTAGGTTATAACAGATTCCCAGTTTGAGTTCTTTGAATTTTAGTGAAAAGCTATGAAAATGCTGTGGCAGGTATTCAGTGTCTAGTTTTTTAGTGAATAAATGAACCAATGAATACAAAATACTTAAGTTGCTATGAGGCATCAAGGTAAAAGTCTATTTATAAATGACAAAAATACACAGTTAAATACTTTGTGTACTTGGAAGTTGTTTTATCTAGTACATTCTACCTTCTTTCAACTACGTTCATTAAATATCTGGAATCAAAAGTACCATGTTTAGTGCTTTTTACTTGCATTATATGTGTTCCCTTCCCTCCCTCCATCATTGGTATTTGAAATGTGATTAAGAAATGACACCAGCAAAGTCAAGAATGGTGAGTCGCACCATGGGATATAGTTTTATGTAGTTTTATGGGTGAATACGCACCTCAGTGCTGTCTGTCAGGGGTAGGCAGACTGAGGAAACAAGGCAGAGTATTTGGCATTTGATGTGGAAAATCATGGAGAAATGATAGTATGATCTTGGCACTTCCTCAGGTGGTAGTGTGGATGATGGATTAGAGATATCTGACAGAGATAATCAAAGAAAATATGGCCCATAAATAAGAGGGTGAAGGCATGAGTAAATGGGAAAAAAAGGAATTCTAACAGGCAAAAAATTATTATTGTGGAATACTGAAAAAAATACTACTGTAATATCCTGTCTAGCCAATATAATAACTAGGACTCATGGGGTACTGGACCTAGGGGCCTGCTGTATACACATCTGGATACAGATCGGATGGTTTCCTTTTCTATTGGGAAGTAGAATAAACAGAGGTAGCAGTTATTGGTCATGAAGAGCAGAGTCTCCCAGGAGGCAAGTGGTCTGGAATTTCTGTATCTTCCCCAGCAAATACCTCAGTTCATTCACTAGCAAGTGGAAGTAGATTCCATTCCTGTTCTAAACTCCTGCAAATAACAGCAGCAGTCATTTCACAATGTAAGGCTTTCTCCTGGGGGATCTTGATTCAGGCTGGTTGTTACCCTGATGTGTTCTCCCCCTGAATTGGATGCTCCCCTGATTAGCATGGCACTTCACAGCATGCCTTCAGCTTCTGATCACCGTCAGCTCCAGAATAATTGTAGCAGCTATTTTTAAAATGCTATAATTAAAAATAGTCTTGCACTAGGACCAACCAATAGTCTTGCTTATTGTCCCAACACTTTTCCCTTTTAGATGTTCATCAGTATTGCCATGTAGATTACATACAGAGTGTGTTCACAGTTGTGATGTTCAAAGCCTCGAATGTGTATTACTTGGCAAGGATTGGATGCTGGACTGAAGACTTTAAAGCCATTGTCTTATAAGATGCTGATATCCACATAAACCCTAGGAGGCTACAGATGAGAAAAGCTATTATGTGGTGGTTAGCTAACTTACTGAGGAAGTAACTCACCAAAGTAAGTGATGGGGCTGGAGCTCCACCTAGTCTTGATCCCAGCAACCATGCCTGCTGCTCTCAAGAGGATGTTTCTGCTGTTTATAACAGGTCTGTGTACAGAATATAGATGAGCATAACCCTCAAGATCACAGCACACACAATTCAACGTTATTTTAAATAAAGTTAGGTTGTTACACGTATTCAGTGAATTAGATCAGTATTGTTCATAATAAAAAAAGAGCCTTTAGACTGTTCTTAAGGACCTACTTTGTGCCAGGCACTTTGAGAAGTGACTGTTGCCTCTTTCATCTCACTTAACAGGTAAGCAGTAGAAGTTTCGTCATTATCTTATAAATAAGAAAATCTTCGCTCAGCGGCTCACAGCACAGCCAGGATATGAACTCAGAAGGCATGTCGTCAAGGCTCTGCCGTGAAATGATGTCAGTAGGAGACATTTTAGGAACTGATCATGTTCTCATAAAATTTCAGGGTGAGTGCATTCCACACCCTGCTTTGTTTAAACACAGCCTTCCTTAACGGGCAGCTCCCGAATGATCCATTGATCCAGAGGTCCTGCTGTTCCTGTGGCCAAATCATTGGGACGTGATCCCACTTAGTCAGTTACATACTGCACACCTGTAGTTCTATTCATGACCAGCACGACAAGAAGAGTGAAACCTGCTGAGGCCTGGAGGGTGGTGTGGGGATGATGACAGCTCGTTCCAGCCCCAGGGCCCACCAGCATTTCCTGCTCCCTGTAACCTCCAGAGCCCTCTGCTCCAGCCTCTGCCAGCACATAGATGATCCCTGTGAACCTGTGGTATATATGTACAATGGAGTCATACTCAGCTATAAGACGAATGAAATTCTACCAACTGCAGCAACATGGATGACCTAGAGAATATTACGTTTAATGAAATATGTCACACAAAGAAAGAGAAATACTTTATGGTATCACCTATATGTGGAATCTGAAGAATAATGCAAACGAATATATAGCAAAACAAAAATGAACTCAGAGATATGGAAAACAAACTCGTGGTTACCAGTAGAGAGAGGGAAGGGGGAGAGGAAAGACAAGGATAGGAAAGAAAGATACGAGATATATTGTACAGCATAGGGAATTGTAGCTATTGTTTCATAACTTTTAAAAGAGTGTCATCTGTAAAAATGTTGAACCACTATACTGTACACCTGAAACAAATAAAATGATGACTCAACTACGCTTCAATTTAAAAAAATGAGCTGGCTGGATTTTGTTCCTTTTCCACAGTGAATCTCCCCAAGGATAGGTTCCACGGCTCCTCCACTGGCCATGCACTTAGGCTGTCTTCATCATCATAAAACGCATACCACATAGGCTCAGCTGCACACTTTTAGAGTAGAAGTCCTCATTCTCTAAAACAAAAAAACTTTATCAGTGAGGAAGCCAACTAACTGGGAAGGTCTGAAGTCTTTTTGGAGCCAGGGCCCTGGAGCATAGTGGGGATTTTCCTCTGGTTAAAATGAGGAGCTGCTGCACTATGCACAGAACTTGGTCTCTCTTGCTTTTCTTGTGGGACACCTTCTTCTCTGAGAGGAATAGAACGGTTGAGGAACTGGACAAAGTGCTGTTGTACAAAAGCTTCAGCCACGGCTTTAAATTTCCAAGAAAGTAGTCAGCAAAAATGAGGGGGTGACATCCAAAAAGGCTTCCCCATTCCCCCTCAAAGTGTCATTCTTCCTTTTGATGCTTTTTTTTATACCTTACATCATTTCTGCTGTTAGCAATGCCCTGAATTCCAAGTAGATTAGAGAAGTACATTATGTACAGTTTTGCTTTATATACTTGATACATTATTTATACTTCTATTTTCAGACATAAATTATTTGCATTTTGTTACAGTCTTTCATCTGCACTAAAAATACTTACAGACTAAAGTGTCCTCTCAGGAAGCAAGGAGCCTTATTCAGGGTATAAGGAATGTTAAGGACCATTCTATTCTGTCCTGGACATCTGCACAGAAATGTTCTTTTCCCTTAGTGTCACCTCCAACTCTTTGTGACCCCATGGACTGTAGCCCGCCAGGCTCCTCTGTCTGAGGAGTCTCCAGGCAAGAATACTTGAGTGGGTAGCCTATCCCTTCTCCAGGGGATCTTTCCGAACCAGGGACTGAACCTAGATCTCCTGCATCATAGGCAGATTCTTTATCATTTGAGCCACCAGGGAAGTCCTTTTTCTTATATTGATTAAAAAGCATGCACACTCTTTCAATATGTGCATCTTCAAGATGAAAGATTTTTTTTATTGTGTTATAGACAGAATGATCTCTGTTCATTTCCAAGGCAAACCATTCAATATTGCAGTAATCTAAGTCTATGGCCCGACCAGTAACACTGAAGAAGCTGAAGTTGAACTGTTCTATGAAGGCCTACAAGACCTTTTAGAACTAACACCCCAAAAAGATGTCTTTTTCAACATAAGGGACTGGAATGCAAAAGTAGGAAGTCAAGAAACACCTGGAGTAACAGGCAAATTTGGTCTTGGAATACAGATGAAGCAGGGAAAAGGTTAATAGAGTTTTGCCAAGAAAATGCATTGGTCATAGCAAATACCCTCTTCCAACAACACAAGAGGAGATTCTACACATGGACCTCACCAGATGGTCAACACTGAAATCAGATTGATTATATTCTTTGCAGGCAAAGATGGAGAAGCTCTATACAGTCAGCAAAAAACAAGACCAGGAGTTGACTGTCACTCAGATCATGAACTCTTTATTGCCAAATTCAGACTTAAATTGAAGAAAGTGGGGAAAACCACTAGACCATTCAGGTATGACCTAAATAAAATTCCTTATGATTATACAATGGAAGTGAGAAATAGATTTAAGGGGCTAGATCTGATAGACAGAGTGCCTCATGAACTATGGACAGAGGTTTGTGACTTTGTACAGGAGACAGGGATCAAGACCATCCCCAAGAAAAAGAAATGCAAAAAAGCAAAATGGCTGTCTGAGGAGGCCTTACAAATAGCTGTGAAAAGAAGAGAAGCAAAAAGAAAGGAGAAAAGGAAAGATATGCTCATTTGAATGCAAAGTTCCAAAGAATAGCAAGGAGAGATAAGAAAGCCTTCCTCAGCAATCAGTGCAAAGAAATAGAGAAAAACAATAGAATGGGAAAGACTAGAGATCTCTTCAAGAAAATTAGAGATACCAAGGGAACATCTCATGCAAAGATGGGCTTGATGAAGGACAGAAATGGTATGGACCTAACAGAAGCAGATGATATTAAGAAGAGGTAGCAAGAATACACAGAAGAACTGTACAAAAAAGATCTTCATGAACCAGATAACCACGATGGTGTGATCACTCACCTAGAGCCAGACATCCTGGAATGTGAAGTCAAGTGGGCATTAGGAAACATCACTACCAACAAAGCTAGTGGAGGTGATGGAATTCCAGTTGAGCTATTTCAAATCCTAAAAGATGATGCTCTGAAAGTGCTGCACTAAATATGCTAGCAAATTTGGAAAACTCAGCAGTGGCCACAGGACTAGAAAAGGTCAGTTTTCATTCCAATCCCAAAGAAAGGCAATGCCAAAGAATGCTCAAACTACTGCACAATTGCACTCATCTCACACGCTAGTAAAGTAATGCTCAATATTCTCCAAGCCAGGCTTCAGCAATACGTGAACCATGAAATTCCAGATGTTCAAGCTGGTTTTAGAAAAGGCAGAGGAACCAGAGATCAAATTGCCAATATCCGATGGATCATCAAAAAAGCAAGAGACTTCCAGAAAAACATCTGTTTCTGCTGTATTGACTATGCCAAAGCCTTTGACTGTGTGGATCACAATAAACTGTGGAAAATTCTGAAAGAGATGGGACTACCAAACCACCTGACCTGCCTCTTGAGGAAACCTATATGCAGGTCAGGAAGCAACAGTTAGAACTGGACATGGAACAACAGACTGGTTCCAAATAGTAAAAGGTGTACGCCAGGGCTGTATATTGTCACCCTGCTTATTTAACTTCTTTGCAGAGTACATCATGAGAAACACTGGGCTGGAAGAAGTACAAGCTGGAATCAAGATTGCTGGGAGAAATATCAATAACCTCAGATATGCAGATGACACCACCCTTATCACAGAAAGTGAAGAAGAACTAAAAAGCTTCTTGATGAATGTGAAATAGGAGAGTGAAAAAGGGAACTTAAAGCTCAACTTTCTTAAAACTAAGATCATGGCATCCGATCCCATCACTTCATGACAAATAGATGGAGAAACAGTGGCTGACTTTGTTTCTTGGGGCTCTAAAATCACTGCAGATGGCGATTGCAGCCATGAAATTGAAAGATGCTTACTCCTTGGAAGGAAATTTATGACCAGCCTAGACAGCATAGTAAAAAGCAGAGACATTACTTTGTCAACAAAGGTCTGTCTACTCAAGGCTATGGTTTTTCCAGTAGTCATGTGTGAATGTGAGAGTTGGACAATAAAGAAAGCTGATCACCAAAGAACTGATGCTTTTGAACTGTGGTGTTGGAGAAGACTCTTGAGAGTCCCTTGGACTGCAAGGAGGTCCAACCAATCCATCCTAAAGCAGATCAGTCCTGGGTGTTCATTAGAAGGACTGATGTTGAAGCTAAAACTCCAATAATTTGGCCACCTGATGGGAAGAGTGGACTCATTGGAAAAGACCCCCTGATGCTGGGAAAGATTGAGGGCAGGAAGAGAAAGGGATGACAGAGGATGAGACGGTTGGATGGCATCACCGACTCAATGGACATGAGTTTGGGTAAACTCAGGGAGTTGGTGATGGACAGGGAGGCCTGGCGTGCTGTGGTTCATGGAGTCCTAAGGAGTCGGACACGACTGAGCGACTGAACTGAACTGAACTGTGCTGTCTACAACTCACCATGAAGACCACACTGAAATGAATAGATTCCAGGGAATCACAGGAGAGTAGAATTAAATTTTAGTTGTTTGTGTCTTCATTACTTGCATACCTATTCTCTCAACATGTGGTCTTTAAAAACTAAAATACAGGGACAGAGTCACCAGGAGGCAGATCAGATCCTTGTCCTCATGGAACATCCATCCTATCAGTAAAGTTGGTCTTTAACAACAGTCCTAATATAAATTATTCTTTTTAAATAAAAGAGGATAAAAAGTCAGTCTCATGAATTGTCATTTGATGGAGTGGAATCCTGTTACCCATTGAATTATGTCCCCCGAAATGGCACGCTACAATCCCAGCTCACTGTCCCTGGGAATGTGGCCTTACTGGGAAACAGAGGTCACAGAGATGATCAAGCTGAGGTCACTAGGGTGGGCCCTAAAGCAATATGACCTGTGCTCTTATAAAAAGGGAGATCCTACAGAAGACAGTGAGGCATGGGGGACTTCCTGTGACTACGGACACCAGGACTGATGACCGGTGCTGGAGGTTAAAACACGACAAGGAGAAGTCTACCCGGAGTTCCAGAGGAAGTACATCCCTACCAACACCTTGATGTTGGATTTCTAGTAACAGAATGTATTTCTGTTCTTTAAAAGTCACCCATTTGTGGTAATTTATTATACCAGCCCTAGGAAACAAATACAAACTCTGTCAATGTTACAGGAGCTTTTAGCTTCATAGACTACTTCAGAGAACTCAGAAAGGCATCATGCATGAAAGCAAAGAGAAAAAAAGCATCACCCAGTAAAGTCTCCTCCCCAAAATATCATGTAATTCAGGAAACTGCACAACTTTATTCCTGAAACTCTGTAATCAGGCCAGGCTGAAGACCCGCCATCTGTGAATTTTTCCCCATCCTCCCCGCCCACATCAGGGAAATCCTTAGGAAAAGAAGATATTTTAAATATGTGGAAAGTCTTACCTGACATCCTTTGGGAGCAGCATCTGAAGATGTCAGAATGCAGAATGATTGAATGAAGACCAAGCCATTGATTTAACCCCAACGATTGTCCTGCTAAATAAAAATATCACCAGTTACAGAACTTGTATCAGTTCAGTGATGCAGACAGACATCTTTGAGAGAGTCAGTGCTATCTTAACAAGATTATAACTTGCACTTACAGAATAATAGCAGAGACACATTTTTATTTTAAAGAATAGGTGAAAGTTGATCTTTGGGAGAATATCTTATTTATCTTTAAAATCGTCACATTTAAAACTATTCACTAAATATAATGAGCTATTTAATAGCCAACTGTTTCTCTTGGACTGAAGGCCAGTATATGAATGAAAAAAAATAATGAGAATTTTGTCTTCTGTCTCCAAAAGCATGTGCGTGCATGTATGCTCAGTCGTATCCAACTCTTTGCAATACCATGGACTGTAGCCTGCCAGGCTCCTTGTCCATGGGATTTCCTAGGCATTCCTAGGTAAATTTCCCAGGTGGATTCTTTACCACTGAGCCACCAGGGAAGCCAGTGTGTTCTGTTTTAGGTGTTAAATCATTCCATTTAAAATAAGCTAAATATAGCTATTCCTAAAGACAAAAAAGGCACTGGGCACATTTATTATTGAAGTTGTCCCTAAACCAAATCACAGTTGCTGCTACTGCTGTGTTTTGTATTCCCAACCACCTGCTTGGTCCTTCCAGCATAAAAGCTCTTTCCAGGAGGGATGTACTGTCTCTTTAACACTTCTCCATTCTAGTATCTTCATTTATTATTTATTAAGTGTAAAATTTAGCAGGGCAACCTGAGCCAAAATGTGCAATTCATTTGCATGAAAGTAGGATCCTTTATATCTTTATTCCTTCTAAGAAAATTACAGGAAGCAGGAAAAAAATAAAGAAAATCTCTTAGAAACGAAGTAGCTGACACATCACATTTATTAAAGCTGTGAAGCCTTCAAAGTAGATGACTTACAATTTTTCATCCTCAACAGTGGTTTTTGCCAGAATGCTGCTAGACGTGGGGAGGATGATTAACAAAGCAGACGCTCACGTTTAATGGCCACGTGCTACTAATTCATCCCCAAATAAGTTCAGATTTGCTAACAAGAGGAAAGAACTCAACAAAAAGACATCATTCAAGACACTTTTTTCTAAAATCATCCATTTTCAGTGCAAGTCCAAAAGCTCAGAGGAAGACGAAATAATTCCCCAAAGGTCTCCAGGTATAAAGTCTGACATATTACAATAAAGATATAAACGTTTTGCCATCAGCCTACAATACTTTCTAATATAGGACTGCATCCTCATCCAAACTGATACAACAGATGAGCTAAAACAAGTGAAAAATAGTTTATATAATTACTTGTTTTAATAGGTGGGTCATAATTTATAGTTAAAAAGGAGAAAAGAGGAAAATAATTTAAGCATCAGCAATCATGTTAACATACAGCTGTTGAAATACTACTGGAGCTGGACAGCCGTTAGACTGCTCTAGAACACAGATGTGGTAACAGGACAGATGTTTTAATGATCATGCTGAGAATGGCTCCATTGACCTTAGGGGAAAGCATTTAATTACAGTGTTTGACAAGCAAAGGAACTGTAAGGTCAGCTCTAGAAGAAGCAAGTCAGCACATGGTTTGGTGAATGTCTTGACATGTGAATACAGCTTGTTTTCAAACCATGTAGCCTCACATCTTAGAACATTCAAGATGTCCAGCTGGCGAGAACAAATGTTTGCTTTAAAAACTCATAGACAAAGGCAATATCATCAAAATGATAGGCTTTAGGTAGACGTGGAAGAGTCCTAGAGTAAATTTAATTTTAAATTAGATCAATGGTTCCACTTTTGACAAAGATTGAGTAACAAGGGTCAAATTTACCCTCCTTTATGAAACAACTGGGCTTCCCTTGTAGCTCAGTCAGTAAAGAATCTGCCTGCAGTGCAGGAGACCCAGGTTCAAACCCTGGGTTGGGAAGATCCCCTGGGGAAGGAAATGGCAACCCACTCCAATATCCTTGCCTGGAAATTCTCATGGAGAGTGGAGCCTCGTGGGCTGCAGTCCATGGGGTTGCAAAGAATCGGACATGACTGAGCGACTAATACTTACTTACTTATGAAACAACTAAAAAACTAACCAGAATATATGACCACCAGTCATCAGGAATATTTTCAAATCGTAAATCTGATAAGGGCTTAATATCCAAAATACATGAAGTCCTAAAACTCAACAACCAAAAAACAACCCAATTAAAAATTTGCTAAAGGACTTAAATAGACATTTCTCCAAAGAATTATATAAATGGCCAATAAGCATGTGAATAAATGCTCAGCATCACTAATTATTGGGGAAATTCAAATGACAACCATAACAGAGTACCACTGCATATCCACTAGGATGGCTACTATCTAAACACACACACTCATACACACACACATACACACACTACAGGTGTTGATGGGGATGTCAAAATTTGGAACTCTTCTGCACTGTTGGTGTGAATGTTAATTAGTGCAGCCTTTGTGGAAACAGTATGAAGCTTCCCCAAAATGCTACAGATAGAATTAAGACATGGTCCAAAAATTCTATTTCTGAATATATCCTCCCAAACAACTGAAATAAGTGTCTTGAAGAGACATTTATACATCCATGTTCGCATACCATTTTTCACAATAACTAAACCCTGGAAGAAATTCAAGTGTCCATCATCGATGAAAGGATAAATAAATGTGGTCTATCTGTACAATGGAATAATATTCAGCCTTAAAAGGGAAGGAAATTCTCACATCCGCTACAACATGAATGAACTTTGAGGACATCACACCAAGTGAAATAAGCCAGTCACAGGAGGACAAATACTGTATGATATCACTTATGTGAGGTACTTAGAGTTGTCACAATCATAGGGACAGAAGACAGGATGGAGGCTTCCAGAAGCTGTGGGGAGGGAGGAATTGGAGTCATTGATTTTTAGTGGTGGTAACTGAAATTCAGTTTCACAAGATGAAAACAGCTATAGAGATGGTGGAGGTTCTGGTTATACAATGATGTGAATGCACTGACATTACTGAACTATGTACTCAGAAATGGATAAGATGGCAAATTTTGGTATTCATGTTTAACCACGATAAAAAAATGGAATGAATCAACTGTATTTGTGTATAATAGGAGGGAACCGCCAAAAATCAAAACTTAAAAACTACACCACTACAGTAGAATAAAAAATATGAAACATTTAGAGATACATCTAATAAAATATATACAAGTCTCGTACCCAGAAACAAATTAAAGAAGACCTAAATAAATGAGGAGATACACTGTGTTCACAGACTGGAAGATTCAGTAGTGTTGAGATATCAGCCCTCCATGAATTCATCTATAAATTCAATGCAACTTCAACCAAAATCCTTGCAGACTTTTTTTTTTTTTGAGAAACTGACAAGCTGATTCTAAAATTCATGTGAAATTGCAAAGACCCAGAAGAGCTAAAACAACTTTGAAAAAGAAAAATGAAAGACTTACATTACCAGACTTCAAAAATCACTCTGCGGCTATGTAATCAAAACAGTGGTTTGGCATCAAGATAGGCTAGTAGATCAATAAATCAGAGTGCAGGATCCAAAAGAGATGCACACGTTTACAGTTAATTGAATTCTGACAAATGGTAATTCAGCCTGGAAAAGATGATCTTTTTAATAAGGGGTGTCGTAGCAACTGGATATTCATACGGGAAAGAAAAGAAAGAAAAAAACTAGTCAAGGATTAATTCAAAATGCATCATAGATATAAGCATGAACTTAAAACTATAAAATATTTGCACTATAGGAAAGAGTTCATGTGTTTCCTTGGGTTAGGCAAAGATTTCTTAGATATGAGGTAAATGTATGATCCAGATAGGCACGGTGGGGTAGTAGGGGAAGAGACCTGGACACAGTGTTGCTAACACGAAGCATTTTGCCACAGAGAACAGGCCACTTTCAAGCATTTTGCCACAGAGAACAGGCCACTTTCTGTTGGAGTGAGTGGAGCCCGGAGAGGCTTTTGCCTGCTTTTAAGACTGGAGATATAACAGTACTAGACACACTTCCAAAAGAAATGGGAAAAGGAACACAGAAATGAGGATGACTTGGTGGAGCAGTTATCATGAATAGCTGACAGAAGAATATCACAGGAGAGGAGGGCCTGCCGTTGGTGGGATCACTCTGGGTGGTCTTGCAGCAGAAGGGAGGGCAGAGTGCACAGAATCCCAGCAGGGGGTCCACGTGGTCAGAGCCTCTGCATGTCCCACTGTGGAGGCTTCATTTTCTTCCGTCTTTTGTTTTATGTTGTTTCTTGAACTAGGAAAAATGACATTAAGTTGGAACAGGAAAGGAGGTGCTCTGTGTTTGTGTGGACAGAAAAGGTACACAGTGGTTGTCCATGACAGTGGGGATTTCAACGGGCTCAGGAAACAGGAAGGTGTTGATGCCACCACAGGCACACTCATGCTTATGACCGTGTCTTTCAGGGGAGACATCAAGGCTGTCAAGTTTTCTCCAGCCATGTTCAGATGCAGTAGTGCCAGTGTGGAGGGCAGAGTTGGAGCAGGGTGGTCTTCACTAAGTGGAGAAAGGCTGAGAGCTGGAGTTGTGTGAGGGAGCAATTCCAAGGACATGGCCAGGGAAGGAAGGAAGGACAGGGTGTCAGAGGAGAGGAGACCAAAAAGCAGGAAGAGAAAGGGAGCGGGGTCTCTGGGGGCCAATGGGTTACTGTTGCCATGGAGATTCAAGAGTAAATGAGCTGAAAAGAAGGAAACTGCTGCAAAACTGGGATGCTCAGAATAAAGGTTAGCATAGAATAAAAGTCATTGGTAATGACAAAGCCCATGATAGGACCTCAGAGGTAAGTGCTGGGCAGTCTGAATATAAGATCTCTGAGGAGTTTCAAAAATGAGAAGCCAAAACTTTAAGATTATTTCTATGTGTATGGATGTCAGTAGTAATTAGAATAGTACTGAAGCTAGTGGTCAGGAGCCAGAACCTTAAAATATAGAGATTTGAGGAGGAGTGATTGACAAGCTGGTGGTGGAAGGAGGTAGATGACTGCTCCACTCAGTGGTGTGTGCGTAGTGTCTGTCTTTTCTAAGGAAAACTGGGGCTAACATAGGGAATATTACAGACAAAAAGTATCTTTATGAATTTGCATTCTAGTTTGATTGAAAAGTTAGTACACAAGCAAGTGTTAAATAACCATTTTCTTTTATACATTAACAATCGTTTGCCTCATGGGTTAAAGACATGAGGTCGGTATATAATCTGATAAAATAATTAATGGAAACAGAGGTTGTTGAAATGCCAGAAGCAGCATGAACTCTGACATGGTAATCTGTTTGGCGGGGGGTTACAATATACTGTATTAATTCACGATCAAAAAGCAGGGCCTGAGTCTAGTTTCATTGTACTAAACAACTCTCATTTAGAAGAAAATTTCTCACCACCAAGAACTGGCTCGAACCTGATTTCCCCACAGAAACAAAGTCCACCAAGTTGAGAGCCAGGTGTGTCCACAGCCAGCAGGTAGGTAACTACAGAGACAGGGTCAAAGTGGTGTGCTTATTGGGAAAGACAAACATATGCCAAAAATACATTTGCTCATGTTTTCATTCTCGCTTGACAGGTCCTTCCTGCCTTCATAGAAGATCTATCTGTAAAGTCCAGCTGAAGTCCCCTCATCTTTGAGAACTCCCCCTCTTGGCTGTTTCACACTCTGCTTTCTATATGAATGTTTATGCTGTTTATCGTCTGTATTTTTTTAACTTAATTATTTCACAGCTCATTATAGAAAGTGAAAGTGACAGTCGCTCAGTCCTGTCCAATTCTTTGTGACCCCATTGTCCCTGGAATTCTCCAGGCAAGAGTACTGGACTTATTATTGCCATGGGTTGCCATTCCATTTCCCAGAGGATCTTCCCAACCTAAGGATTAAACCCGGGTCTCCTGCAGGTGGATTCTTTACCATTTGAGCCACCAGGGAAGCCCATATTATAGAAGCAGCTACTTAATGCACAGAATGCCAAATCTTTCTTTAAACACGTTACAGTATTTTATTCATCTATTGAATTTTCACCATAACCTTGCTATTCTTCTTACTATTACCATTACTTCTGATTTACAGAAGAGACAGTCTTTTCCTTTAAAGTTGATTTAGCCAAGATTGTTCATGCTGAGGTTTCTGATATGTAAGATTAATTTTTAAAGCCATGTAATACAAAGAGGCTGCAAAGATATAGAACAACAGAAATTTCCACACACTATTGAGAGGAACACAAATTGGCTCAGTGATTTTACAGAACAGTTGGACATTATCCAGAATTGTCAAAGCTTCCTTGTTGACCAGGCTATTCCACTCTCAGTATGTACTCTAAAATGACTCATGTCCTTGTGCAGTAGATAATGGTAGAAGAATGTTTACCCTTGCATGATTAAATAATAAACAAAATGAGAAGACAACCCAATAGCGTAAAAATTATGGAATATGCATGCAATGGAACTGTGCACAACAATGATGACTGAACAGGCAGCAACACGGTTGAATATTCTCAATATATTATTGAGAGAAAGAATAAAGATGTGAGAGAATATATACAACATGATTTCATTTATCCAAAGGTCAAAAACAGGCAGAAATCAGGGATGTGTATGTATAAGCAGTAACACTAGAAAGTAAGCTGAGGTGAAGGAGAGTCAGGGTGAGGGGTCTTTCTGGGGTTTCAGTCATCCCTTGTTTGCTTAACAGTTGTTCTAGTGTCCATATTATGCGCCTTGCTGTGGCATTGTGTTTCACACAAAAAACGATGTAACCCGGATTCAGCTTCAACATCTGAATATGGCACAATGCTAAGCCCTTATTCAACCTCCAGTTGATTTAATTGAAGACCAATCGCTGATGATTGGTGGTTAACCACGAAGACAAAGTTGATTGTGGAATATAAACAATTGTAGAATCCTCAATTTTTCCAGTTGAATTTTCTACCTCCTTACAAATTCTGTCTACCACATTCTCAACCAGATAACTTAAATGGGATATGACAAACTAATTACATAGGTCAAGCTTCATTTTGGACCAAAGCTAATCTTTAGAAGATATCTTCTGTATGTTAAATTGATCACTTCCCTAAAATTTCTTCACACTGATTTGTACTCTTCTAAATGTACAGAGAAAAATATCTGTTGAGAAATAAATAAGATACTGTTTTGCTGCTGCTGCTAAATCAGGTCAGTCGAGTCCGACCCCATTGACGGTTTTACTTATACGTTATTTGTTCTCCTGTCTCAAATTTACTCAGGGGGAAGGTTTAAAACAAGAAATGTTGCATTGCACATCACTGAAATCAAATTATGATTTTTTCTTTTTAATAGAGACAAATGAAATTTATATTTGTATTTATAGCCTAACACCGTGCTATGGACTGAATGTTTGTGCCCCCTCAATCCATATGTTGAATCCTACCCCCAATGTGATGCTGTCAGGAGCTGGGGATCTTTGGGAGGTAATGAGGTCATGAGGGTGGGACACTCACGAATGAGAGTAAATGAGACCCTTATAAATGAGATCCAAGACAGATGGTTTCTCTCTCTCCTCCATGTGCAGCCTCAGCAAGGTCACTGCCCATCAACCAGAGTCTCAGCAGAAACCCAGTATGCCTGCACCTTGACCTTGGACTTCCTGGCCCCCAAAACTTTGAAAAATAAATGTTTGCTGTTTAACCTGTCTCACCTATGGTGTTAGTCACTCTGAATGGCACAAGGTTAGAGTGAACACACAACTGATGTCAGGGTTCAAGGTGATGATCATGTGGTGGGCTGAATCTCTGGCACAGGAACATAATCTTGAAATTGCATCATCCCAAAACAGTTATCATTGCAACTTTATTATAATTTTGTACCAAAATTTTCAAAGCTGGACTTTTTGTTCAAGAATGGTGATACCCCAGCCCCATCAGCTGCAGACTTGTTCCTGCTCACATACTTTGCAGTACCAAAAAGGGGCACAGTTCCAACTAGTGTATGACTGACAGGAGTCTTTAGTGAACAACTGAACACAGTTACGGGGAAAGATTTTCAGAGGCTTTTTTTTTTTTCTAGAAGGAACTTTGTACTGCAGATTTACTGCTTAGACAACTATAAAATGTACTTTAACTACTGAAAAGGACTCAATCTCCAAATAGTTTAAAATTTATCTCATAAGCTACAAGGCATTCTCTTCTACATTGATTATAAAACCTGTCTTTATAAGATTTATTGAAAGAGTAAAATACATTCCTCTTTTCTCTACCATATTAGTCTTCATAATTTTTATAAGATATACTCTTATTCTTTTCACTGTCTTTTCCATATTAATGTTATCATGGATAGTATAACTTTATAGTTTTTCCTCATTAAGAAAATTTGATGTGGCACAGTTGATATGTTTTTATTTCACCCTTAGCTGTATAAAATGTGAAACCTTCCCTAAATGGGGCTTTTGTTTTGTCTTTTAGAGAAATTCATGTCTAAATAAGTCAAATTCAATACAATTCTTAAAGGTTATTTTGTTTTCCACTATAAATTTCAATACACCAAATACTTCTAAAGAGATTTGAATTATAGTTTAACCAAGTCTCTATTAACCTATTTTGTATTATTATTTTAATTGAAATATCTGATTTTAACATTATAACTGAGAAAGTTATAATGATTTACTAAAGGAATGTTCCAAAGGATCATCCCTTAATATTTACATTATTTTCACCTGTTTTCCTACTTAATTATGTTAAAGTTCTTAAAATTGTACCTGTACATACAACTTACAGTTTTCACAAGTATTATTACAAGAACGTGTTTTCATATGGCAATATTAAATACTTGATTTTACTTCAAGGGCTGAATGCAGTCTTTGTATTAATATAAAATCCACATGGAAAAAATTTTGCCCTAGAAGTTACAGCTACATTTGACAGTCAATATTCAAATAATATTTTCAGATTTTAGGAGAATAAGCCATAACTTCAGCATTCTGTTAGTTCTATAAACATAGTCTATTTATAATTGAATGTGAAATATGGACATTACATGTACCTACACTTATGTGTATGTACACATAAGGTTAACATTTATGCAATGCCTGGGCATCTATTCAGCATTACCAGGACTAGCCATTTCAACTTTTTAACAGTCTCTGGTTTGATGGCCAGAATCTATATCAACCAGTTGTTAAACATTTTAATATCATCCCATAGATGCATAAGGATTCCCTGATGGCTCAGCAGGTAAAGAATCCATTTGCAATGCAGGAGCTGCCCGAGACGTAGGTTTGATCCCTGGGTTGGTAAGATCCCCTGAAGAAGGGAATGGCTATCCACTCCAGTATTCTTGCCTGAAAAAAATCCCATGAACAGAACAAACCTGGTGGGCCACAGTCCAAAGGGTTGCAAAGAGTTGGACACAACGGAGCACAAACATACACATAGATGCATACACATACACACACACATACAAAATTAAGTGATTTCTGGATTTTGTTTGGAAAATGGCAAACAAAGCTTTTCACTGGCAGCCATATACAGAACGATTTGCCATAAAAAATGAAACAGATTTTTAGCTCTTCATTTAGAATTCATTGTGTAATATGACTCAAAATTGGGCATCCCATTCTGTGATTCTGTGAATGCAAGTGTTCATTGAAACTCGGAGAGATTAGAGCAAAGCAGACAATCTGCGCAAGATGAAAGGGCCATCACTGGTCCATCTGGAGGCTGGATTTAAGGGGCCTTCTGTGGGAGTTCACCTTCCGAAGTGTCCACAATGTGAAGACACTCAATTACACCAGACGTAGCAAGTGAACAAGGGAAAGTCACCTTGTTTTGTTTTCATGTTTCTTTTCCAAAACTGATGAGGTGAACTCTTTGTGTGGCTACTGCTGATAAGAACATGATAAATAGCCTGAAGTGTTTCAATAACCTGCCATAATCCAAAGGTTTATGCACAGATTTATGAATGAATCATTTGCACAACCACTTAACTCATGAAAACAGTGTTAGTGCAGAATCAATGCCTCTTTGAGGACATAGTGAACCAGGGAGTACCTTTCTCTGATGAACTGATTGTTGAAATAATCCAGGGTCAAGCCATGAAATGCTTTATTCAAGGGAGGCTTGAAATGTCAGAGAAAATTTGTTTTAATTCACCAATTGTTCTGTAGGTGCATCTCCAGTGGAAGCAATTTTAAGTTTTTCTTTTGGACTCTCTGTTTTCCTGACTAGATTTTGTGAAGATAACCTTCCCAAACATTTTGAAAGAGAAGTCATAGTTTTAAAGTGGTGTTAACATTTTAGTTTGGTAGTTTCCCTTTAGAAAAAAAAATCATATAGGAAATTAATGTCTCCTAAAGGAGATCAAACCAGTCCATCCTAAAGGAAATCAACCACAACTAATCATTGGAATGGCTAATGCTGAAGCTGAAGTTCCAATACTTTGGTCACCTGATGAGAAGAGCTGACTCATTAGAAAATACCTTGATGCTGGGGAAGATTGAGGGCAGGAGGTGAAGCAGGGGACAAAGGATGAGATGGTTGGATGGCATCACCGACTCAATGAACATGAGTTGGAGGAAACTCCAAGAGTTAGTAAAGAACAGGGAGGCCTGGCTCCATAGGTTCACAAAGAGTCAGACACGACTGAATGACTGAACAACAACACAGACAAGAACAGTTAGTTGTACTTTCAGAAGTTAACCCTTTCACCTTTTGTTAGTATTTTGGCTTCCATAGCTAACTGTCTCCCTTTCCTTCATAATCTCAGGTCGTATTCCTGAGAGAGAGAATTCAGTGTATCTTTATTCCTTAGAAGTTACATTCAAACCAACCTTGGGCCAGGTGCACATCTGTAATCCCAGAACCATGTGTGAATGGGTCATGTAGCAATTGTGACTGTGAGGCTTCGCTTCCAGTAGAGTCCTGCAGGTTCCTAGGACAGGAAGAAACCATGTTCCCATTTGTTGCAGAAAGATATTTACAAAGATTTACTCAATATGGAAACCTCAAGGGAAGAGTGCAGACTTGTTTATTGTATTTAAGCAACAGGTACATGCACGTGATCTGCAGATGTTTGATGTTGTCGGTCACCTGTGGCAGTCAGGGCTGGGCAGCCAAGCAAGGTCGTCAGAAATGCAGTCACTTGATACATGTGCTAAGACACAGGAATGGGGTCATCCCAGCCTTTCTCCATGTTAGACCCTGATAAGAAAGACCGTCTTTTCAACACACTTAGGAGGAAAAAGTGGAAAAGGAAAGAGAGCATTTGAAAAGGCAGTATCTGCACTTTGTTAAATATGAATGTCATCTCACTGCCCCAACCCATCGTTGGAGGATGCTTACACTTCATGGAGCTGGAGTATCGTGACCTATGGAGACCTGCTTCCCATGGGAGAGGGGTGCCCATGGGAGAGGGGTGGTGGCTGCAGTCCCCTCTGCTGTGGGGATCCCACTCCTCACATCTGGCCGGTTCCCTCTCCTGTCAGAGAGAGGCATGGGGAGAACTCTTCCTACACATGCTCAGGCTAAGTGTGAAGCAGGAGGTGACTGAGAATACCGGTCTGATCCACAGTGGGCAATCAGGGATCAGAAGCACATGCGGGTGTTCAAACCTCCTGGGAGAAGGTTGCAGGGAGCAAGGACCAGCCTGGCCAGACTTGCCCTGAGAGATGGGAGGTGAGCCCAAACAACTCAGGGCAGCATCTCAGAATCCTGTGTTTCCTGATGGTGAATCAGCCCTCACTGCAGACTCAGGAGGGAAGATCCGGGACTGCCCTCAGGCAGGCATGGAGGGTGGCCCCTCTGACATGCCGGGGCTCCTGTTTCCTTTTTCTTTCCTGTTCTTCACACTCCCACTCTCCTTGTAACACTGGTGACCTCTTCTCACTACCCTGAGTGGATGCCGGGTATAAGATCCTCTGCCCCAACTGTTGAATTGAGTACTGGGAGTCAGGGAGGGATGAGAGGAAACCCTGCTCTGTGTTTACAAGGAAAGAACTCCAAGACTAGCCAAGGCATAAATAAAGCCATTGTTGCTGTCGTTCAGTTTCTAAGTGGTATCTGACTTTTTGAGACCCCATGGACTGTAGTACACTAGGCTTCTTTGTCCTTCACAATCTCCCAGAATTTGCCTAAACTCATGTCCATTGAGTTGGTGATAATACTTTATAATCCTGAAAAAAAAGCTGTACCCTTGCCAATTCTAAGAGGTTTTGAGTCAGTTTACAAGTTATAATGCAATGCAAAATGGTTAAAACATGTAATTTGGAGAGTTTAAAGAGTTGAAGAATCCTCTGAAGCAGCTAAAGGATAAGAATCCTAAACACAACGATCACACCTTCAATTTCATTTGAAGATTTTTGGTAGCTGAGAAAAAAGAGGAATATGTCCAGTCCACAAGTTTTCTAACAAGAGAAAATGCCATCATGATTTGCAGAGGGACTTGCCCTCTTCTGGAATTACACTTAAGCAAGAAATTATGACACGGACCCAAGGACACTGTCACAGAAATCAGAGGAGACACTTGGGCCATCACCCCAACAGCTCCATGCTCAGTAGAATCCCACACTTCCCTTGGACCAAAATAACCCACATAATTGATGTGTGCACATCAGAATCTCAAAGGCTTCATTTCTTTGTCATCATAAACACAGCACCTGTGAGACAGTAGAGTTTATTAACAGGTGTTCACAGTGAAATTTTCATAATAGATTAGTGGTAATGACAGAGAGAGAACTGAGTTTCCATTCACATCTGTTTTTATGGGGAGATGTTTGAATGTTTCCCTTAGTACCTATGAGGGAGCCCAGGGCAGGATCATTCCAGAAGAGGACAAAGGCTCCTGGCAGCCTTATCAGAGGAACTTGTACAACTTCACTTTTTTTTTCTTTTTTACCATGTTAATGGAAAATAGTTGCTCTGGGTTTAGTTATTCCCATTAAATCAATGGTAATTTTTTAGATGTCATGTTTACTAGAAAGTTCATATTTACCTCCAAGAAGTGGGCTGGGGGAGAAGAAAATGTGCAAAATGGAATGGGAAAGGCTGACAGTGTTTTAGGTTCACTAATCTTGACTAGAAGGGGAAAACTGTGGACCAGAAAGACGTCTCTAGGTTTTCAGAAAATTGATGTGTGCTCTGAGGCTGTAGTTTGAGAAGTTAAGCATATTCTGTTAGTCCTGAGGCCACTTGCAGTTAGTCCTAGAGCCACTTGCACATCTTGCCTGATGTCAGAGCACTGATGCTGGGAGAAGGGCTGCCCCACTTGTGTGCTCTCTGGACCTACAGTGGTAGGAGGACTTCCTAGCTTCTCTGTCTTAATGATGATGATGCTGCTTTCTTGTGGAATGTCTTTCACTGGTGAAAACACCTAGGGGTGAGCATCAGTTTCCCTCCTAGACAGTACAGACTTAGAAGCCCCCAGCATCAGCCCAACACTGACTGGGATTCAGGGCTAGGGCCGTTGGCCAGTCCAAGCAGCATGAATGGCCACGTTCAGTCCGCTGGGTCCAGGCCAGGAGCAGAACTCACTCATCAGAAACCCTTATTCCCTTGGTGCAGCAGGATCAAGGGCAGAGGTCTTGCAAGCTATTTATATCGCAGCAAGAATTCTCTGCTATCAACATCATCCAGGTTTACATAAATGGTCATTAGGAAAAGCTGAGTGCACTGGAGAAAAGTACATTCTGTACTTAGGAGTGTTTTGCTTGTCTTCCAAAAGGGTTGCGAGGAAGGCAAATGGGAGGGGGGAAATTCTCACATTTTTTTAAAATCTCACATGCATACAACTTGCATTAATGTTTTAAAAAAACACATTAACTATAATTAATACTGCGAAGTTGTGCACATCTCACATACTGCACTGACCCAACTGTGAGAATCTGAAAACGTAAGTTTCACAAGAAGAAACCCCGCCTCTCTGGGGTCTTAAAGGAAGGATTCTTTCCACTATACTTCCTTTTGTCATGACCTTAGGGTTCTTTCTTTTTTTCCTATTTATGATCTTGCATGAAGTTTTAATAATACTTAAAAGCAGTAAAAGTCCATTCTACAGTTCAAGGCCAAATTGTACTAATACTTTTAACGCTTTTGTTCAATCTAAGTCGACAGCGTTGAAAAATCTACTAACATTCATCTGCCCTTCAGATTTCTCAGAAGTGCTTTTCTGGAATTGTGTTCTGATACCAGTTGCACTCATATTGGAAGCTCATTATTGGGGATAATCTTTGTTTTTCTTTTTTTTTAAATTTTTTTTTTTGTAATTAAACCCTCTTGGATAGCACTTTAAAAAAGTCTTATCCTTTACACTAAGTTCTACATATAACTTGAAATATTTGGTGCTTCCATGAGTTTTAATGAGTTTAATAATTTTAATATACTACTTAATAACTACTTACATCCCTTAGAAAGTAATGAAAACATAAACATGCGCTCGAAAACTAAAAGGCATTGAAGAGAATCACTGTGATATATGTTGAAATATCACTTTTAATTATTGCAGAAGTATGTGTGCTCTCCCTAGGGCCCAGGGGGCCAGATTAGAAGGCCCTGCACTTGGGGCTCAGGGCTTGGCATTGCCTACTTGAAAGTCTTGTTGGTTGTGTCTTTGAATTTGTACCCCCAAGTCCCTCCTGGCTCCCTCCCTGCCCTGGGTGCTCCCCAGCTTCTCCCTCCCTCCTTCTGCACCCCCTGCCCACCTTGGGTAGAGGCCGGCAGGTGCCCCCTGCATGTGAGTTGTGGGCTGGGGCTGGGGTGGAGACAGGAGAATCTCAGGGCATGACTTAGTTGGAGCCTCAGCTGCGTTGGGAAGAAACCAGACCTCAACGAGTTCTACTCTGATGTGGCACGAGACACTGATGATCTTAGGTAGTGGGAGATCCAGTTTGTGTTTAGAAATATCACTCTGGTTAGAATTCAGAGGATGGGCACATTGGGAGGCAGTGAGCTTGTCACTGGAGTAGCCCAGCTGTTAGTTGAAGCCCTGAACTAACTGGGGAAAGGGTGACTGGTGGACGGCTGGCTCTGAGGGCAATGCAGTGGGGGTGAGAGCACCTGGCGTGTCTCAGAGAAGAGCCAACCAGTAGATGTTCAGGCTTTACGTGCACAGGGGTGGTTACAGGGAGAACTCCTGGGCACCACGACTGGCAACATTGTACCTGGTTCTAATGAACCACTCACCCTCCTGTCAGTCTTGGGCATCCTATCTGTCTCTAACTATGGTCCTGATGTTTGGAAGTACTTAGAGGTACTTAGAGGAAATGCTTCTACAAGTCAGGAAAGCCAGAGCTCCTCATTAGTGCTTAAGTGCCATGTATGTTTCTGGCAATGGCTATTCCTTTTTCATGGACATTATCCCATTACATCCAAATGCTTTATAGGCCTTTAACAGAAAGACACTACAGACTGAAAATTCTAATTATTATTATTGCCATTATTATTATTCTGATTTTTAGATCATTTGCAGAATTGTCTCATTAAGGGACAGTTTATTACCAGTTTACTGTCTTGCATTTCTCTTTTCTGGTCTTCCCTGTGCTTTTGATTTCTCTTATAATCCTTCAACTGTTCTCTCTAATGAAAAAAGAACCTATTAAAAGCCTTTGTATTAATAGAATATGAAGACAGATTTATTTTGAGTAAGACTTTTAATAACAAACCTATCTCTTACAACAACTAAATAAGAAATATAGTTGATTTTTTATCAAAAATCTAAATCAAGTAATATTTACTAAGTGTCCTCTGGTTATAAAATGGAGTATTCAAAGAAAGCAGAAAAGGAATCCGAGGTAATTGGTAGCAGGGATGTATCTTTGGCATATTGTTCGCATGTTTAAGCCACTTTCTATCAGCATATTCAGGTATGCAGCTATTAATTTTAGGCAAAACCAAATATTTTGAAAGATATAAATACTTTTTCACATATTCTTGACATATGACAAAGTCTATTCACAAAACTCCAAATATCCTCAGACTCCAGTTTCAGAATGTTGATTGCTAACTGACCAACATTCATTTTGCTCCCTCTGGTTGTAAAATAAACTCAGGTTTCTTTAGGGAAACCTCCTTTCCTGTTTTGAGGGAAAAGACTCCAAAACCAACTCTGCTTGCGGGATTGGTTGGCTTAAATGGATCAGTATATCCCATGTTCCTTGACCATGAATATCGCTTCAGATCCTGGGTAGCCTTCAGACAGTTTACCCAATGGGGATCAAAGCAATATGAGAAAACACAGGCTGAAATCTTTGTTAAAGATAAGCTTTTGCTTTTCCTCTGTGCTTGGGGATGCCTGGGGTTGTCCTGTGAGGGGAGCCAGCTGAGAGACAGTGGAGCCTCTGGATCTCAGTAATGCAATTCTCATCCTGACTCAAGGCAAATCTGCAACAGGCCTACCTGTGAGTGTTTCTGTTACAGAAGCAGATATTTCCCTTTTTCTTATGCGCACCTACAACACAGATTGTCTTGAACCATGTGCATTAGCATGGAGACACTGGCCCCAGTCTAAAGAGAGTCTTTCTTGCTTTTTTTTTTTAATTTGCAAACATTTTCACTTCTGAGTGAATCCTATTTGAATACGGTGTTATTGGGAATTTTCAGTTTTTTATCTTTCAGTGACAACCGAAAAGTTAAGAAGAGGTTACAGCAAATCAAGTATACCCATAATTAACTTTTAAAAACATATTAAATCCTGGAAGGTGCAGACATGAAACAAAGCGAAATCATAGAAGAATGATGTTAGAAAAAATGTTGACCATCTGATAATGTGCAACCAAGGAAGTGGAAACACTGGGGAGGAGTTTCCTGTAAGAACTAGAGGTGAACAGAATTCAGTTTAGGTTTTTCAGGTATAATCCTTTCTGTTTCCACTACACACATGTAATTGAAGTGGACAGTAGGAAAAAATTATAGGTAGAGTAGATTTCTGAGACCAATCCTGGGGGGGAAAAGATGGTTGCTGAGATCTTACATGCATTTACCCCGGGGAGAGGACAGAGACCTGCTGCTTGCACACACTCACAGACCACTTCAAGTGTGCAGTCTGGTGCCCACACCTGGAAGTACAGTGTTGGGAAAAAGAGCAGAGACTGGGATGCAGAGCCTGTGGGTTTGGAGCCCCAGCCACACGTCTTCTGAGATAACAGTCACCTTACGCAGCTTACATGGTCCTCTGAGCCGCTGTCTCCATCCCTGTAGACTGGAAATGACAATAATTGGCTCTTCACAGGATGATTACGTGATGAAATGAGAACGAATCTAAGAAGTAATTCTGAGCACAATCCTTGGCCCATAAACTTGTTTTCTAAAAGCTGTCACTGCAGGTACAGCCTCTGGTGACCACGCTACAGGACTCACTCCCTGCGGGCTGTCCTGATCACTGGCTCACCTCTCACTGCGGAGAGGACTATTCTGCAGGGTGGGTGACAGTGTGTTACTCGCTCAGTCACGTCCAACTCTTGGCAACCCTGTGGACTGTAGCCTGTCAGGCTCCTCTGTCCGTGGGGTTCTCCAGGCAAGAACACTGGAGTGGGTTGCCATTTCCTTCCTCAGTAGATCTTCCTGACCCAGGGACCCACACTTCCTGCATCTCGTGTGTTGGCAGGTGGATTCTTTACAACTGAGCCAACAGGGAAACAGGGTACATGAGGATGACAGAAAGACAGCTATAGGTACCCTTATTTTTTTGAATATTTTAAAGAATATCTGTTTTGCATAAATCAGTAACTCAGTAATTAACATTCTAAACCCTCACTATTTTAGTACCATTCAATTTTCAGACAGTTGACTGAGGTAGAAGTCATGGGAGTGAATGTTTCCAATTCGCATAACCCAAGTCAGTTCAAAAGCAATTACCACAGAAATGCTGATTTGATGTAGAAATGGTTAAAACAAAATTCTCTCAAATAGCCAATTCTGATCATCTTTAGCAAATTCCCTCATTGTAAAGGGTTGTCATTTTATTAGAAAATAGCCTAATGGATGCTCTTGAAAGACAAAAGAAGAAATGGTTAACTTGTTTTAAAAATTGCTTAAGATACACAATTTATGCCACACCTTCTAACCAGTTCCCTCTTTCTAAAACTTCACTTCCTTTATTGCAGAGTAAAAGCCTGTCATATTCAAAGATGAGTCATTATTTCATTTTTTGTGTACTCAGCTCTACTTCTGCTTGGACATTTCAGAAGTGCCTGGTCTATATCCTGCATCAATTAGATATTATATGACTTTCATGTGAGAGCTCTCCAGAGAAACAAAACCAACAGGATGTGTTGGATGGATGGGAGATGTGTGTGTGTGTGTGAGTGTGTGTGTGTGTGTATGGTGGTGGTTTAGTTGCTAAGTCGTGTCTGACTCTTGCGACCCCATGGGCTATATCCTGCCAGGCTCCTCTGTCCATGGGATTTTCCAGGCAAGAATACTGGAGTGGGTTGCCATTTCCTTCTCCAGTGTGTATATATATATATTTATATATATATATATTTAGACTTACACCTTCGGCACAGCCAGAAAAGGGAATGGCAACCCACTCAAGAATACTGGAGTGGGTTGCCACTTCCCTCTCCAGTGTAGACTTACACCATCAGCACTGCTAGAAAAGGGAATGGCAACCCCTTCCAATATTCTTTCCTGGAGAATTCCATGGACAGAAGAACCTGGTAGTTGTAGTTCATGGGATTGCAAAGAGTTAGACATGCCCAAGTGACTATCACTGACTCACTGATACATACACATATGTATGTATGAGCATGATTTATTATGAGGGATGGGCTTGTGCTGTTGTGTAGGCTGAAAAGCCCATGATCTACCAGGAGAGCCAATGGTATAAGTCCAAGGACATGAGAAGCCCCAATGTCCCAGGTAAACATCAGGCAGGAAGAGCCAATCCAACTCTCCTCCATCTTTTTGTCGTGTCAGGGCTTTAAGAGACTGTCTGAGGCGCCCACACTGGGAAAGTCAAGGGCTTTACTCAGTCCACCAGCTCAGTGCTAGTCTCATCAGGAGACACCCTCACAGACACAAGGTTTAACTACACACCTGGACACCCCGGGATCCAAGCTAAAACATGAAATTGGCCATCGCACCTCGGGAGAAATTCTCTAGACAGTGGGCAGGTGAAGGTGTCACTGTGACACTGTCCAGGAATTCCTTTTCCATCACCAGTTCATGCAGAGCACCCTCTCCTCACCGGAACTTCTCCTTTTCCAGGACACATATAAAAAGCAGAAATGTCTTCAGAAATAAATATTCCTGAAGAAACTTAATCTCCTGTTTCATAGCAACCAAGATGACTGTTAAATATGCAAACATTAGGTCTTTATGGTAATCCACAAAATACATTTCCAACAAGCTCCAAGCTCCAAACAGAAAGCAAAACTGACAAAATCATTTTTTCTCCTATGATTTCCTACACTAATTACCAAATACAATTGCTTCCTGTCCTCAAGTTAAACTTTACTAGTTATAATATAGATGACACAATAAACAAAAAGAGAAGTACATATATACAGAGACAGATTAGAGAGATAATTTGGATAATAAAATGAAAGTCAATATTGAATTGAAGCCTTGTGTGATGAAAGTGGTTCTCCATTTGAGTAATTAAGTGGAAATGTTTTGGCACGTATATGTGTCCATTTGGCTCGGAGCAAAATAGTAAGGATTGATGTGTTTTCAACTTGATACAAGTGAAAAATCTAGATTAAAATGTCAATCACCATTTCTTTTAAAATAACACAAATCCTTCCATCATCTTTCAAAATTATCCATTGACAATCTTTCTCAAGGAAGTTGAATTGATTTCATGTTTAATTAGTTATAATCTTTCAAAAGAGTATGCAGTTATGCTTTCATATAACTGCCCTTTATAAGTGCCAAACATCATATTTCTGCTTTCTCATGAGACTATTTCTTAAGATCTGTCTCACATTTTGTAGGGACAAAGCCATCAACACCTGTAGTGGAATTAGTCCCTGGTAGTGTGGTGCTGTCCCATCTACGTGACTGGTAGAATGATCCATGCAGAGTATAAATAAGATACAGGGTCTTTTGCTCAAATTTATTTATACATTTTTTTCAAAAGATCTAGAATGATGAATTCTATAAACCAAAGGAAAAAAATATGTTAATCCAATGCCTGTACACATTTGCCAGATTAATATAAATATAAATATATATATATATATATACACACACACATATATAAATTCTTAAAAATTACTTCAATGACCATAAAAACAAGAAAAAAGAATATATCTCATCTAAGAAAGATCAAATGTAAATATTAAAGTTCCATAAATTTAAGTATTTGAGAAGACTTTTATTAGGCTATAAGTCAAGAAGTACCTAAAACACAGGCTATTAAACGGGGCTGTTACCTACGGCCTTAAATAACTAAGGCTCACCCCTGAGACCTTCAAAGGTCAGGATGAATGGTGGGGTTATTTGGGACCTTGGTTACCACCGGCTATAAGCATCAGTGGACACGTGCTCATTCTCTGCTCATGACACTGAATTGGTATGGTTTCCTGGACAGCGATAAACCTGAAGATGGGCATTGGCTTTCACTAAGTAATTGCCTTTGTAGATGTTGAAGTAAAGTTTCAAAGTTGCTTAAAAAAAGAGAATACATAAGCAAACTCTTAGAGAGAAACATCAAATAACAGAAACGTAAAAGAAACTGAAGAAATGCTGTTTAAAAAAATATAAATATCCATAAAAACAGGATAAAATGTTGTTTTCTTGAAATAAGGACAGAGTGCATGAAAAGATAAAAGGAACAATCAGATAAACAAAAAGTAGTTTCTTGATATGAAACACGAGAGCAGGCATTTTTTTTTTAATGTGTTAGAAGATGACTAGGAAGAAAAAACCCAGAAAGTAGAACAAAGGAAACTGAGATTAAACCAGCAAAGATGGACAGAACATGTGGAAACAGGTAACAGAAGAGTGTTTCGGGTGATGGTGAAGTAAAGCTGGAGTCCAGATTGGGGCAGAGGGCAGATGGGTGCAGGGGCCCCTGTCTGGTGCCACTCTCCCTTGTTGTGGAGGCTTTTTTCCCCCCCTTTTTGTGAGTGTTCCATTCTTCACTAAATTCTAGCAGAACCAATTAAACTATCATCAACCAATCTAATACACTGATTTTTTTTAATCTTAATGAAGCATAAACTTATATGCTCATATGCTTCTTTTTTTTTTCCATTTATTTTTATTAGTTGGAGGCTAATTACTTTACATCATTACAGTAGTTTTTGTCATACATTGAAATGAATTAGCCATGGATTTACATGTATTCCCCATCCCAGTCCCCCCTCCCACCTCCCTCTCCACCCGATCCCTCTGGGATCGCAGCACTGTTTATAATAGCCAGGACATGGAAGCAACCCAGATGCCCATCAGCAGACAAATAGATGAGGAAGCTGTGGTCATATACAACATGGAATATTACTCAGCCATTAAAAAGAATTCATTTGAATCAGTTCTAATGAGATGGATGCAACTGGAGCCCATTATACAGAGTGAAGTAAGCCAGAAAGATAAAGACCATTACAGTATACTAACACATATATATGGACTTTAGAAAGATGGTAACGATAACCCTATATGCAAAACAGAAAAAGAGACTCAGATGTATAGAACAGACTTGTGGACTCTGGGAGAAGGCGAGGGTGGGATGTTTCAAGAGAACAGCATTGAAACATGTATATTATCTAGGGTGAAACAGATCACCAGCCTAGGTTGGATACATGAGACAAGTGCTCCGGCCTGGTGCACTGGGAAGACCCAGAGGGCTCATATGCTTCTTGAAAAAAGGTAACATTCTTTGAGATGTTGCAGAAATCTCATTTGCACAGAACAGTGGTCTGTCTCCTCACCTTTGATGCCTAGAAGCTGCTGTGAGAATCTCACCACCTCATCCACTTTCGTAGGTCACTCAAGCAATGGAGAAATCAAACCTGCTAACACCTGATCCTGGACTTCCAGCTCCCTGAACTGTGAGACCTTAACTTTGCCAAAAGCAGAGACATTACTTTGCCAACAAAGGTCCATCTAGTCAAAGCTATGGTTTTTCCAGTAGTCATATATGGATGTGAGAGTTGGACTATAAAGAAAGCTGAGCACCGAAGAATTGCTGCTTTTGAACTGTGGTGTTGGAGAAGACTCTTGAGAATCCCTTGGACTGCAAGGAGATCCAACCAGTCCATCCTAAAGGAAATCAGTGCTGAATATTCATTGGAAGGACTGATGCTGAAGCTGAAACCCCAATATTTTGGCCACCCATGTGGCCAAAAGTAACCCACTGAAAAGACCCTGATGCTGGGAAAGATTGAAGGCAGGAGGTAAAGGGGACAGTAGATAATGAGATGGTTGGATGGCATCACTGACTCAATAGGCATGAGTTTGAACAAGCTCCAGGAGTTGGTGATCGACAGAGAAGCCTGGTGTGCTGCAGTCCATGGGATTGCAAAGAGTCAGACATGGCTGAGTGACTGAACTAAACTGAACTGAACTGTGAGAAATAAATACTTGTTGCTTAAGTTGCCCTGTCTGTGGTGTTTTGTTGCAGCAGCCAAACAGACTAAGGCACTCATCTTTCCCCAGAGGTTCACAGGACCCAGAAAGAATGTGCTCACACTGGACTATTTTATGCTATGGCTCCAGGAACCATTTTGTGTCCTTTTACCGTGACAGTCAGTGAGCAGGGCTGGTGCAGGTCCCAGTGAATACGCCTGGGTCCAAATTACTAGGCTAAACTCACTAACTCAGCAAACATAAAATGGAAGGAACTTAAAATTATGACATAGTCCCTGCCAATTTTCCAACCATTTTAAACAGTTTTGCAAAATATAGCTGAAACCAGGAACATCAGTGCTGCTCCCAAAGGTAGGGTTGTTGTTGTTCATTCACTAAGTTGTGTCCAACTCTTTGCAACCCCATGAACTGCAACATGCCAGGCTTCCCTATCCTTCACCATGTCCTGGAGTTCAAACTTATGTCCACTGAGTCAGTGACACCATCCAACTATCTCATCCTCTGTTACCCCTTCTCCTCCTGCCCTCAGTCTTTGCCAGCATCAAGAGTCTGTTCCAATGAGTTGACTCTTCTCATCAGGTGGCCAAAGCATTGACACTCCAGCATCAGTCCTTCCAATGAATATTCAGGGTTGATTTCCTTTAGGATTGACTGGTTTTATCTCCTTGCAATACAAGGGACTCTCAAGCATCTTCTCCAACATCATAATTAGAAAGCAACAATTCTTCAGCACTCAGACTTCTTTATAGTCCAGCTCTCACATCTGTACATGACTACTGGAAAAACCATAGCTTTGACTATACAGACTTTAGTCAGTAAAGTGATGTCTCTGCTTTTTAATATACTGTCTAGGTTTGTCATAGCTTGTCTTCCAAGGAGAAAATGTGTTAAATTTATGGCTGCAGTCACCGTCCACAGTGATTTTAGAGCTCAAGAAAAGTAGGATGGGCCACCACAAAATTCTCTCAAAGCTTAAGGGAGAAGAAATACATAATATCTACTTGTCTTGAATAATCTCAGAACAATCACAAATTGATTTGTTAAGAAAAACAATAGATAATTTCATTCCAAAGAAAATCACACTCGAAATAATCAGGGATCATTAGCAATTGCGATCAGAGAGTCAAATTTGTGTTTGTGATTTTTAGATTATTTTGCTTCCTGAAAGAGAAGGATTGAACTAATGAGATTAAAAAAAAAAATACTCTGTGTTCATGTTGCTTTTTGAGCCATCAACCTCATACCGATGGATACTAGCTTGCTGTGTGTGGCACTCTGAGTAAGGTGTGAAGATCATGTGCGCACAAGTGGAAAATACTGCAGTTCTGATGTAGTCACACGAGGATCTCAGGTCTGAGTCTGAGGCTGTCTTTAGCCTTATCTTTCAGTGATTCTCCACTCTTTTCACTGGGAGAAAACTTGGAGCCCAGACTTCTGATCAACACATGTCCACAGCATTCTGTGTAGAGTTTTCCCACTCTAAAATGTTACATATCTTTAAATCAAAAGAGTGAGGTAATTGATCATTCCTAAAATCTTCTATACCCATTTTTCAAGGATGACTTAGAATCTTATTCTAAGTGGATAGAAATTCTTTCCACCCACCAGTACCAGAGAAGATCTTCAGTCACCCATCTCTGAGCATCCTTGCACCACCTCCCAGAGCAGAAGCTTAACCTGCCATAGCCAGTCCCCATGCCCCTGCTTCCCTTCCCTGAGCCCGTTGCTGGCCCCAAGCCCCTCTGCCTTTCCCATCCCCTTCCTAGCTCCCGCTCTGGTTCAGTGCCCATGCCTTTGTGGGCTTGGGGCAAATGTGGGCAGGTAGAAATAAATAGTCTGGAGCTGGGGTGGACTAGAGGGGCGGATCCCATCAGGTCAGGTGGTCAGGCACTGTTGCGACAGCCATTGTGCTATTGTCACTCTGAAAACAAAATTCACCTTCTTAAAATGGGCCCTGAGGACCCACTCCCCCTTTCCTATCAGCCTGTACCCTGAGATGTGGCTGGGCTTCTCTGCCTCTGGGGTCTCTCTGAAATTCCAAAGGCTCTCAGCGATGCCTTATCCTCCTGCTGCTTGAAAAACCAGTCTGCTTCTTCAGTGTCCACTTCCAGTGCCTCACCCTACACAGACAGCTCTGCGGTTCCAACAAAGGGGAGCCAATGTCTCTGCCTGTTCTGATAATGATCTTTGCCTGGGATGTTCGATCCTGTGAATTTGGTCTCCATGGAATTTTCTGGCCCACACTTTGTGTTTTAGTTGGCTTCCTTCTTTTTATTATTGCTGTGGACCAATCAGACATTTAATTGTCTGGAGTCCCAGCTGATTGGTACTGAAACTGGCTCCAAGAGTGGAACTTTATTGGGAACATCCACTTTCATGTCCCTCTTATTTGACACTGTTTTTCAGGAATGGCCCATCATCTACCCCTCACAGTACTGGAAACTTCTTTGTTAATTCTTATTCTTCAGAACAGTATCGCCCATGTGTCTTCCTTAGATCCCTTGAAACAGCTCATGAAACAGGTACCAGTTTTACTTGAGTGGCACAGAGAACAGACTGTCTCATCCTCAGAGTGGCTGTCATAGGCAAACTCTGTAAGAAAGGGGTCCTTGGAGAGGCTCTGAGGACCCTCTGACCACACAGTCAGCCCGATCCCCACACAGCTCTCCTAACATGCTCACAGCCAACTGCTCCTCTAGGTCTTTATAAAATCACATCCATTATATCATTTAGTAAGAGAGATCCTAGTCTGAGGGGCCCTAAGCCCTGACCTGGGTGTTTCTCTGTGGCACAGGATCGAGAAATTTCAGAAAGGCTCTGAAATATGCATGCCACGCTCAGGAGTGCATCCAGGTCTCTGCCCAGTGGAGACCAGAGGGAGGTCTCTCCTCCTGCCCACAGGCCCTTCCAAGACAGACAGAGAAGCCCAAGAGTGCCCCCAAGACACGCATATCCCAGGAAGACCAGAATGTACTCACTGAATGCAGCATTCATAGCTTAACTAAATGCAAGACGGAACCCACCGATCCAACAACAGCAATGAAAAATAACAGGAATGCACAGCCTCATTTTTTATAAAGACTGGGCAGCAATTATAGAAACCAATTAGTAAGCTCTTTCCACTCAGCACCAAGATCTGTCATCAACCTAATGGCTGTCCTCAGCACACTGTTACTAAGTGGCCACATCTGTGGGATGTTGTGCCAGACGCTCCTGAGAGTGAGTTATTCTGTACCTGCAGTGCCGGGCTTGAGTACAGATGCAGCAGGCTGGACACCCAGACTGTAGAACACATGCACACACACATACACGTTCACACACAGACTCATATACACACACATGCTCACACACAGACTCATACACACAGAGACTCACACAAGCACACACACGTGCTCACACACAGACTCACATACAATCACACACACCCACTTGAAAACACACACTTACACACAGACTCACACACACACACAGACATACACATGCTCACACACAATCTCACACACACCCACTTACACACACACACACTCATGCACAGATTCACGCACACACATTCTCACACACACTCACATACAAACACACACATACAGACTCACAGACTTACTTGATCACATTCACATGCTCTCACATACACATGCTTACACACAAATGCACACATACAGACATACACACACATACACACATAGGCGCACACACCCACACACATGCTCACACACACACAATCTCACACACACAGGCTCACATACACACTCACACATTCACACACAGGCACAGACACATGCATGATGTCTAATTATTCATGCATGTTTTGCAATGAGTCGGGTATCCTCATTTAACAGAACTGAGAAAAGAACTTGATTATATGCCATCTCATTGCACAATGTTTATGAATTAAAACCAAAAGATTTTCAGTGCAGATGGCAGAGAATGCAGGTCTGCCAATCTGGCTCCCTCTGCAGAGTAACAAATCATATTTTAACTGCTCCAGAGAAAACCATTATACATAGTACTCTTACATAGAATCTTTTTGCTCTGTGATGAATAGCTTAATATAAATGATTATCACTAATTCATCTATACAGTCAGAATGACTTTTTCTCTATTTCTAGGTGAGGTGTTATTGTGAGGTGTCATCCCCTAATTCTCCTTTACTCTAGGCTCTGGAACCTCACATTCTGATGTTCCCCCAGGAGAATTAATAACTCCAGTAAGAAAAATTCTGATATTCAGCTGCCATTTACTATTTTGCTACTGAGGTGGGACAGAACCCAAAGCCAAGGACCCATCACCTACCTGCATACTCTGATGGCCTTTTACTCTGTTGGCTGCTGAGGGAAAAGCCAGGGCCCTGGCATCAGCCTGCAGTAGTGTCTCTGGAGTTAAGGGAAGGTTCCTGCCTGTTCTTCCTCAGCCCCATTGCAGCCCGGGCCGCGCCCATGCTGTCCTCTCTGCCCAGGTGCTGGAAGGTTCCTCCTTCATATCCCTAACCTCATAGCCACCACCACAGCCACCACCGCAGCCTGTCACCATTGCTCTCCTCAGCTTGCTGTGGTTTGGAGTAATGTTTTGTCTTTCTCAGTTAACAAGAATATAAACTAAATGAGAATAGAAAAGTGTGTCTGTTTGGTTCATAGCCCCATGTCTATAGAAAATGCCCTGTAAATATTTGTTGAATTAATATATGTGCAGTGTGCCTCCAGATAACAGACTTTGAAAGTTGAATGTGACTTCCATTCTTCTGTACATTGTATCACAAAATCTTTGCCAAGTGCTGAAAAGTTGAGAGGCAAGCCCTCAGTTCACTTCTGCTGTCTGCCCTCCCCCACCCACCTTCTCCTGGGGTATCTGGCAAGCAGGGAAACTACCTTGGGCACATGGCTCTTCCCCTGGCAGGTACCCCAGTCCTTCCAGGCCTGTCAAGTGGGGCTTGCATGCATGCCCACACCAGTCCACCTGGAGACATACATCCCTGTGAGACCGGCAGACTGAGCGACACATGACTCCTCAGTGTTGGTTTATCCCTGGGCCCCTGGAAAGGCCTATTTGTAGGCTTGTGTAATGTACAGGGTAACGAATGGTACATTTCTTCACTGATTCACCCCCTCCTATATCTGCATAGTCTCCTTTAAATTGTTTTGGAAACTAAAGGGAAGATGGTTTGCAAAGGGTGGAGGAGGTGAACGTTGAGAAATATCACATATAGAGTCTTCAAAACACTTGAAGCCCTTTACTTTTTTATGCTTCTGAATTTAATTACAAACCAAGACCAATATCTGACACTTGAGATACTCTGGACCTCAATCTACCTTTCCCGTCTGCTTATCTATTTATGTATCTACCAATCTACACACACACACACACACACACACACACACACACACACACACCCAGAAACATGAATTTTACTCTGATAATCACTTAGAATCCCATCTTAGGCTAAGTCAGGTTTACATTTCAAATTACAGAAGACAAGATGACCTTCTTTCTGAAATGTTCAACATCTCAGATATACTGTCACAGAATACATAAATGACCTTTTATGAATGTTTTGGTTGAATATCTCTTATAATAAACCTGTCCAGGAGATTATATAATAAGAAGTGTGTGCTTTAAATGACATTTTCTTGAAAACATTTTAAGAAAACAAGTCACTAAAGCTCTGTAAAAGATTAGGCTAAATTACATTATTAAAGCTGGCTGGATTCCATTATAGCTTAATATTTGAAAATAAATATGTAACGACTTAGTATCTGTGTCTTCTAAACAGAAAAGAAATGTGTATGTGAGTGTGTTTTCATGGAAATATGAAGAGCCCTGGGTTAATTGCTACTGTTTCCTGCCTGCCACACAGCCAGTCTTTTTGAGACAAAACTGTGTCTTTCTGTAGATCTGCTGTTACTCATTATCTGAGAAAGGTCAGAGGTTTCCAGGTCAGACACTACTCAGCGGTCATTGATGACATGCTGAATTTCATGACTGCTTTGTGACATGTGTCCACTCCAAATAATATAAAACATCAAACATTCACAGCCAAGCAGTATCTCATTGTCTTAATTAGTACTGAGTGATATACAAAGGTTATTTTAAACATAACCAAACATGATAACTTTCTCCTGATCTTTGTCTTATAAAGTCTTCTCAACCAGCTTCTGTCTTGTCATTAATAGTCCCTTCTTTAGTTTGAAACATATTTATGTATGTTAAAAACAGAGGCATTTGTACCTAGTTTTCTTAACATTACAGTGAGGGGTTGATTTTCTTAAAGGATTAAAATGAAAACACATATTTCTCCCTCCTACAATTTTCTTTTCTTAATTTAATCTATATTATTATTATTGGCTGCTCTGCATGGCATGTGGTATCTAGTTCCCTGACCAGGGATTGAACCCAGGTTCTGGGCAGTGGGAACATGGAGTTGTAACCACTGGACCATCAGGGAATTCCCAGTTTTCAATAAGGTTGATCAAAGCTACATTTTCACTTGTTTAAGTCTTTAATTCCAACTAAAACAAAAATTGTTATTGTTTAGTCACTAAGGTATGTCTGACTCTTTGCAACCATATGGACTGTAACTCGCCAAGCTCCCCTGTCCATGGAATTCTCCAGGCAAGAACCCTGAAGTGGGTTGCCATTCCCTTCTTCAGGGGATCTTCTCAACCTGGGATTGAACCCCTCGCTCCTGCCTTGACAGGCAGATTCTTTGCCATCTGAGCCACCAGGGAAGCCCGATAAAATAAAGACATTGAAGACAAAAAGAAATGGCACCAACAGCGTCTTATAAAGCAGAACCCTTTGTTTTATCTTTGCAGTTTATGTTGCTCCTTTATGCTATTCCTGATTTACAACCTTGTTCTTTGAAGCCTGTCTGTGGCATATGAAAATAGAACACAGGCAAATAAGCATTTAAATCTCACTGAGTGGTTCTGATCACTTGAATACTTATTATCCTGCTAGATCACTTCTGTACAGGCAAAAATAAGTAACCTTCCCAAGATATGAGAATCTCAGCCCAAAATGAAGCTGTGTAGGGACCTCAATCCTGTATTCCAGTCAGAGCAACCATTTCCATCCTCTTTACTCTTTTATTTGAAACCAACTTTTCCTTAAAGCTTTTAAAAATTATAGTAGATCTAAATTTTCTGTTTTTAGTTCCTTAATTATCTCTTTTCTTCCTGCATGGCTTACATCTTAAAATTCTAGTTTTGTCAAAAAATGTTCAGTTGAAACTTTTTAGGAGGCATACTTGTTACTGAAAAATTAATCAGCAAAAAATCAGTGAACTAATTTTAATGATGATTACTATTTTAATGGGTGAATATTTTTAGCTCTATCTGGAATGCAAAGATGCTCTCTGACTTGGTGAGATTGAAAGTGAGTACAAACTGCGCTGTGCCACATCCAACAGGCCCTGATAGCACATTTTCCTAATTCAAATTAGAGAGCTATTTATAGACTCCCATGGAAACACTGCAGTGCAGGTAGTGAGAACACGGTGCAGGAGGAGACCCAGTTCTGACGGGCGGCTGATGAGACAGCGCCTGCAAGGGCTGTGGCCAGTTAACTGTCCTGCTGAGACTTGCAAAGATTTCATTCTACTCTATTTTTCTTGTTTTATGAGGAAAAAATATATATATATCTATCAATTTAGGTTAAAGCCGTAAACTACTGTATTATACCTGCTGGGGTAAGTTTATGACTCTCATTCATCAAAAGTGAGTGCTGTGTGTCTAGTATTTAGCCCAAGTGCAGGATGGAATTTTCCATAGAACACCATGTTATGAATTGCTATGACTCATAATAGGTTCCCATAAATAAGCCCTCCATGAAAAGTGTATTGTAATAGTTGTCGTGAAATAGCCACGCCAATAGGTTTCGACCTCCATATCCGTGATGTGAACTACATCTTCTGTCATTTGTTTTCACAGTGGAAGCATTAGATGAAACCATAATATTTACAGCTGCACATTTGTTCTCTGTCACATTAATGTATTAGGAGGCGGTGTCCTGCTCTAACACCCAGGACCAAGCAGAGTGGAGGAAGGGAGAGAGTCAAGGTTCACACAGTGTGGCAGCAAAAAGGTACATGTGAGTCACTCCTTTCTAGAACAGTCCTGGTGAAGAAACTGCTCCATGCAAAGATTTAAAGAAAAAAAAAATAATGATGCTACTGCTTTAGAGAGGAACTTCATGGAACTGGAAGTAATAATAATAATAGTAGTAACAACAATAAGAACAAGAGTGATAGGGACTTCCCTGGTGGTCCAGTGGTTAAGAATCTGCCTTGCAATGCGGGAGACCTGGGTTCGATCCCTGGGTTGGGAAGATCCCCTGGATAAGGGAGGTACTGACTCCAGTATTCTGGCCTGGAGAATTCCATGGACTGTATAATCTATGGAGTCTCAAACAGTCAGACACAGCTGAGTGACTTTCACTTTGCAATGCAGGCAACATGGATTCAATCCCTGGTGGGGAAACTAAGATCCCACATTCCATGGAGCAACTAAGCCAGCACACCGCAGCAGTGCACCCAAGGGCCACAACTAGAGAATCCGTGCACCGCAACGAGAGATGCTGCGTGATGCATGAAGATCCTGTGTGCCACAACCAAGACCCGACACAGCCAAATAAATAACTCTGAAAAAACAAGAGTTAGGTGTCTGTGGCTTCTCCATATCCAGGTACCCAGAGCAGCAGCACCTCTGACGGTGTCCAAAAGCATCTCTCTACCCATCCCTTCCTTCCCCTCACCCAGCAGACTGTGGATAAATGAACAAACAGGGCTTTTGACTTCAGTGGCTACCAGCCTGCAACTGAAAAATGTCAGCTTTGGCAAGTAGCATCCATCAAAGAGTAAAAAGTTGGATCCATTATCGACTCAGCCACACTCAGCCCTGAGACGGGCCCAGAAATGAGCCTCCTGTGGCAAAGGTGGAATAAAATTAAACGGAATCATCTTCCTTTCCCTGAGAGACATTTTTGTTAGCCATCTCTGTGGCTGAAATTATTTACTTAACCTTTCATAGTAAACGAAATAGCCACCTTATTGGATAAACGCACACTTTCATTTTTCAGTGCCATGGCTTTAAATGTTTCAAAGCATCTTATTTACAGAAAATGTCTCATGGCCACTGCCCTTGGGGTTGCCCGCATGCCTCGGTGGCTGTGGTCACACATGCTGGAGGTGCCTCCCACAAGCGTGGATTCACATATATAATATTTCAGGATATATTTCAGGGCTTGTGAAAATAGACAATGGAATGGAATGACTTCTCTCCTCTCTCACTCCCTATGTAAAGACAACATGAAAAAAGTTATTATATTACAAGCGAAGGTACTCTGACTATTTTATTAAGCTCTTATATATTCAACTTTTCTTGAGTAGCTTTTAAACGCAAGTTTTATTGAATATAATGGAACATAAATATTTATATGATAAAACATCCTCTTACCTTAGAGAAGTCTATTGTGACAAACAGAGATAGTCAGACACTCAGCCCCACCCTGACATCTTGGGTAATAGATCATTTAACTCTTGTCATTTTATTGTTCTCTCACGAGATGTTCACTTCCAGAGCTCAGAATTTGCCCAAACCCACTTGGGATTGTAAACATCTTCCCCAAAGACTTTTCACTCTGGGCTGTTGGATGCTGTTTATATAATCAGCTCATTGTCCTCAGTTCTCCACCCACCTCAACTCCTCATCCAGTCCACTGAGCACAGTAGAACACACAACATGAGTCTCACCATCGTGTCTAGACTTTCATCTGCCTGATTCCCATGAATCCCTGGTCACCTCTTCCTTTCTGTTGCCTCAAGAGTGTGTTCTAACATGCATTTCTTCCCTTTTACTTTCTTGGCACGCTCCCATCTCAGACTGAGTTGTCCCAGAAAGAGACCAGGTTTTGAAGCAAGAATTTATTACAGAAATTCTTTCAGGAGAAAGCGAGGGAGTTAGGGGACCAGTGAAAGCAAGGTTTAGGCGAAGTGTGACTGTGTCACCCCTGGAGGGGCTTCTGTGCTCTGGGTCAGCTCAGTCCCAGAGGTGGGGCTGCACAGGGGGGCACGGGCTCCGGGGTCTTCCAGAGTGACCCCCCATAGAGGGTCCCTGTGCTACAGAGCACAAGGGGTGGGGGGACGCACAGACTGAGGGTGACTAGGGCCGGGGGTCTGGATGACAGGGCGGGGGCTGCCAGCTCTCTGGTGTTCAGGTCCTGCACTTGGCCAACACATCCACTTTAGCTCCTGTTTTACAAATAAATTCCTTTGTGATGCTGCATTTCCCCTTATATAGCAGTTCAGTGTAAGAACACTGAGTGTCTCATACTTAACATGGACCATTCATCAGTCATGCTTCTATTTATAGAATTTTTCAAATGAAAGTTTGCCTCCAGCAATGTGTAACGAACACTGGAAAAATGAAAGGAAGGCTGAAAAATATTCCTGTGTATGTTACCCCAGCCCCCAACACCAATCTAATAAAATAGTGCTTTAAATTACGTTTGAGGTTTAGGTTATGTATCTTCTTTGAAAAGCAGAGAAAAAAGGAAAACGAACAGAAATAGCAAGTCATGGGTTTTTATAATTGGATGTTTATAAGATGTTTAAGAACTCTTAATAAGGAGATGGAAGAAAATGACATCTATTGAGAATCTCCTGAGTTAGTGCATGGAAGTGGCCTCATTTAATTGGCATACCTATCATTATGGGTGAATTGAAGTCTTTATTTTCTTGATGAATAAACTAAGGTCTAAATTAAACTTCTTGTCCACAGTCAACTTATAGAAGGAAAAGTGAGATTCAAATCTGGTTTTCCTCACTCAAAAATCGCAGTTGTGCTTTTTTACTTACAGTATTTGCATCATAAATAACTAACAGGGAAGAACATAGATGTTGAGGGACAGAAAAACATTACTTAGGAGTCAAGTATTTGAATCTTGTTGCTTTACCTAAACTAAAATAATTAATAACTAGATTCCTAAAATTGCCTTCACTTCTATCAAATAGTTAAGTGATTTTAGAGCATACACTTAAAATCACATGTTTTTACTATAAAATACAACAATCACTGGGCCACGGTTGGAATTATATTATAGTTACTATTGTGTGAACTTTCACTCAACAAAGAATTATTTAGTATTTACTATGTTCTTTGGGGAATGGGGATAAAATGATGATTAAGCATAATCTCTATTATCAAACAAGCTTCGTATCTCAGAATTGGAATCAAATAAGTTTACTGAAACACTGTAGGGTTAGACAGAAGGGTGCTCTGTGTCCTCTGAACATGAACAATAGGACGGTCAGTTCTACATGGGAGGCTTAGAACAGGCTTCACAAAGAGGATTATTTTTAATAAAGTCTTTAAAATTAATAGGTACTTATCAGCCAAGAGGGGGAAAGAAGAAATTTTGTCAGAAATGGGAACAGGAGAAAAATCCAAACACATGAATCAGCATGACTTGTAAGCAAAATTGCAAGTAGGAGCTCACAGGACCTGGGTTATCTGTGGTACCTAGTCGAAGCAATAAGTCTCATTCAATGTATCAATTCAGTTCAGTTCAGTTCAGTCGCTCAGTCATGTCCGACTCTTTGCAACCTCATGGAATGCAGCATGCCATGCTTCTCTGTCCATCACCAACTCCTGGAGCTTGCTCAAACTCATGTCCATTGACTCTGTGATACCATTCAATGTATAATATAAAGTAATTCATTAGAAAACATTTGAGAAACTGTGCAAAGACAAGGCTGCTAGATGCTCTTTTTTGTGTGTTTATCAAATTTTTATTGAAGGAAAAATACCTCAAGGAAAGTGAGCAGGTTATGTGAACAGTGAACATGAATTGTTGTCACAAGGGGGATCATCCTGTCGAACCCCCACCTTCTGCTCTCCGTCACCCCAGCCCTGTGTCCAGGCGCACATCATTACCTCCCCCAGCCTCTCCCTGCTAAGGCCAGGTGGCCATGTGGTGAGTTCTGACCTAGCTAGCTCTACAGCAGCAGCCTTGCCTGTCTGTGTGTCTTTACAAGTTTCATCATCAACATACAGATGCCAGGCAGGGCAGACCCACAAGATGGACCCAAGTGGGCCCTGAGTCATCACAAGGCTTTCTGACAACCGGGAACACAGCTGGAACTTCCTCCTGAGGAGGAAGGAACATGACTGTGTTAAACCACCAAGACATCTGTGTCCTTCTGTTACAGCAGCCAACACCACTCACATTCTAACCAGGAACTGAATCAACACAAGGGACAGGAAATGGAGGTCCTGTAGGAAAGGAGATGCTTCAATTTAAGGAAATTTAACTTGCTTGCGTGACTGCAGTGTAGCATGTTTGTAGAGAGCAAGGAGGGGGTTGAGGGCTCGGGCTGAGAAGAGCAGCAGGCAGATGTGTGGTGTCTTGTGTCTCTGCTGTTGCTGTCAAGTTTTTAAGTTTACTTTAGAGACAAGAGTGGTCATAAAAGATCCCTGAATGGGAAAGAAATGTGATCACATCTTTGTTTCAAAATGCTAACCCTGTCTCCCCCACGACTACAGACGAAAGAGAGCAGGCTGGTTGGAACCCCTTGTCTGGAGACCACGCTCAGGCAACCATGGGCAGGAACACCCTGACCCCCCTGGTGTCCGGCCCCTGGAGGGCAGGTTCAGTCTAGCCGCGGAGCTTGCTGGCCACAGAGGCATAGCAGGGACCTCCTCCCCTGGGTTCCCACAGCTCGGACCGAGGAGGTCTGAGATTCCATAGCACCTCTGGGCTGTACCAGCAGAGTGGGCCACTCCAGCACCACAGTCCCCATCTGATTTCAGACAGAGCTCCTCTCTGTGACCATGGCTCTGAGCCCATACCTGGGCGACACCAGCCGCAGAAATGTGACTGGCTGCATGCACACACAGGTCAGCTCCTCTGCGTATGAGATCCCCCGAGGGGGGATCTCTGGGCCTTAAGAGTCATCAGACTCAAGGTGTGATGCCAACGGCCAGAGGGCCCACCATTCCACTGAGTTGGGGTCACTGGTAACTGCTCCCTGGGAGCATGGCCCTGTGTTGGGGAAGGTCTTTACTGCAAGGGCCCAGGGAGAAGGCAGGTTACCAAGGTTCTTCTGCTTGGTCAGGATGCAAGAAACTCAAGCACACAATGGGGCTTCTCACCCTCTGGACTATTGATACTTCGGGGTCCAAGGGTGCTTGGCATTGGTGGGGTGTGGGGGGCTGGCCCAGGCACCTGGGATGCCTAGCAGTAGTCCTGATCCCCACCCACTAGATACTGGTAACACCCCACCCAGGTGTGAGGGTCAGAAGGCCTCCAGATGTGTGTGCCCTGGGCAGAACCACCCCCAGCCAAGAAAGACAGTCCAAGAGATGCTTCCAGTGATGGAGAGAGTTATTTTGTACAGGAGAACATTTCTACTTTGTAATCAGTTACTTCAGAACCCAAGGAAAGCATCCTCTGAACTCTTAATTTTGAGAAATCTCCCTCCATTTTCAAAGTGCTTGAGGGCTGAGAGCTAACTCTTCATCTATTCAGCATCCAGAAGATGAGGCTGAGTTTTCAAACCCAAAGAGCCTCCCAGGTCCCTCAGTCCAGCTGAGGGGCCGGCTCTAACACACTTTACATCTGTGTGGGCAAAATTGCATCAGAATGGCTCAAATAGAAAGGCCATGCTGCATGATTCATTTCGGAAGAGCAGTTCAAAAAGTGAGCCCTATTTTAAAAATTCACATTTTTATTTTTATCCAGGACTCTGATCGTTCCACTAGAGACAAATGATCCCTTCTCAGAGGGGCAATAAGAAGCGGTTTAATCTTGGCCTTCTATTGCTTGAAAATACTCCACCTCTGGGAACTCATTTCATATTTTAAGCTCCCAAAAAAGAACAGAAGAATTTAGCAACCCCCCACGTGACCACATGTTGCTAATAGAATGGCTTGTCATTTGAGAAATGTCTGTCTTTCTGAGAAGACAGTCAGTATCATCTACTACAGGATGGATTGCAGTGCAGGGCAGACCTGCAAGTTTTGATCTTGTCCAATATTTGTCACTCAATAGGCACTGATAATTTGTTCATATATTTAAAATACATTTATTGATAATTGTCTGGACATTATCTGAAGAACTGGGAACTATTCTTTGGACAAAGGATGACACAGGTCTACAGAAGACACCTTCTGTCACCTGGGAGATGAAATCCCACGTGGGGAGGTTGGGTGCTCCTGTGTGAAGGGTGCGTTACTGAGTTCAGGGCCTGGCAAGGCTTCCCTGGATGCAGCACCGAAGCAGGAGAAGGTGGCAAGATGATCTTGGGGGGAGGGAGTGTCCAAAGCACCCTGAGGTGTCACCATGAAGGTACCCCCACCACAAGGTCTCATACACAACCCTCAGAGTTTGGAGCTCAGCAACCAGCAGCCCAGGTGTGTTAGGCTCAACATTTCCTCTCTTTGGGGAAACAGGGAAGGGAGAGATGCTTCCAAGGGACCCAGTGCAGGTGGGTCCCCACCTTTGTGCACACTGACTCAAAACAGAAAACCTTGGAAACCTTCTGCTTCCGCCAATCCTTTCTCCAATATTCTCTGACTTTCTAGAAGGTCCTAACTTCCTAGTTAGGACTCAAGAACCCTAACTGTCAGTACTAATCAAATAGGCTCTTAATTAGTTATGTTTCCTGTGATTTTTGGCTTTCTCAACAAGAAAACAACAATAAATTCTTCCAAGTCAGGGAACGTGTCCATCGTATTTGCTCTATACATTCCAGTGAGTCATACCCATGTCTGCACACAAGCCGTGCTTAGATTTATGAGGGAGGGACTCGGGTGAATGTAAGATGAGGAGCAGAGATGTGTGTGTGAGCAGGAAGGATGCCCTCCTGCATGAGGTGCCTGCGGACACAGTGGCTCTCACCAGTCAGAGGAGTCTTTCTTCTCAGACAGTCCAGGGTGGGTGCACAGGCTCCACTCCTAAGAGTCAGATCCAGAGCCAAGTGATCCAGGCAGCTTGCTGTCCTGAACACAAACCTCCCCCATCCTCGCAGCTGACCAGCCAGGAGGAAAGAGGTCTCTTACGGGCAAGTTAAACATATCCTCATATGTACAGATGTTACTGATGCCCATATCCTACAAGAGCTTGATGACAGGGCACCAGGCCATCTGGGAATAATGGTCTAAAGGGACAGCCATGCCCAGAAAGAATGAGGAACCCCCATGAGGAGTCTCCTCCACAGATCACACCCTCTAATACTCTCAAGAGTATTTACTTGCTTCCATCCACTCATTGGAAGCCCTTTCTTTTTAATCTCTTCCATAGCTGGAGATACAGGAAGTATTTTAAGCAAAGTTGCTTCTGAAACAGACTAAGATGATTATCTGGGATTTGCGCACCTGGAATAGAAGAAAAGATGACTGCATCATCTGCTCCACCTCCACCACAGGCCACAGAAGAATGACTGTTTAGCTTTTTGAGCTGAGATGAAAGAATCAAGATTAAATAGCCACTTACACACAGAACACTGTTTTCTCAGTATTCTTAAATACAAGACACTTATCAATAAGGTATCAGTAACCTGCAGAAGTAATTTATTACCTGGAGTAGTCAGACTCACAGAGAAAAGAGTAGAATGATGGTTTCTGGGGGCTGAGAGGGAGGGAGGAAAGAGGAGGTGGTGTTTAGATAGAGTTTAGGTTTTACAAGGTGAAAACATCCTGGAGATTGGTTGTGCAATACTGAAGCTAGCACTTCTCAGCTGTACACTGGAAATGATTAAAGTGATACATTTTATGTTTTTTTTTAATCACAATTTTAAAAAAAAATACAAGGGAAACCTACAGGAAGCAGAAATAATACTGAGACAATGGAATGGAGATGTTTGGTTGAGCCAGTAAGATTTCAAAGGTCATTTCATCATGTTTTGTCCACCAGGTCATTTTATTTACTATAGCCAGCGGTTTTTAGCTCATTTATGTATTCTTTGTAATATCATTCATTCAAAAGATGATTCATTGAACACCTGCCCCAGGGCACTTCACTGTGCTGGAGAGATACTGATTAGCCAAAGCAGTTGTGTTCCCAAAGCCAACCAGCTTACCTCCACATGGAGGGCAAAGACACTACATGTAGGACCCCCAAGCACAGCGGTTGTAGGCTATGGGCGCACAGTGGGGTGTTTGGGCCACTTTTGTGCCTTTGAGGCTCCCTGATGTTCGGCTGACTGCTGCAAGCATGGGAGAGACTGGGTAGAGCCCAGGCTGGGGACAAAGCCCAGTCTCACATGACTCCTGGGCTTCCCAGGTGGTGCTAGTGGTAAAGAACCGCCTGCCAATGCAGGAGATGCAAAAGACTAGGGTTCGATCTCTGGGTCTGGAAGATCCCCTGGAGAAGGAAATGGCAACCCATTCCAGTATTCTTGCCTGGGAAATCCCATGGACAGCAAACCAAGTGGGCTACAGTCTGTAGGGCCGCACAGAGTCAGACACAACTGAATCATGCACGTACATACATGACTCCTACTCAGGACTGACCCAGGCCTGAGATGAGCCTGAGGAGGAGACCTGCAATGGAAGAACATTTGCATGAAACCAAGGGAAGCGAGGGCGTCACAGAGTCAGGAGTGACTGGTGGTAACAAATGCCTGTGAGTAGTCAAATCTCATGTGTGAAAATTGTCCCAGGACTAGCCGGCATGGGGTCATTGACCTCACACAGGGTGTGTCGTGGGGGGGTGGGGGGGGAGTCAGGCTGCAGGGAGCTAAGAAGCAGGATGCCGGGACAACGTGACCGAGTGGTTAAGGTGATGGACTGCTAATCCATTGTGCCCTGGGTTCTAATCCCATCCTCATCGGCTTGTAGCTTCTGTACCCTGCCTTCAGCTTGGGCTTCCCAAGTGGTGTCAGTGGCTTTTAAGAAAATAAAAAAAAAACCCTCTCATGCCAATGCAGGAGATGCAGATTCCATCAGGAAGACCCCTGGAGGAGGGCATGGCAACCTATTCTAGTATTCTGGGCTTCCCTGATAGCTAAGATGGCAAAGAATCTGCCTGCAAAGTGGGAGACCAGGGTTTAATCCCTGGGTCAGGAAGATCCCCTGGAGAAGGGAATGGCGACCCACTCCAGGATTCTTGCCTGGAGAATCCCATGGACAGGGGAGCCTGATGGGCTACAGTCCATGGGGTCACAAAGAGTTGGATACGACTGAGCAACTAACACTAAGAAGGGGGAAGGGGAGGTGGATGGGAAACCAAGTAGGTAGCTGACATTTCTGAGGATGTGGCCTGGGACAGGGGGATAGTCAGGAGGTGAGGGTCTGGGTGACTTTCTCAAAGGACATAGAGAAATATTTTGAGCACGAAGTGAAGTGAAGTCAAAGTAGCTTAGTCATGTCTGACTCTTTGCGACCCCATGGTTGCATACAGTCCATGGAATTCTCCAGGCCAGAATACTGGAGTGGGTAGCATTTCCTTTCTCAAGGGATCTTGCCCACCCAGAGATCGAACCGGGGTCTCCTCCATTGCAGGAGGATTCTTTACTAGCGCAAGCTAATCTGTTTTCCCACTTACTCTGACAAATAATGTTCACAGGCCTCTGTTCAATGCTTGCAACCTTAGGGAAGGATGAGGGCAGATGCCCTGAAGCATTGAGAGCTGGCAGAGGAGGGATGGTGGTGTCTGCTGTTTTGGGAGGAAGATTGGAGGGCGGCACAGAGACCCGTGTCTTCCAGTCCATAGACCGGAAGTACTTTGAGGTGAAACGGGAAGCAAGGTGCTCCTGCTTAGCTGTCTCTTCATGTCCCGGGTTTCTGCTCGGTCACTGCAGGGTTATGTCACACAGCGCACAAGTGAGGGGGCCACCTGGCTGGGTGAGGAGGCTGGGGGCCCTTTCCTGAGACGTCCCAGCATCCTGTGTGGCTAGGTAGCACAGCCACGCAGCTGGCCTGCAGGTCTTGAGGCAAAATGGCCAAGGTCCACAGGGAGGGTTATGTGGACCACCTGGGAGAAAGATCTGGACTTCAGGGTGCACCTGGTGACCAGGAGGGCCACGGTGGGACTAGCAACATGCCCGAGTCATGGGCATGGACCACATTCACCAGTCAGTCGAAGAACCAGAAGCAGATTCTAGTGGGACACCAGGTCCTGGAAGGATGGGGAGCTGGGGGCCTGGTGAGGAGCTGAGCCCAGAGGCCCCAGGTTTTCCTTGTCCAACAAGACCCCGAGGAAGCCTGAGAAACAGGCCTGATGAACGTGACCATGTTCCCGAATCAGTGCACTCATCTTACCTCCAATCACCTGCGAGGGGAGGTTTGGATCAGCTTTCAGTTAATACACGAATATCTTTTCTTCACGTATCTGAATGTGACATACTCAGTTAAGTGTCACGCTGGGCCCCCTAGAAGTGGGCAGACCTGAACACATTTAGATGTTAGTGATCCAAATGGGGAAGCTGACCAACATAGGGACAGAAGTGTCAACCACCTCCTATGAAGAGTCTGGAAACCAAAAGTTTGAATCCAGTCCTCCCTCACCCCCAACCCCAAATCATTTTCTGAGCAATAAGTTGGAAACTTTCTGTCTGGGTCATTTTTCCATTTCGATAGCCTCGCTTTTGCTTTTCCTGATAAACACTCCAGCATTGTCTGCTCCTGGAGAACGTACCCTGCTTTGCATCCTGGTTGCTGGCAAAGATGATGTCTGGTGAGAGGATGCTCCCTAACCTGTGCAGTCAGGTCTCCCTGGAGCAGGTTTTAAATACCATCCCTCATCAGGGCCCTGGAAGTGGGAAGTGATGGAGTCTGGCCATGTTTCCTCTGCAAGGAAGCAGCTCTGCATTTTGCTCTCACGACCTAGATGGTTGGTCCATGACTGTTCACAGTCCTTCAGCTTTTGTGTTCGACCTCAGAGCAGGAGCAGCACTGAGGAAGCCCAGAGCATGCCCACCCATCTGTCTTGGCCGGGCTTCCCTCTTTTCTGGGGGTCCTTCCCTCCCAGGCCTCTGGGCTGTGACCTGAGAAGACCCAGCTGCACCATCTCTCCCTCAGTTCCATTTTTACAAGGTTTTCCCAGTTACAGGCCAGGAAGGGACTCACCACCCAGTTCACACTGCCACATCCAGTGATTCAGCCATCATCTGACATTACTCATCTCTTGGGCGAGTACCCTTGGAGTCCTGGCAGGAGGCAGGCAGGGACACCCAATCTGACCCAGAAGTCTTTCTCATTGTAGAAGGCCAGCTGAGATTGTCACCTGTGGAGTTCCCCCATAGCCCTTGCATGACGGGTGTCATGCACTTATTCTGCAAATATTGTGCTGTTGGTAATGGTGGTGACAGGATGAAGAAACGTTCTGAAAAACCTTTGTGGAAGACCCAGTGAGATGCAATAACCAAGCACTGGTTTTTCAGAGTGCTACTAGATAGCCAGGAGGTGGTCTTGCTGAAGCAACTGGTAATCCTCAGGAGAAAGTCCGCAGACAATCCGTGAGCAGCCCACAGAGTCCCCCGCATCACCCAAGGGCAGAGGTGGCAAGAGTTGACCTGGGTTTCAGGCTGTCTTTGGGATCAGTGTATTTTCTCCACTCCCCACCCATCCTCCTTCCTCTCCCTGGGTAGGGGCTCTGGCATCAGACGCGGAGACCACAGCCTCACAGAGGCCAGAGTAACCAGCTCCCACAGCTCAAAGGCCAGACACCCAAACGTGAATGTGGACCTGCTCTATCTCTCTGATTTAAACCTGAAATCAAATTTGGTGTTGGGAGGATTGGGAAAGGGACAGTGTCTTAAGGATGAGCTCTCTTACTTCTGGGTTTTCTGGAATTGGTTTTCTCATCTGATCAAAGACATGAAGGTCTCCATTTCCAGCAGCAAAGCACTGTTGAGCACATGGTAGTGAAATAGTCACTCAGACCAGATGGTCACCTTCACACACTTGTAGTCATCACATGCCTATTGAGGATGAGGTTCTGGATGGCCAAGTATTTACTGAGTTTGAACATTTTGGTGGAAAATACACATAAGATTGGGTTGGTTGGTTACTTCTAACTATGCTAGACAACTTAGGAAAAGAAAATGATGTGCTCAGGGCTTTAAATTCCCGGATTAAGGTCTGCAGAAGGAACCAGAAAATGTCTAGATTGGCTTTGTAAGAAATCTTCTCCCCTGTAGCTAAAGGGCCTAGATTACTGAAAATTAAGCCCAAAGTCTCATTCTGAGGGTGGTGAGTTATAGCCCAAATTGAGTTCCCAAGTTCACAGCATCTGTTTATTAAATTTAGAATGTTTATTACAAAGGTGTGGATGTATATGAACAAGTTCCTATGATGCTAGGAATCTGAGCCCCTGTTGCTGTGGACTTCCTTTCCTTCTTCACTCCTGTTGCAGATGTCAACCCCTCCTCGTGATAACAGCTCTGACGCCCCACCCAGGAGCTCACCCAGGAGTATAGGCAATATCGGCTCTACTCCTATACTTCTGAGTTGAGAAACCTGAAGCTCACTTAAAATGATTCATATTTTATGTTGATAAAAATAATGAAATAATACATGTATCTCTGTAGCCATCACTCCAGATAGCTAACCAATCGAGATCTTAGTGATCCCTAGTCCATCTTATTCAATCCTAAGCAGTGCATATAGCCACATCTAACTATAAATATTAAGTAGGATCAGTTCAAGTTACAAACTTAAAGCACTCTAAGCAAGTAAGGTTATAGCAAACCACATTAAGACTGTAGCTGCGGTAAAAGACATCAGAGCCCGCATCACAGGGAGCAAGTGAGATGTGTGGGAATTGACTTGCCCTTTTCTTCCATTAAAGGGCAGAGTTTTTTTGGGGGAAAAAAAAAAAAACCTGGTTCCATTTCCTCCCTGCAAGCTTCCTTTTTAAAATTACAGAACACAACACACATTTCAACATGACTCCACATGACTCAGAGGCCCTTCTTAAAATAAGACCAGACCACATTCCTGGAGACGGAATCACCTCTAACCTTCCAAGCTTGGTCAGCATCACTAACCAGGATATGTTTTCATTCCTCAGATAGCATGGGAAAGTTCTGATTTCCACAGTTAACCTAGCTGTCAGCCAATTATTTGTTCACTGCAGCTCTAAACAAATTTTGTTTTCTTTTCTCATCGCCTCATCGAGAATGAAAGACAACCCACATAAAACCACATGTTTTCCAGTGTAAAGACTGCCTTCTCCAGAAAATACATGATTCCTGAGATGATTTTTTTTTAACAAAGTAGCTTATGAAAGTATGAGATTTAGGATCTTTGGTTTATGCCATTTAGGACCTCCCTGAAGCGCTTCAGCCCCAAGAGACACAGATCTATTCTGAGTTAATTGTGCCAGAAGACTGTTCCTTCTGCAGAAACAGGAAAACTTTTTGGTGAGTGTAAAGCCCAACTCAGCATTTTTCTTCTGATTAAAAAATTAAGAAAAGTGAAAGTGCACCCCACCAGCATATTTACACCAGTCTACACCGCTTTCCTAACACACAACAGCGGCTGGTCCACATTGGCAGGATTGTGCACAGAAGCCTAAAGGCCTGTACATTTAACCAGAACATTTCTTGGGGAGCAGGGCGATGAGGCTTGAACTTGAACCTAGAAGACCTGGATTGGAATCTGCTTTCCTACCAGACTGTAGCTCTCAACTTCTTTATTTGAGAAAAGAAGATGAATAACATTGACTTAGAATGTGAATAAAGCAGGCTCACACACGTGGGACTCTTTTCAGGCCCTGAGGACTGTCCACTTGGTGGACGGGATTGCTATTAATAACAGCGGATCCAGAGCTGTCATGACTAACTGGCCTGAACTCCAAAGGGACGGCTGTCTTTCATGCACTGAGTCAGAGTTTCCTTAGCGACAGGGCCCCGGGAGATAAAGAACTGTAATCACTTCCTGTGAGTGATGTCTCTCCCTCAGTAGTACAATGAGTAACATTTATATCACTCGTTTCTAAGCACTAGGCTACTTGAGAACCCCACTCCCCCCAGGCGTTTGGTTAAATCAGACTCAGAACAGTGGCTTTGGCGGCTTGGCGCCTGCGCTTCAAGACTGCCCAGCCCCTGGTCTGTGCCCCCAGCCGCACTTAGAGACATTCAGGCTTTGAAGTACATCTCTCCAACCCCCTCCCAGACACCCAACAGATGAAGTCATGGACCAGAGGAGCAACCGCCGCCTGAAACAGTCGTCCTCCAGATGTGCCCTTGCTCAGGGTCGGCCCCAAGTGTCACTTCCTGGGGGGAAGAGACTGCTTGTGTTTTGTTTGCATTCAAGACCCTGTTGACAAAGCCCTGCTCCAGGTGTCCCCTGAAACTGTCACACGGTGACCTTCCTTAGTCAGAAGCGCTGTCAATATCATCTCAGGTCTCCTCTCTTCTCAGGTCTCCTCTCCTGTGCACATCTGTTTAGGAGAGGTCAGTACCCCGTTTCACTGAGATTTTTAAAAGTCATCCCATAAAGTCATATTTTAACAAGGACAGTAATAACAGCATCCCCCGCCCTGGTCTGATGCCAGCCTCCCTCTAGCCTGTCTCCTGATTTGATCCTTTAATAGAAGGGCACCTTATCTGATGACCCAAGGTGCTGATTCATTTCCACTCCTTTCTCTCCACCCCGTCCTCCTCCCCCACCTCCTGCCCCCTCCCCTGTTTAAGCAGTTGAAGGAATCAATGGGCCCTTGAACTCCCTTTTCCTGGAGCAAACTTTTTTTACAATCTTAACTTACTCCAAGGAAGATAAAACAAAAAACGCTGAAGCGCACTGCGCAAATACAAAGTAAATAAGTAGATGCACAAAGGTCACTGTGGTTGTTGGCGCGGATTCTGGGGAGCAGCTGGGGGCTGAGACCAAGATCGGGCTGAGCCCAGGGGCCGCAGCTGGGGCCCAAGTGTGTGAATGGAGCTGAGCTGGCCTCCCACACAACAGGAATTCCTCCAAAACTATGCGCTCGGTATGGGAGCGCAGGAAAATTGTGTTTAGAATATCACTAAGGAAACCCAGATACATTATCTTTGCCAGAGCACAAAAGACAGTTCAGTTAGTGCCCAGATCAAATTGACTAAAACAGAGAACATGCATTGAATGATGCTGGGGAAGCAGAGAAGTAGGAAAAGAGGGTGGCTGGGTTCTTGATGCCCAAACAAGAGCAAGACCTGCCCTTCCGCGCACCAGGGGGGCTTGCTGCGGCTCTTGTTCACAGCCCTGGCTCTCTGCAGGCGAAGAAGAATTAAAAGGAAGGCATTTGGGTCTTCCCACTCAAAAAGGTTTGGTTGTCATAGATTTCTCTTCCAAATATCAAGATGTTTGTTCCTGCCATCACACTTGTAAACACATTTTATTTAATGTGGAGGACATAGTGGTAAGAGTGTGCTTTGACTCCAGAATTTTGAGAGTATGTTTTGACCTCCACTCTTAATCCAACAAAGCACAATGTGTGTGCACCAATGTGTGTGTGTGTGTGTGTGTGTGTGTGTGTGTGTGTACAGAGCTCTAAATTCCACGGAGCAGTTTACTTCCATTTTAATGCAGGTTAATTTTTAGCATTATAATGGCATAGCCAATTCCTCTCTAAAAATAGGCTGTAATATGTTTATATTTGTGAAGTTAGACAGTGACAGCTCAATCTGCAGTATCCTTGAACAGATCACCAGCTGTAAAAAGATGGAGGGAGCAGTGGTTTCCTGTAGCACAATGATCCTCCCACTGTTCTCCTACGGCCTGGGCCAGCCCAAGAGCAGATGGGCTCCCCTCAACCTCTTCATACTCCCCTGTGTTACTTCCTCTTCTGCTGTTGCATTTTGGTAGCAAAGTTAAAGAATCAGGCTTTTAAAATATAGTTATTAATTCTTTTAAAAATAGCCTGAACGAGTTCACTGTAGGCTTCTTAATGGCCAGCAAAATGACTGAGCTGGACAGAATGAGGACCCCACGCTCTGGAGAAGGAAGTATTCATTACAAGTAACAGGGGATCTTTCTGTGCCTTTTAAAGCTCATTGCTTGAAAAATGTGGCCCTTTAAACACACACTTGTACATGGATGTATCTTCACAGATCACACTCATACTTTTTTCTTGGACTGGTTTTCTTTTCTGGCTGATAGCTTGAAGCAGATGTGGTTCTAGAAAACCAGTGAATTACCCCTGGGACTAAGTAATGGCCCAGACCTCAAAGCCACAGTAGAAACATTCGGCCCTTGTAACTGAACACCTGGAGATCAGTCTACATTGCCGGCATGAATCACCCACTGACTGGGGATAAAGAAACCAGTACCCCAAAGTTTGCAAGCACAGGCATAAAATGAATTCAAGTTATTTTAATGTGAACACCAAAGATGGAGCTAATAATTTTTAAGAAAATAAATAAACGAACCATGACAATAAGACAAACTCTGAAGATGATAGCAATTGCAAATGAGAGGTTTCAAGATGTTTAAAACCCTTGAACCAAAGACACTATCCCTGTTTTCATTAATCCATTTATTTTAAGATATTTATGGAGCATCTACATAGTAACAGCTATATTACTACCTGATACTCAAATACATATTGTTTAGTCATAGGAATTGCAGTAGATAATTCTGATACCTTTATTAAAATCTAAGTTCAATCTAGCTAGAAGATAAATTCCAAAAATTAAAAAAAAGACGCATTTCATTTGTAATCATAATCCATGAATTATAAAGGTGGTTGTTACATTACCTAAAGAGAGACATACCATACATCACTAGATAGACAAGGGGAATAGTCTGACTTGGAGAAAAACTTATTGTTTGGCTAAGAGAATCCCTTTTTAATGGGCTTTCACATTACTCAGTAGTCACTGTCGGAATACATTTGAAATAAACTCCAAATAGTGCATTTCACGTTATAGATGGCCTTATTACCTTGCATTTAATGCCATATAATTGCAAAATTGAGTATTTATACCAAAGCATTTAAAAATACCACTGGTTAAAACTGCATTTTCTGTGAAAATACAAGGCACAGAGTCTTAAGCAAAGAGTCACTCAAGATTCTTTAGCTCTGACTCTGACACTACCTTTTCCTGGATTAGAACACGAAGTATTCAGACATAGGCACCAAATAAATAAACACAATGAAATAAATAGGTAACATTGCTTAAAAACCATATATTGATTCCATTATTGTAATTAAGGCAAAATCAAGGTTTCAAGATAAACTAGCACTGCAAACAAATCTGAGCATTAAACAGGCCCGACCCGCCTATGTCACTGAGCTGTATCTGCCCAGTCACCCCAGTGCCTGCAGTGCCCACACTGGTCCCAGCTCTGCCCTTCTGCCTCTTGGCCGTGCCATGCCACCCTCCCACCCCAGGACCCCTTCCAGGCTCTCCCCTCCTGATCTCCTCAAGAGAGGCCCCTGTCATTAGCCACCCCCTCCACCATAGGCTCTTCATGGTCTGCCCACTTTAGACCAGTCCTCTGAGCTTCAAACTCAGACACCCCACCCGAGGACCTCAGTGTTGTTTAGTACCGCAGTCGTGTCCAACTCTCTGTGACCCCATAGACTGTAGCCCACCAGGCTCCTCTGTCCATGGGATTTCCCAGGCAAGAATACTGTAGTGGGTTGCTATGCCCTCCTCTGGGGGATCTTCCTGACCCAGGGATCGAACCTGGGTCTCCTGCATTGCAGGCATGTTCTTTACCAACTGAGCCATGAAGGAAGTTGTCTCAGGGCCCCTTCAAAGCCTGGCTCCCCAGACGTGATCATATTCAAGGGATTCTGCAGTTCTCCCAATGCTTGGGCTTAGTCCTCCCCACACCTCCACTCCATACGCCCTCCCCAGCTTCTCCACCCCTGGGCCAAGTTCCACCACGCTCTCCACCAGGGCCACCTCTGCGGTCAGACAGTCTTGACTTTGCTCCACGTGTTTAGCCCAGCTCTCACACTTGACTATGACTCTGAAAAAACGGGGAAGGTGTTTGTTTTGTTCAACAGTATATACACATAAATTGCATACTGCTTAACGATTTTAAAGACATAGATTACATATATTTTTCCCCCACAACCCAAATGCCTCTATTGTTCTTGCCAGTTATAAAGTAATATATACTTGGTGTGAAAAACAAAAGTCTAGCAAACACACACACACAGAGTGTACATTTAAACAGAGACTCTACCTGTCATCCCAAAACATGCTACCTCCCAGAAAGAGTGATTGCAGATTATTTAACTTTTATTCTCCCAGACCTACACTCAGATTTGAGTGATGTGCTGATATATATTAAAATAAATATTATAAAACTGGGATCATAATTCTCATGATATTGTCTTGAAACCTATTTTGTTCTTCCCTGGATTGTGGTGATAATAACACAAGTGAATGTATATCTAAACTTACCAAATTGTATGCAATAATTATGTGTATTTTTGTTTAAGCTATAACCTCAGTAAAACTGGGGAAAAAAGGGAAAACAAACAAAAGAACAATATATACAATCATAACAATTCAGATGCACTGCAGATAGATCTAGTTCATGCTGTAGGTCTACATACTATTCCATTATCCAGCTGTAATGTAATTTATTTTTACCCAGTACCTGTAGATGAGCTTGTAGATGGTGTATTATTTATTACCTATAGAACGAAAAGAACCTCTGAGTAACGTTCTAGTGAGCATTCATTTTTTGTGGATCTGAGATCACCTAGATAGTCCATACTTTTCTTAAATGAATTTCCCGTGTCTGGATTTCTCCATCAGTGCAAATACGTACCTATTTTTGCTTTGCAACATGTTGGAAATGAAGATGCAAGTTGCAGTAGATGACAACTTAGATTCAGTGAAATGTGGTACTCGTCTACCCTAAGCCATTAGTAAACAGCGTTATTTGTCAGTATGAAGATCTCCTGGAGAGACCTAAATATACATTCGCTCGTGGGAAACTAGGACAACCTTGTGGACAAGGCATTCTGTCATCTCTTCTCAGGGGACTAGATACCTGCACACCATTCCACATCAGAACTCATTTGTCAGGCTTCCAGAGGAGAGTTATCAGGCTACGAGGTCCTCTGAGATAGTACTTATCAAACCATCACCCCAAATCCAAACTGGAGGTCAGGATCCAAATGGAATTGTGGAATCAAAGTCTTTTGAAAAAAGAAAAAAAAAAACTATATAAGTCAAAATAGCAAATAGTGTGCATTTGCAGAATAAGTTGAACTCTAATTAGAAAAATTATAGTTGGGTGTCCTATTAGTTGGTACAGTGCTGCAGAGTTAAAAGCTGTTTCATACTGAAGGCTCCAGTCCACAGAGCTCATGAACCAGCACTGTCCACGCCTGCCCCGGGCTGCATTTGCCTCTCCTGATCCTCTGCCACGTCCAGCCTCTGTGCCCAGCTGGCTAAGGGCACCCAATTCCCTTTTCCTGCCCCTTCAGTTGGGATTGAAGAGAATCAGGAGCACAACCGATGCTGTAGCCCTTGCTCATTCCTCCTTTTCTTACATATTTCAAGATAGCTCTTTTATTTCATTTGTAGAGGTAGGTGAACCAAAGCCGTGGGTGCTAGAGGACTGCTGGTGATTAAAAGAAAATCCCTTTTCCACACTTGCAAATCTAACTTGTTTTCCCCAAATTTTTACCACAATGGTTCTTAAACCTGTGTGGGGTCAGTGTCCTTTCAGATTCAAGTGAAAAGTGAAAAGCCCAGGAAATACCACACACACAAAAGGACATATAGTTTGAGGCTCTTTGAAGCTGGATCAACTGTACATTCATCTATTGGACCCATGAGAATCCAAGGCTACACACATCAGACTATTAAACGAACCACACATCACATATGAGACAGAGTCAGAGGGTAATACGTTAAGACAATAGATATGCTCCAAGGGTACCACTTTTCTTGTTTGCGCATTCTGAACACCAGCGTTTTACCTGTAATGTTTAAATTGAATTACACCTGATCCAGCACAATGCGAAAGTTAAGTTTTTGAATTTGGGGTCTTGGAGGAATCACTGAAGTTTCTTGAACTCATGCTACTAAATAGCTTTGTGCCTGCTAAGACTCTTCAGTTGTGTCTCTGACTCTGTGCGACTGCACGGATTGTCACCTGCCAGGTTCCTCTGTCCATGGGATTTCCAAGGCAAGAATACAGGAGTGGGTTTTCCTGCTCTCCTCCAGAGAATATTTCTGCAAAATGAGATTGCTACGAACAGGAACAGGCCCAACCGCTTGGAGCCTCAATATTGTCCTGTTCCTCAGGCCCCCGTGTGGCCTGGTCTGAAGTGCCCTGCACACCTTTTCTTCCCGTGATCTCTCTTCCCCAGCCGTCAGGTCATCAGGCCTCTCACTGGCCACTGTCAGCCCTGCCCAGCGACCCCTGTGTGGCTCCTGTGGGTACCCTGCCCAGACACCCCTACTGGTGGAGTGATAATGATCTTTCAGAACCCAGTTCGAGTCGGCTCTTGTTTACGTGTGCTTGGGATCCTCAGCTTATGAGGTTACGGACGAGAGCCTTGGCCACAGCCCCCAAGCTCCAGGAACTGGCCGAGCTCACCCTCCCCAGGGCTGGTCCCGATGTTTCCCCTCCCCCTTTCCACACTGAGTCACACCCAGGGTGATGGCCCTTTCTCATTTGGGGTCTTCTATCTAGGGAATGCTCCCACTGTCCTGGCTTCATTCCATCCATCTGGACTCTTTCATTCCTCAGGCCTCAGGCCAAATGTCACGTGTTCAGAAAGGCTGGATACTTTGTTTCTCCATCGTGATGACCTCTTGCCATTTTTCTTTATTTCAATAATCAGATTTCCAATTGCATATTTATTTGGTTGGTTGTTTTAGGTCAATGTTTTCTTAAATATATTATAATATTTAAGTCACCAAAATTCTACCTCCATGCGGGAGGATTAATGTAATTTACATCCATTAGATACCTGGAAAAGAGCACAGCAAATGTCAGTCTAGGGTTTCATACCCATTTGATACATGAGTTTTATAAATTCTGTCCTTGACCCTGAAAACTCAGTGTTCTCAGGTTGTTTTATTTTATTTATTTTTTTTGTCTTTTCAATTTAAAAAAATTTCTTATTCTGGAAATCTTCAAGCATATATAAAATAAACAGAATGATATAATGAATCCCAATGTGCCCATCACTGAGCTCATCAATTTTTTAAATCAATTTTTTCTTAAATAATATTAATGGTTTTCTCTCAGTTCTATTTTCTTTGTTACACAATTATTTTCTACATATAGCAAAATATGTAAGTATATTTCAATTTGAACTTAATATTTTTCCTGCTAAGAACATATCAAGTGACATGAAAACTCTTTATTAAGTATAATATGCTTTTCTGTAGGATGAAGCTGTAGCCTGAATGGGGTTAGAGCAATTGCTGACAATTTTACAATAGAAACAAAGGTTTAATTTTATTGTTAAATTTTAAATTTGAAGCCACCATGGCATAACTTCGTGTATTTTCCAGTTTTATTTTTTGAGGCTCTAGTGAGTATATCTTTTTGTGCAGATATATATATAGAGATAAAATCGCAGAACATTAGAAATTCTCAGCAGATACTGATGTGTACCTTAGTTTCAGAATCAACTAGAAATACTTAAGCACTGGGAATCAATGTAACCACCCTCTCTGGGAATGAAAACTGTCAAAATGTGTAAAACTCACAGAGACTTCTTGAAAGCTCACTGATGCTGTAAAACCTTCCATAATTTTCTAGTCACTTATTTGATCTACACAAACTTTGACAATCTGTATCACTTCTTTCCCCCTCAAGAAGGCAAGCATTTACAATTGTCATGTTTTCAATAGGCTTTATGGAGGCCTTTATTTTAAAATAAAATGTTAAGTTAAAACTACTGTCTTAAACCACACACTTGACTTGAAGATGGACACAGTCTCTTAATTTGTCAGGACTGCTTAGGACATTATATAACTGCTCTCCTAGAGGGTGCTTCCAACCAGTGATGCAAAATGAAGAGATTACATGCATTCTGTTTATTGTTACTGTTATTATTATTATTCAGGGTGTCTTTATCCCTGATTACTGATGGCTCCTGACAGCATCTGATGTGCCGGGCTGTTAAGAAAGTGGAATACAGGTGCTCCAGGGACGTGTTGCCGACTCACTGAGGCAAACCGGCAGAGGAAGACCCAACAGGAGCGATCAGACTAACACTCCTGTCTCTAGTCACTGCAAGTGGAGGCATTCAGCAGGCAGGGTGGGGACTGCTGGGGACACTGCTCCTGCAGGAGATGGTGGTGGGATTGGCCACGCACACACCAGCCTTCCTGATTACGAGGTGAGGTGGTAGACTTCACCCAACTGGAAAGATCCCGAGGTTAGGCTCCAACCAAGTGGCTTCTGTTCATGTTAAACCAGAGCCCTGCCAGTTACACACCCTCTAACAAAACCCCGAGACATTTCCTGAACCACCACTGGTTCACAGGCCGGTCAAGACACCGTGAGCAGTTGTCGTTTCGTCGACTGGAGCATCCGGGCTCATAAAAACCAGCCTCGTGTGGCCCCCAGCCTGATGTGAAACCACCCTGAGGTCAAGAGAGAGGTTGACTGGCAAACAGCTCTGTGTTGAAGAACCCAGAGCCTCCGGCCATAGGCTGCAACCTGGTCAGAAGCACGTGGACGCAGGAGGGTGCAGCTAGGATTCCTGTTGCTTGGAGAGAATGGTTTCCCCCCCAGACCCCACCCAGGTTGCATCCTGCCTTCAACTCTTTTCTGCTGGTTCCCTGGGGTGCGGTCCACAGGAACCTCGGTCTGCGGGTAGACGGAACAGGGTTTCTGACATGATATTAAATGTATGCAGCTGTACACCTACCGCAGGGAATAATAACAAGATTATTTTGAAGTGTATTACATTTTAAAGCAGTCTTTAAAGAAAGTTCCCTCAAAAACATACAATTCTGTTTGCCGCTTGCTAATACAATTCCAACCCATAATTTGCTCAGTGATAAATATAAGCTATGTTACACCATGGGCTTTCTATTTGCAATAATTCACATATTATTTATAATTTACGCTAGACAGGCTCTTCCTGTAAAACTTAAATGCCTCGTTTTTAGCTGAGGAACATAAAATCGCTTATTGATAGCTTACATGTACCCCCTCTTCCAAAAATAAATGATACATTTTTCTTGTGGTGCAGTTTCCCATGCTCATAAAACGTTTAGCTAGCAACAGTGAATTAGAAAATGAATTCATAGAATATTTGGGATGGGAGCAAGAAAATCGGTCTCCTTATTACCTATGTTTGCAGTCATCTGGTCTATATTCTGTTCACCGAGACATAGGGCACTCTTGGAGGGGTGGGGACACTGGCCTCCCTTCACATTTCATGGAGGGAGCTGGGGCAGGACCAGGGCACCTCTGTCACCCGCAGTGCTTGGATTGCCCCCCTTCCCAGGAAATATGGGGCATCAGGGTTTGTCCTGTACACACCAGGCCAGCACTAGGCTGAGTTCAGCCACATAAAAAAGTCCAATGTTGAATTGTCCAATATTGAAATAGTTTTGTTTTGTTTTTTTAGCTTTGAGATTCATGTTATAAAAACAAGAAACAAAACAAAACAAAACAAAAAAACACCTTGGGATGGACCAAGAAACTAAAACATACCAAGCCGTTACTCACTGGAGTATTGGGCTACAGGATCTGCTCACACTTTTTACTTTGTGAGCAAAAAGAGGAAGGGCAGTGCTTGAATGTTTCCATTTCTTTCCAGACCACATGTGCATCTCATTTTGTATGAAAATTCATGCTGACAAGTAGCTTAATATTTTAAGAAAACAACACCTTTGACCTATATTCTAATGCTTTCCCCCTTCCCTTTTTTTGGTGAATTTTTTTAAAAAGCTAAAATCCTTAGCTTCCTGAATTTCAAATATTTTTTTCTCTAGTTTTCTTATTAAATTAAGTTGATGGAGCACACTATATAAAGCAAAATCCTTCTCTTCATTAAAAAAATAATACTTCTGTGCAGTAACATTTTAAGTTTTTTTTAAATGCATGAAGCTTTTAGTGAAATACCTCTTAAATATACCATAAAAATGTTTTAATCATGATGATCAAAGGACAGAAACCATTGCTTTAACCTTTAGCTTTTTCAAAGTGTATTCAGAATCACAAACCCTGTAGATGGACCATCATCTCTGAAGAGAGAAAAATCCGATTGTAAGAAGAAAGCGTAGAAGCTTTCTCTTAAAAGAAGGAGGATGGTCCATGCAAGGCCTAGTCTCTAGTAAATCACCGTGTTAGATTCTGAAAGGCAAGCACATCTTATCAAGGGTGTTCTGCACCCCAGCAGCTGGAAGGGAGCAGTGTTATACAGTAGATGTGCAATGAAAAGTAACACTCATCTGTAACCACACACAAAAAAAACCAAAAACTTTTTATTAAAAAAAGGGAAAAATTAATTCAAAGTTAATGCTTCATTCTAAATCAAGATGTTGCTGTGATTCTAAGAGAAGCTTTGGAGGTAATGCAATATGGACAGTTTCTCAAATGCAACAGGACAGCAGCTAATTGTATAATTAGTCTTTGTTCATTATACATGTGTGATATAATCAGATTTAGGGATCATATGAAACTATGGAACTGCAGGTCTTGTCACATTAAATTGATGAGAAAAATTATTTCTTAAAGAGACCTTATGACATGTTAATAAATGGGGATAGTCTGTAAGGAATATTAACAAAACCTGTCTGAACGAGATTATAAATCTTCAATGAGTTTTCAAATTACTCATGCCTCCAGGACACAGAAACACAAACTACTGGATTGCAGCCATGTCAGATTTGCAGCTACAAGGCTTAAAAAAATTGCAAGATAAAAGGCAGCGCTTAATTAAATGTGTCTACAGATAAATTTCAGGTTAGGCTAATTTAATTGCATCTGTGTAATGCGTGCAACTCTGAATGGCATTGACTGGGTCCTGAAGCATCATGAAGGTTCAGGTATGCTCTCAAAGAGTAGTCTCTAAGAACAAATACCTGTAGTATTTGCTTAATGTCTTACTGGACAATTTTTTTGCCGGAAGGGAAAGCTTATGCAGATGATTTATAATTTAGGTTAGGAACTATTTTCTCAAGAACTTTGGTGATCCTTCCCTCAAACACCAATCACAGTGAACATACTAATAATTTGAGCAGGACTTCCTTGGTGGTCCAGTGGTAAAGAATCTGCCTGCCAGTGGGGACATGGGTTCAGTCCCTGGTCTGGGAAGATCCCACATGCACAGAACAACTAAGCCTGAGAGCTGCAAGTACTGAAGCCTGCACACCCCACAGCCTGTGCTCTGCAACAAGAGAAGCCCCTGCAATGAGAAGACCACACACCACAACTAGAGAGTAGCCCCTGCTCTCCACAACTAGGGGAAAACCCTGTAGGCAGCAACAAAGACCACTGTAACCAAAACTAAATAAAATAATTTAAAAAAATAGTTGGGGCAAATGCAAGATGTTCCACATGCCTTGGATTTACTAAATCAGTTTGTCTTCACAAATGAGGAAGCTTAAGTCCACAGAGATTAAACCCCTTGGATCAAGTTACTTATGGGGCAAATGCTTTTTAGACCATGGATCCGAGCCCGGTCGGGAACCTGGCTCTAATTCAGTTTTACCAGTGTAACCATGCTAATGTCCACAGTCTCCCAACAGCTTCTAAGAAAATCAGCTCCGTTAAACAGGAAGTGACTTAAAGAAACATAAAGTTAGCAATGAGAATGTCAACACATCTTCTATATGTTTTGAGTCTTTCACAGTATCATTTTTCTTGGCTCTGCTGAGAAACAGTAAGTCTAGAGTCACATGTATGAATGAGACTCTTAAGAAGATGTGCTGTTCTTCTAGATTTCCATCACCTAAGAGTGATGCTAGGGAAACAGGCAGTTGGCAAACATGTGGAGAGCAAAGATAACAGCTGTTTCAAGTGGTATTTTCAGAAAGTTCTGCCAAGACCCATGAACCCACTCCTCCTCGGAGGGCAGTGCTGCTTTGGCTTTCACCGGTGTTACCATTCTGGTGCCAGTTCAGGGGTATTGAGTAACTGTGGATGGTGCTCCATCACCATGGTTGTCAAGGAACCATGGTTGTGATCCAGCTCCCACCTCTTGGGAGGAGGTCTTGGGTACCCATCGGCGGAAACTGGGTTCCCACCTCCCTGTGTAACAGAGGGATGAAGACCAGCCTGCTGACCTCTGACACAAAATGCCTTCTCGGAAGCCTCATGAAAAAGTTCAAAGACACCTCTGGCAAAAACTCAAACTTTCCTTCACCTCCATTTGTTTAATGTACCTGAAAAGATAGCTGCATTTCTGTTCTTTTGTTCATTCATTCATCTCAAGTTTTCAATATTTGAAAAAAGATTTCCTGTGTTTCTTCCAAAATGTGCAGGAAGATTGGAGGTATTGCAGTTTAACTGCATTTTCTTAGAATGGGTGTTGAGGTCCCATAATCTCCATCTAGGCTCCCATTTCCATTTTAACTGATATTTTATCTAATGATGCTGCTTGTAAGAAGCCAGGACAGGATCCTTTGGCTTAAATGAAAGTGTTTGCTTTGGGGTTTTAAACAACTGACCCAGATCCTTCCAACCCCAAATCCAGGTTTAAGCATGACAATACCAAATTGATAAAAGTAAGCATACAGTTACCAATATGAGTAAAAGTGTTAGGATAAAATATTTTTCAGAGAAATATATTAACTTGAATATTATTTAAAATTGTTCACTTTGTTATTTCCCTCAGAGATCTATTGTATTTATTTTGTCATGTCTAATTACTCCTGCTCTGTTTATGTTTTTAATTAAGAAAATAATACTCAAAATTGAAGCAATTGAAATTGTTTAAAGTCACTAATAAGTTTTACTATGAAAAGAAAAACTGCTAATCTCTTTCTCCAGGAGCTATGGGGAGAAAGAATTGGTGAGGGAGTTGAATTGTGAGGTGTATAGAATTGGAGATGCTTCAAAATAGCAAGAGGAAAGAATTGGTTCCTGCCTCAAAAATAATTAAACTAGGAAGAAACGTCTAGCACTAATCAGTTTCAAACTGGGTAGAAGTACTTATCTCCCTGGTTCAATAAATATTTAAAGTGCTATCCATCATATTATTTTGAGCTCCTTACTCAATTTAACTCTACTCTCGTCCATCCTATTCCACTTCCTCGATTTAAATATTTTCTTCATGTACCAGCTGAGTAGTTTTAGACCATCATCTAGCCAAGAGTAAGAAAATAGAAGCAAATTGTCTAGATGGTTTACTGAGACTAATAAGTCCAGTTATTTACTCTCAAGCCATCCCATTGCAAACATATTCTTTAAGTACTTCAATTATCTATGTTGCTCTTCAGTCACTCAGTCGCATTCGACTCTCTGTGACCCCATGGACTGCAGCACACCAGGCTTCCCTGTCCTTCACTGTCTCCCAGAGTTTGCTCAAACTCATATCCATTGATTTGGTGATGCCATCCAACCATCTCGTCCTCTGTCGTCCCTTTCTCTACCTACCTTCAATCTTTCCCAGCATCAGGGTCTTTTCCAATGAGTCGGCTCTTCACATCAGGTGGACAAAGTATTGGAGTTTCAGCATCAGTCCTTCCAATGAATATTCAAGACTGATTTTCCTTTAGGATTGACTGGTTTTATCTCCTTTATCTCAACTACCTATAGCAGTGCTCTTTTTTTTTTCCCCTGTTGTTGAGATATAATTGATACATGACATTATATTGATTTTAGTATATAGCATAATGATGAAGTATTTGTGCACACTGTGAGATGAGCACAAGTCTGGTTAACACCCTTCATTATGCATAGTTGCAGGTTTTTTCTTGTGATGAGAACTTTTCTTTTAAACTTATTTGGCTGCATTGGGTCTTAGTTGTGGCATGTGGGATCTTTAGCTGTGGCATGTGGGGCTTAGTTCCCTGACCAGGGATAAAATCTGGGCTCCCTGCACTGGGAGCTTGGAATGTTAACCACTGGACCACCAGGGAAGTCCTAATGAGAACTTCTAAGAGCTATAAAATCAACATTCCATTCTTAACAGAGAAATCTACATATTTTGTCTAAATATTCTTGCTGTTTACATAACTTTGACGTTCATTTTCCTTGTGCTGAGAAGTTACAGGATAAGGTCTCCCTATGTTACAACACTGGGTTCTCTGCACCTTAGCTGTGAGATTTCTAAACGAGGTAGTGAGGGATTTACCACCTAATCAAGACTAAATTTTCAGGTCCAAGAAGCTAGTTAATCTGAACCATTGCCCCCTATCTTCTACACCCAGAGCAGGTAAATGTGCACTTATGGGCACATCAGCTTACTTCCTACCTTTCTTCATTTGAAGGAAAAACCCTTAGATAGCATAGACTTTGCTGCTTCCCTCAGGAACACATTCCCAGAATGCAGAACACCTGCATCACGGTAGCTGCCGAAAGAGGGTGTACGGCAGATCATAGCGCTTTAAAAACCTCGTGCCATGACTGATGAAGGATTTTCTTTAAAACCAAATAAAACGAGTAGTCTCAGATGTCGCTGAAAACAAATAACCAGGAGTTAGGGATAAGGGGAATGTCAGTGTAGTTGAATCTGGCTTCAGTTCAACCATGTTTTCTTCCTTATGGTGTGGCTAGACCTTGCGCTTTTTTGGTTATCATATGCTTTTCACTCTCAAATTTCTAGCACAAGAAAATACCTTCACTCAACAAGCTTCTCTTTCAATTACATGGGCTGTGCCAAAGTCACACATATCTCTCAGTCGTGCTTGGGCTTATGTCTAAGTGCACAGTGGAAAACCTTGTTCAGCCCCTCCTTAACTTTTTGCAGTAATACTTCCAGGTGCTGAACACCCATCTGAGGAAGTTGGGCTTGATAATGGCATGAAGGGACCAGTATTTAGAGTGGTTCCAGTGGTGCTGCTGGGCCATTTAATGAATAATGATGTGTTTGCCTTAGTGTGTCCTCAGCAGCCTAGTTGAAATATGAATAAGGAAAACTTGCCCATCATTGGAAAGGTTGGACACAGACTTGCACTCAGACAGAAAGCTCAGAATCCATCAGTAGATCATGATAATATTTGTTCATTCATTTCTAGTTTATTGTTTCAAAAGTGTTTACTGGACATCTACTACATACTAGGCACTGAGAACAGATCAGTGAAGTTTCTTGTTCTCATGGAATTTTGAATTGTGTGTGTGTGTGTGTGTGTGTGCGTTGACACTACAATAATTGCATATCCTAAACAAATAGTTACCAGGTGAGTTTTTTTCTGCATACCTGATTTTACTTAGGAAATAAATAATAAAATGGAGCAAAGTTAGTATTTTCTATTCATGTCGAGCAGAAATTAGTTTACTTCTTCAGATGTACATTTGATCAATTGGTATTTGATCCACACATGAATGCATAAAATATTCTTGATGCTCTCTGAAAGTTGAATAAAAACAAAGATAAAAGCATTAAAAAGGCAGACAGTCTCAATGTATTTAGAATAAATAAGTGAATCATATCTTCTCTACAAAAGCTCATTTGTAGAAATAGAGCAACTTATTTCTGGGATAAAAAAAAGTCTTTTCTGAGTACAGTTTGTAAAATTTCACTGCTTTTGAGTTTTCCAATCATGTTTCATACATTTTTAAGTCTATTTTAAACTTACAATTGAATTTTCAGTTTTATAGAGAAGTAATACATAACAAATATTTGCATCAAAATGTATATTTTTTACTAGATTTGACAAAAAATATATTTGAACCAAAAAAAGAGAAAAACTTGCCTGCTATTTCTGTTTTTTTTTTTTTTCCATTTATTTTTATTAGTTGGAGGCTAATTACTTTACAACATGCGGTGGTTTTTGTCATACATTGAAATGAATTAGCCATGGATTTACATGTATTCCCCATCCCGGTCCCCCCTCCCATATTTCTGTTTTAAATATGATATTCTTCATATGGGAAGCAGTGGACCCACCACCTCCAGAGCTTGAATCTCTCTCTTCATTAGTCATGTTCAGTGAACACCTGTCTTTTCTTATCAGTTGAGTCCAAAGAATTTATAGGATATTTCTGGCAAAAGGAGTCTGTGGTTAAGGAGTGTATCGTAGCTTGCTACTCAAGGAAGCTGTCAAAAAGCATCATGTTTACACCTTTGGTAGGAACTTTTTAACCCTGTTAACCAGCCAAAGTTAGTTTTAGTTATGCACTTAAAACAATACACTGAATTTTCCGCACATGGAGGTAGACGATTTGTAATCAGATGTGCCCTGGTCACTCCCATTTATGTGTGACATCAGTACCAGTGAGTCTTCACTCCTGGTGCTTCAAAGTGCTTTCTCCCCATGGCCCAGCATCTGGTCACCCCTTGCTTCCAGTTTATCTCTGTGCCTTTCCCACTGGGCAAGTGTTTGCTCACACATTGCTTCATCTACCATGTGACTAAAACCTCTGATCCCAATCACCCACCAGCACCTGAGTGTCGATATTTTAGTGTCAGTTTGGTGTATCTGTAAGAATGTCTCCCTTTCATGTACAGCATTTTCTTAACCAAGCTAGAGACCCTTCCTACTTCCTTTCTGGCACAAACTTCACAGTGGCCCCTGGGAAGTTGCCTTCCTCCATTCCTTCCTCCCACCTTCCTTTCCATCCTGCCCTCCTTTCTTCCTTCCTTCCTCCCTTCCTGTCAACTCTTCTGTTAACGTTCTCTGGTATGTAATTCATTAAGTCATTCAATAACAAACAGTCCTGTATTATTTTAACTTAGCCACTGGATGTCTACATTTGTCTCAATGACCAGTGGGTAGATTCCTTAATTTTAGAGAAGAATTCTTCTTCTTCCCGGGAAGAAACTCTCCCAGGAAAGCATAAAGCTTCCTGAGCTTCTCTCTTCTCCAGGAAGCCTAGAAAGTTACAGTATTGCATGATATTGCTCATATGTGGAATCTAAAAAGGTACAAATGAACCTATTTACAAAACAGAAATAGAGGCATAGATGTACAGAACAGACTTAAGGTTACCAAGGGGAAAAGCGGGGAGGGATAAATTGGGAAATTGGAATTGAAATATACAGACTACTGTATATAAAGTAGATAAAAAGAATCTACTGTACAGCGCAGGGAACTCTACTCAATACTCTGTAATGACCTAAATGGGAATAGAATGTAAAGAAAGGTGGATATATGTATATGTATACATATATATATATACACACAAACTGATTCACTTTGCTATACAGCAGAAACTGACATAACATTGTAAATCAACTGTATTCCAATAATAATGAATTAAAAATAAATAAAATAAAGTACTGAAAAAAAGAAAGTTACCTCTTGAAAGAGAGATGGAATTTGAGTTGGTTTTCAATACTTTCAAAAAACAAGCATGAAATACTGTGTCTCCCACTGGGACTACAACAAAACTGCCTACAGACCCAGCTATGTGTGTCTCCAGTAGACACCTGTAAAGTATCAATTGAAAACATATCAAAGATAATTATGCATAATAATTGAGTATGAATTAATAATTTATCAAATGAATAATTTATCTTTGAAAGTCTTTACAAATAACTGAAACTTCTTACAACATCAGCCCTGTGATTAAATATCAGTCACTTTTGTATTAGGTTTCAGGGAAGAAAGGATCAATAGAAGAAATAATATGCTTACAGAAAGAAAATAGGGTCTTTGAGAAAAATTTTAAATGGAAAATCTAAGTAAAGATGAACTTGAAAGCTTAAAGATATTAACTCATTGCTGCCAGTCCCTTCGAGGTTATCAAGACTGAAACAAAGCTGGTTTCCTTTAGTGTCTGATAAAATTCAACTTCAGTCTCCACACGGCATGCAGTGCAGTAAGGGTCCTTTTAGACACAGCCAAGTGGACAGTGGACTGAAGGGCGGTGACTGGAAGGGCACATCACTGCCACAGTGAGGCCAACCTGAGTGGCCAATGGCCCTGCCTGGGGACCCTGGCAAGGCTGGAGCGATAAGGGCAGGACTGTCCCACCCTGAGAAGTGAGTGCAGGAAGGAGTGAGAAAGGGAGGCAGAGAACCAACTACAACTAACAGTCCTTCTCCACTACTTGTTTTAAGGTAGAAACCATATGAATATATATATTTTTTGTTTCATTGAGATACAATTGACAAACATCACTGTTAAGTCTATAGTGTACAGCATAATGACTATTTGCATATATTGTGGAATGATTAATACAGGAAGTTTAATTAACATCCATCACCTCATGTAGTTATTAAAAACTGAAAGAAAAAGAAAAAAAAGTGTATTTCCCTTCATGATAAGAACCTTTAGCACAGCTTTAATCTCACTTCTGACACCGATGGTCTCTGTGGGGAGTTTCAAGGGCTTCCCCATCTCTTGCTGACAGAACCCACCCCCTACAGAAGGAAGCACAGGTAAGCTCCCTCACGTGAGAGGTCCTGGTTTACTTTGAACTCCAGCACGGGCAGGGCAGCACCAGCTGTAGACCTCTGCCTCTGATTCACACATGGATTCAACACAAACTCAAGGAAGCATCCAGCTCAAGGTCTCAACTGCACAAAAACATCAGACTTAAATCACGTTCTTAAAAATCTAAAGGTTAACCAGGAAACCGTCATGGCTCTTGACTCTGAGGACAATATAAATAAATCACCTGATATTGGTAACAAAGTTCCTCTCCATCATTGACCACAAAGACTCATGAGTCAAGGGTCAGAAAATAATTACCCAGGAAAACTTGTAATGATGGAGCACAGTTGAAAAGGGACTGGCCTCTGATGGCCAAGGTGCTTCCAAGTCAATGAGATGTGTTTGACCCAGACAAGCTAATGACTTAGAGAATGTCAGCTGGCAGCACTGAACAGGGAAGCTTTGGATTGCCTGCAAAATAGAGCCTGGTTTTATGCACAAAGGCCCCTGAGCATGATGGGAAAGTGCACCATGGAAACTGTGGTTGTCTGTGGATCAGAAACACATGCACTTAGGCAGAGATTCCACCAGAAGACATTTTCCATAAACGTTCGAGAAATGTCGTGGATTTATTGTTGGTTTCTGCATGACATTAGCAAGTTGACCTCCCCTACGACTCTCTCCATGCAAGAAGCCCAGAGAAGGCCCTGTCGAACTCAGGCATCCCAAACTTCTGACATCAGAGTGAAATCTTAGGAAATTACAAGTGAATCTTAACACAGCTTCTAAAATCTGGCAACTCCAAGCACTACATTTTTTGTACCTTTGCTATCACCCATGTTTGGAAGATGATTATTTAGATCGTGAAAAGTGAGACATGTCATGTTTAAAACACAGAATGAAAACATATCTTATGCCTGTTTGGTTCTCCTCCTTTAGGGATTACAAAATACAAAACCACAGACTCATTAAGGGAGAAAAATGAATGATATATTTTTTTTTCTTTTGCAGATACTGTCCATTTGTCAACATGAAAGAAAACAAAATGCATATTTAAAGATCAGACAAAACCATAAAGTTGATTAAGAGCAGATCTAACTCTTTTTTTAAACAATGCCTTATTTTTTTAAGCTTTTTATTTTGTATTGGAGTATAGCCAATTAACAAGCAGTGTTGTGATAGTTTCAGGTGAAGAGTGAAAGGACTCAGACACACATACACATGTATCCACTCTCCCCCTAACTCCCTTTTCCCCCTCACCCTTCCTTCTTCCAGGTCCATTGCCAACCAAACATCAGTTATCCAGGGAGGAGGTGTTGAGTGTTTGAAACAGCTGACCTCACCAGGCATGATGTCAATATTGTCCATTCTGTGTGAGCTGACTTAGGCTGGAGGAAGCATGAGGGGCAAAATGTTTCCTTCATTTCTGACTGTGGTGTGCACCAATTTGAGAGGGTTTTCATGACACTTTCTAATGCAGTGGACTGTTCAGTTGACTATCAAGATGTGCATCTTCCACTCTGTCTTGGAGGAAGTCCTCTAACCCATGCATTTGCATATTTAAAATAGCAATCATCTTAAAAATGTATGTTAATGAGTAACATCATTAACATGAAATTTTACTTTCCAGTGGATACTGTTTAGGGGCCTACCAGTAGGCAAAGGACAGACACAGGTTATATCCTATTCAAGAAAAGAACATTAGATGATTAAATCTGACCGTCCACAGCTGCCTGTAACTTTAGGGGACAACATTAGAGTAACTGTTTAATGAGATTATTCGTTAAAGTTATGCAATTAGATTCTGTTTTGTATCCAGTGAACCACTCTTAAATATTTCAATATTTTTATTACTAAATACACTATTATGATAATCCTTTAAAATGATTCTCATTCACATCTATATGAAGTTCCCATTTTGTGAGTCACTGCAATTAGATCAGTAATTGGAAAAAGATGGTTGCTCCCATCGGAAAGAGATTATGCATTAGAATAAATCAACTGCCTCTTATGAGCTTCTGAGAAGTATCTGATCCACTTTGCTCCCTGGCTCCACTCGGTGCGAGCAATGAAGACGTTTGTGAGCCTGGCGAATTCTGTTGAGTAATTGAATTCTATGTAATCCGATAAGAAGTGATTGAGAAAGAAATGGCAGGAGGAATAAGGAAATGACCTGGGTGAATATGTGATATGGATGCATGGGCGGGGCAGAGGCGGGATAAAAGCCAAAATTATAACCAACTAAACATGGTGCCATGGCAGTGCTGTCTTTTCAGCGCAGGACCGCATATGTGAAACCTCTTCACAGGTTCTCAGAGCTGTGACTCTGGCTGGAAAAAAGCATCTCAGCGAGTGGAAGGCAGGTTTGCTTAAGTCCATCGTCTCCACTTCTGCCTCCGTTTTGAGAGTCATGGATGAGAGAAACTGTGAAAGGTATAAAGCGTCCATCTCCCCCTCGGAGGCTGGAAAAATGAAGGGCTTGACCAGCACAGTAAATGCTCACACTGAGATCTAAAGTCAGAAGCATTCCTGCAATCCCCTTCATGCTGATCTCGGGAATGTCTTTGCCTCCCTCTAAATAACTCTGTAATTTGTCTCTGGCCTCTAACAGAGATTGAGTGGGTGGCTCTCTCACAACACCGCCTAAAAATAGAATTTCCCTTTTCAGAGCCAAAGGAATGCAAGCTACAGGTACCCCGATTTATATGCAAAACAAAGACTGCTTGCTTCCTCAGACAAGCATTGCATCAGTTCAGGGTGGTAAGATGCTCTGAAAATGCAGTAAAATACAAGGAGGTCACAGAAAAGGGGGAAAGTGAATATCACTCTGGGACTGGCAGAAATTCCATTACTCCTTGACCCTGTGGACCCACTGGGTTACTGACTGAGACTCAGAACGTTAAAAAAAAAAAAGAAAAAAAAGAAAAACTCATGAGGAGTCAGTAGGCCCTTTCTTCTCAGTGGGAATTATAGACACAGCAGGAGAATTTACCCCAAACATCAGAGAACAGCTTCTCTTGCAAGACTTTAAAGATATTCCCTAGTGTTTCTTACTGTTTCATTTTTCCTCCGTGTTTACCCCAAGTTGGCATAAATGAATTAGTAAAACAGCAAATTTGTGCATCTGTTAATTATGTCTAAGCCCCAGAAATAGAATATATGAGATTGGCCAGACTCTTACTTTTTAAGATATTCTAAAAAGAAACAAAGAAAGAATGGAGACAGGGGAAAGACAAAGAGGAAGTGACCACAGCCCTTTCACTGAGACATATTCATTTCTATAAGAGATCTCAAATCACACACAAGCCCACAATAGGAATCCATATTCAAATTTAATAACCATTTTAAAGTATTTACTATGGGGTACAGTGTGCAAGTGTGTGTGTTCAGTCACTCAGTCGTGTTTGACTCTTTGAGACCCCATGGACTGCAGCATGCCAGGCCTCCTTGTCCCTCACCAACTCCCGGAGCTTGCTCAAACTCATGTCCATTGAGTGGGTGATGCCATCCAACAATCTCATCCTCTGTTGTCTCCTTCACCTCCTGCCCTTGATCTTTGGGAACATAAAAATAGTATTAAATGAGCCCAACATTACGATATGTTCAAAATCTTCAAACAGCCTCAGTTTATTTTCTCTAACTTTAATGGCAAAAGATTAGAAATTTAGCTGGGATAAACCTTTTCTAACTCTTGGGCTGATTTTCGAAAATCCTAATCCCTAGACCAACAAAGGGTTGGGAGAGAGTAGCACCAAGTGTATAGTTTAGCCAGACTGGTGGACCATCTCTGCCACTTCATTATCTGTTAAATGGAGAAGCTTCAGGACTTCTCAGTGCATCAGCCTCCACACCTGCAGACTGGGAGCAATTTTAGAATTCATCTCATAAGCTTTGATATGGGTTGGAATCAAGATTGCCAGAAGAAATACCAATGACCTCAGATTTGCAGATGATACCACCCTTATGGCAGAAAGCAAAGAAGAATTAAAGAGCCTCTTGATGAAAGTGAAAGAGGAGAGTAAAAAAGTTGGCTTAAAGCTCAATATTCAGAAAACTAAGATCATGTCATCCGGTCCCATCACTTCATGGCAAATAGATGGGGAAACAGTGGAAACAGTGGCAGACTTTAGTTTTTTTGGGCTCCAAAATCACTGCAGATGATGACTGCAGCCATGAAGTTAAAAGACACTTTCCCCTTGGAAGAAAAGCTATGACCAACCTAGACAACATATTAGAAAGCAGAGACATTTGCCAACAAAGGTGTGTCTAATCAAAGTTATGGTTTTTCCAGTAGTCATGTATGGATGTGAGAGCTGGACTATTAAGAAAACTGAGTGCTGAAGAATTGATGCTTTTGAACTATGGTGTTGGAGAAGACTCTTGATAGTCTCTTGGACTATAAGGAAATCCAACCAGTCCACCCTAAAGGAAATCAGTTCTGAATATTCATTGGGAGGACTGATGCTGAAGTTGAAAGTGGCCAACTGATTCGAAGAACTAACTCATTTGAAAAGACCCTGATTCTGGGAAAGACTGAAGGCAGGAGAAGAAAGGGATGACAGAGAATGAGATGGTTGGATGGCATTGCCGATTTGATGGACATGAGTTTGAGCAAGTTCTGGGAGTTGGTGAAGGACAGGGAAGCCTGATGTGCTGCATGGGGTCGCAAAGAGTTGGACACAACTGAGCGAGTGAACTGAACTGACCCCAGATTCATATGTCAAAGTCCTCAGAATGTGGCCTTATTTGGAGATGGGGTATTTGAAGATGTCATCAAGCTAAACTGAAGTCAGCATAGTGGCCCTTGACCCAGTATGACCAGTGTCATTATAAAAGGGGGAAATTCAGAAGCAGACAGGAAAAACCTCACATGAAGATGGAGGCAAAGACCGAAGTGATGTGTCTGTAGGCTCAGATCACCCACCCTGCTGATGCTGTGATCTCAGACTACAGGCCTCGGAACCCTGAGAAGCTAAGTCTCTACTTAGTCATTGAGTCTGCTATACTTTGTTAGGGCAGCCCTAAAAAGCTAATGGGCTTCCCGGGTAGTCCTAGTGGTAAAGTTCCCACCTCCCAATGCAGGATGTGTAAGAGACATGAATTTAGTCCCTGGGTTGGGAAGATCCCCTAGGGAGGGCATGGCAACCCACTCCAGTATTCTTGCCTGGAGAATCCCATGGACAGAAGAACCTGGCGGGCTACAATCTATGGGGTTACAAAGAGTCGAGCACAACTGAAGCAACTTAGCATGTACACACAAAAAAACCCTAATATCAGGTTATTGAGAAGTTCATGGACTAATAAAGGTGAAAAGTTTGGAAGCACACCAGGAGAAAGATAAAACCTCAGTAAAAGTGAGCTAGGATTATTGTTATTGTTATTGTTAGTGCTACAGCTTGGGCCATTTTAGATTTTAGTGAGATATATTCGGTGATTTCCTCTAAATAACATAACTATGTGGAGTCAGTGACCTCAGTGGGCCCTTACCAGGTTACTTGACTGACAGTTGGATACAATGGTCAGTGGGTTTGGTGAGAAGCTGTTTGGAGGATGCTCACAGTTGGCCTGACTCTATTCCGTGCCTTCCAGCAGCTGGGTTCAGGCTGTCCCCACCACCCTGCGCCTGCAGGAGGGCAGCCCCAGGTTGTTCTATACATAGTTGCAAACACACGAGCATGCCCAGCTCTTAGGTGAAGCCTGTGCGCTCTCCTCCTCAAGGAAAGACGATTGCATGGGGAGATGACACTGAGCAGAGCAGGAAAGCAGTTCCCGACCCCTCGCTCCCCAAGCACTAAGCAGCTCAGGCTAACCACAAGATGGTCCAGCCCAGTAGTTTTCCCTCTCAACTGCAGAGCATGATGGGAGGCTTATTTCTAGACTTGCCCAAGAATGCAGAGTGCTTTGGAAAGGTGGTTCTGTGGGCCGTGGCCCCAGCGGCATTCTCACCGGTGCCAAGTCTTAACATCCTCTGAGGCTTCCTGCCTCCGTCCGGGGTTCGACCTTTCCTGGGGGGCTTGACTGTTATCTCTGAGTCACCCCCTGACACTCACACTCAACTGTGCGGACCTTACAGGCTAAATACGTGTCTCAAAACTTGGGCTGAGTTGCTCTGTCTCGGAAATTCTCTCTTTTCACCTCTCCCAAGCTTTAACTTGAAGATGAGCCCTTGGGAGCTTGCAGCTGACACACGACAGGTGCCTTCTCTAGGAGCGAATGGAGCTGACATGTCAGGCAGACCCAGGAGAAATTCTGCATGGCCAGGAGGTGCCAGCTCCCACCGCGTTCCTGAAGAGGGTGGGGGCCCAGGTTGGCAGGCACCCTCTCCCTGCAGGACCATCTACAGGGCTGGGAGAAGGGTCTGATTGCCCAGATCCTTGAATACTGTGCCTTGTGTAGAACTTTCCCAAGGAGTTTTCTTCTTGAAACATACATTTGAGCAAAATGCTGTCTGACCATCACTCACGTGCTTTAACATAGATAGCCAAATGACCCGTTTGTTAGCTTTTGAGAAATTTCAGCCTGACATACAGGTGGCATAAGAGCAAGTTCTCTGTTCAGTTTTGTTACTAGATACTTGAAATATGCAGCTAGTGTGATTAGTCTCATAGAATCCCCTCGATACACCTCTATTATAAAATGACATAGAAGGCTATTACATTTGCAGGTTTTAGAAAGTTTTATATGTGTGTGTGTGTGTGTGTGTATATATATGTGTGTGTGTGTGTGTGTGTATATATATATATATATATATATGAGGGCTATATATATATATAGAGAGAGAGAGAGAGACAGAGACAGAGGCAGGAAGATTTAAGATACTATCAAATAGCATTCCAGGGATGTGGGAAATTGTCTTTGCTATCAAACAAAGGAGGGCATTTCACGGGCAGCAAGTAACTCCCAGGTTGTCTTAGGTCAAACTGAGTTCTCAGATCTTCAAATGATCTTTAGGTTTCCGTGGTACCTATCAAACATGTGGGACACTCACTTTATGCCAGGCTTTTTAAAGATTAAAAAGTGACTTAGGCTTCCCTGGTGGCTCAGAGGTTAAAGTGTCTGCCTGCAATGCGGTAGACAGGGATTCAAACCCTGGGTTGGGAAGATCTTCTGGAGAAGGAAATGGCAACCCACTCCAGTATTCTTGCCTGGAGAATCCCACAGACGGAGGAACCTGGTAGGCTACAGTCCACGGGATCGCAGAGTCGGACACGACTGAGCAACTTCACTTCTTTCTAAAACAACCTTTGCTTTTCAGTCTGTCTAAAAACATACAAACTGCAGCACCATATAATGAGTGTTTAATGAATGGTTACCTAATGAATTTAAAACAAGTTACACAGACACAGGCACAGATGTGAGGTTTTCCAAGAACATTCCCATGTAACGTGTAGAGGAAGTTGTGTGGTTAATGTTGGTACCCCGGGAATGAGTGTGTGCAAAATGATCAAAGACGGCACGAACCATACCTATTAAATTGTTAACCTAATGCCATGCTTCATTCAGTACATCTCCTAAAGATATGAAATTTAATTTATAATTGTAAGTGAATATGTAATGTATGCTCATTGCCTTGATAGAAATATTTGCAGAGTATTAAGGAGCAGGAAAAGGATACATAATTTTGCTTGCAGATGAAGAGAAAGACTCGTCTTGAACAGGGTCTCGAGGAACAAAGAGCTTGTAAAATGTGAAGTTTAAGGACTTGGTGGTAGGGCAGGGTGAACTGGGAAAGGGAAGGATGGGGATTTGGCACAGAATTACAAATATATGCACAGGACACGTGCAAAGAGAGGTGGGAATTGTCACACCAGAATGGGAATGCGGGCAGGGCTCTGGCGTCCTTCTATGTCTGCCAGGTAAATGTCTCTCCTTATTCTTTACCTATCTGCCCTCTTACCTTCCTGTCCATCTATGCCTGTCTGTCTGTCTATCTACCACCTATCTAACTACTTATCTATTCAATCCACTCATTCAGCCAGCCAGCCAGCCATCCTCTGTATGTATCTACATGTCCATCCTATCTGTTTATCATCTATTTTCTATCTTTCTATCTATCTGTCTACTTACTTATCTTTCATCTATCAATCATCTATCTTCATCTATATATCTACCTACTTATCTATTCAATCCATTTGTCCAACCATTCATTCATCCTCCATATATATTTATTTCACTGTCCATCCTATCTATTTATCATCTATCTGTCTATTTGTCTGTCTATCTGAACACTGTTCCTGAAAGCTGCTCCAGGTTTGTGTAGTCTCTTAAGGACTCAGTCCACCACTGAACTGGTAGCTATGCTGGAATATTCTATCATAAATGATATGAAGGAGATATTTTAAAACATTTCTAAAGATCAGTAACCTCAGAATTGGGTCAGCTTCTTTTGGATTCAAGTAGTGTGTGGGACAACTTTAACTGTTTGTGCAGGAGCGCTACTGCTGAAGCGTTCATGCTTCCATTCCGTGTGCCATTTTGTCTCAATTCAAGGGTGTGGCTACACACACAAACAGACCTCATCCCCAAATTAAGTGTTTTATGGAATTCTAAAGTTCAGTTGCTCAGTCGTGTCCAACTTTTTGCGACTCCAATGGTCTGCAGCACGCCAGGCTTCCCAGTCCATCACCAACTCCCGGAGCTTGCTCAAACTCATGCCCATCGAGTCGGTGATGCCATCCAACCATCTCATCCTCCTTCGTCACCTTCTCCTCCTGCCTTCAATATGTCCAAGCATCAGTCTTTTCTGAAGGTTGGAGTCAATTGAGCAACAGGGATTCTAAAGGTTGGAGTCAGTTGAGAAGTTAAACTTGCTTCTTTCCAGCGGTAACATTTCAGATGGAGGCCACTTACTAAACTTCACTTTCCAAAGCTTGTTTTTGCTTACGGAAGTTTGGTTTATGCTGGTGGGGGTTGTGTAAGTGATGGGATCCTCAATCATGTGAAGTCAGAAGAGTACAGGGCAGGGGATGGGCACCCGCCTGCAGTGAGGCCCAGGCTTGGTGTGGGGATGGCCTTCTCCATGTGGGATCTTCTCAGTGATGCCTTCAGCATGCCGGGGTGTGTTGTCACTGTGTAGGGTCACCGCTCAAAGACCGTTTCCTCTTATAGTCCAACCATGTATAGTCTCTCTCTCTCTCTTTAGAGCAACAGGACTTCCTTCAGCCATATAAGGATGCCTGACTGTCCTGTGATGGTCAGGCCTTACTAAGCATACTGCTGATTTTTATGTGTTACAGCTGATGGCACTGCAGCCTATAACAGGCACCCATGCACTGAAGGTGGATCTACACTCTTGCCTGGCAGGAGGAATGGATAATCGACAGCTCCCTTTCCTGTGTCAAGTTCCAGCATGTTTAGTCATCAAGGGTGCTGTGCTTAATGACTCAGTTGTGTCCAACTCTTTGCGACCCCATGGACTACAGTCCACTAGGTTCCTCTGTCCTTGGGGTTTCTCCAGGCAAGAATACTGGAATGAGTTACCAAGCCCTCTTCCAGGGATTTTCCTGACCCAGGGATTGAACCCAGGTCTCCCACGCTGCAGGAGGATTCTTTACCAGCTGAGCCACGAGGGAAGCCCTGTCATTGAGGGAAGATGAACACAACTGCATTTCTGAGGTTTTGCCCCAATTTATGCCCTTATGTGGAGGACATTTACTTTAAAAATTCCAGGGTTTTAAGCATATGGCAGCTATATGCATGCACGCTCAGTTGCTACGTCATGTCCAGCTCTTTGTGACCCCCATGGACTGTAGTCTTCCAGGCTTCTCTGTTCATGGGATTTCCCAGGCAAGGATACTGGAGTGGGTTGCCATTTTCTTCTCCAGCTGATCTTCCTGACCCAGGGATCGAACGTGTGTCTCCTGCACTGCAGGCAGATCCTTTACCACAGAGCCACAGGGGGAGCCCACACAGCTGCGCTCAGTCAGCCAGTCCAGTTGCTCAGTCCTGTCTGACTCTTTGTGACCCCATGGACTGCAGCACACCAGGCTTCCTATACTCCTCTTTTATTTCCCTGAAAAGAGTTTCACTCTGTTTTTAATTTTGAGTGTTTTAGAGGATGCATGGGTTAACAGTCTGTTTGAATCATTTCGTGTTGCATAACCCGGTCCTGCCTTATAGTAGCTTAGTTTAATAATAAATGAACTTTGTTAATCTAATCCTGGGTAATTCAGGAAGCAGAATGTCCTCCTCCTAATGTCTTTTTCTGATAATGATGGAGATTTATTTTGATAGAATCGCTTCCATGGAAGATGAAGCACTCCCGATGGCTGCTCTCAATCACAGATGGCCATGGCAGGCATGGCGTACTTGGGTGGATGAAGCAGGCGGGCTCCTCAAGGGCACAGGACCAGGCTGCATCCACTGGTGGCTTCTCACAGCGGGAGCCCTGGGGACAGAGTCAGATGCTAGGGGGTTGGTCCACGGGGAAATAGGAGATAGCTAGGCTCTGTTTGGCCCTTCCATTCAACCAGTTGATAAATATTCAATAAATGTTGACTTGCCTTCCTGGGCAGTGAGGATAATGCAATGCAAGGCACCCAGACGTCCTTGACTTTCTAGGGTTTCCATCTTGATTCATGAAGTTGGCAATGATGTCGCTGAGTGGAATGTGTTGGATGAAGGTTAGTGCCACAGGGAAGAACAGGAGGAGGAGGAGGGCAGAGACTGCTGCCAGCTCCTGCTGGTTGGGGGTGGGAGTGGGGCAGTTTCAGCAACCATGTGGAGGAGAAGGACCCAAGGAGGAAATATCATTTCACAAAGTTCAGAACAGAGTGCATCTCAGGGGGAAACCCTCCAGGTAGACAGACAGATAAGCAAGTGCAAAGGGCGGGAGACTGGGAGATGTTGGTGGAGATGCTGGTCTTGGGACAGCAGGGGACTTGCAGCCGGGATGTGGCAGGGGGTGGCATTTCCGGTGGAGAACCGGGACCATTCTGACCTCACTGCTTAAATGGTGGGGGGCCGGGGGTATCACTAGAGCCCAGCTGGAGGGCTGCCCGGTCATCGTGATGAGACACAGAGGTGGCCTGGACCAGAGCAGTCGCGGGAGAGATGGGAGAAATGGGCAGACTGTGGATGTGTTCTGGAAATTCGATGGAACAGCTGTGGACATGTGGCATGGGGGAGCAGTGAGGGCTACAGAGGCTGTCCCAGCAAACTGGGGGAGGGCAAGGGGGCTGCAGGGTGTCAGACTGAGCCAAGACCCTGGGGCGGGGGCGCCGAAACTGTCTCCTCCCCTCAGAGATGGTGCGCAGTGCCAGAGACAGGAGGTGTGTGTGCCCTCTGGGGCAGAACTGAGGGCCAGGGTCGTTTGGAGGGGAGGACCTCCTTCTAGGTCCTTCGATGGAGCTTCCTAACGAAACACACATGAACAAGAGAAAGACCTTCACATCTGTCTAATTTTATTTAATATGTGTTATGTGATACAGGGGCTTCACAAGGAAGTGAAGACCCAAAGACGCAATCAGAGCTGAATGCTTGTAGACCAGGCTGGACACAGAGCAGGGCATTATGAAAACCCAACAAGCCCACTGGGTTTGGGCCAGGGCAGTGGATGCTGGGTGGCTTTGTCACTAAGAAGCTGGGCTTACTTTTCCAAGCGTGGTTGTCTCTCTGGGGTGTCCCCCTCACATACAGGGAGGACCCGCTCACATGGCAGTTTCAGCTCCTACTTTCAGGAAGAAGGATGATGGTCAGAGGACTCCGCTTGCACCTGCTGTTTTTCAAGAACCTTTAACTCAAAGCAATCAATGTGTCAGATCAGCGTGTTTGCGGGGTTGGCGTGTGCCGGACGCTCCACACGTGGTGCAGCTGGCTCAGGGCCACGGCCAGCACAGAACACACACATACACATACTGCACCCCTTAGGGACTGATGGGGAAGTACTGCTGTTGATGGTGAATGCTGGTCATGGCTGTTTTCCCATGTGGGATGGGAGCCTCGCTCTCTAAAATTGTTCTTGCAGAAGCTGTCCTTGGGCGTCAGTTCTACGGGCAGAACAGGGCTGTAATTGCACTCACCCTGGGCAGTGCACCTGGGCCCCAAGCAGCTGGTAGCAGGACGTTCTTGGTGGGTACCCACAGAACTGCATGAGGCAAGTGGACACGGGGCTTCTCGGGACAAGATGTTGACTTGAGAGGAGGCCCTTTGGAAGCTATCTGGCCCCCAGATCTTTTTCTCTTCCTTCAAAGATGGTCTCATTAGGAAGCTCCAGCATTATGGGCTTATTCCTTTGCAGGCCTGAAAGGATTTATGGTTTGGGGAAAAGTTGTTATGAGAATGCATATAACTTTGGGAGGAGTAACTCATTAAACATTTCTTAAGTAGCCTTTCCAGATGAGCCAATTTCCAAGGTCAGTCCGAGATAAAGTCAGATTTGGACAAAGGCTGTGCATGTCCTTATCATGGTATCCGGTCCCATCTCTTCATGACAAATAGATGGGGAAACAATGGAAACAGTGACAGACTTTATTTTCTTGGGCTCCAAAATCACTGCAGATGGTGACTGTAGCCATGAAATTAAGACACTTGCTCCTTGCAAGAAAAGCTATGACTAACCTAGACAGCATATTAGAAAGCAGAGACATTACTTTGCCAACAAAGGTCTATCTAGTCAAGGCTATGGTTTTTCCAGTAGTTATGTATGGATGTGAGAGTTGGACTATAAAGAAAGCTGAATATCAAAGAATTGATGCTTTTGAACTGTGGTGTTGGAGAAGACTCTTGAGAGTCCCTTGAACTGCAAGGAGATCCAACCAGTCCATCCTAAAGGAAATCAGCCATGAATGTTCATTTGAAGGGCTGATGCTGAAGTTGAAACTCCAATACTGTGGCCACCTGATGTAAAGAACTGACTCCTTGGAAAAGACCCTGATGTTGGGAAAGATTGAAGGCGAGAGGAGAAGGGGACGACAGAGGATGAGATGGTTGGATGTCATCACCGACTCAATGGACATGAATTTTTGCAAGCTCCGGGAGTTGGTGATGGACAGGGAGGCCTGATGTGCTGCAGTCCATGGGGTCACAAAGAGTTGGACACAACTGAGCAACTGAGCATGCATGCAAGAAAAGGAAAAGCCCTGTGTGGACAGCTGAAGGGGCAGCCCCAAGACACACAGCAGCAATCTTTCAGCCAGGCACACATCTGCAGCTGTGCTTTCAGCCATTCAACCCTGGAAGCAAAACATTTCTCTTATGGAGCTCAGAGCTCTTCTCATCTGTGCTCCGTAAGACGCCCCTGGCTACCTATTAACACCCGGGGCCAATTAGAGGTATTGATTTCATCCTAAAATCCTCATCCAAAACTGGCTCTCTGAATATCTGGGAGTTCTTCTCTCCCCAGTTGCTCTCCACCACTCCTCGAATTTCATTGAAAGTCCTTGAGACACTGTGTTTTTCTCTAAATAGGTCAGTACAGCATTTTACTTTGCATTGGGTTCTGATTTTATTCTTGGTGAACTTGGGATGGTTATTTCCACCCGCGGGCTACCGTGACCTAGTGCCTGGCAGTGCCAAGACCTTCCCGTGGCATCAGAAGGCCAGCTGGTGCCCTCCGGGTAGGGCCCGTCGGATGTTCAGCTGAGAGGCCCGGAGACTGAGGGGCATCGTTTTATCTCACGGCGTCAGTGGTGGCCTCCAGGGACTTTGCTAATGCAGAAAGTCTTTTCTTTTTTTTTTTTTTAAATATAAGCTTGGAAATCTGAAAGAGTAACTGATGGAAACCAAACTGAACTGAAACATATTTTTAATGAGTTTTGTGCCGTCTTCGTGTGGTGGTGAGAGCGTGAGAGTAAAAATCTCCCTCCAAGTCAGGTGGCTGCGCAACTAGAGCAATCCCAGGAACCTTTCTGACTTGTTTCCTCCCCAGCAAAGTGTGAGTTTGGGGCAAAGTGAATCGTTTCGACATGAATCTGTGCTGCAGATCCGTTTCCATGTGTGAACCAAGGCCTCAGGGTTCTGCGTTCGTGGTCAAAAACCTTGGGACTTGGGTGATGTCTGGGACCCACCGTTTCCCCAAACGCCGGTTTCCAGAATCCTGCCGATAACCGCACAGCCCCCAGGAACCAGAGCACACAGTGCTGGCGCCTTCCCCCGGGAACTGCTCTCTCCATTTGCCTGGTGACCCTGAGCACCTTGGGTCAGATTTCATAGCCTCCATTTTCTCTTCTGTAAATGGGACTCTTCCAGAATGGTTGGCAGGATTGCTGAGGTTTAGTATGTAAACCACTCAGTACGTGGACGGGGGGAGACCAAAAGTCCCTCACTGGCTTCTCTGGCCTGGCTTATCCAGGGCCCTGAGGCTGCATACGATCTGCTTTAAAAACCCTTTCAGAGCACTGAGCTGAGCCCCCTGTACTGTCCGGCAGCTGCCCACTAGCTATCTGTTGTACGCATAGTAGAGTGTACATGGCAATACTGCTGCCTCTGTTTGTCTCACCCTCTCCTTCCCCTGCTGTGTCCACAAGGCCATTCTCTACATCTGAGTCTCTATTCCTGTCCTCCTTCTAGGTTCATCAATGCTGTTTTTCTAGATTCCATGTAGATGATTCATGTTGATGTACAGCAGAAACTAATAGCATTGTAAAGCAATTTTACTTCAATTAAACAGCAGCAACAAAAGAATCCCTTTCAGGAAACCTGCTTTAGTCACCAAGAGATTTAAACCAGAGGGATGTTTCTCCTGACATTTTGGGGGTTATCAGTGCCTTGTCTGCATCAGGCATATTTAAAAACTATTATTTTTAAATGCAACTATTTTGGAATTTTCTCACTTGGAAGCAATTTTCAGCTGCAAGTCAAAGGATTAAAGGAAAAACAAAAACAAGTTAGTCCACAGCAGGATACATTGTATATGCTGCTTTCTAAAAAAGAAAATTTTTAGGAAAACAGGAGAATGTATGCTAAGGGCAGAACTTAAATTCAAAGCCTTCGTTTAGCAGCTGTCTTCAGAAGGAAAGAGGACTGGATCCTGTTCAAATCAAGCATCAGGTTTCCAGGGAGAGCAGATGAGAAATTAGAAATTGTGCAGGAAACAGCAGAGATGGTGGTTAAAAGGTTATAGCCTTTTAAAATTGGCTAGGACTCTTTGCTCAGATAACAGACCCAAGAGCCTGAGGTCTTAATTCAGGCACAAGGATGGGGGAGGAAAAGAGAGGCTCGCAGGAAAGATGAAACTACTTAGATTGTCCAAAATCTACTCTAGGTAAAAGATTGGAAGTCAGGGAAAAAAAAGTGTGTCTGTAAAGCAGTTGGGGGTTACCCGGAGAGTTCTTGGGTGGGGAGCCCCTTGGCCCCGTTTGAATATTAGGGACTCAAGCTCAGGGGATCTTGCTGCAGCCTGGGACCTCTGGGTAAGGAGGGTCTTTTCTTCCCAAGGTCAGGCCTGACACAGATATCCTACTTGATCAAAGGAGAGGGGAGTCAGGGTCACTGGGTCTCTTCTCAGCTAGACCTCAACTTGGCCCCATCCTTGCTGGGCCTGCACTGTCCAGTTTCAGCAAGAATTCTGCTAAGTCACTTTGTCAAGAATCCCTCCACCCCTGACATCTGGTCACCTGTATCTGATCAAATTCCTCATCCTCCACCCTGGATGTCTGGTCCCTCTGGCCTGCCTTCAGGAAGAATCCTGCTGAGCTGGTTTAACAAGAATCCCCCACCTGTCTCCTCTTCTTTAGTCATCCACTGGCCCCCTCACTCTGGGCTTGTCTAAACCCCAGCATCCTCTTTTTCGTGAAAACTTGGTATCTTGTGCCGCAGTGACCCCAGCTAAGACAGCATCCTGTAGTCCATGGCCCCAACCTCTACACATCTGAGCATGCCTGACCATTCAGTCTTCAGGTTTCTATTGTCCTTATTTGTTTGCTTGCTTGTTTCTATTGCAACCTGTTAGATTCTGGCCTCTATCATCAGATGACAAAATATAGACTGTGAGCAGGAATATTTCTCCCTTGGAACCATGAGCTCATCTGACCTGTACTACATTCTGCAAACATCTGTGGCTCTCTCATGACACTGTTACATCATCTTTTGACCAAAAAATCAAAACTAATGTGACATTGGGGAGTACTCTCTCGTTACCTAGTGTGACATCCATCATGGAGTCAGTCTTCTTCTGCCAATTCAAGGCAAATGCATTACATGCTTTTTAAAACTGTCTGATGTGCAGTAGTTAATAAAACCTACCCGGGTCTTTATTCCATTGGATCTTTATGGGATCTTTTCAAGGTCATATCACTGCTTCTTAAACCTCCCAGCTATCAGCATGATCTCTTGAAGAACAGTTCAGCTGCCCTGGACTCTCCTCCCCCAAGCCCTGGAGGGCAGTCCTTCTTCCCAAAACAGGCCAAGGCCCCTGAGCTATGTCCTTCACTGCCCCCAAGCTTCTAGAGGGTATAAATTGACAGTGGGTGTAAATCCCCCAAATAGTGTAGAATTAGCAGATTGAGTATTTTGCTTTGAAGGCATTTGCAACTCAGCAGATGCAGGAAGGGTTCTTTGACTCCCACTTTCTACCAAAAAGCAATTCATGAATTGTCCCTGGAGAAGTGTGTCCTCCCTGGACCAGGAAGAACTGAACTTTCTTGTTCTGCCAGAATGGATCTGGCAACCTACTAAAATAACCTCAACTTCCACTGATCGCCCCCCGCCCCCCACGTCTCCCAGTCCCTGTCCCACAATTTACTACACCTCAACCAAGACTCTTCAGCTCGTCACATCCCCAGGATTTATCATTGTCTGTGTAAAAGGCACAGAAGGATTGGGGTCTGCTGCTTCCTGCTCTTATGCCCTCACCCAGCCTGCCTGCTCTCCTCTGGACCAGCTGCCTTCCCCTCCCTACCCCTGATCACCTGGCAAACCCACCCTATTGCTTCAAGACACATCCAGATCCCTCCCCTTCTGGTAATACCCTCCTGGCCCTCCCCATACTCTCTGAAGAAGTACTGTTTCTGTGTTCTAAGCAAAAATTTGAAGAGACCTCTTTAATATTCTTAACAGAAAAATCCATAGCTTCCTTGTATCGAGGAGTCCTCCCATTCAGAATGAGAGCCTCTGATTATAATGATACCTCGATGCATTGTTTCAGTAATAGTCACATCTACGGTAAATCATATTTTCTCAATGCAGTATAAACCGATTCTAAATTAGGACCTAAACCTCATAACTTTGTATCAAGATAATGTAAAGCTTTCAAGGTCTAAATTGTGGGCATTTGAAGTACAAGGAGTGATGCAAATTCGAGGAAAGCATGCTTATGCTGTCTTTTGGGAATCTGCTTTACTTCTCCGTGTCATAATTTTTTGCACAGTCAGACAGCCTGGTAATATTCAGCAATTTGTAGCATAATTTAGTCTCTTCATATTTCAATTGTATTCATCCCGAAGGCTCATTTCCTTGAGTGTCCTCCAGCTGGAACCCAGAATTTTAAATGAAATTTGAGCAAGGCGACTCAAGAGGTACTGAAGAAATAAGTCAATTTCTTTCTTTCTTTTTTTAATGAACAGAGGGCTTCTAGGCAAATTCACAGAATCCAGTTACACAGATATTAGTTGTTACTGATGGTTTGACACTTGGTCGGCCACATGTCATCTATCACACACAGGCTTTGACTTGTGGGCTATGTGGTGCCTAACAATGTGCATTGAGCAGTCTCTTAAAGGATGAAAACACTGACATCTGGTGAATGAGAAAGAGCTCTATATTTCACCAAGGATGTCTCCACAGTGATTCACTGCTGGTAAATGCATAATTTTCGTAATAGTGACATTAAAACTCTGAGCTGCACGCATGCTCAGTCACTCGGTTGTGTCCACCTCTTTGCGCCCCCATGGACTGTAGCCTGTCAGGCTCCTCTGTCCATGGGATTCTCCAGGCAAGGATACTGGAGTGAGTTACCATGCCCTCCTCCAGAGGATCTTCCTAACCCAGGGATCGAACCCACATCACCTGTGGCTCCTGCATTGGTAGGCAGATTCTTTTCCACTGCGCCACCGGGGAAGACAAAAAGCTCCATGCTACCCTGTATGAAATGTTCTGTCATCTATGTCACCTTCAAAGTACTTCATATCCTGAACTTCTATTAAAATAATAATTATTTGCTGTTTATTTATTTTACAACATGCAAGAAATGTTGTGAAAGCATGCCTGTGAGCATTTCTGTGTAGCAAAACTGGCCCCATCCATTGTGACTCTTCCTTTGGAAATGGCTGTAACCGACTTGTTCCATTCTTGGGAGAGGAGGGCCAGGAAGCCAATGTGTCATGATGAGTGTGTTCTTAGTTCATCACAAAAGATAAGAGGCTGAAATATAAAGTAGGTCCCTAAAGGCTTAAGTTGATTCTAGGATGACAGGTCTATTACACCAGCGCAGTTAGACAAACAATATAAAACATCGAACAGGAGGGAGAGTGTCCCCGGAAGCACAGACTAAGGCTTCCATGTTTGGTTAACTCTTCTCAGTTACTGGAGGAGGATGCGCCCATGTTTCAGCTCATCTGACTTAAGGTGAATGAGGATGAGTTGGGAAAGAGGAAAAATATGATCATGATTGAAATTTTGAAATAGTAAGGTGCTAGACATACAGGCAGAGTTTTAAAAAATGAGAATGTCAAAGCTGCAAGTGAAATTAGAAGTAATCTTATTTCACTTTCTATTTCAGAGTTGAAGGAATTGCAACCAGAAGAGTCAAATTGCTTCTTTACTGCCCTGCAGTTAGCTAAATTCAGAAATGGTACAAATACTTTCTTGCACTAGTGCAGTGCTTTTTTTATGGCAGCAAGGCTCCACCTGCAAATATCCATGTGAGTAGAAACAACCTGGAGAAAAAAGAATAGGAAAACAACACCTAGCTACTTATGAAGTAGGAGGCATTTAATAATGAGTCCACTAGAGAAATCAGTAGCTGTGAATAATAGAAGTCATCATGCATAGCTAATCTGACAGATTTCCAGAGGGGAAAGTTTTTAGGAAACCACTGTGTGGCTTTGTTTTGTACTCACTTACTCAACCCAGGTGGACTGAATTTGTTCTGTAAAACAAGAGGACAAACAAAGATGAATCACTTCACGATGGGTCAAACTCTTGGCACCTTTCATGGACTACAGATTTCCCCACCCCCAATCACATGAGGCTTGTCACAACATTCTACATCATCCACATTCATAGAGGCATCCACATTCTACATCATCAGAGGAAGATGACTGTGTGTATATGAGTGCTCAAAGCACCCTGGCTGCTATAAAGTCATTCAGTTAACACTTGGCTCTGACTTCCAAGAAAGCCATGTTGTCCCCTCTGCCTTTGTCATCTGCTGTCTGCTGTTGTGTTCGGATGCCTGGGCTGGAAGCCTCAAGGAGTACCAGTGCTGTCAGCAGGTTCTAAAGTGCCCCGAGGGATATCAAGAGCATCCATGGAAAGACTCCAGGTGGCCCTGCACCCTCCCAGACAAGCTGCTCAAGTTGCTCTGGGTGTCCGCTCCTGCCTGGCACACAGTGCGTCTGTGTAGGTCTGTCCGTCTGTCCTTGGCACAGCCGTGCCCACCATGCTGGGTGTGAAAGCCGAGCTCAGGGCTTTTGATAGAAATTAAAGCTGTGTCTTGAGCTGTTTGGGCTGCAGTAACAAAGTACCATCCACGGGTGCCTTTCAAACAATAGACACTGGCTCCTCCTGTTCGGGAGGCTGGATGCCCAAGATCAGGCAGATGCCAGGGCCGGTGAGAGCTGTGTTCTCACTGTGTCCCCATGGACTGGAAAGTTCCTGACAACTGGAAGAAATTCCCTTTTCATGTATGTGTCTGAGCTCAGATGTAACCCCGTGAGTCTTAGTAAGAATCATTAAGTTAACTGACCATCATAGGGGGACACAAAAGGTAGCACACACCAAATCCTTAATCAAGGATGGGAGGAGATGGAGATGGCGCTGGAGGTAGACATGGTGATGGGAGATCGTCTCGCTCACAGCTTCCCTTTGTGGCAACCTTTAAATTCAAGTCCCTGTGACCTCTTGCCCTTTGACTTCAGCATCTTTCCAGTGTGTTTGTACTCAGGACCCTCTATTCTCACAGAGCAAATTCTGAGTACTAGGGACAAAACCAGACACTTGAAAATATGGGGAAATATCATCCAATGCAAAGAAAAAAATACTCGAAGCTTCAGAGGTGGAAATAAGCTTGATGTCCTCTCAAAATATGAGAGCAGAAAAAGAGGAGAAATCATAGAAGCACGTGGGAGCCTGATCTTGTTGGGTGCCTTGGGCTATGGAAAGGAGTTTGTATTTTATTCTTCGTGTGTGTGAAACCATGAAGGAAGTGTACTTGGGAAGGAGCCTACTCTGGCTCAGGTTTTCAAAGAACTCTCTGGTGGCCTCGTGGAAAACGTGGTCAGGGGAAAGCTATAGTCCCAGCAAGAGGTCGGATTTCACCCGCCCCCCATCAGGGCAAAGCCGCAGATTTACTGTAGTCGCTGTGCATCCTCAACCACTTAGCCTGTGGAAAACCGCTCACATTTGACACATTTCCTAGCTTCTTCAGGCATCACTGATGCCTTGTTTGAGAGCCAGGTGTTGCCCTGGATGCCTTGTGTTCCAACTGCTCAATTCAACATGTACAGGGGGTGTTAGAACACAAGCTCCCGGACAGCAGGGCTGGGGTTCAAGCGCAGAGGCAGAGCTGAAGACGGGGCCCGGGGTCTGGACGGGGTGGTGGGAGGACATGTGGCTCCCCTGATCTCATCTCCTGAGCTCCCGGGCTGTTGCCTCTCCTGCATTCGCTTCCTCCACCACGAGCAGCTTAACATCCCAGCTTCCAGCAAAGGGCCTGGCTTGAAGCGTGGCTTCTCAATTGCTGCCCTAGCTGTTCCCAGTACGGTACATGCCTTCCTTCAGAACCCTGATCATCATGAGCAGAGTGGAGTTTGCTGCCAGTTAAAATTTCATATGTCCAGGCATTAAACCCATTTTGTTTTTAAAATGTGTGTGCAAATGCTGCTCTCCTCTCTCTTTCATTTGATTTTGATGTAAATTTTTGTTGCATCCTGAGGCTCTGTTAAGCCTGTCCTGTGAAATTCTCATCATCGTTCCCACCTCCTCACTCAGTCTAGCAGGTGTGGTCCACTCACATCTGTTAAGAGCCTGAATGATGACTTCTGACCTAGCTATTATCCAAGGCATTGACAGGACCCATGGGAACCCTGGGTTTCCTGAATGTTGTCAGTTACTCACTTTGTCATGTCAGGCTCTTTATGACTCTGTGAACTGCATGTCGCCAGGCTTCCCTGTCCTCCACTATCTACCAGAGTTTGCTCAAACTGATGTCCATTGAGTCGATGACGCCACCCAACCATCTCATCCTCTGTCACTCTCTTCTCTTCTTGCATTCAATCTTTCCCAGAATCAGGGTCTTTTCCAATGAGTCATTTCTTCACATCAGGTGGCCAAAGTATTGGAGCTTCAGCTTCAGCATTCCAATGAATATTCAGGACTGATTTCCTTTAGGATGGACTGGTTGGATCTTCTTGCAGTACAAGGGACTCTCAGGAGTCTTCTCCAGCACCACAGTTCAAAAGCCTCAATTCCTGGGTGCTCAGCCTTCTTTAGGGCCAACTCTCACATCTGTACATGACTACTCGAAATACCATAGCTCTGACTACACACATCTTTGTCAGCAAAGTGACGTCTCTGCTTTTTAAAACGTTGTCTAGGTTTGTCAGAGCTTTCCTGAATGCTCACATCTCCAAAAGTTCATGGTGAAATCTAATCCCCAATGTGATGGTGTCAGATGGGGAGCCTTTTGGGGGGGTGATGAGGTGGAGCCCCCAGCATGGGATTAGCGTCCTTGTAAAGGAGGCCCCAGAGAGCTCCAGCCCCTTCTTCCAGGTGAGGACACAGAGAGAAGATACTATATGAATCAGGAAGCAGATCCTCAGCAGACACTGAGTCTACTGGACCCTTGATCTGAGAAGTAAACATCTGTTGTTGATAAGCCATCTGGTCATGGTAGTTGGTCATTGCAGCCTGAAGGGGCAAGGACAAAACTGAAACATGCTTTGTGCCCAAGGAGGCAGAGTTCTGGCCTGGGGCACTGTGCCCTTCTCCCCCAGGCTCAGGAGCAGCAGTGTCAGTGGAGTTGGGGCTGCACCAGCTTAGAGGGTGGGATGTTCAGGGCAGGACAGGTAAGGCAGTACCCTATGACTGCCTCAACATGACAGCCCTTCTCCAGCTATCCTGGTGTGAAGGAGGAAAGAGGGGTATCACTCAGGTGTTCTTGTTGGACCTTCTTGTTTAGAAACTTGGCAATGATGTGGCTAGCACAGCAGAAGATTTCAGATTCTGAAACCTGAGGATTTTCAGCTCCCGTTCTTGCCAAGGACAGGAAGGTGACAGACCCTTTACGCCCTCTTGCAATGAGCTGGGTTTGTGGAGCACGGAACGGGTATGGGTGGCCTTTCCCAGTGATCCTTGAAGACCCCTCTGCTATTTTCCTCCTAACACACTGCCTCATTTCAATCTCCTTCTGTTCGTGGTCTCATATAGCACCCTTCTTTCTCTGGATTATGAGGTTGGCAAATGCCAATAGAGAACTGCCACCATTTTCTGTCTTACAAATCCATCGATAAAGATTGCTCACCCTCGCTACCCTCAGTCCCCTTAACAGATTGCCCCGAGCCCTGGATGCTGTCAAGGAGACCCACCTGAGTCCGAAATCCTTAGCAAGAGGGCTGCCTTCTTGCTTTGGGATGTAAACTTGCACGCATATAAACAATCACTCTGTCCGTTCTCCGGAGGAAGGTTACTATATTTCACAAGCTGTTAAAAACCCCAGGTGTCAAAGGCATGCTTTATAGCATCAGCTGAGGCAAACAGATCACTGTCAGGCTTACTGCAATAACCCCTCTTTATGAGTGATGGATTTTATTTCCAAGTTTATGACAAATATCTGAAACCTCAGGTATCATGTTGTAATCACATTTTATGGACTTTGGTCTTCTCCTGTTCTCCAGAGGGTCACGCACACCTATGCCTGGGATTTAGAGAGGCTGAGACTCAGACCAGGGTGCCCTGGGAAGCCTTGAGCATATCACTCAAGGTCTCTGCTTTGCATCTTTATAAAACCTCCCTTGTATGGATGCAATGAGAATTGATTGAGCATTAATGCTAATGTTCTTTGAAGACGTGGCCGTCATTTCAGCAGCTTTGTGAGTTTGGGTCCTTTTTACTGATTTTCGCTGATTGCTCCTTTCTTTATTTTATTAATTCATGAAAATTAACCCCAACATGAGACTGTTCCTGTTACACTTGCTGGTTTGTAGTATGGTGTCTGTTTGGAAGCTGATGGAACAGGGTGCTAGCGTCACACATGTGGGCTGCACTGCCCCTCTTCATTCTCTGCTCCTGGAGGGTGAGAGCTCTGTCTGCACCCAGCTGTTTGGAACAGACCCTGAAAAATGGTGGGTCTCAGAAGTGCCGATCAACGCATGTGCCCAGGCAGTTATGCTTGAGCACAACCTGGGTTGTCGAGGAGTTGGTCCGTCTCCATCAGGATGTATTGAAAGACGGTCCAGCTGGCTGTGAAATCAATCACGCTGCATCTCTGAGTGGAGAGATGTCCACTCTGGGGATGGTCTGTCTGGTGGGATGGCTCAGGGGTCAGAGCACAGTTCAGTGCACTGTGGCTTCTCCCCCACTCTCCCTCTGGAAGGGCAGGCAGCGCTGAGCCCACCAGACAGTCACAGATGCCCCTCAGATGTTCCACATTGAGCCTCGGAGGATGGGAGACCTCGGTTCTCTGTGTCCACAGCAACACAGGGATGAGTCAGGCACAAGGGCAAGTTCATCAGGTTTCTAGAAAATGTGCCAACAGCCCTGGAATCCAGTTCCACCCATGCACCTGTTTGCTGCCTTGAGTAAATTCTACAAATCGCCTTACCTCCCTGTCCTCACCAGTGGAACAGAGGAAAATAACCTCTCCCAACTTTGATGTGAGGATGGAATGCACTCACATTCCTAATCAAGTGTTGTTAAGAAAAGGCTGGTGAAAAGTTAATTGTTTCAAAGCTGAACCATCTAACGTGACAAAGGGTATTTAAAAGGCACAGACATCACCCAAAGGCAAGTAAATTATTAAACTAGATTTCCATGTGTCTCCAAAAACAATGTCTCAGGAAAATACCAGCACAGCTATTCGCTGCAACCACCTCTTCACTCAGCTCACAGCTTTCTGACTCCATTCCAGAAAAAGCACTCCCCCACCTCGCTGTCGGCACCCTGCGTTCCACACCGTTTGCTTCTGAATTTGATATCTACAGTGTACCTTTAAGTGGGGCAATATGACAACCAAGAGAAGCCATGATGACAAATCGCTGCTCCTACATCTCTCACACATTCAAAGGTATACCTCGTTTTGTTGAACGCATTCCAATAGCAAAACTCAAATGAATTTTCAGTGTTTAATCTGGAACCTGCAGCCATTGTAAAACCTGTCATCATTGCTAAAATTAAAAGTGTTACATAGTCAGACATGAGGTAATAAAGGCATCAGGATACGGATAAAATGTCTACGAAAAATGAAAACTCACCTCAGCTATTTAATTCCTATTACATTTTGGCCGTGCGGTAGGAATGGAATTTTTAAAAGCCTAAAACATTTTCATTCTATTTGGCTCGAGCTCTTCTCCTGTGGATGTTATACCAACCGAGCTATATTATTTATTTGCCGAGTTTCTGCTCTCTATATAGATTCTACTAACTTGAATGTACACATTGTCACTGTGAGTCAATTAATTGCTTAAGCCTCGTTATTTGTATCCAACAAGTGAACTAAAAAGATTTAAAATGTGGTTCTAGCTTACTAGGAGCTCAACAGTATATTCAGGGAATGAAACAAGCCCATGATTAATAATAAACGGACAGCAATATGCTTACTGGCAATTTAGGTTCACAAATAAAATAAAGTGCTGATGGTGCCAGCCAGACTACTGTCAACTGGAAATTCATTTAACAAAATCCAAAGGGTGATACGTTAAGAATGAAATGAGCCGAGTTCAATCACAGTAAGCTTGCACTGCTGGGGTTGATGCTCCTATTCAAGGAAGGAAGGGCCGGAGTGAAGCCCGAGGCGATGATATGAACTCAAAGCAGGACAGTCATAAGCCCGCCGCCCTCTACATGTCATCCCACTAGGAACCCCTGACCCCAACTCCCTGACTCCTGGAACATGACCATGAGATCATGGGAAATAGTTACTGGTCTCTGCCCCTTCCCCCACCCTCGCCAGCTCCTGACACAGGACTCATGAAACCTTTGGAATCCCTGGATGATGGGGTATCTTTTCTTCTAATGAGGTAACTCTGGGTGGGCTCCTGGATGAAGGCTGGTCCCCAGGAAGATCCAACTGTGATTAGAAGCTTGGAAGTTTCAGCCCCACCTCCATTCTCTCGATAAAGGACAAGGGTTAAAAAATGGAGTTAAAGGTAGATCATGCCCACATGACGAAATCTCCATAAAATCCCATAAGTACAGGTTTCGAGAGTGTCTGGGGTGGGTGAACATGTGGAAGTGCTGGGAGGGTGGCGCCCCCAAAAGCATAGGAGCCCTGCCCTGCCCTGCACCCTCCCCAGGCACCTCTTCCCTCTGGATGTTTATCCAAATCTTTGTCCATGTTCTTTCATGAACTAGTGAACACGGGTATTTCCCTCAGTACCCTGAGCCACTCCTGCAGATTAATCACATCCAGGGAGGCTGTTGTTAGCACCTCCGATCTACAGCCAGTTGGTCAGAAGGACAATTTGGCCTTGCAATTAGCATCTAAATAGTGTGAGTGTGTGTGTGTGTGTGTGTGTGTGTGTGGTGGGGATGGGTTTTCTGTGGGGCTGAGCCCTAATCTGGAGACCTGACACTATCTCCAGATCAACAGTATCAGACTGGGTAGATTGTAGGACACCCATCTGGTGTGGAGGGAAGCCTTCACACACATCTTTGATGACCAGAAACATCAGAAGTGAAGTGTTGTGAGTGTTTCGTGTGAAGAATAAAGGAGCCTCACGGGAAAGAAAGACAGGTAGGAAGAGCCTAATTTTCCCTCCATGGGAAGGAAAAAGCTGCTGGGCAACTCAGCCTTGGTTTCCTGATGCTAATTTCATAAAATATCCTTTCACCCAAGCTTACTGAAGAAGAGAATTCACCATGAGGAAGAAATTGGTGTTGAATTGCAGAAAATCAAAGAAAGCAAGCTCCATCTCAATGCTCTCTTTTGAGGTTCACAGAAGGCTCCGGGGCCTGGGATGGCTTCACACCCAAGTCTAGGAAACTTACCCTATGGACTCTAACATGGATCTTTTCTTCTGTCTTTTTGCCTCTGTGTACATATCATTTTCTGCCCCAAGACTTCTCCATCCACCATCCTGCATATGAACAATCCCCCCCCTCCATGTCCCATTTTCCCCAACAATGTCAGCCTGGACATCACACTCTCATGCTATCTTCTCTCGGCCCTTCAGCCCACGTGAGAGCTCCTGCTGACAAGCTGAGGGACCCGGTTCCTGCGAGTGTGGTCTGGGAGCTTGTTAGAGCCCCATCCCAGACTGTCTGAGTCAGAATCTGCATTCCAACCAAAACCCCTGGGGGTTTCTGTGCACAGCAAGGGTTGAGAGGCAGTGGTTTCGAACCCTGAACCCCTTCCTCACAGCACCTGTAGTTATCACCCACCAAGGCCTGTCTGCCTCTCCCTGGCACGCTCAGAGCAGTGGTTGCTTCCCTGGTGGCGTCTCACTCCCCCTTGGACAGCGAGTTCTATGCAGGAAGGAACCTATTTGCCCTTGGTGCCTTGGAAGTATGTGCCTGATGCCTGGGTGAGAGTGCTGTGCAGTAAATGAATGAATGAATGAGTGAAAAGCACTGGGGAAACATCCTATCCCTCTACTGCTAGAGCTGTGGCCCCCTGTGAGGGTGAGCATGACATCGCAGGCAAAACAAGAAACAGCTAAAACAAAACCCACCAGAGGGACAGATGACCACAGGAGCTAGAGAAGTGCAGCAGTCCGCCAGGTCCTCAGTCAAAGGAAGGGACTGACAGTCTTAGGACAGCAAGCACCCAGGTCCTTGGTGGTTTCCCAACCAAATAAAAGTTATGCCTCAAATTACTTGCCAAATTAGATTGAAGACAGCCGTCTCTCTGCTTATCCCTGGAGCTCACCTCCAGGCATTTTTTTTTTCATTTCATCAAAATACTAATGCTAGGGGTGCCCTTTCAGTAAGAGAAAGCTTTCTCTTCCCTGCTTGAGGAATTCAGAGGCTGTTTATACTTAATGCCTTGGACCATCCAAATAGAAGCAAGGTTTGTTTGATCAAGTAGTTCACAGTGATGCTGCAAGAGACAACAGGATAATCAATAAGGGTGCAATCTCTTAAAAGAAATCAATGTTTGTGCCATTGGCTTGTTAATGAATGCTTCATCTCAAAGGCAAAATCAGGAAAAGAAAGACCAAAGTGCTGGTTGGAAATACATACTTGGGAGCACCAGGATGAATGAAATAAGAAAGTAAATAAAGGTACCTTCTTGGGCTATGCATGTGTGTGTGCATGCTCAGTTGCTAGTGAGTGAAGTCGTTCAGTAGTGTCCAACTCTTTGTGATCCCATGGACTGATTATAGCCTACCAGGCTCCTCTGTCCATGGGACTTCCCAGGCCAGAATACTGGAGTGGGTCACCATTTCCTTCTCCAGAGGATCTTCCTAGCCCAGGAATCAAACCTGTGTCTCCTGTATTGGCAGGTGGATTACTTACCACTGAGCCACTTGGGAAGCCCACCTTCTTGGGCTGTAACTAAACCAAAACATTGTTTTCAAAAAAAGACCAATTATTATGTGATTGAAACAACATGGGGGATGTGCTCTGAAACTGAAAACTATTACTGATTAAGCATGATCCTATTTGTGTGTGTGTGTGTGTGTGTGTGTGTGTGTGTGTTTTACATTTTAGAGGTGTTAACTATGAAAAAAAAAATCTACTATAATCTAGTTTTAAGCTAGAAATTGAACCCACAGTTTGCTAAACAAATTCCCGACCACTTGGGGATATTTCACTGTCTAGATAGCTAATAGTTGAGAATCTTCTGAGAGCTGCTCAGAAGTCCTCTCTCTTCACCTCTGAAATCTATGAGGAGATCTCATAGTCTACTATTTCTATCTTTGTTCAGTCCTCTCAGCATCATGATAGCTCTTGAGGGCATGGCCAGATCACATCTGCTCATGGGTATTTGGTTAAATGAAATCATAATCTTCTAAAAAGCAAATACTGAAAACTTGCCATTGAAATCAGACCTTTTTGGTTTCCTCTGACTTAGCAGAGATGAGTTTTCATCCTTAGTCGCATGCTGAGCCTCTGACACTAAGGGTGCACATGGTATGGAGAGCTGGGGTGGGGGTGCAGTGGCGATGGGGACCTTCATGTGGTCACCACAGAAAAGCTTTAAAGTTTATTTTTGCAGCTTTCTGAGTTAGAGTCCTATGGTGCCATCATGAAAGAGGAAATTCTATTCTTTCCATTACATTTAAAAAAAATTGTAAAAGTACTAAACTGCAGCTCTCTTTTTAAAGTAAATATGGACAGCAGTCAGACAAGTGTACGTTGAGATGGATTGCAACCAGGAAAGATCACCAGGGAGAAATTTTTGTAAAGATACGTGCCATAAACACATGCCCTTTTGTTCAGTGAGATACTGAGATGCCGGAAGCAACAGTTTTAGAGCTTTTTCTTTGTTCAAAATCCTATCAGAAATTTGGCAAGAAAAACTAGCAAGGAATTCAATCCTATTTTTCTTAAGATTCGCATATGCCATCAATTTGGGCCTGAAGTGATGCTCACCCCTGGGTTGTCCCCTCAAAGTAGCGTTTTATTAAAAGGACACATTTGTACACCCTTGCATATGTGTTCTGTCACTGAGTCCTATCCAACTCTGTGACACTATGGACTGTAGCCTGCAAGGTTCCTCTGTCCTTGGGATTTTTCAGGCAAGAATGCTGGAGTGCATTGCCATTTCCTCTTCCAGGGGATCTTCCTGACCCAGGAATTGAACCCACATCTCCTGCATCTACAGGCAGATCCTTTACCACTGAGCCACCTGAGAAGCAGACACACAAACACATGTTAGACCAAAAAGGCAGCCACAGAGAATCCATCTTCCTTCCCTGGGGAGAAGAAAGCCTGCTAATAAGGGACTCTGGTGGTAGAATTATAACCTCTTTTCAGAAGTATTGGACTGAGAAATAAAGATCTATTAGGAAAGAAACCAGTGAGTCTTATTAGGGATTACTCTGTGTGGTATTTGGCCTCACCAGCATTTTAGTCTGTTTGTAAACAGTATAATGTGATGTAGCTTTTTTTGCCAAAGGATGCCAAAGGATGTATTACTTTACATCTGAAAGTAATAAAACACATTTTTTCTTTGCTAAGCTGAGGCAAACACCCTATTTTACTTTTTTATATTTTTAAGGTCAGTATAAGTGTCATCTATTGATTGTGGCTTAAGGCAGCAGTTTGAAAGTTCTAGCCTGTTCATGAAATGATGAGAGAGCAAAACGAGACAACTTGCAATGTCTATGTCCAGTCGACTTCCTAAATTATCCAGAGACTTAAGTCTGTGCTCATAAAGTGATTACTTGGTACATGAGCATGGGTGTTTGCAAGTAAACCTTCAAGATTGTGCCATTAAGAGGCAAAGTCTCACTGCTGAAAGAACACAGGGTTCAGAGTTGGAGCCCAGTTTCTTCACTCCTGGGTCACCTACTTGGGAGAGGCCAAACCAAGGATCACTGTGAACGGTTGACCAGCATCCTCTGTGTGCCTGTGGGATGTGATTACACCATTTCCCTCCAGGAAGCAGAGCATAACCATTCTATAGCCCCAGTCCTTAAAAATCACAAAAAGACTTTCTAGTCTGAGTGACTAAACTGATAACTTCATTCAATCAATAGATATTGACTACAGTACATACAGCATATATACTCAGATAACATATGAGAGAAATGCTTTTATTTGCAAAACTCCAAGCTCCCAACCCAGGCTCAGCTGTGTGGCCATGGTTAACATTGTCACAAGCTTACAGTGGAATTTGGTTTGGAAATTCTTACAGTATAATCAGGAATATACAACCATTCTGCAAACCCCTCGCCATGTGACCTTGCGTGACTGGTGAGGAGATGGTAGTATAGTGTCTTGGATGCTATGTAATTCTCTTTAATTCCTGTCAGCATACAGAGGTGACATATCATAATTCATTTATTTAGTGGGTAAAAGAGAGCAAGAACAAGAAAAAAGTAAAAACAAAAGCACATTAATTAAAAAATGAGTTTATTTTTATATATACACTAGTTTATTTGTATATATAAAACATATCATTAATATATTAATTGCTTAGGAAAAAGAGAAATCTATATATGCATAGGAATGAAGACCATCATTGTGAAGAATGTCAATACTATATTATAAGTTGCTTCCTTTTTAATCAAAAGTTTATAGTAAAATATTTGAATCATTAAAATGTTATTGAAGTGGAATCAGAAAAGAATGTTAGATTTTAAGCATTGACTGAAATCTCAGAAACAAGATACAAATGACTCAAATTGCAAAAATTCTTTAAAGGCAATCATTATAGAAATGTTCATATTTTCATTAACCAATAATTTGAAAAAGTTATTTAGCTTGATAAAGCTTCTTACATCTTTCTTGAGAAATGATTTGCTCAACAAATCCAGAAGATAACACTGTAGTTTTTTAGAAAGTCAGGAAAATTCAACACGAATTCAAAGAAAAAAAATGGAAGAAGCTATTGAATGTCTTTAGGTAGCAATACTTAAAATCAGTTGTGAGTTCTTCAGAAAAACATTCTTGAAGAACACGGATTTTATGCACAAGATTAGAATTGGACAGTGCAGTCCACTCTGAGTACTGAAATGGTCTCCTCTTGGGCACGCCTGTGATCTGGGATTGTTTTCTCAGAATAACAGGAAAGGGAGGAGAGTTGAGCTGAAAAACCCATCTGGTTCTAATTCAACACTCCCAGTAGACTCTTATGCACCAGATCCAAAGAACGAAAGCCAAATTAAAATGGTACTAATTTGAGGGAACCAGTGGAATGGACCCCACTTCCTGTCGTAACGAACGTCCTGTGGTGAAAGGTCTGGCTAGGGTGCCAGTCCAAGGAAGGAGAGACTGTCCTTTGAATGTTCCAGTTTGCCTGAGAATTAGAGCATATCATTCATGACATCTTGTCAAACTTAGATCTAAGCTGGAGTAAATAAAATCCTCGCTGGATGCGGCCATGGGTCTGCCATGCTCCTGGCCAGATGCTCTCCCATCCAGGCCTGAGAACCCACAAGGCTGCCCCTGTGCCTGAGCCGTGTCCTCACTTTACTGGGGTTCGGGGTAAACAAGACTAACCCATAAACATATCAGAAGGTTAAGATTTCTGGTTGTGAATGCTTTCCTCCCTCCACTCAGATGCTGGCTTAGGCAGCACTCCACAGGGCCACCTGGTGAGGGAAGAGATGCAGTTCTACAGGACAGCTTCTAAGCTTTTGAGCCTAACATAATCTGCTTAGTGTCTTGGCCGATGTATGGGATTTCAAAAGACACATGTTCCCACCTGACATATAGAGTGTGCCTATGTATCTATGTGTCATGAGGATTATGTACACTTATTCTCTACTGAATCTTCATGGATTTGTACAGAAACAGAGAACAGTCAAGATTTAACGTAAGCAAGAAAGGAAACTTGAAATATTGGGGGGGGGGGGCGGAAATGACAAAACTTGCGTTACATTAGCACAAAAGAGTATTGAATTTCTTTTCTGCCCATTTAAAGGGCAAAGTAAAGGTACTTGACCTGGAGCTCTTCAGTGAACTGTGGAGTAAATTATGCTTTATCATTGGCAAATGAATGTTTAGACTCTATGTTTGAAGAGCATAAACATGTATGGGAGAGCAAAGACAACCATGAACAGAGCCAACTACAGACTGGCCCTCTGGGGGTCAGTTCATTTGATGCCACTTCCTACACAACCATATTGGGAAGTCTCAGTTCTGACATGGGCCATTGTTAATGAAGTTGAAATGCTGCCATCCAGAACACAGGATCCAAACAGAACTGACACAGCAAGGCGCAATTAAAACCCAACTTCCCCATTACTGTTTGAGTTTTACTGTCACTTAAGATAATATTCAAACATTATTCTGATTGTAAGAAGACATGATTTACTACAGGAAAATGTGAAAAGAAAGAAAATGGTACCAAAATGAAAAAACATATGCATAATTTTTTTTTACTAGAACTACTGTTCATGTTTAAATATAGTTCTTTCAATTCTTATATGTATTTCTAAAAATATATAGATATATACATGGTTATACTTTTTAAAAAATTTTATCTGTACAAAATCACAGTTTGGTTTTCTACTTTATTTTTACTTAATGATATATTGCCAATTTCCCTGTAAATTTGGTTTAAAACAATGGCTATATAATATACCATTATTTGATCACTATTGCACTCTAAATTCCTCAGCAAACCCACTGTTTTAAAACATATACACTGTTTAATTTTTGTCACTATAAATTATCCTACAATGAATATCTCTTTAAATACAGATGTGGGTATAAAAGTATATATAGGTGTAGATAGATATGGGTATAGCTAAAGATATGGACGTAGATATGTAGATATATGATCCATGGTAAACGTCAGAAAGAAAACCTGGTAGAAATGAGCTATGGAAAGTTGTAACAGTTTGGTATTTGAATGACATGCACATGTGCAGTGAGAGTTTGATTAGAGATGATGGATAGTGTAAGAGAAATAGTTGCAAGAGCACTCAGAGAAAATACAATCCTCTCTCTGACTTTGCTGAGACCCTGCTCTGGAGTTATCTGACTCCATTTGTTGCCAAGACAGGAACATTAACACGAGGATAGCTGCCTGGACAAATACTTTTTGACAATAAAGTGAAACATCGGTGATCAAGTTTCAGAAATTAACCCAGGGATTAGAAGTATTTCCACATGAATTTAAAAAGTCAGTAAGAATGCAAAAATATCAATACAATTGAGTTTACTTGTCCTTCTTAGTCAACATGTTGAGTTGGTGCCACTTTGGTATTTATAAAATATAATATAGACATATTCCAATTTCCTTCAAAAAAAGTTGTACACAAATTCCCCAGTGTATAAAACCTTATTTTTATTGTCAAATGACACTATAATTTTGCATTGTCCTGTTTTTAATTTGTGCCAAATGAAATTATTTTTTGCTTTTCCTTCTGAGTCATTCTTAAATTTGCACAAAAGATTGAATGGTTCTGCATTAAGATAGACTCTGTTCCCACTTCAAATTTTATAATGTAGGATGCTTGTGTACATTTAGCATAAAACATGAGTAAACTACAGAATTCTATCTTCTGTGTGTACAAATATGTTTTTATAACACAAGGAATGTCATCTGAAGTAGCATCCTTAGTATAAAAATGTGTTATAATGATTTCTTGCATTTACATAATATTTGCATGAGATAGTGCTAAATACCATATTTCATTTTTTTCTTTCTAAAATTCACATAACAAATAATCCCATTTTCCAAAAGAGCTGCATATTTCTTTCACCTGTAAAGCAGTACTCATCTTTTAAAGTATTGAACTTTAGTTGATAGAAAAGTCAAATTACTCTTACTTTAATAAAAGTTTAAAAAATATAAGAAAAACCATTCCTTTTTCTTTTTAAATTATGAAAATATGATAACACATTTATAGGAGACCTGGAAAATACAGAACAGAGTTACCTATAGTTTCACTATATTTCAATTATTTTTTTAAGTAGTTAAATTAAAAATTTTAATTGGAGCTTCAATATCAAACACTCAAAAATTAATAGAATGAATATACAGAGACATAGAAGGATATAGTAGACCTGAAAAACACTATGAACCCATTCAACATAATTAGGACTTATGCAATTTTCACACAACAGTAGGATACAAATGCTATTCAAGTTCCCATAGACTATAAACTAGAAGACCCTGGAACATATCCAGGGACATAAGCCCAGGTGCAAAAATTTTATGGTCTAAAAGTATCGAAATCATACAGAGTCTGTTCTTTTATCACTGGGGAATTATGTTAGAGATCAATATCAACAGATATTTGAAAATAACCCACATATAGAAAAACAATCCCTTACACTCCAAAATAGGCAATGCAGAGATTTTCTCATTTTCTTTTTTTTAATCAGATACATATTTGAAAGCAATTCATCAACTCCAATTTTTTTTTTTTTTTGAAAACTCTTATGATTGTGTAAGGCAATGTTCTCTATGTCGGTAACAAATGGCAGTCATGGAGTTTTGGCAGCAGGCGCTTCACTGTCCACGTGAAATGGATGACTGGTCCCCTTGTAGATTAGCTCAAGTTACACAATGTCACTGCAGAGAACGAGCACAGAATTCATCCTGTGGGCCTGTTCTGCATAAATATTATAAAGTTAAGTGTGGGAGTGAGACTAGACAAGGATTTGAACTGCATGGCTTCAGGAATGGGGTCTTCAGAGAGAAGGGTCTGTGGGGACTGTGATCTTCTCGTCAAGATTCCCAGATTGCAAACCCAGATCTGCTGACGGCTCAGGACAGTTGTTTTCACTGTAGGACCTGGAGATGCTTGGTTTTAGATGTCAGAGTATAGAATAATTTGCCATAGATCTGGGGCAAACCCGCCTTAAACAAGAGAACAGTGTACCTACAGAGACTCACATAGGCACACAATTCACTTGCAATGATTGTGAGGGTTTTTACAGAACGGGGTTAATTGTACTCGGCCAATGATGCCAACATGTGCCTCTAACCACAGGGCGTGGGGCGAGCTTGAGCCCCAGCCTGGCCCTCTCTCCTTGTAGGAACACAGTCCACTCCACTGGGGGCCACCTGCACACAGCGTACGCGGCTCCGGGGAGATGACACTCAAATGCACACATGTATACACACTCACATACACACACACACAGGCAGACACTCAAGTGTACACATGTACACACACACACATACACACACACAGGCACCCCCAGAGAGTCCAAGGCAAGGCTTTTTATTCCACTTACTTCCAGGTCATTAAGGGCACAGTTCTTTTTTACCACCCCGTTTGCCTTTCTTATGAAAATATTTTTAAAGGAAAAGTCAAGATGTATCCTTTTTCTAAGTCTGGTTTTTCAGAAGTCCAGCTCTCTGTTGACTTTAATCAGGGGTCCTTCAGAAATGAACAGAGCAGCCTTGGCACCACTTGCCAGCATGTCCTAGAGGCCCATGTCTAGGCAGAGCAACAGCATTTTCTCCATTGAGAAGGAGAATTCTCTGTGCCCCCAGCATCCATGTGGGAAGAAGAGCATTGAAAGCCACCCATACACCCTCCAGCAGGCTTTTCACATCAGGTTTCCAAAGTACTGGAGCTTCAGCTTCAGCACCAGTCCCTTCAGTGAATATTCAGGACTGATTTCCTTTAGGATGGACTGGTTTGATCTCCTTGCAGTCCGAGGGACCCTCAACAGTTTTCTCCAGTTCCATAGTATACAAGCATCAATTCTTCAGCACTCAGCCTTCTTTATGAACCAGCTCTCACATTGGTATATGACTACTACAAAACCCATAACTTTGACTATATGGAAAATTGGATAATCAAAGTGATGAGATAAGTGAGAAGCTTTAAAAAATCCAAAATGAGATAAAATCCAGAATAAGGGAGAATGGGTAGGGGGACATATTTAAAGCACCAGGGTCTATGAACAGAGTGTCCACTACATTTACTTTAGCCACAGGGTGACATGGACCTAAGACTCTTGAGAGTCCCTTGGACTGCAAGGAGATCCAACCAGTCCATCCTAAAGGAGATCAATTCTGGGTGTTCATTGGAAGGACTGATGCTGAAGCTGAAACTCTAATACTTTGGCCACCTCATGCGAAGAGTTGACTCATTGGAAAAGATCCTGATGCTGGGAGGGATTGGGGACAGAAGAAGGGACGGACAGAGGATTAGATGGCTGGATGACATCACCGACTCAATGGACATGAGTTTGAGTAAACTCTGGGAGCTGGTGGTGGACAGGGAGGCCTGGCGTGCTGTGATTCATGGGGTGGCAAAGAGTCGGACACAACTGAGCTACTGAACTGAACTGAACATGGACCTAAGAGAATATTTTAGAAAACCATCTATTTTTTAGAAGAACAAAAACAGACTTAATTTTATTGATGCTACATTTGTGGCAAGACAACTTTGGGAAAGATGCACGAGGTGACAAAGAGAAAGCCAAAGTACTCATGTTCTAGGTTTCCAGTCTTCTCCCTAGAGAACACTGTCCATGTTGGACAGGGTCAGCTGTTAGGTTGGGGGAGTCAGGGCTCATGTTTCTTATATGTGAGCAGCATGGTGTCCTAATGGTCAGTTGCCAATGGTAACATCCTCCAGACCCGAAGGGAAGCCTTATGAATGGCAGGCATTGTCTCAGGCTAACTGCTGTCCTGACTTTCCAGAAGTTGTAATGCTGGTCCCTGATACATCACTACAGCAGTTTATTAGGGCACATAAAACTATCTATTGGAGTTTGTAAAAAAAAAAAAAAAAAAAGCAGGTTTTGCTAAAAACACACACCAAGCTATCATTGGTTTCTGACAGCAATGTCAAAAACAACAATAAGCTCCCAAAAATACGGTTTTTAGATTTGGTGTTGATGCTCAGTTCGGAGCCCGTGAGTGCGGGGCATGGCTGCTGGCTCCACTCCAGTAAGAGTATCAGAATGCTTTCCAGCTGAAAATCACCACCAGACCGAGGTGGGGACTGGGGGCAGGAGCGGAGGAGGAGGTGGTTCTGTTCTAGTGATGTGGATATCAAAATCCAAGGGGCTCCAGGCTGGATGCTGCCTCACACAAGAGTACCTGGGTTTGGTGAGCAGGACAGGTAGCCATGGTGACTAGGGTGGTGATGACCGGACAGTCGTAACTGAGTGATCTCTAGAGGAACGTGTTTCAAGGAGAAGGGAGTGGCTACGCTCTAGCAGCTGGTGAAAGGAGAGATGTCCACTTGATGTGGCAAATATGGAAAGTCAGTGAATTTGGAAAGAACTGATTCAGGGTGAGTGACAGGAGCCTCCAGAGGATGGGAAAGGATACAGACTTCTGCCTCATCTCCCAACCGAAACAAATTAAACAGCTGTAAAGGGATTTTATTAGGCACAAAGGAAAAAAAAAAACCCTAAAAAAAATTCTTGGGTTATTAAACCCAAGATTAAAAGAGTAATGTAACTTACAGGTGGTATCTTTAAAAGAAGAAAGAAATGAACTCATATATACAAAGAATAGATTGATGGTCCAACACTGGAGAAAGATGACGGGGCCGCTGTGTGGGATGCTCTAGTGAGATTCCAGGACGAGAGCTGTGGTCCACGAGCAGAGGCCCTGGCACAGACTGAACAGGTGCAGAAACTGTGAGGAGAACTTAGGGAATGAAACATCACAGGACCAGATATAATCACAGAACAAACACAGGTCCCGGGGCAAAAGGAGAGAGTAAGTAAATGGAGGGAATGGGTGTGGACAAAATTTCAAGGAGGTTTTCTTAGAAGGGAGTGGAGGAAAGGGGTGGAGCCTGGGTGAGATGGGGTTGTTGGCTTTGGTTTTATTTGAAAAACACTAAGTTGTGTTTCCCGGCTGTGAGAAGGATCTGCTGGTGGCTGAGGCTGGCATTTCAGGGGAGAAGAGTCCCTGGAGCCATGGATCCTTGAGTGAACAGGGTTGAGGGTGGGGGGTAAGGTCTGAGGGAGGACACCCCTTGAGCATCGTCCCGGAGAGCAGGGGGCAGGGTGGAAGATGAGCTTGATTTAGAGTCAGAGGAGGGAAGACGCAGGTAGACAGCAAGAGGATGCCATCAGTTCTTTTATTCTCACACTTAATTTTACAGGACCCTAAGCCTCACGGAAGTGATGGAACCTTCCTGAAGTCTACAGCAGTGGTGGGGAAGAGCAACAGAGAAAGAGCAGGGCCGGTCTGACCCCAACGGCCTCACTCCTGGGGACTCTCTGGTCACTCCTCTCCTGGACAGAGCTTCCCCCCGAGGATCTCAGGGTCCCTGGGGGAGACAGACATGACTCTGCTTTATGAGAGCACAGGCAGAGAAGCCACAGGACAGGGTTGAGTCTTATTGTTCTCCCTACCTCCCAAGCCAGGATGGCCATGAAAGGAAACCAGCTCTATTTTTAGTAGAATGAGATTTCTAACAGACGTCCAGATCCTTGAAGTCCCTTGGAAATGTTGCTGCTTCTCTGTACACCCGTCAGAGTTCTCTGGTCAAATTCTCATCCTGTCAGAGTTCTCTGGTCAAAACTTGGCAACAGGACGTGACAAAACCCAGGATACATATCACAACACATTTGGCTGTATCTGCACAGCAGGTCCCATGTGGCCATGACTTCCTTAGAAATAACGGCACAGACACTGAGATGTGTGACTAATTTTACAGAGGAGGCATATCCAGAAAAAAAAGTCGTAAATATTTCAGCTTCTGAAAACGCCTTGGCCCTCATAAAGCTATTTCCAGGGAGAGCAAGGCAGGTTCGTGCTCCCTGAGACATTCCTAAATAAGGAATACTTTAAACGGGATTTCTGCAGAACTGGGGTGAATGAGGTGAGTCTGAAGTGGAGGCTGAGAACTCCAAGAGACAGATGATCACAGCTCATTATTTTTGAGTCTTTGGGGTAAGATAACAGAGAGCAATTCCTAAGAACCAGGTTTCCAGCTAGTGTGCATTTCAAATGGAAGAAGAAGCCTATTCTATCTTTCACCAATAATAACAATAAATGAGTAAGATTAATAGACATGAAAGCCCCCTAGAATCATCTAGAGCAGAAAGACCTGAGTCTAAATAAGTTCAAGTCCTTGTCACATAGCAGAAGAAAGAGAAAGGCTGGCTTCCACCCTGGTTCTGCTTTGTGCTCCTGTCTCTGCTTCCTGATAATCAGTGATGGAAACATAGTGTCACCACTGACCTCAGTGACTTTTTAAAATATTTATTTCTTTATTTATGTTGGCATGCTGGGTCTTTGTTGCTGCACACGGGCTTTCTCTAATTGCAGCGAGCGAAGGCTACTCTCTAACTGCAGTGTGTGGGCTTCTCATTGTGGTGGCTTCTCTTATTGAGGAGCACAGGTTCTAGGGCTCACAGGCTTCAGTAGTTTCGGCACAAGGGCTCAGTAGCTGTGGCTCAGTAGAGCACAGATGCAATAGTTGTGGTGCACAAGCTTAGTTGCTCCAAGGTACGTGGGATCTTCCCAGATCAGGGATTAAACCTGTGTCCCCTGCATTGGCAGGCAGACTCTTTTACCACCGGACCACCAGGGAAGTCCGTCAATAGCTTTTGCAATCTAAGAAATAGGCTGCTTTAAATTGTTCTGTAAAGACAAGCTCATTTCAAGTGACATCTCTGACTTCCGCTCTCTCCACAGCCACGCCTCTTTGACATGCTCTCTGACTTCTAATTCATCCACTTAACCAGAGGCTAGTCAGGTCACTGTCACACCTTACCACTTTCTAGCTTCAGGTGGTAAAAAAATTTTTTTCGTTAAAAACTTGGACTTTATTTTAGATACAAGTCCCAGCCCCACTCTCTTCAGCAAAACTTGAAACACTAAAATCTGGTTTCTGGGCAAAGTCAAGCATTTCCTCGCCAAGGACACTTGGTTAACAGCCCTCCGTGAGGTCATGTGTCACTTTGTTGAGTCCCCTCTTCCCTGCAGGCAGTTTCCTGCTGTTTTTCTCAGCATGCCCAGAGAGCCTGCAGTCTCGCCCTGTGCAGAGCCAGACATGATACGGTTCAGAAGACAGAGAGCTGGAGCTGCCTGCTCCACCTGCTCAGCCTCCCGAATGAGACGAGCAGGCAGATTAAATCAAGCCATGCTGGAAGATCACCTTGGGATCAAAAAAAAAGATTGTTTATGAACTCATTCTATTTTCACTGCCTAAAGAAAACTTAGAGGTTTCTTTAGTCAGACTCTCTTAGCGCTTGTGGCAAATTACAGACAAGATAATTAATCTGTTCCTTGCTGTCTGTGGCCTTCCCCCTCAGTTCAGTTAGGTCGCTCAGTCGTGTCTGACTCTCTGCGACCCTGTGGACTGCAGCACACCAGGCCTCCCTGTCCATCACCAACTCCCGGAGCTTGCTCAAACTCATGTCCATCGAGTTGGTGATGCCACCCAACCATCTCATCCTCTGTCATCAGTCTTTCCCAGCATCAGGATCTTTTCCAATGAGCCAGTTCTTTGCATCAGGTGGCCTTCCCTCTAGAGGGACTCAGAGACATGACACCTCCAAACATGGGAGAAGTTCTCAAGGTCATGTGAGCAGCCCCTTGGAGCATCGCCTACTCAGGACATGCCCACCTGAGGGTACCAGGGGCTGTATCCAATCCCACCTCCCCGCCATCCCGGTGTCTCACATCCACCCATTTCACAGGTACCATTGGTGAACCCGCTGCCAAATCGCTATAGCTAGTGTCACTCACACATCCCAGGCCTCTGTGGTCACACCCATCGTTTCATGTTTACAACACTTTCCTGCTTGCTGCGTCCCTGGAGGCCCCTGAAGATAATTCACGAGACTGTCTGAGGTCAACCAGGAGGACTAGACAGGAGAGGTCCAGAGCTGCTGGAGCCGGTGTCTCACTGTCAGGTTTGCAGGAGAGTCCACCCCTGATGCTTGTGTTCACTTGGTGCTTGAGGATGCCAACAGGGAAGGAAGGCAAAGAATTCCAGATGAACAGCTCATGCACAAAGCTACTGGGCTCATGGATGAGTCTTTACAGTGCTGCTTCTTCATGAAATGTGGTCCTATGTCAGTTTGGTAGATAAAAGACCAGAGTCGTGAGATGGCGTGCTGTGTCCTGATGGAAGAGATCACTCTGTGCTGTGGACTGAACCCCAACATGGAGAGGCTTGACAATCTGGGATGAACCGCAAAGTGGAGAGGCTTGACAGTCCTGGCTTCTCTTCTGCTCACCTCAGCTGGTTAGTACCATGACTTGAGAAACAGGTCTGATGGAAGCTCTCATGTCCTGCGGCTCCACCTCCTGGACCACAAGTCCCAAAAAGCAGGGTGGCCTGGCTGGCTAAGAAAATGCATGATCAGAGCAAAGCCACCCTTCTGGACTGCAGGCTATAGGTGAATTCATTCCTGGCACATTGGCCAGAGATGGCCACCTCTCCCCACTGAGAGGCAAGTGTTCTGAGAAGTACCAGGAAGCACCTGGACAGCCAGAGGCAGTGAAAAGACATTTAAGGACATCACAGTTCAATGGAGAAGATGCAAGACAACAAGTGTTAAAGCAAAGAGGGGAGCCTCCTTCCAGGGAACTCGTGGATGGACTTATTTATGATTCTTAGGAACCAAGGAAAGGTTATGTCATGGGGCTGAGTACTGGTGCATGACCAGGGCTCTTAGGTCAAAGGAAACCACCTGGGGAAATTCCTCATGTCTTTGCTGTTGGCTATTCAGGGGTGGGGAGGAGGGGAAGGAGACAAGAAACATGGGAAGGGGGCTGTGAGGTAGTCCTCTGAGCTGGCAGTCCTAGGAGCCCTGCTTTCTTGTAGGAGGAGAGCACATTTCAAATTCTAGCCTCTCCCTGGAACATCCATTTACTTCCATTTCTCCCTTGCTCTGTGAATTCTTTACTGATGCAGATGAGACAGTTCATAAAAATGCATCATGGACCCATTTAAACTATATGATTAACTGCTAATATGTGATATTAACTTGGAGGATTTTATGGAGATTAGCATGTATAATTATATCTAATGGTATATGATAATTACCTGTTTGGTTGCATTTTAAAGTATGATGACTTGAGAACATTCATCAATCCATATATGGCTCCAAGACTGATAAAAATTGCAACTCATCTTAATTGTATTTAAAGTAATCAAACTGACATCTTTGCAGCCTAAAGGAGACTGATTTCATGAAGACCATGTTAATAATATGGGTTCCCCTGGAGGTTCAGACAGTAAAGAATCTGCTCATAATGCAGGAATCTGGGTTCAATCCCTAGGTTGGGAAGATACCCTGGAGGGGCATGGCTATCCGCTCCAGCATTCTTGCCTGGAGAATTCCATGGACAGAGGAGCCTGGCGGGCTACAGTCCTTGGGGTCCCAAAGAGTCAGACACGGCTGAGCGACTATCACTGTCATGTTAATAATACAGTGATTGGAAGACTAATTGAAAACCCTTCCTTTTTTTTTTAATGGGACATTCTGATCAATATCTTTCAAGTGGTCAGTGAAGTGTGAAAGGAATGTTTCTACATTTCAGATTCAACATGCAAAAATTCAGCCAAGGTCCTGATTTATATAGGTGGTTGGTGTACGGAGGTCTCCCTGAGGGTGATCCTGGAATGGGGCGGGTAGATGTTTGCCCAGAACTTGTCTTCCTAACAGGGCAGAGAGTGGAGGCTTCCCATGTCAGGACGGAAATGCTCACAGCTTCCCTGGTGCCTTCGTCTCCCTCCGCTTTTCCTTGGACTCTTCTGGGCCCTCCAGATGCCCTTCTGCCTCCTCCTGCTCAGAGGAATGGATCCAGTTAGACATGTGATTCTCCTGTCACATGACAAAAGCTCTATTTGCCGCTCTACCCAGGCATAGTGCTAGCTGATCTTTAGGTTCACCTTAGGTCTTTTTTTCTTTTCCTAAATATTTATTTGTTTGGCTGTGCTGGGTCTTAGTTGCAGCATGTGGAATCTAGTTCCCTGATCAGGGATCAAACCCAGTCCCCTTGTATTGGGATCGGAATCTTAGCCATTAGGTCATCAGGGAAGTCCCCCTTGGGCCTATTTTACATCCCTTTCCTCTTGTGTTTTCGCTGTGTCCTCCAAATGACTCACCTGGATAAGAATCCTAAGTGATATACACAGTGACCTGCAGCTCACCATACAGCTCAAGTCCCCTTCAGCTCTGAGTTATGCAGACCTACATGTTGGACCATGAAAACTGGGCAAGACCAAACTCTGTGATGTATTATACATAGCATCCTAAGTCCCGGGTACCCCAGCCCCTGTCACTTTCCCTGCGCTATTCTAGCAGAGAGGACGAGAAGATAGAAGTCAGGAGCCCCCCGGCCCTTTGCTGTGAGGACTCAGACTGAAAGCCAGAGGAAGCATGGGCTCCTGGAGGTCTACCCTGTCTCTGCGCTCACTTGGGAGATGTGGCCACTTGGATGTGGAGCTGGCAAGTAGCGGGCAGGCCAGGTAGGGTGTGCAGGACAGACACAGAGCTGGTGTGCAGAGCACCTACAATAGGAAACACACTCCCTGTATCCTTCATCAGGTCTCTTGAATTCTGGTGACTTCATGTATATTTCATATCAGCTGATGGGAAAGCTTAAATAGGAAATGCTCGATGTTTTTAGAGTGTTCCCTCATCTTATTCTGAAGCTGTCAATAAAATTATGATTTCTGTGTTGTTACAAAAACTCCATATTTTTTTTTGCATCCTAAGCCAGGCCTCAAACAAATACATCATTTCCCATTTGCATGAACACTACTTTACTTAAATGAAGTGAAATACAATAATATGAAGGCAACTCTGTTGAAAAAAAGTCCATGCTCAACTTTCTAATTATTAACATGATTACTTTTTCCTGCTGCAATTTAAAGATACTAATAAATTATTAAATTTAACTTCAGTTGACTAAAATGCTTAATTAAGAGGGTATGTAGACTTTACGTACACAATCAAAGTTTCAAGTTGAAGACTAATTTTCTAGTTAAGTGAAAGTGTTAGTCACTCAGTTGTGTCTGACTCTTTGCAGTCCCATGGACTGAAGCCCACCAGGCTCCTCTGTCCATGGGATTCTCCAGGCAAGAATACTGGAGTAGGTAGCCATTCCCTTCTTCAAGAGATCATCCTAACCCAGGGATTGAACCTGGGTCTCTTGTATTGGAAGGCAGGTTCTTTACCATCTCAGCCACCAGGGAAGCCCAATTTTTTAGTTGACCCCATCAGAAAATGAAGACACTTTATTTTTTATAGTCACTGAATATTCATGAACCTAGAATCTGGGTGGCAATCTCCAAAAGCGAGATACAAATCAAAGTCAAATGGGGTGTGACTGCTCTGTTGTGAGCCCTCAGGAAAACATGTAGGCTCCTCATGAGACAAAAGGGAAAAGAAGATGTAATCTTATGTCAAAGGCAGGATTATTTAATATTAGAGATGTGTTCAATGGATACAGAAGATACCTGTTATGTATCAAACTGAGGATGCTGCCAAGAATCTACAGATAAACCAGGTTATGATGCCTGTCCTCAGACGGGTTGCAGTCTGGTGAGAAAACTGGATAAGAGTTTCATGCTCTGAAGCCATGGTGTCACCGTGAGAGGATCGCAGAGCTATGGGTCCAATATGGCTCCCAGCTGGGTGGGAGGGCCCCATGGAGTGAGGACAGCTCTTGATCAGGCCAAGAATTAGGGTGCCTTTTACAGTTTTGCTGGAGGAGGGGCAGGCTGCCTGATGCACAGACAGTCGGGTTGAGTGGAATGGAGATCAGACTGGCAACATGATGAACAAAGTGCAGAAGTGGTAATCCATACAAAGCACCAAAGAGAACAAAAACACGAGTGTTCATGTCACAGGTAATAAGACAAGGTGAAAGGTGAGGATGCTGCTTTGTCTTTGAGCTTCTTAGATTTTTACTTTAAAAAGTGAGAGATTTTTATCTTATTCATAGTTGGTAAATTAGTTAAGTGAAGAGATGGGGTTCCTAACCAATCCTACTGTAAAATGTGAATCATATCAGGAATAGCGCTGAAAGTGAAAATGCTCAGTCATGTCCAACTCTTTGTGACCCCACGGACTATACAATCCATGGAATTCTCCAGGCCAGAGTATTGGAGTGGGTAGCCTTTTCCTTCTCCAGGGGATCTTCCCAAACCAAGAATCGAACCCAGGTCTCCTGCATTGCAGGTGGATTCTTTACCAATTGAGCTATCAGGATTATAAGGTATTTAAAACTTCTTTTAAAGTTAATCAAAAAAAATATAACAAGTCAGGAAGATGCAAGAGGTCAGACAGATGAGTGTAGGCGACGTTTCAGAATGAGAAGCCCATGAACGGCACCACCCTGAGGTCACACCAAGTCCAGTGAGTCTGAGGTCAGGTCCCCACAGGGCTGGTGATCACATTTTACCCCACACCCTGAAGAGGAGAACCTACAAAGACATCCATTCGCCTAAAATTAGGGTGCTTGGAATAAGAGCCATGTGATAGTAAATTTCCCCAGAGCCCAGAAGGTGTGAGGAACTTGGAGAGTGTTCTGAGAGGAAGAAAAGCAGTGTCTCCTGAGAAACAAGAGCCCTCGAAGGCTCTCATGTTTTTGTAAACATGCCTTGTGCAAAACAGGGGAATGCAAACCATCCAGACAGTGCACTAGCAGGCTTCATGTCTGCAGGCTGGACACGTGGGAGTCTTCACCTGCTTTTTTTTTTTTCTTCCATCTTCTGACCTGCTGTTAATAGTGCAGCTTCTCATTTTCAAGATCTTGTTCCTGCCAGGGCTGAGTTCACTTATGATTTATCTCCACTCTTTCATTTCAGTCCCACCCACTTCAAAGTCTGCTACTGATCTACAAGTCCTTTAAAAATGGATCGCTTCTTTGCTTTCAATCAGCTCCTCAGAAGCTGTCCCAGCAGATGATTCTAAACCATGTTTCAGATGGTCTCCATAGAATGTCTCCTCTGCCATATTTTGTTAAAAGATTGAGCTCCTCCTTCTCAGATAATAACCACATAATCCACCTCTCTCGGGGGTTTGCTTCTTAGGAAAAGTCCCAGAAGCAGTGGCTCAGCACCTGGGAAGCTCTAAAATCATCCCAGACTGATTGCCTTCACTTAATTCTTCCTGCCTGCTCTGCTTGGAATATAGATATACGAACCCATTGACTCAGGTGCAGTCTGAGCCAACCAGCATACTCAGAACATATGTTATTGCCTTAATTTTTTAAAAATTTATTTCATTGAAGTGTAGTTGATTTACAATATTATGCTTATTTCCTCTGTACAACAAGGTAATGTGGTTATACATATATATATATAAATATATACATATAAATTCTTTTTCATATTTTTCCATTGTAGTTTATCACAGGATATTGAATACAGTTCCCTGTGCTCTACTGTCGGACTTGTTGTGTATCTAGATCTGCTAATTACAAACTCCCAATCCATCCCTCCCTCTTGACAACCACAAGTCTGTTTCCTATGTCTGTGAGTCTCTTTCTATTTCATATGTTTGTGTCATATGTAGATTCCACATGCAAGTGATGTACTAAGTTGCTTTAGTCTTGTCTGACTCTTTGTGATCCCGTGGACAGTAGCCCGCCAGGCTCCTCTGTCCATGGGATTCTCCAAGAGAGAACACTGGAGTGGGTTATCCTTTCCTTTTCCAGAGGATCATCCCTACCCAGGGATTGAATTCATGTCCCTCAAGTCTCCTGTGTTGGCAAGCAGATTCGTTACTACTGTGCCACCTGGGAAGCCCCCAGGCAAAAGTGACATCACATGGTATTTGTCTTTCTCTTTCTGACTTACTTCATTTAGCATGACAGTCTCTAGGCCCATCCATTGTTTTTGCAAATGGCATTATTTCACTCTTTTTTATAAAAGTTTCAAAATTGTAAAGTTGGAATCACAGGCAGTAGAGGAAAGTAATCCTAAAGAAGACTGAGAGAAAAACAGGAGTTCTAGAAGGAAAAGAATACATCAATGGACTTTGAAAAGTTTCCCAGATATGCCTCAGATAAGGAAAATAATGAGCTGTAAGAAATAAACAGAAATAAATATGAGAAGACATTAAAGCATCCTAAAGCTATTGATCAAAGGGATTCTAGATGATACTAGAATAACATCTTTAGATAATATATGAGAAATATCCACCATCAATCAAACCCATATTCAAAATGTGAATATGTGGTTATTTGGAAAATATACCCCAGCCTCACACTCCATATGAAAGAATTCTTGGGGAAATGCTGACACCAAATAACAAATGCATTAGAATAGCAAGCTCTGGGTGGGCAATAAACAGATATTCTACAAGTAGAAATGAAAATATAAGAATGACAATCTAGGAAAATGTTAACTTTAGAATTAAAAGCACAAAGAAATAAAGAGGGACTTTCTGTTTTTCATATGTACCAAATCATACAAACCTAAGCAAATAAAGCAAAAACTAAACTTAATATTATAATTTGGCTGAGATATTTTAAATTGCTTCTTTGAGATCTGGACAGATTTAAAAGACAAAAATAATTTTATGAAATAACTAAATAATAGTAAAATAAGTATGTATGGTTTAATTGGTATATATGAAATCTCATATTCCTTGAAAAGATTTTTTTAATGCCCATGTTCATGGAATATTTATAAAATAAATTAACTTCTTAGCTTAAAAGAATGCCTAAGTACATAAAAAAAACTTTATTGAGTTCATTCTGTGAACATGAACTAACAAGATCAGAAATAATTAATACTATAAAGGGACCAATAATCAGAATCCCTGGGGGATTAAGGAGAACATTCCTAGACAGATAACTCTTGGACAAAGAGAAAATCAAAAGGAAAATTACAAGGATGTAAAAAGTTGTGAAGAGGAACTATCTTCACAGCTAAACCTGTGGGACAGAATGAAAGTAGTTTTCAGAATAAGAAAAAAATTGACTTGAAATATTGTCATTATTTACAAAGAAAGTTAAAGAATAGAGCTGTGTTCATCCTATGAATATATAAAATAATTTAAACCCAAAACAAAGAGGAAATAAAAATTCATTACAAAAGCTAAAACTAGTGAAAAATTTTAAAGGTAGCAGAAATTTTAAAATTCAAATCTGAGTCAGTTTATTTATATGAATGCTTCATGAGCTTGTTTAAAGCAAAAGGAGAAGGCAAAAAATGCACCAAACTAGGAGAGAGAAACAAGAAATAACTATAACTATAGAGGTAGAAGTGATTAAAGCAGTCATAAAAATATATGTATATATGAAACTTTCTGACAAGACATTTGAAAATTTAGAGGAAATGGATGACTTCCCAGCAAAATATATATTGCCAAAATTCACCCAAAAAGAAAGGAAGGGGAAACTTAAATACATCAGTTACCATAAGAGAGTTTAGAAAAAGACACTTAAAGATCTACCATTGAAAAAGACACTGAGGACAGATGGAGTCCCAGCTGAGTTTTATGTAACATGAATTTATATAACCTTCAAGAGAGAGGCTTCTCAAAGTTAAATTATCCCAGGCCTTAGAACAGAGATGAAAGGCCTCCCAATTCACTTCCCAAAGGCACCATAACTCTTTCAAAATTCTGATAAAGATAGAACAATACAGGAAAGTCATAAATGGGTCTGATTTATGAAGACAGGAAAAAAAAACTTATTCAAGTATTATAAATGTAGTCCTGCATTATTTTCCTAATTTATGAACATTTTTTTTAGATGAGCATCTAACCTGTCTCACGACAACAAACAAAATGAAAAGACGATATATACCTATGATGTTAGATGGCAGTAAGTGAAAATGGAGGAGAATTAAACAGAGGATGTAGACAGAGAGGTCTATTTAGATTTGTCAGAGAAGGAAGCTCACCAGTTGCTAGTCAAGACCAGACCAGGTGTAGTGGCCAAGGAGATGGGTGGGGAGCCTGACTCAGACAGAGGGTGAAGCCAGGGTAAAGCCTCAGGGGCAACATGGAGACATGGGCCTGGATAAAAACAACCCCTGGGAGGGGTATGAAGACAATGCGGTCAAAGAGGTAACTGGGCATCAGAGGCAATGATGAGTATGTCTTTTAAGAAGCCCATGGAGGGACTTCCCTGGCTGGAAATCGCAGTTTTGCAGTCTTGAGCTACCCTCATAACCTAAAGTTGTGATGTTGGAGGAGATTTCCAAGATGGTTTAAATAGGAAAGGGGGAGTCCAAGATAAGAGCTGTCTTAATGGAGCCCTGGAGGTCAGAGACCTGCTCAGAGGGAGATGTGAAATGGAGAAAGGCAATTTAGACAACTCAGGGGAGCTTTACTCTAAGGAATGGAGAAAGTGAGGCAATACTGAGACGGGAAAATAGAGATTTTTATGTTTATGATCAGATAACAGCATGTTTACATATAGATGGGGAAGATTAATTAATGAGAAGAAAGAGGAAGCATTCCTAGAGCAACTCCCTGGACCAAATGGGGGTGAGGGCTCTAAGACATGTGCTGGAAGGGAGGCGGCTTGGCTGATCCTGAAGGGAGGATGTGGAGATGCTTGTAGCTGGTCCGCGTGAGGGGTGAACACCCACCTCAGACAGCATCCTGCTCCTGAGAGAGACCCAAAGGGATGTGATCCTCCAGGGTAAGAATGGAGGAAAAGGGTGGGAGCTTGAAGGGGGAAGGAGAGAGGGAGGGAGACAGTGAGAGGACCCTGGGAATCCAGGATGGCAGTGGTGTGTGTGCATGTGCTCAGCCGTGTTCCACTCCACGGCTCCATGGGCTATAGACTGCCAGGCTCCTCTGTCTGTTGGGTTTCCCAGGTAAGAACACTGGAGTGGGATGCCATTTCCTTCTCCAGGGGAGCTTCCCCACACAGAGATCGAACCCACATCTCCTGCATTGGCAGACAGATTCTTTACCACTGAGCCACCTGGAAAGGTAAGGGAGAATTCATCTCAGGTGCATTTATTATTCTCCAGCCACATTCAGCCAGACAAGTGTGGGCATGGAGCTGGCACAAAGATGAATCACTGCTCGGTCATGTGGGTTCCATCATGCAGACATAAAGGAGAAAATGTATATAGTGTTAAAACATGTTAAATAACATTTCTCTTTAACCATTCCTCTTTGATTTTGTTTAAAAAAGAAAAAAAGAGTATATGTTAACTGTTTAAGTACAATAATAACTATTTACATGAGACAGTCAGAATTACAATTTTAAAGGGTAAAATGCAGAATCTGTTTTAATTAAAGTTAGACATTAGAGATGTATCCTTACTATTACAATTATAATTAAATATTGTCTTCAAGAGTCTAGTCACTGTAATTAAAGTGTTTAATAACTCGTGTGGCATTTTGAAAAGATAAAAATACCTCCTTTTTTATGAGATGATTCTGTAACTAGAAAATCCAAAAAGCTCTTTCTAAACAATTGGAATTAGTAGAAGAATTCAGTAAGGTGAATGAATATAAGGTAAAATATAAAAGCCATTAGGGTTTTTTTAGTTTAATAATGAGAACTTAGAGGAAATCAGCAAACTATTCACAAGCAGCGTGATCTACTACCAGACAGCGTGAGAGCTCAGAGAGGACCATCCCTGCTCAGAAACGCTGGGAAACCTGGATGCTGAGGGTGCAGCTGGACCACAGAAAGCTCTGTCCACTGGTCCACCCTCAGCTCAGGGGAATTCTGGAGGAATTCAGAACTACTGGTCAGAAGGGACCAGAACAACACCTGGACCAACACAGCCCAGCTCCTGGGGCTGGGGGTAACTCAGCCTCCCATCTCAACAGCTCAGCAGGAGGGGCACGCCAGGTCCCAGTCTGACTCTCCACACCTAATAGCAAGCATTCAGTTAAAAATAATGGAGGAAAGGCAAGGAAAAAAGACACACACCATCTTCATGAGACAACAGGGCCAGCAGAATCAGACTCCAGTGGCCCCACTGTTGTCACCCTCAGACAGTATCTTTAAATAACGGTGACCCGTGAGTTACAGGCTCTGGTGGGAAAGACAGACCATGAACGTGAAGAGATGGTGGATTTCAGCAGAGATGGAAATTGTAAGAAAGGGTAAAATACCATGCTGACCCAACAAATGCGAGTTCCAGGATACCACAGGTGAAGAATGCACTTAACAGACTTGTTGTTGGACTCAGTGGCACCAAGGAAAGGATCCTTGGACCTGAAGCAACATGGCAATGGACATTAGCCGGACCAAATACACAGATGCAGAGAATAACAGTGAAAATCCAGTTGGTATCATTTAATAATTGTTCTTCAATAATCCACTTGCAATGTTGTCCATGCCCATCAGTGTCTCACTGGACACTCCTTGCCTTTCCACCTATGCCTGAGTGTGGCTGCAGAAAACAAGAACTGATGCCCTTCAGCAGGAACCCTAGAAGGATCAGCTTTAACCTAAAACAGCTAGAAGTCACTCAATATAGAGCCTGCTTACTTGTATCTGCCAAGGCAGGCAACAATGCATACAATTTCCTGCCCCCCGCCCCCCCAAGCCGGGGCATTTACACAAGTATATTAAGTTTTATTCTTATTACTCACATTCTCACCACATGTAGACCCCACTTTCCTCACCAGCACGCAGACCCTGTCCTGCTCCAGCCTTAGGCAACGTAAGCCTTCATTTTGTTGACTGTAAGAAGGAAATGACAATAAATATAAGACAATGTGAGTAAAGAACCTAAAAAATGCTCAGGACCTCATAGGCTCCTTATTAATGGACCCTCTTGCTTTAGCTTGGACTGAAGTTATTTTTACTACGTGTTCTCAAATGATAAAGGTGCCCCAGCATCACAGATTGTTCCCAAGTTACAGAGCCTCGTTCCTTGGAGAGAAAGATGAACACCCACCTGTCTGACCTGGTGCAGGTGAGCCCTCCCACCAACAGGAAGTCACAACAGGTCCTGTGAGGTTGGCTGTCAGCCCTCCGGTCCCTGGATTTTCCTACTGAATATGTGTGACCTTCTAAAAGCCTCTGTACTCACTCCCATAAGAGAGCTTGTAAGAGGAAGTAGAAATTTCCAAATATATTTTTCATAAGTAAATCTTGCTAGCACTTACAGATAAATTGGGGGAAAGTATATACCAGTCCACTTCATTATAGTGATGATACTACCCATTAAGCTTCTGTGAAGACAGAATACATAAAAATTTTAATAACATCACCAAATATGAAAGTTCTGATCTGATTCCCTCTTGCTCTTTGTCCTCGTTGTACATTAAATATACAATATTGTGTTTAAAAATGATCTGGGGCAAATGGCAGCATGTTAATGATCGGACATATCAGAATGAGTCATGTAAATATGAAAGTAATAATTAATTTCAACCACAGAAGAGCAGATTAATCACTTGTGCAAACTTAAAATCGCACGTAATTTGTCAATGTTTATGTCAGGAAAGCTCTAGAGTAGCTTCGGATCCACACACCTGCATTAAAATTACTTAATGATATTTCAAATGATATTAATCAAATATGATGAATAGAAAAGAGAATAGAGTTGGGGCCCATACAGCAGTTTTCATAGCTGAGATGGCTCCAAGCACTTGGCAAATGAATGACCAAGGTGAGCAGTGGCTGGTAAACATTGTGAGGTCACTGGCCCATGGTAGCCCACAGTCACCCTTGCATCCCAGAGCTCATCTTCCTACTTCAATATAGCCTCTTAATGTCAGCATCTTTAACAGGCATGGAAGAAGCAGAGGAAGTCTTATAAACACATCATTATGAAAAGGAGCTATGATGGGGCAAAAAACTCAGACTGGTCCATCTAACCAGCATGGAACCCCGGCTCCATCTCTCCGGAGTGATGGGGAATGTGTGACCTCACCAAGCTATGACTCTTCTTTCTTGTTCATCTCATCCAAATCAGTTAGTTTCTCATGGCATTGCCATTTCTTTCTTTAGAACGGGGTCCCCAACCTCCTGGATCTAGTGCCTGATGATCTGAGGTGGAGCTGATGCAATAATAATTGAAATAAAGTGCACAATAAATGTAACACACTTGAATCATCCTGAAACCATGCCTCAGCTCCCATCTGTGGAAAAATTCTCTTCTACAAAAAGGTTGGGGACCACTGATTTAGAAAATAATTTTAGAATTTTAATTGCCGTTGAGCACAAGCAAATAATTTTAGTGAAATTTGCTATAGTATAGCTCTCATACTGAAAAGTGGACAAGTCATAAAAATGTGCACAACTGACATACATGAAGTGAAAAATTCTCCCAAAGCAAATGCATCCATGTCACCCCCATGCAGATCAGGAAATAAAACACCACCATCAACCCCAGGTCCCTGCCCTCCCCCAAAGGCTTCTGCTCTCTGGACTTTAACACTTATAGAGATGAGTCTCTGCATTTCAAAATTGTTAGGAAGCTTTCCCAGTGTTTGAATAGACCACAATCCTTTTATCCCTCCTACTCTTTACATGTGTTAGTTGGTTGGCCCTTGGAGTTGGCATGAAGAGTTCTGATGTAAAGATTCTTGGATGTATCTCTGGGTGAATGTGTGTCCTCATTTTGGTGGGATATGTTCCTAGGAGCAGAATTGCTGGTGACACCCTCTGTTTATGTCCTGTTTCAGAATGCAACCGCAGAGCAGTTTCACCTGTGAGTATTTCCTTCCACCAGCACCGCCTGAGAGTCCAAGCTAGTCTGCCTGCTGGCCAACCTGCATTTCAGCCATTTCAGTTGGCTGATGCCTAGTGGGATCTCATTGGCTTTAAGTTGCATTTCTTTGTGATTAATGAGGTGGACACTTTTTCATATATTTATTGGCTTTTTGTAGAACCTCTTTTGTGAAGTGGCTGTTCAGTTCTCTGGAGTGTATTTCCATGGGATTGTCTGTCTTTTTTATTGATTTGTAGAACTTCTTTATATATTCTGGACATAAATCCTTGGTGTCATTTGAATTGCAAATATCTTCTCCCAGTCTGTGGCTTGCTCTTTACCTTTGCTAATGGCATCTTTTGATGAAAGTTCTTAATCATATGAGGGCCAGTTTACAAATTTTCCCTTTATATTCAGTTCTTTCTTTTAAGAACTCTTTACTCACTCCCAAGGGCATGAAGATATCCTCACATTTTCTTTTAGGGTTTTTTTTGTTTGTTTGTTTGTTTGTTTTCTTTACACATTTGTATCTGTAACCCATGTGGAATTCATTTTTGTGAATGATATGAAATAGAGTCAAAATAATTTTTCTTTCAGGGAAACAATGGTGAATAAACCACAGTGACTGACTTCAGAGACCTTGCTGTCTAATGAGGGAAGTGGACAATTGGGCAATCACTTACAATATAGTAGGTATTTCTAAATAATACTGTAATGAGAAAAGGAAATGTTTGTCTTCAAACTGAATTTTGAGATTGCACACATGGGCCTGAAGAAAACAACTTCTTTGGTCTGGCTGGTAATGAGTGGCAGGTTTCCTGGCTTAGGCACTGTGGACATTTTAGAGAAAGGAGAGCAATGTCATTCAGCACAGCCATTGAATCATGCAGTCCTGCCTTCTCCCGAGGGTGAATCCAGGCATGGCTGTCCTGGGACAGTAGAAGGAGGTGTTCCAATAGAGATGGTGCTGGAGCAACATGGCATTGAAAATGCCTCCTATTTCCTTAACAAAGCAAGAATCATTATGTCACAGAGTTATCAAGTCTATCCAGGTTCAGAATCAATCATATTTGATATTTTGAAACTTTTCTAAAAGGTGGCCACATGCCAGATTTAAAACATTTGAACTACCAAACAGCTTTGTGAGAAAACATCTTTGCCATCATTGTGTAGTTTCTGAAGTTTTCAGCAGTGAGTTATTTCTCCTGATCATCTGATGATTTAGTCCTTGCTCTTTCACAATGTTTTCATCGTAGGGTTGAAAAAAAAAAGTACTTGTCTTTTCAGTCCAATTAATAATTAAACTCCTTGAAGGAGGGACATAGACCACTTATCTTTGCCTTCTTCCATTCTTAGACCCTATAATAGACGATTAATGAATATTTGTGCCTTAATTATTATTTGAAAACACTGAACTCATTTCTGCCCACCAGGCCCCCAAATGTAGCATATTGTGTAACTGATATCCAGCTAAGGCTGGTCCACAGATGAGTTGTGATCACTCTGGTTGGTGTCCAAACTCGTTCTCTGGAAAACCTCCTTGTAAGTGGCCTTAAAGGAGCCTGTATAGTATAGTTATGTGTGCCATCATCAATATACGACACTCACAGGCCTATGATGTGATATGTCATGCAAAAGAAGAAAGGTCTAAATTGTGGGGAAATACCTGAACATGATAGGATCCTTTCCTGGAAGGAAATAGAGAGGACAGAGCAGGCAGTTTCATTAAGGCCAAAATGAAAAGATGCTAGAGTCTTAAAAGCATGGCAATTTTTTCCTTTCACTTTTGAACATAAAATGGGCTAATGTGTTGAAGAAGTATCAGGTTATTAGTGCTATCATGAAATGGAAGTGGAGGGGCATTCATCATCATAATGTGTGTGTGTCTGTCTCTGTGTGCCTACGTGTATATACATGTCTGTGTTACTCTTTGTGCACGTGTGTGCCTGTTTCTGTCTGCATATGTGTCTATTTGTTCCTGTGTTGTCTCTCTGTGTCTGTTGCTGTGTTTGTGTGTGTCTGCATGTTGCTATGTTTATGCCTGTCTACGCGTGTCTATGTGTGTATATGTCCATCTGCGTTGCTGTGTTTGTGCTTGTTGTGTCTGTTTCTGTGTTGCTGTGTTTGTGTGTCTGTCTGTCTGTCTATATGTGTCTGTGTGTCTCTGTTTGTATGTCTTAGTTCAGTGAAAATCTTTTTATTTTGTTAAGGCACACATACTTCACTTTTCCTTTCACAATATCTGCACATTTTAACTGGTGTCTAATTTCATTGTTGAAAGTGAAACTGTTCTACTACTATCTGATACTAGGTGTTAGTTACTCTCATTCTTGGAATTATTTAAAATTCCACTGAAGGTACAAACTTGAACTGAGATTTTTTTTTAGGAACTTAAGCACACATAATTGAGATCTGAAATCTGCTAGTTTGTGCAGATACACCCCAAGACAGGAAGTGGGGGTTTGGGTTGCCTTAGCGGAAGGGAAATGACTCATGTCAGGCTGGTATGTATTTAATGTCCTAAATTAGTTTCCTGTTGGTTTAAAGCCTAATATTGATACGGTTATATGAAACTTTATTATACTAAACTGCAATTTACCTGTTTCCTTTTTCTACCCGTCATTCAATCACTGCACTTTAAGTACCTGTTAAGACATACTTAGTACATAAATTAAAGTGTTATAAAATCTGAGCTGACTTTATAGAACATGCTCATGTGGAAAATGTTGCACCATCAGCTAAGTAAGAACAAAGGTCTCAAAACCATCGGGTTTGGAGACAAAGCACAAAGAACTTTGGGATGATATTGCAAATAAGCCCGTTTGACCCTCCTGGAAAATGAATATATATTTACACCAAAAGGTATTTCAGAAATAAAATTATTTTTATGCTCTGCATTTCTTTACTTATTGTCATATATTTATATGTCAAAATCATAAGGCAACTTAATACTGCCTAAAAATAAAACTCAGAGTGAAAGCTATAGTTAAGTATTCTTACTGGAAACTGAGGAAAAAAACTGAGAGATTCCACATATGTATATACATAGAGAGAACATTTAAAAATTCTTGACTGATTTGCACTAAATGTCTGTGAAATCTTCCTGACATTTCTCCTGAGGTCCCTTCACAAGAGAGCATCTAAGAAACAAAGATGAAGAAATTAAGAGGCCCTGCCTATCTGGCTGCTCTGCTGCTGGGTGAGGTGGCTTCGATGACCCAAATTTGACCACGGGAAAGTGCCCCGCAGATGGAGGGTGTGGGCCAGCATTTGATGTGCAAGTGGGCTCTGGCTTTCAGGCACCTTCGTGATGGTGGTTGCTTTACAAAATGCAATGGCCAGCAATTTTCACCTAAGAGTGAACAATTGCAAACCTAATTTAAGAAGCAAAATTATCCCTTGGAAAATTGGAAAACGTTATTTCTGGGTGTGTTTGTGAGGGTGTTTTGGGGAGAGATTAGCGTTTGAATCCGTAGACTTAAGGGAGGAAGAGGACACTCCCCAGTGCGCTAGGTGTGACCCAAACACGGAGCGATAAGGCAGAGGATGGCCAGCTTGCTGTCTGCTGGGACTGGACATCCATCTTCTCCTGCTCCGGACAGCAAGGTCCAGTTTTCCAGTCTGTGGGCCTTAGGCTGGAAGTTACACAGCCACCTTCCAGGTCTGTAGACATTCTGACTTGGACTCCAGCTTACAGATGGTGGGTAGTGGGACTTCCAAAATGATGTGAGCTAGTTCCCATAATAAATATCCTCTTATGTTTCTCTATCCTACTTGTTCTGTTTCTCTAGGGAACCCTGATCATACAAATTCCTCTCTTTCCTGCTGTATGTCCCTGGCTTCTGACTCCCCACCAGGTAGAAGCTGCCCTCAAGTCCTAGAGGGACAGCCCCGGTCCCCAGCTGTTTGGTAGCACTCTTCTCCAAGGTGGTCTCACTCACTCTGGTCCAAGACCAAGTCCTGAAGAACAAGACACCCCACCATCTTGGCCCCACACAGTAACCTAATCGAGAAAGTGGCATTCATCATCTGCACCATTCTCTCCTGGCTGCAGACATGTCACAAGTCCCGCCCACACACAGACAAGGGGACAGAACTCCACATTGCATGACTCACTGGGGTCACCTAACAGTTTGTTACTCAGTGTTCAAGAACACTGGATAAACTACAGGGGGTTGTGAGCCCCACACTGCAGAGCTCCAGTTGAATTCTGCCTTTAGATCATTTTGAAGTCAAAGCACCAAAATACATGTTTTAAGTTTTCCATTCAGATTCTATAGTATTTGTTTTCTGAATCATAATCCAACTGCTTCCTTATTGGATTACTGTCATCTCATTAAAACCCACAAGTTTGACAACGCTCCCCCTTTGTACTTCATGAAGAAAGCTGCTCCAAAAATAATAATAAACACAGGGAGCTCACCAAAGTGGTGGTAGCATGTTGGGTTACTAATTTGTTTCCCCTTATTAAGAATAGGGAGAGTTTTATTTCTGTGATGGATGGCTTTAGAGAAGGTGTCTCCATCATGGAAATAAACTTCCCTTTGATGATCTTCACTCAGTGGCACATGGCTGTGGATTTATCTTTGATCAGAACTTTATGATCCAAGGCTTTTCTAATGGCTCAGACAATAAAGAATCCACCTGCAATGTGGGAGACTTGGGTTCGATCCTGGGTTGGGAAGATCCACTGAAGAAGCAAATAGCTACCCACTCCAGCATTCTTGCCTAGAGAATTCTATGGATGGAGGAACCTGGTGGGCTACAGTCCATGGGGTCACAAAGAGTTGGACACCACTGAGCGACTACACACTTTATGATCCAAGCAATAATTCCATACTTGTGCTCCTCAAGGTAAGAGTGGTACATCTGGGATAAAGGGGTTTAGAGATGGGGGATGGGAAGTGTATTCAAATCAAAAAGAATTGTGAAACGCTGAGTTTTAAGAAAACCCCAACAAAACACTACATACCTGTTAGAAGGGCCAAAATCTGGTCCCCACTTCCTTGCTGGCATCAGCTGGTGGCAGTTCTCAACTCTGGAGCCCCCAAATCCCATCCTGGGTGCTCCTCTCCATCTTCATGTTCAGCCTCAGGGAAATCCCCTCGTGGTCTCTCTCCTGCTACAAACATTTATTTAAAGAAGCCCAATTCTTTCCAAAGGTTCACTTGCTTAGGTGAGGTTCACCCAAGATAATCCTCTGTCTTAAAATCAAGGTGCGTAGAACCTAACCCAATCACGGGAGAGCTAGCCCATCATTTTCACAATCCTGGTGATTCTATGAGGCTTAGATCAGCAGAGAGGAGGCTTGGGACATCTTAGAATTCTGCCTACCACAGTATTCCAGGAAATACGGTCTTCATTCCGGGTGGCTTAAAGGGGACTCAGAGTGTTTTGAAGAGCCAGCAGCCTCTGCCAGAGAGATTATTCCTGTGCCTGGCTTCATTCATCATTAGGGTTTGAAAGGAACAGTGGCTGTCTCTGCTGCTTTCAGTGAAACATTTGATTAAAACAGAGAAGAGGCCCAGAAACACTGTCTTCCACTAATCACTGAGTTGTCTTTCCCAGAACCAGTGAGGGTTCAGACGGCTCTTTGACAGGCCCACAACTGTGCAGCCATCTTATCATTTGAAATATTCTCTTCTGAACGTTCTGCTCCTGAGACATGTCACTCCCTCCGTTCCCTCACGCTGGGTTTTAACTTAAGAGAGCATCTAAAGTACATACCAGCTGTACTTTAGAGGAAACTTAGGGTTCTAATGCATGTTAGACAAGGAAATGACTTGATCCTTTCTGAGACAACAGTCATGTTTCCCATAGAATATTGTTAACTCTATTTTCCCAAAGACTGTCACAGCAACATCTCCTGTCCTCCCACGTCTTGTGACTTCAACTCCCCTCCCATTCAGAGGTGAAGCCTATTTCTCCAGCATTGAGTCTAGAGGGACCTGAGTCACTGAGTTGATATAGAAGCTTCGAGAGCAGAAAAGGCCTGTGCCTTTGGGGACCTGCCTTCCGGGATCCTGGTCACACATGTGATGTCCCACTGTATGAGGCTACCATGTTGTGAGGAAGCCCAACTATTCACTGGGAGGCTCTGAGGCTGCAAGGGGACAGGTTGCCAGCCTGCGCCTTGCCCCTCCTCCATGTGGTCCAGCACCCACTGCCCTGGGGCTGCAAATATGTGAGGAAACAGGCCAGACAAGCCCTTCCCAGACCGCTGCAGGCCCCTCCATTGTGGAGGGGGTGGAGTGTTACCAAGAGGAGCTAACCAGAACATTCCACTGGTCAGAACTGACAAACTGATTTCTCTAGACATAACATAGAGAAGCTTGTCTGCTGTAAGGATTTTCAGGACAAAATACAGAATGCATTTGCTATTTTAGTCAAAGACACACTGGGGATCTGAACATGGTCTGCAGACTCCCACAGTGCAAAAGAAGACACAAAAAATCTAACCATCATTTCACATTTACATTTAACAGTATCAGCTCTGAGTCACAATGGGAGGTGAGATCACTGCTGCAATGTTATGTAAATGTATAAATGGACATTTGTGTATATGAAAATTATTTGTGATTTTGAGTTCTAAGTATAAAAACTTGTAAAAGGCAGGATAATGATCATCTAAAATTTTAAGAAGTAATAAAATTATAGTAGATCAGGAATTTTTGAGACAAACTTATATTCATTTATTTTTTCTAGCTTATTAGGCCTCCAGGAGTTTGGAGTCAAAAGCAATTCAAATTTGTAGAGTAATGTTCTTAGTCTCTTATTTCTTGATAAATGTTATCTTTTAAACATTTTTAATAAGGTGAAATTGTTGCTATTAATACCTTTCAAGTGGTAATCAGAGACAATGGAGTTTTCCTAAGTATCAATAACTTAAACTAACATTTAAGTGTTAATGTGAACAAACCAAAGCGCCCTTGAATGTGTGGATAGACTTTCTCAGGAAAGTCTGATGAGCTTGGAATTCCAGTCTTAGATAAGAATGTCAGAAGGTCCTCTCCACACAGTGAAAGGGATTTTGTCTAAAATGAGTTATTAACAAGATGAAAGATATTGTTCTTAACATCTATTTTTAGCAGGCTTTGTCTGAAAAGACCTTAAGCATATGACTCATGACAAAGTTTAATCCCTTTTCAAATATCGCAAGTGCCGGCTTCATGCATTTTAAACCTGGGGCACTTGGAGCCTGGAGCCTCTCTGCCAGGAAGTGGAGCCTCAGCTGGATCCCGCGAGTACTTCTTTTACAAAGTTCCCATACTAATGCAAATATTTACTTCCTTTTGATTCATCACCACTAAGGTTATGGGAAATAGAGTTCAGCAGCCACGTTAAATGCAGATGGAAGAAAGAGGGTGGGAGAAAGGAGTGAACCGAAGTCTATCTCTGCAAGAAAGGACGTCCTGGTTACCATTCCAGGCAGTGCTGGATGGTAATTTGACACCATTTTTCACATTAATCCTTTGCTTCTGTAACTCTGCCAGAATAGATGTAAATACCCCAATTCTTGCAGCTGTACTTCTCAATAATTTTTATTCCTATCTCAACATAGGGAAAAATCATCCTCTTAGACTAATTGAGTGACTAGAAAAAAAAATAGATTGATTAAATAAAATTTCTGGAATAGAGTGTTTTTAAAACATTTTTTGTTATTTCCAGTGTATGAAGATATAAAAACAGTCAATAATTTTGGGGGGCAATTCCCTTATGGAGCATTATATTGATGTATGTAATATAAATTACTGTAATCTGTTTAATTATTAATTAATATAAATGAAGCCTTTAAATTACTGGAGACATGATTTGAAATTCCTGGGTATATATCCAAAAAACAACAAAAAACAAAAACACTAATTCATTAAGACACATGCAGTTCAACGTTCATAGCAGCACTGTTCAACTGTTTACAATTGATTCCTTCAGGTTGGGGCCACAAGGAGTATGAGTTAGAAGTTGCCCGCTCATCTGTTTGTTAGGTTTAGTTTCATGGTGCTTCCTTGGGTGCACCTACCCCTGGGCAGAGCCTGTACATCCTCCAGTTTCCTCCAGGACCCAACAATTCTTACCATCTTATAAATGACTGGGATCATTTTATATTATTGCTATTGATATTTCCATTTACAATCCTAGATGAAATGCAATAGTTCTTACTTTCTCAACTCATGGACATTGTGATGACAGAATTCTAGATTCCAATGATGAACCCCCAGACCTTTGACACAAGTTTCCACCAACTTCACTGTTGCTGTTAAGAAACCAGCCCCCAGTGCCAGTATGTTTTTCTTTCCAAGTAATGCAAATTCATCCTCCCTCTCTCTGGAGGCTTTAAATATGCCCTTTATCCTTTGCATGCTAAAAATTCAGAAAGCTGTGTCTACATGTCAATTCTTTTTCATGGTCTCATCAGCACAATTTAGTTTAGAGGCCCTCCTTTCTTCAGTTCCAGCAAATTCTACTCTATTTTGTTAGCTCACCACTTCCTGGATTCTCTCCTTTTCTGGAGTAGATTCCTACTGACTCATTGATTGACCTTTTAGTTTCATTTCCTCTTTATCTCTTTGTCCAAAATCTGACAAATTTCTTTGTCTAGTTCTTTAATCTCTTCAATGGAATTTTATTTTCCTATTTCTGAAGTACTTTCTACTAAAAATTCCAAAAATGTGAACAAAAATGGTTTCTGCCTCATTGATGTCTTCAGTCTCACCCATAAAACAAGAAAAGAAGCTAAACAAACTGAAAATCAACCACTCTTCTTGAATCCATCAGAGAGCTGAGTCACAGGACAAACCACTGGCCCCCCCAAAATGAATGTACAGAAGGTAGTTAGGTAGAATCACTCTCAGATCCCCATGAGCAGAAACTTCTTCAAGAACCAGTAACAGCTATCGCTTTTAAATTAAAAAAAAAAAAAAAAGAATTTTTGGGGGATTTTTAAATCCCTTCTAAAGTCTTTTCTTATTTCATAGAATCATTATCTTGTTGAATCTTTCTAAAGATATCACTAATAGAAGATGATTTTTAAAATCTTTTCTGTGTCCTTGATTTTTTATGTGACATATACAATTGATAACAGTATTTATTCATCCCAGAAAATTTTTGAGGGGCACTCCAGGTGTTCCTCTGGTGACCCTTGCTTGTCTGCCTACACTTGGGAATTGAAGGACTAGTTCATGATAGAATGGAGGCTGCTCAGAGTTTCTTCTGTAGCCTTTGACATGTATCTCTACAGAGTCCTCCCTCATGAGGGCAGATTGACTGTGATGCCTGCTCACCTGGGGAAGTTGTGGTGACTGGAGGGTTCAGCATAGGATGGCCACTTGGGAAGCAGGCTGTACATCTGGGCCAACTTGTCTCCATCCTTGAGAAAAGGAGAAAGGCTTGACCCTAGGGTGTCAACACCAGCAACTGCAGCCCTCACCCTTCCCAAGTTCAGTGAGCATGCATCTCATTTGGCCCCAAAGAAAGTGCCACCCAGGAAGGCAGTGTGTGTGTGTGTGTGTGTCTGTGTGTGTGTGTGTGTGTGTGTGTGTGTCTGTGTGTGTGTGTGTGTGTGTGTGTGTGTGTGTGTGTGTGTGTGTGTCTGCAGTGACTTGCAGAGCTCTTCCACTGACAGTTTTGCAATTCCTGATGTTAATCTCTGCCCCATTTCCCACTCTCAGTTCCCACACATTTAAGCAACAACAGGAGGGTCTCAGGGACCCTTCAGAAAGGAGAAACTTGCCCCTCCCCTCATGCTGTTTCCCTTGTGTAGTCCAGCCTGGAGTTAGCTCTGCTTTTTTTTTATGCATGGGTCTGAATAGTTTCCACATTCTACCTGTTTATCAATATCACTGATTGGCTGTTGGCTCACCTTTTCTCCTCTCAAACATTTTATGAATATTCTTCATTGGGCTTCTTTATTGTTACTCTAAAGAGTGTTCAGGAAGGAGAGGCAATAATTCCATGTCCCCCCTCCTGCCAAATGGAACACAGAGAAAGTCATGCGGATCTCGCACAGCATTCTGTGTTCAGTCTCTTTCAGGACTCTTAATGACAGCATAATATTTCATTGAGAACCTGCCCACCATTATTTGTTTTCTGATTTTTTTATATGTATCCACTTCTCACTTTTTATACTTAGAAAATATGCTACAATGAATATGATCTGTTCCTATAGCTTTTGCCTTCATTTCAGTTGTTTTCTTTGGATCAATTCCCAGAAATAGGATTACTAAGTCAAAGGACATATTTATTTTTATGACTCAAGTGGTTTTCCAGAAGAATGATGCCAATTTACAATGACATCAACAGTACATGAAAATAATAGTTCCACCTTTTTCACCTCTAGTCACTGAAACTTTTAAATATTTGTTTTCTTGTGTCTTCTATATGTTTAAAAATTTTTGATTAGTTTGTTAAGTCTCTATTACTTTTGCCTGGCTTGTTAGCAAAACAAATGGCTTTTAAAAAGTAATCCCTTTGATTTCTTTTTTTAGTGAAAGCATAGACTTTTTTCAGATTATTTTGATTTTAATGTGCTGTGCATGTGTGCCAAGTCACAGTAGCCCACCAAGCTACACTGTCCATGGGATTATCCTGGTAAGAATACCAGAGTGGGTTGCCATGACCTCCACTAGGGCATCTTCCCAACCCAGGGGTTGGCAGACAGATTCTTTACCACTAGTGCCACCTGGGAACCCCCTTAATGTGCTAACTTTTAGCCAATAAATTCAGTAAAATTAAGTCCTGCACTTTACTCAATAATTTCTTCTTTCTCTACCTCTAAAAAAATCTAGTGAAAGTCACTCAGAAAGATCTGCTATCCACTTTAGGGTTCCATTTTCACTAGAAATATATTACTTTTTTCAGGTAGTAATAAGCTTTCCTCTTGTCTGTGTAATTACAAAACAACAGATGCAAAAGATGAACAAGCCAATTGGCTTTAAAAGCTAATAAATTTCTTTAAAAAAATTTTATGGCATCAAAAAATATTATTTGGACCAAGAAATAATTGGTTAAACAAAATGTTTCTTCTGGCATTACATGTGAATACTAGATATTGTTTTCAAGACAACATAAGATAGATTCTATTGTCTATCACCTAGATTTCCAGATTAGAAACAACAAACTAGAAAAGCCACTTGAGACTAAAACAATCATGTTAGAAGGGCACTTAGAATGGAAGGGTCAGTAAGAGAAAAAATAATAATAATTTCAAATCATATTGTATAGATAGCAACAACAAAACCCTGGCTTTTAAGTAATAATCAATTGAGTCATCCAAAAGCTTAAAATCTGTTCAAATCCCACTTAGAGAAAATTATTTTTACCATGTTTAAGAAAATTACTTTTATTTTATAATTCTTACAGTGAAAGAGTGGTCAACATGAAAATTATTTGTATGGAACATATATAACATGGATATAAATGAGAAACTTCTTAAGTAAATTCTGTTTAAAAATGTCATTTTATAGAGTTAAAATTTTGGGAATCTTTTGACTGTTTGCCACAAGATGAGTGTGTCGGGACTCAATGCTGAATGGGATTATTTTTTTAAAATTAGTTTATGTATTTATTTACTTTTGCTTGCACTGGATCTTTGTTGCTGTGCAAAGGCTTTCTCTAGTTGCAGTGAACAGGGGCCACTCTCCAGTGATGGCGTGCATGCTTCTCATTGCAGGGGCTTCTCTTGTGTGGCATGGGTTTTAGGCGCACAGACTTCAGTAGTTGTGGTGCACGGGCTTAGTTGCCCTGCAGCATGTGGGATCTTTCTGAACCAGGGATCGAACCTATGTCCTCTACATTGACAGGTGGATTCTTATCCACTGGACCACTGGGGGAAGTTCTTATTCTTTTTTTATTGAAATATAGTTGATTTATAATTTTGTGTTAGTACAGCAAAATGATTCTGTTATACATATATATATCTATTCTTTTACATGTTCTTTTCCATGATAGTTTATCACAGGATACTCGAGTTTTATTTTTTTTTTTTTAGACTTGACAAAATATATATAGTCTATATGCTGACTGGAATTCTACCCAGATGTGTCTGATGATAAATTTGGAGGGAATAATTAGTAAATAATATATTGTAAATTAATAAAGCTGAATTTGTCCTCAGAGGAATAGGTACTTTTTATACATGATGATAGAAAATATAAATAAAAAGAGTGTCAAGAGCTGTTATGCGCTGAATGTCTGTGTCTGCCCCAAATCCAGATGTTGAAATCCCAGGACCCAGAATGGTGTCAGGAGGCAGTGACTTTAGGAGGTGATGAGTTCATGAGGGTGGAGCCCTTGCGATGGGATTGGCACTCTTAGAAGAAGAGACACAGGAGAGCTTGTTTCCACCTGTGCCCGGGGAACCAGGTAGCAGGTCTTCACCAGACACCAGGTCTACAGGCACATTGATCTTTGATCATAGTTGAGAGAAATACATTCCTATTGTTTAAGCCCCCAAGTCCACTGTATTCTGCTATAGCAACCCAAACCAAGACAAAAGCTGAGAGGTAAACATTGACTCCAACAAACAGGAAACTGTCCAGAGAGTGTCTTAGATCTTCAGATCCCTGCCTCGCCAGGTGCCTTAGTGCATTTTATTTCTGAAAACCATATTTTAAAAAGAAAGACTACAGTATACTTCAGTTAACTAGAAAATGCTAACCACATGATTTCAGCTTATAGTAGAGGAATGATATGTGAAAATAATTCAGTGTGCACCCTGTCCAAGAAATACACATTTTTTCGGTTGTTGTTGGTCAACATCTTTAAAATTTCTGCTTTTCCACAAATATGCTGGTCGCTATGTCTCCAAGCACATCAACATTAATATAAAGATCATATCCATCATCTATGAAAATTATACAAATGAAAATTAAGTTCTATCTGTGGGTGAAATTAAAATCTTTGTCATTGTAAGGATGTTGAAATGAAATACTTATATGCTGATGAAAACAGGAACAAGAGGACAAAATTAGACCTCAGGCCGATGTGTTTACCCATAACCTATATCTAATAGTAGTGAAGAAAAATTCTGTGATGAAACCCCAACTTAGCAAAGGCTCTCATAAAAATCAAGGGAGATACCAAGATGGTCAAATTCCATCACCAGGGTTCAAGGTGCACGGTGACATGTAGATCATGTCAGGGGGGTCGCAGAGTCCAGGACGGTCCCCAAGGCTGCCTGCACCTCCCCTGATGACAACAGCTGCCCTCAAGAGTTAGGAACAATAACAGACATGCTTCCCTTATTTTATGGAAAAAGGGTGAGAAAGGAAAAGAAAGCATTCTCCATCATGCTCAAAAAGAAACACAGCTGCATCCTCTTCTGACATCGCTAAAGACCAACAATCGGTCAAACAAAGCCTTCTTCTGGTCTATACCTGATTTCCAAGACAGCCTTATGAGGCAGGGACAGTCACTGACCCATTTTTCAGATGAGGAAAATGAGAGCCGAATCATTAAAGAGATTTGTTCAAAGGTGCAATTTGTCCTGACAAATGACAAAGATGATTCAAAACACAGCAAGACTGTCAAAGCCAATGTTCTTAACTATTAAGCTGCGTTGCTGGCCCAATGTGTTTGACAGCGTCTGCGTTAGGCAGTCAACTCCTGTTAACAACTAAATAATTGATAAAAGTGAATGAAGATCAGTCATGAATGAATATTCTTTAAACTCTCCAAGGACAAAAGAGATTTCATGCCAGAGGAGACACAGCCTTCCTTCGCATGTTTTTCGAGCAGTGCTTAAAGAGAGCTTCCTGGATGCAGTCCTTGTCGGGGACAGATGCTAAGATTGTAACAGGGTGGTTTTTTCCGTTTCATCAAACATAGATACTGTACACTTAAGAATTATGTGAAAATCTGCAATTATTCTACTGGCTCCACATCTCCTCTGCCCCAAGACAGAGCAGTGAAACCCTGTCAGAATATAGAATTTTAAAGAAAAATAAGACATTGTCTCTTCCTGCCAGAACTTTGTTGTGCTCTTCTTAGCGAAGCAGTTTCTCAACCCTGAGGACACACCAAATGATGAGAACAGTTGTGCATCACACAGGTCCCCAGCATGTCCTAGATGAGGGAAATTGGCATCAAGTAGAAGCTACAAATTGAAATCTCATAAAACAATCAACCTGGGTGCTGTGTCAGCCACTCTCTTGAATCACAGCCATATCCACAGATTTCAAAATCCTAACAGTTTCCCCCAACTAGAAAAAAACCAAAATCTCAAGGTATTATTCAATTATTCAATACTATCGTTGAAGTTTATGAAAATGAACATTTATTTTGCGGCTTATTTTCTCACTGATGAAGTCTTAAATCACCCATTGTCTGAAAATTATCCAAATGAACAGGTTCTGAAAGGAAATTTTCCTGGTAAGCCAGCTCTGCTCCTTTAACAATTGAATGAATAAAGACATTCACTTAGACCTTGATGAGTCAACCCTTTCGCAGACAATGTATAACTGAAGTATTTCTAAATGCTCCCCCATATCCGGTCAGCCGCATCCACGTCCACTTCTGTCTGAACTCTGCTGGAACAGCAGATCCGTAGCGACCTCTGTTTCTTTTCTCTGAGATCCAGATGTTCCTCACAGCATCCGGGAGTGTTTCGGATGCCGTTCTCATGTATTCAAATCAACTTTAACAATTTTTTCCCCTAAAAAAAAATAGCCATGCATTCCTGTTTCATCTATTAACAGCAAGGATAGTGTGTGATAAAAGCATATTTACTGGTGAAAATGGATGAACATTCTTTACTTGAAAGTACTAACTGGTGCATGCTATAGTGTCTCCAGTTCATATTTGGGGGCCTGGTTTATATAAGGTAGAGGGGGCAGAAAGCTGCCGTGTGGACCTAGTTGTGCCTCTATGTGGGTGTTTAAGAAATTGGACTTGGTGAGCCAGAAAATCTACCTTCAAATTTATTCTAACACTGGCTTTCTGATTATATTCTCTTTTTGGAACTCATTGTGCAGGCAAGGAGAAAGGAAGGCATCTCTGAATATGTATCAACATATTAACTCTAGGCTAAGAAGGCACCTCATCTTTCTACAACAGTTGATAGTTTTTCACTTATTCAATTCCTTCCCTAGCTCCAACATCTTGTGTGAATCCATGTGCCAGTCAGAGAGGAGTCCAGACTGTCCTTTGTGTAATGTATTGAATAGGTTGGTCCCAATTTGAAACACATGTCATAGTCACTGTCCTCTTAGCACTAATATTCTTACGCTTCCTCTGCCTTTTTCAATAAATATTCTTAAGACTATTAACTTCTGTCTTGCTCTCCACTAAAAAAAGGTATTTCACAATACACACAAAGTCAGGTAATTGATTCCAAACGGAACTCAAAGGTTAGAGTTACAATTTCCTCTAAAGGAAACACCCACGTTTGGAATCTTTAGTAGCTGTCTTTACATTATTAACAGCCCTACTTATATCTGACAGACAAGTAATAATGTGGCCATCTATCTCCAAGACAGCAGAGCTGAATATATTTCTAACTTTATAAATGAATTTTAAAAGCCCTACAGACACATTGCATTAAAGTAAAGAATGGAAATTTGGTAAATGGAGTCTTTGGGTTTTATTGATGAATAAATCTTTACTTTTCTACAATAGCTAATAAGGATCTTAAAGGCTAAATAAATAAAATAAACATTCCCTGTATATTTGAGGCAGTGCTCTTTGGGGCCTGCGTGGTATGGAATACTTTTAGTATGATGGCCCTTAACACATCCTCAAAGCTAGGCAAAGGCATCCCATAATGTTCTGTAGGAAGAGCAGCAGTCTTGGGAGTGTCCTGGTCTTCCACAAATGAAACCTGAGATGGATTCTCCACGATCCAATAGAGATCCTTCTTGCTACTAAGGATGTCCAAGGTAAGCAGAATAATGTATTTCAGGATCTCATTTCAACCAGATCAAGTTCAATAGCATAGCTCTGGTGGTTTAGTGAGCTAGAATAAACAGTTTTGATGAAAAGCAATTCTTTCCTAATATGGTACAGAAATTATCTTTCTTAAAGAAGGAATTCTTTTTCTCCCAACAAACAGCTTTTACTATTTTTTTCTTTTACCCTAAGTTGAGAGCATCCAAGTATTTTTGGACATTTGCATGGAGAACATTCCCAAGACTTGCTCAACAAATAAATAAAGTGAATAAATAAATAATAAATGATGGCTCAACACTTAAGGGAATCTGTGAATTTTAGTAAAAATATGTGGTCCTACTAAGGATGTTTAGCTTAGCAGTGTCCAGAAAAGTGCTTATTTTTTGGCAAGTGTCAGTTACCTGGTGAGATTTATCAAAACTTCTGAAGTATATGTGATGAGGCAAGAAGTAGACAGAAATTAACCCTGGTAGAATTTCTGGCATTGAAACCAACTTAGAAAAGACTACATTGTCTGGCACACCCACTTCCACAAGCACAGAGATCTATAATAAATCAATGAACTGCCCAGTAAACATACAGAGTAGACACTTTCCCAAGAGCCAAGCTCTCAACTTGCTGGAAACTTCTCCTCAAGACATGACTGCCTTCTGAGGGCAAGACAACTTCTGACAAAGCAATTGATGATGGATATTCTGACCTCAGGAAAGTTATGATACATCAGAAGGATGAATATTAACCTTAATTCCTCTGAAGTCATTCATTCACTTATCAGTTCTGTCATAACATGTGCTAAGTCCCTGGGGTTCTGGAGCCTTGAGACACAAGCATAGAGAAAATCCCACGCTTCTATCTGAAGCTCAGTTTGTTTTGTTGTTGTTGTTTTGGTTTTTGGTTTTTGGTGCATGGCATATGGGATCTTAGTTCCTGGTCCAGGGCTTGAACCCTTGCTCCCTGCAATCTTAACCACTGGAACTCCAGGGAAGTTCCTGAAGCTCAGATTTATGAAACACACACGCTGAAATATCGATTCATCAATTTTCTTTCCCTCTTCAACATCTTTATAGATTAGCAGGAATACAGATGATTTTTTCTGACATCTGTACATCACTCTGTTTAGTCAATAAACAATGAACAGCTTGTATGTGCTAAGCATACTGGCTTTACCAATGTGAATGCTTGAGCAACAAAAAATATGCAGCCTGACCACCAAGAAATCATTATCTAATTGAGATTAAAAAAAAAAAGTGTGCCTTATGGAAAAAAATGGAGGAAAGGCAGAAACAAATTAACTAGTGATAAATCAATTCTACTATGAAGCAATAAACTGAACAGGAAAGCTGACTGTTGGTAAAAGATTTGGGCAACCAGTCAAACTGGGCAAAATGTTACCTCAGGTTCACTGGAGGCACTGCAGTAAGCTAGGAATCTGAATTTCAGTCAAGAATGCAAGTAAAATTCCCTCCTCGGCCAATATTTTCTTTGCCTGATATTTCTGAGCCCCAAATGTGTCTGGAAATGTACTGAGTGCATGTTCCAGGTCTTATAAGAATGAGTGGAAAGGGACTGGGCTTGGCCACCTAGTACTGCCCTGTGAACTAAGTGCTATGGACACTGCTTCACAGACTAAGAAAGCGATCCTCAGACAGGGCATGTCACTTGTTCAAAATCCCTCACGGAATAGCTGGGTGAACTCGAGTTAAACCCAGGCCTGTGTGTCAGAGTTTCTGAAGCACCCTGTTGTCCACCCCTCTTGCTGAGCTGACTGTACTTCAGACACACAGATAAATAAACTATAAAATGAAATAAGTCCCCAGGTCAAAGGGTGGGAATAAGGGAACGTCAAGAAAGAGATTGCAGAATAGGCCGTGGCACATGCGTGTCTGGCAGGAAGTCACGCCCAAGCGTGGTAACCCACGGTGCCCAGCCCTGCCATGCTCTGTGGCCCCGCCATGCCCTGAAGGACAGGTCGTCAGGGTGACTCAGAGCCTGGGGACAGGCTGGCACAGATCTCCAGGTGGGGCTACTGAAAAGACAGGGATTCCCTGGAAGTCACTGTTGTTAAGAAGGGTTTCTTGGTAGTTGCTTATTTTCCTCCTTGTCTGTGAAAGGTGCAGAGAATTTAGGTAAGAAACGAGCAGAGAGGTAAATCCAAAGCACAGGGCACAAATGACTCAGGGATCAGAGGACATGACAGGAAAGTGAGAGACATGACAAAATCTCTCTCTTCCTGTTGAGGGTTGAGCAATGGCCGGGTCATCTCTACCAACTTCTCACCATAAGAAGTTACCATAAAAAAAAAAAAAAAAGTTTACCCTTCCATTTTTCAACCAGTTAGGAAACTCTTGTTAGCATTCTGCATCTTTGATTATTTAATTCCATGTAATATATTGGAATGATATTTTAAAATTACTTCAAATAGCAACCCCATACTATTTATTTAAAGTCCATTTTCAAAATTCCTTTGAAGGTAATTACAGGAAATTATCAGCCTTTGTATCTCACTGGCTGACACATCATATAAATCATCCAATGTGTCACTTCTGATCAAGCCCACGTAATCAAGTTACATGACAGGAACCGACGGTCATAAATAGCCATGATAACCTAATTTGGAATGCTCAGACAAATGCAATTCCCTTTAAACTTTAGTTCAAAAACCCTGGTGAAACTCCACAGAGGATTGGCATATCGATGTAGCCTTGAAGAAAATTTGTAGCGTTTTCTTCTTTCAAACCTGGAATCTATCTGTTTCATACTTCAGATGTAAGCTCATAAAAATGTGTAATATAAAATATTTATAGCAAACGTTAAAAAGAAAGAAATGATGTGATTATCTGACTCAATCGATTTTTACCTGGTTGACTCAGTAATGAGTCTTTTTGAGGTGCAGGGTATAAACATGAGTCTCTTCCCTTGGCAGAGAGTAAAAGCTTGCCAATGACTCTATATTGAGAAAAACCAGAGGCATTTAATGGAGAGAAGAAAGATACACTCAGGGACTTCCTTGGTGGTCCAGTGGTTAAGAATCTGCCTTCCAATGCAGGTTCAATCTCTGGTCGGGGAACTAAGCTCCACATACTGCAACTAAAAGAAAACCTGCACACGGCTAGTAAAAGCAGGCACAGTCATAAGAAAAAAAGAAAGATACATTCAAAATTGTGCCTAACTAAGCATATTATCAAACTTTGATTTTCACAAGCAAAATGAATACCACAGAAGCAAGCAGCTGAATCTCTTGGACCACCTAGCATCTTATTAGGAAAACTTGACATGCAGAAGGTGGGATGGGAGTGGAAATCAGTGTTCTCAGTTCTTAATGTTGGAGGTTGGCACCTTCAAGTTACATGTTAGAAGCTGTAAATGTGATAAAGATGGTAGGCTTGGGCAAGGTTTGGGCCAGCCCAGCTCTGCTCGTTTGGGTTGCATTGGGCAGATCACTCGAGGGGGCTGGATGTCATAGCAGAGCCCAGAATGACTCAGGTGTGTGGGTCCCTGCTCCTATCTTTCCCTTGTTGTAAGGAAGCGACCCAGCAGAATGATGCAGTCATGTGCCTGTCCTATTTCTGCTCTCACTTGCTTGTGGTCCCATCTGTTTCATCTCTGCATATGAAAGTGGTGAGGTTTCATACACAATGAAGGACACACCCATTCTACAGGCTAATTTATCTGGATATACACAGAAGAATGCACTGACTGCGATACCATACAGTGTTGTGGTAGAAGAAATGTTGTAATCATGTTTTTAAAAACATCACATCTTTTGTGTGTTAATCTGACACCGAATGACTTCCTTCTATTTTTCCTTCTGCACAACTTAAAAAACAAAATATAGCTCAGCTCAGTGGGCTTCCCAAGTGGTCAAGAATCCACCTGCAATGCAGGAGATACAGGAGAAGCAGGTTCGATCCTGGGTCAGGAAGATCCTCTGGAGGAGGGCACAGCAACCCCCTCCAACATTCTTACCTGGAGAATCCCATGGACAGAGGAGCCTGGTGGATATGGTCCATGGGATCGCAAAGAGTCAGACATGACTGAAGCCACTGGGCATGCTCACACACAGCTTAGCTCAGCACCTCCCAAGAATAATGCAGAAGGAGTATGAGGTGAGGAATTTAGGTAGAATGTGTGTTACCCACAAAACTTCCTGTGTTCCTCCCGATTAGTGCAGTTTTTATCCAAAAAAAGGAAATTATGAGTGTTAATAATGCTCTTCTTGGGAGTACTGGCAGGAGGTTTTCTTCCAATTGTTCATTTAATACAAATAATCCTTTCCCCTAACACACAGAGAAAGAATGAGATTAGTTATTTCTAAAATTTACACCCAAGTTATTTTCTTACAAGTCTGATACAGGATGATTTAGCTTTGAAAAAAATTAATAAAATTTATCTGTTAGAGGATCACAAAACTGACAATCTAATGAATTATATTCATGTGCCTGATGAAATCTTCTGTTAATAAAAAAAAAAAAAAGCGATAGCCATTATGTGGACTAGACAAAAAGAAACCAGGAAACAAAACTATTGTGGTATTTGAATAACTGTGCCAGAGAGTAAGATAATAAATCTAGCTGACCTTAATCCTCCTGGAAGTAAAAAACGGTGTTCTGTTATAAAGCAGATGTAGTGAATATCTATTCATGGCCTGGAGAAAGTACCTCTCAAGAACACCCATTTCCTGTCATCATTTAATGTTACTTTGGATTTGTAGTAAATGCAACAAGACAAGAAAAACTAAATGTAAATAAAAGAAAGGAGATATTATAAATATATTTTGATGTCCATCTTTCCAACATCTCTTTTGTAAGACATCTGACCCACTTACACCCTCACTGCTCAGCCTGCTCATGACACATGACAATGAATGATGGAGAAGGGATTCAGCATTCTCACTCCCGAGTCTGTGTTTTTAACTGTCTGCAGAGCCACTGTTTCCTTACTGATATTGTGATAATCTGTCTACAGAAATGAAGAAAGTGAAAAAGAAAACTATTACAATTGCTGTCATTTCTTGATTCTAAAATGTAATCATTTGGACTATTTAAAATCACTTTAGTTATAGTAATTTACCTAAAAAATAAAAGGCTGAAATAATTTTATACTTTTTTCTAGGAGGCAGTAAGACAATTTTTATTCATACAATTACATACTGCCTCCTTTTGTAAGATTTAATCTGTATTTAAGCTTACTGATCTTCATTTCATAGTTTAGATTTTCTTCTGAATGATATTTGGCCATTATGTGTGTCTTCAAGTAGACTCATTGGTTTTGATGACCTGCCCTCATAATTTTTAGGTTTGACACTATAATTTCAAGGATTGCAGAGAAGATTAAAGTTTTTCTGTAGTATCATTTTGGTCAAAACTATGGTTTTATTTATTTTTTTCATAACTGACTTGCATAGAGTCAATGAACTTCTTATTGGAAGACATATTGAAACTTTAGACAGGTATTTAGTACCTACTGATAATCTCTCACACATGATGCATGAATCTGTTACAACAACCTCTCTAAATTTAAAAATTGTATGATCTATTGGAAGCATTTAAAAATTAGTACCACATTAAAATGGTACACGGAAGCACTGTCTGTATACGCAATGTGTTTTTGTTTCAATACTCAGTCAAGTGTAATCACTTCTCAGGCAACTGACAATTCCTGACCCAAATTTAAATTTCAGCTGCATACAGTACTATTGATGCAAATAGCCCATGTGATAGCCAAATGATTGACTGATATTGTCTAAGCCCAGATGAGAGCAAGCTGCCAGCAAGGACCGCACTCTCTCCTCCAGTGATAGTTATAGAGACTGCCCAGTGGTTGACATGGATTATAAATCAGAGATGCTAAACCATGATGAAATCATGCACTTGAAAATAGTAGAAATGGTGATGAGAGAGTTCAGTTACAAGATTGCTCAGCTGCAAAATAGATAAGAAAAATCAATATTTTTCCTATATGTTGGCAACAAAAAGTCATTTCGTTTTTCCTTTGTGGCCTTTGGGAAATGTGTTGGAAATGATTAGACTGTTATAATGTTATGACATTACAGTGATAGCCTCAAGATTACAAAAAATACCTTGCAATAAACCTATCACAACTTTCTTAAATGATAAGATGAAGACCATGCTCCAAAGACCCTACCTACTGCCAGGAATCATGGTAAATGCCCCATATATGCCATCTTATTTAATCCCCACTAGAACCCATGTAGTAGATACACCATTTATGAGAAAAATGCAAAAACTGAGGCTTAGAAGTTAATAAACTTAAAAAAATCATATTAAGAGGCAAAACTGAGATATTTTGTATGGGTCATTGGGTCTTGAACCTCAAATCTACATCTCTCTAATTCTCAAGTTCCACCAAATTCCCAATAATTATGTTGTTTCAAGAAAATTATTTTATCTCAGAGAAAGTGCCCAGAGTAATTTGTTTTCAAACGTTAACAAAGGGCTCTATTACTGGCTGAATTTTTTTTTTTTTCATTTGATTGGACATTTTAACCATGATAGGAAGAAAAATAAAAATATACAGAATTTTATTTCAGTATTTTTCAAATATTCCAATGAAAAACATTCTAACCATTAGAACTTTCTGACATTGTAAGCCAGAATCGAAATCTCTGAGGAACTTTCACATTTTTCTGTCTGTAGCCTTAAAAAGGATCCAAGTTGGTCCACCCATCTCAGATCTCTGTGGCAACATGTAACCAAGACACCAAGCAACACTATATGGAAGGAATCCAGAGAAAATGAAGTCTGCAACTCAAGAAAATGCATACTTTTCAAACAGAAAACCAACAAGGTGATGAACAAAAAATCCTCTTAAATTGGAGAGGTTCTAGGGATTGTCTGCCCTTCTCTCTGTCTTTATTACGTCTTCATCCTTCTCACCTGAAGGATGCTCCCTTTTTTCCACTCACTTCATCTGCACAGATGATCCTACCAGGTCCAGCCTAGAGAGCTTCTGAACATCTGTCCATCACTTTGAGGATAAAACTCTCTCACAGGATGCAACAGCCAAGTGGCTCGGCCTCATTCCATGGCCCACTGCCTGACTTCCCCTCTCATCTCCCTTCCCTTCTCCAGTCTGGGGACGTATCTGCTGTGTCATGTCTCTGGGCTTTACTGATGCTTTTCCTTCACCTAGAATATTCCTGTTTCTCCCTGAAGGCTGAGGAGGTTCTTTGTCTCATTCTTTATGACAGTTGAAGTGTCTTGATTCTTCCAAGACTCCTTTGAAATTATGTTCTTTCCCGCTCATTGTACCTGATACTTGCTTACAAGCTGCACTGCTGTGTATTATAACAATTTTTAAAGGTTTGCTTCCTTTCCTAGGATGTATGCTTATTGGAAGCAGGAACCGTGTCTTATCTGTATTTATAATCTCAGCATCTAACGCAGTACCTGGTACATAAGAGATAATTCATGAATGTTTATTTAAAGAATGAGTGAGTGAGTAACAGAGGCAGAGACCCCTTGCTTCTGGTTTTTTCCCAAAGCCTGTCTTCCTTTCATCCAGAGTAAGGGAATTTGGGGGAGATAAAGCCCTCCTCACCTGGAGACTCAGTGCCAGCCTACTTCGACTGGACCTGTGGGGGCATCATCTCTAACTTCAAACCAACCACCTGTCTGAAACTCTGCCCCTTCCCCTTTGCACACACTGAAGCCACTTAGAAAAGGTATCTCTCCGGCCCCCGTGGATTCAGGAGCAAAATTCCATGCCCAGACTCCACCCTCCTCAACATGGCTATGAAGTGGAGAGACTTCTTTCATGAGACACTGTGTGTGAGGCTTCGTCATTATTGCAAGGAGTCCATCTCCCATTGGACACGGGAGGGGGCTCCGTAACACTCTTGACAAGTTTGTATTGAATTTACACTGACGTTCCCCACCTCACAAAGTGGCCTCCCTATTGCTGAAAACTCTGAATACCAGAAAGCGTTCATTTATGGTAAAATTATGCTTCCTTATCATTTCTACCCATTGGTTCCATTCTGCTGTCTAGAGCTGCACGAATGATTTTCATTGTAGGAAGAACGCCGTCCTCTTCCTAAGTCTCCGCTCTTCTAGACACTATGATCCTGGTCCTTTGGGCTGCTTCTCCAATGACAGTTTTCCCAGAGCACTTTTACATGGTTCACCAGGATTTTTTTCAAGATTTGCTGTTTGGTAATAGCTATCATCAAAGGCTGCTTTCTGGAAATAACATAAATGTGGCTTGAGTTGGGCACAAGAACGGATAGTACCCTGCACATATATAACCCTTTACATTTTTTCATTCGTGCAAGAAGAATTTATGGTATGCTGATTAAGTGCTTGGCATTCCTCTGGATACTAGTGGTGAATAAGACCATCTTTGCCTTCTAAAAGCTCACAGTCACACAGAGAGCAATTTTCCTCCCAATCCACCAGAACTGGCAGTTTTGTCTCTGGTCTGGAAGTTCAATGGGGCTGTTTTCCCTTTGTCGTATGCTTTTCCTTCATAAACTGAACAAATTGTGTAAAAACAAATTCATGTCCTGGTTTTCCATAAAGTCTAACTGTTATTCCAGCCTGTCTCAGGACTTCAGGCAGTAAAGACACAACTGGGCTTGTCTAGAAGAAGAAGCAGGCATTCCAAGGTCAGGACCCAGAGTCCCAGAGCCAAGATGCTCCCTCTGCGCAGCCAACTGCCAGGGGCGCGGGGCACTTCCTCTCCACTCCTCTCCCACCCTGCTCCATCTTCCTCTCTCAGCATGTACTGTCTTTATAATGAGTCATTATAATTATTCATTATAACTTCATTATAATTCCCACAAGAGCTTGCTTCTCTTCTTTTTACTAACCCTTCCCTTTTCTCTACCAGATGTTTAAAATATTTCAGATTTTCTTAAAGCAAAATTGGCTTAAGTGTTCTCTCTCTCTGTTATATTAGATCTATGATAGATACATAGATACACAGATATATAGACAGATGAATTCAGCCATACAGCGAGATCTATATATTTTTTCATCAGTAGAGATGTGTGTGGATGTATATGTGTGCTCAGTTGTGTCCGATTCTTGTCTGTAGCCCACCAGGCTCCTCTGTCCATGGGATTCTCCAGGCAAGAATATTGGAGTGGGTTGCCATTCCTTTCTCCAGGGGATCTTCCTGACCCAGGGGTCAAACCTGCATCTTCTACATTGCAGGCAGATTCTTTACCACTGACCCACCTGTGAAAATCTCTCAGTAGACATACACCTGTATAGATACTGGATATCTATCTATGACATACCCATTAAAAAGAGAGACCTATATCTAAGGATATTTTGTAGATAAATATTACATGTGATATACCTGTCTATATCTATCCATATCTGTCTCTATCTAGAGAGAGAGAGAGAGGAGTTGATGCATTTAATCATAAGATTCCTAAAAGAGTCATAGACTGGCACGTTTATATGGGATTAAAAAGTAGAGAAATGGCCACGCCACTTCTAAATGATCTAGAAAGTCTTGGTTGAGAACAGAGAATGTTGAGAAATACGATAACATTAGAAGAAAAGGAAGGGCAATGCAGGTAAACAAAGCAACCTCAGGACATTTGAGGCTCCAACAAGGAGTAAAAGGATGAGATGAGGCAGGTGAGGAAAGGGAAAAATTAGAGAAAGATGCTTAGGGAGGAAAAAGAGGTTATTTGGGGACAGAAAACAGATGGTTTTGAAACAGAAAGTAGGGAATTGTGGAAGTAAAAATAGAAGTTCATGGGAACCTGACGACTGGGACCAAGGTTGTGCAGCAGAGGGAATGAGGAAGCTTGGACCACGAGACCACCTCGGGCTGAGCAGAAAGGAGAAGGTCAATCTGCAGAGGGAGGTGGGAGGAAGCCCAGGCATCTTATGGACCTGGAGAGCACCTGCCACAGATGTGAAGTGCCCAAGTGGTCCAGCTATACCAGAGTCAGAAGGAGAGCTGGATCTCCAAATCCATGAAGAGTTTTGCTTAGGGCTTGGCCTCATGGTAAGAAACACCCAGTATGGGAAGTTCACAGGAAAGGAGGTGGGAGCAGGAGAAAGGAGCATATACATCCATGCTCCTTTCTTCTCCAGTCACCTATGCAGAGTGTCCACTACTAGCCAGAGGTCAGCCCCCATCCTCCCAGCCCCTTCACCTCCATGCATCTCCCCATTCTCCATGCCCGTAGTGTGGAGGGATATCTCCTTTCCTGGCATGGAATCACACACTGCTGAACGTTGTGAAACACTATGCATTCATCCTGTCCCACCAATTATTTAGGAGTGCCAGTGACATTCCTGCATTCTTTATGTACAAGGCTCAATGTCTAGCACATGACCAAACCCTAATACCCAAAAAATATTTGTCAAATCATCTGAATTGTCCAGTTCTATGTGTTACGTGACTTATAAACATTGGTAAGTCTCAGGCTGTCGTGTGTGGATGCATTTTTCATTTCCATGTATTTTATATCATCATTAAACCTAATGAAGGAAGTGACATTGTTAAAGGCCTTGATAATAGGAAGAAGACAAGGGACCAGAGCCCTCCAAGGAATATTTCAAAGACAGTGATTTCTGTAGATCAAGTTCATGCATTTTGTTGCTGTTGTTTAGTCACTAAGTCATGTCCAACTCTTTTGAAACCTCATGGAATGTAGCCCGCCAGGCTTCTCTGTCCATGAGATTTCCCAGGCTAGTATACTGGCCTCGGTTGCCATTTCCTTCTCTATCGGATCTTCCTGACTCAGGGAATGAAAATGAACCCATGTCTCCTGCACTGGTAAGTGGATTCTTTACCACTAAGCCACCAGGGAAGCCCTCATGCATTTTACTGCATAAAATTTAAAGCTACAAGTAAGACTGCACCTGTACCATCGTCTTAAATGAAGATCATGCTTGTCACTAGCCTTGGACTCTGCTCAGAAGGCAAAGTTCAAGAAACACAGAAGTGAGGGCTTTGTGGTAACAGAGATCAGGAGACAAACCCCAGCTACTCCCCTCCTTGCATGAGGACGGGGTAATTACTAATTCCCTCTAATACTAATTACTAACTTGGTTTTAGTGTTTGTCAGATTGAAAAAGGACTAAAGGACTAAATAACATCAAACTTGTGTCATTATTGCAATTCACTTAACTGGTTTTCTGATAACCATGTAAGAGATCTGTTAAAAAATGGATAATGAAACTTTGAATTGCTACCAAATGCTTAAAATTAACCATATGTTACTCTTAAAACATGTTTTTTTCATCTTATTTCTTTGTATTTTATTTTTAAAATAAGAATCCATGGCAAGTGTTCCCACAGCACCTGGCATATATAAGATGCTTAATAAGTGTATTATGGTAATCTCTTCCTCTCTAGGTAGCGGAGAAAACTGGATTATTTCTGAAGGTATATTTGAAATCTGTGTTTCCTTCAGGGATATCTGGCCAATAACACACTTTTAATTTTAATATAATTTCTTATTGAAGCCAGTGAATTTTTCTGTCCTTTCTTTTCTTCATGACATGGTGCTAATAGAATGACAAAGAAACATGAGAAAAGAATTCTTAGCTTTGAAAAACATAAGCCCTAAATCCACTAACTTACACAAATCTCTACCTCTTACTTGATTAATAATTCAACAAATGAGCCAAAGGCTAGCAAATTAATTGGGAGAAGTAAACCAACAAATATGAAAGCTAAAGAAATTTAAGAAATTCAAACAAATTTTGCATTGCTTTGTTGTTTAAAAAGTTTTCAAGCGACCAAATATTCAGTGAGGATAAAGTGCAAAGCTGGTACACTGTAACCAATTGGTGAGCCTTAGTTGTCCTAGGAGAATTTCCTTTTGTGATCATAGTATCTCACAATTGCAGTTAGATACGGCAAACTGTCAGCCTGACCCACATCTATAAAAGCTCTTGAAATGATCAGTGCAGTGTTCAGGAAAAAGCTGAAAGAGAGTGAAAGATGACCGTTGCACATGTCCACACTGACCAGAGTACCCATGTTTATCCAAGCCGGTGGCTTCCAAGGTACCAATGATACCAAATACACCAAGAACTATGAAGAGCTGAGAGGGCGCCAGGCAAGTCAGCGACGTCAGACTCCCCCGGCCAGAGCTGAGCTCACCTCAGCCCACAACTACAAACCTCCTGACACCGGACACTTCTCCATGCTCAGCCCTGAGAATTCCCCACAGCAGAGCAAGGAGGTACCTTCAGTATGCCAGGAGCATGCACTTAACATCACACAGCCCATCCTGTTCCCACTCTCCTGTCAAGGCTCTGTGCTTATCTCTTGGCCCTCTGCCTGGAGAATGTTGTGAATTCCCATACAGATGTATCAACACCAGATATCAGCATTTGCTGCTCTGAAGGCACCTGCAATCTGTCAGCTGTCATTCCATGCCACTTTCTCATCTGGACCTCAATGGCAAATGACTGTGACAGCTCTGAAAACTTAGAGCCGGGGTCGATGACAAAACCTGTACCAGCGAAAGCTCATTCTACTTTGACTCGTATACATGGATGGGCACCATCTTGGTTTGCTTGCCCCATCACTAGTGTTGATAGTAATAATAACAGTGATATTCCTAAATAGCAGTAACCATGACGTCCTTGTCACTACTGTTCCTTAACATCTTTTACCCTGTCTGTAGTGGCTTTGATTCCCATCTCACAGAGGCCATCAAACATGCTCAGAAAAGTCCGGGAAGAATTCGGAGAGACATGCTTGTCTAGACCATGGAAGGTCCTTCTACACGTTCCCTTCTCAGCCAGGCCTTTGATCCATTGATGAGAAGGTTGATTCTAAAAGATCCATTATCATCGTACTCTCCCACGTGTAGACTAACAGTAAATAATCAAAGTGTTTAAAAAGTAGGTGAGGAGGCATGTTAACTTTGGCAAATAGCTGTTCTGAACCCAAGCCCGTGTGACCCAAGGTCTGGGACGGGAAAGCTCAAGTGAAAGATGCACAGAAAACAAAGCTAAACACTGAAGCAAAGTACCTGGACTGTGTCCCTCAGCATGCACCACAGATGTCAAAATGTGCCTGGCTTTCATCTCTGAGTGCTGAGAGCTGGGGGTGGGGGAGGGGCAATTTGTCAAGTTCTGTACAATTTTCTCTGTTTTCTAAATTTCTTATAATAAATAAGCACAGGGAAATGATTTTGAAAATATTTTTTAAACTAAAGATAGGTGAAGAGACTCCATTTAAACTAAAGCTTTAATGGGAACATAAAATCTGATATGAAAACTAGAATAATTGATCCATAACTACTTGTACCATTTTCTAGAAACAGCATAAAATATCTATTCAAAAATGGATAATGAAGCTTCTATTTCATAGCCAAGTGTTTAGAATTAACCAAATACTACTCTTAAAAAAAAAATCAACTTTCTAGTCTTAGGTTTCTGTCTGTATTTTCAAAACGAGATTTCTGGGGTTCTTTTTTCTATTATCTACTTAAGTGGAAATAAAATGTTGTTAACCATGATGAAAATACAAGCACATTAGATCTTAAAGACAGAAGTCGCGTCACACAACTTCCTTAATGAGAAAATTAGGTCACAGGGGACCAGAGAACTGCCTGATTTTCAAGACAGAGTCCTGCTTCCATCCATAGCTCTTGATCTAAGTCATGCGACAATTATGGCTCCATATAGTGGGGCTTCTTTCTATGTACGCAGTGTGCTGACAACTGACTCTTTGTGACCTCATGAACTGTAGCCCGCCAGGCTGCTCTGTCCATGGGGATCCTCCGGTCAAAAATACTTGAGTTGGTTGCCATGCCCTCCTCCAGGGGGTTTTCCAGCCCAGGTATCAAACCCAGGTCTCCCAAATTGTAGGTGGATTCTTTACCTAGTGAGCCACCAGAGAAGCCCTTCTATGCAGCTGTCATCAATGAAGATCCTTAAGGCTTTGAAACAAGATAGGATCAGCCACTCATACACCAGGAATGATGGGCTGGTGGACACACACAGCCACAAATGCACACCCACAACACACATAAAAGTGAAGCACTTCATGTGCTAAGAAGTCATTATTAAGACTACATGTTATTTGGAAAGTGGAAATAAATGCAGATTTTCCAGAGGTGTAATTCTAACTAGAGGGAAATTCAACCTTGAAGGTGCAGGGAGCATGGAGATGTCCCTTGAAAGACAGGACGCTTTTCTAAAGCAGATAAAATGCTTCCCCGGGACCACTCCTGAGACTGACTCTGCCACCCCAGATCGGTCAGATGCTGAATACACATCCATTCTGGCGGTCTGTCTAGGGGAGAAACTGGACAAAGTCTGGCTCCATCCACAGAGTCGTGTCCTCCTGGACATGTCATCTGTCTAAACTTAAATTTCTGAAGAACAAGGGCAAACTGTGTATCTTACTGTTTTAGTGTAAAAATGATACATAAGGGACAAAAACAACTTCTTATGGTCTGAAGTGTTAGTCACTCAGTTGTGTCCTACTCTTTGCGATCTCTTGAACTGTAGCCCACCAGGCTCATCTGTCCTTAGGATTCTCCAGACAAGAGTACTGGAATGGGTTGCATTGCCCACTCCAGAGGATCTTCCAGACCCAGGGGTCAAACCCGGGTCTCCTGCATTGCAAGTAGCTTGTCTACTGTCTGAGGCACCAGGGAAGCCCATGGGCTGAATATGTCCCCTAAAATTCCTATGTGGATGCTCTAACCCCCCATTACCTCAGATGCGATAATGTTTGGAGAATGGGTGAAAGTTGCTCAGTCGTTTCTGACTCTTGCGACCCCATGGACAGTAACCCAACAGGCTCATATGTCCATGGGATTCTCCAGGCAAGCATACTGGGGTGGGTTGCCATGCCCTTCTCCAGGGGATTTTCCAGATCCAGGGACTGAACCTGCATCGCCAGCATTGCAGGGACTCTTAGCTGTCTGAGCCACCAGGGAAGCCCTTTAAAACTAGAGTTAAGTTAAAATGAGGTCATGTGGGTGGGGCTGTGATCCTATATGATTGGTGCCCTTATATGAAGAGATCAGGACACAGGAACACACAGGAAGATAACCACGTGAAGACACAGGAAAAGGCGGCGTCTACACATCCAGGAGAGGGGCCTCAGGAGGAGCCAGCCCTGCCCACAGTGAGATCACAGCCTCTGCCCTCCAGAACTTTTTTTTTTTTTATAATTTTAAGTTGTTGGTGGAAATATGGTTTTTTTTTCCCATTTATTTTTATTAGTTGGAGGCTAATTACTTTACATCATTACAGTAGTTTTTGTTATACACTGAAATGAATTAGCCATGGATTTACATGTATTCCCCATCCCAATCCCCCCTCCCACCTCCCTCTCCACCCGATCCCTCTGGGTCTTCCCAGTGCACCAGGCCTGAGCACTTGTCTCATGTACCCAACCTGGGCTGGTTATCTGTTTCACCCTAGATAATATACATGTTTCATTGCTGTTCTCTTGAAACATCCCACCCTCGCCTTCTCCCAGAGTCCACAAGTCTGTTCTATACATCTGAGTCTCTTTTTCTGTTTTGCATATAGGGTTATTGTTACCATCTTTCTAAAGTCCATATATATGTGTTAGTATACTGTAATGGTCTTTATCTTTCTGGCTTACTTCGCTCTGTATAATGGGCTCCAGTTTCATCCATCTTATTAGAACTGATTCAAATGAATTCTTTTTAATGGCTGAGTAATATTCCATGGTGTATATGTACTACAGCTTCCTCATCCATTCGTCTGCTGATGGGCATCTGGGTTGCTTCCATGTCCTGGCTATTATAAACAGTGCTGCAATGAACATTGGGGTGCACGTGTCTCTTTCAGATCTGGTTTCCTTGGTGTGTATGCCCAGAAGTGGGATTGCTGGGTCATATGGCAGTTCTATTTCCAGCTTTTAAAGAAATCTCCACACTGTTTTCCATAGTGGCTGTACTAATTTGCATTCCCACCAACAGTGTAAGAGGGTTCCCTTTTCTCCACACCCTCTCCAGCATTTATTGCTTGTAGACTTTTGGATAGCAGCCATCCTGACTGGTGTGTAATGGTACCTCATTGTGGTTTTGATTTGCATTTCTCTGATAATGAGTGATGTTGAGCATCTTTTCATGTGTTTGTTAGCCATCTGTATGTCTTCCTTGGAGAAATGTCTGTTTAGTTCTTTGGCCCATTTTTTGATTGGGTCATTTATTTTTCTGCCCTCCAGAACTTTGAGAAATAAACGTCTGTTGCTGGAGCCCCCGTCTGTGGTGTGCATTACATTAGCCCAAGCAGGCTAACTATCACATAGCCTGAAACAAAGTAAGTGCTCAGCATTTACAGACATCACCTTCATATTCACCGTGACCACCTCTACACCAGTGCACAAGAGCATTGGCCCTGAAATAGATGTTGAATGAGCAGAGCAGAAAGACCCCTGCCACTTGCACCATAACTTATCCACTTCCTGTTTATTCCACCACCTCAAAGGGTGTTACATTTGAAGTTTCCTGTTTTTACAGAAATTTTATTATTATTATTATCTACAGAGGTATTTTTCTTCAACTTTATTTTTCTCTTTTATCGAGGGAGGAAGTAAACTTGAACAAGGAAGACAAGTATCAATCACAAATTATGCAAGAATCTGAGCCGACAGATAACCCAATCATTTACATCATAAAAGCATAAACTCAGCACATGAGCTGTTGAGGGCTTACTCAGAGCTATCAGGCTTGCTGTCCCAAGACCTGAGTAAATCATTTCCCCGTGGTGAACTTTGGCTCCCTCACTTCTAAATCCCTTCAGTCACTGACTCATGACTCAGTGTGTTTAGAACCCCACTTAAAACAGCAAAATTACAATATCAACCAGTATTTCTGATCCGCCAGTGGAGAGGACACCCAGTGATACCTGGCTGCATCCATTGTCTGGAGAGGAAACTCAGAGACCCGATCGAGTTAATCACGAAGATGGGCTGTCGGCCAGTCTTCTAGCTTGTGGTGCTCAAGTAAAGTGTGTTAATTCATGATCAATTTCCAAAATGAAAAGAATGCGTCTCTATAGCTGTTCTGAGACCTTTATCAAGGTTTTTTTGTAAGACTTCACTCACCATCAGAGTTTCATACAGAAAGATGACTTCTCACTTAGAAAATGTTCTTCCTGAACAATAGACTCTGCCAGTTAAACAGATATAAAATGCATGGAAATACATACAGCTTTGCATGTATAAATACATACATCTCTACACATAAACACATGTATATGTCTATGCACACAGCTGGTATGTAATATACAAAGACTGGTATGTCACAAACAGCTAGACATCAGCAGCAGCATGAGATAGATTGCATATAAATAAATATATATTAAAATAATACATGGTAAATATACAGATGAATGAATCTAGGTTAAAATCCAGACTTCACTACTTAATATGTATATGCAAATAGACAATTTTCTTACATTTATACTTATCTGTAAGAAGATAATCAATACTGCCAAACTCACAAAGTTTTGTAAAAAAATAATTCTATTTGTACAACCATAGTGTTTTTCTTAATAAGCCTATAAAAGCTATTAAAGCTAGAAAGTAAGGAATCCATTCTCTTCCTCTTTGTTCTACAAAATTAGCTCACAATCAAATATCTCAGAAACATTCTTTCTCTTTCTCTTTCTCTTTCTCCAACATCTGCCTCATCCCTGCCTCTACCTCACTTTTGGCGATAGTGGTTTTATATGCTGTCAGCATCTAATACGATCACCACTAGTCAGGTGCGGCTACTTAAACTTTAATTTATTAAATTAAATAAAATGTTGAAATTCAGTTTCTCATTCATGCTGTGTGGCTTGTGGCTGCCACGTGGGAAAGTGCAGACACATGCTTTAGGTTGGAGCTTAAGCTGTTCTTACCAAAAGAAGCAGTTTGCAATTCCCCCACCCACTGGAAGACAGGGCTCAGGGCCTGGTGAGTGGATGGTGACAGCATTGGATAGTCTGTAGATGAGGCTGCTGCTGCTGCTAAGTGCAGACATTTTCACGGGTGTGGAAAGCTCTGCCTCACAGCTCTCTTCTAGGTTGTTCTGGATCTGGGGTAGGAATGACTGAATATTAAATAAGTATTTTACAGTGCACGAAAGACTGAATTACTCCCTAAACTATGAGACACGCTTCTTAGATTCTGGCTGGTGTCACCTTGGTAGTTGTAACTGTGAATCTGTGTCTGAGTCCTATTAATACTGAAACACTTCAAATTCAGTTCAGATCAAACCTGAGATGTGCATTCCAGGACATACACTCCAGTCTGGAGTCTGTGACTGGAAGTGCAGAAGCCAGGACACATGAAGTGATGCTACTGCTCCACCAGCCAGGAGGCACCACATTCATTCCTGAGCAACACAGTCCAACCTGGAGCCTGATTCTGAAACGTGTCCGGGGAAAAGAGGACAAGCAGTGGATGGGAACAGGCCACCAGGGATGGCTAGAGAAAATCTGAACTTTTGATCTAGGAAAAAGATTTAGAGGGCCATAGCCTGTGCCTTCAGAGAACAGACGGGTCATTACAGCCACTATGAGACAGGCTTGATATGCAGCCACAAACTGGGGGTAATGGCTCAGGTTGTAAAAAAGAGATTTTCTGACCAATACAAGAAAGTACTTTCTGTCATGGGTAGAGTTATCGGAAATTGAAGTTAAACTCCTCTAGAAGGCCCGCTTCTTGTCAGGAACACTTCGATTGGGATGGATGGTCTTGCTGTTAGGCAAGAGCTATAAGACGTCTGAGCCTCAGATTCATTCGCGTGAAGACTAAGAACTCCAGTACCAGTTCCAGGCCTCCAGGAGTCTATATCCTCTGGGAAAACTTTCACTATGTCTAAACACTAAACCTCTTCACATCGCTGAGACCTTCTGTTTTCTCCTAAGCAGCCCAAAGCCTAAAAGAATAAGCAAATATCTTTGTAACACATGAAGTTGCCAAGGGCCTAGGCTTGTCCCAAGAGCAGAGCCACGGCTCAGGAAGGAATTATCCGTGAAGGGCCATCGTCTCAGGGAAATTCGTATTAGTGACAGTAGTTCCTTCTTTGTGCTCAGTCCTGTCTGACTCTTCTTGGCCCCATAGACTGTAGCCTGCCAGGCTCCTGTGTCCATGGGATTCTCCAGACAAGAATACTGGAGTGGGTTACCAATACCTGGTGGAGGTTACCATCCTCCACCAGGGGATCTTCCTGACCCAGAATTGACCTAGAATTGAACCCAGGCCTCCTGCATTGGCAGGCAAATTCTTTACTACTAGCACCACCTCAGAAGCCCAGTTCCTTCTTTAATCACCCTAAATAAATGGAGAGGGAGGAAAGGGGAGGGAAACAAAATACCATATACAGCCAGAGAAAATGGAAAATAAACACAGAAAGTAGCTCTAAAATCAGAGAGGTTTTTAAGATGGAAAATCTGATCAAGCAGCTTCTTGCTGAATGCACTTGGGTTATTTTTCATTTGCCTCAGAGTAACGTTCAGACATTTTCACCCACCTCCCACTACCCAGCCCTTCATGACCTGGCCCAGTTGCCTCTCCAGCCCCCTTTCTTCTTGCCCATGAAGCACTACCTCTTTCAGTTTCTGCTCTACGGGCCTAGACCTTTCTGGTCTCCTGACCTGGAGCATATCAGTGCCTCTGCCAGGAACTCACTCCTGGACTTCCTCTCACCCACGGCGTCCACAAGATTTAGGTTGGAGCTTAAGCTGTTCTTACCAAAAGAAATAGTTTGCAATTCCCCCACCCACTGGAAGACAGGGCTCAGGGCCTGGTGAATGGATGGTGACAGCATTGGATAGTCTGTAGATGAGGCTACTGCTGCTGCTAAGTTGCTTCAGTTGTGTCCGACTCTGTGAGATCCCATAGACAGCAGCCCACCAGGCCCCGCCATCCCTGGGATTCTCCAGGCAAGAACAGTGGAGTGGGTTGCCATTTCCTTTTCCAATGCATGAAAGTGAAAAGTGAAAGTGAAGTTGATCAGTTGTGTCTGACTCTTTGCGCCCAGCCTACCAGGCTCCTCCTTCCATGGGATTTTTCAGGCAAGAGTACTGGAGTGGGTTGCCATTGCCTTCTCCGAGTAGATGAGGTTGGACAGGATGAAGGCTTGTGTGTCAAAGCCTCAAACCAAAACACCCCCAGGAGCCATCTAGCTTGTTACTAGAATGGCAAACTGGGGTACAACTTGCTATGGAAACCCAGCTGCTTACACACGCAACCACCTGGTTGGATCTCAAGTACATCTTTAAAAAGGAGCTGGACAAAAATATCCATACTGCAGGATTCTGTTTATATGAAATTCGAATGCAGGAGAAACTAAGGTGATAAAATCAGATTTTGAGGGGGTGTGGTGGAGGTGTTTGGAAGGGACGCAGGAGAAAGCTTTCTGGGAAAATGAAACTTTCATCTTATTTCAGGCTTTGAATTATGCAATTGTCAAAATTCATCTAATAAGACACTTAGAAAAAAATTAATATTGATTTTTACACTACTTGTGTTTGTCTATGCTTCCCCACCCACCCCAAACTCATTATGCATTTGCTCTTCATGGCAGCTTCTGGAATCTTCCGTAGCTGTGGCTTTTGTGAGTGGCTCTTCCTGGCAATGTGTCCTCCAAAGCTGAGTGTCCTCTCCATTGGCTTCTGGTGCAGCTCCCAAGCTGACCATGCCCATCGGGTCTCAAAACTTATCTGCTTTGCTGTGGGTTGAATGTTCATGCTTCCCCCCAAATCCATGTGTTCAAAGCTAACCCTAAGGTGATGGTGTCAGGAGGTGAGGTCTTTGGGAGGTGATGAAGCCACCAAGAGGGTGGAGCCCCCATGATGGGACTAGTGGCCTTATAAAGGAGCCCTCACAGAGCCCCCTCACCCCTTCTTCCAGGTGAGGATGCAGTGAGAAGATGCTGGCCTTTATTCTTCCCATAATTACAAAGTCCAGTGTGCCCAGTAATTTCACAGTAGCCCCAGGTCTGGCCTTGAATTGCCTCTAGGGTCCATCCATCAACTCATTCAGGAGTGAGAGACTGAGGACCAAAAACAGATTGTTTGCTCATGGTCACATGATAAAGTGGCCTCTTAGAAGCCATGTGATTGCAGGAAAGCCTCTTGCTCTGGTTCTCCCAATGCTCGTCTGCAGGATGGTTTCAGATGAGCATTTGGCTATGAGGTATGCGTGACACACACACTCCAGGCCCTGAAGACCCACTAGTTCCCTTCCATGGCTGTTTCACCCTTGCTGTCAGTGAGAGTCTCAGGAAGAAAGAAAGAAAAGCGAACAGATACCTGTCTGTCAAGGACAGGACACTCCTATAGTAAGAAATAGTTTAGAATGGTTTTAGCATAATTTCTACAGCTAACATTTTTATGTTCCTACTCTATGCCACTTAATGTTCTAAATACTTTACATGTATTAATGCGCGTAAGTCTCACAGAAATACTCTAAGGCAGGTACTCTCACTACCTCCTTTGTGCACCTGAAGAAACCGGAGCCCAGAGAAGTAAAGTAACTAGCCCAAGGTCACACAGAAGGAGCTGTGCTGAATTCAAATTCAGGCAGTCAGGAGCCTAAAGTCCTCAACACATTTTCGTGCTGTCTTGAGACAAACCACGTAATTTATTTCAAGTTGTTTTTATCTTTTTAAAAAAGTCATGACTACATCAAAATTGCTTCTGGTGCTTTATAGATTATTATTCAGTGATTGTAGGTTTTGACTTTCCTTGTGAGGCATTTGTATTTCTTTGTCATTGATGAAGCTTCCTGATTATAAATACTGTTAATGGGTCCAGTGAAGGAGGTGAATTCGACCTCCCCCAGGACACAAAGGTTCTGTGGACCCTCCATATTTTTACGTGTCTTTTGTGATGGGAACAAAGGAGTCTGAGAATTGCAGTGATATGATTATCACAGGAAAGCTCATCGAGGGAGTCAGAGGTAAAAGAAAAGCAAATGAAATCGTCCGTCACTGATGGAATAGGACTGAATTACCCACTGTCCTCGGCTGCTGCTGGCCCACAGTCTAGAAGAGAAGTTAGAGAAGTGACCACACTGAGGGGCATTAGTCACAGCTCAGAACATGACCTGGGGACGCAGAGGCCAGGAGTGGGTCACACCCACAGCCTGGAGTAAGCATCCCCAGGGTGAGGAACACGGCATTGGGAATTTTATTAATAGTCTGTTCACAAGGATAAAAACATTCATCTTTCTAAAGACTAATTTTCAGTGGATTGATCATTCCTGGAGTGGGGAGTGGAGCTCGGGGGTGCAGGAGACGGAGTCAGGGCTCCCACGTGGTCTCAGGAGCAGGTGACTGGACCCTTCTACATCCTCTGCTGGTTCAGGAAACACGTGCATCACGTAACAGTACACACAGGCTGCATAGCACACATGCATGTGCACCCACATAGATTTCGTGGTAACATGTGTGTGATGGGTGCAATGGTGTGTTCCCAGGCACCCTCCTCCAGAGCCCTGTGGAGCAGTCTCGCCCGGGAACCGTGGTCACCCTGGACATTTTCTGAGAATCCCCCTCAGCTACCCAGAGCCCCCCTGCCCAGAAATGTGCCCCTCACTTGGGGTAACTCGGATCTAGTGACTGACCAACGCCAGGCACAGGGGTTTCAGGTGAGAGCAGCTCTGAAGGGTGTCCGGACTGAGTACCTGTGGGACTGGCAGGGATGTCACTGTGACAGACCCGAGTTCCGCTTCTCCCTCTGCGGGGTCCCACCCGCGTTCCACCTCCTTGCTTCCTGCACCCCTCAGGCTCAGCTCTCAAAGCATTGGGGCAGGAAGGAAAACTGCCTGCAGACCTCCGTCTCTCAAGGTCTGTTTCCCAGGGAACCAGATATAAATAAACACTTGTCTCCTCCTGACAGGGTCGAGGTGGGGGGAGCATATCTGACCCTAATGGAAGATAGGGGTGCTCCCTGCTCTGCTCCTTTCATGGATGCTCAGAAGGCTACTCACGGACCAGGGAGCTACCAAAGCTAACTGGAAGTCCAAACTGCAGTCTGTCCCCGATAAAAAGTGGACAGTCGAAACCTTAGTTATCGCAGCTAAAATTTAGAAAAATCTGTGGGAAAGCTATTGCTACATAAATTTAAGAACACAGAACAAGGAATATCCTAGATTCTCTTTGAATGAAAATTAAACCATTTCTGCTAATAGTCATGTTATTTTCTATCTTGATATAAGATACTTTCACAAAAATATGCTCTCAACTGTTATCTGCAGACTTTTTAGATGGAAATTGCAGAACTAAAAAGGCAACTTAATTAGGACTCCATCAATTTTTTTTTTAATAAGAAGAACCCTCTAAATTTTAGAATGGGTATTAGTGACAGTAAATGAATAAGAAGTCAGTCAGATAAACAGGACACAGAGTAACACACATCAGGCCTTTATACCAGATGTCCTTTTGAAGGAGAGGAGAGAGGAAGAAGGTGAGAGAAGTCAAACCTGAATAAATTTGATGATAATTCTTTTCTGATATGGAGATGTGAATGGATAGAAATGGTATATGGGGCATATGTCTGTGGATTTCTTTTTTAAGATTTTTTTTAATGTGGACCATTTTTTTTTAAGTCTTTGGTAAATTTGTTATAGTATTGCTTCTGCTTACTGTTTTGGTTTTTTGGCTATGAGGCCTGTGGGATCTTAGTTTCCTGACCAGGGATTGAACCCACATCCCCTGCATTGGAAGGTGAAATCCAAACCACTGGACCACCAGAGAAACACCTGCCTTTGATTTTAGAAAGTGGGACATTTTGCTGTGTCATTTCTGATCTTTTTTCAGCCACATGCATCTGTGATCTATTCAGGTTGGTTTGCACACCTGTGTTCCTGTGACTGGGTCTTTTGGTTGGTCATGGTGGAGGATGGGATTGTCGGGGAGAAAACCTGTTTTAGATATGATGAACAGTTGCAAACCTTGATGACAGCGTTTCAAAATACAACACATAAAAGAACTGCAAAAGGAGTGTCTTTTCAACCAAGTTTCTATTTCCAGCTCTACACAAAGCTAAGGATTTGTATGGTAGAATTTTAAATATCATGAAGAGACTTCTAAGGAACTAGGTGGCATGTCCCACAAAGGAGGACGTGCTGAAAGGCCACATGTGGGCTTCTAGAGCTTGGGCATCGTGATGACAAACCTCCGCAGGGATGGGAAGTACCCCTACTTGTCACTCTACTGTTCTTTAAAGAGCAGGGCTCACAATGGAAATGAGTGTGTGTGCTGCTCTTTCCAATGAAGCACTTCATCAGGACACAGAAAATAAAGTCATTCGAAGCAACTCAAACGCCCCTTGCCCTACAGTAACTACACACACACACACACACACACAGAGTAAACACAGGGAGAATCTCTAGAGAGAATGTGGGAAAAGAAATTCACATCTCTGGAATTTCTCAACAGTCTGTTCTGTACTGTGAGGTTTCTACTAAGACCTTATGAATTCCAAAGATGAAATTAGAATACCCTCCTGTACTGCTTCCCATACAGAAAAAAAGCTAAAAATACATCCGTGGGTGTTTTATATAATGCTTCCAATCTTATTTAGTCTTTTGACAGTTTGATAAAGGGAACGTGGAATATTTGATCATTTAACTTCCTGCCGGTCAATAAAGCACATGAGAGAGATGGGAACAAGGCTGTTAGGGGGTCTGGTCACTCCCACCGTCCACATGGGACCCCAGGTGAAGGGCTTTCATCACATGACCAGGACACAGCTTCAAGGCTTGCTTAGAGGGTCACTGGTTGCCCTGGAGATGTGATAAGTGCCTAGTGGAGGCATCTTGTTTGCTCTGATTAAAGCCCATGTCAACACTTAAGAGATTCATTACCTTGGCCTTTGAAAACCATGAAAGTTCAGATCAGAACTGAGGGGAGCAGATGAAAGGGGCACCCGGGTTTTCTGCAGAGACATCAGTGCCCAGGACCCCTCGGGGCTCCCTAGGGACACTGCCGAGCTCTGGAAAACAATGTATTCTCCAAGGAGGGCCTTCTTCCTGAGGATGTTTTCCTGTCCGAAATGTCAGATCACTTCCACTACTTACTCCTCACTTAGTAGTATTCAATTTGTATTTGTGATTTTATTTGTCTTTCTAATTTGTATTGAAATATAGTTGATTTACAATGCCATGTTAGATTCAAGTGTACAGCAAAGTGGTTCAGTTACACATGTATTTTTTTCTTTTCCCTTATAGGTTATTATAAGATATTGAATATATTAATAGTTTCCTGTGCTATACAGTAGGTCCTTGTTGGTTATCTATTTTGCATATAGTAGTGTGTGTATTTTAATCCCAAACTCTTAAAGTATCCCTCCCTCTCCCCTTTGGTAACCATAAGTTGTTTTCTATGTCTGGAATTCCATTTCTGTTTTGTAAGTAAGGCCATTTGTATCATTTTTTTTTTCCAGATTCCACATGTGAGTGATATCATATGATGCTTGTCTCTCTCTGACTTATTCACTCAGTATGATTTTGAATTGCTCCACTCTCTAAATAAATGTTGTATCACAAGTTTTTATTCACAAATTCTTTACTTTAATACAAACATTGAGATGGGCCTCCATGGAATTAATGAGACATTTTTAGTCACTGGAGAGAAAAACTCAATGGATGCTTTCCCACGTTCACTACTTAGGACCTTGGGTGAGGTCCAGGGTTTGAAATTTGAAACTTGGAAGTTGAAAGGGGGAATTCTCTATGGCAATTTCTTTTTGAAAATGTATACAAACTCCCAAGTTTCAAATCCTGGCCATGTGCTTTCTTTGTCCAATGACAGACACAGTCCAGAATCCTTATTCAAACATCTGTGTTTAGAATTGATACCCACACCTTTGAAACATGGCTGGAAGCAACTGTCAGTAGAAGTTAAAGATGTGCCAAGAAATGAAGGGATGAGGTAGTCGTCACACTAAAAATCATAAAAGCAGTTAGAGTGAGGGAAGACTGAAATGCCCATCTGTCCCAATGCCAGCAATGGTCAGGGGTCAGGGGAAGTGATGGAGAGCTGGTGGCTGGACTGGGGACTCAGGTGAAAGCTGACCTCGACAAGAACTGTCGGGAAAAGCCCACTGCGGGGGCTTTCAAGTACCCAGAGAAGAACGGCAGGTGTCAAGTATTGCCTACAGGACAGTGAGGAACAAAAACAGACAATGCAAGCAATTAGTTTGAAAAACTGAGAAAGATGAGCTGAAGTGTTTTAATAACTGGTCTCTTAGATTTAGTGGTTATAACCAGACTCGTGTTCTCTAAGTCAGTGGTTTCATTAAAAATGGACAGCTCGATCTGTTTCTAGAAGTTTTGCATCTGTAGGAAGACTGGGAGGTATCTAGGCATTGATCTCTCAAAGACCACGGCTGTGTATATGATCACATACTTATTTTTTCACATTTTTAATAGCTCTGAAAACAGAATGCATCTTACAGTTGATGGCCGTTTTCAGTGTTTATTGGCAGTATGTTTTCATTCTCTGTGGTTCATAACATAATGGTACATTTTATGATCAATATTGCTTAGACTCCATAAAATATGGGTGTATGATGAGTGACTCAGCTAAGGAGAGGGAGCTATGAGTGGATAAAAGATGCAGGAGAAGGAAGCAGAGGAGATAACTCTGAACAGCCGTGTCATTCAGTAAATATTTGCTGAGTGCATGAGTTATGCACACTGATGGGGTGGTGAGGGTGAAGTTTAATTATACTCTGTGTCTAGGGCTGGATGGACAGAGGCAAGATGTATGGGGTGTGGAGACGAAGACCAGCTGATTAAAACCCTGGGTGGAGTGGCCGACAAGCTCGGAGACGCCATGGAGGACAAACATCTCATTAGGAAGGGGCCTTTCTGGGGAGAGCACCCCAGTGTGGTGTGTGCTTGATTGGTGTCACGAAGGGAGACAGAGGTTAAGGCCGTGGGTGTCCTAAACAACCCATCAACCCTGATGTGGGTGTTGAGAGGGCACTCCATGGGTGGAACAGGGCAGGAACGACTGGAGGAAAACCCAGTCGGGCTCAGAGTCCTGCAGGGGGCCCAGAGCAGATTTTTCTGAAGCCAGGAGAGCCCCAGTCTCAATTTCTCCCTGGAGGCTGGGCTGTAGCCACAGAAGACTCCGGTTTGATCCCTGGATCAAGAAGATCCCCTGGAGGAGGGACTGGCAACCTACTCCAGTATTTTTGCCTGGAGAATCCCATGAACAGAGGAGCCTAGAGGGCTATAGTCCATGGGGTCACAAAGAATTGGACATGACTGAAGCGATTTAGCATGCAAGCACACAAATATTTTAAAAATTTTAAGGACAAGGAGTCACTTTTTCCTAATCCAGAAGTAAAGATTGCCCCTCTAGATGATAATGTGATAAAAGAGTACACAGTCTGCAGTCTGCCTTCCAATTTCAGCCAGATTCCCGGAGGACAAAGAAAATAGATAAAAACAGCTGATGGTGGGTGGAGGTAGAAACACCATCCCCCCCCCCCCCCCCCGGCCCTGATCCTGGTGTGTTTCATGTGATGGCAGCTGCACACACTCCAGGCAGAAACAAACATCAGCCATAGCTCTTAGCCACTGTTGTCCTGTGATCAGATGATGCCTCTTTCAAGTAAAACATCTTTGTTTGAAAATTCTCTACTCTCCATTCATTTCTCTAAGTCATGCACAGCCACAGTTATATGTACATATATGAAAGGCCCATTGAAAATATTTCGCTTACCCTAGGAATAAATTCTGCAAACCTCTGCACCCTGGCCCTGCCTTCTGATAACTCACATATGACAAGCCCCAGAGAAGGGGTCCAGCCTCTGAGGTCCAGGGTGGGAGGCTGATGGAGACCCTGCAGCTGCTGACTCTCTGCTTTCTTGTCCTCTACCCCTGGAACTGTCTTCAGGAACCGTCCCATCCTCCAACGTAACTTTCCAAATGTGCTCTTTTCCTTCTCAAATCCCTTACAGTTGTATCCCCTTGGTAGCCGTTTAGTTGCTAAGTCAATGTTTGACTCTGCAGCCCCATGGACTGTACCCATGAGGCTCCTCTGTCCGTGGGATTCTCCAGTCAAGAATACTGGAGTGGGTAGCCATTCCCTTCTCCAGAGGATCTTCCCAATCCAGAGATTAAACCTGGGTCTCCTGCAATTGGCCAGTGAATTCTTTACCACTGAGCCACCAGGGAAGCCCTTGCATTCCCTTGCTGTTGCTACTGCTGCTGAGTCGCTTTAGTCGTGTCCGACTCTGTGCGACCCCATAGACGGCAGCCCACCAGGCTCTGCCATCCCTGGGATTCTCCAGGCAAGAACAGTGGAGTGGGTTGCCATTTCCTTCTCCAGTGAAGGAAAGTGAAAAGTGAAAGTGAAATCGCTCAGTTGTGTCCGACTCTTCGAGACCCCATGGACTGCAGCCTACCAGGCTCCTGTCGCATTCCCTTAGTTGTTCTCAGATTTAATTCTCTCCCAACATAAGAGGGGAGTGAGACACCACCCAGGGACCCCACACAAGCCTCTCCCCTGGGACATGGGAGGGCACCCGTCACCTCCCTACTGCCCTCAATACATTTCAGTCTCAGCTCAGGGAGCAAGCCCGACTTAACAGACAGCTTTCACTTCAGACAGCCAATGCAGGAGACACAAAAGACATGGATTTGACCCCTGGTTGAGGAAGATACCCTAGAGGAGGAAATGGCAACCCACTCCAGTATTCTTGCCTGGAGAATCCCATAGACAGAGGAGCCTGGCAGGCTGCAGTCCAGGGGATTGCAAAAGAGTGGGGCATGACTGAGCAATGGATCACAGCACAGCACTCTGCTCCAAGGGGGGTTCTGCTGTCTTTAGGAATTCACCAACTCTGGGAGGGGCAGTCTCTCCCTGGTCAACATGGGCCCATGATATGAAAACACCAGAAAATACAAAACATGATCAACATAATCATTCAGGCCTTCGAGCCACCCATCCCCACCCCCACTCCAACCATGACCACAGGCAAGGAGAATCACTCTGCTTGATTCTAGAGATTCGGAGAGAAATAAAGCTTCGTTAACGTGCACTAAGCCCAAGGGCCTCAAATTTTATCGTGCATGTAATTTTCTGAGCCTTCTTAAGAAGGTTTCTGATTGGGTGGGAGGAGTGGGATCTGAGTAGCTTCAGGTCTAACCATCCCCCAGATGATGCCTTGGCTGCTGATCCATGGCCCACACATGTGGGAGGGCATTCAACTAGAATCATGTGCCCCATTTTTTCAGGCATGTTGATTTGTTAACTAACGACGGAGAATATTATTTAATGTGTAAAAACGAGCATTAACCTAAGACTTGTTTATTCTAAAGCAATTACATTTAAGGCTTTTTTTTTTTTCTGTACCAGCCACTTTCTATCCCCAAATAAAATTCGATCTTACCATAAGGCTCATCTAATGAGAACTGGCCCAGGGACCTTATTAATTCTCAAGACAAAAGGGTGCCCTCAGCCCCCTGTTGTTCAGAAGCCCTGGACTTAGGCAGGAAGGAAGTGGGTCTGTTGAGGGGGACAGACCTGGAGGCAGGTTAGGAGACTATGTCTGCCCTGGCATTATATTGGACATGTAGTCATCCCTGTGATGGACTCCGCAAATGTAGAAACTCCAGCATATTTTGAAATCCCAATCGGGTTTGGTCATGAGAACAGAACCCCAGCTGGGTGGTCAGGGGCAACTTTCTGTTGTTCAGTCACTCAGTCATGTCCAACTCTTTGCAACCCCAGGGACTGCAGCACACCAGGCTCCCCTGTCCTTCACTATCTCCCAAAGTTTACTCAAACTCATGTCCATTGAGTCAATGATGCCATCCAACCATCTCATCCTCTGCCGCCCCCTTCTCCCCCTGCCCTCAATCTTTCCCAGCATCACAATCTTTTCCAGTGAGTTGGCTCTCTGCATCAGGTGGCCAAAGTATTAGAGCTTCAGCATCAGTCCTCTCAAGGAATATTCAGGACTGATTTGCTTTAGGATTGACTGGTTCAATCACCTTGCAGTTCAAGGTGCAGCTTTAAGGGCTCCTTAAAACCAGGACCACAGGACTTACAGTGGGCATCACCGAGCAGGCTGTGGCTGCTTCTGGGGGATCACCCACCTCACCACCGGATGACCTGCACCTCCCCTTCTCATCCAAGGGCACTCCTCACTGCTGGCCAGTCTCTAAAGCTGCAGTTCTCAACCTTGCCTGCCCTTTGGCATCAACTGGGGAGACTCAGAAACTCAGAAGAACAAATCCTAGAGGCTATTAAATCAGGGTGCCCTTGGCCCCGCAAGGGGTAGATGCAACCAAGCTGAAACCTACCAGAAAGGTTCCCCTTGGACACAGGATGCAAGAGGCAAACAGAACCACCTATAGTGCTGCTTTTAAAAGGTTTTATCCAGGGGAAAATAAAGCACATGCTCAATTCCACTCTTTTCCTCTTCGAATAAATTTCACTTTATTGGAGAGAATGTAGCATCAACTGTTTTACTCTGTGTGGAGCTTTTCAGTTTTCCTGTTCCATTTTGCAGCACCTCCACTCCTTCAGCTGTAATTTTATATGATGCCTTGCCGGCATTTGCAGAGTAAAACATTACATGTAGTTCTAAGTGCCAAAAGGTATAGGAAGTTTTGTAAAACTCTGGAAGGGAGAGAGCAATAGGTTTATCTTAAGGTCATAAAATTTTTTATTTGATTTTTTTGCCCCTCCTTTATACTTGTTGCTGTTACTTTAAAAGTCTTCGGGCATTTAACTGGCAATAAACAGGGCAAAACAAACTGTTCCTTCCTTTAGATTGTGCAATTTTTATGGCTTCAGTTTACAGCCACCAAATATGCCTTTTCGAAAAATGCTTGTTTAACCACCTTCTGTTTGTAAGCAGTAGGGCTGTGAGCCAACCCTCCCTGGAGGTGAAGTCGTACTGTCTGAGTGCCCCAAGGTTTTCAAAGATGCTTAGAAACAATCCAAAGTTAAGTGACACTGATAATGCTGGTTCCTTAGCCAGACAATTGCGTGGAATTGAATCAAAGACAGCTGAGCTTGTGTTGTACCCACTTGTCACGCCCAGGCATTTAAAGCAAATGGAAAAGCCAGCAGGAACGTGGTTGTAACCAAAGGAATCAGGGAGGAATTGTCCATTTCCACGATAATTTAGAAGCCAGTGACCAGAGTAAATACTTCCACGCTAAATCAGGGAACACATTTTGGATCCCGTAGGCAATGTGGGCGGGGAGGGTGAGTTTTATTTTGGCTGACACTATGCCATGCTTCCAGTTTTCACATCTTTTCGGTACATCTCCACCTCAACCTCAAAATCTTCAGGGTAATGAGTCAGGATCCAGCTGGATTGGGGGGAGGGGGATTGGGGATTGAAAGGTTGCCTACCAGTATATTCCTTGGGCAGGAAAAGAAAAGTAGGATTTCAGAGCAGTAAGTACTGTCAACATAAAAAATAGTCACACCCTAAAAGTTGAGAGTTACGTTTTATTTGGTGGGAATTTTTAAAACGTCAAGCCTACAAGACAGCATCTCAAATGATCCTGAAAAAACTGCTCTTAGGAGGTAGAGGGTGGCGGTGCGGGGCAGGGTGGCAGTGAGGGGGTGGTTAGGGGTGGTGGTGGGGTGGGCGGGGGGAGTCAGGTTATATAGAAGTTTGCAACAAAAGGTAGCTAATCTGAACATCAAAAGTATTATTGTGAATTAAAGAAAACCAGATATCTCAAGTTCCTAGAGAAGGAAATGGAAACCCACTCCAGTATTCCTGCCTGGAAAATCCCAAGGACAGAGGAGCCTGGCAGGCCACAGGCCACAAATGAGTCGGACATAACTGAGCACACACAGATATCTCAAGTTAAGGAATTTAGCACTTTTCTGTTTATGGGAAGATGCAAGAGTCTGGGCTCACTGAAATCAGTCCTGTATCTAGGGCCAATGTCCTGTGCTTTTCACATCCTGAGCTCCTCAGGGCTCCCTGTGGGGAATGGCTACATACAGGCTGATGGCCGCCATGTAACTCAGGTCTTCTCCTTCCTGGATGCCCTGGAGGGCTGGAATCCCTGAGGATGGTGACATCCTTGTTCACTGAGATGGCAGGAAATTACTCTGTTTCTCAGTACTTAAACATTTAAAGACAAAATTCGAAGAATTCGGAGGATTTTTACTCTTCTCTGAACACCTATGTTTTTTGGCAATATGTTTAGCCTCCAAGGCAAATAGAGCAATAATCTCCACCATCACATAGCTTTTTTGTTTTGTTTTTCATCATTGACTTCTTTATTTATTTATCTTTGTAGTCATGGCAGCAACATGAAATGAAAAGGTTATTATTTCCTATTTGAAAATAGGAAAATCTGGAGCTTCCAGATACCCCCCAGCTCCACAAAAATCCTTCCTCCAGAGTTTTCTATCTCCTGTCAGTTATTACACAATGCAATTAGAATCATTTGTCTCTAATATTGCTTTATCATGTTGCCACCTTCCTCAAGAACACTGTAATAATAACAACAATATTATTTAATTTTATGGCACATTTCCTTCCCACTAGACACTTTGCTAAGTACATTATCCACACTGCTTATTTAGTATCACATTAGGAAGCTCTTATTATTTTATTGTATCATTTTACCATTAAGAATCATCAGCAACTTAAGTAACAGCCAAATATAGCTAGAAAGTTGAGCCCAGCTCTACAATAATGCATGAGTGCTCAATCACTCAGTGGTATCTGATTATTTCTGACCCCATGGACTGTAGCCCATCAGGCCGCTCTGCCCTTGGGATTTCCCAGGCAAGAATACTGGAGTGGGTGGCCGTTTCCTCCTCTAGGGCATCTTCCCAAACCAGGGATCCAACCCCCATCTCCTACACTGGCAGACGGATTTTTTTACCACTGCGCTACCAAAGAAGTAGTTGTCTTGCCTGCTGATAGAATGTTGAAAGCTGTCATTTTCTCCCTGTAGATCTGACAGTGTTTCCTCTCAATAGTTCATTGTTCAGCGCACTAAGCTTAGCTGTTTGTACATGGCCAGTTGCTTCAGTCATGTGTGTTTGTGACCCCATGGACTGTAGTCCACCAGGCTCCTCTGTCCATGGGATTCTCCAGGCAAGAATACCGGAGTGAGTTGCCATGCCCTCCTCCAGGGGATCTTCCCAACTCAGGGATCAAACCAGGGTCTCCTGCATCTCCTGCACTGCAGGCAGATTCTTTATTGTTGAGTCACAGGGAAAGCCCCAAGCTTAGCTAGAAATCATATCAAATACATATGTAAATATTTACCTATTTATTTATACATATATAATTCCATAGATGTAAATTAGATGAGCTAAATTTGCTCTAGTGTCTGGTGATTCGAATCTTACAACTAAGTGTGAAGCACATACAAGTCTGAGGCTCTTTCACATAGGACACACCAAGTTTTCAAATGACCAGTCTCTGGGCAGGGTCCCAGTCATGTCATGACCATCTGAGGATGAGAAGGGGCAGCTGATGGGGTCGACAGGTGGCCTTTCTCTCCGGTGCTCCATTGATCACTGCTGGGGGCATTCTGCACACACTCTCCGGCTAGTGGGTCCCTGTGCAACTCTCTCCATGGTTTCAGGACAGCTCCCATCCCTGAGCATGTCCAGCCCCTATTTTAATGCTGTGTTTGGAGGTCATCTCATGCCCTTCACATGAAGGGCTCCCTGTGATGAGCCGGCAGGAGGTGAACCTCGTTTTTAATCCCAGCTCCATCATTAGGAAACCGTGTGTCTTGCACTTCCGGCCTGATTACAAATGGGGGTGGGAGGGCTGTGGCCCTTCTGATCCCTGGGAGGAAGATGAGATCATATTTGTGCACATCTGTGTGTTGGTGTGTGCACACGCATGTGGAGTATTTCTTTCAAGAAGTGGGAAAGCCCATGAATAGCAGGAAGCACTTATTTTTTCCCCCCGCATCTGCCAATGTTTTCTGGGTCCTTGGAGAGGCACTAAACACCTGGTTCTCACCATAAACGCTCTGCAGAAGAGCGAATCCATGCTTCCCTCTGGGCAGGACCTGCGGGACCCAGGGACCACAGGGCCTTCATCCCAGACTCACCTGCCTTCCCAGCACAGGCAGCCTATACCCATGCAGGCATAAGGGTAGCAAGTCATCTTTTAATAACGTTCATCGGTATATTTGGAAAGACAGTTTCTGTGAGCAAGAAAACAGAAATGAGTTGCTTACTCCTTGTAAGGGAAGACTGTTCAGTTTTATTGTATCTTTAATAACCAGAGAATTAACTCTGACACGTTTGACTGCCACTAGGAAGGGAAAACAAAAAGCAAACAACCCAGCAACCCCTTGCTTCACCCTGCACGTGTTTGTTTTTGAAATGCTATGAATAAAGAGTTTAAATACTGTCCAATACTCATGAAGATTAGTGAATAACCTTCTTCTTTTTAAATATATATACCTGCATACATGCGTGTATAGTTATCATCCCACTTTTTTATTATGAAGGATAATTTGTGGGTAGACAAGAGGGTCATGTCAAATTATAGCTGCAGGGGTCACTAGTTTTACGAACTTGGAAAATCACTCCAATTCACTTTTCTTTATTTATAGGTGGGATTGCAGTGATGCCCACCTCAAGAGGTTTCGTGAAAATTCGATTGGAAGAGTCCATAAAATTTTATCTAGGGCAAGCAATAAGGAACCACGACCACACAAGTGGCAATGAAAAATTAAAAGTAATCTTCGTTAAAAAATGTGAAGTCAGTTTTTAAAGCACCATAATCACATGAAACCACATGAATCCACAATGGAGAGGAGTTCCTGTCTAACTGCATACTGGCTTCTTGCCGTTCCCACACCTCCCTCTCTGGTCCCATCTCTGTGTGTGGTTTTGCTGCAGAAATAGGACAGACTCCCTGAGATTCATCACCTCCTTCCGCCAAGCAGTGCTATGCTCGGGATGTTGCTAAATGTAAACACAGACCTGGATCAGCTCGTCGTCATTCATGGGCGCCTGGTAATCCACAGTGTACCTAAAACAGGACTTATCTGACCAGTCTCCCACTGACAGCCCTTCATGGTTCTTACTTCCTTTCTGTCTTTTCTGTAATGATGATGCTTACTTTTCAGTTTTTGTGAATGTGACCTCTTATTGGATAAATTCCAGAAAGTGGAACTGAACACTCAAAGGGTCCACATTGCTAAGATTTTGGGTCCAGGCTGACAAGTTGCCCCCAAAAATATCATGACAGTGTACTCCCCCACAAATAACACATGAGGACATCTACTTTCCCACAGCTTTTCAACCTTTGCTAATTTTTTAGCCCCAAATTATCTTTTTATTGTGATAATGCATTTAGTTTTGATTGCTAGTATAAAAGACGTGGTGAGGTGACATTTATGAAATTAAGTCACCAGGTTGCTGCAGAAAGTGGGAGACAGCAAACCACTGTGATGCACTGAGAGGACTGCAAGTTCCCTGGACTCAAGGGGAGGCTGGGGCCCTGTAGGCGACCCAGAGAAGGTTCTTCCAACCCATGGTTCTAAGGAAAGACAACGTACTCATGGTGGAAGACAGCTTGGGGGTGAATGGATTTACGACTCTGGAAGGGCTCATACCCATGGAGGGTGTAGGCAAAGCTGGAACAGTCTACCGGGGAGCCACCTAGTGACCCCCTTTAGTGTCGAGCAATGACTGTGAACCACAAAGGTTACAGACCTGAGGGCAGTGGTCCAGTACCCAGACCAAGAGAGGCATTCCCACCAATGAACACATCCATCTACAGAGCGCAAGCCTGACTCCTGCATCCCTGCTCTCCTTCTCTTTGCCTGATGTTTGGAGTAGGATGGTGGCCGTTGGGACCACGTAAGCCCCAGGATCTCTGGATAATTGAAAGGAAGTCTCAAGAGGGTAGAAATGCTATGCCATAGACTCTGCAGATGAGAGCATGTCAACATTGGAGCAATTTGCTGGGAAAGAAAGAAAAACCAAGCTGGGGAAACATACCCAGTGTCATTGAAAGAAAATTTCACATGATTACTGGCCTTGCAGAATTCATGTTCCGAAATTGTCCTATTTATAGCCTCCATCCATTTTTTCCTGGACTGCTTCTCTGGCTCTTGGAACAGGAAAGAGCTGTTTATATGCTGGTGATGTTGACGTTGTTGTGAACACTGGAAACATCAGGGAAGGGAAAGACCTAGGGGAGAGAAATGGAAATGCAAAGTGAAGCAACTTCTGGTTTGTGAAGACTTTTTGTTGACTTCTGCCTTCACCAATCAATTTTTAAATAGGTTAAGCAATAAAAACATTTTAACACATTTAGAAACCTTTTAAAGCATTCAGGGATTCCTAAGGGAGCCTAGAAACCTCAACTTCTTTGAGGCTTAGAAGCTGCAGAATGTGAGCTGGGAGTTGGGGGATGGATAGGGGAGAGGACTCAGTCATTCCATACGTGGCCCCGAGAATGAAGGGCTTTGGAGCAAGGAGAATGCCTGTGGTCAGAGTACTCTCTCTTTTTTTTTAAGTTGAAGTATAGTTGATATACAATATCATGTAAGTTTCAGGTGTACAAAACAGTGATTCACAATTTTTAAAGATCGTATTCCATTTATAGTAATTATCAAACATTAGTTAAATACCCTGTGCTGTACAATATGTCCTTGTAGCTTATTTATTCTATACATAGTAGTTTGTACCTCTTACTCTCTTACCCCTATATTACCCTGGTACAGTATGTTCTCTATGAGTCTGCTACTGCTTCGTTAGTTGTATCTTTTTAGATTGCACATATAAGTGATATCATACAGTCTTTTGCCTTTCTTTGCCTGACCTGGTTCACTTAGCTTAATACCCTGTAAGTCCGTCCACATTGATGCAAACAGCATTATTTCATTCTTTTTTTACAACTGAGCAATATTCCACTGTGTATATATACCACATCTTTATTATCCATTAGTATGCTGATGGACACTTAGGTTGCTTCCTTGTCTTGGCTATTCTTGAACATTCTAGTCGTCTAATCCATACTCCCAGTTGGAATTGGGACAACAAAGAATGTATCATTCAGAAAACAAGTTGACCTATTTTTGACAAAAAGAAAACCATGAAACCACATTTCAAAGAAGAGTCAGAAGTCTGATTTCAAATGGGAGCATGAATACTTACCATCCAGGAGCCTTGAGAATTCTCAAGCAAACATGTTCTGAACATCAGCTCCACGCCAGGACACAGAGCTGTGTGGGCACCAGGATTTTTAAAGATGTGAATGAAATAAACGATTTCAGTCAAGAAGCAGCCCAAACTCTGTAAAGATATGCAGATGTGTCAACATACAAGTGCAATGCAGCCGCAGGTAGTGGCATGTAATGACAAACACAGTTCAGCAGAGCAGTTAGGATCAGAGGAGCTGAAGAATAACCAGGTTCCAGTCGTTAGCTGTGTGACCTTGGACAACTTGTTTAACTTCTCTGTGCTTCACTGCTTCATCTGTAGAATGAAAATAATACTAGTCCCTACTTCCCAGGTTTGACTGAGGATGAAATTAGTTGATACTCATGAGTGAGCAGAACAAAGCCTGGAACATAATAACAGCTCAGGAAGTGTTAGCTGTTGTATGTTCGTAAACAGCTCCCAGCCTCAGCCTTCCCATCTGTAACATGGGAGTAATAATTAGAGGTTGCCTTTAAATTATGACCATGGGGCTTTCCTAGTAGTTTAGTGGTAAAGAGTCTGCCTGCCAATGAAGCAGACATGGGTTTGGGAATATCCCACATACTATGGAGCAACTAACCCATGGGCCACAACTACTGAGCCCCTGCTCTAGAGCCTGAGAGCCTTAACTACTGAAGCCCATGTGCCTGAGAGCGTGTGCACCAAAACAAGAGAAACCTGTACGGTGAGAAGCCTGTGCACTGCAACTAGAGAGTAGCCCCTGCTTGCAGCAATGAAGACCCAGCACAGCCTTAAATAAATAAATAAAATTTTTAAAAGGATGACCAGAATCCAACAACATATTAAAAAAATCACACACCATGACCAAGTGGGCTTTATCTCAGGAATATAAGGATTTTTTAATATCTACAAATCAATCAATGTAATACACCACATTAACAAATTGAAAGATAAAAACCATATGATTATCTCAATAGATGCAGAAAAAGCCTTTGACAAAATTCAACATCCATTTATGATTAAAACTCTCCAGAAAGCAGGAATAGAAGCAACATACCTCAACATAATAAAAGCTATATATGACAAACCTATAGCAAGTATTACCCTCAATGGTGAAAAATTGAAAGCATTTCCCCTAAAATCAGGAATAAGACAAGGGTGCCCACTCTCACCACTACTATTCAACATGGTTTTGGAAGTTTTGGCCACAGCAATCAGAGCAGAAAAAGAAGTAAAAGGAATCCAGATAGCAAAAGAAGTGAAACTCTCGCTGTTTGCAGATGACATGATCCTCTACATAGAAAACCCTAAAGACTCTACCAGAAAACTACTAGAGCTAATCAATGAGTATAGTAAAGTTGCAGGATATAAAATTAACACACAGAAATCCCTTGCATTCCCATACACTAACAATGAGAAAACAGAAAGAAAAATTAAGGAAACAATGCCATTCATCATTGCAATGAAAAGAATAAAATACTTAGGAGTATATCTACCTAAAGAAACAAAAGACCTATACATAGAGAACTATAAAACACTGATGAAAGAAATCAAAGAGGACACAAACAGATGGAGAAACATACCGTGTTCATGGATTGGAAGAATCAATATTGTCAAAATGGCTATACTACCCAAAGCAATCTGTAGATTCAATGCAATCCCTATTAAGCTACCAAGAGTATTTTTCACAGAACTAGAACAAATAATTTCACTATTTGTATGGAAATACAAAAAACCCTGAATAGCCAAAATAATCTTGAGAAAGAAGAATGGAACTGGAGGAATCAACCTGCCTGACTTCAGACTCTACTACAAAGCCACAGTCATCAAGACAGTATGGTACTGGCACAAAGACAGAAATATAGATCAATGGAACAGAATAGAAAGTCCAGAGATAAATCCACGAACCTATGGTCACCTTATCTTCGACAAAGGAGGCAAGGATATACAATGGAAAAAAGACAACCTCTTTAACAAGTCGTGCTGGGAAAACTGGTCAACCACTTGTAAAAGAATGAAACTAGAACACTTTCTAACACCATACACAAAAATAAACTCAAAATGGATTAAAGATCTAAATGTAAGACCAGAAACTATAAAACTCCCAGAGGAGAACATAGGCAAAACACTCTCCGACATAAATCACAGCAGGATCCTCTATGACCCACATCCCAGAATTTTAGAAATAAAAGCAAAAATAAATAAATGGGACCTAATGAAACTTAAAAGCTTTTGCACAACAAAGGAAACTATAAGCAAGGTGAAAAGACAGCCCTCAGATTGGGAGAAAATAATAGCAAATGAAGCAACAGACAAAGGATTAATCTCAAAAACATACAAGCAACTCCTGTAGCTCAATTCCAGAAAAATAAATGACCCAATCAAAAAATGGGCCAAAGAACTAAACAGACATTTCTCCAAGGAAGACATACAGATGGCAAAAAACACATGAAAAGATGCTCAACATCACTCATCATCAGAGAAATGCAAATCAAAACCACAATGAGGTACCATTACACACCAGTCAGGATGGCTGCTATCCAAAAGTCTACAAATAATAAATGCTGAAGAGGGTGTGGAGAAAAGGGAACCCTCTTACACTGTTGGTGGGAATGCAAACTAGTACAGTCACTATGGAGAACAGTGTGGAGATTTCTTTAAAAACTGGAAATAGAACTGCCATATGACCCAGCAATCCCACTTCTGGGCATACACACCGAGGAAACCAGATCTGAAAGAGACACGTGCACCCCAATGTTCATCGCAGCACTGTTTATAATAGCCAGGACATGGAAGCAACCTAGATGCCCATCAGCAGATGAATGGATAAGAAAGCTGTGGTACATATACACCATGGAATATTACTCAGCCATTAAAAAGAATTCATTTGAATCAGTTCTAATGAGATGGGTGAAACTGGAGCCCATTATACAGAGTGAAGTAAGCCAGAAAGATAAAGACCATTACAGCATACTAACACATATATATGGAATTTAGGAAGATGGTAATGATAACCCTATATGCAAAATGGAAAAAGAGACACAGATGTACAGAACAGAATTTTGGACTCTGTGGGAGAAGGCGAGGGTGGGATGTTTCAAGAGAATGGCATCGAAACATGTATATTATCTAGGGTGAAACAGATCACCAGCCCAGGTTGGATGCATGAGACAAGTGCTCGGGCCTGGTGCACTGGGAAGACCCAGAGGGATCGGGTAGAGAGGGAGGTGGGAGGGGGGATCGGGATGGGGAATACATGTGAATCCATGGCTGATTCATGTCAATGTATGACAAAAACCACTACAATATTGTAAAGTAATTAGCCTCCAACTAATAAAAATAAATGAAAAAAAATAAAAAGGATGACCATTACCAGATGAGACTGTGCAAAGACTTGGAGCATGGTCAGGACTGTTCAAAGGCAAAATGTTACTTGAATGATAACGTTCCCCTGCAAGACTCTTCAGCATATAAGGTGTGTGTTTGTGGATTACATCACAAGGCCATCTGCCTTAACTTTCCACAGTGTTACACTTTGTGATTTTACAAGTATTTGTTGGTGATGAGGCCAAAATCATGCTGTGATGCTCTGCCTCCCATGTCACACATCCCGTTAAAGAGAAGCAGAGGGGACATATATACACCTATGGCTCATTCATGTTGATGTTTGACAGAGAACAACAAAATTCTGTAAAGCAATTATCCTTCAACTGGAAAAAAAAAATTTTTTTTTTTAAGAGAAGCAAGTAATGGATACAAATCTAGCTCACACAAGACTGACAACAAAACCTTTTGCCTTCCCAAAGATACAGGAACCCAGAACCTGCTTGCTTCTGCTGGGCCGCCGAGGAACCATACACGTGCAGCCTCTGGGGATCAGCACCAGGGTAATGGATTTGCGCCATCACAGAGTCAGGCCCAAAGCAAAGTCCTCACCACCAAGTGAAGGATTAGTACGGATGGAGCGGCATAACTAAACTGCTGACCACGTGAATTGCTGTCATCATTTGCCACTCTCCAATCAGCTTCACCGACTATGCAGGGAAGTCCCCACTGGTGTCTGAAACCTTCCCACCCCGACAAACGACCCCTGAGGACACTAGCCCATCCTCCTTTGTCCATAGGCTTCCCCTTCCAGCCCCTCTCTCCACCTGTCCAGCTCTTAACCACCCGGAAAACCCCAAGCATGCACTTTCCAGCTTGAATGTTTGAGCTGTTCATTTCTAAAGCCCCTCATGCTTTCCTGCAAAACCTTTAAAAAGAGCAGACAGATAGATGAGGCCAAAATAAACACACAGGTCTTACCCGGCCCATCAGAGATGCTCCAAACCATGAAAACAGGACTTCATAAATGTTGCTCTGTTAATACCAGGTCAAATGTTCCTAATCACTAGAAAGTAAAGTAAGATTTCTGTCAAGTTAAATGCCATTGTTCTCATCATTAGACCCTGGCATCTGAAAATAAGAGAGAATGTGTCTTCCTCTTTGCTGTGAATGACAAGCCATGAGCCATCTTTACTGTTGACTGACAGCTGTTTAATAAGCCATGTGATGGGATAAAGCTTGTCTTTCAGCCTAACTAGTGGCTCATCTCTGTCCCTAAACACCTGCTGAAAGTGAAAGTGAAAGTCTCTCAGTCACGTCCAACTCTTTGTGACCCCATGGACTATACAGTCCATGGAATTCTCCAGGTCAGAATACTAGAGTGGGTAGCCTATCCAAAGATCCAGCAGATCTTCCTGACCCAGAAATTGAACCAGGGTCTCCTGCATTGCAGGCTGATTCTTTACCAACTGAGCTATCAGGAAAGCATAACACCATACCCTGTTACCACTACAGCCACGGAAATCTTAAGTCTGTTAAATGGACATTTCTTTTTTTTTTTTCTCCCAGTTATTGAATTTGGAATGTTTCAGGTTACTGAGACAATCAAACAAATAATGATTAGATATCATTTCTACGTGTCACACCAAATGCTTTCGGAATGCCTCTTTTTTGTTAGCTTCATATATTTTGGTGATTTGTTTTCTGTTCCTATCACTGATGCTGAAGTAGCTTAATGCAGTGGTCCTTGTCTTCCAAGAGTTTCTCATCCAAGTAAGGCAGTGGGATCAACCACTGTGGAACAACTGGAAAAGGCGGGATAATCAGGGAATGAATGACGGTGGGTTTCTGAGTGAAGAACACCCCTGAGAGCTGGCACAATCAAGGAGAACTTCTGGGGGAGGTGCTTCCGCTGGTCAGAACCCTCCCATGATAAGAGGAGACAGACCGTTAGCTGGCCCTGGACCATGGCAGGTGAGCATCAGGGTCGGTCCCTGGAGGACCTCGTGAGGCAGTGGGGGTGGCGGTGGGACCTGGTGCCTTGCGATACGTATGGTGATGGAAAATGAATGAGCAAGGAGACAGATGAAAGTAACCTTTGAGGAAGGTTAATCTGGCTGTAGTGCACAGAATGGGGGGAAATGGGGGAGAATGGTCTGGCCATTCGTCTGTGAGACTGTCGCAGAGATTCTGGGGTGATGGTCGCAACCTCTCCTAAAAAGACACACCTAGAAAAAGTTGAGGGGAAATAACAGGACTTGGTGATCTGAGGAATAGTGAAGGTATCTATGGGGCTTGGAATACATGGTTCTCCCTGTTTTCAAAAAAAACCAATGACTTTGAGTCAGCTTTGGGGGGCTACACTCAAGACTATAGAAAACCCTAAAGACTCTACCAGAAAATTACTAGAGCTAATCAATGAATACAGTAAAGTTGCAGGATATAAAATTAACACACAGAAATCTCTTGCATTCCTATACACTAACAATGAGAAAACAGAAAGAGAAATTAAGGAAATGATACCATTCACCATTGCAACAAAAAGAATAAAATACTTAGGAGTATATCTACCTAAAGAAACAAAAGACCTATACATAGAAAACTATAAAACACTGATGAAAGAAATCAAAGAGGACACAAACAGATGGAGAAATATACCGTGTTCATGGATTGGAAGAATCAATATTGTCAAAATGGCTATACTACCCAAAGTAATCTATAGATTCAGTGCAATCCCTATCAAACTACCAATGGTATTTTTCACAGAACTAGAACAAATAATTTCACTATTTGTATGGAAATACAAAAAACCTCGAATAGCCAAAGTAATCCTGAGAAAGAAGAATGGAACTGGAGGAATCAATCTGCCTGACTTCAGACTCTACTACAAAGCCACAGTCATCAAGACAGTATGGTACTGGCACAAAGACAGAAATATAGATCAATGGAACAGAATAGAAAGCCCAGAGATAAATCCACGAACCTATGGTCACCTTATCTTCGACAAAGGAGGCAAGGATATACAATGGAAAAAAGATAACCTCTTTAACAAGTGGTGATGGGAAAACTGGTCAACCACCTGTAAAAGAATGAAACTAGAACACTTTCTAACACCATACACAAAAATAAACTCAAAATGGATTAAAGATCTAAATGTAAGACCAGAAACTATCAAACTCCTAGAGGAGAACATAGGCAAAACACTCTCCGACATAAATCACAGCAGGATCCTCTATGACCCACATCCCAGAATTTCAGAAATAAAAGCAAAAATAAACAAATGGGACCTAATGAAACTTAAAAGCTTTTGCACAACAAAGGAAACTATAAGCAAGGTGAAAAAACAGCCCTCAGATTGGGAGAAAATAATAGCAAACGAAGCAACAGACAAAGGATTAATCTCAAAAATATACAAGCAACTCCTCCAGCTGAACTCCAGAAAAATAAATGACCCAATCAAAAAATGGGCCAAAGAACTCAACAGACATTTCTCCAAGGAAGACATACAGATGGCTAACAAACACATGGAAAGAAACATCACTCACTATCAGAGAAATGCAAATCAAAACCACAATGAGGTACCATTATACGCCAGTCAGGATGGCTGCTATCCAAAAGTCTACAAGCAATAAATGCTGGAGAGGGTGTGGAGAAAAGGGAACCCTCTTACACTGTTGGTGGGAATGCAAATTAGTACAGCCACTATGGAAAACAGTGTGGAGATTTCTTAAAAAGCTGGAAATAGAACTGCCATATGACCCAGCAATCCCACTTCTGGGCATACACACCAAGGAAACCAGATCTGAAAGAGACACTTCATCGCAGCACTGTTTATAATAGCCAGGACATGGAAGCAACCTAGATGCCCATCAGCAGACCAATGGATGAGGAAGCTGTGGTACATATACACCATGGAATATTACTCAGCCATTAAAAAGAATTCATTCGAATCAGTTCTAATGAGATGGATGAAATTGGAGCCCATTATACAGAGTGAAGTAAGCCAGAAAGATAAAGACCATTACAGTATACTAACACATATATATGGACTTTAGAAAGATGGTAACGATAACCCTATATGCAAAACAGAAAAAGAGACTCAGATGTATAGAACAGACTTGTGGACTCTGGGAGAAGGCGAGGGTGGGATGTTTCAAGAGAACAGCATTGAAACATGTATATTATCTAGGGTGAAACAGATCACCAGCCTAGGTTGGGTACATGAGACAAGTGCTCGGGCCTGGTGCACTGGGAAGACCCAGAGGGATCGGGTGGAGAGGGAGGTGGGAGGGGGGACTGGGATGGGGAATACATGTAAATCCATGGCTAATTCATTTCAATGTATAACAAAAACTACTGTAATGATGTAAAGTAATTAGCCTCCAACTAATAAAAATAAATGGGAAAAAAAAAAAGAAAATTTAAAAAAAAAAAAAAAAGGAAGCAGCGGTTTGGAAGGAGACCCTGCACAGACTTCCTAAAGGACCAACACGATTCCTTTACAGGGGGCTCCTCACCCACAGCCCTGCCATTCCAGTGTTACATGAAATATCCTTCCTTATCATTATGTGAGCCTCAGCAGCCTACAAATCTCACAGGAATAACTTCCCGCCTTCTCTGGAGGCTTGATCCCAGAGCTGCAGACCCCGAGCCCCTCATCAGGCCGGACTGACTGATGGCCTGGTGTGGACACAGCACCCGGCTCCCTGCCAGGACACCTTCAGCACCCTTGGTGAGCAGGTCCAACTGCAGGTCAGCTGGTCTCCCATGGGTTGGGTTACAACCCTTAACAAAGCAGACCTGGAATTCTCCTCATGGAGCACAGTATCCAAAATATCCTTTATAGTGAAGCACATTTAAAGGTTTCTTTTCAAAACATCCTCCCAACTACTGAAAACAACCTTTTTCTTTATTATTTTTCACAGTGCAGGATAGCACAAACAACCTTGATCACTCATGTGTCTAAAACACCATTCTAATGAAAGCAATGATAAATCAATTGTGGCTGTCACAGGCCGTTTAGATTTGGCAAATTTGCGGACTTCAGTGTACTCACCTGGCTAAGTCATGCCCGGGACTGTAGAGTTTCTAGGAAGGACACATCACTGCTGAATTCTACTTCCAAACTCTGAATCCTGGGAACATGCATTACACCCCAAAACCAAACGCTGTATTGTTATAAGGCCTCGTAAGCAATGAAGAGATGGTTAATACAGTATATGACACCAAAGATAAATTATCCAGTTATACCTCCCATAATTAAGAAAGAGGCATGAAATCAAAGGTAGAGACCTAGACAAAAAAAAAAAAGGAAAGCAGTTATACTTGTAATTCTGGCTTTCTGGCTATTCTTGTTTGCTTCATAAAGTGATTGTGTTTGCACACACCTCAGTGTTCATAGCAGTAGTGTTAACAACAGCCCAGACATGGTAGCAAAAGAAGTGTCCACCAGCTGATGAATGTTTTCTATTGCCTGCCAAGGCAGGAGATGCAGGAGACGTGGGCTCAGTTCCTAGATCCAGAATATGCCCTGGAGAAGGAAACGGTAACCCACTCCAGTATTCTTGCGTGAGAAATCCCAGAAACAGAGGCACAGAGTGGGCTATAGTCCATGGAGTTGCAAAGAGCCAGACACAACTTAGCGACTAAACAACTATGTATATATATAGTCACATCTTCTCCATCCATCATATATATATATATATATATATATATAAAACCACCGAAAGTGAAAGTCGCTTAGTCATGTTCAACTCTTTGCAACCCCCCATGGACTATACAGCCCATGGAATTCCACAGCCAGAGTACTGGAGTGGGTAGCCTTTCCCTTCTTCAGGGGATCTTTCCAACCCAGGGATGGAACCCAGGTCTCCTGCATTGCAGGTAGATTCTTTACCAGCTGAGCCACAAGAAAAACCCCATATATATTATGTATAAATATACATAAAACTGCTCAGCCATAGGAAAGAATGAAATTTTGCCATTTGCAATAATATAGATGGACTTATTATTTTGCTTAGTGAAATAAATCAGAGAAAGAAAAATATGGTATTTCTCACTTATAATGTGCGATCTAAAAAAATAAAACAAATTAGTCAATGTAATAGAAGAAGAAACAGACTCATAGATATAGAGAACACACTAGTGGTTATCAGTGGGGAGAGGGGAGATGGCGGGGGCAAGATGGAGGTAGGGGATTATACAAACTACTATGTATAAAATAGATAAGCAACAGGATATATTATACAGTATACCTGGTATTTTATAATTACTATGAAAAGTATGATCTTTAAAAGTTGTGAATCACTATGCTGTACACCTTACACTTACATAATATTGTACATAAGCTATATCTCAATTAAAAACTCTATAAACTCATCCCCCGCCCCCTCCCCCAGTGTAAAGAGGTGATTAAATAAGAATGAGGTCATCAAGGTGGCCCTGGCCATATCTGACTGGTGTCCTTAGAAGAAGAAAGGCTCAGACACAGAGGAAGGCTCACATAAGGACACGGGGAGAAGCTGTCGACGTGCCCAGGAGAGAGGCCTCAGAGAAAAGAGCCTGTCCTCACCTTCCTCCAGGACTATGAGAAATAAGTTCCTGTTGTTGAAGCCGCCCCACTGGTAGTGTTGGTTATGGTGGCTCAACACACTTGGTGTGAGTGTGTGCCCAGCCCAACCTCGCTCCCTCTGCCAACTGGAGCTTTTCCATCATCCCAGGCCTGATAAGTGACAGGTGGTGTCACAGGACCCTGGCAGAGCTGTAGACACCAGACCCATTAAATCATCAAAGTTCAACTTCCTCTACCTTCCTGCTGGGATGTGCAGTGGCCGCAGGTATGGGGAGATCCAGCCGAGATGAAGGCCCGAGCAGAAGAGCGTCAGAGCAAACCCTCTGCAGGACCACACACCCTGCCTGGGAGAGGAGGTTCCTCCAAGCAAAGTGCCTGATTATAGATGTTGTGATGTGGGGAAAACAGGATCAAACTGGTTGATCAGAATTCAGACACGAAAGAAAAGACTGAACTTGATTTGGAGAATAACAGAAATTTCTGTCTCTGAGACAAAAAACCTTGGGAACAGATTTGCTAGTTTTTCATTCTTAAAAATAGAATTTAACTGTCACATCCTCACACCAGGATGGGTTTCAGTTCTGAAATCAAACGTGTCCTTGTTCACAATCAGTGTTCCATGACGGTAATCAAAAGATGAAAATTTCACTTTTTGTCTCTTTTTCCCTGTTCATCTGGACAATGCATTGCTTTTCCTTTGAGTGTGTTTTAAACTTTCCCTATTTCTTCATTTTCTTTAAAACCAAAGGCTTCACATTTTAAAATTAAGATGAGAAAGAAACATATTGTTTATGGTGCAAAGAATCCCAGATCTCTTTGATCACTGATATACTCTCAACCAATGTATTTCTATGAGTATAAATGTCTCAATAATTTATTTACAAAACAGCAGCAAATCAACATGACCTCATCAGCGGACACTAACTAGTTGTGTTGTCTAGAAAGTGCTGACGTGGTGCTACAGCTGTTGGTGATTCCTCCTGATGAGTGGAGGGGAACAGAAATAGAATTTCTTGGCACTGATGGCCGTGTCTCCACACATACAGTCAGTTCCTTCCACTACAGGAGAAGAAGTGCCGAGCCACATGGCCCCACGAAGATTAGATGCAGGGAGGGCTTTGGGAGGGAGAAGGTGGGAGGTGAGTGCTGGGAAGTGGGGTCAATGGAATCAACACGGATGACAAGCCCGGAGTGACTAACACTTGGTGTGTCTTGGGTCACAGCTCTCAACTGGCTGACGGCCGTCAACAGTCAACAACTCCTACCAGAGGTGCTGCTCCTGTCCTCACTCGAAGCTGTTCCTTATCACTCAGTTGATGTTCTTCATCGCTTGTTTCAGCAGCTCATCAGACTGAATCCACTGCATGTCAGGCACTGCGGTAGACTCCAGAGTCGTGGCTGTGAGCTAAAAAGACAAAAATATTAACGTCTGTCCTTGCAATCTGTTATTAGCATCTTGAAGCTGTCACCTTATGAAACAGGATACAATAATCTGATTTCCTGCATTTTTAGGTTACAATTAAGATTTGAGTTATGTTTTGCCTTCATTGTTGTTTTGTTCAGTGGCTAAGTTGTGTCTGACTCTGCAGCCCTGTGGACGCAGCCTGCCAGGCTCCTTTGTTCTCCACTATCTCCCAGAGTTTGACCTCCTAAGAACCCCTAAATGATGACAGAATAAACAGGATGTGTATTTCTCACTCAAGGGGTAGTATGTGTAGCTAGACCCTTGATGATTGGGCAGCATTCTATCCCCCGGTGAGTTGTGTTTCTCAGGTGCTATTTAGGACCCCTCGGAGAGAAGTTCTTTCTCTTCCTCTGGAAGCAGTATGGGATGCAAACTCAATTCTTGGGAATTTTGCAGCCATTTCATCATCATGAGGGAAACAGCAAAGATGAATCATGGGGTTGGTTAGCAAACCCCAGAGAAATCCAAACAATCATTGCCAAGGTACTGCTCAAACCATACTGTAAGAATAATGTCTAATTCCTACAGTTAGACAATTGTGTATTTTGTTTTAATGGATAGTGTTAGTATTAGTCACACAGTCGTGTCTGACTCTTTGTGACCCCTTGGACTGTAGCCCACCAGACTCTTCTGTCCATGGAAGTCTCCAGGCAAGAATACTGGAGTGGATTGCCATTTCCTTCTCCAATGGATGGTGGTCAGTGTCAAATCACTGACCACATGGAATAGTAATTGAATCATTTCATTTTTATCTGCCCATGTTACAGCTTACTGAAATTTACTTCTCTTGCAATTATTTAAACTCATTTTATATGTTGGTTTAATAAGGATTATGAGGTTACAGTTTTCAAAATAACAGAATATAGCAATGAAAAACATTTGAAGATTACTGATCTGGAAAACATCACAAAACATCCATTCCAAAGCAAAGTTATCTGAAACTTGACACTTTTAAATTTATTTGAATATCTTTGTCATTTTTCTCAAAAGAGAAATCAATGAAAAATACCTTTCATGTTTCAATGGTGAAGTATGTATTATTTGGTTTAATTAACTAATAATTGCATCATAATTTCCAGTGATGATCTTTCTTGAAGCTATACCTCCAATGATATTTATTTTGTTGGATTTTTTTAAAATTCCCTCAGAATAAATGTTTTAATATTTTTTCCATTTATTTTTATTAGTTGGAGGCTAATTACTTTACAATATTGTAGTGGTTTTTGCCATACATTAACATGAATCAGCCATGGATTTACATGTATTCCCCATCCCGATCCTCCCTTCCACCTCCCTCCCCACCCCATCCCTCTGGGTCTTCCCAGTGCACCAGCCCCAAGCACTTGTCTCATGCATCCAACCTGGGCTGGTGATCTGTTTCACCCTTGAAAATATATATATTTCAATGCTCTTTTTTCAAAACATAAATTGTATGGTTCATATACATATTAGAGCTTCCCTTGTGGCTCAGAGGGTAAAGAATCTGCCTGCAATTCAGGAGACCCAGTATCAATCCCTGGATCTGGAAGATCCCTTGGAGAAGGCAATGGCTACCCACTCCAATATTCTTACCTGGAGAATCCCATGGACAGAGGAGCCTTGCAAGCTACAGTCCATGGAATTGCTAAGTGTGGACACAACCGAGCAATTAATACACACATACACACGTTTTAACAGAAACATATAGCATCTTAATAGAAACACACATATGCACATATACGTAAGAGATTTTAACTTTCAGGACCTTAGAATGAATTTGGAGTTCTTATTGTCTTAAACAATTTCAGCAAACATACAAAAGAAAATGAATTAAGTTACAGTAGGTGGTAAAACTCTACAGTGTACAGTCCATAGATGTAACCATCTGGATGCCTGTGGAGAGGAGAAGAATATAGCTTTAACTGATATGTTCTGGTCTGAACAGATGTTTCCAAATCCACCTGGAGGATGTGTCTCTGAAAATAACACAACAGTTCCAGGTGTAACATTAGAATTGTTAGCAACAAACTGCTATTTGCTAAAACTAATAAAGACAGAACATCAGAAGTGTTTTATAGGGGAGAGAGTCACAATACACCCTCACTGAGAGGTACCCAACAAATATGTGTAAGTGCAGCCACACTCACAATCATGTTAAGAAAAATGTGTAAGTCCTGGAAGCAAAAGGATGGGTATTTGTGTGTGTGTTTATGTGTGTGTATTAAAATCCTTTCACACATGAGAAAATCCTCCCTGGCAGTAAGTTTCAACATTGCTTCTCAGCTGAAATCTAAGAATAACATTTTCTCTATTGAGAGGCATTCTGTCCTGGTCACACTCCTGAACTGAAAAGCAATTCCGCCATTTACATGCCATCATCCTACCCTTTAAGGTGCAATGACCAGCTCCTGCCTGTTTCAAGTGTGACAACCAAGCATCCAGCATCTTGTCCGTAAGTGCTACCCCTATTGTGTAAAAGTAAAAATCAGAAAGGAATCCGTAAGTTGGGGAAAGAAGAGGAGGAGAAAAATGATCACAAATAAAGATTTGCATTTGTTTTACACTTGTTTTTTTGGTGGGTGTGGGGGAGGGTGGGGGGCATGCTCCCTAAGGCAGGAATGAGGTAAAGGTGACTGGGACAAAATGGTGATTTCACCCTGAACATACAAGTGGATTACCAAAAGCAGGTATTTCTCTTTCTGAAGAAGTGAGAGGAAGCCAAAGAAGTTATATACCAACTTCTGATATATTCAAATTTGACATAATAAGCTGTGGATGCTTTAATTAATGTGGGATAAATTATACAAGACGAAATAAAACATCAAGGTAATACGTCAACATGGGAAGTATTTGTCTGAATGTTTTAAAATTTTTCTGATGAGATTAACAATTGACATAAGAAAGTCTGTTTTTATACAAAACTGGAAATCAGTGTAAATGGTGTCCTTTTTAAAGCAGGTTTCTCAAGTGGCTCAGTGGTAAAGAATCCACCTGTCAGTGCAGGAGATGCTGCTTTGGTTTCTGGGTCAGGAAAATTCCCTGGAAAAGGAAACGGCAACCCACTCCAGTATTCTTGCCTGGGAAATCCCATGGACAGAGGAGACTGGGGGGGCTACAGTTCATGGAGCCGCAAAAAGTCAGACACAACTTAACTACTAAACAACAACAACAAAGAATCATTTACTTTCAATGATTCTAATATTTTTGTTTCTCTCTGTTTCAGAATGCTGTCCCCAGTGCCTACTAGGATTAAATTAGATTTTTCCCTCAAATTAGGAAGTCTGTGTTATTAATTTCCAACAGATGAGTAAAACCAAACTAAATTGCAAAGTTTATTGCTTATTTTTGTTAACTCCCTTACCTGCTGGTGGCAATTATGATTTAGGGTTAGAGGCACATAGCAAAGAACTCCCATAAACTCAATAACCAGACAGCTCGGTTCTTGGAGTTAAACATTGAAAAGGAATCTCCTCGTACATAATGTAATTTGCTTGACAACAAAGAAGGAATATTTTGTAACTGGACTCTCTAAAGAATACCTTTATGGCTTAGAGTAATATATGACTTCTTACCAGAGTAAAGTGAACTAGAAGTTTTAAAAAATTAATTCTAAGCTTTTCAATTTTCCCTTGAAGAAGAACTCTCTCTATTGCACTCCTGCATGTGCAGAATGTGGGAATCAACTGATATAAACAAGGTTTCCAGGGTGCTGAGACACAACCTCGCACCGTATTTCATTGTCTGACCAAATATTTGGGGAGCAAATCAGAGCACAGACATGGGGCTAGAACTGTAAACAAATAACTGGTTATCTAAAACGCCAAGGCCTGCAGAGTTAATCTTGGACTTTGCCAGAAACAGGCAGCAGGCTTCCCTTCAAGAATCCAGATATCGGTCTGTTCTGGGGCCATAAATCCCATGAGCCTGATGTGCTGGGACATAGATTTCTCCAACAACATTCTTGCCTTTCTTACTCATGCCGGACACTGTGTTCTGCTTTCAACTGTCAGAGACCAGCACAGACGCTGATGGACAAGAGAGGCCCTCCCTGGTGTTTATCAGCCTCAGTGAGTTATGTGAGATGTTCTGCGTTCCTGAATGTCCTTTTACGGTTATTATGGACATACAAGGTTCTAATTCTTAAGGGGCTTCAGAAACGCTGCCCCACACACCACTTTGGCATATTGGTCACTTTTGAGCTGGAGGTCTGGAGAACCAGCAGACACAGGAAGGGCTGTCTGACCTCCCATTTGCTCACCCAAAAGCAGGTCATCAAATTCCCATGAGAAGGGTGCCCTCCCTGGACCAGGAAGATCGGAATGTTCTTACTGATGCTGGAACGAACCTGTACAAGCCACTTCCTAAAATAAGACCGAATCATCCATTAGACTCCCCCCACATATCTCCCAGCCCCTGTCCCTCAATTTATCACCCCCAATCCAAGCCCCTTCTCCTTGTCACCTCCCCACTGTTCCTCATTCTTTATATAACAGACATATAAGCTTTGGAAATGCAGAGCTTCTTCAGATCTTCATTTTTCTTCTGAACACTTCCCTGTGCACATAAAAGTATTCAACACAATTTGAATGCTTTTCTCCTGTTCCTCTGTCTTGTGTCCATGTGATCCATGGGTCAGTGGTGAGTCTAAGAGTGTGCAAGGGAGATTTTCCTCTTCTATGAGCTCACCTTGTCTTAAGGCTCCTTCAGAGGAGTCCTTCTCCCTCACATACTCCTGAAGCTTCTGTTTCTAACAGGGGATGACTGCAGGGCTCAGTGGATGGGGTTGGGTTGGGGACTTCCCTGTGAAAAACTTCTCCTCTGACATCTAAATAAGACATGAGTAAACCTTGAAAGATGTTGTCCATCCAGCCAAAAACATGCAGAATCTCCTTAAATATTTGTGGAGTAAATATCTATCACCCCATTAGTTTTTCACATGGAAAAACCAGCAGAGGTGGGACTCAGTCTGTGGGACTGACAAGCCATTGTGGGTCGGCTTTTCTTGTGTTTGGAGCTGACTAAACTGCTCGTTTTAAAGTGAAAAAGAATTCTTCTGAAGTTATTTGCTGACTGTGCACAATTTGCATCTTCAGAGTGATACAGTGCAATATAGTTGGATTTTTTTTTTTAAGTAAAATATGAAAAAAGAAAGAGCAAAGAAAAAATTGTACTTCTCTCTCTAGGAAAAAATGTAATTCTTCAGTAATAAACCCTAAGTTGAAACGCATACAGAGGTGTATGTATATGTGTGTGTGTGTGTGTGTGTGTTTGTGTGTGTGTGTATATATATATATATATATATATATATATATCTCCAGTAGCAACATGGTCATGATGGTTTAGTTGCTCAGTCATGTCGGACTCTTGCAACTCTATGGACTGTGGCCCACCAGGGTCCTCTGTCCATGGGATTCTCCAGGCAAGAATACTGGAGTGGGTTGCATTTCCTTCTCCAGGGGATCTTCCCAACCCAGGAATTGAACCCAGGTCTCCTGCATTGCAGGCAGTTTCTTTACCAACTGAGCTATGAGGAAAGCCCAATATCAACATAACTAAAGGTTTTCTGGTCATTTTCTACTTAGATGCATGTCTATGAGACACATCACTCAATCCCTGAGCCCCCAGCTCAATAGACACTAAACCTTCACAGCAAGCAATGTATGAGACACTGGACACTGATAATTTGGAATAGATAATGCCTAGTTCACACTTATTAAGCTTATTATATAATACTTATTACTAAAGTAGAGAAATCCTATTATAGATGTTCATTTCAGTTCAGTCACTCAGTCGTGTCCAACTCTTTGCAACCCCATAGACTGCAGCATGCCAGGTTTCCCTGTCCATCACCAACTCCCGGAGCTTGCTCACACTCATGTCCATTGAATCGGTGATGCCATCCAACCATCTCATCCTCTGTCATCCCCTTTTCCTCCTGCCTTCAATCTTTCCCAGCATCAGGGTCTTTTCTAAAGTGTCAGTTCTTCGCATCAAATGGCCAAAGTATTGGAGTTTCAGCTTCAGCATCAGTTCTTCCAATGAATATTCAGCACTGATTTCCTTTAGGATGGACTGGTTGGATCTTCTTGCAGTCCAAGGGACTCTCAAGAATCTTCTCCAACACCACAGTTCAAAAGCATCAATTCTTCAGTGCTCAGCTTTCTTTATAGTTCAATTCTCACGTCCATACATGACTACTGGAAAAACCATAGCTTTGACTAGATGGACCTTTGCTAGCAAAGTAATGTGTCTGCTTTTTAATATGCTGTCTACATTGGTCATAGCTTTTCTTCCAAGGAGCAAGCGTCTTTTAATCTCATGGCTGCAGTCATCATCTACAATTATTTTGGAGCCCATGAAAATAAAGTCTCTTGCTGTTTCCATTGTTTCCCCATCTATTTGCCATGAAATGATGGGGCCAGATGCCATGATCTTAGTTTCCTGAATGTTGAGTTTTAAGCCAACTTTTTCACTCTCCTCTTTCACTTTCATCAAGAGGTCCTTTAGTTCTTTGCTTTCTGCCATAAGGGTGGTGTCATCTGCATATATAAGGTTATTGCTATTTCTCCTGACAATCTTGATTCCAGCTTGTGCTTCATCCAGCCCAGCATTTCACATGATAAACTCTGCACATAAGTTAAATAAGCAGGATGACAATATACAGTCTTGATGTACTCCTTTCCTGATTTAGAACCAGTCTGTTGTTCCATGTCCACTTCTAACTATTGCTTCTTGACCTGCATACAGATTTCTCAGAAGACAGGTCAGGTGGTCTGGTATTCCATCTCTTGAAGAATTTTCCAGAGTTTGTTGTGATCCACACAGTCAAAGGCTTTGGCATAGTCAATAAAGCAGAAGTAGATGTTTTTCTGTAACTCTCTTGCTTTTTTGATAATCCAACCGATGTTGACAATTTGATCTCTGGTTCCTCTTCCTTTTCTAAATCCAGCTTGAACATCTGGAAGTTCACAGTTCATGTATTATAGATGTTACATTGTTCCATCAGCAGCAGCACCTTGTGAGCTGTGAAGACAAAGCACTTTGCCCTATGGCACCCAGCTAGCAAGCTGCAGAACACTTTGGATTAAAGGATTCCCCGAAAACAGCGCCCACAATACATATCCACGGGGGTGGGGCGGTCACAGAGATTTATGTGTTCTTAGAGGACAGTCTGTGTCGGACTGTGGGATCATCATGGGCAGTGACTTTGAGGATTGGGAGGCTTTTTCTAAGTTTTGCTTTCTTTTAATTTTTATTGGAATAGAGTGAAGTTACAATGTTGTATTACTTTCTGCTGTGTAACACAGTTAATCAGTTATACATATACATACATCCACTATTTTTTAGATTCTATTCCCATATAGATAATTACAGAGTATTGAATAGAGTTCCCTGTGCTCTAGATGATGTAGATATTTATGCATTATATAGATTATAGTCTATAAAATTAAAATATAAGTATTATATAATATATATGTTATATATTAGAATAAAATATATTATGTATTATTGCATATTTCTATATAGTAGATACATTATTTGATCTATAATTATATATATTCTGTTTATTGTGATTATATCATATAATACAAATACTATATTATATAATATGCTATATAATTTATAACATTGTATATTATATATGTGATATTTAATTTATATATCATGTATATAATATAAATTGTACTATATATGTACATATACTGTACAATTTATATTATATATAATATACAGTAGTTAAGTGTAACTGTCCACTATTATAGCATGTTATGTAGACATATGACCATTCCTATGAAGCAGATGGTCTTGGTCACTGCACTGGAGCCCATCTCTCCCCTGCCAGGTTTACTGGCTGCTCTACCTGCTGTGTAAGTCCCTCCCTGCACCCCCAGATGAACTGCTGCACCCCATCCCTCCCAGCCAGCCTGAGTCCTGGGGTCTGATTTGTTTTACAGCCTCACAGTAGCTCTTGTCTCATCGCAGAGCAAGTTCAACTCTGGCTATATTTGTTCAGGCTGATATCCGCTCGATACCAACTGGCCGCACGGTCCCCACATCACCACTCGTTCTACCCTGGTACCTACGGTCACTCTTCAGTCAGTCAATCCAGAAAGACTGTCCAGCAAGGGCTAGCTTAATGAGTCAAATACTAAGAACCATTAAAACCTTGATATTTGAAAAATGAATATGTTTTCAATAATCAATTCTAAACTGTACCCAGTCGTGTTCGCCTACTGGTGAAAGTGGATGCGAATGTGTCTCATTAAGCTTAATGAGATGTGAAATAGGAGACTGGAGTTATGAGCATGAACACACTCAGAGGAAAGATCCAGAGCCGTGAGAGCCCTGAGCCCGTGTCTCTCACCTGCCAGTCCTCACTGTCCGGCCTAGACGACCCCTGTGGTCCTCTGTCCTAGGTGACCAACTCCAGGGAAGTACCACCCCCACCCAGCATTCTGCCCCTGAGAAAAAGTTCACCTAAAATAACACATTCGGGAGACCCTCTTCTCTGCTGAAAAGGATGAGGAATCTTACCTAAGGCATCTAAGCTTGTAATTCAGATGTCTTATTCTTCTCTTAAATGTGTCCAAAAATCTTACCCTTGATACGGAACTTATGTGAGCAGGGGGACCAATCATGAAAATGAATGCCTCTCCACACATTCTTGCTGAGAAGTGGGCTGGGGAGGGGGGTTTGGGCTAACTCCACCAGCGAGGAGCAAAGCCTGGAGGAAGACAGCTCTAAAATAACAACCAGACTTTCCCTCTTCATTTAAACCTCCCTCACAGGCTGTTAACATTCCATGAAAGTGGCTGACATATTTGTAAAAATTACTGTATTTCTCAGCCTTGGGGGAGGCCCTGCCTGAGAAACAGCATGTGGGCTGCCTTTGAAATAAAACCTCAGACCCAGAGCAAGAAGACACTGTGCACCCAAGGAACCCAGGTCCCCACGAGGAAGTGCAATTTCCTGTCGATCTCTCCAGTTCCCGGGGAACCCAGGACCCCAAGGGCACAGGGGTCCCAGGCCACTGGTCCATGGGGGCCCCTCACCTTGACATCTAACTGTAGTGTTTCTCTCCCTGAACCTGAGTCACCCAGCTTCTTCTCCTGATCCCTGAATTCTGCACTTGCCTCATCAGGTTGATCGTGAGAATTCCTGCCATCCCAGCCTACTCCCAGCTTCCTGGAGAAAGTGTTTTAGACACCTTTTATGAAGTAGAAGGAAGGAGAAAGCACAGTTCTTGGATGCCCTGTTTCCGAGCTCTGCAACCTTTAACCTTGGATGGAAAAGGGCCATGAGGAAGGGATGACCACAGCCTCCTGAAGTGACCGTGACTGGAACAACACCAGAAAGTGATTGGGCCATGTCTCTGGTCGTGGACTCTGACCCACGGGCTGTAAATTCATCTGTGGGCACAGGGGGTGGGTCAGGGACCAGCCAGGTCAATGGGCCTCGTGTAAAGAGGATGGTGGAGAGCTCTGCACAGGACTTGTTTCAGAAACATGAGCTTTTAATATTCATTTGGCTCCTATTTCTTGAGTTCCCATCAGAGGTATGGCAGGGGCTTCAGAGATGAACTTATTTACAAAACAAAAATAGAGTCACAGATGTGGAAAACGAACTCATGGTTACCAGGGGGTAAGGGAGTGGGAGGGATAAATTGGGAGATTGGGGTTGACATACTCACACTGCCGTATACAAAATGGGGGCTTCTCTGGTGGCTCAGATGGTAAAAATCTGCTTGCAATGCAGAAGACTCGGGTTTAATCCCAGTGTTGGGAAGATTCCCTGGGGAAGGGAATGGCTACCTACTCCAGTATTCTTGCCCAGAGAAATACATGGACAGAGGAGCCTTGCTGGCTACAGTCCTGGCGTCACAAAGAGTTGGACACAACTGAGCCTCTAACACGTTCACTTCACTTCACATGTAAAATAGATAATCAACAAGGACCTACTGTACAGAACAGGTAACTCTACTCAATACTCAATAATAACTTAATGGGAGAAAAGTAGATAAACATGTATGTATAACTGAGTCACTGTGTGGTACACCTGAAACTAACACAACATTATAAATTAACTGTACTCCAATAAAAATTTAAAAAAAGAAAAGAAATGAGAGACTTGTTGGTAGAGGGCAGACAGAGCAAGAAAAGTGCACAATAATGACTTGAGGAGGTAGCTGGAAGGTTCAAGAACACAGCATGCCAGGGAATCCAGACAAGCCCCATTCTCCCTCTAAAAGTAGTCACACGTGGAGAGTCCACACTCCAGGGACTAGTGCCTGATGAAGCGTGTTAATTATTGAATGATGCAACTAATTTCCATTGTACAAACAACTATCTGTGTGATCTTTGTCTTGGACTCTTGGATGAAACCTGGTTTCTCTTGCTCCTCAGAATTGAGGAAAAGTGACCAGCTCTAGATTCCCTGGTCACATTATGAGTCCAAGATTCCAAGGTGGCCTAAGCAATAATAATAGAAATCAAGGTGATTATCCCTGATCTAATTAAGTTGTAATTAGGGTGCAGTAATGTGAGGGGCTGCTGACTTCCGCTCCTGGGACTGGCTCTCTGGCATGGTTCTGAGTTTGGATCAGCACAGTGATTGCCAGACATTGTTTTTCTGCTCCATAGCGTTCAGTTAATTGCATGAAACACTGACTCATCATTGGCCAGTGTCCTCATTCAGAAGAATGTCCATTAGAGTCAAGTCAACTAAAATTCATAATGGAATGGGTGCCCTGAAGCTTTCCTTTTAGAACAGAACACGTAGGAAATTGAGTCTGTTTTGCCCACTTGACTATTTTAGGGGTTTTATTTTGTTGGTTGGGGATAGTATATACATATTCACTTGACATCTTGAGTACTTTTATGCTTTGATTTACCTGTGATCATTTTGGAATATCAAGGTGAAAAAGGATTCTATGTGAAAGACTAATTCTGGGAAAGAAAGAAATATCTTTCCCTCTGAGAATCTTTGGGGAAGGTAAAATTTGTCATGGTTGTGTGCTCAGTCACACAGTAATGTCCACCTCTTTGCAACCCCATGGACTGTAGCCCGCCAGGCTCCTCTGCCCATGGGATTCTCCAGACAAGAATGCTAGAGTGGGTTGCCTTTCCTTCTCCAGTGGATCTTCTCAACCCAGGGATTCAACTATGTCTCCTGCATTGGCAGGCAGGTTCTTCGCCATCTGAGCAACCAGGATAGTTATTAAAAAATGCTAGCTTATTCATTATTGTCAAAACATGACATCAACCAAGACATCCTTCAAAAGGTCAATGGGTACATAAACTGTGATTCATTCAATGGCTATTCAGCCAAAAACAGAAATCTTGTTATTTCTTCTAGTCTTAAGTCCTGCTTTTTTGAACATCGAGGTGTGTTGGTTATGCAGGAAATAAAATTGAGTCCTTGCTGTGGATCCACAGACGACTGAAAGGTAATACCCATGGATCCACAGACGACTGAAAGGTAATACCCAGCCTCTCCCCAACACCTCTTATGGGTATATGTATATATTTACATATATTCATAGATACATATCTATCTACATACATATACATATACAAACATGCAATTTTATACATATACACACATCTCAGGGTTTTTCCACCTCAGCACTTCTGACATCACTTGGGGCCAGGTTATTATATGCTGAAGGGACCATCCTGACACTGTGGTACCCTTAGCAGCCTCCCCAGGATCTTTCCACTAGATGCCCATAGCCCTCCCCACCCCCAGTTCCAACACAGAAAACATTCCTAGTCATTACCAATATCTCCCAGGTTAGGGCGGACAAAATCCCCTGACTGAAAATTACTGATATATATACCTTTTTGTTTTCAAGAAATATACATAAAATGTAAAAATGCTTTGTATCTTAAAAACAAATGAAAACATTCTTTGATTTCTGTCACTGAACCAGCATTTGGAGAACAAAGAAAGCAGATCTAAAAACCACTTTGCTGTCTCATTCTGTACAGGCCACACCATACCACAGTTGGCATGTCAACCAGATCTTCCCAATTCTGAAATCACTGTTTGATCCATATTTCCATAAAATGAAGAGCTCCAAATAGAAAAAAAAAAAAAAAAAAGGAATATAATTCTACCATTTATCTTCAGATTTCCTTCCAACTATTTTTGGAGCTTTGCCAAGTAAACATGACTGCCTTGTGACTGTTTATTAGTGGACCACTTCACTTGTGTCTGGAGATGAAGATAGAAAACATCACCTCAATCAAGAGAATTGTGACTGATTTTTAAATATCACAAAGCCACGTGGTTCCCATCCCTACAGTTGGCCAAGCTGGTGGGGTGAATGTTGACTAAGCCCTGGTGTGGAGGTTGTCAGGTCGGGGGTGCCTGCAGGGAGCAACCCCAGGGAGGTGGGCCACAGCAAGCACCTTCCTCCTCAGACCCCATGGACATTGCTAGCCACTTCTTCATCTCCCCTCTGGCTTGGTCACTGCCTGGGAACATGCTCCCCCTGAGGTAAAGCTCAATCGATCCAATGGTCTCATGAATGACTTCTGCCCCACTGATGTCCACCTAAGCGGTACAGAAACAGTCAAGGTCCAGTCTCATCACAAAAAATCTTAGCAGAGCTGACTTTGGACTTTTCCACCACCAAGTTCCCCCAAAGTCGAAGTCTCATTCCAACCAATAACTATTCAAAGGCTGTGATTTTCAGGACTGCCAAACAAGACTAATATTCTAGTGTCTAAAACTAAATAAACAAAAAATTACCAAGCACAACATCTTGGGTCATTTATCAATAACATCATTGAGCTCCAAAGCTCTAAGAAGTAACATTGGCCAAAAGTGAGAGGAAACAAAAGACCAAGTTTATTCTGAAAATAGGTAAGGTGTGGCTAACAAAACACGTCCATACAGTTAAACAGTCCATGACCTCAGGTGGGAGGCAGGCCATGCTCCTGTCAGATGGGGTTGCTGGTAACCATGCCCTATAGGTGGACGTCCTGGATGGGCCTGGGGAGCTGCACAGAGAAGGATACCTCTGTGCTCAGAGCCCAGGGAGCCCGAGGTGAAGGTTACAGGGCAGCCGAGGGGAATTTGGGGGAACTGGAGTTGACCTGGCTTTTCCCAGAAGACTGCTATGCTTATCCCAAACCCCATCGCCTTCCAAAGCCTGACAAGGTAAGTCAGTATGAGAAATCTCAAGCATCTTTTAATCTAGATTTCATTTTCCCAGCTTGGATAGACAGACATCAGGAAAATAGTTCCATGGGAGAAAACATGAATAGGCAGCTGCCAGGCGATGCTAACCCACGTGGGATGTTGGCATGGCCATCGCATGGCATCTGGCCACCATCACTCAGTGGTCTCAACCTCAGGTAATAGCTCCAAAGTCCAATGCTCCCAAAGGCCCCTCTGCCACCCCTTCCAGTCCCAAGTGGGATTTCTCCGTGTTTAGCCATTGATTCAGAATTATTTACCCCACCCCAAGAAAATCATTTCTGTGAGTGAATCTGGCCCTTAGCCCAACAGAGCGGGCCCTCTGGGTCCTGTCCTCAGGGGACATGTGAGGAGCCGGGGCAGGGGACTGTGGTCACTCCAAGGCCTGGAATGCTGCCCATCAGACCCTGCTTCCTTCGGGTCCAAGTATGGATTCACTGTGTCCCCAGTCAGTGAACCAAGAGTCACCTGAACCATCCTTTGGTCTGACCCATTGCCTCCAGCTAAGAAGCAGAACATTGTGCACTGAGGACCCTTTCATTTGCCGTAAAGTCCGTGATTTCTTCAAAGCCTGCGTTGCGATACCTTTCTCCATAGATTAATTTACTTAGAATTTGGAAAATGTGCACAGATGCCCAACTACTCGTCTGTCTTCATTTCACTCCTAGTCTCTAGCTTGACACACAGACACACACACACTCACACACACACACACACACACACACCCCTTGCCTCCTCACTAGAGACCACATTCTGCTTCAGTTAAAAAGGCCCTGCACCTGTGTGTGTGTTGTGTGTGCAGTAGTTACAATGCCTATCTGACAGTTCTGAGTATAAAAGCCACATATCAACACTGAGCTGAGTCAACACTCACTCTGTACGAACACGATGACAATGGCACTGGGATCAGATTCTGCCCTACTAAAAGAGAAAACAATTTTTTCAGAAAAAAATTAAGATTGTGAAAGTCACATATGCCAGGAAAATATAAATTTCACTCTTCCTGCAACACTGATAGGAAATTCATTGCACCCTTTCATCTAAGACCAAAATGCTCAATGATCAGAACTGACATGAGTCATGATTCCTGCCATAGGCTGATGAGATGAAATGCACTCGTTGGCCCCAGATTGATAAAAAGTGCAGCTTCAGTAACACACCAGCCCTCTGAATGACAGAGCCGTTTCATGGGTTTTAGAAAATAGGAGATGAGTCTGATGTGCTAAAATCTTATCACCATCATTCCACCCACGCCTTCAGGCAACATTAAATGTGGAATTGTGATTTTTAAGAATAAAGACTTGGAACAGGCAGGAGGATTCTTTGCTCCTGGAGATATGGGAGTCTTCAGGATGTGGACCCTGCTGAGTTCTCCTCTGGGACCATGGGCATTGGGTGAGATGAGGCACTGACCTTCCTGTCTGAGCCACAGACGTCTGCTGGCACTGACCACCCCCACTATTGATTTGCATCAGCCCTGGGTTATTGACCTGAAGACGTGGGTTATGCCGGTCTGTGCTTTTGCCACAAATAAGTCACACAACTTTAGAGACTCACCAAACCATTTTCTGCCTTCCCTGGCCAATAGGCATCATCATGCCTGACCCCTGTACTCACATAATTATTGTGGGGAAGATGTCAGTGATAGAAATCGTGAACACACTGGTCTTCAGTGAATCTTATTTTGGTCTCTAACCCTGATGCTGGGAAAGACTGAGGGTAGGAGAAGAAGGAAGCGACAAAGGATGAGGTGGTTAGAAACATCACTGACTCAATGGACATGAGTTGAGCAAACTCTGGGAATTGGTGAAGGACAGGGAACCCTGGCGTGCTGCAGTCCATGGGGTCACAAAAAAGTCGGACACAACCGAGTGACTGAGCAATAACAACAGCCCTTGGAAGTGTTGAAACATTAGAGAAACTGTAGTTTTATTAATTAAGAAACAAACTCCAAAGAAAGAGACATATACCTATGAGAACTAGAAATTGAGATGAGCAGTTTATTTGGAAGTGCTAACTATAATAAATTAGAACACTTAATCATGTAACTGGTACCTATGTGCTCACTTTGAGCTAAACCCAAAGAAAGGCAATGCCAAAGAATGTTCAAACTACCACACAATGGCACTCATCTCACATACTAGCAAAGTAATGCTCAAAATTCTCCAAGCCAGGCTTCAACAGTTCCTGAATCATGAATTTCCAGATGTTCAAGTTGGATTTAGAAAAGGCAGAGGAACCAGAGATCAAATTGCCAAAATCTGTTGGATTATCGAAAAAGCGAGAGAGTTACAGAAAAACATCTATTTCTGCTTTATTGACTATGCCAAAGCCTTTGACTGTGTGGATCACAACAAACTCTGGAAAATTCTTCAAGAGATGGGTGTGCCAGACCACCTGACCTGTCTCTTGAGAAATCTGTATACAGATCAAGATGCAATAGTTAGAAGTAGACATGGAACAAGAGACTGGTTCTAAATCAGGAAAGGAGTACATCAAGGCTGTATATTGTCACCCTGCTTATTTAACTTCTATGCAGAGTACATCATGAGAAATGCTGGACTGGATGAAGCACAAGCTAGAATCAAGATTGCTGGGAGAAACAGCAATAACCTTAGACATGCAGGTGACACCACACTTGTGGCAGAAAGTGAAGAAAAACTAAAGAGCCTCTTGATGAAAGTGAAAGAGGAGAGTGAAAAAGTTGGCTTAAAACTCAACATTCAGAAAACTAATATCATGGCATCTGGTTCCATCCCTCCATGGCAAATAGATGGGGAAACAATGGAAACAATGAAAGACTTTATTTCTCAGGGCTCCAAAATCACTGAAGATTGTGACTGCAGTCATGAGATTAAAAGACGCTTGCTCCTTGGAAGAAAAGCTATGACCAAAATAGACAACATATTAAAAAGCAGAGACATTACTTTGCCAACAAAGTTCCGTCTAGTCAAGACTATGATTTGTCTAGTAGTCATGTATGGATGTGAGAGTTGGACTATAAAGAAATCTGAGCACCAGAGAATTGATGCTTTTGAACTGTGGTGTTGGAAAAGACTCTTGAGAGTCCCTTGGCAAGGAGATCCAACCAGTCCATCCTAAAGGAAGTCAGTCCTGAATATTCATTGGAAGGAATGATGCTGAAGCTGAAACTCCAATACTTTGGCCACCTCATGCTAAGAGTTGACTCATTGGAAAAGACCCTGATGCTGGGAAAGATTGAAGGCAGGAGGAGAAGGGGACGACAGAGGATGAGATGTCTGGATGGCATCACAGACTCAATGGACATGAGTTTGAGTAGGCTCCAGTAGTTTGTGATGGACAGGGAAGCCTGGCATGCTGCAGTTCATAGGGTCGCACAGAGTCAGACACAGCTGAGTGACTGAACTGAACTGAACTGAACTGGGCCACACAAAATCACAAAGCCTGTATTCACTTACATGTTAAAGTTAAACATACACAGACAGACCTGCTGGAGCATAGTGGTTGATTGATTATTCGTATGTTATCATATTTCATCACATTACAGAAATTATCAAATTTAATGGATAGCATTATTTTCTATACCACACAAATCTTTAAATGGTCAGCACAGACCCACATCTGTCAAAATTTCTAAAAAATCAGAATGAACTTTTTCTCTTCTTTTTTTGTTATTTTTAGATGAGTCGATTTTCTCTGAATGAGATAAATCCCATTTCTGCCAATTTTGACACAGTTTTCAACAATTGTCTGCTCTATAGCAGTTTCCTCTCTTCAAAACCACTGAAAATGAAATCACGGAGCCAGCCGTGCGCTCTGTTGTGGTCTCTCCGCATCTTCCTCCTGAGCTGACTCAGAACCATCCCTAGTTCTCCCTTGGGTCTCCTGGACCCAACCCATTGCCTCATTTAACCATTTTCCCCATCACTTCTCTGGCTCACTTCCCCACTTGTAAGAAATGTTTTGTTTCCACATTTGCTAAATCCACACATGGCTATAAATTTGGCTCTGGTGGCTGAAAACAGCTGCAAGGTGAGCTGAAGATGAAGCGGGGGTTCCAGAGAGGAGCTGCTCAAGCAGCCTCTCCTGCTATGACCTGAACTGGGAACAGGCCAGTGGTATGGACCTGGAGATGTCCCACCATGGACAGAAAGGGCTGGAGTCAGGCCTCATTCCAGCCTCACATGTGCCATAAAACGTGCCCTTTGCCAAGCAGTTTCTGCCTCTGCCAGCTCAAGACAGGATGAACAGAAGCTGCCGGGGAAACCGAGGGGAAACCCCGCCAAGTGTTGGCCCCACGGAGCGAGTTCCTGTTGCTCCATCAGATGCCCTATCTCTCACTGCAGAGCATGGTTTCCAAGAGCTAAGCAGAGTGCAGAAAGCAGGTGCTGAGCCACTGCTCCGGAGAGGCTATGCTGGGAGCCAGTTCCCATTACTGCTTCCCAAAGACAAAAATAGATGCTCTAGTCAGCCACAGACATTCAGTAATGACTCCAGCACCCTCAGCAGGTAACCACTGTGACACCTGAGTGCCACGCCAGAGGACACACCCACACCCCTCCTGCCAACACAGAAAGAGGGATGGAGGAAAAGAGGGAGGGAGGGAGGAAAGAAAGAAAAGAACAAAGAAAGCAAAGAGAAAAAATAACTGGCACTATACGAATAGAAAATATAAAAGTGACTGCAAGGAAGTGCTCGAGGTGTGACACCCATTGTTGTGGCTCATTCTAACATGTGCAAACAGTTCACGATCTCCTAACACCTGTGTGCACATTTTTCAGCTCACTCCACATTCTTCTTAAATTTTGGTTAAGAGAGCTCTGCAAACATTCTTTCTGTCACCTGCCAGTCTGCCCAGAGGTAAACCAGAGCAAGCCACACACACATGTATCACCAGTAGCCCGAGGTCCTAGACACTGACCGCGATGGCTGAGGCAAGAGACGCTTCAGGAACGTTTGGCCCCCCTCGTGCTCAGAAGGTTTACTCACTGGGCAGAGCAGAGACGTGTCTGACATCAGGTCTGTGCGGCACCAGCAGTGATCAATGATGAATGATGATTGGAACATCGTGTATAAAAGATTAGCAATAGACTTTTCTGTGTCAGAGCTGTCCAGGGTAGCAGCCGCCAGCTCCATGTGGCTACTGACATTCAGAAAATTAGAAATTAAATGGAAGTCAGCATTCAGTGCATTGACCACAGGTGAAGGGTGGCATGAGGCTCCCGACTGCCTCACCAGGCCTGGCAGTTGCGCCATCATGAAGTTTCCCTGGGACCCCCGTCCCAACACTGACCACCTGCGTCCCCCGTGCCCTCGGGGCCACCATGGTACTGTCCGGCTTTGCATTCTCCCTCCTTCTTGCAGAAGGTCAACTTTTTTTTTTTTTTTTGTAACTTGTCTCCCTTTCATTTGTTATTTTGGCTCCTGCTTTTATCAAGACGACAGTCGTGGTGCTGTTTTAGGATAAGTGAAGATGCAGCCCTGCGAGGCATCAGGATGCAGTCAGAGCTCCCCCACCCCTGAGAACAGGGCAGAACACCAGGGTGGGCTGCTGTCCAGAATATCCTGACCTCACCTCACTCCCGACTCCCCGTGATTAATTGGTTTATTGATCTGTTGGAGTCTGGGGTTTGCTGGCTTGCTTGCATTTCAGAGCTAGTACTTTCTGAGCCCCTGGGGGTAAGTTCCAGATCACAAAAGTCATACTGAAGATTCTGGGATCTTTGAGTTGGGGCAGGATCTATGGTGACTCCTACCTATTCAGTTCAGTTCAGTTCAGTCACTCAGTGGTGTCCAACTCTTTGCGACCCCATGAATCACAGCACGCCAGGCCTCCCTACCCACCACCAACTCCCGGAGTTTACTCAAACTCATGTCCATCGAGTCATGATGCCATCCAGCCATCTCATCCTGTGCCGTCCCCTTCTCCTCCTGCCCCGAATCCCTCCCAGCATCAGGGTCTTTTCCAAATGAGTCAACTCTTAGCATGAGGTGGCCAAAGTATTGGAATTTCAGCTTCAGCATCAGTCCTTCCAGTGAACACCCAGGACTGATCTCCTTTAGGATGGACTGGTTGGATCTGCTTGCAGTCCAAGGGACTCTCAAGACCTGTTACTGAGATTTAAATAATTCCCTTCAATCAGCACTCACATTAGTCAAGATCTGTATTTTACACAATCAATTGCCACTCCTGTGAAGTGAGGGATTCCTTCTGACCTTTCAGTCCTGCTGGAGAAGGTATGTTAAGTCCCACCTTTGCCCGCCCGCATCACACTTATTTTTAACTTTCAAAGGAGGGTTGCATCCATTATTCAAAGCCCCTTCCTGAAGATCTGGGACAGATTGCGCTCTGGATATCACCCTCAGAAGCTGTAATTTGCCGAGCCCCCAAGCAGAACTTTTTTCTGCTTTGTTAGGGTTTTTATCCATCACTTCCATTCCCTGAATCAGTGAGAGCAATCATTATCACAGAGAATCGTGGACATGACTGTACGGAGGAGTTGATGCTGGTCTTGAATTTGTGATGCCTTGTTTATTCTTCTAATCGCCTCAGTTTACATCCCATCTGCTGAGTTAGAGGGGTTTATTTTCCTTCTTTCTATCAAGATTGAGTGATGAGTGTGTGTGTCTGTGTGTCTGTGGACGTGTACTTCAGCTTTCATTCACTTTTCAGGATAAAATGAACTTCATTGGTCTCAAGGTATTTCTCCATTTTGCCACCTGTAAGAAAAGATGATTCCATAATAGATGTCTGTTTATTTTTATCCCTGTGTGTGTGTGTGTGTGTTAATTGCTCAGTCATGTCTGACTCTTTGTGACCCATTGGACTGTAGCCCGCCAGGTTCCTCTGTCCATGGAATTCTCCAGATAAGACTACTGGAGAGGAAATTCTCCAGGGGATCTTCCTAATCCAGGGATCGAACCCAAGTCTCCTGGATTCCAGGCAAGTTCTTCACCATCTGAGCCACCGAGGAAGCCCACTTTCATCCCTAAAAATATCCACCGTGGTATTAAAGCAGCAACAAGTTCATGGTGGCATCTGACAGCAGGAGTAGCTGATGGCAATGACTGCGGGCACAGCATCCTTTCCTTGCATCACTGTGTGATCTCTGTAGAAAGCCTGTGTTTCACTGATCCAAGGGCACCATGTGGACAAGGGCCATTTTCATCAAGTTCACCAAATCCCCAGTGCACAGCTTACGGCTCTCATCCATAGCAATAATTACGGTTTGCTTTTGAAATAGCCAATGCAAAAATGATTCTTCTTTAGTTGTTATTTTAGTTCCTACTTCTATCAAAATGACAGTCATGCATGGGTTCTAACAACATAATCTAGTATTTTTTACGAATTTCACTTGGGAATGAATGCAGGGCTTTCAATAAAGGAAGAGGACTTTTTAATGAAAGCTTTGGAAAAATAAATTGTTGAAAAGAATGTGAAGAGCACTGTAGACCGAGTTTATACTGATCTACCCAATAAATGTAACACCATTCAGTAGCTTGTCTTTTAATTTTATCAATGGTTTTCTTTGCTGAGCAAGTATTTTTAAGTTTAATTAGGTCCCATTTGTATTTTTGCTTTTCTTTCCTTTGCCTGAGGAGACAGAATCAATTTCTGTCATGGTGTCCCACATACGTTTTCTTCTAGGAGTTTCATGGTTTCCAGTCTTACATTTGTCTTTAATCCATTTTGAGTTTATAGTTGTGTATGGTTTTAGAGAACAATCTAATTTCATTCTTTGACATGTAGTTGTAGAGTTTTCCCAGTGCTGCTTCTCTGTCTTTTCTCCATTGTATATTCTTGCTTCTTTGTCATAAATTAATTAATGGACAACCAGTGAATGGGTTTATTTCTGGGCTTTCTTTCCTATTCCATTGATCTACGTGTCTGTTCCATGTACCATGGAACAGATGGTACCATGCTGTTGTGATGACAGTAGTTTTGTGGGATTGTCTAAGTCAGGGTGTGAGGCTGGACCACACTGATTCCATCCTGTCAGTTCCATCTCAGGTCCCCTGTCCCACCCCTGCCCTGAGGTTTGCTCCCCCGATCCATCACCCCTCCCCAAATGAAAGGCCCCCCTCTGAGCAGACTGGTCAGTGCGGAAGCCCCCTAAGCTGTGCTTCCCTCTGTGGACCAAAGCCCCCAGAGGATGGGGCCAAGGCTTCTGCTTCTACACTGAGCCCTTGGTGCAGGACGACAACACACATCAGCACACGACTCTTTGGGCTCAAAGCTGCATGAGATAAGAGTTGCGAGTCAAGAAAGGAACATTAACAGTGATGGGCAAAGAGAGGTAAAGAAGTAAAAGTGACAAATACCTACTAGGGAAGAAATGCCTGTGGAATGGGTCTGGATAGTAAGTGCCTGGAAGCACAACAATCACATTCGCAAGGGACGTTCATATCCTCTTCCCAAGAAATCATGAGGAGTGGGAGCCTTTACCTTAAACAAATGTCTCCCCCAGGAAGAGGGACAAGCACATTGACTGAGACATTGAGAATTAATTGTGCTGGAGAAGTGATTTTTAAAATTCCACCGGGAGTTATAATTCTCTGGCAATAATATATACTCAACAAAATGTTTCCAGTTCTAATTTCATAGGACCGGATGAAGTTCTTATTTTTATTCCCTATATGTGTATATATATTTAACTACCATCTTCTGAACTTTAAAGAGAGCTAAAAATTGGGAAAGAAGTGGTAGATATCTTTGAGAAAATATGCATGATTTTAGAAATTTTGGTTCTCACATCACAAATGAAATATTACAGAACAATAAGGTTAACAAAAAGCCAGCATCTTCATTCATAAAATCTGCCTTAAAAAAGAGCCTTATCTTACTGACCCATTTATTCCATCATGAGTGTTTACTGCACATTCATCTGGATTCAGTGTTGAGTTCCGATGGGCAGGGCCTGCTAGGGGCCCCGCCCTGTTTGTCACCACCTGGTTCCATCCAATATGCATATTTTTATCTGAAAGTTGGAGTCAAAATACCTGCTCTGCTTATTTCACAGAGAATGGAATAGATGATTAGGTTCAAAGAAAAAAATTAAATAACTCTCCTGGCACGCCAGATGATTTTATGTGATGGTAGAAGAAAGACACTAAAATATTTATGCGACAGATAAAACCTAATCTATGATTAAGTGCTCAAAACAGCAATACATACAGAAAGTGCCAGGGGCTTTCAGAAAATGGGGGACTGGGGGGAGTGCCAGGATATGCTGCTCCGGATAAGCAGGTATAGTTACCTAAAGACTAACTTAGTGTCTCGCAATGCACTTTTATCTCTAACCCAGATCTCCACCCGACATCTTCACCCTGTTCCCACTGGTCTCGTCCCCAGAGGAACCTGCCAAGCTCCCTGCTGGCATGAAGTCAGCCTTCAGTCTTCCTGCCATTTGGACTCAGGACCCAGCACTGCTCAGGGAAACCTGGTTGGCATGCCCCATCAGTCTGAGATCTGGTCTCAGGAGAGTTTTGCTCGTGGCCACTCCTAAAATTCTGTAACGCTCTGGTTTCTCAGACTGCCCTCCGCAAACCAGGAAGCCGTCCTGTCACAGGTCTCCCCACCGTCCTCACCATCTCCATCCTAATAGCTTCACTTGCAGGGTTAAGTTCTCCGCAAAGAAAACACATATACATTGCAACCACGTGACTTCACGGGCTTGGAAATTCTTTCCAGTTTTCCTAAGGGTATCTTGTGATACTCAATACTTTTACTTTTTCCCAATAGAGTGTCTAAAAGAATGTAACTTAGGAACCCCTAGATCGAGGAGACGCACAGGGCACGGGGTACAGAAAGGATGAGCGTGTCTGTGGCCTCTCCGGACCCCACTCTTCCCAAATCTTCATATATTCACCAGTCTCAAAGCTCTTGAAACCCCATTCTTTGGGTCTTTTACAGGCTTTTTATGGAGGCAGAGCTGGGAAACTGAACCTGTCACCCCCAATTGGCAATGACTCACTTTCTGAAAATTGCACTTCCCTGATCATATCAAGCCTCCCTACTGATTTATAGTTCTGGGGTGATGATTCAGAGGTGAAGAGGTTACCCCCCAAAATATGTGGAATGGGCACACTAGTTATTTTGAACTGAGGGTATTTGCACATACAGGAAGGGCTTTCTAATATCCCATTTTCCACCCAAAAGTCAAATTCCATGAGAGGGGTGTCCTCCCTGGACCAAGAGGACAGAAGACTACTACTATTGCCAGAATGAACCTATTAAAACAACCTGCTAAAATAGCCCTAATCATCTACTAGACCCGGGTCGGCATATCTCCTAGTCCCTGCCCCACAATTTACCACCCCCCCAAACTTCTTTTTTTCCTTTGTCCCTTCAATCTCTAAAATTTGTCATTCTTTGTTAAAATGGTGTCTAATTTGTCAGGCCTATCTGCTTCTCTGAATTTTTATTTCTTATATAGGCAGGACTCTGTATACACACAGAAAATTTACATTGAATAAAATATGAATGTTCTTCTCCTGTTAATCTGTTCTTTACTCAGTTTAATTTTCAGGCCCAGGTACAGAACCTAACAGGGTGGAGAGAAAGTCTTTCCTCCTCTGTGATTCCAAGGACAAGCTCATCTGACTATCAAAGACTGTAATGATGTGACACCAGCCAAAATTCAGAAACGCTCCCATCAAAATGACTTTTCGTCTAAAAGTATCCATCAATGATCATTCCCCAAATACATTTTTTTCTTGATTGCCATACTTTATGCACTTACTTTAATTTGCTTAAGCAGGTGTTATGATTATAAATTGGCTCTTGATTATCCACAGAGGTATTATCTTTCAATGCTTTCTGAAAATAACTAAGCAGAAGCGGTAACTGGGTTGTTTATTTTCCTTCACTTTATTCTGCTTGTTCCCTTACTTTTCTGGTTCCTGTGGCCTATGCGGGATGGGGGGTTAGAAGCTGAAATTCTCCATCCCCTGAAAGAAAGACAGAATAAACTTAGGAGGCAAGAGAGCTCCTGGCAGCTTTGCTCGAGGTGCTGGGACTATGAGCGACAAGGGGGCTCAAGCAGGATGGCTTCCCAGAGGAGGGAGTCCCAGCAACCTTGTGTTTGGCTCCAGGCTGCAGGTTCAGAGCTGTTCGTTAGTTTATCATGTGATGCCTTCCCAAGCAGCCATCGAGAAGCCACCTTGCAGAGAGAGCTGAACAATGTGGGAGGATTCTTCATTCCACTGTCTCCTCAGTAGTGTGAAAATGGAGGAAGTGGCCTGGTGCCAACAACTCCCAGTGCTGAGAGAGCCACCTGGGCACCTCGGCCAAAATGTCCTGTCTTCTTCCTACGAGGGTGGGGACCTGTGCTCCGTTCACTGAGACACACGTTGTGACCAGTGTCTCTATGCTGGGGGCCTGTCTTAGTCCCTCTGGGCTGTTACGGTAATACACCACAGACTGGGCAGTTGAACAGCAGACCTGCTTTTCTCCCAGTTCTGGAGACTGGACGTCGATGGTCAAGGTGCAGGCAGATTCAGCATCTGGTGAGGACGGCGTCTTCTCCCTGTGTCCCCGCCTGGAGGAAGGGGCAGGGGGCTCTCTGGACCTCTTTCATCAGGATGCTGATCCATCCTGGGGGCTCCACCTTCATGGTTTTGTGACCAGAGGCTCCACTCCCAACACCATCCCACTGTGGTTAGGAGTCTACAACTGAACTGTGTGGGGATACAACAGTTTACAGCAGGCCCTGTGACACAGCCCTGAGAACAAGCCTGGAGGCCCCGTGTGAGAGACAGGGATGGGGGTGTGAAGCCAGCTTGGCCAGGGGGCCACCCGCCGGCCTAGAGAGGGTGCACGACCACCTGAGAGGCTGGTATGCCTTGGGGGCTCAGCCCCACCTTCCAGTTGGTCACTCCTGTGACTGGCCTTTTATTTCCAGAAACGTGCTCACCTTTTCTTCTGGGGTCAGGCTGATCGGCTGCAGGGCTCCAAGTACAGGAGGCCTGCAGGCATCAAAACAATGGGAGACCACCCGTCCATAGCAGAGCAAGGATTGGAGGGGAGAGGCCTAGTCCAGGCAGTGGGAAGACTGAGGTCACAGCTTCCCCTGGGGCCTGTGGGCATGTCCTCAGCAAGGGCAGGAGACCTGGGGCCATCGGCTGTGACCTGGTTTCTAGAGCATCCCCACGACCCTCTGCTGAGCCTTCCTTGTAACCTATGGAGTAACCTCCTTCCTCACAGGGGTCCTCACGGGCTGCCCCAGGCAAAGGTCACTCCAGTGGGAGAGAGGGAAAAAGAGAGGCGGGGGGGTGGGCCGCTTGTGTGCAGTTTATTCGCTGGTTTGTGGAGGGAGAGGTTCCGAAGGTTAGAGGGGGAAGAGGTGGGAGAAAGTTCTAGAGAGAGAGAGACAGCAAGAGAAACAGCCAGCACCCACCATGGAGGACAATAAGATTTTAAAATACATCAATGCCTGGATTCAGCTTTAATTAGTAAAGACGGTGAATTTCTCACAAATCCTGAGATGGAGTCAAGGGCCATCTTATCTGGATGTCAAGTAAAAATGATGTCTCAGGCTGGGGGATTGATGATCATTTGGATTATACTAAAATTTATATCACATTCTTATTATAATGACCAAAATCTGAAAATACAGAATGCATTTGGTATATCCTAAACACCAAGTCCAACCCACTCCAGTACTCTTGTCTGGAAAATCCCATGGATAGAGGAGCCTGGTAGGCTGCAGTCCATGGGGTTGCTGGGAGTCAGACACGACTGAGCTACTTCACTTTCACTTTTCACTTTCCTGCATTGGAGAAGGAAATGGTAACAACTCCAGTATTCTTGCCTGGAGAATCCCAGGGACGGGGGACCCTGGTGGGCTGCCATCTATGGGGTCGCACAGAGTCGGACACGACTGAAGTGACTTAGCAGCAGTAGCAGCACCAAACACCAAGTCATTGAAAACCTATGGCAGAAGGGGGCTTGGATGGGAGGGACAGGGGACGGAGGTAGCAGAACACACCTTTCTTGTATCTACCAGGCTGCAGCCTGACCCCAGGGGCTCTGGGGTGAAGGTCAGCCTGCAGTGGCCCCACCAAGGGGACAGGGGTATCTGTATCTGGCCTCAGGAAGGAGAATTTCAGAGCCCTCAGCTCCGCACCCTGCAGCCCTTCCTGGGTGGGGAGAGGGGAATGACAACCCCACAGAAGAGTCTGCAGAAGAGCATGGACTATAAAACACACCTGGGAGCTGAGACTCAGATTTCATTTTACAATGATCTCCTTGCATTCTTTTTGTTTTTTTTTTAAGATTTTTTTGATGTGGACTATTTTTAAAGTCTTTATTTAATTTGTTACAGTATTGTTTCTGTTTTATGTTTTGGTTTTTGGGCCCCAGGGCATGTGGGATTTTAACTCCCTGACCAGGGTTTGAACCTGCGCCCTCTGCACTGGAAGGCGAAGTCTTAACCTCTGGACCACCTGGGAAGTTCCACCACTGCATTCATTTTTAAAGGTTACCTTGTGGAATTGAACAAAAATTATAGAAAATGTCAGTGAATCTTTATTTTCAAATATTATTGAATCATCTGGGACATCAAGCCTGAGAAATAAAGGGGTGGTTATTTTTGTCACAGTAAGTTTTTTTCAACCTTTAATTACCAATTACTGTAAACACTGAACGGCATGTGGATTTGATTTTGCTAATGATTTCAGGAAAGTAGCGATATTAGGTACACAAATAGAAGGACCGATTTAGAACTTAAACATATCATGAGAGACCTACACATCGGGGTCAAGTAAAACAGAAACAATTACGTAAAAGTAAACTTACCATTCTCTGAGAGGCAGGGCCAAGGTCACGACTGAAAACACGCGCCCTGGAGCAAGACTAACCCTGTTTTCACATCTGCTCCTAGACTCCTCCTGGCTGGGGGACCTTCATGTAAGAAGGGAGAGAATAGTACCTATTCCAGGGCTGTCGCTGTGGTTTATGTTGGACAGTAAATGAGAGCACTGAAGTGAAGGGCTCAGAATACATGCATATGCTAAAGAAATGCTGCTCAGCAAATGGAGGCATCTCTCCCCCAGGAAGCAGCCATGTGGGTGATGGAGGTGGGACCAGCACGCTCTTGTCACTGCGGTGATGTCATAACCAAAGCCACAGGCAGCAGAGTTATTATGTATAAGGCAGACTGCGTGTAGTCAGACACTTAGATGGGAATTTTATATCTCACATCTTCCAATCCTCACTACAGCCTGAATATCAGGTGCTATTATCTCCACATTTCTGCCAACCGAGACTCAGGAAAGTTTAGTCATCCAATAAATGGATAAAATAGAATTTGAAGCTAAGTGTAATACTTTTGGATGGAAATTGAAAATTGATACTTGTTCAAGGAGGGGGATCATGGAACTAGGGCATCCTCCAGAAACTCAGCATAACCCCATAGGGTGGTAGAGGAAGGCTCTGGCCATAGACGTGTGAACTCAGTCTCAGCCCCTCTCCTCTGCCTGGTGGGCAGGGATCCACCTGAAAGTTCCAGCCCTCTCGGTAAGCAGTTGGTTCCCATGGGGACCAGCCCTCATGCTTAGGGGACCTAGGGACTTCCCAAAAGTCACCTGAGTAACACAATAATGCACACCTTTGTTGCTCAGATCCCTTAGGGTGTCCCAAGGGCTTTGGGGGCTCTGCGCCAATGGACCCCTACATTGCTGTTCAGTCACTCAATCATGTCCGACTCTTTGCAACCCCATGGACTGCAGCACACCAGGCTTCCCTGTCCATCACCAACTCCCGAAGCTTGCTCAAACTCATGTCCATTGAGTCATTGATGCCATCAAACCATCTCGTCCTCTGGCGTCCCCTCCTCCCCCTGCCCTCAATCTTCCCCAGCATCAGGGTCTTTTCTAATGAGTTAGCTCTTTGCATCAGGTGGTCAAAGTATGGACCCCTCCATACATACCAAGTATGTACCTCTCGTTGTGAATTGTGACATCACAGTATCACTAGTCAAAGACTTTGAGCTGGGATGAGAAGGGTCCCCACTCAGGGTTCCCCCAGAACCAGAGTGAAAATGAGGGAACATGGGCACCAGGAAATACAGTCCAAGAGTAACTGACTTAGTGTCAGTGATGCACCCAAGTCTCTCCGTTCAGTCCACATAGGGCTCCCCTTCACGAACTGAACCTCTCTCTGGGTAAAGGAGCTTTACAGAAGGTCAACGAAATCAGGCACATGAGCTCAGCATGGCATCAGAAACAGCATACTCCTTAGGAAATAGTGACTATTTGGTCATTAAAACCTCTGCCACCACCTGACAATTTCCTTACTTTATGTTATCCCATCTTATTTTGCTGTCCTACTTTTCAGGCTCTGAATCTGATATCTAACCAAAGATAGCAAGTTCCAACATCTATATTCTACAGTTTAGCCCTTTATGTTCACATTGTCTAAACTACTCGCAGCACATAGAAGTGTTCAGTAAATCCAGGGTGAATTAAGGAGATTTTCATGTTAATAGTATTAGCATTTATGATCTTTTTTTTGCACTAGGCTCTGTGCTAAGTGTTCTACATGCTCAGACTCATTTAATCTCTGCTCATAGCCCTGAAACGTAAGCACTCTATGAATGAAAGACGTTTCTTGATGTGTTGCAAGGATGCTGCTTTTGTTGTCATAGCAACAGAGGTCTGGAAATACAAATCCAATTTTAGAAGGCATAATCACTGTTTTGCTCCTCTTTTCTGTCACAATTTTAATGTGTTGTTAAGGGTATTCATATAAAGATAGCTGCAGAGGGAGGCCTGCCCCTGGGAGTTTTCTGTCATTGATGTCAGGTTTCCTACAACTGAAAGTGGATGTTCTAGAACCTAGACCCTCAGAATCCACTCAGGTCTCCCCTTCATGAACTGAGATGCACTGACCTCAGAGGTTCTTGGAACATGCTCAAGGCATATGAAACCAAAGGCAGAAAGCTGGTGTATATTTAGGGATCTTGGCTTTAATTCAATTGTTAAATGAAAATGAGTGAAAACATTAGTCTTATGCTGTAATTGGCATGCTATCTCATGGAGAAGTCAATGTTTGCAGGAATGTTTCATATAAGTTTGGAGTTTGAAGCTGCTGCCATGGATTGTTCAGACTTCCATGGTTTCTGCCCAGGTTCTTTGGGAGCCCAGAATGGGTCCCAGGAATCTCTGGTGTGCAGGCGGTCTCATGTCTAAAAAGAAACTGTATCTAAAAATGTCCTTAGCAAGAGGTAAGGACTGTACCCTTTATATTGCACTGTCTACTGGAGCCTGTAATAAGTCTTGGATAGTCATTCAATGCAGAATGAAAGCATAAGTACAGTTTTGTAAAAAAAAAAAAAAAGATGCTGAAGAGATATATACAAATTTACAGAAATATATATGTATGTGCTACAGATTTCCAAGTTTCAAAAGGTAATTGAAAGTCAAAGTGCGGTAGTCCATTTTTCTGACGTTTTTGTTTTAGTAAAATATGCATCTTGCAAAGTTTACCATTTTAAAGATTCTTAATAGTGATTTTTAATATTTTCAGTTCAGTACTGTTAAATACATTCACCTGTGGTGGAACCATCAGCACCATTCATTCCCAGAACTATCTCATCTGCTCAAAATGAAGTCCCAGCAAACACACACACACACACACACTGCTTTTGTTTGCAACAGCTATCACAGTAAACACTGCATGAAGATTCTTGAAACACTCATGTATATACACATCCGTCTCTCCTATTATGGGATGGTCATATCAGATGAATTCCAAGGCATTGAAGACCTGTTCTATGGAAATGCGTGTCATGTGAAACTTAGAATAAAGAAGTGACTTCTACTCTGTTACTGTGCTAAGGATTATCATGTGCACACAAGTCAGTAGATATCAAGCTTGAAATTTGAATAAATACTGCATGACTGGGGAGAAAAAGCAAAGGCAGCTGTGTCTAAAAGGACCCGGAAAATGAAGTGGGTGGAGCTGCCTACCATAACAACTTCCAGTAAAACTATGGTCCAGTCTCTCGGGTTCATGTGTTAATCTCAGGCTCAAAATGAGTTCCATGAGATTACTGGACTGGACATTACTTTGCCAAAAATGGTCTGTCTAGTCAAAGCTGTGGTTTTTCCAGTAATCCTGTATGGATGTGAGAGTTGGACCATAAAGAAAGCTGAGTGCCAAAGAATTGATGCTTTTGAACTGTGGTGTTCAACACTTGGACTGCAAGAAGATCAAACCAGTCCATCCCAAAGGAAATCAGTCCTGAACATTCATTGGAAGGACTGATGCTGAAGCTGAAGCTATAATACCTAGGCCACCTGATGTGTAGGGCTGACTCATTAGAAAAGACATTGATGCTTGAAAAAATTGAAGGCAGGAGGAGAAGGGGATGACAGAGGATGAGATGGTTGGATGGCATTACTGACTCAATAGACTTGAGTTTGAACAAGCTCTGGGAGATGATGAAGGACAGGGAAGCCTGGTGTGCTGCAGTCCATGGGGTCACAAAGAGTCACATGACTGAGTGACTAAACAACTGGGTTAGTGGTAAAGAACCTGCCTGCCAATGCAGGAGGCATAAGAGATGCAAGTTCGATCCCAGGGTTGGGAAGACTCCCTGGAGCAGGGCATCCAATCAGCTCAGTATTCTTGCCTGGAGAATCCCATGGACAGAGGAACCTGGCAGGCTATAGTCCATGGGGTCACAAAGTATTGGACACCACTGAAGCAGCTTAGCACACATTCTTGCATGCTCTGCTACTAATACTGTTATAATTCTACATTCTAATAATCTCATGTCTCACTTGCCTCCACAGGTTGGTCTTACGACTTTTGTGGGTGATGCTTTAAGTGGGGAGAAGATGGAACCACCCAAGCAGTGGATCTATAGCATGGCAGTGACCACCCAGCATTAATCTACTGCTGCTGCTGCTGCTAAGTTCTTCAGTTTTGTCCGACTCTGTGCGACCCCATAGACAGAAGCCCACCAGGCTCCTCCATCCCTGGGATTCTCCAGGCAAGAACACTGGAGTGGGTTGCCACACCCTTCTCTAGTGCATGAAAGTGAAAAGTGAAAGGGAAGTCGCTCAGTCGTGTCCAACTCTTAGCAACCCCTTGGACTGCAGCCTACCAGGCTCCTCCGTCCATGGGATTTTCCAGGCAAGAGTGTTGGAGTGGGGTGCCATTGCCTTCTCAGCAGCATTAATCTAGGACTTGTCAAAGGCAGCTGTGAAATGTTGTTGCTGTTTTTCAGTTGTCAAGTCATGTCTGACTCTTAGTGACCCCATGGACTGCAACATACCACACTTCCTGGTCCCTCACCATCCCCCAGAGTTTGTCCAAGTTCATGTCCATTGAATTGGGGCACCACCCAACCATCTCATCTTCTGTTGCCCTCTTCTCCTTCTGCCTTCAATCTTTCCTAGCATCGGGGTCTTTTCCATTGAGTCAGCTGTTCGTATCAGGTGGCCAAAGTATTGGAGCTTCAGATTCAGCCTCAGACCTTCCAAAGAGTGCTCAGGGTTTATTTCCTTTAGAATTGACTGGTTTGATCACCTTGCTTTCCAAGGAACTCTCAAAAGAGTTGGGAGAACCGGGTCTAAAAAATCATAGAACTAAATTCAGTACATATTTTTGAAGGAGAATAATTCTGATTCCAGAATTAGCTTTTATAATTTTTTTTTCTTTCCCAAATGGATGAGCCTCTGACTTGTCAGAGGACTTTTCATTCATTACAGATTCATTGTTCCATCTCCTCTGGAGGACAGTCCATGAGAGTTAGAAAGAAGTGACTTGCATTACTAAGTATCTCTATTTTAATAGCAGTATGGCTGGGAGAACATTAAAGCTAAGCTAATGACAAAAAATTGTATTTCCCTACTTTCGAATTATCTGCTTATGTCTTGAGGCTGTGTCTATATAAGGACATTCTTACTGATAGCTATGAACTAAATTCTACATATTTTATAACATTTATAAAAAATCCTGTTCTCACCAACCTGTCTCCCTAAAATCTCAAGAAACTCTGTCAGAAACACTAGATTTTAAGTAAAACTGAAAGAAATTCTGATTCAGAAAAAAAAAAAAGAATGTATATAACTAGAGTATATAGAACGTAATTCTATTAAAAAAATTTTTTTGAAAAGGAAAGGAAAAGGAAACAAGGGCTTCGTGGTGAGTCCACCATAAATTAGAGGCTCTTTTGACCTTGTTTCAGGTCCACACCACAGAGACTGGACTCAGGTTCTACAGCAATGCATTAGACTTCAACATCACAGAGTGATTTGATAGAAACTTGCTTGCATGTTAAGTTGTTGTAGTCGCATCCAACTCTTTGCCACCCTATGGACTGTAGCCTGCCAAGCTCCTCTGTCCATGGGATTCTCCAGGCAAGAATATTAGAGTGGGTTGTCATGCCCTTCTCCAGAGCATCTTCCTGACCCAAGGATCACACTTACATCCCTTACGTTTCCTGCATTGGCAGACAGGTTCTTTACCACTAGAACCACTTGGAAACCCATTTGGTTGGTTCTTATTTCTATTAGAGATATTTTGTCCATAAAACTATTGGCTCTGGACATCATTGTCAAAAGGAGCAAACATACTAATATTAGAATCCCAGACAGTGAAAATAAATCATTAATTAAGATAAATAAAGAACAGATACTTCCTTCTCTAAATCCTCTGAAAGCAATCAGCTGGCCCCATGGGCAAAGAGGCTGGTCCATGTAGGAAGTCTGCCTCAGGCTCCTGTCCAGGTAGACCTCCAGCTGACCATCACCTCTTACATCATCAGTCCCTCCCAACTCCAAGTTTGGGGATGTGGAGACAATAATTTGTTGCAGTAACTGCTTTCCAATCACCACTGCTCCCCTCCTGGCACTTCCTTTTCTATCACTTGTCTGTCCAAGGACAATTGACTGGAGGCTTCTGCCAAATGTTGGCTCTTTTCTAAACCTTGGGAGTTGAGAAAGATGTGAAACAACTCTGCCACTGGCAAGAACAGTTTCCAACCTCTGCTGTGGTTCTTGAGGATTGATTTAGTTGCTTCTGGTTTCCTGGGCTTCCCCAATGGCTCACTGGTAAAGAACCCACCTGCCAATGCAGGAGGCGCAGGTTCGATCCCTGGGTCAGGAAGATCCCTTGGAAGAGGGCATGGCAACCCACTCCAGTATTCTTGCCTGTAGAATCCCATGGACAGAGGAGCCTGGCAGGCTGCAGAGCCCCGTCCATGAAGGTCGCAGAGTCAGACAACTGAGCACGCACACACACACAGTTTCCCAGGCAGAATTTCCTTGAAACACTAAACAGACCTCTACTTTCACAGCTATCAAGTTCCTGGCCCCTCCTGTTCCTCTCCAGTATTGACCATGAGTTTTGCATGTGAGGGACACACACAGCCCAAGCCTCTGTGGCCAGAGCACTTCCCCAGGGTCTCTCCCAGCCTTTAACTAGGTTAGGAAAGACAGCCCACCACACAGAAGGCTTGGAGTCCACCATCCAAACTGAACATCTCATCACGCTCACTGCCCAATGTTCACTTAAACAAAACTAAAAAATTGCAATTAGGAAAGCAAAACGGAAATGGAATGCTAAAACCCACTTGGGGGGAGAAGGAGAGGATGGGACAAATTTAGAGTAGCATTGACATCTCTACACTACCGTGTGTAAAACAGATAGCTAGTGGGAGGGAAGCTGTTGTTTAACAGAGAGGCCAGCTGAGTGCTCTGTGATAACCTAGAGGGGTGGGACTGGAGTGGGGGCAGGAGGGAAGCTCAAGAAGGAGCGGCTATATGTATACATATGGCTGACTGGAGTTGTACAGCAGAAATTAACACAACATTGTAAAGCAATTACGCTCCAAGGAAGAAAGAAAACCCACCTCACCCAGACTAGCCACAGTGGGTGGTGGGTATTATTATTCCCCACTCCTGCACATAATGGTTTAAGTTTAACAATGGTCATAAATATTTTAGCAGACAAAAAAAAAAGAAGCTTTTTCTTAATAGGAAATCATTCAAAATATAGGATAGTAATTAAAGAAAACTGTGGGTGTTTATAGCCTTATAATCCCCCCATTAAAATGAGAGATGTATGGAAAAATATGTATATCGTAAATGGTGATTATGGGCAGGGGAAGATTATCTATTTTAAGCTACATATAAATAATTCATATGTTTCCCATAATAGCACATGCTATCTTGGATCTTTAATATACATGCATGACACAAAGAAACTGATAATATTACTCAAAGACAATCATTAAAATATTTCTAGTTCCCATTTTCTACCACAAAAAATTGCTGGTAATTACTTAGAGCAGGAGTTTCAGGGTTTTTGTTTTGTGTTTCTTTTCTGAAATCACTTGAACAAAACCACTTCCTTTAAAAATGCATGGTGAAGGGAAGCCTGCTGCTCATTGCAAAACACATCTGGGCAAAGTTGCTAAAGACTCTCTCCTGATATCTCGTTTCTTTCTGTGCATCTCTAGTGCTTTGATGGTCCCTGGAAAGTGCTTGTCAATTTGCAGGAGATTTTGTATGGAATGTTACTTTAGGTAGAACACTGGTTTAGGTAGAAAAAATAGTTTACACATTACTTGTGTGGCCTCAAATACCTTCTTATTACCTAGCTGTACCATGTCTGCTTCCAAAGTAAGATTTGGGCTTGACTTAGAAGCACATGGATAGGATACAAGCACAGATCATTAACAGGAGACTGAACGGGCTGGTTAAGCACCTGATTTTCCTGAATCCTGCAGGAAAAATTCCAAAGCTTGTATCCTCTCTGGGCCACACCTACCTGAAAATGGCAGATTGTATCATAAGAAGAATCTGAGATAGGAACTACAGATCTTAGGAAACTCCAAATGTCTGCCATGAGTTTTAAATAGTCGTATCTGACTCTTTGCGACTGCGTGAACTACACAGTCCATGGAATTCTCCAGGCCAGAATACTGGAGTGAGTAGCCATTTCCTTCTCCAGGGGATCTTTCCAACCCAGGTATTGAACCCAGGTCTCCCACATTGCAGGTGGATTATTTATCAGATTAGCCACCATTGAAGCCCACATACCCATCAGCAAGAGCCTAAGAATGATGGAAGACAGGAGAGAAGAAAATGTCCCAGACAAACAAGCTGGCAGAACAGAGATGTTGATTTGTGTTGTGCTGTGCATGGTTTCCTCTTCTTTCACGTATTTGGACCCATTATTCACAACCATCACCCTCCATGACCAGGTGGGTAGATGTGGTAAAATTAATAGCAAAGAGTCATCGATCAGTCATAGAGAATAAAGGGAAGTGAGAAATTAAGACTAGCCTGTAAGTTTGGAGTTTGAACAACTAGAGTGATAGATGGGTAAGTAGGAACCAGAGAAACACTGATCTGCTCTTTATTTATTTATGTTTATTTATTTGCTCAAGAGTTCCTCTTTTGTCCAAACTAAACCTGTGCAGTATATTAACACAGCAGAGATTTCAAGTACGCAGCAGCTTCACAAGTCTGAAGCTCGTGAGAGAAGTCATAACTAAAAATACCAACAGCAATTCCCTTGCAGAATGGCGATTTTCAGAGCCATACATCTGAATGAGGTTACCTGGGAGGAAAAACTGCTAGAGAATAAAAGGGAATCAGAAATCTATTTTTCTGACTTTTAGCTTTGAGAAGATGAGAAAGAGCCGGTAAGATAGACTAAGAAAAAGTGGCCAATAAAGGAGAAGAAAAATTAGGAAATAATAATGAGAATATGTGGTCAACTGTGTCAAAGACTACTGAAAGTTCAAATAAAATAATTCCAGAGGAGCAAACATTGGATTTTGCAATACAGAGAATGTTGTTGACCTTGAGAGAGCAGTTCTCTGTGGAATCATAGGAACAGAAGCCTCCAGCATGGTTAAGTGCTAAACTCAAGATGTGGAAAACAAGGTGAAGACATGATATTTCTATCTATCCATCATCCACTTATCTATCTGTCCATCCATCCATCTATCCACCTATCCATATATCTGTTTACTTACCCAACCATCCATCATCCATCCATCTATCCATTCACCAATCACCTACCTGTCATTCCATCATCCATCCAACCATCCACCCACCTACCCAACCACCTACCCATCCATGCACCCTTCTACCCATCCATCCATCCATCCATCCATCCATCCATCCACCCACCTACCCAACCACCTACCCATCCATCCATCATCCATCCATTGTCTATTCACCCATGTCTCAGGAGAAAGCACTGGATTAGAGAGAGAATGATGCCCTAGTGACCTAATAGGCAAGGGCTATTTGAAGTAATGTTTCCATGCCCAAGTGGTATGTCTGATAAGGACAAAAAATTCCAGGAAGAGATTAGGCTGCATATAATGACACAGAAGATACTCAAGTCTATGAGTGTAGGTAGGACCAGTGAGGAAAAGACTTACCGGGAAGAGGGAAGAGGTCCATGAGAGGAGGCCCAGTGCCCAAGGATAGAAGCAGAGAAATAAAATAAGCCAGAGGGTAAAGATAAGCTTTCATCAGAGATCCAATTCAGGGCCCAGACCGAAAAACTGCAAGAGTACAAGAGGTTATTTAGGCAAATTCAAGCCAAGGTGCAGGAGGCAAGAAGTGAAAGTACCCTCCACTATGACATGTTACCGAGAAAGAACCATCACATACCCCCAGGACGCAGCTAGAAGCTCTTCCACAGGCCATGCCAGTAGCACCTAGGTGAACCGGGTTGGGGACAGGAGGGGGGAACATGGCGGGGGGGGGGGGGTTGCAGAGGGGATGGTGAGGGTGGTGGAAGGGCTTCTGGGGCTTCCAGCAGCCTGACAACCCTTCCAGAGGGCAGACCCACATTCCTTCTGAAAAAGGAGAAGCTGCTCTCCTGGAAGATCATAAAGCCATGAGATGGAAAGCACCTGGAAACTAATGTCAGATATCACCTTGGTGTTCCTCCAACAGAGGCTGAGGAAGTAAATCAAAGAAGAACCAGGTGTGGGAAGCAGGGAAAAAAATACCTTGTGATACACTTCAGGCTATTCAAGTGTCCATGAATAATTTTCACTCCTCATGAGAGTTCTACTTTCGCAGGGGTTGGGAAAGGATGATTGGATTTGGTGCCATGAAGAGTCATCTGGTAACAGGTACCTTACCCACGAGGGGCTTTCCCACTGGCTCTGGAACCCAGGCTCCCCCCTCCTCATCCTGACAGGGGCTCCCAGGATCACAGCTGAATGTTTGCAGGAGATAAGCGGCGAGCTGGCTGGTCTACTGACCCAAAGCCCATTGCAGAAGACGCTAGTCCCAGCCTTCCAGGTCAGCCCCCCACCTCAGCCCACAGGCAGCCCTCTCACCCCTCCATCCAGCTGCTCTGAGACATCCTCTCTCCAAGCTTTCCCTCCGGGGTGCATGGCATAGTGAGCTTCTAACATTTAGGGCTTGGGAAACCAATGCTGCTGGTTTCAAGATTCAAGACTTTCATCTGTGTTTACTTGTATCCCTACTATTCTCATTTCCTCAGCAGGAACCCATGAATACAGGCAGCCTCAGTCTTTCGTGAGGAAGAATGGGGACACAAAGGAGCAAATAACTAGTTTGTGTCTTAAAAGATATTATACCACCACATAACATACCCCAACTTCAGCATCCCTGCAGCTAAAAGTGGTGCTGCCTTTCCTTCGCACGATAACCAGCTCGGTTCCTGGATCTCCTCACGTGACTTAGCCTCAGTCACACCCACCATTTCCTATCACCCTCACCAACAGAACCTGCTCACCTCCAGTCTCACTCTGCCACACTGTGTCTCCTTTAAAATTTTTAAATAATGGTCCTTAGACATTTCTCTGGAAAAATACCATTTTTGGCAAATAAAACTTCTCCCAAAAGGTTGGCTAAATAAACACAAACAACTGAAAAGTCACTCAGTTATATAGGTCAGTAAGCAAATTACAACTGAAAAAAAAAAATTCAATGAGAAGGTTTCCTGATCAAAAACATGTTATTATTCGAAAGGATGCCTGGGAGTCCTTTCTCTAAATCAGCCTCACTTTATAAAGGAACTCAGATGATACAAGGGAAAAGAGTGCTCATTAACAGAACCCAAATCAATGCCAATGTAATTATTCAGGTACCAACTCTGTCTGAACACTCAGCACTGCCTTGATAAGCATCTCTGTTAACCAGTAGAAGGACTTGCAGTGAAATGACTTTTAGCTGCAGAAATTTGTGGCTTTCATAACTAGATAAGAAAGATTAAATTTAATTAATTTTAGCATAAAATGGAAGGACCATGTCCTGATTCCCTTAGATACTAAGGCAGCCATTTTCTAAGATAATTGATTAGGACTACCATATGCAGCTTTCTATATTTTTCTCAACACATAACATTCCTGTCTGTCTTTCCAACTACCTGACTAGCCCTCAGTAATGGCTTAAATATATTCTGATAAAAATTACCTGATATTACTATAAATAAATATATTTGTGGGCCAAAATCTCTGACATGAGTTTTTTTTTTTTAAATAATGGCTACATTTTAGAAGCTGAGAATTAAATGATAAATGAGATTCAAAATTCACATCATAACTACAAGGGTTTTTTTTTTCCTATTTAAACTTAGGTCTTTACTAAAATAACACAGAATATATTTTGTATTGAAGTATAGTTGATTTATAACATTATGTTAACTTCATCTATACAGCATTTTTGAAGATTATACTCCCTTATAGGTGATTACAAGATAATGCCTATAATTCCCTGTGCTGTACAGTCAATCCTTATTGCTTATCTATTTTATATGCAGTAGTTTGTACCTGTTAACTCCATACTCTTAACTTGCCCAGTCCCCTTCCCTCTTCTCTTTAGTAAGCTCAAGTTTGTTTTGTATATCTGTGAGTCATACAGAACATATTTAGTCAATGCTATTTGATTTCTTAGAACTCTAGCAACTGGAAATTTTTTTTAGCAGAATAAGATTTCCCTGTGTTTGAGAAAGCCACAGACACTGTACGTGTCTGCAACTGCGAGAGGCATGATTATGCCTATTGCTTTACTAGTATTTTGTTTCCATGGATTTTTTTTCTTTCTTTTTTTTTTCCTTCATTTACTGAAGGAGTGATTAGGACTCCAGGTTTTGCCCCCGTATATCAGATAGTTCTTTCCATGGGTTTGGCTTTGTTTTATTTCTGTTTTGTTTTGCATTGCTTTTCATAAAGAAGAAAGTAAATGAAACTTTTAAGACAGAGCTTTCTTCCTTTCACTCAAATAGAACATGCTGGTACTGAACTTTTGGAAATTTCCCATCATGATCTATTACGCAATAAGCCACCAAGAGTGAAAGTTCCAGGACACTCTGCCGATGTAGTCTCTGGTACTTGGCGCTCCTGGGCAGCTTGGAGCAAGGCCTTATGACTCACACTGTGCCCAGAGGAAGGGGTTTCCTTATCTTTGATTTCTCTCTTTTTCTTAGTATAACTTGAGCTCTAAGTAAACCACATTTCCAAACTGTATAAAATCAGCAGGTGCATAATAAAGGTCTCATTTGAAAGAGACATTTAGTCATTTGGCAAGACTGGTTAACCTTAACACCACTACCTATTTCCAACCCCTTCTCTGCCAATATCACAGGGGCTGTGATTCACAATTGAGCAAAGCTACACCTGAACCTGGTGACAAATACCAAACATGTCATCCAGTCTTTCTTCTAAAAAAAATAAAAGGAAAATTCAAACTAGGTTAAAAAAATAAAAAGGTTTATCTTTTCCATTGTAACTTAATGGCCCTCTATATTCTAGGATGAAAAAGCATCTAATGTAGAGATCACTTTGATTTTCTTTGATCAGTTATTTCAGACTGGTTCAAATTAGTTTATTTGCATTAATTTTTCTAAGATAGAGCAGACTCTGATGCCTGGATTACCACCTAATTAGACCTACCCCTAGTCTCCCCTTGAGGGTGACATGGGTGGTAGGTCCCTGATTCACAGCCAGGCCCAATTTCTCCAGGAGAGCTTCCTCACTGACTTTTTTTTTTTCCATTTATTTTTATTAGTTGGAGGCTAATTACTTTACAATATTGTAGTGGTTTTTGTCATACATTGACATGAATCAGCCATGAATCAGCCATGGATTTACATGTATTCCCCATCCCGATCCCTCCTCCCACCTCCCTCTCCACATTAAAAAGAATTCATTTAAATCAGTTCTAATGAGATGAATGAAACTGGAGCCCATCATACAGAGTGAAGTAAGCCAGAAAGATAAAGACCAATACAGTATACTAAAGCATATATATGGAATTTAGAAAGATGGTAACGATAACCCTATATGCAAAACAGAAAAAGAGACACAGATGTACAGAACAGAATTTTGGACCTACTGACTTTTTATTTTACTTCTAGGTAACAAATATTCATGGGCTTTCCTGGTGGCTCAGACAGTAAAGAATCCACACGTCAATGCAGGAGACCCAGGTTCAATTCCTAGGTCAGGAAGATCCCTGGAGAAGGGAATGGAAACCCACTCCTGTATTCTTGCCTGGAGAATCCCATGGACAGAGGAGACGGGTGGGTTACAGTCCGCAGTGTTGCAAAGAGTCAGACACGACTGAGTGACTATACTTTCATTCTCAACAAATATTCATCTGGGGAGGTGCAGTGCTTTTGTGTGTCCTGATCTGCAGTTTGTAATATATTCCATCAGGAGCAAAAACAGTCATTTACTGAAATGAGGCCTAGTATGAAATCTGCATGACCCTCAGAAGAAGCCGTGCATTAGATGTGACCAGCGCACTTTTACTGTCACCCTGTGGGAGGCGCTGTGGAGGCTCATGAACGTGTGAGGGAACAGAAGCTTGGTTCTGCTGTGTGGCAGATCCCAGAGGGTCGAAAGGGACTGTTTATGCTTAAATTGTTACCAAAAAAATTACCGTCATTAAAACACTGATAATGCCCACTTGTGATTACCCAGGGGAAACAGTGCTAAAATCGAGAGCAGCCATATTCTTCCATCACAAACTTAAAACTTTCAAAGTCATAGCCATCACCAATTGTCAAATATTTATTAACCAAAAATTTTTTTTAATCTTCAACTTACCATTTGTATTCTTCTTCCACAAGTGAACAGACGACGGAAGACGTGGAATCCTAGATGGATGGTAATAAAACCATCTTGGGATCAAAGTCATATTAAATAAGTCCAGAGGCGAGATGTGCACACATAAGTGTGTCCCGTTCAGCTGGCCATTAGAAAATGCTGAAAATATGATCTAGTGCCCTAAAGAAATAATGCAAGACATAAAATTCACTAGAGCCTTTTAACCCTAGCCGAGGTTGGACACAAAATGGCAAGTTAAGGGCAGCCCGGTGTTTTTATCCTAGCTTATAAAACTGCCAACAAGCATCACAAAGTTTGGAGGCTAATTTCAAACTTGTAGACCAAATGTCTGGATGCCGGGGGTGGACCAAGGATGCTGCAGGTGGAGGGAGAAACATGGCCTGAGTACAGGCAGTGGGGCATGCGTCATCTCTGGAGAACTGGAAACAGTAAGGAAACCAGCTAAGAGTCTGTCTAGGAGTCAGTCCTCCATCTGCCAGGAGCTGGCATTGCACACAGCATCAGTGATCAAGTTTCGGTCCTAGGGAGACCTCTGCCCTCCCACCCATCACCCACCCCTCAGCCCCTGACCACATCTGCTTCCTGCTCTACAGGTCTCATTGACAGGAGGGAAATCCCAACATTTTTGAAACATTCATCCTCATCACCACTTGCTTATAATCATCAGTAGCTTAAATAAATATAAAAACTCTCCCTTAGAGCCAACAGACATAAAATAATACTGGATCACAGTTATTTGATGTGTTGATTGTCATCCCCCTGTAGTTCAGGCTTGGGTCATATGTTGTCTAAAGGACTGAAGTAGAAATTGAAGCCGGCATCTCCAGAATGGAAGGGACACCCTGCTATCATCTGATTGAACATATTCAGTACTTCCAAGGGATATGTTTTGGAATACACAGTCTGGAACACTGCCATGACTTTCTTTTGGTTTCATTGTCGAAAATAACTTCAGATGGACTTCAGCCACCAAGATTAAAGAACCTGGTATGTTCCATGAGCAGCGCTGTTGAAATCTGCTAACTTAAAGCAGCCCATGAACATTTTTGAAGTGCTATTTTTTTTTGCAGTTAATTTATTCTCTATAATATGTGCTAACACACACCCTTGCAGTTCCAACATGAAAAATGAAAGAAAGATGCAACATTCCAGGCACGTCGCTGGGGCCGAGTGAGAAGGCAGATGAAAGAAACACATCAAAGAGTAAGCACATTTCCAATCAGCCTCTGAAGAGAACACAGGATGGGGTGTATACAATTGGTCCACACACACACACACACACACACACACACACAGCCGATGCTTAGTATTTATGCAGATATAGAGTTGGTATTTAGTAAATGTGTGTAACCAGCCATGCTTAGTGTAGATTTATGTATACAGTTGGTACTTAATGTGTACACATGTATAAAGTGAGAGTTTTACCTGCAAACACTTAGGGCCCCAACAGCCCATATGTAAAACCTATAAGAACTGAGATGTGGGCTAGTCTGTGAAGAATGGCCAGCAGTTGTTTTTGTTGTTTTCACTGTTAAGAAACAGGAGTGAGGAAATAAAATCACGGATGGACCACGCAGGTAAACACTCATACTTAATCCTACACTAGAGAACTTTCCTCATTTCTGCTGACTCTCCACACACTGAACGCACCTTGAACTTGCCTCTTCCGTCTTCAGAACAACGAGGATCTTCGCAAAGAGCATATACTCCCCTCCGTGTGGGGCTTCCGGGTCAGAGATGCCCCTATCATCATGTCCTTCATCCTTGGTCTTCCCCTCTGCATCCCTTACGGTCTTACAGTCCTAGGCATCAGCAGCTTGGCATTCCAGAAGCTGAAGATTACGGTGAAAAGCAAGGAGACTATGAAGGTTAACAAAACTGGTAAATAATGGGCCAGAAAGATGAACACTACTTTTAATTAGGTTTGGTCTCTCAAAATGGTAAGGAAAAAAAGAAAGAAAAAGCAAAGTGAGTAATTTTGTCTTTGAGTAGCTCAAAGCTTTAAGACTGGAGTAGGTACTGAAGTTGCATCAAATCACTTAGCACTCAATTAAAACAATAAGGGGAAAAAATCTGCTCCCATTGATACACAGCCTACTTGGTTTCAAGTGGGTAAAGCAGCATTTCTGACACACAGAGGGCAGAGTTCTGAGGTCTGGTCACAAGAACCTGTGGCTGGAAATTCCTGGTCACCGGCTGCCACCAGTGACCTCTTGAACCACATGGGCCAGCTGGTCCCACCAGCAGGGGCTTCACTTACCTGTGTAAGTTCAGCAAGAAACACAGGCCATGGCCAATCACAGCCAGGGCAGGATCAACACCAGTGCCCTTGCCCAGGCCTCTGCTGGGGGCTGAAAAGCTCATCTGATGTCTGTATTTTTTCTGAAATGGCTTCTTCTATTTGCTGCCAAAGGCAGAATCTTCAGATTCATTATTTTTGTGACTGCTTCACTCCACCCTTCTCTTAAGATGAGAACTTTGAACTGCTGATGGAACACAATGTCTTCTAAGATGAGTTCAATTTGGAGCCTTAAGACCATGGTCAAACCATTCAAAATACACCAGCTCATCTGCATTGTTTTTGTACATCGCCCTTAGCAATTTTGAAAATCCAGGTTGATCCTAACTGGCTTGTCATACCAACCGAAGTCAGAAAATTTAGGGGCTTTCATGTTTCAAGGTTGTTTTCTGTGGGGACATGATCAGCACCAACCATGTCTTCTCATTCTAGACATTCTTATTCATATCTTATATGTCCTGAAATCATTTGGACTGCATACCTGAGTTTGACATCCTTTCCCCGTTGAACAGGTTGGATGACAATTGTGAATTACAAGGTTTTATTAATAGTTCAGTTCAGTTCAGTTCAGTAGCTCAGTAGTGTCCGGCTCTTTGTGATCCCATGAACTGCAGCATGCCAGACCTCCCTATCCATCACCAACTCCCGGAGTCCACCCAAACCCATGTCCATCAAGTCGGTGATGCCATCCAACCATCTCATCCTCTGTTGTCCCCTTCTTCTCCTGTCCTCAATCTTTCCCAGCATCAGGGTCTTTTCAAATGAGTCAGCTCTTTGCATCAGGTGGCCAAAGTATTGGAGTTTCAGCTTCAACATCAGCCCTTCCAATGAGCACCCAGGACTGATCTCCTGTAGGACGGACTGACTGGATCTCCTTACAGTCCAAGGGGCTCTCAAGAGTCTTCTCCAACATCACAATTCAAAAGCATCAATTCTTTGGCTCTCAGCTTTCTTCACAGTCCAACTTTCACATCCATACATGACCACTGGAAAAACCATAGCCTTGACTAGACGGACTTTGTTAGCAAAGTAATGTCTCTGTTTTCTAATGCTGTCTAGGTTGGTCATAACTTTCCTTCCAAGGAGTAAACATCTTTTAATTTCATGGCTGCAATCACCATCTGCAATGATTTTGGAGCCCAGAAAAATAAAAGTCAGCCACCATTTTCACTGTTTCCCCATCTATTTCCCATGAAGTGATGGGACCAGATGCCATGATCTTAGTTTTCTGAATGTTGAGCTTTAAGCCAACTTTACATAAGTATTAATGGGCTTCCCTGGTGACTCAGTGGTAAAGAATCCACCTGCATGAGAGAGACCTGGGTTCAATCCTTGGTTGTGAAGATCCCATGATGAAGGAAAAGGCAACCCTCTCCAGCATTCTTGCCTGGGGAATCCCATGGACAGAGGGGCCTCTGCCGAAGGTACCTTCACAAACAACAGGTGCTTTGCAGGATGGAGCTCTTTGCAGAGTCCATGATCATGATCTCATTATTGTATTTTCTTCCATTATTCATTAATTTTTATCTCCTCAATACTGGTCAGATGTCAATTCAGAAACAGATAGGAGTCTGAAGTCTGTCTAGAGTTCACAATGTCCCAAAGAAAATACTTAACTTGTGACAATTTTGTACAACTCCTATTTCCAAACATGAGGATTCAATCACTTCCAAAATTGTTCCCAAATCCACAGCTCAGGTGGTGATATTCAGGGAAAATGTGCCATTTTCAACCCAATTGCTTGTATTAAGCTGCACATCAGAGTATCAAATAAGCAGCTGAAAACGCTTCTTAGGTTCAGCAGGAATTTCATTTCCTCCAAATTTCTCCTCCTGTGTCAGTGATGACGGTGGTGTGTTAGGTCATGTCTTGTTCTAAGGTGAGGTGACTGTTTCCTGCTGCTGAGATGGCTGAGATGGCTCTGGCCGGGAGCTTGCCTGCTGCCACCGTTCCTGGCGTGATGATGATGACAGTGGTGACTGACAGTAAGATACTAATCCCACTTGTGTAGCTCCTGTGGGATGGGTGTATGGTGTGGGCCAAGTGAGCCCTCAGAATGGACACACTTGTCCCACTGTCCTCCAGGATTGTGGGCAGCTGAGCCCTTGCCCCGGAATGGCTCTGACCCCCAGGACTCATCTCACCCAAGGTTCCTGTCTCTGACTGGGGACAGTTAGATCTGATGACTATTCCAAAGGGGACGCAGAGGCCTGGCACCTGGCTTCGACTCATGAGACCCTGTGGGGCCTCAGCCCCCAGCTCCTCCTGGGGTTACTACCAAGGACTGGAAGGCATCAGGGTCCAGCTTCTCTGGCAGCTCAGTCCTGCCTCCTCACTGCCTCCCATCTGTGATCTTGAGAGTGTTCTCACCCCCAAAATCTCCATCTCGGAGTGCTTCCAGAAACCTGGTCCTTCCTGGACCCTGCTGACCACAACATATGCATCATGTTCCCTGTGCAGCTTCCTCTCATAGAGGAAGAGACAGATGTGATTGAGAGACAAGAGAAATGAGACTTGAATCTGTAGGAGACTAACATCAGGGCACGGGTTCAAATAGAGGAAACGTGAATCCACAGTTTGCAGTCCTTCCGCCATGTCCTGGCAATGCCCACCTCATTCTCCAGGAGATACTTAGAATCTTTCTGACATTTATCATTCTTAAAAACCACTTATGGTTCCCAGAGAACTGTTGTATTAAAAAATTAACAACTCACTTAAAGAAGTAAACAACATTCATCAACAGCCACAGAGTGGTCGATCACTACCTTTCTCCCAATTTAACTGATCTTCTATAAAATGTATGCAAGAGTGAACTGATTTCTCTGTAAAATCTGAGCACCCAAAAAGCACAGGTTCTGAATCTCTGGAACACCCATTGTTTGAGAGGCCAGCGTGCGTGGCAGGGAGGCCATAGTTCTGGGATCAATCAGCACGGCTACTTCCTAGGCCTTGGTGCCTGGCTCCCTGCCAAGCTTCCTAAACTCCGTGTCTTGATTTTCTAACAGGGACAGTCGTATCAAATACCCCTCAGTGCCACTGTAGGGATTAAAGTAGTTATGTGTTTATCTTTTATTGGGTTTCCCTGGTGGCTCTGCAGTAAAGAATCTGCCTGCAATGCAGAAAATGCAAGCTGATCCCAGAATCGGGAAGATCCCCTTTAGGAGGGAACAGCAACCCACTCCAGTATTCTTGCCTGGATAATTCCATGGAAAGAGGAGCCTGGTGGGCTACAGTCCATGACATTGCAAAGATTTGAACATGACTTAGAGATTAAACAACAACAGTCACCCTTAGGTGTCCTTGATGCAGCTGTGGTGGGTAAAGAAACGAATCAGTGTTCCAAAAATGCTTTTTAAAGCCATTGATTCAAATTTCTAAAAACTAAGACACATGACCAATCATAACAATGTCTGTTGTTAGTAAGTATTGAAGTATGCCGTGGTGAGTCCTAGATGTGCCCTCAAAAGTTTAACTCAGTCAGGAAGCCATCAGAAGTCTCTCAGATGGGGGGTGGGTGGGGAATCCCAGCCAGCCTCCTTTGAACCACATAGAGAGAATTCCCATCAGGATGCCCGCCTTGTAAGCAAGGTCATGTCACTAAAGAGTAGCAATCAACTCTGGATGTGTCAACTACAGCAAATAACTTCCACTCCAGGAAGCAAAATAAAAGCTCATGGGCTTCCCTTTTGGCTCAGCTGGTAAAGAATCTGCCTGCAATGCAGGAGACCTGGGTTTGATCCCTGGCTTGGGAAGACCCCCTGGAGAAGGGAAAGGCTTCCCACTCCAGTATTCTGGCCTGGAGAATTCCATGGACTATATAGTGCATGGGGTCACAAAGAGTCAGACACAACTGAACAACTTTTTCACTTTCACTTTCCAAGATTTGTCTTCTATTTTGACCAATCCTCAGTAAAGTCCCACAGGAACATGGATGTATAGGTGTGGAGGAGGGCAGAAACTCAGGGTGTGGGGCAGGGAGCTGGGGGAGAGCAGACAGCCTGTGTGTTTTTGGTCTGTTCCTGACCCTTGTCTGGAGCAGGAGATATTCTTAGATCCTTTTCTTGAGGTGGAAGAAAAAGACTGAGAATCTCCTAGAAATAATTTTAGGTAACCACAGCTATTTTTATCTCAACATTCAGGAGCTAGTGTTTAATTTAAGGACAGAAATGAAAACAGTATAAAAAAAAAATGTCAGTTGTATGTTTTGATTTCTTTTCAGTTCTCTCTCCAGAGGCAAGATTTGCTTAGTCACAGAAGCCAGAGATGTCTTCTTAAAAGGAGTTTAAATCTGTAGCAGAACATTATTAAGAAAAGTTAAACCCATTGTCAAATGAAAATGAAATCTATAATGATAAAGCTAGAGTTAATGTTTAAGAAATGGAAGCCAGATGCAAGCTAACCAAATGCCATCTGCAAACCTTAGTGACATAAAAGGGGGCTCTGAACCTTTCAGCCCAGGGATGAGATTCTGTGGAATTCCAGATGACCTCAGGTTCACAGGGTAGCATCTGGAAGGAGATGATCCCCACGTGAATCTGGAAGGTCTCTAACAAGGTGGGGGCAGGATGGGGTGGGGAGCAGTCAGGATAGGAGTATCCATGCCTGGGCAGGGGTCCATAACCTCAGGCTTCTGCTCTACGTCTGCTCTGCTTTAGGAAAATGCAAGTCACTTCTCTAGGGAGAGGAGTGCCATGGATGAGTCACTCAGTCGTGTCTGACTCTTTGCAGCCCCATGGACTGTAGCCCACCAGGCTCCTCTGTCCATGGGATTCTCCAGACAAGAATACTGGAGTGGGTTACCATGCCCTTCTCCAGGGGATCTTCCTGATCCAGGGATCGAACCTGGATCTCCTGAGTCTCCTGCATTGGTAGGCAGATTCTTTATCACTGTGCCACTTGGGAAACAAACACCTATCCGTTTTCCTTTCAGAGGCTACACAGGTTCACTGCACACACACCCAACAGCAGAGCCCAGGCCAACATCTGGTCAGAGCAGTGCAGGGACCTCCCTCCATCTGCAGGGAAACCCCACATCTTAACATCTCTCCTCTCTCCTTCCCTGGGGACATCAGTCTTCCAGGCACTGTTTGTTGCTTGTGTGTGTTAAAGATACAGAGATGGGAGTGGAGATAAAAGTATGAGAAAGAGAGTTCATCATTATTTTTCTTTGGTTCCCAGTCGCCATCTCAAGTGCCACTGTAGTCTCCAAAACCTGGCAGCATTGTAGGAAGAGAGGATGTGTCCACCTTTGGGGCATCCTGTATCAGATGAACAAGACATGGGAACAATGTGCTGCCTTCAAACACAACCTTTCTCTTCTTCACACAACACATAAGTTAGATGCTTAACATTTGGCGCAAAAATTAAGAAAATCTAATTTTCTGGGCTTCCCTGGTGGTCCAGGGGTTAAGAATCTGCCTGCCAATGCAGAAGATATGGATTTGATCCCTGCTCTGGGAAGATCCCACTTAACTTTCGCTGGGCAACTGAGCCAATGTGCCACAACTACTAAGACCACTCTCTTGAGCAATGACTGAAGCCCTGGTACCCTAGAGCCCATGCTCTGCTACAAGAGAGACCACTGTGATGAGAAGCCCTCACATCGCAACTAAAGAGTAGCCCCCACTCGCTGCAACTAGAGAAAACCCTCGTGTAGCAATGAAGACTCAGCACGGCCAAATAAATAAATATTTCTAAAATCTCCTTTCAAGTTTCTTTAAGACCTAAGATACCTAACAGTATATTCCATAAATATCCCTGAGCATCTAAATATCTAATGCCTTTGATAAAAAAAGATAAGTGCTGCCAGTAACAATGAACTTGCTGATTGTTTTGGGTTCAAGAAGTTGGACTGTGATTGTTATTTATGGTTTTTTAATTAAGACAAAGATCAGCAGCTTTGCTCATCAGATTTAGATGGCAGTGAGATTTTTAACTCTGGCATCATTGGATTAGGAATGAGCATCATAGACAAGCTCTCTGTTCTCAACTTATTTACATTTTACTCTGCATTATATGTGTTTTTTTCTTACAAGTAAAATATCAACAACTTCCTGAAGATAGCCCGCGAAGTTGAAAAAGACTATGATTTCATAAACGATTAGACTATAGTCAAGTTATCTTGCTGTTTTGGTTTCTTCCTTATGGCTTAATTATACACCACAGATCTTTTGCAGAAGCAGTCTTTTAACTAAACATGTAGAGATCAGCCCCACACAAAAACATGCCTCAGTGTGTGTTTTCTTAATCTGTCTCAGTAAAGAGTATATGTGGCAATAAAATGGTGTGGTCCTCGAATTTGAGCAGTACCAGCTTGTCGGTTAGTCATTAAGTTGTATCGGACTCTTTGTGACCCCATGAGCTGTAGCCCACAAGGCTCTTCTGCCCATGGGGTTTTCCAGGCAAGAATAATGGAATGGATTGCCTTTTCCTTCCAGCCTCATGTCAATAAAGCATTGTGTTTACTTTTGGGGGAGATGAACATATACTTCCAGGGGGTGGGGTGGAGTTTGCCTTTTCCTGGAGGCAGGAGAGAGGCTGTCATCATCACACTCCCGGTGACACTGTCACCAAGGCCACTGACCAGCAGACTGTGAGGGTTCGTCCTCTCTCTTACCTCTGCTTTCTGAGCTCCAGAGTCACAGTAAGCCAGAGCACCCCTAAGACTCCTGTAGTTCTTCATGTGGGTGGTCTGCACAGAAAGGGAATTTGAAGTAATACATCATCACTCACACTTTTGATTACTTTGATGGGAGGCGGTGATGACTCCCTCCTCTTGTTCTTGCAGGATCTCTGAGGGGATTATGTTTCTCTCCGTCGGGGACCTCTGTCCAACTCCTGAAATGCAGCCCTGAGAACCGAGCTTCCTCATCTGGGAACCTCCTGGGCTCAACAGTGTTCCCACTTGACTATCGTGTGACAGTTTGATAAATGTTCTCACTATTGTTTATTGTCATGGTTTCGAGGGGGACAAACAGAACCACTCACTTACCCCCTAAGTTAAGACCTCTTATAATCTTCCTAATGGTTTTTCCTATTAAGTATATTCAATAAGTAACTAAAATTCCATAAAAACACTTTCCTTCTGCAAACCAAGTTTTCATATTTCTAGGGCTTTTTAAAAATTGTATACCCATTTCTTTTGTACATGAGTATTTTTTTAAAGGATCTATCATGAAAAATATGTACTGTAGCCCTTACTTAAATATCTGTTTGTTGGTGATGTTAAAGGAGAACAGTGCCATCGTGTTGAAAAACATCACTGATAACTTTTGGACAAGGAAAATAAGAAAAAAGAAAGTTGTAAGAGAAAATGGCATCTGAAGTGGATTTCTGAGAAAAAAAAGTTCATAAAGATAGTTACGACAAATAGTGAAAGAAGTGGTGCAAATGCTATTGTAATATTAAAATGACATTGGTCTGAGCAATTTAGGCTTCAGTGCAGTACTACTGACTAAGCATTCTCCCTACTCTATTTCTGTGAAGGAGCCAGGCGTGCAGCTGAAGTTTCGAAAAACTACTTAATTTCTAAGGGAAGATGAAGCCACCTGGTTTGGACACGAAAAATGAAGAAAGTAGTATTAACTGTCTGAAATATCTTTAACTTGGGGGAAATCTGACACTGCATCTCTGGGAAAATATGTGTCACGTATTACGGGGTCATCGTTCGGTCTGTCCCAGTTCAGGCACCAAGTGCTTTTCAAAAGCAGAATATGATGAGGCAGCCCTGGTTGGAAGGGGCACTTGGGCGGGGAGGAGGGCTTTTCTCTACGTGTCCTTGAGCGGGCGACTGAGACGCATTTGTCTCCATTTCTGCATTCATAATGTCAGAAATAAAACATGCTTCTAAAACTACTGAAGGACCCCTGATAGAAGGTGAAGAGACCCACTGGCGTCTTTATGGAGCAGTACATCAGAGGATTAAAGACTACAGAGAGAAAGGCCATTGCCAGAGAATAGATGGTTGCAAATGAAACAGCAAATTACATGCAGATTTAAAGTTAAATGTAATGTCCTTCTGCCAGACCCTCTGAAAATCTATGCCTTGGGTATTTGAACCTGGAGGGCACACTCATTTTGAGAGTATATAAATTTCTTTAAAGCTACAGTTATTTATAAATTATTGGTTATACACTTTAAAATTTTACAGTTTAAGCTCAGTGGGTTAAGTGACAAGACAGGAAACCTTGGGAAGAAAGTGGGTTACTCACTGTCAAGGTGTCAAAGGTCATGTTGGAAAATCTACTGGAATTTTATTTTAAATATAAGGCAACAAAGTAATGGAGTCGGCCCTTAACTGGGATGAAATCTTTTAAATTTACATGTCTATAAAGTGAACCACTGTCTCAGAATCAGAAATACAGGGGCTAATAGATGATTTAGTTGATTTAATTTTCAAGATTTTGATACATACTCCTTACTTTGAAAGGACTAATATGACTTGTCACTTTTATTTTAAAACAGTTAACAATTTCCTTCATCTTGAGCATGTCAGGTTCTCACACTTAGAAAATAAAACTTTTTAAAGTGTGTGCATTTTCTAAGGTGACGTTGGTTTTAAACAGAGCCCCCAGCCTCTAATTCTGCTTCCATCAAGACTTAGGGGGCTGTCCACTGCCCTTGAACGTGGGCTCTGCAACTGCCTGCTGGAATGTGGTAGAGGGGACACTGCAGGTTCTCTGTCCAGGCCCTGAGGAACTGTCTTTTTCTCCAAGAAACCCCTGAGGGCCCCCAGGAAGGTAAGCAAAGCCCTGAACCCTCAGTCTAGCCAAGCTCCCAGCCAACATCGCGCTCCAGCCAGCCATGATGGTGCACCGTCTTAACAGTGGGGTCTCCAGGGTCACCTCCCCAAATAAGTTCCTGTTCCTCATTTGAGCCATTAAGTGTGGGGGTGATTTGTTCTTCAGTCGTAGGTAACCAGGGCAGATCTGCAGACCTGGCGTCAGGGTGCTGCCCTAACAAATGTTTAAAAATGGGCATTGACTTTGGGACAGCGGCAGGGAGATGCCACAAGGGCCTGGGGAAGAATTTTTGTAAAATCCTGAAACGCTTCAACATGCCAGAAGTGAAGGGCCCCGTGTGTGCCCTTTGCTAGGTATCTTCTTGTAAACAACTTCGCTCCCTGCTGGGATAGGGGTGGGACAGGTTATAGTCAGTCAGATGGTGGGGAGTTCATGGTAAAGTTTCATGGTAAAGCAGCATTTTCATTCCTTCCATTTGTAAAAGTTTGTCCTCTCCCTTTTGTTTCCAAGTTCCCAAAATATAAGCGCAGAAAGTCACTTTCAAAGTCTGTAAAAGGAGAAGTGGGAGGCTTTGCCTTCCCCCATCTGACTCACTTGTCTCTCTTCCCCACCTGGATTTCTTGATCTTGCCAAATTCCATCCCTTGCCCTCCAGGATTTGTGAAAGGCTCACCTTTCGCTTCCTGTCAGAATTCAAAAGCTGGGGCAGGCAGGCTCGTGCGGGACCACATTCAGGGCAGTTCAGAGACGGCCTGCACAGCTAATGAGATGTCGCAGCCCCGCGGGGGCTGGGGGTTCTGGGCAGAGCCGGCTTTGGGGGAGCTGCAGACATGACACCAAGCGCTCCCCACGGTGAGAGACTGCGGGGATGAAAGAAGCCCTTCCCGCCTGGCCTAGATTTCAGATGTCTCTGTTCAAACCAGAGCACTAAGGCCTGGCAGGCAGCTAGCACTTTTTCTCTTTTAAGAAATAAAAATGGATCCAGCAAAAGGGGGAATCCAAAAATAGGAGTTGGTCATCTAATCAGAAAGATACCCCACCAGCCTGGTGGGGTTCATGTGTAGACGGTGTGCTTGCAATATTTTTTTTTTAAGGAAAAAGAGAAAGAAAAGGTTCTTTTATTGTGTGTTTGGTTCATTTGTTCAGAAACTCCCCCTCCTAAAGCCTTAAAAAGAGATAGCGCTTTGTGCGTCTGAGAACTTTTAAAATTCACCCTGTATTATTTGAGAGAAAAATCAGCAGGAAACTTTTTTCTGCAAAAAAGATGTTTAATTTTATACTCTGAGTAACAGCACCAGCAATGACTAAAGTAACCAGCACCAGATGAAGAAATGATAAACCAATTTGTTTTACAGAGAGTCCAAATGCAGGTTAAATGTGCAGAACCACTCCTTAACTGCTAAAGGGCCTTTCAGCATTTAAGATGTTTTTCTAATGGGTTTTTCTTACTCAGAGCACAATTTCATGCAATTTTTATGCAGAAGTCCCTGCAGGTTTATTCCCTGAGTTGCCTTCCTCATTCAGGATACTGCGGAATGAAAGCCCTGCGTAGTCAACACTCAGTGTGGAAGATGTTACAGGCAAATAACAAGATGTTACAGTCAGACTTACAACAAGAACCCTTGCCAAGTGCCATGCACCATGCAAGCATTTTATATCTGTTACCTGATTTATCCTTCACAGCCAACCAAAAGCAGGCACCTTAGGCAGCATCCTTACTTTACAGATGAGCAACCTGAGATGGAGAACATTCTCTGTCCCTCCCCGAGGACCCAGAGTCAGAAGAGGCAGGGTGAGGGGCCCACTCAGGGGGTCTCTGCAGGGAGACCCCACCCCTGCCCACGCTGTCTCTCCTCCTTTATGATGGTCAGGGTCTTTCCTTCCCTTCATGGCCAAACACTCTGCCTCTCTCCACTCTGTATTCCATAAAGAAGCCAAAGAGTTCTTTTCAAAAAAATTCCTGAACTTCAGCCACTGAATGTCTTCTCCATGGTAAGCTCCATATAGACAGGAATTTTGCCTCCTTTTATTCTAATTGATCTCTGCCACCCTCCTGGTACACAGATGCTAAGATGTATTTGTTAATGATGGTTTGAGGAGGGGCTGTCTTAGCCTTTTAGATCTAGTCCTTAACCTGGTTCACCTTGTAGATCAGTACATTTGATTTAAACACTCATTCTTAGTGATGTGAAAAGGAAATCTTTTTGATTTGGGGACTTTTTAAAAAGGCTTAGGTCTCTAAAAAGGTGGTGGAAATCGGTGTAAACAAGAACTTTAAGGTTTGTAAATGTATCCTTTTTAAATAAATGAAACAAGTTTTACTCAAAGCTATTCTTCCCTACTTTTAATAGATTACATGACTTCTTTAGATTTGGAAGATAAAATTCTAAATATGATCATTATTCTCCTGTCTGTATCTAACATTTGAAGTTTGGTCTATGCTGGAGAATTTTCATCATTTTTTATTTTTGTTTTTGTTTTGTTTTGTTTTTGACTGGGATATACAATAAAAGTAGAAGAGAATGAAGGAAGAAAATCTCCAAGTTACCATATATAACAGGAATACAAAGATGACATATAGCTGCTCCCTCCAGCCCGCATCCTGGTCCTCAGCCACTTAGAACATGGATTGCCCACATATTTTCATATAAATTTTCTTACCCTTAGTGGAAGCCATGCAAGCATGCTAAGTTGCTTCAGTCATGCCCAATTCTTTGTGACCCCATGGGCTATTACACACTAGTTTCCTCTGTCCATGGGATTCTCCAGGCAAGAATACTGGCGTCGGTTGCCATTTCCTTCTCCAATTGGATGCCATGTTCTCTATATTTTCTATTTTATTCCATCCTATTCAGTTATATTATTCCATAATGTTTTGATCTATTATATTCTATGCCATCCTACTTTAAGATATTGCTTTGCTACTGCTGCTAAGTCGCTTCAGTCCTGTCCAACTCTGTGCGACCCCATAGACAGAAGCCCACCAGGCTCCCCCATCCCTGTTATTCTCCAGGCAAGAACACTGGAGTGGTTTGCCATTTCCTTCTCCAATGCATGAAAGTGAAAAGTGAAAGTGAAGTCGCTCAGTCGTGTCCGACTCTTAGCGACCCCGTGGACTGCAGCTGACCAGGCTCCTCCATCCATGGGATTTTCCAGGCAAGAGTACTGGAGTGGGGTGTCATTGCCTTCTCCAAAGATATTGTTTTACAACCCCCTAAATTAAATTACCAACATGGCATGTCTTTTTCAAAATCTGCAAGATGCTAAAATTGATGCTTTCAGAGTAGAACTAACTCAGACAAAACAAAACCAAAAAACATAGTGCCATTCTTTATCAACTTGTTTTGTCGCTATGTCTTTTCATCCCCAGAGATATAAGCTACAATGATTGTAAAGATTAGCATAAATCTGGTGAATAAATACAGAAGAATCTTTCCCAAAGTTTTGCCAAATTTCAGTATTAATCAGAAGCACATGGCCACAAACACCTGTTCCATGAGGAGAGGCCCTTTTGTAGTCAAGAGCTGTTCAGAAATGTTGAGCTGAATTATGCACAGTTTATAAGTCCTAAAATGAATCAAACTCTGCACAGAGGAATTGCCAGTGAAAACCACACATCCATCTATTCAGCTCAATAACTCAGATATGGAAACCTCCAGTAAACTCTATACTATTAAGAGATGGGACATCCTGGTGACTCAACTGGTTAATAAAAGTGGTAGTCCACATGCATTAAGTCTAGACACATTCATTTTCTCTTTACCTGGAGATATCTAGCAAAATCAACTAAATGGCTAACTTTGACTTCAGTTGTTATGGCAACAACTGTAAACAAAAGTTTAGCTACTGGCTAAAGAATACGTTGAGTTCTTTTTTTTAACTAGTGAGGTCTGTTAACAAGGTGAGGGGAAGACTCTCCCATGAGCTGGTATCCAGGAACTGTCAGAGTATTTATAGCTCAAATATCTGCCCAGGGAATGACTGAATGTGTGATTGGAGTGTTTTTAGAGTTTTTTGCTAGGTGTCAAAAGAGATGAGTCCAAAATTCTTACAATTCTAAGACCTAGTGGCAACTCTGAGAAGTTTCTGTTTGCATTCATATTTTTCTGGACCATTTATATCAGGACCCATTAGCCTCTTAACATCTAATAACTTGCCTCCTATGACTCAAAAAACATCCTGCAACAGTCAGCTTCATAGGTCCTAGGCCTGCTCATGGCGTTCTGTTCTTCCCAGAATCTTATACACAGACACAAACAAATTCTCTTCCATTATTTTTTCCATTATATTTTTCATTATTTTTGTCCATCAGCCTAACACCTTGTCCACATCAATTGTTCTCTTCTCTATAGAGACTGATGGTTGTCCCTTAATTTCCTTTTTCCTGATGTTCCAGAAACAGAACCCCTGGATTTTGTCTTTCACAAATGACTGCCCAGAATAGATCCTCTATTTTGAAATTAAATGAAAAGTGTCATGTGACAGCTTCCAAGAAATGTCTTTTCTGCTTTCTCTTTGAATCTCTCTTTATCCTGCTACTTGGACATGGATGTGAAGGCAGGCACTCCAGCTGCCTTTTGGGGCCTTGAGGATGAGGGCTATACCTCAGGGATGGCTCTAGATGTCTCAGGACTTTGTGGAACTGAGATGCCCAGCTAGGTCTGGGTCACTATCTCCTAGTTCTTTTGTGTCGGAATGCTCCATGCATGCCAGCTTCAGGGGCTACAAGAGATAGGCTTGATGTTGTGGTTCAAAATGCCATGCTATGGAGCAGCATCCACCCATGTGGCTGGTGTTGCCTGAATCTCAGGCGGCGCATGGAGAAGGGAGTGCCAAGGGCAGCTACAAGAACCAAAGACAGAGAGGCAGCTGTCGATTGCATTCAGTCCAGCCCAGGCTCAGGTCAATGCAGCAAGTTTTACACAAAGTTGAGATGAGGCCATGAATTTATTTTCTTCTCTTTAATACTCTTTTTTCCTGCTGGTATTTAACATTCACTGGCACTCATTCGCTCTGTTTCTACAAACACGTTCATTATGCACTTCCTCCTTGTAAATGTATTGTTGCATCTATCTTTAGCATCTAAGCTTTCAAGTTAGCCCTCAGCCTTTTTATCTCTATGAACTCTTTCAAAGTCAATATTAACATAGAAAGCATCAGTTAATCAAATTGTCTTTTCTTTTTTCCTTTGACCCTGCATTTGATGTATAAAATCTTTCCAGATGAACGGTAATGTTTTGTTTTATTAGAGATTAACATCCACTACTGTTTTCGGAGAACATTCCAACATCTTTCCACATCAACTTGCTTTTAAATTAGCTCGGGAGACTTCAAACTCCAAGCCTCTCAGCAAAGGGCATGTGAAACAGCATCTGAGCAGCTGCCACGGAGTAAGGACTCCGTTTGATGTGGACTTGTTACTGGATGAGCGCATCAAAGCTCTCCCAAATGCCTGCTGGCCTGGGATCCAGGAGCAGAACTATCCTGGGAGAAACCATAGGGAGATAGAAATCGCTCCTGGTTGAAACCATGGGCAACACAATTTCATTCGTGGAGGAGCCAACATGTCTGTCATCTGTGCTTCTGGGGACTCATCCTGACTTGACACCCACCCTTCTCGAGCACACCTCCTAATTTCCACTCAGGTGGCAGAGAATCTGGTCTTTGAATAATAGGGAAGAATAGCACAAGAGTAGAAGTATGCTTCGCTATTTTTAAGTTTCATATTTTAAATATGTGGCTGTGTGTTTTTGTAGAGAGGACAGAGGATGGTGACAGAGACCCTAAATTTGGTTAGGGGCAGAGGTTTGACAAAGCCCTCTCTTGACCCACTGACACCTGCTATGTCCTGGACCGTATCAGAGCTCCCGCATTTAAGATGCTTTCCCAATTAGTTCCGCAGACCCCAGAGGCAGAGAGATGGTAAAGTCGCCTTCCAGCTTCCCTCATTTTGCAGACAGGGAATCTGGGCCCCTGACCAGCAACGGTCTCGTCCGGAGTCGGGCAGAGTCCCAGTGCCCTTGGGTCCCAGGCTGCATCTTCCAGAATCTGTCACTAGGATGTGTAAACCCCAAGCCTTTGATACACAGTAGGAACACAAGTCTGGCCATGATAAAGGGGTCTGTTCCTTACAGACTCCCCAAAGAGTTAGCTCCCTCTGTCATTGGGACCCCAGGCTCAAGGTCAGCCAGTATGATTTCACAGTAGTTCTGATTAAGCCAGGGTTGGCCAGGCTCAATAGGTCAGTTCATTGCTACTTCATTATATTTTAGTTTACTTGATTATACTATATTTTACTTTATTTTATATTTTATTTTATTTTCCTTTGCATTTTTACTGTATTTTATTTTTTACTTTGTTTTACTTTACATTTTTACTGTATTGTATTTTATTTCGCTTTGTCTTATTTACTTTATTTTTCTGACTTCTGTTTTCCTTTAAACAGTGATGGACCCCCCTCCCTACATGGGCACACGGAGGCTCTTCCTGCAGGCCCTGGGCTGGTCTCTGACTCGCACCAGGAGGGTCGCTGCAGCTGGAGAGGCCTCAGGTTAAGTTTCACAGGAAAGAATGTCCTCCAGTTAAGTGATAGCTGAGTGAATCAAGCCAAAGCCCAAAATAGCAAACCTGCCTTTTCAGGGAAAAGAAACAAGTTGTGAAGATAACTTTTCCCACAGATCTGCTGGGAGCTGCAGACCTGGCTTCCTGAGAAGAAGTGATAGGTGACCTGTGACAGTGTGTGCAGCGGGGAGGCTGGGGACACACTGCTCTCCAGGAGCAGATGGAGTGGGTACAGCCTGGGAGGAAGCTGAGGCCCCAGAGTGGGCTCCAGCTGCTCTCCAGATGCTGGAGGGGGGCAGCGGGACCAGGCAAGTAGGAGACTGGGGTGATGGGCAGAAGCAGCGGGACCCAGGACAAAGGCAGGGACTCAGATATGAGGCCAAGGGGGTTAGGGACACAAGACTCCATTCCTTTCAGGCCCCTTGGGATACCCCAGCCTAGAGAAGCCCATGCACAGCCCGTGGAGGGCAGGAGACTGCAGACCTCAGGCTGAACTGCAAGGGGATGAGGGGTAATGGTAAACTGTAAACTGGCCTGTCATCCCCTGTGATCAGTATCATCTAGAGAAATGAAAAGACACGAGCATCCAGAGAACTGCAGCCTGGCTACCTGGGCATCACTCTCTGCAGCTCCGCCATAATAGGGGAGGTGAATATAGAGCCCCTGGGGTGTCTGCTCCCTCACCTGGGAAACATGGTCCGTCACGTATGAACCCTGGTCCCTCATCTGTGAACCCTGGTCCCTCATCTGTGAAGCTTGGTCCCTAATCTGTGAACCCTGATCCCTAACCTATCAACCCTGGTCCCTCATCTGTGAACCCTTGTCCCTCACCTATGAACCTTGGTCCCTAAACTATGAACCCTGATCCCTCAACTTGGGAACCCTGGTCCTCATCTGTGAGCCCTGATCCCTCACCTGTGAACCCTGGTTCCTCATCTGTGAACCCTGGTCCCTCATCTGTGAACCCTGGTCCCTCATCTATGAGCCCTGGTCCCTCATCTGTGAGCCCTGATCCCTCACCTGTGAGCCCTGGTCCCTCATCTGTGAGCCCTGGTCCTCATCTGTGAGCCCTGGTCCTCATCTGTGAGCCCTGGTCCCTCATCTGTGAACCCTGGTCCCTCATCTGTGAACTCTGGTCCCTCATCTGTGAGCCCTGGTCCCTCACCTGTAAACTCTGGTCCCTCATCTGTGAGCCCTGGTCCCTCACCTGTAAACTCTGGTCCCTCACCTATAAACTCTGGGCCCTCATCTGTGAACCCTGGTTCCTCATCTGTGAACTCTGGTCCCTCATCTGTGAACCCTGGTCCCTAACCTATGAACCCTGGTCCCTCACCTGTGAGCCTTGGTCCCTCACTTGTGAACCTTGGTCCCTAACCTATGAACCCTGGTCCTTCATCTGTGAACGTTGGTCCCTTACCTATGAACTCAGATCCCTTACATCTGAACTCTGGTCCCTCACCTGTGAAGTTAGGTAACAGCAGCTCTACCTCACTGGATGGGGTCAGGATGCAATGGGTCAACACACAGAGAGCTGGGACACAGCGGGTGTTCCATAAATAAGAGATGACAGACAGGTGAGTGGGTCTGAGGATGACAAGAAGAAGGGAGTCCCAGGGAAGGCAAGAACCAAGGAGGATATTTACTCACTGCCTGTCAGCAGTGACATGAAACTCTCAGCCTCTCAAATAAAATAAAGATGTTTGGGGATTTTTCCACGTCACCCCAAAACCAGAAAGCTGGACACTTGCTAAGACATCATGGTCATTACCACGGCACGTGTAGCTTTGCTGAGCTGTGTCAGGGTGCAGACCTCGAAAAAAACAGGACAGGAGCAGGGTCAGTTGGTGACGAGCCACGGTCCAGAAAAGGCACGTGCAGCATGGGCGCATAGGAGGGGTGGCCATAGACGGCTCATAGACAGCGCTGAGTGGAGGGCAGGCGAGTGACGACTTCAAGGCAGGTTGAATTAGCCCGTGGCTGGGAAGATGGCTTGCTGGCCATCAGGACGTGCACCTACAGGGACGACTCTAGTCTCTGAATGCTGACCCACATCTGTTTCATGGAAAGTATGACCTCATTCATACATCTGTGGGTCACAGTCTATGCCTTGACGCGGTGGCCCTGAGGTATGGTGTGAGGCATTGGAACCCTGATCTAGGACAGCATAGTGCTGGCTGCCATGGCCACAACTCAAGTCACTCTCCTCCCCCCAGAGTCTGGAAGCCTCTGGTCCCTTCTGCCCTGATTAAGTCAGAACTGTCTGAAGGAAACAACCACACATGAAGCTGTGCAGGTCAGCCTGCTCTTGCGGAGCAAGTCCTGGGCCCTCGGTCCTTGTCCTGGGCAACAGGTTCCGGGGCCTGGGTCCTAAGTGTCCATTCCCAGTCCTAGATCCTGGATCTTGCACCATGAATCCTGTGCTCCTAGGCCTGGGTTCTGGAACTTTCTCTTTCTGGCAATTAAGGGGCCTCAAAGCAAATGGCTTTCTCGAGTCCCCAGAAGACTGGACTAACTCCCACTTCATGAAAAGAAGACCACTCTCTCCCTTCTCAAGGGGAAGAGCCTCCTCAGGGCTTCAAGGCACTGCTCCAGGGGGCCTAAGTCTCTCTTTCTTCTCCCCCTGAGGGCCACCTGGGACCCCAGGGCCCCACGGGTGCAGTCTCATGACAGCACTCAACACCAGCGCCGCAAGCAGGGACTCGGGGTCCCCAGGATTGACCTGAACGAATATTGCTGAACTGATTGTAAAAGAAAATGCTTGATCTTTTTTCCCATAGATCGTGACTGATGCAGTGAGAACACAGCCACCTGTATCTTGAAATTTTCAAGGTCCCCTTCCCCCGATCCTTCCCCCAGCATCAGATGTTAAATGGTGATGGGGGCTTTGAAAAAGCCCCTGGGTAGCAATCACTTGGAGTGAGGAGCCGCTCGGCAGTGACGACAAAGGGATTTCATAAATGCCTAGACGAGCCTAACGGGATTTCAGTCATCAAATATCATGGTTTGTGTATTTACCACATTATGGTGGGAACACTCAAGAGCCAGCTTCTCTCCCGCTCTGTTCCTGTTAGAATTTTATTCTGAGAGTAAATTTACATCAGTTCCACTTGTGCCATGGCCCAGGTTGTGTCTGCACTTTCATTATAAACCGTGTTTACTGAAGGTTTACAACTTGGCTGCAAAAACCAATTGGCACCAGAACGGGACACTTGGCATGAACTGTTTGGCATCGACATTGCCCGGAAGCAGTTTTTCTCTCTAAATCTGAGAAAAACAGGCTAGGTCATTTTCAAGTTATTTGTGTTATTCATGCATAAATAAAATGAAGCCTGACAGCTTCAAAACGTTGTTTGCTTTGCACTCCTCAAAAATAGACACGATCCAAGAAAAGTAACATTTGGTAAACAAATACTTCATGATGGACTATAAAAAAATGAGGGGAAAAAAAAGTGGGCTAGAGTACATTAAATAGAAAGGGAAAATGGAAGTGTTTCAAAAGTCACTCTGTGTCAGGGAGTAGGAACTCAGAGAGACATTACCAGATGATCTATGGGTTCTGGAGCCCATTTAGAGATGCCCAGGGACTCCAAATTAAAAGTGTAAACAAACCAAAGACAGGCTTTCAAATGAAACAAAAATCTGTGAAAAACTGAGGCACAGAGCAACTCAGCATTCAAGGTAACTAAACGTCTGATGGGCAAGCAAGCAACCAAGAAACAATTTTTAACTGTGTTTTCTAAGAGCAGTGGGCTTAAGAAAAAAAAAAAAAAAAAGGAAAGAAAGAAATGGAAGAGATGATAGAAAGAAGATGTAGGGACTTCTCTGGAGTTCCAATGGTCAAGACTTCTGCTTTCAATGCAGGGGGTGCCAGTTCAATCCCAGGTTGGGGAGCTAGGGCTGCCTCAAGGCCATGCCTTGCTCCCATGCCTCAAGGCCAAAACACCAAAACATAAACCAGAAGCAATATTGTAATAAATTTCAGTAAAAATTAAAAAAAAAAAAGATGTGAATGGCACCCAAAAATGTGTAGATTTTAAAAAACGAACATCTATTATTTGGTATCAGGGTCTGAGGTCCCTTCGCCTATCTGTGTGTTGTCCAAAAAGTTTAAAATTCAGTTTGTGGGCTTTGAATTCCAGCACCCGCAACCAACTTTCTATAGGGGGCATGACTGGCCTAGCCCTGTCTCCAAAGAAAGCCCTCTGGCAAATTTAAAAGTCAACCTTGACGTCAAGTGAGTGCTGACAACACTCGCTTTGAGCTCTGTGCATGTGGGCAGAGGGAACTTTCACTCTTTCTGCTCTATCGGGGGAGAAATACAACCAAGCCGAGTCAAACAGAAAGTGAAAAATAAGTCGAAGAGGAAAGAATGAAGATCAGGGAAGAGGACAGCACAACTTGGGGCTCTGTCTGGAACCATGACTCTTTTTGTTGTGTCCCTGAGGGCAAAGATACTTTGCTTTGAGGGGCCATGCCTTTCACGTGGGTTTTCAGCTGCTGTTACTCCTCAGATCAGATGCAGGAAGATTCAGGGGGTGTTCTTGGAAAGAAAATTGGCTTTAGGCAGACTGGAAGCAGAGAGAGAATTCTATCATTAGACAGGGGACATCTTTTGGCCATCACCTCAGCTATAGGATCAGTGAGTCCAATCTGACATGTTCACTCAGGCTACAGACAGTCCTGGGACACATTCCAACACTACTGGTCCCCAGAACCATCAAATTAACCAGAGAATCTTCAGGCTGCACTCACTGTCTTCTGTAGCAGACACGCCAGACACTTTCCACTTCAGAGAAAGTGTGAAATCATTCATTTGCCCTAAAATCTAGATTGTTCCCAAAGCAGTAATGGGGCATAGTGAAGTGAAAGTGAAGTCGCTCAGTCGTGTCCAATTCTTTGCGACCTCATGGACTGTAGCCTACCAGGCTTCTCTACCCATGGGATTTTCCAGGCAAGAATACTGAGGTGGGTTGCCATTTCCTTAAGGATTTCAACTCATTCTGGAGTTTGCAAACAAGTTTTTATTCCATGGAGAGCTCACCCTCCTCACTGAGGAAACAAATATGTATACAAATAAACACACAGAATCTCCCGATTTACTCTCCCCAGGAAGACGTGAAAGACCCAGGAAGTGTTATCTGGGCCCCAGAGGCCAGAAACAAAACAAATTTCTAGCGGGCAACAGTCCTCACAGAGACTAGAGGGTGAGACTCTAAGTCTTTTCTCAGAATTTGCAATTATTGGGACTTCTTGGTGGCCCAGTGGCTAAGACTCTGATCTCCCAATGCAGAGGGCCTAGGTTCGATTCCTGGTTAGGAAACTATATCCCATATGCGGCGACTAAGAGTTCGCATGCCACAACTAAAGATCCTGAATGCTGCAACTGAGACCTGGCACAGACAAATTAATTTAGGGGAAAAAAAGGATTTTGCCATTATTTCTCCCTATGTTCCTTAAAGGGGCATCATTGGCCTCACCTGACTGGTTCTACCAGCTAATTCCTTGAGACCTGGGATGTATTTTATTTCTGTATTATCTGGCTTCCAAGGTGGCTCAGTGGTAAAGAATCTGCTTGTAATGCAGGAGACACAGTTTCAATCCCTGGGTCACGAAGATACCCCCTGGAAGAGGAAATGGCAACCACTCGAGTATTCTTGCCTGGAAAATCCCATGGAAAGAGGAGGCTGGTGGGTTACAGTCCACAGGTTTGCAAAGAGTCAGACAGGACTGAGTGCCTTAGCACACGCAGGACAGCTGTATCCCCAGCACAGCTCCCAAGCACTTCAGTATCATAATTACAGGGATGGAGCAGTTGGCCTGGGACTGATGATGTGACCTTTTGAGTGTTTATACTTATGCACAGGGAGAGAGGTCTTCTGGTTTTAAGACTGAAGGAAAGTCTGGAGTTTGCAGCCAGGATGGTTTCAAGGTGTACGTGTCCCGTATCTACAGAGCAGGGGCCAAGTGAAGAAGGCTTGTTGGCAGGGCATGATCAGAAAGCAGGGACCGTCTCTAAAACAGTGCCCTCTTTAGTTGAGTCTTCTAAACCTCTGGGAGCTGACAGCTGGAGAAGCAGTTCCCTTTCAACCTTGGATTTGGGTGGTTAAATGGTGAGTGACGGAAACTCCAGCGGAAATAAGTGTAGGCATGGACATATAGTCTGCACAAAGATTCCATAATTCAGTATAAACGTTGTAACTGGGGGAAGACGCTGTATTTTTCATTCAGTGTAGGCGGATTCAAGAGCAAAGCTCAGCGCGATCTCCGAGCAGGATGGGCCCCCACCCCTCATCATCCCCGTGGCAGACAGTGGGGTTTCAGGGCCCCCACGAGGACAGTGTGCGTGCCCTCAGCTCCTCACACTCCACCCCAGGGCCGGGTGCAGCCCTTTGGCCCTTGACTGTTGCCCAAATGTGTGCTCCTCGTCCAGACTGGAAATCAGAGTGTGGGAAACATGCTGTGACAGATGAAGCCAGCCCAGCATCCACGCTCCAAAGGGACCCACGTGGTCCTTTTGTCCACACTTCCTCAGCACCTTCTGGGGCATCCCGGGAAGTGAAAGGGAAAGCTAAGGGCCAGCATGAATTCTTGGAACTGAGCTGACAACAGAGAAGAGAAGAAACACAAAGTGGGAAGGGCTGGAGTTTCACTTTCAGAAAGAACTGGGTTATTCCTACCTCTGCACTTGCCAGACTGTGAATTTGGGCTTGTCAACTTAACCCACCAGAGCCTTGGCCATCTTAGCCACAAGATGAGGGGACTTATCCTGACATGGAGGGGACTCCACAGAGAGGAAGGGTTGGAAGCGGCGCCTGCATTCCTGGCACCTGAAAGAACTAGGCAGGACCCCCTTCTCCCCACACCCAGCGACTCCATCAGCGAGTTCATCCTGATGGACCCTCACTGCCCCCGCCTCCCAGGCCTCATGAGCTCCTGCTTGGACCAGCCCCAGGTGCTCACACTGCCTCCCTGCTTCCCCTCCAGCTCCCAGAACCTGTTCCCACAGCATCCCTGTGGTCCCACAGCATCAGCCTCTTCACCCTCCCCTGCCCTCAGCCCAGGTGGCTTCCTGACCCTCTGAAGATAAAGGGGCAGGAATCCCCCACCCACTGCCGTCTGCACCTTCCTCAGCCCATCCTGACTTTCTTCCCCGTTTCTTCCACACCAGGCACCCACCCTCTGCCCCCGGCTCTGGGGCTGTTGCTCCCACAGTCCACATGCAGTGCTGTCTTCCAGACCTTCCTTGCCTGGGTCCTCCTCATTGCTCTCATGTATGATATCACCTCTTTGGAGAAATCTTAACTTTTCAAACTATTGGAACCTGGTCACCCTCCAAAACCCTCTGTTTACTTTCTCAGAAACTCTCACCTGAATTCTGCGGCTCCCTCACCCATTTGTTTCTGTCCCAGTCCACTCTAGCTGCTGTGACAAATAGAACAGAGTGGGCCTCACAAACAACAGACACAGATTTCACATGGCTCTGGAAGGTAAAAGTCTAAGATCAAGGTGACATCTGCCTCTGTGTACAGTGAGGGCTCTTCCTGGTTCACAGACGGTGTCTTCTCACTGTGTCCTCACCTGGAGGAAGGGCTGAGGAAGGGGTGTGCTCTCCTTTATAAGGTCACTGATCCATCCTGGGGCCTCTACCCTCATAGCGTCATCAACTCCCGAAGGCCCCACCTCTTGACACCATCACTTTGGGGGTTAAGAGTCAGCATATGAATTTTGGGGGACACAGACAGTCTATAGCAGTGTCTATATCAGTCCCCCAAGAATGTAAGCTCTTAGAAGTGCAGGACCACTGAACACCTCCAGAGGGTACTATTCCCTGGAATCCTGGGAGAGCAGTGCCCATGGAGGTGTGATGGCCTGCTGGGCCCCATTCTTAGTCCCTGGTGCAGTCTGGGTCCATCAAAGCCACTGGACATGTTGGAGGGTTGAATTGATTATAAAACAATTGCATTCTTATGTTGTAAAATCAAAATGCCAGCTGGCTTAGTGAGAACAGGGAGGTTTAGGAGAAGTTGCACCCAGGCTGTTGAGTCTGCCGGTGGCTGCAAGATGGGGCTTGGCGGCCCAGCCTTGTGGACACACAGACACCAGTGAAGGGATTTATGGGTGGTTTAGGCAAGCACTCTGGCTGAATCACATTTTAATGCCTTTATCAATTGCTTTATTCCTTTTCAGTAAGAGCATTACTGAAGTGAAGAGGTCAGTTAACATTTTTAGTTATTTTTTTTGCATTTTAGGGGAAAATTATAACTTACAGTCGAATCTGCAAAGTTAGGTGTTTTCAAAGGTCGGGGATGACGTGACTAAGAAACATGAAGGCGACACCAGGCTTGAGATGCTCTACCGGCTGCTGTAAGAAGAGCTTCTAGTCTGCCGCACATTTTCTATCTCATCCCAGACGCCCAGCCTCACCTTCGCACAGACGGCCTGGGGGTGGGGTTCTCAGCTCAACCCTGAGATGTCCTGGGGCCTCACGGCAGAGAGGGGTCAAGGCTGCAGGACTGACCTACAGGCGGGACCCCTTCCCCACATCTCAGGATACAGAGAGGGTCACAGGATCGACAGGCACCAATTCCCAAATGGCTCAGGCTGTGAACACCTTAGGTCTCATTTCCTGGTAAAAGAATCTGACTGTTGTGGGTGGGTGATCAACAAATAAAGTAAAATTTAAAAAAATAAGACCTGTTCCATCTTTGTCCCATGCTTGTTGGGGGTGATTAAAGAAGAGGGGATTCAAAGGGAAATAAACGCATTCAAAAATGTGTTTAGAAAAGGGGGGTTCGATGTGGATTTATGGATTTACTTGAATATCTCGTCCATTAAGGCACAGTCACCCTGACAAGTCACTCACATGTGTCTCCATGGATGTGACACAGATGCCAAGGGAGGACGGTGGACTAAAGGAGGAGGACACGGTTACATGTGGAACAGAGCTGGGGTGGAGGGTGAACTGTCTAATCAACAGAGGGAAAAGGAAAAACAATGAATAGCCATCTCTTTAATCCTATTGTATCCACAATCTCAAGGGCTTCCCAGGTGGTGCCAGTGGTGAAGAGCCTGCCCGCCAATGCAGGAGATGTAAGAGATGTGGATTTGATCCCTGGGTTGGGAAGATTCCCTGAAAGAGAAAATGGCAACCAATTCCAGTGTCCCTGCCACATGGACAGAGGGGCCTGGTGGGCTACAGTCCCTGGGGTCGCAAAGAGTTGGATACAACTTCAACAACAAGCCACAGTCTCAGATAACATTTTTGAAAATGTTTTAGAAATTTTGCTATGAAGACAGAGAAAAATGTTGCCACATGCAGTCCTGTCTGAGCAGGGTCAGGCTCCACTTGATAAACACGGTTCATGGTACTTAATCCCACACCCAGAAATTCTTTGACAAGAGAAGCCATCAGTGAAAATCACTTGTAGCTGAACAGGAGCGTCACCCAGCTTCGGGTAAAGCTGGTTAGTTTGTTCTAACACAGTATTTGCTTCTAACAAAATAGAAAATACATGCACTCTTCAGAGTTTGAGAACCGTGTGAGGTATGCTCAGCATTTCAAAAGAGAAACTTCAATAACACTTTCAATGAATAAACATTTTGCTTTTCCTCATAGGACTGAGTTATGGATCATTCCCCTAACACTCTTTCCCATTCACTTATCCAGTTGCCAGGAAGCACGTCTATTCAGAAAGTCCCTGCTTTGCATGTATGCAGAGCAGATAGCCCCCAGTTACTCCCAGTACTGTTTGCCTATGCTGTGTGGAGCTCCGCTCTGGCAGCCTGATAATAGCAGAGTTTCAGAAGCTTAGGTATATTCTCGGAATGACCCAGTTCACTCAATCACTCTCCAGATACAATGTGGGGCTATTGAAGGGTCCGGACCCTGGTGGATTGAAGCCTTTGTCCTAATTTCAGGATGTCTTTGTCCCGACAACAATGGGTGACATCCCACATAATACGGGGCCATTTGTACCACTGCTGCCCAAACTTCCTGTTTGGAATGGGGCAGGGAGGTTTCTGAAAAGCCTGGCTGGGAAGAGAGAAAGGAGCCACAAAAAGCCAGATTTCCAGGATCATGTCTCGTGGAAGATGAAGGCAAATTTATGTATGGTGTTAGCTGCTTTGTCATGCCCATCTCTTTGAGACCCCATGGACTGTAGCCTGCCTGGCTCCTCTGTCCAGGGGATTCTCCAGGCAAGAATATCAAAAGAGGTTGCCATTCCGTTCTCCAGGGGATCTTCCTGACCCAGGGATCAAATCCAGGTCTCCTGAATGGCAAGCAGACTTTTTCACCCATCTGAGCCACTAGGGAAGCCCTTATGGAAATGACAATGTCCCACAGGATGGCCAATATGGCTAAAACTGAACATTCACGTCCGTGAACTCACCAGGCTGCAACGGAGCTGGAGGTGGCCCTGAGCTGTTCTCTCAGCTATCCGAGTACCTGCCAGTTCTCAAGAGTCTCTCCCAAAGACCACTGTTTACCAAAAGAGAAGGGAGGGTCTCCTCAAATTCTTGGAAATACCTTTTCATGGTTTACATAATTTTGGCATATTCTTGGGCTCTCTTTCTAACTGTACTATTTCCCCAAAAAAGGCTGAAACCTGTCAAGTGAAGGACAGAGGCAATGTATCTTCTTAACAAAGTGTCTGTCACTGAAGAACCATGCAAGTCAGGGCATTTGCTATGGGACCTACACAGAGATGCCCCACTCACACACACACACTCATGCACACACACCGAATCCACCACTCACGCACACAGCCTGAGCCCACAGAGGGGCACGGCAGGGGTCGGGTGGGGCATTGGCTGCAAAGGTCTCAAGTCCCAGCTTGACACCCAAGCCTGAGGTCCTGAGCGAGCAGCTGGGCCTCCCTGGGCCTCTGCCTCCTCCTGGGACAGGACAGCGCCTTGCACTGCGGACCAAGGGCTCGGAGTTCATCATGGTTCTGCCCACTGGAAGCGGACCAAAGAGACATTTCTCCACCCGAATCTCCTTGGACTCCTGGACTGCTCCGTTGCACCCTGGTGAGTTCACAGACGTGAATGTTCAGTTTTAGCCATATTGGCCATCCTGTGGGACATTGTCATTTCCATAAGGGCTTCCCTAGTGGCTCAGATGGGTAAAAAAGTCTGCCTGCCATTCAGGAGACCTGGATTTGATCCCTGGGTCAGGAAGATCCCCTGGAGAAGGGAATGGCAATAATTTTGTGACTTCTAAGTATTTCCAACAGAGCTTACCGAAAGAGCTTTCCAACAGCCTAAAACCTTTTGAAGGGAGATGCTTATACTATGGTCGTATTAGTTTCTGAGGAGGGTCTCAATCTTATATGGAAAGCAAGTAGGCCTTATTTGTGACTTGTTCATGCAATACAAAGAGGTGAAGAAACTATTTGGTAACTTAAAAAAAAAATAATACATTTAGGATAAGCACCTAAGAACATGCTAATGGTAAAAAATGCACTTTCTTATTTGTTAATAATAATACTAGCTCACAATTACTGAGTAGTTAGATTGGGAAAGACACAGCTCTCCACTTTATATGCAACATTATTCGTCATTCGTCACACAGAGAAGGCAATGGCAACCCACTCCAGTACTCTTTCATGGAAAATCCCGTGAATGGAGGAGCCTGGTGGGCTGCAGTCCATGGGGTCGCTAAGAGTCGGACATGACTGAAGTGACTTAGCAGCAGCAGTAGCAGAGGGACAAGCCATTAATTTCTTGATATAACAAATGAGAAAATTGAATCAAATGAGCTAGTAGACCCTTGATCTTGGACAAGAGAGAAGGTTAGATGTGGGTTAGCAGCAGATACTCAGGTGAAAATTTTTGATTATAAGGAAATTCCATATAATACTTAAGTCACTGATGTGATAGGTAAGGAGTGAGTCACTTTGAGTGAACACATCTCTCCGCCTCACCTGGATAGACAGGTAGATGAAAAACCGATTCTATCACATGATTTGTGGCGAGTGTCTGTGTCCTTCTTCACTGCCATTCTGTCACCTTGCCATTTCAGAACCTGTAGAATAACCACAACAATATCCTAGCAACCTTGGGCTGGTGATTAACCTCACTGTTCCTCAAAACGGGCTCATAATAACAGCGCCCACTGGAGTGGGTACCACGAGGACCAGCTGAACTGAGGTGATGCCTTCAAAGCCCTTCAAGCACATAAGGGCTCAATAACTGATAGCCTATACAGTGACAGGGTATTAAAAAGCAAAGACATCACTTTGCTGACAAAGGTCGATATAGTCAAAGCTTTGGTTTTTCCAGTAGTCCTGTATAGATGTAGGAAGCTGAGAGCCAAAGAACTCTTGCTTTCAAATTGAGGTGCTGGACAAGACACTTGAGAGTTCCTTGGACTGCAAGGAGATCAAACCAGTCAATTCTAAAGGAAATCAACTCTGAATATTCATTGGAAAGGCTGATGCTGAAGCTGAAATTCCAATACTTTGGTCACCTGATGTGAAGATCTGACTCATTGGAAAATACTCTGATGCTGGAAAAGATTGAAGGTGGGAGGAGAAGGGAACAACAGAGGATGAGATGGTTGGATGGCATCACCGACTCAGTGGACATGAATCTGAGCAAACTCTGGGACATAGTGAAGGACAGAAAAGCCTGGCATGCTATAGTCCATGGGGTCACAGACAGTCATACACAAGTTAGCAACTGAATAACAACAACATGTATTGATCATGGATGATCACTCCTTCATCTGTTATCAATGAATAAAGAAACCCAGAACTCAGTGCTGAGTAAATGGTGAGTTACAACACCGTCACACTCCCAGCCTTGCAGGATCTGGCTACCCCCACCTGCCCCCATCTCCAGCACAAACCATTGTCAGTCTCTCCTGGACTGCTTTGAATTCTTCTTCCTTCTTCCCTATCGCTCTCCATGGAGGGAAATGTGGTCAAAAGCAGCTTCCACACACTGGAGGGCAGGCCGTCTCCTCCATCTGCCCGGCCCCAGCAAACCTAGCCCCTCGGTTACTCGATGTTTTGTCACTTTCTCTGGAAACACCAGGGTGTCTGTCTTCTTTGCCAGTGTTTACACTTAACAAATCCTGTTTTTTCTTGAACTTGTACTGCGAGGATTTCATCCAGAGTACATCTGTGTTCATTCCGTCAGTAAAATTGTATTTTAAGATGTTCCCAATTTTTTTAAAGAACATGTGTCCCCTGGGTACTAACAAGCAGGCAGCAGGCTGGGGCTGGAGATACAAAAGGAAATAAAATGAGACCCTTCAGTGTGCAGTCTTCCCTGCCTGGCATGGGAAACAGACATCATCATGGACAATTGAAATGAAGTGAGTCCTATGACTGCAAATGAGTGTCCAAGGAGTGCTGTCTGGGACGGTGGCGTCATCCTGGGGGATCCCGACCCCACTGATGCCCAAGAGCTGGTTCACTGCTGCACAGAGAACACAGAAATGAAGATAAAAAACCCCCTCCTTTCCCCCATCTTCTGTGGACCCTGGGCCTTGGGGCCGGTAAGCTTGACCTTGAGGAGAAGGCTTGGGAGGAGGACTGGGAGAGAATGACTTCATCCCCTTCTCCTGCACAAAAAAGGCTTTTCCAGGTGAAGAAGGTTCAGAGCAGACCCCTCAATTCCAGCAGCATTTCTTCAATCACAGCCCTGTCTCCCTGGACTAAAGAACCCAGGAGCCAGTCCTGTAACAATCCCACCAGGCAGGTGCATGGTCCCCTCAGGCCCCCTGCAGACCCCCACCTGCATCTCCTTGGCACCTCTGTGATTGGCGGTTGCACCAGAGAAGCCCGCTCAGATTGTCATTTTCAGCTCCCTGATCAGAAGGCAGTGTGTGAGCCATCAGGAGAGGCGCAGAAGGTCATAAAGGTACCATCTAATTGAGGCCACTCACGCAAGGAAAGAAGAATGTGCGTGCTCAGAGACAGAGTCATGTGACTGATCGCTGTATCTTATCTCCTAAAATTTCTAAGAGTTCCTATTTCTGGCCCAGAGAGAAGAGACCAAGAATCTGTAACACCACCTGTAATCCCTGCTCCCAGCCATCCACCCTGACTAACTCCTGAAGAACAGACAGAGGCAAAGATTGGGGACACGGGGAGTGGGCTATGTGGTTCTAAAATTAGAAGTCAGATGGGGGGGGCAAACGCTCCCCAATGACAAAGGATTAGTCTTCATGGTCAGACTGTTATTGTTGATCAGTCACTCAGTCAGGTCTAACTCTTTGTGACCCAATGAACTGCAGCAAGCCAGGCTCTTCTGTCCTCCACTATCTCCCAGAGTTTGCTCAGTTTCATGTCTGTTGAGTCAGTGATGCCATCCAACCATCTCATCCTCTATCACCCTCTTCTCCTCCTGCCCTCAACCTTTCCTAGCATCAGGGTCTTTTCCAGTGAGTCAGATTTTCGCATCAGGTGGCCAAAGTAATGGAAGTTCAGCATCAGTCCTTCCAATGAATGTTCAGGACTGATTTCCTTTAGAATTGACTGGTTTGATCTCCTTGCAGTCCAAGGGACTCTCAAGTGTCTTCTCCATTACCATAGTTCAAAAGCATCAAATCAAAGTCAGAGTTCATCTTTAACACATGCATTCAGTGTCAAACTCATACATACCACAATGTTCACAGATGACCCTAGAACTGAGTTGGGAGAGAAAGTGATTCAGAGAAATGCCCAGGGTGATCCTCCTGTCTTTTGAGCTGGTCGGGGTAACATTGTTCTGGATTTGAAACAACTTATTTGAGGTCCTGAGAGATGCCCAGGCTCACATTCACATGGGGTTGTTTCTTTCTCCCTCCATTGAGAAACTGTGGACCCAGCACTGTCTGTGCAAGATTTCCCCAGCTAGTGGAAGATGTGTGATGTAAACACGTCCACAAGGGAAGAATGATCTTTTCCTGGCAATCTGTATGCACTGCTGAAAAATGCCCATCTGTGATCAAATTATTAATGCTTCTACATCAAACCGAAGTTCCTTGCTCATATCCCAGGGTGAATATTGGATGCCATTTTTTCTCTGCTTGGCATTTTGATAGAATTGTGCAATAACGTCCAAACGAGTCCGTGTTTACATAGGCCAGGTGACAAGCGGCATGTGTGGAATTACGGCATTTAGGAAGGAATATTAGAAACATCAAAAGCATAATGAAAGCTATATATTGAAACATAATTTTTCTTCTGCAGTTTTATGTGTCGTTGACAAAAAGGCAGGCGGGAGAAATGACTGCAATGGTGGAAGCGACTCCAGGCTCCACTCTCTGTAAAAACATTCCTCTTATGGACAAAGTCAACAATGAACCAAGAAATGACCAGAGAACCAGGTAAAGGAAAGCGTAATTACAAAGCTATTATAACCATGTAGAAATCATTTCTAAACGTGTGAAAGGTTAATATGCACACTCCTGTATGAAGGTACATCAGACTACAATTTTAAATCAGACTGACTCTCAAAGACTAACTAATTACCAATCTGAACCAAAAAAAATTACAGTCCCTGTGCTCTGGCCGGATTCTTTGGTACTGGACTCAGACTATACCATCAGAGGGCATGACCTCACATTCCTTAGGAGACTGGCTTTCTGGACCACATAGATTTTAAGACAAGTGGAGAGAAAGGCAGACTGGATCTGGAGTAATCTACCTTCAGCTCTGGTTTTCGTAAGTCACTGTGGAACTCCTGTTTGATCTCTAGATGTGAGGGTAAATGATATCATTCTGCAAATATGGGAGCAATTCTTAAACTGAGACTGCAACGCATCAAATGATCTGAGGGACCAGTTGGGTTGACAGGAAGCCTAAGATGCCATAGAATATCTACAAGAGATGAGTTTTTAAACCGTTGTTTGAAATGACTTGACTCACGCCCCCGTCACTAACGAGCTGTGCTTGGCCATATCCCTGACTTCTCCTCGCGGAGCACACATTCCCTGAAGAACGTGCCTCACAGGACTTTGAATACTAAAGGAGAAGAGAGATCCCTCTATCGGTTGCTGCTTTTCTCCCTCTTTTTTTCCTGCTTTTGCCAAAGAGAATTCATCTCATTATTATGAGGAAATTATCCCACGATGGCCATTTGGGCCAAAGTTGAAGGCTCTGAGGCTATAAAGCTCTCCTAACAACGTCCACTTCCAAGATATGTGGTCACTGAATCACGCCTGTCCCCACACCGTAGAGGATGGTCCCCACTTTGCTGTTTGTCCTTGCGTAGTTATCGTCTACTAAGCTCAAGTTATCAGTAAAAGCTGAATCAGAGGCTGGAGCCCATTCATCCACTGCTAAGAAATCCAGGAGAAAAATATTTGTGGAGATGGGTTACTAATTATTCTAAACTAGCAGAAATCCACGCCCTGCCCTTTAAGTACTCAGAAGTTAACTGCTGACTAGGTCCAAAGGCCTCTGTAGCAATGTGATCGTTTAGTCTTTTAAGACTTTGTTTCTGCTTCTGTTTTGTTATGAACAATAGAAGATAGGAATCAGGGAAAATAAGCAAAGAAGGGACTTCCCATCAAAAGTGTTTTTAGAAAGGACTCAGAGTGCCCCCTTGCCCCCCATGCTTACTGTGTGCTCAGACATTTCAATCATGTGACTCTTTGCAACCGTGGACTGTAGCCCGCCAGGCTCCTCTGTCCATGGGATTCTCCAGGCAAGAATACTGGAGTGGGTTGCCGTGCCCTCCTCCAAGGCTCTTCCTGACTCACAGGTCAAACCCACATCTCCTGTGTCTCCTGCACTACAAGCAGATTCTTTACCACGGAGCCACCAGGAGACACCTAATAGCCCTGCCTTTCGAAAGCACTAATAAGAAACCTCCTGGAAGGCTCCAGGGGCTTGTTGGGCTTGTTGAATACACTTGAGCTTATGACAGTGGTACAATGCACAGATCCCTAAATTAATAGAAAGGGTTCTACTGAAAGTTTACAAGTTCCATGTTGTGGACAAGAATACAGCTGCAAACATAAAAGTCAGGATCACTTCATGGCAAATAGATAGGGAGAAAGTGACAGATTTTATTTTCTTGGGCTCCAAAATCACTGCAGATAGTGACTGTAGCCATGAAATTAAAAGACACTAGTTCCTTGGAAGAAAAGCTGTGACAAACCTAGACAGACACACACGTGTTCCCGGTGCCCACCGCACCCCACGCCCTGCGTCTGCCCACCCCCCAGAGTGGAACGTCTTCATATCAACGCGCGGGCACCAACCACTCTCCCTCGGGGCGGGGCGGAGTGCCGGGGGAGCTTACTACTGCCAGCCTCTCCTGGGTGGTCCCTCGGCGTCTGTCTCTGCCACGGGCCGCCCTTCCTGGTGGCCCCAGCGCGTTGAGAGGTGAGGACCGCGGTGAACCGCCGCAGCTCACACCTGCGCATCCGCGCAGCCTCATGCTGACCCTTGGGGACTGGGCAAGCCCCGGCTCCCTGGTGCCTTGCAGGATGCTAATCTCGGAAACCACGTCCTCGTCGTGGGCTTCAGCCACCTTGTTCTACTCCGCTACTCACCCCATCTCTCTACACCCCTTGGACCTGCGCCCGCCAGCCCTGCTCTCACACCCCAGCAAACACAGGACCTGCTTCCACCCTTCCGTCAAGTCGAAGTATTTAGTCTCTCAGTCATCTTCGACTGACTCTGTGAGACTCCCTGGACTGTAGCCCCCCAGCCTCCTCCGTCCGTGGGACTCTCCAGGGGAGACTACAGGAGTGGGTTGCCACGCCCTTCTCCAGGGTATCTTCCTGAACCAGGGATGGAACCCGAGTCTCCCACATTGCAGGCAGATTTCTTACTGCCTGAGCCACCAGGGAAGACTCACCCTTGTCAGCCTACTTTGCTGACAAAGGTCTATCTAGTCAAAGTTATGGTTTTTCCAGAAGTCAGGAGTGAATGTGAGAGTTGGACCATAAAGAAAGCTGAGAGATGAAGAACTGATGCTTTCAAATTGCGGTGCTGGAGAAGACTCTTGAGAGTCCCCTGGACTACAAGGAGATCAAACCAGTCAATCCTAAAGGAAATCAGTCCTGAATATTCATTGGAAGGACTGATACTGAAACTGATGCTTCAATACTTTGACTATCTGATGTAAAGAACCAACTCATTGGAAAAGACCCTGATGTTGGGGAACACTGAGGGCAGGAGGAGAAGGGGATGACAGAGGTTGAGATAGTTGGATGGCATCATCGATTCAATGGACATAAGTTTGAGCAAGCTCTGGGAGGTAGTGAAGGACAGAGGAGCCTGGTATGCTGCAGTCCATGGGGTCGAAAAGAGTCGGACATGACTGAGTGAGAGAGCAACAACTGGGAAAGAGAAATCAAAACAGATTATAAACGTTACAAAGCTGAGGATCACCACAAACTTCACAAATTCCAGAAGAATTCATTTTGTTTGACTCATTAATGACCTGATGACTCTAACATCACTCTATCAGATTCTTTTTTTACTTATCTCTTCTCTAATTGCCTCTCCATGGCAATAATTTTACAATATAATTTTCTGGAGATGGTAGGAAGACAATCTTGTCTTCTCTCTAGAAAGAGTCATCAAAAGTAGTTGTTGCTGTTATTGTTTTTTAATCAGCCTTAGCTTAGAAAAGTTCTTTTCAGCTTCATAACTCCTAATTGATAATGTCAGGTAAATAATTTACATTTCTCGTCAAATTCTGGAGAACCTCTATCAACATCTTTAACCTATAGTCTGTAAAAACTTCAGGGCATTCTATGTTTTCTTACAGAATAATTAATTGTACACAATACTCATTGCTTCAATTAGAAACTTACCTCTTCCTTTTAGTGAATGATGGCTTTCAGTCTGACCCGAAAAATTTTTATACATCTTACTTCTCAACTTGAGAATGATTTCTGCCAACGTTACTGCTTGTTACTGATTGTTCTTAGTTCATATGCTGTTGATTGTTGTCTGAATTTTCCCTCTCAGTTTTTTTGTAAATAAGTTTAAAGATATCCTTTAAATAATGTGTTGTGATGTGCTCAGTTGTATCTGAATCTTTGTGGCCCTGTAGACTGTAGCCCACCTGGCTCCTCTGCCCATGGGATTCTCCACGCAAGAACACTGGATGGGGTTACTGTGCCCCCAAGGGATCTTCCCAACCCAGGGATTAAAACCCATGTCTCTTGCATTTGCTGCATTGGTAGGCAGGGTCTTTACCACTAGCGCCACCTGGGAAGACCAACCTTTAAATAAAGGTACTCTTCAAATTCAGAAGTCTGGGATTTCTAATTTGATTGAAACCTTCTCAAATGGCATCTCAAGTGGCTCTTAAAATGGCATATCGCACTCCTGGAAACGTTCACAACACACATGCCCGTGAGCTCACATGAGGCCGGAAGCCTCTTCAGCTTCATGGAAAGTCCACCTGGACACAGGTCGCCTCTCACGAAACACAGGAAAATTTAAATTACAACAATGGATTCTGCTGCCTAGAGATGAAGAAGGCTAGAGAGATGCCACTAAGCTCTCTATTAAAATTCTATACCCTCGCAACACCTTTTAAAACCTATGGCTAACAGATCACCAGCCCAGGTTGGGTGCATGAGACAAGTGCTCGGGCCTGGTGCACTGGGAAGACCCAGAGGGATCGGGTGGAGAGGGAGGTGGGAGGGGGGACCGGGATGGGGAATACATGTAAATCCATGGCTAATTCATTTCAATGTATGACAAAAACTACTGTAATGATGTAAAGTAATTAGCCTACAAAAAAATAAATAAATAAAACCTATGGCTAACCCAGCAAACTGCCACGCGGTCATCAGAATAGGATTTTGCATAGCCTTTCAGCAGTTTTGGAAGTGTCTTGCCTCCAACACTTTCTAAAGGTGCGTTACTGCTGGTTTAAGGCACATGACACGCATATACTTCACTGGTTCCCTGATTCACCCATTTTTTCATCCTTTGTGCCTTCCTCTGGGTCAGGCACTAGATTCCAGAAGATGGAAACAAAGCAGGACAGGCTCCTTGAGGAGTCAGGCTCCAGCCAGGCTGACAGGGAGGGCCACATGGACAGCACTCAGTCAGAGTAAGTGCCTGGAGAACAAATGCAGCAAAGTCACGTGGACCTGAGGCCTGGAGGGGACAGACAGGGATGGGGCTGGTAAGAGTCCTGGGCCAGCTCGTCAAGAGGTCAAAAGTAAGATTTCTGAACTAGTGCTAGCAAAGTAAGACAAAGGTCATTGAAGAATGCCATGCATGGGGAAGAAGCAGACAATAACTGGGAGCCTTAGAGGAGGGCTGATTGCATTCAGTTAGAGTTCATTAAAATGCGTGTGTATTGGGTAACTTGCCCCAGGTCCACTCTGGAGCCAGATATACTTAATCTGTGAGAGTCGTTGCAGTTCACTGTCAACTTGGCCACTAGGCTACCTTCCTACCTGGGGGATGGGTGAGCAAAGCCATTCACTGTTTCTTACTTCAGTTAGGCCCAAAAGTAGGGGAAACAACAGAGAGAAAGATAGAGAATGAATGACATGGAGATAAGAAGTGAGATAAAACACACAATGAAGTGGGTCACAGGGCAGATGGAGGGGTTAGTGCTGAGAGGGTTGAAGAACAACTGACAAGCAGCCCCTGGCTACTGTCCCAGGCCATTTCATTTCATGTCCACTCATCTTTAGAAGTCAGTGGCAGCAGCCAGTTCTATCACTTATATTTCCCTTTTAGAATTTTTTGTCCTAAGTGACAACTCTGAGAATAATTTCAATGGTGAACAAAAGTCAACAGACCATTTTTTCTTTTAACAGAAATACTATTTTTGTCTAATTCTCTGCCATTGTAATCAGTCACCACTAGTGAACATCTTCACATTTAGTCTAGATCTAGTATGTGTAAACGATGTACAGCTCAGTCTTCCCTATGACTTCAAATTGTTTTATGATCATTCCTTATGCAATCTGAACTTTTAGGGATGATAAGCTTGTGGCTCAGCTGGTAAAGAATCCAACAGCAATGCAAGAGACCTACATTTGATCCCTGGGATGGGAAGATACCCCGGAGAAGGGAAAGGCTACCCACTGGGCTCTCAGCTCCCTTAAAGGAGACAGTCAGACAAAGTAAGGGGTTGATCCCTGAGGTGGAAATACTTTCAGATGCTGAGAGCTCAATTAGAAAAGACTGAATGAATTCCAATATTTTCAGGGCAAAAAAGGACCCTCACAAGAGCATTATTTCTCCTAGAAAAATTGAGACAGAGGGCAAAAAGAGAGTTCAGATGGATGACCTGTTCTCTTCTGTAGGATACTTGATGGGTATGGATTCAGTTTTCAGAAAGATATGTGTAAGCACTGATGAAGCTACCCTATGTCTGTGATTCTGCTCAAAACCATTGTCTTGAAATGAATCAAGTCACACTTGGGGAGGAGGGGAGCACACAAATCAATTTTCTTCTTTAATGTAAATGACTTTTGCAAAATGTTTTTTTTTTTAATATTTGAAACTCATCCATATATGTATATATCCTATTCTAGAAAAATCCTTTTAAAAACCTTGAGAGAAAAAAAGAAACCAAAAAAAATAAAAAATAAAAACCTTGAGAGACAGGACTTACCTGGTAGTCCAGTGATTAAGACTTTGCCTTCCACTGCAGGGGATGTGGGTTCAAACCCTGGTGTGGGAGCTTGGATCCCATGTGCCTCATGGCCAAAAAGCTGAAACATAAAATGGAAACAATACTGTGACAAATTCAATGAAAATTTAGAAAATGGTCCACATTAAAAAAAATTTTTTTTAAACCTCTTTAAAAAAGAAAAAAAATTTTTTTGCAAGACCAGGAAAGGGGTGCTATAAATTGGAAGGTCAGGAGACTTGGACTGCCTCTGGGCTCCACCACTGACCAAACTTGTGGTCTTGGGTAAGCTCTCTTAGCCCCCTTGAGTCTCCCATCTATAAAGGATAGATGATAAAATGTCCCTTTTAGAGCTGGCCTTGACAGAATGACAAAATGTCTGTCCCTTGTCAGACCTTGACAGAATGACATCTGTGAACACAAGCTTCTGTCAGGTGAGAAGCAACACCACCTTGCTGCTAGAAAGACAGAAAGAATCCCACATGATGATGATGGGGTAAGGGAAGTGAATGTAACATTACACTATCATAATATGCTACTAATAATGCACTATTAGCAGTCTGATTGGATTATTACCAAAACCCCCAAAGTTAAGATGTCAGGAATAAAATACTATGTGGAGTAGAGAGTGTAAATCCAAATGCCTCCACGGTCCAAAAAAGTCACATAGAGAGAAATGGAGGCTAAGAGTAAGAAAAATAGACAAGGAAGTACAATAATGATGGGCAGGAAGTACAATAATGATGGGCAGGAAGTACAATAATGATGGGCGGGAAGCACTTGACCTCAGTGTTTTCCCCCTCCGTGGGGGGAAACTGTAGGGAATGCTAGAGACTGTGGAAAAATGAGGAGAGTGGTTCCTCTAGAAAAAGGCAGTGATACTCATCTCTGGCCAGTTGTGGTATCAGAGAAAAGTGACTCTTACCTGGCCAGGTTTCCATCACCTCCAGCAGAAGATGGGAATCTAGGTGTGTAAATAAAATCTTCCGATTTTTTTAAATGTTCTCTCATATTCTTCCCCTTAAAAGCACCATGTAGGTCAAACTGGGACCCAGGAAGCAGATAACTTTGGATCTTCTTGCCTGTTTTACTCTTTGAAGGGAAAATACAAGAGACAGAGAGAGGAGGGCTTGGAGGTTGGGTACATCCTTGTTGATGTCAAGATTCACTAAAACTCACTATTTGGCTGATGTGGAATGTGGATGTTATCAAAGATGGCAGTCACAAGAAAAGTGAAAGCTGAGTCATGGCCAAGTCATTGGTGGGAAAAGTCCGCTGAGATCACCCGTCCTCAAGTGAAACTGACCTTTCTTATTTTTTTTTCCTACTGCCAAACATTCCTGAGGTTAGCGTAGGTGCCTGGAGATGAAACCAAAAGAGCTCCCTCTGGCCAGAGAGCCCTTGATAACAGGAGAGATGGGACTGGCAAATGCCCCACAGGGACCAGGTGGTGGGGAGGTGAAGCTCACCCCAGCCAGACCAGCTGAGCCCAGAAAAGGGTGCCTGGCCCTTCAGAACGGACTTCCCCAGAGAAACTTGAGGCCAAATGGGCTTGACTCGGTGACCAAGTTTTGACAGCAACATTTTTATGGCATCTTAGATAACAAACAAAAAGGATAATGTGTACAAAAATAAACACCACCATGTTAGAGGAAAAAAAAAAAAAAAAACAGAAATAAAGACACCCTTTGATCCTGGAAAGAGATCCTTATTAGCCTGTTTGATGAAGATCTGTATTTATCACACTAGTAGCAACCAAACAAGCCAGCAATCCAGAGCTGAATAAAGTTACATAAAATTGAATGTATCAACCTATTTTATTTTAAAATTGAACATAGGACCAGGGTGTGTGTGTTACGTGTGCACTAGGGGTGGGAGAGGTGGTTCAATAATCAGAGCTGTTATTTCCAACTTTTTATTAGTTGCAGACTTTGGGGGGGTGTTTTTGGTATCATGCTAAAAAAAAATCCATTTTGATTGAATCAAAATAATTGAGTCATAGAGAACAGACTTTTGGACTCTGTGGGAGAAGGCGAGGGTGGGATGTTCTGAGAAAATAACATTGAAACAAGTATACTATCAAGTGTGAAACAGATCGCCAGCTCAGGTTGGATGCATGAGACAAGTGCTCAGGGCTGGTGCACTGGGAAGACCCAGAGGGATGGGATGGGGAGGGAGGTGGGAGGGGGGATCAGGATGGGGAACACATGTAAATCCATGGCTGATTCATGTCAATGTATGGCAAAAACCACTATAATATTATAAAGTAATTAGCCTCCAACTAATAAAAATAAATGAAAAAAAAATAATCGAGTCAACTGAGATTACTAGTCAGGTGGTAATTTTCTTCTTACAGTTTTAATGAGATCAGCTATGGATACGGCAGTACAAAGGAGATTTGGATATTTACTTCTGATATCAAAAGAAACTCAGTATTTCAGATCCCAAATATAGATTGACAACTGCAAGAATTAATGGAAACATATAATCAAGGGAAATTTATGTCTATCTATATTTTTTCTGGGCTCACCTGGTGGCTCAGTGGTAAAGAACCCATATGCCAATGCAGGAGAGTTGGGTTTGATCCCTGGGTCAGGAAGATCCCCTAGAGAAAGTTAAGTCATTCAGTCGTGTCCAACTCTTTATGACCCCATGGACTGTAGCCTGCCAGGCTCCTCTGTCCATGGAATTTTCCAGGCAAGAATACTGGAGTGGGTTGCCATTTCCTTCTCCAGGGGATTTTCTTGACACAGGGATTGAACCTGGGTCTCTTACGCTGCAGGCAGACTCTTTACCATTTAAGCCACCAGGGAAGCCCAAAAGAAGGAAATGGCAACTCACTCCTGTATTCTTGCCTAGAAAATTCCATGGACAGAGGAGCCTGGTGGGCTACCATCCGTGAGGTCACAAAAGACTCCAACATGACTTAGTGACTAAACAGCAACAACATTTTTTCCACCCACATTTTCCTAGACTCCATCCCTTGGTCCATCCATAAAATTGCTGACGGCCACGCAGCTTAGTCTGTCAACATCCTGGTGCACACTAAGCAGATTTTAGCACCTTTGGTCCTGAATAAGGGGAACCACGCCAGGAGATAAGCACCCTGGAAAACAGCACCCTATCTTGGAGCTCCAATTCATTCCTTATTTAATTCACACTTATTTACAGAGGTCAATGTGCCAGGTACGAGGATAAACACAGAGACCAAAGTTGGCTGGTCATGACCTTGCCCACAGGGACCCTTCCCTCCACCCCCACCCCCACCCCAGCCCAGCCCTCTGACAGTGTGTTTAAAAAAAAAAGTGAATTCACTCAGTCTGTCCGACTCTTTGCAACCCCATGGACTGTAGCCCACCAGACTCCTCCACCCATGGAATTTTCTAGGCAAGAGTACTAGAGTGGGCTGCAATTTCCTTCTTCAGGGAATCTTTCCAACCCAAGAATCGAACCCAGGTCTCCCGCGTTGCAGGTAGATGCTTTACCATCTAAGCCACCAGGGAATCCTGTATAAGTAGTGTGTAAGTAAGTAGCTGCTTAATTCCTTGAGAACTGGCCCTGAAGTCAAGAATGATGATTTTCATCTCCGCAGTGACCGTTGACCAAGCATATTTGAGGAATAAATGAATTCGTAGTGTCAGGAGCGGAAGGGAGGCAGGCAGGGAAGTCTGGGAACACACATTTGTGTCTGGGGCCACTTCGGGCTCTGAGATTCATCCCTCCCAACGTTGAACTGCCGTGGTCATCACTGACCCCAGACAATGGCATGCGAGGCTCAATGTTGCCAGGGGATTCTCCTTGGAGAGAAGGGTGGATTTCTTCTAATCTACTACTTTTCCCCACCTGCCTTGAATTCACAGGAGCCTCGGGAAACATCTAGAAACTTGAGATGATGGATAGAATTACATGAGAAACCCAGCAAATCCCTTTGAGCATGTGATAATTGTCTGGTAAGAAGGGCTACTCAGCCTGCCACAGAAGGTGTTTTAGTAAATCAACCATTCTCCAATAGAAAATGCAAAAGTTTTGATTAATCAAAAAAATAAAAAGTGTTTCACAGTCTGTCTGGCTGAACCAGGACGGGACAGGACACCCCCAGCATGAGGTAAGGCTTCCTGGAATTTACTGATAAGCAGAGTGAGGCTTATACCTCCCACCCCTGCAGGGATCATTGTTCATTAACTGGTAGAAAACAAGTCCTTTTATTCCCCTAGTTATGTGGCTCAAGGAGGAACTTTCATCATCTCTTCTTATTCCTCATTTGCTGCTGGAGATTGTCACTAGCAGGAGCTAGCCCTGCTTACAGTTTTAATCACTCTGTCTCTGTCTTGGGTTTCAAGCTCTGCACAGTTCACCTGTGGTTTGGAGTTCCCTGTGACGTCGATAATAACTGACTTGTTTATCGGCCCTCCCAGATGCTGATCTGAAAGCAGGGGTTTGAAAGAATGGACTTCAGAAATCATTACCCTCCTGTGAGCACAATTAGTGATAGGAAAACCCACAGCGAGAGCTAGAGAGACAAGGGAAAGTCCTTGTGAATCCTGGGGAGGGGAGAAATCCCTAGGAAGGTCAGAAAATGCCTCCTTGAAGGCCAGATCAGTATCTCTGGCTGTCATCAGGGTTCCTCTTTAGCTGACAGGAAGTTCGGTTTGGTTAAAACCTCTATAGCAAGTTAGTTAGGATAATAGAGTCCAGTTCCTTTCACCTTAACCAAAACATTACCTCACCTGCAAAGAACTCCCATTAACCATTTAGACCATGAGGTCAAATCCTTTTTCTAGGTCTCTGGAAGTTTCTTGCTTTCAAAGCAGTTCAGAATGTGACCCCCTATCTCCAGAGGAGAGGCAGCTTAAAGGGTCACCTACCTGATCTATAAGAGAAAGGAATCTGAGCTCCTGGAAACTTCTGCAAAGTGAGAGGAACTATCATTTTAGAAAAATACCAACACTGAATTATGTGAGATACATATGAAAGAAAACAATCAGCAAGTATTTCAGGAAAAAAAAAGAATGCCTAAGAAGACTGACTCTTTTGAAAAGACCCTGATGCTGGGAAAGATTGAAGGCAGGAAGAGGAGAAGGGGACGACAGAGGATGAGATGGTTGGATGGCATCACCAACTCAATGGATGTGAGTTTGAGTAAACTCCAGGAGTTGGTGATGGACAGGGAGGCCTGGTGTGCTACAGTCCATGGGATCACAGAAAGTTGGACATGACTGAGTGACTGAACTGAACTGAAGAAGACTTCTCCTCAAAGAGTTGATGTTTAAAAGAAGGAAAACAGTGAAGCATCCATTTCTAACACAAGCTACCAAAAACAGGACCATTGCTTAGGGGGTGGGCAAGGCATCCAAGTGACCCAGAAACAGAGTCTCCAACCAGGTCACCGTCTCTTCCTTCTCTCCTGCAACAAAGCTGAACTCACACTTCCTCTTCACCAAGGAAGCTTCATGCTAAACAAGTCAAGTTCAGTGTCAGCCTGGGTGGGGAAGAAAGACTCTGGTCTTAGCGGACAGGGTGGGGGGGATGACCACCTCAAAAGGGGGTTTTCTGCCCCAGGAGTCAGACCTGGAGGAAACACAGGACATGAGTGCCTAAGCACGCTGACTCAGGCAGCGTGGACAAGATGAGACCCAGAATAAGAAGCAGAGAGCAAGGGACCACCCATGTCAACGTTCACACTCTAAGACAGGATAGAAGTGAGTGAGGATGGGAAGAGTCAGGAGTAAGGACTGACCCTGAGCTGCACTTGACCCCGCTGCAAGTCCTCAGAGATCTTCCGGAGAATGAAACGCACCACTGCTGAGGGCAACAGGGCCCAGCCTGGGAGCAAGGGTGCGTCCTTCAGAGTCACAGGGCCAGTGTGCGCTGAGTCTGCGTGGGTGGGAGGAAGTGTTTCCTGACCCTTAAAAACCTAAAGCAGTTGTATGATCTAGAAATAAAAGACTCTGAATGATCCAGAACGTTCAACTGCAAATACTCTTTAATAAAGATGACTTGGTAAGTTGGGCCATGTGAACTTGAAAGAGAGCTAGAGGGTAAGAAATCCTTCTTTTTAAGATTTTTTTGGTCCTCCATATAAAATTATCATGTTTATAAGTCCAGGGCACTCAAGGTTCTTAGTGTGAAAACCTAGCTCACATGTGACCTGTTGTGAGTGGTGAAGACTATAACTGCCGGGGACTGGGGTTTCCTTGTGATTTATTTTTTTTACTCACTCACTACTGTAACTTCGTAGATCTATATCTACACATCTTTAAGCATCATTCTTCAGTCTCTTCCCTCAATGTCACTCTGGTTTCCTAAACAGAGATCTCCCTTTGCCATCTTTGAACAGCTTCCCCAGGACTTCAGCCTCCTCTCCTTCCTCTTTGGCTTCTCCTGCATCCTTTCCTTTAAGTCAGAACCAGTGTTGTCTCGCAGGCAGAGACTGCACTGCACCTGCTGTATGTTCCTGTTACTCCCTTATCTGTCTCCTCCCTAAAGCTGGGCAACTTACCTTTGTCATGGTCATAAACTCTCAGTCACTCTCATCAACAGTGCCATGTGATCCCATAGCTTCTGCTCCAAGCAGCCTTGGAAACGACTTTATCAACAGTCAGAAACAGCACCCCAACCCCTCCCAGTGTGTACTATCCAAGCCAGGCACACCTTGTTTAGTGCACTTCCCTTACTATGCTTTGTAGACCCAAGTATTTTGCAAACTGGAGGTATGCGGCAACCCAGTGTGGAGCAAGACTATTGGTGCCATTTTTTCCAACAGTAATTGCTTACTTCCTGTCTCTGGGTCACATTTTGGCAATTCTCGCACTATTGCCATGTTTTTAATAATTATTATATTTGCTATGGTGATTTGTGATCAGTGATCTTTGATGTCATTATTGCAATTGTTTTGGCATCTTTAGCAAGAGTACTTTTAAGGTACGTACATTGTTTTCCAGACATAATGCTGTTGCACACTTAATCAATGATAGTATAGTATAACCCTGAGTTTTACATGCACTTGGAAACCAGAAAACCTTGTGGCTTGCTTTATTGTAATATTCGCTTTATTTCAGCGGTCTGGCACCGAGCCCAAAATATCTCTGACGTGTGCCTGCATCTGGAATTTCCCCGAATTAGAATAGCCTCTGATCTTTATCTGATTTGCATGCCTATTAGAACCACATTTCAAAATTTCAGCAATTTTTATTAAGAAATATCAGCGATTTCTTTGCAAGACAATCCTAAATCAAAGGTCACTTGAGTACACAGCGAGAAAAGAGCCATCCACAAGGCAGGAAGGGGGTCCTCACCAGATACTGAATCTGCCAGCACCTTCACCTTGGACTTGCAGCCTCCAGAACTATAAGAAAATAAACTTGTTGTTTATTCTGCGGGTATTCTGTTATGGCAGCCAGAGCTGATGAAAACATTTGGTCACATGGTTACTACTGAGGTTATGTTGACAAAGTTAAACCCAGAGTTTAAGAATTATTTCATACCCAAAACATCTGAAATTATCTAAAAGTCCTGGTCTTCCCAGCCCTTTCTTCTAATACCTGACCCATTACTAAGCTCCCTCTAGAATCTGAGATCTTAACCTGACTTAGAAGCTTCAGAGCAGCTACATGTTTGCCAAGATTACAGAATCAAAGTGGAAGAAGTTTATAATCAGCTTTAGCCAAATGGGAAGCAACTCATAAAAGCGCACTCTATGACTAATAGTCTCCATGGCAGTTACAGGAAACATTGTTCACTTTCTAATCACTGCTAGCACTTCTTGGTCACTTGGGCAGAAGCAGTGCTCTAGTCACCCCGTGTACGTGATCTTGCTCCTTCCCACAATGGCCTTTGCCATCAGGTACCGAGATCACTGTTGCCAAGATGACCATGTCATGTGAGGGACAGAGAGGTGAGTGAGTCTCTCAAAGTCAAGCAGTTCAGCAAGTGTTGAGCTGGAGTCTGAACATGAGGTATCCAACCACTGAGTCCTGAGGCTTAATCATATTCCTCAGATGCTACTCCTGTCTGTTGTTGGTGATTCACCCCCAGGTTATTCTGTCACGGCTTTGGGGCATCTTTGGTAAACCTGATAGCTATCTTGAAGTGTTCATGTACAGGGAAAATCTTCTGAGCTTCACCTTGCATAAATAAACTGCAGAAAAGCCCCATAAAATCATGGAGACTTTGCTTGTGCATCCCCCTTCACGATTGCACAAAACAGACTTAGAAGAATGGCTTCATGGTCTCAGCAAGTGAGAACTATCCATCTGACTGAATGTGTGGCCCTGGTGATTTGGAATGGTGGATTGACTTCACTAAACCAACTATTTGCTAAGTTTCCCTTTTTCTTTGTTCTGTGCAAACACCAGTTCGGTGTTAATGCTTTATAGCACAACCAGAGATGCAATAGGACAAGATGAATGTTTAATTTTAATTAATACAGCCAGTAGAAAACATACATGCATTTCTCATGGAAATAAATACACTTGCTTACATCTGTGTTTTATAGGCTCGGGGGTTTTTTTTGTGTTTTTTTTTTCTCCACCCTTTTTTATTTGGAAAACAGTTTCTTTCTAAATCATGATCATCTATATTAACATTCTATTAACAGAGAATCAAGAGAATGGTTATCTATTTGAACTGAATATTCAATTATAGTCATTATAGACTTTCAGAGAATATTTGCATTATTTCCTTCTACTGGACTGTCAGATTTTTCTACAGCATTTGAAACCATCATTTATAAAAGGGCATATCTATACATACATATAACAACATGTGCATAAGAAGCAGGGGAGAGCTTATGCTACTTCAGTGTTGTTTGTTAGATACAATGAGATAAGAGTCAGGAGTAATATCACTTCGTAATACTTGTTGAACATTGTCATTTGCCTCGTGCTACTCTAAGACCTTAACTGTTGTGAGCTCATGTGCCCCTCATCATGTGAGGACAACACCATTGTCACCCATATTTTTTACATACTAGTTTATCATTGATAGTCGAGGAATTTTTCATGGCAAACAAGCACTATTGGAAAACTGGATGCCTCATTTTTTCAAAGAAAACTGATTTTGTTATAATTCTATTGCTATTTTTGAGGAGGGCAAGTAGACTCATCGTGATTCACTATGAGGTTGGTGCCAGAGGAGTGAATGTATTTAATACAAATAAAAATGAAAATAATCCTGTGTTTGCATGGACTTATTAGAAACCACTATCCCTTTGGTTCTTGGAAGCTTATACAATCCTTGACAATGAGATCATAAGTGAAGAAAACCCAAGTGACAAAATCCCCTAGAAAGCCCTGGATTCTTTTTTAGACCATTCAAATACAATTTCCTTTTAAAATATCTCAGAAAAGAGCAAGTTGCCATTCAAAGGTGTCCATGAAAGAAACACTGCTATTAAGATATAACAATGAAAACACCAACAAGTTTCAGAAGTATAAAAGAACAGAAAATCAAGCACAATTTCATCTGAGAAAATCTAACTGGATTTGTTATACTGTGTACATAACAAAAGGAAGTAAAAACATACTTTCTTAGAGAATTCCAAAACATTCAGTATATTGTATTTTTTTATAATTATGATATACAGCCAGAATCTCTACTTGTTTGTAGATGAGTCACTGAACTTCTAGTTGGCATATTAAACTATTTCTGATGATCAATTCAAATTCTGTTATACATTTTTTCTTAATACAACTGAACCATTTTGATCCTTGGACTCATTGCTGTTCAATCACTAAGTTGTGTCTGACTATTTGCTAACATGTGGACTGCAGCACACCAGGCTTCCCTATCCTTCACTATCCCTCAGAGTTTGCTCAAACTCAGGTCCATTGAGTCAGTGATGCCATCCTACCATCTCATCCTTTGTCTCCCCCTTCTCCTCCTGCCCTCAACCATAGGAGAGTCAAATCAGCTGATTTGAATATATGCACTTCTGCATCTATCTGGATTTGTCCTGCATCCAGAAGGAGGAGGAGTATCACATTTGATCTTTGAGATGGACCCAAGAGATTTCAGCCAGCCCAGTTTCTCCATCTCACAAAGAAGTCATGTGCTATGTGTGTGCTACGTCACTTCAGTCATGTCAGACTCTTTGTGACTCTACAGACTGTAGCCTGACAGGGTCCTCTGTCCATGGGATTCTCCAAGCAAGAATATTGGAGTGGGTCGCCACGCATTCCTTCAGGGGATCTTCCTGACCCAGGGATCAAACCCACAAGGAGGCCAAGTTCAACGAACCTGGGTGGTCTGGATCTTGTACTAGAAAAAGAACCCCAAATACACCAAGGTAGTTTGGGTACCCACTGTTACAAGAACTGGCCCCTAATTGGGGTCTTAAAAAATCTGAGAAAAACTCTGATTTGGGGAGGGTAGGTTCTTCTCATTAAAATGTGGTCCCTGGACCAGAGTCTTTGGCATTACCCAAGAATTTGTCAACCACACAGAAACGCAGTCCCCACACAGACCTGTGAACCCAAATTCACATCTCAGCAAGGTCCTGGGTAATTGTTTGTACACGAGAGGCTGAGAGACACTGGTGAAACTACACTTCAAGGGTGGCAAGGAGGAAAGGACCCCTTCTCAGGGGCTTTCCACGTCACAGGGCTGCTGTCTGTGGAGGGAACCCACATGACGAGGCATCTTTGGGAAGTCCGAATGCCAACCTCCCCTGGATCGAAGAGTTAAGGCTGCCTGCTGCGAGTGGGCAGGAGCCAGCCCAGTGAAACCTGAAGAGGCTTGATCAGGGCAGAATGTCCACAGACACATCTCCTCACAGCACTGCAGGGGAATCGGGCTCTTTCTGACCCCAAACTCCAAATTATCAAAAAAAAAGGAGTAAATGTCGATAAATCACAATGACCACCTCTTAGCTTAGTTAGTCACCATGTTCCTTGTTTGTATCTCCAACCTCCCAACAATTCTGCACACTGGGTATTACTTTCCTGATTTTATAGATGAGGTAACAGAGGCTCAGATGAGCTAAAATCACAAGCTTCAAATCCCACAGCTTGGATGTCGGAGCTGAGTTGGACTGGCTCAGAGTCTGGCTGCCCCCAGCTCTCCACCCAGGGTGCAGTGAATCCCAAGTTTGACACCAGCTTCTGTCATTATTAGGGGCTTTCCAGGTGGCTCAGATGGTGAAGAATCTGCCTGCAATGCCGGAGAACTGTGTTCATTCCCTGGGTTGGGAAGATCCTCCGGAGAAGGGAATGGCAACCCACTCCGGTATTCTTGTCTGGAGAATCCCAAGGACAGAGAAACCTGGAGGGCTACAGCCCATGGGGTCATAGAGAGTCGGACAGGACTGAATCGACTAATACTCCTCTGTCATTAGGGACTCCTTTCCCCACAAGGGAGCAAACCAACTCAACTTTGCAAATGACTAGATTATACCCCTATCTCAGGGCCCTTCCTGCTAAAATTGAGATGGCTTAATTAGGTCCCATTTGTTTATTTTTGTTTTTACTTTCATTTTTCTAGGAGGAGGGTCAAAAAAGATCTTGCTGTGATTCATGTCAAAGACCGTTCTTCCCCTGTTTTCCTCTAAATATTTTATAGTATCTGGACTTACATTTAGACGTAGGTACCCTGCCACGTGTAAAACAGACAGCTAGTGGGAAGCTGCTGTTTCAGGGAGCCCAGCTCAGGGCTCGGTGATGACCTGGAGGAGTGGGGTGGGGTGAGAGTGGGAGGGAGGCTCCAGAAGGAGGGGTACAGGTATACTTAGAGCTGATTCCCTTTCTCGTACAGCAGAAACTAACACAATACTGTAAAACAACTCTACCCCAATTAAAAAAATATATTTTTAGATTGAGATGGGAACTCATTTAAATCTGTTCTTCAAGGAAGACATATTCAAAAGGAGAGTGAAGAGTAGGCCTCTGAAACACCCTGTTAAATGAGGCAGAGCTCAGAGCACTAAGATGCGGACGTGCACAGCCCAGCGGCCTTTTACAAACATCTAATAGGACATGGCAGTGTTTCGGGACTGTTAATACAGCTCCCTCACTTTGGGTAAATAAGAGCAATCTTCCCCTTTCCTCCATCCTGCAGGTGGCCACCTTCTCCTCCAAGTGCCCTGAGGCCCTCCCGGAGGAGGCAGACATAATTCACCCAACTCAAGCAAACTGGATAAGCTGGGGGGAGGCCACAGTTCCATTTCTGAAAGAGTCCAAATGACTTGCTTCTTAGAGAAGAAGTTAAGGGTAATGATGAACCAGTTTAAAAGCAAAGATCCGAAACTTACTAACTTTTCTCTTTGGTTTCAATCAAAGAAAACAGTAGCCATAAATTTCCCTTGAAGTCTGCTTTGTAGTTGTTCCTGTGGGGCTGTAAAATAAAAAGGCAAAAATGGGTAGAAATTACTTAAAATGAAAAATGGCAAAAGGAAATATTGCTGTGGGTGACTTATAAATGACTTTAGAGATTTAGGGAAGCTGAATTATCCAGGCCAACTGAAAAACAGTCATTTTAATCTGAAGATGGGTAAACTTCTCCTTGTATATTGTTCACATATTGAAACACTCTTTTATTAAATTATAGTGTTTTATAACCAGTGAATAAAATTGGTATCATGTTTGCAATGCAAAATTCCCACTATTTTTCAAACTGATATGTATTTTAATATGAAATTGAAATTTCATATTAAAAGCACTAAACAATAAAACCAACCCACCTAGCTTCAAACCCTCCTTAAATTATTTTTTGAGTTTTGTATCTAATAACATAGCACAATAACAGTGAAACAAGATTAACACTGTGATACTATTTGTTTAGGAAACCAAGAGTGTTGCTATGGAAACAGACGTTCTGCATAACTATGGAAACAGTGACAGTGTTGTAAATAATGACACTGAAAAGAGAACTATGTAAACTTAACGTAAAAATTCTAAAAAGAATAGAGAATGAGGAGGTGGAGGGAGGAGGAATTATATTTCTTTGAAAAAGAAACATAGTTCTATCTATTTTTGTCTTCTGGTAGGACTTCTGGAAGTTTTCAAAAGCTTGACCTCCACAATCCGTTAGTTTCTCTCATATTAACTGACAAAATCGTAACGTTATGTTTTTAATTTTGTTTTCTGTAACCTATTTATACTTCATAAGAAAATTCACTAAAAACTGTTTTTGATTCAACTTCACTTTGGTAGCATTTTATAGACCAAGTTACTTTTCCTAAAAATGTTAAAAAGAAAAGAAATTACAGAAAGCATGTTTAATTTATTACACTTGGAGATTCTAAAATAATTTTCTTAAAGACCTGCACATAGTATTTACCAAATACAGTTTTCAGTTGGGCTAGTAAAAGAAAATTACTTTTTTCTAAACATATGACTGTTTGAAACCATGCATTGGAATGCACATTATTCTTGGTTGACTTGTAGCTCATTCCCCGCCTATATCATGTCCCACTAGGAGGAAATGATTATGTCTTACTCACCTTTGCAGTTCCCCGGATATCAGCTAGACAGCCAGGTGACCAGGAAATACATACACACTGTGTGTGTGTACCTTTATAGAAGCAATTGAATATAAAGTAAAACAATATAATGTCCTAAATACAGCAAAAGGCAGAATGGTGCCAACTTCCTGGGAGTGATTCCATGAGTCTGCCCAGTTACAAAGGTGAGAGGCTGACCTGATCTCACTGAAAAGGTAATGATGTTGTAACTCAAAGACCATGAAACGAGGGAAGCAACTTCAAGAAGGGAAGGAAGCTGAAGCTCAGCCATTAAAAGCAGGTGAAAGGTGCACAATCTGTTTTTACCTAGCAAAACCCAGGACTCACAGGGTGTCCTGAGATTTCATTATCTCATGGGTTTGCCACCACCATGAAAGGTGAGACAGAGACAGACATAGCCATCCCTTTGGAGCTGAGAGCTGTGTTTACTCCTAAAGTGTTGTTCTCCAAGTCTTATGAGAATTTAAGTTCATGTTCAAGCGCTCCCATATATCCTGGCATCTTTTTATAACTGTAGAAAAATGTTTTTTTTTTTTAAATTCTGTCATTTTTTATCTAAATTACTTCCTTACTCCAAATATAGACACAATATTGGTTAGGACTTCAATCTATGGATTTGGGGGGTCGAGGGGGGAATGATGGCAAAGCAGTGTTACCCCTGCTTTGTTCTTTATGGTTTAAAGAACTGGAAAAAGCAATATAAAAATGCAATTGTTAGTTAAGTGCTGGTATAACCACTTAATAGAGCGTTGCACACTCATTCAATATTATATTTTTCAAGGTTCTTCCAAAACACAGAAAAGGCCTTGGATATATAAGTAAAAGAAGTCACATATAATAGTGTGTATGTACACAGTATATTGACAACCTCTTCCCAGAAAAAAGGGCAGTGGGTATATTTGATTATTTTTTCTGGCCTGCTGTTCTGTATTTTCTAATATTGTGTTTTCCAATATTACAATTAAAAATATTATAATATTATTACAATAATATTATAGTAATACAATACTGTATTTTCCAATATTCCTTTATGCATATGGGTTACTTATTTTTTCAGGATAAAATAAATACAATCATTTCATAGCTTGTACGTAAATCATACCATCATGCCATGTGCCTTAAATACACATAATTTTTATTTGTCAGTTATATTTCAATGAAGCTGAAAAAAAATGTCACTTTTTCCTGAGACAAATGGTGAACAGTAGCACAGTATGCATGAGAAATGGTGTCTGTCCTTCGTTTGTATCTAACCTGTATTTCTAATAAGCTGCAGACAAGTTTTGAGAGGCTGAGTGGGTATTACCAAAATGGTGACCAATGTATTGGGGAAAAACAATAATAATTTGTTGTTGGCCTTCTAGACAGTACAAGATGTCTCAGACAGACAGCTGTACATTGGCTTTTATTAATTTGAAGAGCTCTACATGCAAAGTAAGCGCATTGTTCTTTTATCAGTCCTCTATCCAATTACTCTAAGGCTCATTTTTAAACGTGACATCAAACTTTCCTTTTGTACTTTAATTACTGCAATCACATCATAGAATTACTCACTTTTAATTTTTAATTCAATGAGTGATATCCTTAATAAGCACACATGGCCTAGATAAACCTCCTCTGTTCTGATTGGTGCAGGGAGAGATGTGTAAGAAAGGATTGGGAGGTGGTTAATGTCAACACAGGGATCAATAGCTCGCAGCAAACCAAGGGTTGAAAGAAGGGTGAGTTACTTGCAGTGCATTTCACAAGTATAGAATATCCAAGAAGAAATCTTGCCAGGCAGTAGGGATGACTAATTATTTTTAGTAGCACTTTGCAATTTTGAAGTTCCAGAATGAGTCAAATTTCCATTGTGGTTTTAAGCGATTGCCTCTGTCTCATTGTCTCTAATATTTAAACTTATATTTCAGGAATTTCCTCAGAGAAAAGTAAAATTATGATGGGGTTTTATTCTGCACCATAAAAGTAGAGTTTTCATGAGCTGTTGAAAAGAAGGTACAATTACGATATGTCATAACAAATATGAGCACGCAGTTATGCCTACTAATAGAAAATTAAAGAAAAAATTCATAAAACAGGCCAAAGCTATATTTAAAGGCAACCCAAGTCAATTATTAAATAAAGTTTCTTTTCACTTTCACTAGTAATTGAACATTGAAAATGAAGTTGAGTTTCATAAGCTCTACAAACGGCAAGAAATATTTCCATCTTTAAGTATAAAATCCAATTTTTCTTTAACGATTTTAAATGATAAAGTCATTCCTGGGCAATAAGGACCTTGCCATAGGCATGTCCTGTGTGTTGACTTTTAACAGCAATTATAGAGCTCTATGGAAGTAGCAAAATTACATTTTGCAGTTTTGTTTTTCTGTTGTTGCTTGAAATGGTATGTAAAGAAACACACACCCTCCTGGAAATTTTGAGCCTGGTGATGACCTTCTCCTCTCTGACACCACCTGACACTCTCACTTACCAGGGGGTCATTTCCACCAGGCTGTGTCTTTGGATGGCCAGTGAGAACACAGGACATTATTAGTCAGAAAAGAGATGGGGTCTTGGCTTTTGGTCTTTCTTTTCTTAAGATTTTTATTTTTTTGGATGCAGACCATTTTTAAAGTCTTTTTTGAATTTCTTACAATATTGCTTCTGTTTTGGTTTTTTGGCCACAATGCATGTGTAATCTTAACTTCCCAGCCAGGCATGGATCCCACACCTCCTGCATTGAAAGGTGAAGTCTTATCCATTGCATCACCAGGGAAGTCCCTTGACTTTTGTTTCCAGCATCCATCCCCCAAGCTACGGGCTTTGGGTTCTTCCTCTAGATTCATTGACACCCTTCCTCTTTCTTTCACTCTAAGCTGTGGGACTTTTTGGAGGTTTTGGTCTCTGTTTCTTTTGGTCCTCTGATTTCTGATAGTATTTACAGTTTGAATTACTCTAGGGCCCTCCCTCAAGGATGCACCTGTAGTTGCTCAGTGTTTCAGGGGGATCGCTCACTAAATTCACCATAAGCACCTGATGGGTGTGGATTATGTTGGTCACGGTTTTGACTGTCTGGGTGTCCAGTGTATTTGTCTGCTGGGGCTGCCATAACAAAGAAGCACACATTGTGTGGCATCAACAACTGATATCCAGTGTCTTATGGCTCTGGAGCAGCCCCAGATCCAGGTGTTAGTAGGTGATCCCTTCTGAAGGTTCCACAGGAGAGTCTATTCCAGGTCTCCCTCCTGGTGCAGGTGCCGTCATGGCAACCTCTGCCAGCCCTAGGCCTGTAGACGCATCCTCCAGTCTCTGACTGTGCTGTCACATGGCCTTTACCCACTGTGTACGTCCTTGTCCTAATCTCCTCTTTTTAGAAGGACACGGTCTTGTTGGATTAGGACCCTCCCCATGACCTCATTAACTTAATATCCCCCCACAAACCCATGAGACCCTGTCTCCAAATCAGGTCACATTCTTAGATAGTGGGGTTAGGATTTAACACAGGAATTTGACACAGTTCAACCCACGAATGGAGGAGCCTGATGGGCTACAGTCCATGGAGTCACCAACAGCCAGACAAGACTGAACGACTAAGCACAGCACAGCCCATTATACCTAAGTGAAGCCCACAGATGACTGAACTCACAGAGCCCTCAGCATGGTCAAAATGCTGACATTTTAGGCTGAAATGCAGGACAGAAAACTTGTTTTTATAAGGCTCTAGTTGTTGAAAATTCTAGCTTGTCTACATGTTTGGTTTGTAAATTTGGGTGACTTAATCAAGCATCTTTCTTATTTCCCCTGATCCCACCTCACTCAGATGACAAAAGCAGAAATCACAGCCTTTGCTTTCACATTCATCTGTTTGACTCAAAGAGAAGACAGAAGTTTCTTTCTCTGTTTTCATTTTTAAATCTCACAGCCTATCTTAATTGGTCATTCTAGCAAAACCAACACCAGATCTGAAGTCGGGAGAATTCACTTCTACTTATTCCTACTCAAAGTCATCATGAGAGGCAGAATAAAAAATCAAGTCTTTTTTTTTAATCCAATTTATTTTATCTAAGAGTTAATGAGTTCACCTGGGTTTAAGGAGATTTGTAATGGATTTTCAAATTCTTGCTATTATTATTTTTATTATAATGTTGGATTATTAATACCAAGCTAAAAATGTCACTGGATATGCAAAATGAAGTGAGAAGTACCATTTGGCTTTTAAGAAGTACATTATAGAAACAGTCCATTAGGGAAATAATCTCAGGTTATAGCCAGCTCTCGAAAGGCCTGGGAAATAAGATTTTAAAATCAAGGCACTTGCAGCCCATTATGACAACTAAATTGGTAAAACATACTAAAATTGCAGCATAATAAGTGCTCCTCAGAGAATACTGACAAATTGTATTAATAGTGTATTTCCCAAAAAGTGAAAAAATAAAAGAGTCAGTTAAGGTTGAAATGACCACTATCCAATGACATTAATGAGGATGGACGCAGCATCTGCGAACGTTGTAAAAAATAGGCTGGAGAGGATGCTCGGTCCTAAAGTGAGGGTCACCCAATGGCCATACACTGACCTTCCAAACAAGTGGCAGAAGTGCCTAGTCATCACCCAGAGCTCTGCTCACAGCCTCAGGAACATGAGAGCAGGTCCTCTCCTATTTGCAAGAAGGCAGGCTCCAGTTGTCTGCAGGGGTCAGTGAGATGTGGGTCAAGGGCAAGAAGAAACCAGAAATCCTTGCCTGGAAGCCTGAGGGCAGAGCAGGACAGACACAGCCAGGCAGGCAGGGAGAGCCGAGGTGGATACTTGTGCACAGGGAAGGCTGCTGCCGTGTTACCTCCAGGATACACAGTGCACCACTCAGACAGATACAGTGCTCCTGCTCAGACAGGCACGGTGCTCCCGCTCAGATAGATACAGTGCTCCCGCTCAGATGCTGACAACTGAGGATCACAACTCTGTCAGCCCACAGAAGTGGGAGCTGTGGGTGTGGGTGAGTACCAGAGGGATGCAAAAGGAAAGTAAAGTGAAGTGAGCATGACTTTCTGCATTCACAAGCGTGTTTCCTCCTGCTTGGACATGAAGTCCTCTGTGCGTGTGTGTGTGTATGTGTATGAAATCCAACTATACAGAACCACCAATGCACTTCCTTCATTTTTACCTTCATTTTTTCATTAAGTCACACAGTTTCAAATTCAAAAGATAGAATGAAAAGGAATTAGGAAATTTCTCTTTTGGAAAGGTTTTGGGATTGAATTTTGGACACAAAATGACTTCAGAGTCACACTTCAACTTCTGTTTGTTTGTTTTTGCTAGAAGTCAACATTCCCCCAATGAATCACCCACCACCACTAAGAACCATGAAAAGACTGGGCTTCAAACAAAGGTCATTAATTCCTAAGTCCTGAAGGTTGGGAGGGCTCTAAAACACCCACAAGAGAATTCCAAACTGTTTTGAGCAAGCGAAACATTCCTAGTCCAGGATGCAAATTTTCTGGAATCTTCTTAACAGGTCTGAAGATTCAGGCAAAAGCTGTCATAAGACTTAGAAATTTAGCCTTTGGCAACTCTATCACTCCGTTAATTCAATTAATTGTAGCTGGCATTTGTATTATCCACTGAATTGCTTGTTTTTTTGGATGACTGTTTTGATTGCTCAAATAAAAGTAAAAAAGAAAATATTCTGTGGCTTTTGTACACTCAGAGTAAAGTTCAAAACTTCTCATCAGACTGTTCATATAAAAATAGAATTTTAAACTCAATTGTTTCCTTCCCCATGGCTTATGACAGTAGAAAACTTGGGCAAATACCCTCATGAATTAACCTGTGGAACTTTGCTCTCATCAGTGTGCAAGATGACAAATAGGTGGTTCCTTTAGAGATATAATCACCTTTTTCTTCTCGCTGTTCAATGAAACCCCAAAAAGAAAAAATTATTACTAAGGATTCTTTTAGGGAAGGATCATACACTGGAAGTGACAAATAGATCAAGGGATTAGATCTGATAGACAGACTGCGTGAAGAACTATGGATGGAGGTTTGTGACACTGGACAGGAGGCAGAGATCAAAACCATCCCCAAGAAAAAGAAATGCAAAAAGGCAAAATGGTTGTCTGAGGAGGCCTTACAAATAGCTGTGAAAAGAAGAGAAGTAAAAGGCAAAGGAGAAAAGGAAAGATATGCCCATTTGAATGTAGAATTCCAAAGAATAGCAAGGAAAGATAAGAAAACCTTCCTCAGTGATCAGTGCAAAGAAATAGAAGAAAACAATAGAATGGGAATGACTAGAGATCTCTTCAAGAAAATTAGAGATACCAAGGGAAACATTTTATGCAAAGATGGGCACAATAAAGAATATAAACGGCATGGACCTAACAGAAGCAGAAAATATTAAGAAGAGTTGGCAAGTATACATAGAAGAACTACACAAAAAAGATCTTCATGACCCAGATAATCACGATGGTGTGATCACTCACCTAGAGCCATATATCCTGGAATATGAAGTCAAGTAGGCCTTAGGAAGCATCACCACAAACAAAACTAGTGGAGGTAATGGAATTCCAGCTGAGCTATCTCAAATCCTAAAAGATGATGCTGTGAAAGTGATGCACTCAATATGTCAGCAAATTTGGAAAACACAGCAGTGGCCACAGGACTGGAAAAGTCAGTTTTCATTCCAATCCCAAAGAAAGGCAATGCCAAAGAATGCTCAAACTATGGCACAATTGCACTCATCTCACAGACTAGCAAAGTAATGCTCAAAATTCTCCAAGCCAGGCTTCACTAGTACATGAACCATGAACTTCCAGATGTTCAAGCTGGATTTAGAAAAGGCAGAGGAACCAGAGATCAAATTGCCAACAACTGTTGGATCATTGAATAAGGGAGAAAGTTCCAGAAAAATGTCTACTTTGGCTTTATTGACCAGGTCAAAGCCTTTGACTGTGTGGGTCACAATAAACTGGAAAATTCTTCAAGAGATGGGAATACCAGACCATCTGACCTGTCTCCTGAGAAATCTGTATGCAGGTCAAGAAGCAACAGTTAGAACTGGACATGGAACAACAGACTGGTTCCAAATAGGGAAAGAAGTATGTCAAGGCTGTATATTGTCACCCTGCTTATTGAACTTATATGCAGAGTACATCATGAGAAATGCTGGACTGGATGAAGCACAAGCTGGAATCAAGATTGCTGGAAGAATTAATAAACTCAGATACGCAGATGACACCACCCTTATGGCAGAAAGCAAAGAAAAACTAAAGAGGAGAGTGAAAAAAAAATGGCTTAAATTTCAACAGTGGGAAAACTAAGATCATGGCATCTGGTCCCATCACTTCATGGGAAATAGATGGGGAAACAGTGGAAACAGTGACAGACTATTTTGAGGGGGCTCCAAAATCACTGCAGATGGTGATTGCAGCCATGAAATTAAAAGACACTTGCTCCTTGGAAGAAAAGGTATGACCAACCTAGATAGCATATTAAAAAGCAGAGAAATTACTTTGCCAACAAAGGTCTGTCTAGTCAAGGCTATGGTTTTTCCAGTAGTCATGTATGGATGTGAGAGTTGGACTGCAAAGAAAGCTGAGCACCAAGTAATCGATGCTGTTGAACTGTGGTGCTGGAGAAGACTCTTGAGAGTCCCTTGGACTGCAAGATCCAACCAGTCCATCCTAAAGGAAATCAGTCCTCAATATTCATTGGAAGGACTGATGCTGAAGCTGAAACTTCAATAGTTTGGCCACATGATGCAAAGAACTGACTCATTGGAAAAGACCCTTATGCTGGGAAAGATTGAAATCAGGAGGAGAAGGGGACAACAGAGGATGAGATGATTGGATAGCATTGCCAACTTGATGGACATGAGTTTGAGTATGCTCTGGAGTTGGTGATGGACAAGGAAGCCTAGCATGCTGCAGTCCATGGGGTTGCAAAGAGTCAGACATGACTGAGCGACTGAACCGAACTGAACTTAAGCTCAGGGGACAGAATACCACTGGACATTCTGGCTTCTGTCCCTGACCCACCATTTATTTCAGTCCTGTGGTTGGAGGTTGATATAACTTTCCTGTATCTGGTTGTATCATCAACGAAGTGGGGAAAGTAAAAGAACAGCCCCTCACATGGCTGTTGGGAGACGTCAACTGAGTACCAGATGCATAAGCACTGTGTCCAGCACATAGGAGCCCTAGATTCGTGTTAGCTGGTTTTATTCTTTTGCTTTAGATCAGTCAATTATGTCTTTTAATCATTAAAAGAGTTTTCTGTTAATGCATTTACTTAGGACCTTTTAGAACATAGGTCATGGTAGGCTTGTTACCGCCATAACAATTAACTGCCCCATCAACCTCAGAATGAGTTTTCTTGGGGTACAAATTCAGTTAATTTGCCTGCAAGCTTCTGTGCAAAGAAGAAAAGCATTTGCTCTGGAATAAGGCAACTCTGGCATCAACTCCCTATGTACTGCTGACCAGAGAGGCAATATTCCACAGATAGGGGAATTTCTTAATTTCTTTCTCATCCTGGGTCCATATAAGCAACTGAGGATAGGATAGTTTGGCTCACAAGGTCATTGTATGGATGAATTTTGAAACTGTCACCCCCAGAACACAAGGAGCTCTCAACAAATGTCAATTGATAATATTATTATTAAATATTTCCCTCTATTCAAGAAGTTGACCAAAAGGTACATTTTTTGTGATGCTTCCTCCAGAAACCTACATTGATTCCTTGAGTGTTTACTTCTGAAATGACTCAGTGTTTTGATGCATTTAGAATATCATTCAGTTGCAAGTTACGGAGAGTGCAATTAATAGAGGCATTTACGATTGAGGCTATATTTAACTCGCATAAAAATAAGTACCGAGGAGAGTTCAGAGCTAATGAAGCTTCACAGTTAACGTCTTCAAGGATCAGCTTCCTCCTCTCATTTCTGACCCCTCCTCCCTGCTCTCTGGGGTCATTCTCATGGTTCTAGGATGCCTGAAGCTGATATAGCAGAAGTTTTTAAAGCAGTTATCTAAATAATCAATCCAATAGTCTGAGCAAAACTTTTATAACGTCAACTGTCTCTATGGGTTGTTTTGCCCTGTGTTGTGGAGGAGGAGACTGTGGCCAAAACCACTGAAATGATTAAGTCTTTGCTTCTCCTACCTATGCTTTGCTGAGATGCAGCTGACAGCATCAGTCAGGTGGGGCTCAGGCAAGTCACATAGCCACCAACTTGTGATGTGGCCTTTTCACTCAGATGTCATAATTTAAAGTAAAGGTGGCAGAGCAGTTTTTTAAAATATATTTGCAAAGTATGGAACTGATAACATGACAGATAATACATTTCTGAACATGAGTGTTGATTAAGCAAATGTCCCCCAAATATCATCTGAACTAAAGCTGATTTTTACACATAAATAGAAAAAGCAACTCAAGATTCCATGACGTACATCTAGCATGTTAAATTAAGCAGAGGGTCATTTTAGGTTAGAAAAGCGAATGAAAAATCCTTTGGGATTATTTTTTGACACACAGTCTTTCTGTACAAAGAATTAAAAATCAAGATTGCTGGGAGAAATATCAATAATCTCAGATATGCAGATGAGACCACCTTTATGGCAGAAAGTGAAGAGGAACTAAAAAACCTCTTGATGAAAGTGAAAGAGGAGAGTGAAAAAATTGGCTTAAAATTCAACATTCAGAAAACTAAGATCATGGCATCTGGTCCCATCACTTCATGGGAAATAGATGGGGAAACAGTGGAAACAGTGTCAGACTATTTTGGGGGGCTCCAAAATCACTGCAGATGGTGATTGCAGCCATGAAATTAAAAGACGCTTACTCCTTGGAAGGAAAATTATGACCAACCTAGATAGCATATTAAAAAGCAGAAACATTACTTTGCCAACAAAGGTCCGTCTAGTCAAGGCTATGGTTTTTCCAATGGTCATGTATGGATGTGAGAGTTGGATTGTGAAGAAAGCTGAGTGCTGAAGAATTGATGCTTTTGAACTGTGGTGTTGGAGAAGACTCTTGAGAGTCCCTTGGACTGCAAGGAGATCCAACCAGTCCATCCTAAAGGAGATCAGTCCTGGGTGTTCATTGGAAGGACTGAGGCTGAAGCTGAAGCTCCAATACTTTGGCTACCTCATGTGAAGAGTTGACTCATTGGGAAAGACCCTGATGCTGGGAGGGACTGGGGTCAGGAGGAGAAGGGGACAACACAGGATGAGATGGTTGGAAGGCATCACTGACTCAAAGGACATGTGTTTGAGTAAACTCTGGGAGTTTGCGATGGACAGGGAGGGCTGGAGTGCTGCGATTCACAGGGTTGCAAAGAGTCGGACATGACTGAGCGACTGAACTGAACTGAACTGAACTGAACTGAACTGAATCGAATCCCTTGAAGCTTCAGTTCTTATGACTTGACTTTCTGATCAAGCTCAAGGTATCATTAATTGAAAATCCTGCACCACATTAAATCGAGTGGCCTAGAGTAAAGAGTTTAGTTGATTTCACCCAGAGCAAAAGAGGGAACACAAAGTAGAAAGGAATCATTTCTGGTTCAAGGGATTTTCCCCCTTTTCTACAAAACAGAGATTAAATAATTATAAAGAAGAGAACAGCATGAAGGCACTCTGATCTAATATCAGATAATTTAATGGGATTGTAGTATGATTGATAAAATGGCCTTCGTTCAAAGACAATTAAGGGAGCTTTTCGTAGACTCTGGTGTCCTGGGTCCTGTTCTATGTCCACATGCAGGCTAAAGGGCAGGGCTGAGGTAACCCTCTCTGTCTGGATCATTCCAGGAGAAAAATAAACTGCACATTCATATCGCCAAATAGACAGAAATTTTGTGCATAATTATCCCCATGTATCTTTGCCAATTCTGAAACCAAAGTAAAAACAAACTATTGCAACATATCAGGTCCAATTTAGCTCATCATCTCTCAGACTAATTAATCAATCAGCAAATATTACACTTTATATTGTGAGAAACGTACTTGGCTGGTAACCGAGGGGTGCAAATCATGATACAGCCTGTTACTGGAGTTCTGAGCGTGGAGCTTCTAATCCAGGTGGAAGGCAGAAATGCTGTAGAAGGCCCAGATCACCGCCCAGCAGAGGGCAGGTGGGGAGAGCAGGGCTGGCCCCTTGGAGGGAGAGGCCCTCTGTGTCCAGGTGGGCAAATGGGCTTTGTCCCTGTCAGCTCGGCTGGCTTAGCTGAGTCCTACAGCTGAGTCCAGGCGGCATAGACAATAGGACTTTGTCTCTCATGGTTTTGGAGGCTGGAGGCCCAGTCGAGTGCCGGTGAGCCATCTCTTCTGGGCTTGCAGATGACTGCCTCTTCCCTGTGTCCTCATTCACAGGGAGGAGAGAGACAGAGGAAGAGAGACAGACAGACAGAATGGGAGGTGGGAAACGAAGTTCTCTGTTCTCTTACCCTGAGGACTCTAACCCTATCACATGAGAAAACCTCTCTGGTCACCTCATTTAAACTCCACCACCTGCATAGAGGTGGTTGTTCAGTCACTCAGTAGTGTCCGAGTCTTTGCAATCCCATGAATGGCAGTATGCCAGGCTTCCCTGTCCATCACCAACTCCCAGAGCTTGCTCAAACTCATGTCCATCCAATCGGTGATGCCATCCAACTATCTCATCCTCTGTTGTCCCCTTCTCCTCCTGCCTTCAATCTTTCTCAGCATCAGGGTCTTTTCCAATGAGTCAGCTCTTCGATCAGGTGGCCAAAGTACTGGAGCTTCAGCTTCAGTATCAGTCCTTCCAATGAATATTCAGGATTGATTTCCTTTAGGATGGACTGGTTTGATCTTGCTGTCCAAGGGACTCCCCACCCCTAAACACAGGCACCCCAGTGTCTGGGCTCCAAGACGATACTCTCAGTCAAGAGAATCCCAAAGAGAACCCACCTGGACTCATGCATATCACCTGAGCCCCAACCCAGCGTCTCGGCTCAGTGACCACATGAGGAGGCACCAACCTCTTCCTGGACTTGGCTTTGATGGTCCCTTCTAAGTAATTTATCTACTTGTGCTCCAACAAGCTCTTACAGGAAAGCAGATCAAAACAGAGTTGTCCAGTTTGTGAAACAGATGAGGGATGGGGACATGAGGAGGCTTAGTGTCCACCTGGTACACTAACTGTCCTGGGGGCCAATGCACTGCCTCAGCAGAGTCTCAGATTCCAGATAGGGAGTCAGAGCGCTGTGATTTGTCAACAAGGAAGGAAAGACATGCAAAGTGACAAATGTCTTCTGGGCCCTGAAGTATTTGAAATTACCCCACCCTCACCCCCAACACACACACACACCATCCTGCAATGTAGTATTTAGACCGAAGTTCATCCAAAGAAGTCATTGCAAAGCACAGAAAATACCTTCTAAAAAAAAGTAGAGTCCCATGGATTTCCAGAGACTTAAAAATTCCAATGGCCTTTTATCAAGAAACCAGAGCGAAGAAGCACTAAGACAAGCTCTTGCCATGAGAGTCAGTATTGACCTACTGCAACCTGACCTCTGCCATGAGCAGGTATGTGGAGTCCCACTGCCAGGGGTGGTGGCAGGCTTTGCGATGACCCAACAGTACTCTGTTGGGAAGTGGTTGGCTGATGTTCTGGAATGTTGTCTGTGGCTATTCAATGAATTCTTTCCTCCGGGCAAACAAGCTGGCTCTAGAAGTAATCACATGTGGCCATTTATTCCCATTAGCAACCCCAAACAAGCCAGTGGCCTTACCCAAACGGCAGGAAAACCTAGGTTATTTTTAAATGCACTCAGTTTAATGTTTCATAATTCATGATTTCCCAATGACAAAAAGAATTAATGGCACAGCTGTTAGAGTTACAAGAGAATTCAGAAGAAGGAACGCCAAGTAGGGAGAAAGGCAACACAGGGCAAGTTACATGTTATTACAATATAAATGAGCGAAAATAATGAAGTCCTAGTTAGAGGAGCTTATTTCCACCACTGCAAAGTCTACATGGGCTTAACAGACACACACTAGCACATACAGAACAGGTAAACAACAACGACCTCCTATATAGGGCAGAGAACTAGATTCAGTACCTTGTAACAAGCTGTAATGGAAAAGAATGGGAAAAAGAAGCTGATGACTAGATAGACAGATGTATAACCGAGTCAATTTGTAGTACACCTGAAACATTGCAAATCAATTATACTTTAATTTATACTTTATTAGTTTATACTTAAAAAAAAAAATCCTCGTAAAATCTAGTCTAAGTAATGAGCTACAACTTCAGGTGATATTCAGAGGATTGTGTTGATCTAATGTTTTTCTCCCAACAGGGTTCTTGGACTTTAAAAAATAAATATGCTCCAAACTGGCTTGGAGGAATGTGTTTGTAAAAGCAGCCTGACTGTAAAACAGATAAAAGATCTAAAGACAGCCAGTCAAGGAGAAGGAGATCTCCTGCTTTCCCAAGATAGCAGTGGTCTCTGAGTCAGTTCAAATCTACCCAACTTGGCTGGAAATCCCCAGCCCCGTGAACCTGGACTGTCCATCATTATGGAGGGGGTATTCCACACCTCCCACACAGATGTCCTCCACAGATGTCCAGAGTAACAGCTGTAATGTCACCAGCAAAACATGTCTGGTGGAAAATAAAAACAAAAATTGATGTTGATTCCACATTTCAGTTAATGGGAAAATTTCCATCATCTTTACTCCTGATTCCTCCACAGGAATTCTTTCTTATAAGTAGCATCTGAAATCAGCAATGGTTAAGGATAAAAATGGACCTGACTTTTAATGTTTGACATTATTTCGTAAAGAAATTTGCTTTTTCATAGACCTCATTGCTGACAAGACAGTGTTACCTTCAGTTTTGCTTTGAAAAAGCTCGCCACATATTACCTGAAGGAATCATGACTTACCTGGGGGGATTGTCATTTCTCGGACAATCCGTTTTATCTGTAAATGAGGAAATGAGTCAGCTTTACTAAGTGCTACCTCATCACTGGCATTCTGTCATTCAGCAGGGATGGGAACGCATTTTGTTACTCACAGAAGCCTGGATCACCAAACGTACAGGTCACTGTGGAAATCTGCTCTTCAAACAATGACAGGTTCTGTTGTCAGAGATCTTAACAGTCCCTCTGATTGGAAAAGTGCCTGGCTGGTCACAAGACAGCATGACTCATTACCGCTCCGCAACTTGAGCTGCACACAAGGCTAAAAGAATAAACCAACTCCCTGATGTCATCTCTTTTCTATGTATCTTTAACATAGTTTAGATAGAGGTTGTTGAGTAAGACGCAAAGCTTTCAGATGAGAATGCGTCTGAAATACTTAGGGAGAGAAAACACCAGACACGGTCCAGGAATTCTGGGTGTGTGGTCTTCGCTGATACACAGCCGTCCACAAGGTTTCAAGACCTATAAACTAGTCACCTGGTTGGTCAAAGTTTAACTCGATTGAAATATTTTAGGCTTAGGTAACCATTTAAGAATGTCGAGTTTCCAGTACAGATTGAGGTGCTTTCTCATTTCCAGTTACTGGGTACCTACAAACTTCATGCACAGAGACTTCCTAAATGTGCTTCAATGTCAAGGAATATGCGAACAGTGTTTGTATGTGAGTGGTGAGGATTATCAGTAACTTCTTATCTTTCTTCTATTCTTTTCCAGTTCTTTAAAGAGCAGGGATTGCTTTCATAGTGACAAAAATTAAACAGTAAAAAAAAAGTTTCATGTTTCCTCAGAGGTGGCTCCTTGAGACAAAAAACACAAAAGCTAAAACAAACAAAAGAAGTAAATTGACGACTACCTCATGTCTTTTATTACAATGTCAGTAAAACTGCAATGACCAAAAATGAGATCACTGTTTAACTCATTACGCTAGTGGTCCCTGAAGAGCAAGAGTGAGAGGGGTCCCATATTCATTAGCTGTTGTAATGCTGGCAGCAACCTCTTCTAAGAAGCTGGATCACTCATTCTGGTAAAAGTCAGCCAAGAAGAACGTGTACAAGTCACTGGACAGCCAAGATGAAGGAAGTATTTTTAATTAAGCTGATGACACCACTACTTCCTCAGGGTGGCTTTATTTAGAAAATGAGAGAACTGCAGAGAAAGGGTTGTTGCATTAGGATCGGTTTGGTATCACATGGAAAAGTTATGTTTCTTTCACACTTAGCCAAGCATTGTTTAACTTCCCTTTTTTCTTCTTTTTTCCAGCATTGCCTATTTGTGTCTTAAGGAAATATAGAAGATTTGTCAGATGCTCACGAGGAAGTCCAGAATTGTAATGAGACAGCATTGCCCACTGTCAGAGGGCATCCTGAGCCATCTCTGAGGCTCTACCTCTGCATCTCGAGGGTGAGTGTCCTGAGCTCCTGACATATGTGACCACGTCTGTTCTCCCTGCCGTGTGCCTCACCGCTTCCTGAGCTAATGGTTATTTATCCTCAGCTTTCACCTGCCATCCTTACATCCACAGAGTAGAATGGATGACTTTAACCTTGAGTAATTACCAGAAAAGAAACCTTTGCAACCAAAGATTGGCATCAAGAAAGGCCAGGACTGTTCATACTGACTGCATAAAAAACAATAGAAGGGCCCCCAAACAATAATTAAATGTATATTGATAAATATGTCAGTTGTTTCCTGTGTATTCTCTCCTTCCACAGAGATTCAAAGAGTTAAAGATGACCAGATAAATGTGTTTTTCAATAAAGACAAAATTTAGATTACTCTGAAGACCAGAAAAGTGGTGCCAAAAGCCTAAACCTTATCTTAAACTTGAAAAAACTGAAACTTTAAGGGGTGAAAATGACAAATATAAAGTCACTTTTTTTTTAACATCTTGTTTAAAATGTGTCTATTATTTAAGATTAAGGTAACAAGGTTTTCCCCATAATTTAATGACTAAGCTTTATTTTATACAAGCTTCAAAGGCCTCTTAAGATGTGTTCCTCTCCTCTGGGTGCTCATTAGTTGGTACCCCAACTTCATTTCCTGTAGCCCCCCTTACATCCTACTAATGGTGCATCCTGAGCTTGCTCCTCCAAAGCCAGCTGTGTACACAGAGTATTTTATCTACTGTAAAACAGAGGATAAACTCACTCAAACTAGAGTAGCTGTGACTATCCCCTCTTCCAATTGTGTTAATGTTTTGAAAAGAACATACCAATGAAAAATAAAAGAGCATCATGAACAGAAGTAAGAGGCTCCTTCCACAGCCCCAGAAATTTAAACACAGACTTAACCAGTTTCTTCTGTTCTGTGAATATATAGATATATATATACACATACACACACACATATACAAACTTAATTAATAGTTGAACAAATGAGTTTTTTCAGATTAGTAATTTTACATAGATATGAAATTCTTACACAGTTACAAAATTTAAACTACATGTATTGTGCATTCGATAGCTTTCCCCCACCAAATGGAGCAAACTCATTGAAAATCATGGAAAACATAAAATTCCTAGTGGCCACACTGACCAGTAAAACTGGACAGTTAAGATAAGGTGCTGGTAGGAATCATCATCATTAGCAAGAGCACTCTTCTGCCTTTATTGCCCAGCAGTAAAACTATCCATCCTCCCCCTTTTATCACAAATTTCAATCTCCTCCTCACTGACCACTCCCATCAGAGTCTTTTCTTTCATAAGCGCTAATAGTTTTAATAAAAATTTAATAAAATCATATAACTACAAGCCATTGCAATCTTGTTCGATTTTTATGTATTGAATAAATGTGCGTGTACGCTCAGTCACTTCAGTCTTGTCTGACTCTTTGTAACCCCGTGGACTGTAGCCCACCAGGCTCCTCTGTCCATGGGATTCTTCAGGCAAGAATACTGGAGTTGGTCACCATGCCCTCCTCCAAGGGATCTTCCTGACCCAGGGATCAAACCTGAGTCTCCCATATTGCAAGCAGATTCTCTACCCACTGAACCACCTGGGAAGTCCATCGCACAAATAAAAGCAGGATATTGAATGAATATTTACACATATTTATACATATACTTCCAGTTGACACTTGGGTTCCACAGTCTCAAAACATTTGCCATGTGTTATATATATGTGAATGAGTAAGAAATTTTAGAAAGGAAAAAGGAAGGAAAGGAAGAAGAAATTCACTCCCCACCCAAACAAGTAGGAGAAAGAGGTTAACTACTACAGGGAATGTCAGATAACAAATTTCAGCAAAGTAAACAACCAATGCATTTCAGAAAAGGTCCTGATATGATTTAGTTCATTTCTACTCATCAGGAAATAGTTTGAACGTGTCGATTTGAAATGAGATTACCTAGAACATTCATGACAACTTTTCTAGATTCAGGCTGCCTTATATTTTTATAGTTATCATTTCATTTAGCATGGGAGAAAGAAGAGAAATGTGTGTGTGTATGAATGTAAAACTATATATAGTAATATGTATATATAAACTACATGTATAATGTAAAACTATTTATAATTTTACATTTTTATACATATGCAGAGAGAGACAGAGAGGCAAAGAGAACAGATAGAGTCTAGGCTGTAGGGTTTTTTCTTCTCTTGATTTAAAGATAATAGTATCAGTATCTTTATTTCAAGAAAGACCATTCTCTCATGTTACAACACCCGTTAAATATTGTGTAATTATTTGAGACGTCGGATGATTATTGATCTCCTTCCAAACATCCTAACCTCAAGAGCAAACCCAGCTGCAGAGGCAGTGATCCAATTTCAGAGTCTCCTGTACGGCTGACTCCTATCTAGTTATTTCTAGACTGAATCACCGCCATTGACCCCAGGCAAAATGGTAAAGTTTTCGCTTTTGAGTGTCCATTGATGTTTTCAAAGGCAGGTTAGCAGAGAGAAAAATAGGCTTAATGATCGTATACAAAGTTTGAGATATTTTCTCAAATATAGTTCTATTTCAGGAATTAGAAGTTCCTACTAATTTGCAATGAACAACAGCATCCAATAATGCAACATTTTGTAAACCAGAAATCACAGTAATTGGTTATTTGGCATATCTAAGATAATCCCCAGCCCCAGCAATTTGACGTCTATAGCTCACACAGTAGCAGACTGGGGTTATTCTAGTGAGTGTTTTGTTTACCCAGATATGTCCCAAGAAATGAAAGAGAAAGAAGAAAAAGCAACTAGAATGAAGTAACTCTCAAGGGACTGATTGCACAAAAAAAGTGTGTCAAAATTTCTGAGTAAAACAGTTATTACACTATTCTAAGCTTAATAAATCTGCCTAATGTACTGAATAAATCTACTTTTAAAAAAAACCCACTATCAAAGAAGCAATAAGGGAACAGATATTTTTAAAATGAAAAAAAAGAAGCAATAAGGGAACAGATATTTTTAAAATGAAAAAAAAAAAAATATTTTCCAACATTGCTGGAGGTTATGTCATGTGGCTTCAAGCCAGTGACCATTTTTAATGAAAATATTCAGACAATTCTGTATCCACATTCTGAGGAGATGATACTTGCAAACAAAATTTTAAATGCAAGTTCTGTAGTACCCTCAAAAAAATCATGTAGGGACTTTGTAAAAAAGCAGATTTCTGGGCCTTTTCCCCAAATTTAGTCAAGTTTATCTCTATGAACCCTCAAAACCTCCCTGGTACTTGGCAATATAGAACCTAGGGAGTTTCTGGAGTAAGTCATCACAGTTCTAAGTTCATATACTTCCCTTTTGAGACAAAAGTGTGTGTGTGTGTGTGTGTGTGTGTGTGTGTGTGTGTGTATGTACTTATTCTCTAAAAATGTTATGTGTGCGTATGCCAAAAGTGAATAATTTTAATCTTAATCTTTGTGGATTTTTAAATAACACAGTATTGCTGTGCTTAGCCGCTCAGTCGTGTCCAAGGCTTTGCAACCCCATGAACTGTAGCCCACCAGGCTCCTCTGTCCATTGAACTCTCCAGACAAGAATACTAGAGTAGGTTGCCATGCCCTCCTCCAGGGGATCTTCCCAACCCAGTGATTGAACCCAGGTCTCTTGCATTGTAGGCAGATTCTTTACCGTCTGAGCTACCAGGGGAACCCACACATTATGACAATTTAATTTAACTAATACTATGTCATGATTGGGGCTTCCCTGGTGGCTCAGAGATAAGGAATCTGCCTTCAGTACTGGAGTTGCTGAAAACACACGTTTGAACTCTGTGTCAGGAAGATCCCCTGGAGAAGGAAGTGGCGACCCACTCCAGTATTCTTGCCTGGAAAATCCCATGGACAGAGGAGCCTGGAGGGCTATAGTCCATAGGGTCTCAAAGAGTCAGACAGGACTAAAGCAACTTAGCACACAGACACTCATGTCATGATTACTGTGCACACACACAAAGATAGATAGATATAGAGATTTGATATAAATATAGATAATGATAATTTTCAGATTACAAGCTTTCTGGAGGGGGATGTCACTTCTGTCTTACCACCTGTTCTCGACAACTAGCAAAATGCCTGGCACTTGGCCGGGAATCGTTGAGCATCTTGAAGTGAATAATAATGTACAAAGAATGCCGTTATATACTCCAACTTATCCGACAGGGAGATTGCATTGCCCTGGAACCAGCACAGAGCAACACCCAGGAAGCCCACCCTCCCGCACCCTCCTGCGTGGACTCTCTGGGTGACTGTCCACGTGCTCTAGCTCCTTGATGGTTGGAGCACCATGGACTGTCCCAAGGGTCGTCCAGCCAGGGTCACCACTTCACTGAGGGTTCCTTTTAGGTGTCTGATAAAAGCCTGATAAGAGCACAATGGACCTCAGGTCTTCATTTGTTTTTGAACCAGATCAGATTGTCATGGGGTCAGTCCCCTGGACTTGGGCCTGACCTGCCAGGACGGTGACCACTCAGCCGGTTCCTCTCTGCAGGGAACCGGGTTCCAGACTGTGCCCGTATGACTTGAAGCAGAGACTCAGCCATGGACAGCTAAGCGTCCTCTCCAAGATCTACAGTTAAAGACACAGAACCTACACTGTGATCCTGGCTGGAATGTGTTTCCAGGGCAACAGTACACGTAAGTTTACTTTCCAAAAATCAGCAATACTTCCCACCATAACCATCAGCTTGTGGGCCCTCTCAGTGAGCGACTGTGTGGTATCACCCCCCACTCCAGGTCCCCTGAGCATCAGGGATGGAACCAGCGCCTTCAGAGTCTCTCTGGCGGAATTCACGGCCCAAACACCGTGGCCCTCGGGTAACCTCAGCCTACTCTATGCTTCTGCAGGACTATGAGCTAAGAAGGATTTGTACATTTTTTAATGGCTGAAAATCAAAAGAAGAATAGTGCTTCTTTTTTTTTTAATTTATTGAGGTATGACTGACATATAACATTGTATTAGTTAGCAGTGCACAATGTAATGATTCCATGCTTGTGTATATTGTGAAATGATGACCACAATAAGTCCAGCTAACATCCATCACCAAACAGCGTGACAAAAATTATTTTTCTTGTTCTTAAGAACTTTTAAGATGCACTCTCTTAGCAGCTTTCAAATATACAATACATATTTATACAATCATCATACAGTGCAATTCCATGCCCAGGAAGTATTTATTTATAGATGGAAGTTTGATGCTTGTGCCTTTGACTCCCGCCTCATTTTGCCTGCCCCTTCTCCCCACCTTTTCATACTATCCATGGGGTTCTCCAGGCAAGAATACTGGAGTGGGTCACCATAGTGAAGGAGGAAATAGAACAGGCTCTATCTTGAAAGCAGGACTCCATCTTAGGCCAGACTGTGGACTTTGAGCTATATGCCCAGTATCTATAGAAACGACACACCAACTAGAAAACCAGGCCTCTGGAAGGAAGAGCCCCAGGGTTCTCCATTGCCTAAAAAAATACCCTAATTATCTGTGTAACCGAATAGAATCATACAGTCTATTATGCTTATTGGGGTATTACCATAAGCTATTGATAATAGTCCACTGTTAACTACATAGACTTAAGGCATATGAACCACTGGTTAACTTTGATTGTATCTTTCTTTTTCCTTTGTTCAGACTAGTTTCAGGGAATTTGGGGAGGTGGGTTTGGGCACGTACACTTAAGGTATATAAGGTTTTCACAAAAACTGGTCGGGGTCCTTGGCTAAGAGGAGACTCTGCCTTGTGCCTGTTGGTGTAATAAACTGCACTCCACTATCTGCATTGTCCTTCTGAGTGAGTTTGTTTCCCGGAACGCGTGGCTACCACAATAGCCTCACCAACTCAATGGATGTGAATTTGAGCAAACTCAGGGAGATAGTGGAGGACAGAAGGGCCCAATGCAGTGCAGTTCATGGGGTCACTAAGAGTGGGACACAACTGAGGGACTGAACAAGCAGCAACACTCCCATCTCTGACAACCATCAGTCTGTTCTCTGTATCTGTGAGTTTGCTTTTCTTTTTTTAGATTCCATATAAAAGTGATATCATACGATATTTGTATTGCTCTGACTTATTTCACTTAACATAATGCCCTCAAGGTCCATTCATGTTGCTGCAAATGGCAAGATTTCATTCTTTTTTATGGCTGAATAATATTCCATTATGTGTGTGTGTGTGTGTGTGTGTATATAATGAGTCAGAGAAAGAGTTGGGTACAACTGAGTAGCTGAACTGATACACACACACACACACACACACACACACACACACACACAATGTGTATGAAAACGCTCATCCGAGTCCAACTCTTTGCGACCCCATCGACTGTAGCCTGCCAGGGTCCTCTGTCCATGGGATTCTCCAGGCAAGAATACTGGAGTGGGTCACCATTCCCTTCTCCGGTGGATCTTTCCAACCCAGGGATTGAGCCCAGGTCTCCTGCATTGCAGAGAGATTATTTACTATCTGAAACAACAGGGAATACATATATTATATAAAGTTTTCAGTTTTCTTCATCAGTCATCTGTTGATGGACACTAAGGTTAAGTTTCCATGTCTTGGCTATTTTAAATAATGTTACAATGAACATGAGGATTCAGATACCTTTTCAATCAATGTTTTCATTTTCTTTGTGTAAATCCCAAGCAGTAAAATTGATGGGTCATGTGGTAGTTCTATTTTTAATTTTTTGAGAAACCTCCATGCTATTTCCATGGCGGCTGCATCAATTTCCATCTCCACTAACTGTTTATGAGGGTTCCATTTTCTCCACATCCTTGCCAACATGTCTTATTTGCTGTCTTTTTGATGATAACTGTTCTGACAGGTGTGAGTTGATAACCTCCAGGTTTTGATTCTCAGCCACTCATTTTTTTTTTTCTCAGAAGCAGACCCAGAAGTGACCTAATCTACAATTATTTTTCCTTCTTTCTCCATTCAAATACTCAAATGCTTCTTTTTAAGCATATGGTCTAGTCAGTCCCTTAATTTTCATATGAAAACATCAATTTTGTCTGACATTTTGATTCACATAAAAATAAATAGAGTTCTTATTTGCAAAAGAGAATTTGGGCTTACTGATTATTGCCAGATCAAATCATCGTAATTCTGTTGGTTGGTATTAAAAGGCACTGGGAATTCCATAAGGATGTGGAGTTGTTTTAATCCTCTAGAGATTATAAATCATAGTCTGGTTGGAGACTATCAGAAAGCTATACACTTGAGCAATATCATTTAAACCTGCCCTTTCTTTACTAAATTGCCCTTGATATTATTTGTTGCCTACATTGATGCATGAAAAATAGCAATTCAGTTCACTGACAGGTGAATGGAAAATAAAATGTGGTATATTAATACACCAAAACACCATTTGCACAGCAGTGCAAATGAGCACACTGCAAAACACTCAGCAGCGTGGATAATTACCAAAAACATGATATTGAACAGATAAAGCAAGGAGCAGAAGAATGCAAATACACCAATTCCATTTAGATTCAGAAAATCTCAAAAGTAAATAATATGTTGTTTATGGATGAGTGTGAAAGAAAAGTATAAATCAAATCAGGCAAGCAATAGGTACAAAATTTTAGCAAGTTTAATAGTATACTGTCAGAGAAGGATAAGAAGGTCTCAGAATTATTGGTAATGTCATTTAATGTATAGAGAGATTCTTTATTAGTATCTTTCATAGTGCCTTTCATATTCATGTCTGTAGGCACATGTATAAAACTTGTATATATGTAATGTTTTATAACAAACAAGAGTACCAAGGTGGCCCCCCAAAATCTGTTCCCATATGGACACATATAGAGGTGTGCTGTGTACTCAGTCACTCAGTCGTGTCTGACTGTTTTGTCCCCATGGACTGCAGCCCACCAGGCTCCTCTATCCCTGGGATTTTCCAGGTGTGAATACTGGAGTAGGTTGCCATTTCCTACTCCAAAAGATCTTCCCAACCCAGGGATCAAACCTGCATCTCTTGCATCTCCTGCATTGGCAGGCAGGTTCTCTACCATTGAGCCACCCGGGAAGCTGTAGGGGTGTGGTGGGGACCCCGCTTTCAGGAGGCCTGTTGAAAATGCTCCTCACGGCTCTTAGAACCAGGAAAAGTTAGTGATTCGACTGAGCAACTGGTTTGTTTTGAACTTTTGAACTCTTGTAATGAAGCTAATTGCTTCTTTGTTCTAATCAAAGGGAAGTTCAGAATTCAATTTACAGTCCAGCATGAAGAGCTGAGCAGGGTCAGGCCAAGCGTGTGATGCTGACCTAACTCTTCTGGGCCGTCTGCCTTCTCCTTCACTGTCTCAGCAACCCCCATGAATCTGACACCCTGGGATATCCCGTCTTCTGGAAAACAACCTCAGTGGTCTCCTCTTCCCCACTGTTCTTTCCCTCCCCCTCCTCATACCCCTCTTCTTCAAGGTCGAATTGTCTAAGGCTCTTTAGAAGCTCTAAGATAGTTGTCAGATGGGTCGGGGGAGGGGTACCAGCAGATTCTGCTGTTCAAGGTAGGTGTGGCCTTGGTTGAGCTTAACTCAGATGAGATTCAGTTCAGTTCAGTTCAGCAGATGAGACTAGCAATAAGCTTTCAGAGTCTCTGACTCCCACCCAACTGCTTTGTTGCTGGCATTTCGATTTTTGCTGCATTTTTCTAAAGTACAAGTCTAGTTACGCCATCTCTTTGTTTATAATCTTGCAGAGACTCCACCCCAACCCCTACTCCCATCTCATCTCCTCCAAGACTCAGCCTGGCCTGGACACCTTTCTTCCTACTGGCCTCAGGGTTGAACACCACCAATAAAGCACTTATCCAACCACATGGATACTGCCCCACCACCCTGACCGCCGGGACAGCTCCCAGGTCTCACCTGGAGGCTCCATCTGGGGCCTCCTCACCCCAGAGGAAAATGTGACTCTCACCCCTGCCCACCCCCAGGTCCACTAAGTGCCCCTTTATAGCCTCATCACCAGGTAGTGTTAACACTTAGTTTCCATTTCAACTCCCCTGGCTGAATCTTACTCTGTTTTTATCTCAAATATCCAGGCCATTTTAAGCACACACATCCACACTGAAGGAAGAAGTGCAGTACAATGTCCAGATCTGCAGCATTTTAATTTTCAGTCCATTAGGGTAAATACTGCCAAAATTGCAATAATGCAGTTTAAGCACCCTGAGTTACTAGAAGCCTACTATCCTCTTATTACACTAATGTCACCATTACTTTCCATCTAATGGATGTCAGCTGGCCTCTCACTCCTCTGAGCGACCTCACAGTCAGTGTGGGCATTTGTGATGCATCGTATTCAGAAGGAGTAATTTTCAATACAGGGTAAGAGGCAAGACTGGCTCTGCTCAAGTAGGACAGAAGGATCATTCTAGAAGAGAGATCATCCCAGAGTTGGGCCCTGAGATCCATTTGCCCAGCCTGAGCAGAGAGGGTGGGTGACCTGGGAACTCCTGAAATGACCTGTGCGTTAGAGACCCACAGAAAATTCCTGCCGAGCTGCAAAGGTGGAAGAAATGTCAAGAAACCACTATTGAGCAAATAAGGGTGCTTGAAGCCACTCACACGTGTTAGAAAGATACCATCAGCTACAATAGCTTTCACCATTAAAAACAGAGTAGATATGTTACATAAGATTTGTTCAAGTGATATAATTTAAATTTAAAATTTAAGCCATCCTGGATAATTTTGACACAGTGAGTTGTCTCATTATCACTATTATTATTATTGTTAGGGAAATGTACAGCTAACACAAATACAAATACAAATGCATACCAGGCGCTGTTCAAATTGTTTTAAACATATTCACTCACTTTATCCTTGCAAGAACCCTCTGAGATAGGTACCACATCCTGGATAAAAACACTGAGACGCAGAGAGATTAAGCAAAGACTGATGAGGCAGGACTCAGAAACAAATTCTGGGCTTAAGAGTCTGTCCCTTCTCTGTGGAAGGGTGGCTCTCAAGAAAGAAGGGAGTAGAAATAGTTGGATTGGCAGCTTCTTCCTATATTTAATTCCAGGTGGCTAAAGTGAGGTTGATGACCTGTCAATCATCTGGTGAATCTGGTCTGATTTGCTCTGATTTGTGCATATGTGTCTACACAGGCCTTATTTTGTTGGGTGAGGAAAAAAATACCAAATTATTTACATTGAACATTAAAAAATATAAAACAACAAGTGACTTAAAGCAGCCCTTTTATAGTGTTAGAATTGAACTAAAATTTCTGCATGTTTTGGAAAAATGATCTTAGCTATGGACAGCCAGCCAGATTCTGTTCCAGGGATAGACAAACCTCCATAAGCATGTATGTAGGAAAACATTCAAATCAGGGTTTAATTTCCATGGAAGCGTAAAGAATGTGGAATGGCTACATCATGAAGGCCTTGACTTGGTCTTGGTAACACTGAGGAGTTCACTGAGTAGGGCATTCTATAATCTATAAACTGTTATTCCAGTGGTAATTAATAAACTTATTGCTTCCAACTGTAAGAGTGTAGGACAATTTGACAATCTGAGTGGCTCCAATTTTCAATTTCATGTATCTATATCAAATCCATAGAATTTAGAAATATTATTTTTAAACATGTTGAGATTGAAAACATTCCTACCTAGACGCAATGACACAACAAAAACAATACACATATGAGATCATTTCAACGCTAATCTATTCCTAGATATGAACGCTTTAAAATCAAATATAACTATGGGTACAGATAGATCACTACAAATACAGATGACTTAAAATACAGGTATGAGTTTTCTTTTAGTTTCTTTTTGGTCTTTTTTCTGTCATTTTATTTTTTTAAATTTTTTAATGAAGTGTAGTTGATGTACAGTATTATATAAGTTATAGGTGTACAATATAGTGATACACAGTTTTTAAAGGGTATACTCCATTTGCAGTTATTATAAAATATTTTCTAGATTCCCTGTACTACCCAATTTATATGTGTGTTGTGTGTGTGTTAACTTGTAGCTAATTTTATGCTTAATGGTTTGCATGCCTTAATCCCCTGCGTCTACACTGACATGAGTTTTCTAGAGGGTATTGGGTATAGTGGAAAAAACAAACACCATGCTATAGTCCACGTAAATGCATAAGAAAAAGTTAATGCCATATTATAACCTGCATCCATTGATGAGCTTGTTGCTGAGGTAGATTTAAAAGTCTGTAAGTCACACATTCTTTAAGAACCTAGTAGGATTGCCAAATATGCTAAACTCATTAAGATGCTTAAGAAGTATCAGTAATTTGCCCCAGGGTCTGCCCAGCCCTTCATGTTTTAACCACCTTCACAGTGCTTTTAAAAGGTATGAAGCTGTAACAGTAAAACTGAGCCAGGCTGCAGTAGTTCCGGCTGGCAAATCCTGGGAAGACAGCAGCGAGCCTCTGGGTGCATCTTCTGCTAACAGCTCACCTCTGCTCTATCGTCTCCAGCTCCTCAGCCAACGGCAGCTGTTTGCAAAATCAGCACAGCCAAGCGTCCATAAACCAGCCTGCCTTTGACAAGCAGTTGACTGAGAAGTGACTGGCTTCATTGGGGTTAAAAATTATGATTTTTAACTGACCAATCTCCAAAAAAATGACTTGAAAACTCAGAAAGTAGTTTGGTATTAAAAAAAGAAAAAAGAAGAAAAAAAACCACAGGGACCTACCATATATATAGCACAGGGAACTCTGCTCAATATTCTATAATAACCTAAACAGGAAAAGAATTTGAAAAAGAGCAGATATATGTATATGCATAAGTGAATCACTGTGTTGTACACCTGAAACTAACACAACTTTGTAAATCAACTGTAGTCCAATATAAAATTAAAAATATTTTAAAACTCCGTATAGTGTATGTACTGGAGGAAGGATGAGGGAATTTTTTGTTTAAACTTTGTTCTCCTCAGACTTTAAAGAATTACAATTGAATCAAAGGTCTTTTCAAATCCCTCAGAGAAAATAACATGAAAAATGACCTAATATTACACAATAGGTAAGTGTATTTAGAGTGTTATTAACATTTATCAATGGAGTTAATAAATGTAGGCATTTATTAAGAGATTTAATGAATAATTGAAAAGTCTTAATTATTAATTTGAACAAATTTTAAAATTCAGTTTTACAAATGTATCACATATTAGAATAAATAACAAAGATTCAATTCTCATGTACGCATTTTCACACAATAAAATTTTATTAAGTAGATAAAACATTCACAAAAGGAAAATCCATAGGAGGAGTAATGTCCATATCATGGGAAATTTTCAACAAAAAGTCATATATTTTTAAGACAGGTTTGGCTCATTAAAGTTTCATTCATTGGAATTAAAAAGAAAAACAAAAAATAGTGCATTTAATTCTAAGTAGTGTGATTAATTCAACTAACTACATACAGAATTAAAGCAATTTTTACTGTTTTGTCCACATAATGCTGAAAATTTTTGACTAAATATACCAATTATTTTGTCATTCTATGCCTCAGTCAGGTCTTCTTAAACTTTGGTCTTCATTCTCTTCAAAGACCATCAGCTCTGTTTCTCTTCAATAGGTCAAATTTAATCTCATAGCAGGAAGGTTTTTTAAAGATCTGTATGGAAAAGCACTGTGTGTGACAAACACTTTGATGAAACAAACCCAGAATAAAGATGAATAAACCCAATCACATCCCTCCAAGAGAGTGCAATCTAGTTTACAGAAATCAATAGCTCTAACCTATAATAGATTTGATGATTATCCCACTGGGGATCTCACTTTTTTGTTAAACTGTACCTTGAATTCTAAACAAATATTTTTGGACTTGGTCAAGGTCCAAAGGTATGACTCTAGAAAATCGTCTTTATAGCGACGAGAAGACTGAAGAGCTTGTAGCCGAGCCAACACTGCCCTTGGTGTGTAGATATGATGGGAACAAGGTTGGTCCTTTCCCATGGGGCTGAGAGTATAATGGGGGAACAGAGCCAGCGTCACAACCTTCTCCACTGCAATCCAAAGAGCTAGAGCCCAGCTTTCTGCTCAGGGTCTCTGGCACACATTTCATGCAGAGGGGTCCGGAGCGGCAGAGGAGGCATAAGTAGAATTGAAAATCGTGTGCCTTCAGCCATTCTCAAAACCTCTCTCCTCTGTGTTCCCACAGGATGAAGTCTGCCTGCCAACCTCGAGTGTTCCTGGTTCACTTCAACAGCTCTCTGAAAACTATCCTCCATCACCAAAGCAGTGGGCTCCATCCAGCCCAAGTCCTCTACCACCAGGCTAAAGTGGAAGCACGTCCTCTGAGACCTTCAACTCTGGACAGAGGATGCTTTAGCACTCAGCTCCTCCCATCAAATATGATCCACTGATACAAGGACATTCGGAACAGAAGCAGCTAAGAGTAAGCACCTACACAATCACATGGATTGTCCCGTTTTTTTTTTCACAGTAGCCCTGGCAGGGAGCTGTCCCTACCCTCCTCATTTTAAGTTGGAAACCAGAGTTTGGATGGATTAAATCTTGAACCCTTGATTGCGCCACTACTACCTGGCAGAAACACCACCTCCCCCTGGACAGCCTGTCTGCAGACCTCAGGATCTGAGCATTACTCTCAATTAGACACTGCAGTTAAACCCTGGAAAGGTATGGGACCACATGGTAGTGCTTCAGAAAGTTCCCCTGATAGCATTCTCTTTCATACAAGGGGTGGCCTGGTGTGCTTTGGAACCAATCTGAGCCAGAGTTGGGATATCTGAGCATCCCCACCAGCCCCACATTGGGTCCTGCCCCGGGCAGGCTTCCCCAGAGAAGGCAAGTGTCACTCTGCAGGATGTGAGAATATAAGAGGCGGAGATCCCCCCAAGAGCCTTTCCACAGTCAACTCTCCAGGACCATCCTCTCTGTTGGCCCAGGGTGTGAATATCTCCCTGACTGTCCTGCTCACCTCTGCTCTTCCATTTATAAGCTTTTATGCTTCTGACTCTGTAAAGATTCTCATTCTCTTCCTCAGGACCAGCCAGCCACTGTCTTCAGAAAAAAAAAAAAAAAAATATATATATATATATATATATTTCCATTGATTTCAAATGATGCTTTATACTTTGATAAGCAGCTTAAAAAAACAAAGAAATAAAACCCATAAACCAGAGCCCAGGCTCTACAATAGCATCTGGTGTCTAGAGATGAAAGATCCCAGCAGAAGGAATTTTCTACTTTAGTGATGGGCAATAGCTATGACCTTAAGCTGCATTCTCATCCATGTGGCCACCAGTAAAATAATTTCCATCTCTTTCACTGCATGAGATGTGAATATTTAATCAGGTGAAAGCACTGAACAAGAAGGCACAACACTTGGTTGTTGTCTTCCTCCTGAAGACTCTAACCACAGGATGCTGAAGTCTAAGCATCCCATCCTTCACTCATGAAATGAGAGTTAAATACCTCAGCATCCTCACAGAGTGATGGTATGGGAAATAACAAGTTTATGTGAAAGTTAAGAAAATGTAAGCATGATCACCACGCTGTTATAAATAAAACTTCTTCCTTCCTTTATTTCTGAGGAAATTGGCTGTAGCATAATTTTGCTTTAATTAAAAATTTGTTCCCCAGACTTGTGGTTGCCAAGAAGGGGGAAGGTTGGGAAAGGGATGCAGTGGGAGGCGGGGTTAGCAGATGCAAACTATTATACACAGAATGGGTAAACAACAAGGTCTTATTCTATTGCACAGAGAACAATATTCAATATCCCAGGATAACCCAGGATGGAAAACAATATGCATGTATGTGTATAATTGAGACATTTTGCTGTTACAGCAGATATGGTGGGAATTAACAGAAATGAACACAACAGTGTAAATCAACTATAGTTCAGTAAAAGAAAAACGTTGGGAAAGAGGAAAAAAAACAACACATTTTTAGGTACCCATTGCTCTGGCAGTTGCTAGCAAGTCCACAGTAAGAGTTGCTGAACAGAACTAAGTGTCAGGGTCCTGTGACCTGCAAGACTTTGCAGTCACACACAAGACACTGAGGCTGCTCCGATCAGTTTCTCCCAAAGCACAGGTTTAATTCAGGTGCAATTGGCGATAAGGGCAAACAGCTTTAATTTTTTCATCATCTGAACTCTTTATGCAGGTACATAAACTCATGGCAGTATCATTAGGCCCCAGTAAGAGAAAATGGCTCTTCCTGATGTGGAAGGGTGCAGACCTCAGTCACAAGACTGACAGGATTTTAGTGTCCCTCTTACTTCACGAATTCGTAGAAATCACCCTTGTAGCCAAAGTACTTCATATAAAAGCCACACACCGAAGGCATTTTGTAATGCAATGCTCAATGCTATTCAGAAAAGGTTGAGGCGTCATTGAAAAATAAGGAATTCATTCCTTCTACTTCCCAAGTCTGATACGTTAACCACAGCCTCTGTTTTCCATATGTGTCATGTTACAGCTAAATCATGTTGGTGTGGACATAACAGAAGTGTAATTGAATTAACTTCCCAAAAGAAACCTGATCTCAACCAGAATGATCACTTTTGCAGTACAATATAGAGCTTATCTTTCCAAATAAATGGGGAAAAAATAAAGCTGTACAATTTTTCCATTAATGTTGCTTTGCCTTACTGCCCCCCACCCACCCACACATACACCATCATCTCCTGTCACCAAAACCCAGGAATAGCATTAAAATCAGCTCAAATTCCAGGTACAGAACACTATAAATAGCCTATCTTCAAACCCTTGTTTAGAATGCAAATAAAACCTCTGTGGATACAATTTTAAATAGGAATTGCTAATACATTTTGTATGCATCTTAGGGAAAAAGTTTTCCTTTTATGGGGAAAGTTATTTCTGTTGGACACGTTTTGAACACACCTCAGTCTTTTAGAAAAGAGATTAAAATCTAGTCTTCCCAGTGAAAACATTGACGACCTGATTTGCACATTCTGCCATCTTCATGTTTGACTCACAAACTGTCATCAGTGTCTTTTTGCCATCAGAATCTTCTGTGCTCCAGCCACAGGACAGAATTTCTAATGAATGTGCTGTTTACTTTCCAAATGTATTGGGACCTGTGTGCTGGAATTCTCTGTTAGTTGGCTTAGATGTTTATTTGAATCAATGAAAGAAAACCAAATAATTAGCATATTAGCATTTTTCAAAACAGCTGAAATTAAATCCTGATCTGGATGTTGGTGATTAAGCAATGCTGTTTGGACAGCCTGTCTGAATGCCTTCATACTGTTGGTTTAAAAAAAAAAAAGAACTATTTGCTTCATTTGTCAAATAAGTTTCAGCATTTTCTGAAGTCCTGTTCTGCCCTCAGTCAGTCAGTTCAGTCGCTCAGTTGTGTCCAACTCTTTGCGATCCCATGGACTGCAGCATGCCAGGCTTCCCTGCCCATCACCAACTACTCACTGTATTGGACAGTTACTGTGTTTTAGGCACTGTGCGAGACAGTGTGTGTGGTCTGTAAGTCTGGATTATATACACGTTTTAATTAAAGGAAACTGGCTTAGAGAAGTTATGTGTCACACAAGATCTACTCCTTTAAAAACCTATATAAATTTATCCTTGGACTTTATATAGAAACTAAAGAAATCAAAACAGCCTTTGATGCTAGGTTGTACAAACAGAAACTCTTGTCTTGTTTCTTGATAACAATGCTCAGAGTTGAGATGGTGTCTCTGAAGGGCTTACAGGGCTAATGCCGAAGTCCTGTTTTTCCTCATTCAGTTTCCATTCTGATTGCGATTTAAAAGGAACTGAACACTAGTTCAGAAAAAAGTATATGTCATTAAATATAAGTCCAAAAGACTCAGCAGTAATAAAAGAAATGGACGCGGGTGTGGGGAGAGTTCTGACGTCAGAGCGCTGAGAGCAGTGTCTGCCTTGAGGCACTTTGTTGTGGCATAAAGCGCATCCTTTCCAGCTGTGCCTGTTAACTGTTTCCGAAGTCATTTCAGAACAAGTTTTGCGAATGTTCATAAACTCATTCTTTAGTCAAAGTGGTGGATCTTTATGCCATGGGAAGATCTGTGCCCATGGGCCCTGAGTGGGCCCAGCTTTCACATATTTGTGCTGAAACATAGGGTGGGGCAGATACCCTGGAGTGTCAGAGAGCTTTGTGGCCAGTATGCGGAGTATGTGTGTGTGTGTGTGTCTGTGTGTGTATTGTGTGTGTGTGTGTGTGTGTGTGTGTGTTTGCTGGGAACATACCAGTACTCAGGCAGCAAACCGCATAACCTCATTCCAGCCTGTAACGCCTCCCCTGCCCTGTGTGCTTACACACACACACACACACTCACATGCACACACAGACACAGATACATATGGGCACACATAGACACACACACATACAGACAAATGCACATGTGTAGACATGTACACAGAGACATATACACACAAATGCACACATAGTTACGTATATGCTCCTACACAGACACACACACACATGGATATACGCACATGCAGTCACATACACATGCATGTACACACAGATACACATACCTATGGGCACACACACACACACAGACACATGTATATACACATATACACACGCACACAAAGACACGCGGATTGCTTTCTGGGTCTAGGTGGAGGCAGAGGAAGTAGCCTCTCCTTCTTCCATCTCCCCTCCCCACACTCCAGCCAAGGCTCACCCAGGCCCCACCCCAGGCAGGAGGACCACTGGCCAGGGTCTGGACGAGGCCCCGGTCTGGTGTGTTGGACCAGCAGTGAGGCAACCCTGGGCAGGCATGAGGAGCTGGGCTTGAGTATCAGATAAAGATACTTGTGAGCCCAGCCCCCAGGTCTCCTCTGGCCCAGACTTCTGGAAACCTGCCCTGATTCTACAGGAATCCATCTGGAACCACAGAGCCAAGGCTGGTCAGTTAGGAGGCTGGGACCTGACACAGAGTGGGCTGGCGCTTTCCTCCCATGGGAGAGGCCACATCCCCAAGGCTACCTCCTCCAGGGACACATGGAGCCCCTCTTTTGCAAGAGGGAGGGCTGTAACTTCTGCCCACACCGCTTCCTGGGGCGGTCCCCCGCGCCCCCTGTGAAATGTCCAGTGAACCCAGCTTCTCCAGCTCAGCCACCGGCCAGCCTCTCCTGTGACACTGTCCCATCCACCAGGGCAGATGGAGGGATGGAGTCTCTATATGTGTGTGTGCATGCATGCACATGCACTGGGGCAGCGAAGGGTGGAATGAGAGGCTGCGGCCATCTCAAGAGAACATTCTGGAAACACCCCTTTGTCCTCTTCCTCATTATTGTCCTCAAAATTGCAGCCAGTTCCAAGCATTCTTTCCCTTATTTTTCAGGATCCTGTTGGCGCAGGACCTGTCCTCAGGGGCCTGTGGGGTTTTCCTGATTTTCCAAAAGATCTGTGATACCAGGGTCTCCTGGGCAGGCTGACCCTTGCTGATGGTTTGGGACCTCAGCACCCTATGAAAACCTATTGACAAGACCATTTACATAAATCTACATACTTCAGATGTCACCGACTCAGTGTAACTTTCCTATCATTAAATTATTCTGTTCTCAGCTTTTAAGTGTTTTAGGTGCCCCCCCCTCCCCCGTCCATCAAGTGTGCTCTTCTCTTTTTAAGACCAAGGAGTTGGGACAGTTTCTTCAGCTCCTTCTGGAAGGCTGTTTCAATTTGCAGGTTTTCTCCAATATCCACTCGGTTTTATCCACTTTATTTAAGGTAAACTGAGCTGTCCTGATGTAGCCTGCAGTTAGAAATCTGTTGATGTTCCAGTGCTCAGGCTAAATTCCAAGCTTTCTCATCATCTCATACCACACAATCTTCGACCTTATCTCTCCTCCAAGTAACCAGTTTCTTATTTTCAGAGCAGAGGCTTCCCCATTACCTCTGCTGGTGCAGTCTGCCCCTGGGGCTCTGGACACACCACTCAAGCCTCTGCTGACCCTTAACTGTTGACACTAAATACAAGTGTACTCACAGTCAGACTTCCCTCTCCAGTTATTTTTTTAAATGCTTTTTAACTTTTGCATAGTAAAGGAAACCATAAAACAAGACAAAAAGTCAATCTTTGGAATGGGAAAAAAATATTTGCAAATGAAGCAGCTGACAAGTGATTAATCTCCAGTATATTCAAACAGCTTATGCAGCTCAATATCAAAAAAATAAAATAAAAAATGACACAAATAACCCAATCAAAACCTGATCGGAAACCTCAATATGCTTTTCATACAGATGACCAAGAGGCACACAGAAAGATGCTCAGTATCACTAATTATTAGAGAAATGCAAATCAAAACTACAGTGAGATAACACCTCACACCAGTCAGAATGGCCATCATTAAAAAATCTACAAACAATAAACGTTGGAGAGGGCTTGGAGTAAAGGGGACCCTCCTCCCTGGTAGCTCAGACAGTAAAGCGTCTGCCTACAATGCGGGAGACCTGGGTTCGATCCCTGGGTCGGGAAGATCCCCTGGAGAAGGAAATGGCAACCCACTCCAGTATTCATGCCTGGAAAATCCCATGGACCAAGGAGCCTGGTGGGCTACAGCCCATGGGGTCACAAAGAGCCAGATATGACTGAGTGACCTCGCTTCACTTCATTTCACTTCCTACACTGTTGGTGGAAACACAAATTGATACAGCCACTATGGAGAATAATATGGAGTTTCCTTAAAAATATACAGTTTTTTTTATATTATTATTATTGCTTGGGGTTCCGATACAAATATGGCAATATTTCCAGCCCGGAAACAACACAGGAAAATGCATTGTGTCTATATGACTTATAGCAAACCCATATATCTATGTTGCTGGTATATGTCTTTCACTTAATATATTTTCTGAACTAAAACTTTTTTCCTTAAAGAAAACTCAGCCTCCACATCTACCAGACGACTGTTATCCAAAGAAAGGCTCAACTTGGACCTAAACAACAAAAAGTCAAACAAAAATGATTACATTTTTAGCCAAAATCTCTTCTGAGAGATTGAGTTATCAAGTGAAAATAGACTGGTGGGGAAGTCATGAGAACCACAAAGAGATATTTCACTCATTCTGGAGACTTCTTCACCTTAGCTGAACAGTAAAGTTGTTTTAGTAATGTTGTTAACAGTTGTAAAATTGATTGCAGAAAACCTAAACATACTAGATGACTACTCTGGATATTGTTCTTATATAGAGTATCTAAGCATCTAAAATTGTGACTTGGATCCGAGGAATACTACAGATTCATAGTCATTGAGATCCACCATGTGAGATAATCATACTAAGTATATATTTCATTTTTTAAGCATGCATTTCAAATGTTTCATTCTTAATATACCAAAGTGAAAAAGAAATTGCCTTTTATTCTGATACTGCATAGAAACAAGTATAATATACACTTTAAAAGTATTTGTTCCCTATGCTACTCAGAGAAGAGAGAATTAGTATACTGATCAGCTCTAACCCTCAAATCTGCACTTCACTAGCCAAGTGGCTCCCCAAGGAAGTTACTACATTTCATCAAGTTCTGAGTCTTCTTCTGTTTCATAGAGACATTGATATCTCTACAAAGTCCACACTGGGCTTGGGAATGTCAGTGAGATAAAGTTCTTGAAAGCAACCTGATCATTGTATTCTAACGTTTCACTTTCATTCCCACAAACCTTAATGCCATACCTAGAACAAGGGAATCTATATGGACAAGAACTACAGGCTTTTCCTTTCCTTTCCTAATAAAAGTTAGTATTAGTGGAAATCAGATGGGTTACAGACAAAAGGTAATTCTCAGCATCTGTTAAGACTCTCCATTGTCACTTACTTTCTCCTTCAATTCTATGGCAGCATCTTATCCCCTGTCTATGTTGTTTTTCATCCAGGTTTTATTTCTCTTTGAAGATCATGGAGCATAGCTGGGGCTGATCTTAGACACATATGCCAAGTATCTAATCAGTGTGGCTGATAGCACTTACTCATCTTGTTGATAAACAGGAGGGAAGAATAGCCGAATTTCCCAGAAACCAAAATGAAAGTGCTCTACTTTCTTCCTCCTTAAACAAAAGAGCTAGCCAAAGAAACAGTGTCCTTAGGAAGAAAAGTCACATCATGTCTCATGTGCTCCCTACAACACAACGTTAATCTTTTTTAAATTTTTACAATATTATGTTAGTTTCTGCCATACAACAATGCAAATCAGTCATTTGTCATTGTTGTTCAATCTCTCAGTCGTGTCCAAATCTTTGCGACCCCATGCCCTGCCGCACGCCAGGCTTCCCTGTCCTTTCACCATCTCCCAGAGCTTGCTCAAACTCATGTCCATTGAGTTGCTGATGCCATGACCATCTCGTCTTTTTGTCCCCTTCTCCTCTTGCCTCCAATCTTCCCCAGTACCAGGGTCTTTATCAACCATAAATGATATATGTATGAAAGTGAAAGTGTTAGTCACTCAGTCGTGTCTGACTCTTTGCGACCCATGGACTGTAGCCCATCAGGCTCCTCTGTCCATGGGATTCTCCAGACAAGAACACTGGAGAGGGCAGCCATTCCTTCTCCAAGGGATCTTCCCAACCCAGGGATTAAACCCAAGTCTCTGGCATCGCAGGTAGATTCTTTACTACCTGATCCACCAGGAAAGCCCAAAATATATATATATATATATACACATATATATATATATATATATATACATATGTGTGTGTGTGTGTGTGTGTGTGTGTGTGTGTGTGTAGTCACCCATAATTGTACATATAAACCCTCCCTCTTGAGCCCCACTCCCTTCTCCAATCTCACCCCTCTGGGTCATCATAGAGAGCCAGACTGGACTTCCTGTGTTACACAGCCACCTCTTAGCAGGCATCCACTTCACACATGATTTATACAGAATGAAGTAAGTCAGAAAGAGAAGAACAAATATCGTATATTAACGCATATAAATGGAATCTAAAAGGTTGTATTGATGAATCTATGTGCAGGGATGGAATGGAGACCCAGATGTAGAGAATGGATTTGTGGACACAGTGGGGGAGGAACCGAGTGGGACAAATGGAGAAAGTAGTAGCAGTAATGTAATTCCTGACTGAAATATTATTCTTTTCCATGTTTCAGTCTTAATGATGCCGCGCTAAGGGCCTTGTACATTTTAATTCACACTAAATACTGTGTTTAACTCACCAAATGTAGGTCAGGGAACAGAGTTGCTATTTGAGAGAGAAAATGAAATGAACAAGGAATTCAGTTAACTTCACATGTTTTCCAAAAACCTCTGATGATTTCAGAAAAAAAGAGTGTCTTTTTTTGTTGGGGGTAGAAAAGACTCGTGTATTTTCATTTAATTTAAACAGATGACATCTCTACCACCTCTGACTGTACCATCATAGAAAACAGAGAGGTCACCCTCCTACTCTGACATCTGGATGACATACAAGGATTCTTTGGAAAAGGTGCCATCCTTAGATACTTTTAGAAGAATTCTTGAAATAAATGCATTTTTTTTTTAAAGTGCAATAGATGCTGAAGACACCAAAAAATTACAGAATTGCCATCTTTCTAAATAGTCTAAGGTGATATCCTGCTTTAGAATAATAAGTGCTGCAGCAAATTATCTGCATGTGAGCATGAAATCATTGGTCCTATGACTACAGCTCATCTGTGTGGGTACATCTTGATTCTGTGTCTTCCTTCCAAAAGGAAGTTGATTTACAAAAACATCATGTCAGCATCCACATGTTACACTATCTGAACATGTTCTTGGAGAATGCCCAAAGATTAGTCATGAGAAAAATATCTTATTTATTGAAAGCTTACTGTAAAATTTTTGTTTACCAAAGTCCCCATTGTGGCATTTATATATATATGTGTATATATATAATAATATATATGAGGGCTTCCCTGGTGGTTCAGCTGGTAAAGAATCCACCGGCAATAAGGGAGACCTGGGTTTGATCCCTGGGTCTGGAAGATCCCCTGAAGAAGGGAATGGCAACCCACTCCAGTATTCTTGTCTGGAGAATTCCATGGACAAGCGGAGCTTAGCAGGCTATAGTCCATGGGGTCGCAAAGAGTTGGACATGACTGAGCAAATTTCACTTTCACTTACATAATAACATATATATTATTTACACATAACATATATAATACACACAACTAGATCACCATGCTATACACTGAAACACGGTAAATCAACTATACTACAACTTTAAAATAGAAGTATTAGTTATGACCCCCACAGCCTTCCTGATCAACCTTAGGGCAGTGGGTTGACAAGCAGAATATGAACTGACCTGCGGTGTCTACCTTCTATTGTACAGCTTTCTCTCACCTTGTATCACACCTTCATACAATGAACCTTCTCAAGACAACCAACCCTGAATAGTCTCTGCTACTTTCTACAAATTGAGTTGTGGGGACTGGAAGTAAATATTTTTAAGTGCTCCTAATGAACTGTAGTATATATTTCCCCTAAGGATAAGAAACCTTGAAGAGGGACGTTGACCCTAGTTAATAAGCAAGTGCAGAAGACAAGGATGTGGACAGACTTCAGCCACGCTCCTATGTAGGTGTACAAGCGATGTAGTCATGAGTGTAACTTCCACGAGAAAGGTGGCTATTTCCCTAGCCAACGGAAGTGTCCCTTGAGCCTTGTTCTTTTACTGAGCAGTGGAATCTGTTACCTTGCTGTGTGTTTGCAGATAGGTCCACCGATTTCCATGGGGAGAAGTCACTCTTTATGTCCTGAACCTTTGAGGTCACAGACAAATGGGGACAGTAAACAGTGAAGTCCCCTGTGTGCAGGTCCAGGTTTCTGTTGGGTTCATTTGGACTCGTTCCTGTACTGAGATAGGGAGGAGTCTCCAGGATGGAAAAATAATGTCACATGGCCTCAGCCTGCTTGTCTACCTTCCGCTTAGGAAGCTTGGCTTGGGGGTGGGGCCACACTTAATACAAACACAGATGAACCCTTTTCCTGGGTCAGAAGCCTGCCCCAAATGCATTTTCCCCTGGGCTTATTTTAGCTCTGTTGTTTTTCTCACAGGCTTTCTGGAAAACAAGATTCTCCAGATGCAGTCATAAGCATGCGATTCTTAGCAAGAAGCATCGAGTGAATCGCTCTGGGCTGGTGGAGTGCAGACACCCAACTCCTTCCTTCCTTGGCATTGGAGAAAGACAGAGAGCAGGTGACGAACTGCCTCCTTCCTCAAAACTCAAGTCTAGAACTGGACAAATAAGTGAGCCTCAGGGCCAGAACAGTCTTAAATGGATGTATCAGAGGACATGTAGGGCTGACAGGTCCCACTTCCAAGGTTATATCCCCACAGAAAACGAGAATAGAGCACCATTAGAACCTTCTCCATAGCCAGTCTATTTATATGCACAGTCAGAAATATGCTACACAAAATTTAATTGTGATCAGCAAATATTGACCCCCAGTCTGTCTTGACTGTCACATCAAGATACCGCTGTGTTTCTCTTCTTTGAACAAAATGCCTCCATGTTGCACTGTCATGTCTAAGCAGGCCGATGAAAGCACAAAGGACCCAATGTCAACTTGCTCCCAATAATGCATGATTGAATTAGGGACGAGCCTAACATAGATGACAAATGGTGCCTCATGTTTTAGGTTTTCTCCCTTCACGGGGTGGGGCCTATGTCCTTCCCCATTGACTCCGGTTGGAGGTGCGGCAGCTTCAACCACAGCTTATGGTGAACGTGAAGCTACAGCGCTCTTGAAGTGTGGTCAGGGAAGGCTGTGCACCCCAATGTGGCTCTCTCAGGATGCTTGCAAATCCAGCTCTGCAGAGTCTGGAGTCATGGGGGTCACCTGCTGGCGCTCCAGGCGGTACCTCCGCCAAACTCATAGCCAACAGCACTGAGCCACCCCAACCTCCAGCCCAGGCAGCCTTCGGGGGACAGCAGCTCTGGACAAGGTCCAGCTGCAATGTCATGAAGGGCCCTATGTGAGAATTGCATGCTTGAGCCCGTCCCAAGTCCTGGCCCACAAGGTTGCCAGGAAAAGTAGCTAAAGGTGGGAGTTACCCGCATACAGCAGCAGTGATGCACTATGTACCATCAAATGGATGCGCAACCAGGAGCACAGGAAGGGCGCTCCTTGATCTGAGGTGAGTCCAGAGCCCCTGGGGAGGGTGCTAGAGCATACAACTCCCAGATGTCTTTTAAAGGATCCTAGAAATAGGGGGTGGGGGGATAAAAGTAAAGGCAGTGGATGAGGTGCTGTTACCAGGAAGTGTCAGCCTGACCTGGGTTTAATTCCACAGGCACACGTCAGGGTCAGAGCGATCTGTCATATGGGGGGTGGGGAGCTCTCCTCTCCATCCCAAGGGTGACAGTTGGGGCAGCCCACTTCTGAAGGTGTAATAGTAAACTCAGTCACCTCAGCCTTCTGAGCTGGCTTGCCTGCAGAGGTTCACGACATTCACACAGATGTGCCTGTTTCACCATGTGACCCACACTGCACCCAAGTGAAGAAGCACAGATTAAAAACCAAATTCATCAGTACTGTAAAACAGTCGCCTTTTCCCCCTCTTTATCTTTGCAGAGCTAGAAGGGGAAACAAAGGGAAGTCTTCTGTTCACTTGTTATACACAAGAAGACTCTCAGGCAGCAGAAGATAAGATGTCACTGTGAAGAAGGTATCAGAGGATCCCTGGGAATGCCTGAAATGTGGACCTAAAGTCATATTCAGAAAGACAGGTGGATTTCACTTCCTCTAGAGTACTGGAGAACATTCGTGTTCAGAAGGCTGTGATGCTCCTCACGTAGAAAGTGGATATCATGATAGTGTTTTAAGTGCTCCGTGAGTCTAGTTAATGGAACCAAATCAAGAGAGTGGAGTCTGCACAACCATGAAGGGCAGATGACCCCTGTCTCCATGCGGGAGCAGCAGGCAGTTCCTGATGTGTCCTGGGGGCAGGAAAACGTCAGGGACAAGACACAACATTAACCTTCCAGACTGGGGAGTCAACTCAACTTAGACCTGAATTCTGGCTTTGAAAGTTACCAGCTATGTGATTTGGAGACTGACCAAACTTCATTAGTTAAGCCCTTGGTCTCCCTCACATACCAAGGAACCACACCAGACAAGGTGAGAATGTAATTTTATGGCAACAGAGGATGTCTCTACCCAACCCCGGGGAAGCTGTGACTTGATGAACACTGTGGTGTGCACCTTCCAATTGCTTAAAACCTGGAGTGGAGACGTAATGGTCAGACAGAGATAGACCTGCAGCACATGGGATGGGTGTGTGAGGATAGACAGGGTGACTGGCTATGGAAGGAGAAGTCAGGGCCACAAACCAAAAAGGAAACACCTGCCCCATGCAAGACATGTGGACACAGCCATTCTCTTTAGCTGCCTGCGCAGTATTTTCTGGTGGTTCCATGTGGCAAAGGTAGATATCTTTGGGGGAGTTATTTTGATACATGCTCTAATCCAAGAAGGATGATGAATGGTCACAGAAAGGGAATCCAGCATGGCAGATTATGAGTGTTTATAGAATCAATGCCATCTACAAGGAACACGCCGACTGCCCGGAAGCACTCAGTGTAAGCTGGGGGAGGAGAGAGCTTAGTCATGGGTCCAAATCACAGGTAAGCACATCAAAGCCATAGAACAGGTGTCCTGGAGAGTCCATCTTTGGGTTTTGTATCAACCTTGTGCCCATTCTGGAAATGAAGAGCTCAGAAACATTTAAGGCTTAACTAAAAATGGAAAGAAATGCTAGCTCTTATACCTGTAAGTTTTAGATTTAGGGGAAATTTTTTTAAAATTAATGTCTAAAATATATTTATCATAAAGCACAGCAATGTATGTGAGGAATATGAAGTACTATATCCTATAGAGTAGAGTCTCAGCCATGACAGAATTTGGGGGAGGGGTGCTTTCTCACGTCCCAACCTGAGTCCCTGTGGATTCTGTTCAGCCCTCCTGAAGTGCCCTACTATCTTGGAGGGGAATTATGGCAGGAATGAGCAGTGTTACTATGGTGATATGGGACGTGCGTCAATAAAGTGAACACAAAGCACCGATGGAGAGGAAGATGGTATTTGGATCCCCTGATAGCCATCTGCACAATGGCCCAGTGACCAGCACCTGATGACTGCAGTGTTTACCAGCACAACCTCCATGGCCTCGCAGGTACTCAGGGGCCCTTTTGGATCTGCAATTTTCACTCATTCAGAAATGCCCAGATCGTGTCTGCTGATGGGTCAGTGTGATTGATTTTTGTCTTTCCTCTCCAGGTGGAAAAATTGATGAGGTTATACTGTACTCTGTTAATTCTCACAAGCATTGTTAATAAGTGAGCACTGCTTTTGAAAGTGTATAATACATACCTACTAAGAAGGTCCAAACTGATCACCTTGTGAATCAAATTTCAAAACTGCTTATTTCTACATTAAGGAATGAAACTCCTTACTGTATTACACACGTAATATGCAGCATGGTGACTATGGTTAACAATACTGCAATGTGTATTTGACAGTTGCTTAGCGAGTAGAGTTTAAGAGCTCTCATCACATGAAAAAAAAAAAAATTGTAGCTATGGATGGTGACAGATGTTAACTAGACTTAATTGCAGCCATCATTTCACAGTATATACACGTATTGAATTGTAATGTTGTACACATGTAACTAATATATAATAGAATATATATGCTCATTATATCTCAATTTTTAACAATTTTAAGCAGAAATAAAAGGAGAAAAACTCCAATTCTCAGAAAAATGTTTAAAGCCCCTGCCTCTTGTAGAATCAAAGAATATGAGGGAAATTTCTCTTTTGCTAACAAGGAGGTTTTCTGTTCTGTAAGTTGTACGTTTTACCCAAGACAGACCTCACCAGCCACTTGACCTGCCACCATCTTGGATGCTCCAAGCCGGAGATGTGGTTTAAGTAGAAGGTCTATGGGGGCCCGGGGGAGCATGGTCTTTGGAGGTAGACTGTCCTGGCAGTCAGTCAACACAACTGGGGAAAGTGTCAGCAGAGAGACTAGTGGAGGACTCTCCAGAGAGAAGAGTTTGGTGAGCCAGGCAGCTTCAGACTAGCCTAGCCTAAGGCCCTTTTCCTGACTCCAGGTAAAGACAGCAGGTGTGGGCAGAGGACACAGGTTGGAGATTAAAGTCCTCCAAACATCCCCAGGCCTCCAGATGTTATCAGAACTGTAGCCCTGGAGGCATTTTTCCAGGGGGGCAGGGAGTTGATCTTCTAAGGGAAAGGTTGTTGAGTGAGTTGGGGAAACAGTCCTAACTGCCTAAAGTCCACCCCTCTCTCTTCCACCTGGGGTGCCTCCAAACAGATGACCCTGAAATATTTTGACTAAACTGATGGCATAGACAACAGCTGGGTGCTGAATGGCATAGCCCTACGGCACACCTGGACTGTGAAACCCAGCTCTCCCTGAAAGGCAACTTCCCAACTCATAGCCACCTCCTCACCTTCCCACCTCCCACTCCAGCCCCTGCAGGTCCACTGGCTGTCTGGAGACTGAGCCTGAACACACAAGCCCTGTAGAAAGATTATTTTTATTTTTTAACAATAAGAATAACAGCAACTCTCTTGCGGAGCCATTCTTCACCCAGTTTAGCATTCTGAGGTTACTCAGATTGGACTGTTCCTTGATGGCTATCCAACATTAGGATTTTCTTACAAAGAGTTTCCGATAAAGAGAGCACCTGCTTGAGGGGCTTCCCTTGGCTGCTCTTCCACAGTGGAAATCGATGAGCCCTTCAGGGTGACCATTAAACAGCAGGGACCCCTCCTTCAGAACACCAAGTTTAGAACCACTTCTGGAGTCTAACCAGCTCCAGGCCTGATGGTCAAGGATGTCAGCGGATGAGAGTTTAGATGATTGAATCAATTGACTGCATGCCAGGAAATGCCATATTTTATTTATTTTTATTATTAATAATTTCTGTTATTGGAGTATGGTTGCTTTACAATGTGGTGTTAGTTTCTGCTGTATAGCAAACTGAGTCAGCTACACATATACATACACCCTTCTTTGTCACCACAGAGCATTGGCCTGAATTCCCTGTGCTATACAGGAAGTTCTCATTAGTTATGCCATATTCTAGAACTTAATCTCAAGGCCACTCCTAGACCTGTGAGGACAGCAGCATGTGGTCCAACAGAAATGCCATGGACAGACACTTAGTGACAAGCACTGATGCACCCCTATTGCAATGAGATCATTTCCGTGCATTCCTTGACATATTTGTATTTACACTGAAGCATCAAAAACACATTATATTCGTAGGAATTTAATTTTACTCTTTGAGCAAAGTAAGTTATGTAACTAGCTTAAAGGAATGCAAAAGCAATTTGCAAACATGAAATTGCTTTAAGGAATAAATGTATGATGATGCTATTAAGATTATCATCAAAATTCAATTAAATGTTCACTAGTTTTTACTTATGAGAAGGAGCACATATACAGAAGTGAAATGCTAGCCAACTGTTAAATAATAATTAGTGGAAGCAACATTTCTTGATTCCACCCTGAAAGTTAGTGAAGCATTTTAAAAAGTTTTATAAAAGCGAGTTTAAAACCTACCTGGAGTCTCATTCAGCATGCCTTGGGAATTTGAACTCCTTTTCACAGATGAAAGTGTAAGCATTTTTCTGTTGTGTGCAAAAAGTTTTCCTTATTTTTTTTTTTACTTCCTGTTGAAATGGCTACTTTCACCCATATATGGCTTCAAACACACAAACCATTTCAGAGCGCCTGTCGAAATTATTCACTCTTGTCCTAGAGCTAATTTTGGACCTTCAGTCCTAACGATCTCTTCTGGGAACTTCGTCAGTGAAAACAGCATAGTAAGGCACATGTAAATACCATGTTGCATTCTTGAACACAAACCAACCTGTTTTTGTATTTGGTTTATTTGTTTCTGGAACATTTGTTTATACGAAGTTGCCCATGACAATTGGGAAACACATTTTCAGCCGTGTGTACAGGAGGACTTTGAAAGCACTTGCAGATTTCAAAGCAAGGCAATAACTTTTCGGTGACGTCAACTTCCACTCCCTTGTACCGGGAACTCACCGTCCTCGGAACTGAAAGTTAGGAGTGGATGCCAAAGGTCTTTCACCTGTGAGTGTTTTTCCTGTAAGCCCAGTTAACCAGGCATGCAGAACTGCCAGATCTGGGAGCGAGACAAGACTCTTCGGTTTGTACAAGCCTCAGCGTCAGTGCTAATTCCTCAGTTGTCCCCAGAGCATGGCCAGTTCCACGTAGAGTCCCCACACCTCCTGGGTGACCCCTGTCCTCCTCAACTGCCTGGGTCCGGCACTCAGAATTAAGCTGAAGATCAACACAAAATACTGTGACCCTCGTGAGCACAGCACGTGTTGTCAAGTGTGTGTTACATACCCGCAGCCAGAGCTTGTTGTGCTAGCCCCTCCACAACTATGCATTCGCATGCTGAAGTTCTCAGGGACACATGTATCTATAGGCTGTTTCAGTGAGCCTAGAGAGCCTAGGTCCTGGGGGCGCAAGAAGCATGTCATTCAGAAAACAGAAGAGTAGATGAGGGATTTCATGCACACACACAGAACACACACACACACACACGCGCGCGCGCGCGCACATGCATGCACACACTGTAGACTGGTCCTCACAGCCCGTCCCTCCCCGACCAATTCACATCACTGGGTAAATCTGACTTCCTCAACTTCACATATGAAAATGAAAACATTCTAAGATGTCTCTTTTGCTTTAAAGTGTTTAAAAACAATTCTGCATGGAAGATCATGTTCTCATGCTCTCACATTTCTTTATTTCCTTCTGGAGGTGACATGTCACCATGTAAACTTGGATAAAGATGTGGACGAGCCCTGGGCCACGACAGAGTCTGCCCTTTGGGAACAAGGCCGTGCCAAAATAGACGGCAAAGGAAAACGAAACCCTGAGTGAACAATACAGGCCCCAAAATAGCAGCAGGGTTGACAACCACAGCAGCAGGAACGGCTGCTCATCGCCTGCCAACAGCTCTGACCCTGGCCTCTCGCCCTGGGTTGGGGGGGGGGGGGGGCTGCACACAGGGGACGTGGGGCCCACCAGCAAGCCAGCTGACAGCACTCTGCTCTGAACCTCAAATCTGAAACGCTGTTAACAGACCTGGGGCGAAACCATCCTTCTGAAGAACTTTCTAAGGAGATCGAATAAGCCAACTTCCCCAGGGCCACTGAGAACTAGAAGGAGACAGCCTCTGTCCACAGGACCAGGAGATGCCCTGAGACAGGTCAGAGCATCCCCAGGCCATAAGTGAGGGAACTGAGACCAAGGCAAGACTGGCACGCAGTCCCACAGCTGAAAGCTCTGTCTAGAAACCATCATCTATGGTGGGCTGGGAGCCAGGGAAAAAGACATCCCTGACCCGCATCCTTAACTGAAGATGCTGTGCAAATGAAACCATAGTTGTCAAAGAAACACTCCATCTCATGGGGACACAGGGCGCAGCAAATGCACAGAAGAAGAGCCGTTGTACCAGGGATGGGGGATGATGTGGTCAGGAGGAGGCAGGATGCTTCCAGGAGGGAAGAGAAGCCTAGCAAAGCCAGAGCCTTAGGGGAGAAGGTTCATGGTGGAAATAAGCCAAGGGAAGGGAAGTGGGCTTGCAGCTGTTTACCATGTCCTGGGCTGGGAAGTAGAGTGGTGAGGAGCTGCTAAGGAACCCCGCAGGCGCTGACCACTGGGAAGCTTGCAGCTAGATCCCCAGGTGAGGGAAAGCCTGGAGGAATAATTCTGAGACCTTCAAATGGGGGGTAAGAGACCAGGTGGATTCTGTCCCTCCCAGGTAGGAAGATCCACATCCCCGTGACACTGCCCGCAGCGGGCAGGCCGGAGACCTTCGATGACCCAACAGTTGCTTTAACATGAGCGGAAGCAGGAAATTACAGCCCCAGTTCCTGCACAGCCCACAAGCTCTTGATAAGCAGAAGCAACTGAGGAGTGGACTTTGTATTTCCGAGGTTCTGCCCAGGACCCAGAGATCCAAATTACTTCTAAACTCAAGGGGTAGACCACATCACTCCTGAATGGATGGAAACCCTGTGAATGGGTCCACTTGAGGCTCTCCACACAGTGTCTGATCAGAACCAGAACCAGGACCCGTGGCCCATAAACATTCCGTGGGCCCAACGCTTGAGGATGACACACTTTCCCATAGTTCACCCCTCCCCAGGAATATCAGGCTCCCAAGGAAAACGTATTAAGACATTTTCATCAGCATCTTAAACAGTACATGTAGCCAAGTCCCAAGTGGAGCACAGAAGGAATAAGGAGTGTGCACAGAGCAGAGATAAGTGGGGTCTGTGCAGGAGGCACCAGGCTGGTGGTTACAGCTGAGTCCAACCCAGCTGTGTGCAAGCATTGCTCACACACACGCCACCCTGGGTTATCAGTGACAGGAAAGCAGGGTCTTGCCCATTTTACCCATTTTTTATAACCGAGAATAAATATTGACTTAGCACTTATAGAATACCTCCCACCAGATTAGAGGTCAGTGTAGAATTCTAGTGAATGAAAATAAGTTGTTAATTATTACAGCTTCATGGTGCCTTTAGAAGGAAACTTGGGATGCATTTTTAGCCTACATTCGAGAGAGCCATGTGGTCAGGGACAAATCCTCTTGGATGGGTTTGAAAGAGAAGTGGAGAGTCCAGATGTTCCCTCACAGGCAACAGGATTCTTAACTGGGGCACAGCCACGACTGGGTGTTGGTCTGAGGCTCCCTCCGATAAGATGCTGGGTCAACCTCACTTGAGGGGATGGACACCCATTGCTCAGCCAGGTAGTTTCCTGCAGATAAACCTGGCAGGTTCTTGAAGTGGGTCTCCGTGTTAAGAATCTGAGCCAAATCACATCAGCGTCCAAGACGGCCCATGGCAGGATTTCAGAAGCATGGGGACTAGAGGCCTCTGTTCCCCTCCCAACCTCACCTTTGCCCTCAGAGCTCCAGACGATGTCATCTACCTGATCTGACTCAGGGCCAGGTCTGGACTCCTCCAGCTGCTGAGTTACAGCAATTTTCACAAGTGGTAGCACCAAGGCAGGAGCCATCCTGCCCTGGAGGTAGTGTGGTGATGATGAGTCACAGACAAATCACCTTAATGAGTCCCGGGGGTGGGGGTGGGGAATCTCGGGGGTGGGGGGCAGGTTCTAAACTCAGCGAGTGTCAGACACCCATACGTGAAGAATGCCAGCTCAATTTCCTGGTTCCAGGAAAAGAGCCATTTTTTGTTGGAAGGAGGCTCTGAGACTGTACAATTCAACACTGCTGTTTTATAGAAGTGGAAATGCAAATCCAAGCTCAAATAGTCACTTGGTAGCCAAGCCAGGCAGAAGTTCGGTTCCCTGATGTCCAGTCCCTCTGCCACTCGGCTGGAGCACACCTCTCAGTCTTCGGAAGCCAATGTGCATTTGTGTTAGGGCTTTGGTGACAGGAGTGAATTATGACTTCCCTGGGCAAAACTGCAGCTTCACTTAGGCTGCTGGGCAAATACTGTCCCTTCCGTTAGGGAAGCTTCAGTTATAAATAAATAATGAACAAGGCAACAGCTGCTGCCAAAACCACTCGCCGAAACTTTCTTTCTTGGTAATAGAGCAATGAGTGTGTTTTCCCTAAGAACTTGTTTCTGGCAACGTGTACAAACAAAGCCACACACACGGTGACAAACTGTGCTGCTTACAGTTTTGCTAATGACACTCTTGTTATTGAAACAGGAAGTGACTCAGCCACGACCAATCATATATTTTATTCCGTTGTGTTGGTTCACTTGAAAAAAAAAAAAAATAACCTATTGCAAGGCAACAGCGTTTGTTTTCCAAATAATACACTTTCTTTGAGGAAAAAATATATTAGAGACCACTTTGAGATTTTAATGAATGTTTTCTAGGAAATTAGGGGAGAGTTCCTCAATCGATATATCATCAAATTATTGCAAAATAAGCTTCACAAGTATCATAGAGAATCAAATAAGTATTTTTTAATGAAAGGAAATGTATGCTTAATATTTTTAAGGATATGGAATCTGGTATTTGCCATTCAGTTGTAAAACCTTTTACACCTCTGAATGGTATATGACTGCTACTAACTGCAAACTTAAAAGTGGTTAGGGACACCCTCACAGACATTGGAAGGTACTGCACTTTCAACTTTTACTAACTTCACCATGACCTGAACTGAAGGATTGAACTGAAGTTTGCCTTTGTCCAATACAGCTTTGCATCTACACAGTGCAAATAAATAATATAAAAAAATGTGTTTCAAATATAAGATGTTTAAACAAATTGCCACATAAATGACTGAATCTGATTGCCTGTTAAATACTGAGTGTGTGTGTGATAGTTCATGGGGGTGTTCAAGAACCATGCCTTTTCTACTGAAATGTGCTTCAAATGAGGAATGAAGGATGTAAAAAATTTTGATCTTTAGTTGTTCATGAAGTCCCCCACCCAGCACTTAAGTGATTCAAATAGAAAAGCTTCACTGACAATGGAGTCAGATGCCTGACATTTCTTGTCAATCACTGACTTTTCTAGTAAGCCAAACTTCCACCTGTGCCTTATGTATTTTCTATAAACTCCTCCCACTTTGAGGCTTCCCTGGTGGCTCAGACAGGAGAGTATATGCTGCAATGCAGGAGACCCACTTTCCATCCCTGGGTCCGGAAGATCCTCTGGAGAAGGGAATGACAACACACTCCAGGATTCTTGCCTGGAGAATCTCATGGACAGAGGAGCTTGGCTGGTTTCAGTCAATGGGGTCACAAAGAATCGGACTCACACTTTCACTTTCTCCCACCTTGGGATGGTGTGGGGAGACTGGATGGCTCTGTGGGGGACCTTCAGTCCCACTGTGGGCTTCCTACTGCTCAGGAGACAGAGGGTTGGCTGGAGGCCCGGCCTGGGTCACAAGCAGACCCAGAACCAGGGCTCATGGGCCCTGCTCATCCATTCTCTCAAAGCCTTGCCATCTCCCCTCGTGGGAGAATCAGGACTACCCTGGTTCAATTCTCGATAGCATGCTCAAGTGTTCAAAAGACATAGGCCCTCTCTCTGTCTCTCTCTCTCTTTTTTTTTTCTTCTTTTCCCTCCTTAAATCTAAGAATGAATAGTTTTCATCTGTAACTGTTGGTTTTATATTTTTAAATAGTGAACCAAGAAACTTAATGTCTCATTATCTCTGAAATGATTCGTGCATTCGCTATACACAACTCTGCTGATAACGGCCCAAGACTGTCACTTCGTCTGCTCAAAGAAAGTTCCTTTTTTAATTTTTCTTGACTGGTCTGTGGATTGCCAGATATCTGCTGTTTCCACTCTCTGCATAGATCTAATTTAAGTAGTATTTTAAAAAAAAAAAGATACCCCAGACATTATCCTGGATTGGCAGTTTCAGAAACACGTGCGGTTTCAAGCCATCATTGCAAATCTGAAGCAAATTATTTCTGTAAATGTGTGAAAAATTGACTTTTCTCAAGAATGGCTCATGAAGTACACAAGCCGAGACCTATTCAGGAAAACCACAGCTCCTGACATTCCCTCTCCATGATTTTCCTAGAGACGAGGAGTCCTGAATAAATTCAGTTTTTCTAAAATGACAGATTTTGTCAATTTGCTTTTTAGAGTCCTGTGTTTTCTTGGGTTCTGTCATGTAATATTTTACTTTAAAGCATTAAGAAAACATCTCTCTGCTCTGACATGTATAAGGGCTCCTGGGCTCAGGAGAACAACATGATTTCTCACCCCAGAAGTTCAAGGCTTTGAGGTCGTATGCTCACTGCACAAAGAAACAGTCACACCGTAAGGTTTTCTCGCTACCATGACAACATGTGATTTCCAAGTACCAATTTTTCTGCCAGGCAGCTCCAGGATTTAACTCCCAAAGAGATGTTGCCTTTCAACAAGGTAAACTTTTAAAATAGTGCTATAAATAACTCATCACCCAGAGGGTTTTCTTTCCAGAGTGAGGTGTCTGAGGATAGGTAATTCTAGACAAATATTTGCAACCGACTCAGACCCTAAAATTAATTATTGAAACACTCCGAAACTTGGCATGTTTTTATGAATTGGTTTATCACAACAATACTATATTTTGAAAGTAGTCTAAAGATACTCATATTGTAATTTGCCTTAAGCCAACTGGAAAAAGAACATCCCAAGAGAGAACTCTCCTCAATACAGCCAGGTGAACATCATGTGTGTGTGTGTATCTCTGTGTAAGCATGCCTGTGAATACACGTGCCTGGGAATGTCTGTGTTTTTGTGGGTGTGAATATGTGTTTCTGAGTGTGTCTGCAAATGTGAGCATCTCTGAATATCCTAGTGTCCAGGTGTCCCGGACACTAGTGTCCCAACCAAGACTTTTGGACAGAAATAAAAGCTAAGCAAACAAAGAAATGAAGGAAGACTGATTGTGCTGGGACCAGAGCCACAGAGCAGACTGCACAGAGGTGCCCCCAGCTCTGCCCACTGCACGCTGGCCACCAAGGACCAAGAAAACGTCCCAACTTGGGGCCACTCTGGAACAGTCCCATGGTCTGAGGCTGGGAGGAGGGCGGGGAAGGAGGGCAGAGTGTGGCCTGATGCCTCTGTCACCGAGCAGAGGGGAGACGGTCACCTTCCACCATCTTGCCCTTCTCCCCATGCCCACCACTGTGCTCCCCGGTAGGAAGGGCCTCTATGGTCGCTGGTTGACATGACCCCCGCCTTCTCTCTGAAGAATCCTCCCAGGAGTCAGGCTGAATTTGTCACTGGGCCGTAGACAAAATCCTACTTATAATTAGCAGACCATCTACTATGAGCTAAGCATACATGAGCTCATTTCATTGCCAACCAGTCCTGCAAAGGAAGCGTGCTTTTAACTGAAGCATGTTGTTAACAGCCTTTGTTGTTAGAATTCCAGTTGGGCCCTGACATCTACATCTCTCATCTCAGACACCCCTTCCCAGAGCCCTTCGCACATGACCAGGACCCCTGGGCAATGCCTCCCGACTGGTGAAGCCTCAGTGTGCAAGGCGGCCACTGGGCTGGGGAGGCCACAAGGCCCCCCACACTGCCCAGAGCTCCTATGGGATCCTGGAGTCAGAGAGAAGGAGAGGACCCCTTACTAAAACAGAAAAGAAACTCCTCCAGAAAACCAATCATGCAAATGATGCACTCACACAAACGGCTCAATTACACAAGGGACCCAAGCAAAGATTTTTTCCTGGAAGTGAAGCTTGCATTTACTCCACTCTCAGCAGCTTTGGCATCACAGGAATTAAATCTTGGAGAATATCTGCCTTGGGGTGTTCCATGTTCTTAATCAGATCAGCAAATGGAGATGTTCTAATGGGAGGGGAAGTGTTAAGCAAAATCATTAGTCAATTGAATTAAAAAGCCAATTTTATGTTTGTTTCCTAAAATTAGAATATACTACAGCATTAACCTGTAGATAAATCCCTTGTGCATACATAGGTCACTCAGGTTATCAGCCTTCGAAAAGTATTTATTGAGCAGCTGCTAGATTCTAGGCTTTGTGCTAAACACTACAAAGACACCAACCAATATGTAAAGCCCTGAGACAGACTGAAACCACAATCACAGAAAACTAACCAATCTAATCACATGGACCACAGCCTTATCTAACTCAACAAAATTAAGCCATGCCATGTAGGGCCACCCAAGATGGATGGGTCATGGTGGAGAGTTCTGATGAAATATGGTCCACTGGAGAAGGGAATGGCAAAACACTTCAGTATTCTTGCCTTGAGAACCCCATGAACAGTATGAAAAGGCAAAAAGATAGGACACTGAGAGATGAACTCCCCAGGTTGGTAGGTGCCCAATACGCTACTGGAGATCAATGGAGAAATAACTCCAGAAAGAATGAAGAGATGGAGCCAAAGCAAAAACAACCCAGTTGTGGATGTGACTGGTGATAGAAGCAAGGTCCAATGCTGTAAAGAGCAATATTGCCTAGGAACCTGGAATGTTAAGTCCATGAATCAAGGCAAATTGAAAGTGGTCAAACAGGAGATGTCAAGAGTGAACGTCAACATTTTAGGAATCAGTGAACTAAAATGGACTGGAATGGGTAAATTTAACTCAGATGACCATTATATATACTACTGCGGGAAAGAATCCCTTAGAAGAAATGGAGGAGCCATCGTAGTCAACAAAAGAGTCAGAAATGCAGTACTTGGATGCAATCTCAAAAACGACAGAATGATCTCTGTTCGTTTCCAAGGCAAACTATTCAATATCACGGTAATCCAAGCCTATGCCCCAACCAGTAATGGTGAAGAAGCTGAACTTGAACAGTTCTATGAAGACCTACAAGACCTTCTAGAACTAACACCCAAAAAATATGTCCTTTTCATTACAGGGGACTGGAATGCAAAAGTAGGAAGTCAAGAAACACCTGGAGTAACAGGCAAATTTGGCCTTGGAGTACAGAATGAAGCAGGGCAAAGGCAAATAGAGTTCTGCCAAGAGAATGAACTGGGCATAGCAAACACGCTCTTCTGACAACACAAGAGAAGACTCTACACATGGACATTACCAGATGGCAAATACTGAAATCAGATTGATTATATTCTTTGCAGCCAAAGATGGAGAAGTTCTATACAGTCAGCAAAAACAAGACCAGGAGCTGACTGTGGCTTAGATCATGAGCTCCTTAATGCCAAATTCAGACTTAAATTGAAGAAAGTAGGGGAAACTGCTAGACCATTCAGGTATGACCTAAATCAAATCCCTTATGATTATACAGTGGACATGAGAAATAGATTTAAGGGACTAGATCTGGTAGACAGAGTGCCTGATGAACTATCAATGGAGGTTCGTGATATTGTACAGGAGACAGGGATCAAGACCATCGCCATGGAAAAGAAATGCCAAAAAGCAAAATGGCTGTCTGAGGAGGCCTTACAAATACCTGAGAAAAGAAGAGAAGCTAAAGGCAAAGGAGAAAAGGAAAAGTATACCCATCTGAATGCAGAGTTCCAAAGAATAGCAAGGAGAGGATAAGAAAGCCTTCCTCAGTGATCAGTGCAAAGAAATAGAGGAAAACAACAGAATGGGAAAGTCTAGAGACCTCGTCAAGAAAATTAGAGATAGCAAGGGAACATTTCATGCAAAGATGGGCTCAATAAAGGACAGAAATGGTATGTACCTAACAGAAGCAGAAGATATTAAGAAGAGGTGGCAAGAATACACAGAAGAATTGTACCAAAAAGATCTTCATGACACAGATAATCACAATAGCGTGATCACTCACCTAGGGCCAGACATCCTGGAATGTGAAGTCAAGGAGGCCTTAGGAAGCATCACTACGAACAAAGCTAGTGGAGGTGATGGAATTCCAGTTGAGCTACTTCGAATCCTAAAAGATGATGCAATAAAAGTGCTGCACTCAACATGCCAGCAAATTTGGAAAACTCAGTAGTAGCCACAGGACTGGAAAAGATGTTTACATCCCAATCTCAAAGAAAGGCAATGCCAAAGATACTATGGCACAATTGCCCTCATCTCACATGCTAGTAAAGTGATGCTCAAAATTCTCTAAGCCAGGCTTCAGCAATACATGAACCGTGAACTTCCATATATTCAAGCTGATTTTAGAAAAGGCAGAGGAACCAGAGATCAAATTGCCAACGTCTGATGGATCATCAAAAAAGCAAGAGAGTTCCAAAGAAACATCTACTTCTGCTTTATTGACTATGCCAAAGCCTTGGACTGTGTGGATCACAACAAACTATGGAAAATTCTTCAAGAGATGGGAATACCAGACCACCTGACCTGCCTCCTGAGAAATCTGTATGCAGGTCAGGAAGCAACAGTTAGAACTGGACATGGAACAATGGACTGATTCCAAATAGGAAAGAGTATGTCAGGGCTGTATATCGTCACCCTGCTTATTTAACTTACATGCAGTGTACATTATGAGAAACACTGGGCTGGAGGAAGCACAAGCTGATATCAAGATTGCTGGGAGAAATATCAATACCCTCAGATATGCAGATGACACTAACTTTATGGCAGAAAGTGAAGAAGGACTAAAGAACATCTTGATGAAAGTGAAAGAGGAGAGTGAAAAAGTTGGCTTAAAACTCAGCATTCAGAAAACTAAGATCATAGCATCCGGTCCCATTGCTTCATGGCAAATAGATGGGGAAACAGTGGCTGACTTTATTTTGGGGGGCTCCAATATTACTGCAGATGGTGACTGCAGCCATGAAATTAAAAGATGCTTGCTCCTTGGAAGAAAAGCTATGACCAACCTAGACAGCATATTGAAAAACAGAGACATTGCTTTGCCAACAAAGGTCTGTCTAGTCAAGGCCATGGTTTTTCCAGTAGTCATGTGTGGATGTAAGAGTTGGACTATAAAGAAAGCTGAGCACTGAAGAATTGATGCTTTTGAACTGTGGTGTTGGAACAGACTCTTGAGAGTCCCTTGGGCATCAAGGAGATCCAACCAGTCCATCCTAAAGGAGATCAGTCCTGCGTGTTCATTGGAAGGATTGATGTAGAAGCTGAAACTCCAATACTTTGGCCAGCTGATGAAAAGAGCTGACTCATTTGAAAAGACCCTGATGCTGGGAAAGATTGAAGGCAGAAGAAGGGCATGACAGAGGATGAGATGGTTGGATGGCATCACCGACTCAATGGACATGAGTTTGGGTAGACTCCGGGAGTTGGTGATGGACAGGGAGGCCTGGCATCCTACGGTCCATGGGGTTGCAAAGAGTTGGACATGACTAAGTGACTGAACCGAACTGAACTGAGTATTCTACTGCTCAAGGTTGGTACAGACATCCTGGAAGGATGAATCGGTGTCATGTATACAAAGCAGTGCAGGTGCTCAAAATCTGATCATCTCCACTATTTTCCTCCTTTGAAATTTAATTTCCTTGGGAAATTTCTACTGATTGCTAAATTTTAAGATGGCATTATTGGTGGTTCATTTTTATACAGGACATAGTTGATCAAAATAACACAAAAGGTCTTCACCAGCAAAAATAAACATAACTTATTTAATTTACAAGCACAGGTGTTAGTCTTACTTACTTTTGCAGATCTTCAGTTGTTTTACTCAATCATAATTTTTTCACGTTCTTCTTAACAATTTAGTGCCCGATGACAGGCTTTGGATTCATACCAAGTGTGTCAATCATTAATCTTCGGCAATCTTCCCTTTTCTTTTTGCCTCCTTGTAACTCTAGCTCTGAATCTTAATTATTAGAGGTTGCCTTACATGCTAGTCAGCAGCATTACCTCCTTTAGAAAGTTCTCCTAAGATGGGTGCCCACTGATATTTCCGAGGAAGGAAGGGTGGCTGAAGACTCAGATACGAGTTCTTTGAAGTAGACAGTCTAATAAGGAAGACTGGCATTCACAAGTTACACAAGACAGCAGCAACCTCCAAACAGGGGAACGTGTGGGAAGTTGGCCTCTCAGGCACCATTTTGCAGGAAGTTAACTGAGTTGATGCAGCATCTGACTGGAACCATAAACCCTATCCCTCTTTGAAGGCCGTGTTGTGGTGATGAGATATGAGGATGGGAGTCGGGGTCCCTTTTTAGGGAGCTCACAGGTCTCGGGGAGGGGATGAGCATAACACAGAGGTGACAGGGGGCATGGTGAGGGGCCTGGCACTGAGATGGACTGACAGGGAAGTCTTCCAGGGGTGCATTGGGGCTGAGTCCCAAAGGACAGGCACACTGGGCTCTCAATATTCAAAGATTAGACACACACCTGGCTGACCAAGTCTGGGAGGGCTGGAGGAAGCAGGGGCAGCGATGTGACAGCCGCAGTTTCAGCAGCCAGGACCCAGGTGAGATAATGTGATCAAGGCTGGTCTACAGGCCCCCAGCTCATTGCTCCAGACCTGAGATGGATTAGAAGTTGCTTTATTTCCCTGGTACAAAATCCTGTTATCCTCGGAATGAAACATACCTTCTTTTCTCTCATCCCCATCACTAGCACCATACAGCTCTGTGGTCCTGCCTGGCACTCAGACTGCCCTGGTCCAGTTCCCAGCCCCATCGCCCTGGAGCATCCTCCCACCCAGCTCTCCCCACCTTTCACCATGGGCCATACACAGCCAAGCAACCCCGGGGAAGGGAGCACTTCACCTCTGCTCACTTCAGTTTCCAGGTCTATAAAATGGGATAATGATAGCCAAGCTTGGGCTGCTAAACATTTCACTGAGTGAAAACTGCTCAGTTGTGTCTGATTCTTTGCAACCCTGTGGACTTAATCTATCAAATTCTCCAGGCCAGAATACTGGAGTGGGTAACCTTTCCCTTCTCCAGGGTATCTTCCTGACCCAGGGGTCAAACCCAGGTCTCCCGTATTGCAAGCGGATTCTTTACCAGCTAAGCCACCAGGGAAGCCCAAGAATACTGGAGTGGGTAGCCTATCCCTTCTCCAGGGGATCTTCCCGACCCAGGAATCAAACCGGGGTCTCCTGCCTCACAGGCAGATTCTTTACCAATTGAGCTATGAGGGAAGCCCATACAAGATGTCATGTCTCCTTATTACTCCTGAATAATCTTGAGCATGTTATATAAACTCTTGTGCCTTGATTTCTTCTTCATTTAACTCCTCAGCAGTGGCGTGATGGTAAGGATTCACATGGATAATCCACAGAAAGCCCCAAGCATAGTCATTGGTAAAGGATGAGGTGGGGTCCAACTCTGTTTCTGTTCGGCCCACCTCACGAGAGCCACTTCCTGGTTATCATCACTGCCCAGCTCCTTCTTCACTCTTACCTGCCTGTTGTGCCATCTTCCATCTGCTGGCCCACACTCCTGCTGGAACTGCTTTCCAAGAAAAATTCCCCTCATGTCCTCCAGTGTCACCCTCCCAGTGCTCACCTCCTCATAACACTGGGCAGCAGGCCAGCATCACTTCTAGTCCTTCAATCTGCTTGTCACCACTGTCAAGACCACCATCATGATGTTCCCCATTCCTAAGTGAAATCGACACCTCCCTCCGACATTCCCGCTGCACCACCCGCCTCTACGAAAGGTCTCCTCTGCCTTCTCCAGGCTGATGACTTTATTCTGAAATGCTGGAAGGAAGGGGGCCTTATTCCAAATCCCTCATCCACTGGCCAGAAATTCTGTTTTCCTCTGCTTTCAATATAGACCAGCTCTGCATGCTGGATACACCACCCTCAACATGGGTGGCCCCCATGTCTATCAGGTTTTTATGGGAACCCTGAGACTTGTGCCTGAAAGGGCTGATGGATACTAGCTTTTATTTTTTAGAACAAAAGGATTAAGCTCTGTGTGTATGTGTGTAGTCACTCAGTCCTGTCCGACTCTTTGTGACCCCATGGACTGCAGCCTGCCAGGCTCCTCTGTCCATGGGATTCTCCAGGCAAGAATACTGGAGTGGGTTGCCATGCCCTTCTCCAGGGGATCTTCCTGACCCAGGGATTGAACCCAGGTCTTCTGCATTGTAGGCAGAGTCCTTCCTGTCTTACCAGGGACCCAGATTAAGCTCTAAAAGTGACCATATTATGTTAAAAAATTCTAAAAATTTAAGTAACATATTCTTTACTATCCAAAAATGTTTAGTGTTGACAATCTAGGAAACTAGGTGGAATCCATCATATTCCATTATTCTATTACTAAATACTATTTAATACAAATTAATTTATATTGTTGTATGGACTGCACACACAAAAAAAGACCTCCCAGAAGATAATCACATTAAGACCCTGGAACCTATTAGCATGATCTTATTTGGAAAATGGGGCTTTGCAGATGTAGTTAAATTATGTTTCCTGAAATGAGATCATCCCGGATTATGGAGGTGGGCCCTAAATCCAATGACACGTGTTTTTGGAAGAGACGAGAGAGGGATATCTGAGACAGAAGAGGAAGAGGCCGTGTACTAGGGAGGTGAGATGAGAGGGATGAGGCCACAAACCAAGGAAGCTGGGAGCTACCAGCAGCTGGAAGAGCGGGAGGACCCTCTGTCAGAGCACCCAGAGGGACTGGGCCCTGCCAGCACCTTCGTTTAGATTCGTGGCTCCAGACCAGGAAAGAATAAATTTCAGTTGTTTCAAGGCACCATGTTTGCACTTACTAAACTAAGTACAAACATCCATACTACTAAACTAATCTATACTAAACTAATACATGATAGACAAATATGAATTTTATATTCTGACTCACTAGATGCTTTAAATCAACATCCTTTCTGTCTCTGTCTTTCTCTATTCCAAGAAGACTGCATACCTTAGCACACTTCCCCTCTGCAACTTCCCCATCATTAACTAGTTCAAATTTGTTTATGGTTCTTTGTGTGCATGTGTGTGTATATGTGCATGTGAAATTTACAGAAAGTTAAATATGGATCAGTAGTGACAAGTGCAATCATCTGCATAACCCGCACCTCCATCCAAACACAGAACAAACCCATCACCATGACCATGACCCATGACCCATCACTCATCACCAAGAGAGTTTCCTCAGGCCCCTTCCCAATCAAACTCCAGTCCTGGCCAGAAGCAAGCAAACATCAATTTTACCTGTTCTAGAACTTCATGTAACCTGAATCTTGCAATAGGTATTCATCTGTATAAGGCTTCTTTCACTCATTCTAACATTCCTGAGATGTGTTGGCATTGGCACACGTGCAGCAGTTTGCTCTGTTTGCTGACAAGCAGTACCACACTGGACAAGAATACCACATCTCCTGTGATGGACATCCGGGCAGCATCCAGCATTTGACTATTAAGGATAAACTGCTATGAACGATCTTGTACAAATCTCTTTGTGAACACATTCTTTCACAGCTTCTGCTTAAACGCATGGAAGACGGAAGAGCTGAGTCACAGAATACGTGTATGTTGAACTTTAAAAAAGAGCCAGACCATTTACACAAGTAGTTGTAGCATTTTACATCCTCACCAAATTGTAGCAAAGTTCTGGTTGCTGGTCATACCTTCCCACCAACTCTCCAGGTCTCAGAGCTTCTTAACTGTAGTTATTTCAGTGGGCTGTATTTCACATTTTCCCAATGATGAACAATGTCAAACACATTCTCATGTATTTACTAACCATTTATATATATTTCTTGTGAAGTATCTGTTCAAATATTCTGCCTATTTTTTTATGTTCTCTAAAAAAGATGTTGTACATCTATGTTTTCCATGTTGCTTCTTCCCCTCAATAAAAATAAAAAGCCAGACCATCTATAAAATCCTCATTTTCTTTGGCCTGTTAAAGAGCGGAGGCGGCAGCCACCACGTGTATGGAATCTCAGAGTCTCAGCACTCGCTGAAGAACAGCCGCACACAGCAGGTGAAGATGGACGGGTGCTGAATTCACGAATGGATGAATGTCTGAATGCTGACTGACTTCAGCTTACTGAATGACCACTCTCTGCCACAAACCAGGGACTGTGATGCATAATCTTCAATTCTACCAAACTAATTTTTATCTCCATTTAAAGGACATGATCAAGGCTGCACACCTAGCATAACTAGAGTCTACAGTTCATCTTTCATACGGTGCCATGCTTCCACCCTCTGAATGACTTTCACCTTCTATGATTCTTCCTTGTTTTTTTAAAAAAATCAGCTGTAGTATTGCTTAGATCCCATGAATACCCTTTTTCATGTAGGAAGCTGACATTACTTCCCACCAAGAGGTCATGTGCACCAGGAGTGGTAACGCCATTGCTTCAAGATAATGACCTCCCTGTGCATCTCCTGTCTCGTCCTGTCTCAGGGAGTTTTGCCTGCTCTGTGAACGGTATGAATCCCAAATACCTAGCCAGTCCATAGGACGTGAGTAGCATGTGCTATAGGGCTAATGGATACAGAGGGAAGTCATGACGGTTATTCTCTTTGAAATTCAACCTATGTATTCTGTTTCTACACCTTTTCTTCCCCTCTGAAAATGACCATTTTGAGTGTATCTGTATTGTGTCCAATTCGGCTGACTTTAAAATAAACTATATAATCTAGGCACTGAGAAGTGCACGTACAAGACAATGACAAACTTACATTCTACAGGAAAGTAGAGGGAGAAATGCATTAAAAACAATAAATAATTACCATGAAGAGATGCTCAACATCACTAATCGCCAGGGAAATACAGATCAAAACCTCAATAAGAGATCACCTCACCCTGGTTAGGGGGCTTCCCTGGTGGCTCAGATGGTCAAGAATCTGCCTGCAATGCAGGAGACCTGGGTTCCATCCCTGGGTTGGGAAGATCCCTTGGAGGAGGACATGGCAACCCACTCCAGTATTCTTACCTGGAGAATCCCATGGACAGAGGAGCCTGGCAGGTTGCAGTCCATGGGGTCTCAAAGAGTCAGACACAACTGAGAGACTAAGCACACCCTGGTTAGAATGGCTATCATTACAAAGTCCACAAACACTACTGTATATAAAACAGGTAACTAGTAAGGACTTAGTATAGAGCACAGGGAAATATACTCAGTATTTTGTAATAACCTGTAAGGAAACAGAATCTGAAAAGGAATATATATACACACACACACACACACACACACACACATAATTATATCCCTGTGCTGTACACCTAAAACACAAGGCTGTAAATCAACTATACTTCAATCTAAAAAAATTCACAAACAATAAATGTTGGTCAGGGTGGAGACAAAAGGGAACACTCTGACATGGTCAGTGGGACTGTAACTTGATGCAGCCACTATGGAAAACAAAATGGAAGTTGCTCAAGAAACAAAACATAGGACTATCATATGATCCAGCAATTCTACTTCTGGGCATATATATGAAAAAAATGAAAACACTAATTTGAAAAGGTTTATGCACCCCAACATTTATAGCAGCATTATTTACAATAGCCAAGGTAGGAACACACACACACACACACACACACACACACACACACACTGGAATACTACTCAGCCATAAAAAGGAATGAAAATTTGCCAACAACATCGATGAACCTGGAGTATATTATGCCCAGTGAAGTAAGTCAGATGAGAAAAATAAATAAGTATATTATGACTTACATATGGAATCTCAAAACAGTAAAACAAACGAATGAATATAACAGAAACTGACTCACAGATGATGAGAACAAACTCATCAGTTACCAGTGGGGAGAAGGATGGAGGGAGGGGTAAGATAGGGGTAGGAGATTAAGAAGTACCAACTATTATGTATAAAAAATAAGCTACAAGGATATAGTGTACAACATAGGAAATATAGTCAATACATCATAATGACTATAAATGGAGTATAATCCTGAAAAATTGTGAATCACTATGTAGTACACCTGAAATTTATGTTTTAAATCAGCTATACTTCAATAAAATATAAAATATTACAGGAAAGCAAAATAAAAATTGTCCAAAAGGTGAATAAGAATACTGTAATCATGACACCCACATGCACTGCACAGAGAGTTATCATGGCACCTTACATTAGACAGTGTCTCTCTCCCTTCACCTAACTCTCCTCCTTACAGTTCAGGATGCTGTTTCCCTTACATATTTACTGGATTCTTGCTTCCCTGGACCATTGCCACCAATTACTGAGAAAACCCACTCCCTGATATAAGCTCACTCTCAGACCCACGTCCCAAATATAACCAGCTGCTAGGCAACTGGTGGGCACAACTAGGTGGGCACAACCTGAAGCTGGTTCAAGGCAAGCCAGTCCCAATCCATGTCTCCTCTATGGAGGGCCAGTCATGACACTGTTTCCAGGATAAAATAACACTCAACAGAAGCCAGTGATCATTGTAATCAGCTCACCATGAATCACCCTTACAGACTTTTTAATACAATACATACAATAAGATAATATCCTTTCCTAACTTTTGATTGACAAAGGTCCCTGTCTAGAATCTTACAGGGTCATAGGCAAACTCAAGTCTGCTAAAATCTAACATACAAAATCCTCTCAAAAGTCTTTTACATATTTCATTTAAAAAAAAAGAACTTTAAAAGATGTCTCATTAAATTCTATTTTGAAATAAAAATGGAGGTAGTAGCTATAATACAGTTTTCCATTTTGAATTTTAAAAGGTATATTCTTCCTGGTCTTGGCATTTTGCTAGAAAATGAACATTATGGTATATTTCAGGAGATAATTTATATAGCAAAAACACACACACACACATTAAATGTCAGCTTCAACATAACTTGAATTGCTTTCACACTCACTAGGGACAAGTCTAGTTGCTAATCTTCGTGAGGGTCTCCAAATGGGTCTTGGAATGAGGACTGCTCTGTGGTAGGCGACAATGACAATGTCTATATGGTAGGCAACAAGTATAAGGACAATGTCTAGAACCCCCATTTCCCAGACTTCAGTGGCAACTGATTCACCTGGAGAGCTTAGTTAAAACACAATGGCTGGGACTCTCTAGGTTTGGGATCAGACCCTGGGTTTATAAAATATACACAGCTGGTGTGGATGGGGGACCCTACTAAGATTGGTTATAGGCTCCCTCTATTTATACCCCCACCCCCCACCCCCGCCCCAACAAGATGCCCTCTTTTTTAAAATAAAAATGTGTTCCGGTAGAATCAAGAGTACACATAACCCCCTCAAGAGCCAGGAGATCCAACTCGGGTCTTACAAGCCACTCTGCTCCTGCAGGTTAGGCATGCAGAGGGGTGACGATGTGGCACAGCCGTTGTCCCCCAGTAAGTGCCCTGTCCTTGTGAGGGAGGCTGAAGGGGGAAACTCAGATTCATATACAACACAGGCCAGCGACTAGGGCCCTCCTTGTCCCTCAGCACACCTGTGGGGGCTGGTCAGTTTCCCACCCCGGGGTCACAGGTGCCACCTGGAGACAGAGGGGGATAGAACGCGGAGGGAGGGGGACACAACGAGGTGGGGGTGCAGATGGAAACGGGGCAGGTACAGAGGGATAACGGAGCGGAAAGGAGGGGGGAAAGAGGGGGACAGACGGGGATGGAGATGGGAATCCACAGCTGGGGCAAGAGGGGGCACCGAGAGGGTGGAAGGACGGAGGGGGCCAGAGAACGGCCGGCCAGCCTGAGGTCGGAGGGAGGGACAGAGGGGACCCAGCCGCGCCCCCGCAGCTCGGCAGAGGGTCAGGAGACCAGGGCCCGGGCGACCGACCCGACGGACGTGGACCAGGGTTGAGGGGACAAGGACTGGGACGGGACGACGGGGATACCGGGGCCGGGGCCGGGCCCGGACGATCGGCCCGACAGACGTGGACCAGGGCTGAGGGGACGAGGACGGGAAGACCGGGGCTGGGACCGGGACGGGAAGGGCAGGGACACCGGGTCCCCTCGGCCCGGCCGGCCGCGGCTCACGCAGCTCTCGGCCGCGCACCTCCCAGCTCCGACTCCTCCGGCGCGAGGCGGCCCGCGCCTTATATACCCTGCTAAAAATAGCCTGCGAAACCGCCTCCCAATCAGAACCGGCCGAAGTTCGAATTCCGCCAATGGCGAGGGCGGTGATGGAGAGGCTCGGTCACGCCAGGCGGGGCCGCGGTGAGCCGCCTCCTGCGATTGGCCGGAGCTGACATCATCGGCGCGCAGTCCCCGGACCGGGAGCGGCGTGATTGGGCGGTGCGCGGGGCGGGCGCGGGCGAGTCACGTGGGGAGGCGGCGGTGGGGGGAGCTGGGCGGGGAGGAGGGGAGGCTGGCAGCGGAGCTTTGAATAGGGAAGTTTTGCAGGGGTTACGTTTGCAGTCAGTCCGGTGTTTGCAAATATTGTGCGGGCTCGCGAGCGCGTCTCCGGGCTCCGGCCAGGACCCGAACCCGCGGCGCCTAATCGCTGCGCACTTGAGTTTGCATGAACTTCCCCGGCCCTGCAGGCACGGCCGCCGCGCTCCCGACTGCAGACCGCACGCCTCCCTGTTTTTACAGCAGCGGGGACGGTCTCTTCCAACCCGACATGGATGTGCTCCCAATGTGCAGCATCTTCCAGGAACTCCAGATTGTGCACGAGACTGGTTACTTCTCGGCGCTGCCCTCCCTGGAGGAATATTGGCAACAGGTAAATAGGGATTTTCGTGGGCCAGGTGCCCCGGTGCGCCGAGCAGGGAGTGCGTGCATGCACCCGCAAGACGGTGTGTGCTTGGAGGTGCAGTTCCTTTTCATTTTCTTCTTCTTTTTCTTTCTTTTTTTTATGGTTTCGGTAAAATTTTTTTTAAAAATTAAAATAATTACTGTTAAAACGTACTTGTGCCTCCGGCGCGGAAGACACTTTAAAGGGGCCTTTCAGAGCGTGGAGCGGAGTTGTCATCTGAGTGGGGCGCAGCGGCGTCGGGCGCTCCCCGTGTTCTTGCCGTTTTCTGGGGCTGCTGAACCGTCTTCCCGAGCAGAGACCGAGCTCCGCGGCCTGATCTCGGCCCCAGCCCTTGGCAGAAGTTTGGTGCTTGTTCCAGCTCCAGGCTCTCCACAGCTGGACCTGGTCATATGAACCTGCATGGACTGCCAAGGCTATTTTTTCTTTTTTTTTTTTTTTAAGGGATTTTGTTTTCGGTTTGCTTTTTTGGTGTTTGTACATAAAGGTTTTTCTTTCTTTCTTTTTTACTTAAGAATTTCACCAGTGAAACACCCACAAGCTCCTTTTCTCTACCAGGCCATTTTCAGTTTCTTTACCTTTGGAATCCTTAATTAAGATTTGCCTCCATCTGCCTTGTTTTTCTTACCTGCTTCTTTTGTTGACCAGGGCAAAAAAAGGAAAAAAAAAAAACCAATGTTTGCACAACCAGTGACTTATCAGTCATATGACAATGAGCCTGTCCGAATTGCTTCTAGTCTCAGTTTGGGAAGAGGAGTCTGTTTCCGGCTTTTTTTTAGTGGAATTGGAATTTGGGGCATTGGACATTTAAAAAACTTAATTTTTCCCTCTTCTCCTGCGTTAGGATTGCCTGAAGGGAGAGAGATTGTGACACTTGTCCCATTGTCTTTAAAAGATAGAAGGAGGGTTTGGGGTTGTCTCTGCCCTACTAGGCTGTTTGCTTTTTGTCACAAAGTGAATTAGCAGATCGCATATATTCTGTGGGTTTCAAAGCTTAGAAGGCTTTTAAGGGGGATGAAATGCAAAGTGGAACAACCTTCACATGCCTGCCTCATTGTTCACAGCCCTCCCTTTCCTCTCCCCTCCCAGCTTTTCCTTCTAAAGAAGCTTCCTAGGATGTGATTGAAATCGATCTAAGTAGTTTCCTTGGACATTTGGGATTTGGACCACAAGCCAGGCTGAGCTCTGGGTTGCCTTCAGAGGCTTTTAAACTCTCCCCGAGAGCTTCGTTCTGGTCCCCAGTGCTTCTTGGCATAATGGGGATTTTAAATTAGCCAGATTATTAAAGTTTAACAAGGTCTCAGTAAACATGCTTTCCTTTTTCTTTGGAACATCCATAAAATATCTTGCCAGTCTCTCCTCAGAACGCTGGAGGGTGCTTTGTAACCTAGACGTCTAATTTTAGGGGTAACAAGAAAACAGTGATTGTTTTTTCCCCCTCTGCTTGCTCCTGCTTGCGATGTAAAGAGTCTGGGGGGCGGGGGAGGGGGGAAGGATATATTCTGATAGCGGGCACCTTGCTAAATAAGCAAGCCTGAGCCCTTTGGGTGGGCTTGGCTAGCCCTGAAAATGATTTGCTTAAAAAAGAGCGGCGTTTGCTGTAGCAATGTAAATCTGTAGACTTGCAGTTGTATAGACAACCTTATATGGACATGTAGGCAGTTGATCCTAGTGAAGATAAGGCAGACATAATATAATCCTAAAATGTTTCCTACCGTTTTTCTTTTCCAGTGGCTAGAAAGTTTGAGATGGTGGGGAGAGGGGATGCTGGTGTCTCGGCAGTTGTAGCTTCTGGAAAGGTTGGTTGTGGGGCTGGGGGGGGGCACTCTGTCCATGACACACTGCATGTATATTTGAACCGGGTCCTTTTTTGGCCGCTGGTCAGAATTTCAAAAGGAAGTCTCCTTTGGCATTGCGTGAAAGAAATAGAGTGATGACTCATACAGTTGTACTCTTGGCCAGCAGATAAAGTTCTCGTCCATTGTGGGACTCCCAGCAGGGCCGGGAAAGGAATTTCCCCTCCCGCATCCTTTACAAAAGCAGATGGCCATTCTGGAACCATTTCTCCACTCCTGTTGTTGTTTTCCTCTGACCACTGTGGAAGTCATTTAAGTTGTGTGCGCACATGGCCCTGCACTTGGGAATGGCATTCTTTGAAAGCCTACTAAGGTCTGGGCTCCTCCACAGGAAACGGGTAGCTTCTGGGCAGCTCGGTTGATGTTCCTGACCCTAGACGTCCCCCTGGCTGCGTCCGCCTCCGCTGGGCGCGGCCTGTGCTGTCAGCGGTTCTCCAGAGGGGACACATGGCCATGTCAGAGCTCACCGTGCTGTGTGCAACAGGCCCACAGAAGCAGGCTGCCTGGGTGTCCTTCATGCACAGGGTTCTGGAGGCTGTCAGATAATCTGGTTAAACCTGTCGGGTGGGGGTGGGGGTGGGGGTGTCGGAGGCTGGTGTCCTTTGTGTGGCTAACAGAAACTCATTAGAAACGTCAACACTGTAACTCTTAACAGAAACTAGCTCCTCCGTGGCCATCAGCCATTTGTGGCCATTGTGGTCCACCTCAGGGAAGCGGGGAGAGGCTTCGCCCTGGTTTTCCTTCTGAACGTGTCCCGTTCTTAGAGATAGCTCTCCTTTCGCTCTGCTACAGACACGGAGTCCTATAGTGGCAAGACCACAGTTGATCTGCCCTTGGCTCCTGCATGTTTTTTTTTCTTTTGGAATTGTGCTTTCGGTTCCGTTTTCGGTGTGGTGACAATCACGTGCCTCCCTGTGATTCTTTCGCACAGACCTGCCTGGAGTTGGAACGTTACCTGCAGAGCGAGCCCTGCTACGTGTCAGCCTCCGAGATCAAATTCGACAGCCAGGAAGATCTGTGGACCAAAATCATCCTGGCTCGGGAGAAAAAGGAGGATGCGGACCTGAAGGTGTCCTCCTCTGGCCCGCCCGAGGACGTGCTCCACAGCCCCGGCTTCAGCTACAACCTAGAGACCAACAGCCTGAATTCGGATGTAAGCAGCGAGTCCTCCGACAGCTCCGAGGAGCTCTCGCCCACCACCAAGTTTACCTCCGACCCCATCAGCGAAGTCTTGGTCAACTCGGGGAATCTGAGCTCCTCGGTCACCTCCACGCCTCCGTCCTCCCCAGAACTGAGCAGGGAGCCCTCGCACCTGTGGGGCTGTGTGCCTGGCGAGCTGCACCCCCCCGGGAAAGCGCGGGGCGGGACCTCAGGGAAGCCGGGCGACAAGGGCAGCGGGGACGCCTCCCCCGACGGCCGCAGGCGGGTGCATCGCTGCCACTTTAATGGCTGCAGGAAAGTTTACACCAAAAGCTCCCACTTGAAAGCACACCAGCGCACCCACACAGGTCAGTCCCTCCTGCGACCTGGGCGGTGGGGCGCTGCTGAATTTCACCCGCCCTGGGAGGGGGCTGGGCAGGAGGCTGTCGGAGCAGACACATCCTCACCTCCTTTCTTCCCCCCCCGGAAAGAGTTGGGTCTCTGGGGAGGACAGAGTAGGCGCTGAAAGACTGGACTTGTGTGCCCGATGAATGGTTTATCGCTTTCTGATTAAACACACAAGAGGTAAATCACATTCTTTGTCTACACCCAGTCCCCTGCCCACTCCCAACCACCTGGGTTACAGAGGCCCCACTGTGCCCAGTCAACAGTGTCCATGCATCATGTTATGTGGAGTTGCCTCTGACTTGTGGACATGAAGTTCGAGGGTTGGGAGGGGGTGGCCTGGCCACCATTGGGGGTCGTCTTAGCTGGCCCTATCAACTGCGAAGTGGTATGGTCGGTGGGTACCTAGTAAATATTTCTCTGCATGTCATGCTGCCTTTGTTTTCCGATGCCAGTTTTTAAAATGAAGATAACTTCCTAGTGAAATATCACAGTCTGGAGAATAGTTCCGCTTCAAGTTAGTATGACAGCCTAGGATAACTGCTGGAATGTCACAGACATCTTAGAACTGGGAGGGGTCTTGAGGGTCACGTCACACAGAATCCCATGCTGCTAGTAATGAGAGGAGACGGGGATCCCCAAAGCAGCTCAAGGCAGAGCTGGAATCAGGACCTGGGTGCCCTGGACTGGCTCCTGATGGTACCCGCAGCCTGCTCAGGACTAGCTGTGGGAATTTTTTTTGTTTTTAATTTCTCAGGTAGCACCTTTAGTGAAATCCTATTTGTAAAATGGCCAAGGGATGAAGTCAACTGGTGTCTTGCTGGTCCTTTAGAAAGTGCTTTGAAAGCTTTGGAATGGGGCTTCCCAGAAACTCATGACCTCGGTTTTAGAGAAATGTAGTTTCCCGGAGGAAACTACAGAGCCTCATTCCACGGGGAAGTGAGTAAGGAACAAAATAAGTGCTTGAGAGAAACCGTTTCCATGGAGAAAGCAGTAAAAACCCGGCCCTGGCCAAGGCTGTGGGTCCAGTGGCCTGACACATCACCTCGGAAGTATTTCTCTGGTCTGAGTAATTGTCATTCTTCCATGTTGGCTCTGGTCACGGTCATGCGGCCCTGCCAAGCCTGGGTCCGTCCCCCAGCAGTGGGAGTCCCCAGGCTAGGTTAGAAAAGAGCCCCTGCCTGGTACCTCGGGAGGGCTGGCTCGTAGCCCTAACGGGTGTGTGTTCTGAGTTCCTGAGGGCAGTGACCCCCCTAGCCTGCTCCTGAGGGGACTTTCCGGCCGTGTGTTGGGGTCTCGGGGCCCCTCCCTCACTGCTCAGTGAAGTCATGGCGTGCCTGTCCTGTGCTTTCTTCCCAGGAGAAAAGCCTTACAGATGCTCATGGGAAGGGTGTGAGTGGCGTTTTGCAAGAAGCGATGAGTTAACCAGACACTTCAGAAAGCACACTGGTGCCAAGCCTTTTAAATGTTCTCACTGTGACAGGTACGTGCATGAACCACAGGGGCGGGGGTGCCAACCCCGGGAGCAGGCATGCCATCACCCCGCAGTAGGCAGCCATCTTCTGGGCCTGCAGTGGCATTTTCTCTTTTCAGCCCAGGACTTTTTTAAAAAGGCTCTTGTTTGCCAGTTGTCCAGGTTAGGAAGCCCCAGATACTTGAATGCCTGAGAATAGAGTGATTTCGTTCATACTTCAGAGGAGCGACCCTTGATCGGTTTTCAGATTTGAAGGCCGGGTAGTGAAGTCCAGTGACATTCCCAGGAACTTACTGGTGGCCTGTTTGATGTAGATACTTCTGTCGGTTGGAATTTCCTGCCCCAGATGAGGATAGGGTGACTCAGCGTCGTGGGGAGAGGCTGAGGTTGGGGAGCTCGGGGCAGAGGCCTGTGACGGGCAGGGCAGGAGAACTGATGTCTGGGATCCCGATTCTCTCCACAGGTGTTTCTCCAGGTCCGACCACCTGGCCCTGCACATGAAGAGACACCTCTGAGGGGGCAGAGCGGCAACTCCTGCGGGCTAAAAAGGCTTCCAGGCTGAGACGGCCGCGGAAGGAGGGTGTGTGTTCCAGCCAAAGCCATTTTGCACCCTGCCTGGTCGCCTCCAGGACCTACTGGGAAGGTCTTTCGAGGGCGAGAACAGTCACGTCCGAAGCGGCAGGGCACCCGGGGTGTGTGGTGTCTGGGTGGCCCCGGCTCGCCACTGGTTACCTGTCCTCTGAGTGGTCCCTAAGCCTTTGCCGTGAGCATGTGCACTGAGAATGTTAGTGGTGGGTGGGCTGTATGTGGAGGGTCTCCTACGGACTGGGTGACAAGGCACGTCCTTTCCCTGGCGAGACTGCAAGAGACAGAAAAAAAAAAAAAACAGAGTTTGAATGTTCTGTGTGTGAGGCATGTTCCGTGAGACGAGATGACCATCCGTCATTTCCTGAGGGGGTGTCTGCGCCTTAGAGGAGAGAAAAAAAAAAAGACAAGAAGAAGGGAAGATGCAGAGGGCAGGCGTGGGCAGTCAGGACCCCAACTGACGAGTGGATGTTGGTGGGGAGAGCCCTTTCTCCCCCCGGTGTGTGACGGGAGCGTTCGATGTTCGGTTCAGCTGTGTGAAGTGAGTAGCTGGCGCTGCTTGCTGCGACAGAGTTCATTTGTTACCTGTTGTATACGCTGTGTACCTACAAACATAACACGTGGATAACTTTTCCTTCTAAGACAAAAGTAATGCATGGTCTGGGGAATTATCTGCTTTTCCATTTTTAAATCAGGACTACCGTTTTGGTTCCAAGTTCACTGAGCAGCTAAGATAACGATTGGTCGAATCAGGTGACCCCCTAGCCATCTGGGCCTGGCAATATGTGATGCTTCCCCCCCGCCCCGACTCCCGCTCCTTGGATTTATTCGTAACACTCCCCTTCTAGAGAGGCATTGTGCAGTGTAGGACTATTTTGTCAGTGGTTCCGAATTTGTATTACCTTTTTTGAGAATTTCAAGATGCCCTTGGGAGACATTGGGCACGAGTTGGGTGTCTGGGACACCAAGGCTGGGAATCGCTGGTCTAATGTCCCACTAGACTCAGAACCTAAAATTTTTCTCAGTTGGGTGGATAAAACCACTAAAGCTTAGAAACTGTTTTCTCATGCAGCTAAGTTTCTCTTATTTATGCCTTGAGGACTCATTTCTGGTTTTCTAGCTGTTAATGCACTGTAGATCTTAATAATGGTGCCTTACGCAAGTGGCCCCTCCTGTGGGGGTCTCATACAGGGGAATGGGTGATGCATGCTTTATTAAGGCTCTTTTTTCACCTGGCTTTGTACTGTATCAATATTTAATACAGAAAAAAAAAAATCTCTTTAAGGTCCTACTTCACAAAGTCAAATAGATGAAAACCCCCCAAACAAGTCAGTATTTACTCAATAGCTTAGACAACTTGACTGTCAGTGTTCAAGTGGGAAACACATGATAATTGGAAAATCAGACCATTTCTGCCACCATGAGGGTGAGACTTCAGTATAGACTTTGCACAACACTTGTACAGATCATACACCGGCTGTGTTTAATATGTAACATTTTCACACGTATTAAAGATACAGAAGTATTAAAAAACAATGTATTTGCTTAAAAGGCACAAGTTTCTCGCGTATCTATCTAGCTATCTGTTGGTAACACAGAAGGTATATTACTTTTTTAAAAAGTGGGCGAAATTCTTGTGTATGTACATTTGTGTGTATAGTATGTGTATGTGTGTGTGTATATATATATACATATATATGAATAATATATAAATATTTTTTTAAGGAGAAATTAGAATGTATAGCTAGAAAATTCCACAGCCTGTGAAGACCTATTTCAAAATGGCCATAAAGGAGGTAAAATGAAAACTATAACTTTTATAAAGGCTTTATCTTTCATTTAACAATTTGCCACAGGCCCTTGGCATCAAATCTCTTCCAGACTGCCAAGTCACTCATAGTAATTGGCAGGTCTGGGATAGGGTCCCTTGGCCATTCAGAACTGCCATGAACGGAATACTAGCCCACTGGTTGTTTGGTCTCAGACACACTAAGGTTTTGATTTCGAATGTCAGCCTTATTGAAGATCTAACCTAAAAGTAAGCTAATCACAGAGATTCTTTTTGAGAGCATTTTTTATGCAGATGAAGCTATTTTTTTTTCCAGCACATAGATTGTTCCAGTTATTCCAACAAGTAATTTCCCCGAATTGGCATACCGCAGCATGGACAGCTGATCCTCCATGCAGCTGCTGGTCGAGGGTGTGGATCTTCTCTTTATATATATTTATATATATATATATACATATATATACACATGAGTCTGGCTGGGCTGGTATTTTGTTTGATCTTCCTGAAAATGAGCAACAGTAAAAGCTCATATAACTGGTTGTTTTTGTTTTTTTTTTTCTAATCTGGGCTGATGGATACACTTACCTAAAGAAATCATTTTGCTGAGGGGGAAAATGCACTTTTTTCTTTTGGCAGTTCCAAATCCAGACACTTCATTTGCTGGATTTTGGAAAAAAACTCCTTTTTTGGCCCTGCTGTGTGCTTAGCCATAACAGTTCCATTAAGCAAGAAGGTAAACAAAAGACAAAAAATAAAAAACTTGCACTGGCTTGTCTCACTTATGAAACACCGTGGAGTGGTTTGATTGGGTGGGGCTGGGTGCCATGTATGTCAATGCCTGTAATTTTCATAATAAGCAAGTATATAAAGAATTACAATTCTGTTCAGGTGATAACTGAGCCTCAATCAAGCAGAAACTTTTTGCTTGACATTAAAAAAAAAATTTCTATTAGTGAAATTTCTTTCTTTTTTTTTGAAGCACCCTGTTATCTAAAAAAAATCTTTGTAAGATTTTTGTAAAATTTTGTTTTACAAGATTTTATTTGAAATTGTTTTTTGCAAGATTGTTATATTTCTGTATGAATGTATTTTTTATTGGAATAACATAAAAGAATTCTTATCAGCATCTTGAGTCTGGCTGTTTTTGTGTAGGGGGGAGGAGGGAGGGAGTGTTGAAACAAATTCCTGCCAGATTAATCACTGGGCTCCTCCTTGGGAAATCTTCCTTATGCAACCCCAGCAGCCACTTGCCTGTCTCCCTCCCACTCACCGTCCTGGCAGCAAAGGTGGAAATAGGAGCCTGGGGTTGGTCCCCTGATGCGCACTGGGTTCTCCTCCAGGGCCTGGCCAGCAGGCTTTGGGGCCCTGGAGGAAACTCTGGCTGTGCTTTCGCTGTCACTCCAGCCTGGGAATAAACTGCAGAGGCATCCGAGGAACGTGGAACAAGCACCTCCTGTTCACTTCCGATGCTCCTGGGGACCTGTTCAAGGTCAGATGCTCCTGGGCAGCTGTTCCACCAAGGCCTTCAGAGCTGGGGGCCACCCCCAACCTGGCCCAAACACCTGGCTGGGATGTCACCCAAGAGGGTGCAAAGGACACAGTGGGGACAACAAGCCCCAGAGCAATTCCTCTGGCCTTCAGGACACCCTTCCTTACCTCTCCCCCACCACCACCTTCTCTGGTCAGACCAGCAAAATAGGGCAGGAGGTGAAAGATTATTTACCTGATCGCCAGATTATTTAATTTTTTTTTTCCTTCAGGCAGATGGAATTCATTCAACGTAAATTTTTTTTTTGAAAATAGGGTAGCTTTTGGTTTTCTAGAAATGTTTCCCAGCATGAGATCATAGTCCTGCTGTGTGATGAGTGGCAAACAAGTTTATGTTAAGATCATATTAAGCTCCTTAGTGGGGACAGGGTAGAACTGGTGTGTGCCTTCTGGAGGGGGCAGTGGGATGGTGGAAATTTCGAGAGATTGAGCTTCTTAAGCTCATTCTTAGTTTAAGGAAGTTCTCTGGTTGTTGCTGGAAGGGCTCCCTGCGTCTGTAGCCATTCTACATTTTGCCTTGTGAACGGGTTTACACGAGCTGCCTTTTAATTTGATAATTGGGGAGGAGAAGCTGAAGTGCATCCCCAGATTAGGAATGTTAAGTAATTTTCTTTCTAGAACTGCGGTAAAAATACCAGCCATTCGAAAGGAGTGTGGTGTGGGAGGGTGAAGGAAGCAGATGCAGTTTTTGCCGGGATTCTTGGGTGTGTTGTGTTCGAAGCACATGTCAGGATGACTAATAGTTGGATTGCTGTGACTGTAGCGCTAAATAAAGGCTTGATAATGCATTCTCGGCTACTAGTGAGATTTGACCACTTTGTCATGCGAGGACTATGCTGAACAGCCCAGTTATGTTCAAATAAGGCTGCTAGGAGAACTGCCATGCAAGGAATCAGCTGTAAACCCAGGATATTTATAGAAGGACAAAAATTTTCACTCTGCTTAACAAAAGTGTTGAAACCTAGCTAAAAGAAAAGATCTGTTCTGTGTGCTTTTGGACAATTTGCTGAGCCACACTGGACCTCAGCTTTCTTATTGCTGAAATATTTTGGGCTTGGTCACATGTATCTAGCGTTTTGTAGAGCACTGCAATTCTGTGGTTTGTGAGTATAGGGTGGACTTCAAATTACACGTCCACCCTCCTCGGAATGCTCCGCTCAGATCTAGAAAGTTCTCTCACTCCACAGTAGACGGTATTGTTGAGAAAATTGCTCTGACTTAGAATGGAAAGGGGAACGTTCTCAAATATCCCCTTGCCCCTTTAATTATAGTTAAGTTATTTAGACATTTGGTGCCATAATATGTACCATTTTTTAAATTAAAAACAAAAACAAAGAACAACTCTTTGAAAACAGCCATTGTAGCCACGGCAGACCCAAAGCCTCTAAGTTCTCCCAGCTCACCAGTCCCATCGCAGAGGTTCCCAGCTGACCTGTGTGCCCAGAGGGCGGGGGAGGCGATGGAGTCAGGTTGTTTACTCTTATATTTTAATTGCTGTGGAGAAAGAACATAGCTTTCCTATGTAACTTCCTTCTTAGTTTTTAACCTTATGCCACCATGAGCTATTTTTTTTTCTTTTTCTCTTAAGTCTTTTAAAATTGCATTTATTATTTTATTTTTTTATCTTTGGCTGTGCTGGGTCTTCATTGCTGCAAAGGCTTTTCTCTAGTTGTGGTGCCACAGTTCCTCACTTCAGTGGCTTCGCTTGTTACAGAGCACAGGCTCTCAGACACACAGGCTTCAGTAGTTGCGGCTTGTGGTAAGCTAGGCTTTTTTTTTTTTTTTAACACCTTTCCTTCCCAACTTGAAATATTCCCCTCCTCAAACTGGGTGATGATGAAAGCGATAGTATCTACCATTTGTTGTGTCTTAACTATGAACTGGGGAGGGAACATGTTATATATGTGTGTCTGTGTGTGACTTTATATATATTTCCCAGTGTACTTCACATGGCAGACATTATCCCCACTTCACAGGTGAGGACTACTGAGGCACCACTAGATGAAGTTGCTTTATCTAGGTGGCTCAGTAGGATGCATCAGGCCTGGCATCCAGGCCATGTCTCTCAAATGCCAAATACCAAGGGTTTAATCAACATCTGGCACTAGTTTCCGTCTCACCAGAGCCTTCCACTCTGATGGATTTACCTTAAAATGAAGTTATGTTTAAGAAAGGGAGACAGAACTTTCTTATAATTCAGAAGCACTGAAGCTATAAACTGTGCTGTAATCCTAAGCAAACAAAAGTAACCGTTTTGAATTGCTTTCAAGAAATGAGACAGATGGCACGTATTTATTTTTAATGTTTAAGAAGCTCGAGAAAGCAATCAGGGATGTGACATCCTGCATTAATTGGCAAGCATCACCTAATGTACATAGTTAAGACACAAAGAGAAGAAAATTAGGTCCATGCATCACATAAATGAGGCAATACAGCAAAGTGTATTTAACCAGATTTATTTTATAACATGGTCTCTCTGTTTCATTCTAAGTAATTTTAATGAGAATTCCCTAAACGTCTATGAATGGAAAGCGACAAAGACGAGCTGGAGTCTGGGTACCACATGTCCTCATAGGAGCCGTGCTGGACTGAGCAGTAAGCACAGAATTTTCAATAAAAGTCAGATTTAACTAGAATGCCCTTTGTCACCATTAGTTCCTGCACACTTATGTTGCTAAACCTTGTGCTGACTTCCCTTTACATAACTGTACTAAAAGAAAAAAAAAAAAAGATATATGATCTAGAACTCTTCCTTAAATTCGTAGCTCCCGTCCAAAGCTGACGTGAACAAACAATTAGTAACTTTTTACAAGGCTTAGCTGCTGACAGTGGATCATGTTCACCATGATGCAGAAATCACATCTTGGAAACTTTGTACTTGCCTGATTTCCAAGCACACATGCTGGTGACTTGCATGTATGGACTGAGCCTAGCTCTGTTCCCCTCGATTTCTTAAGCTTCACGTTACCACATTTCATTGTGGTTGTGCAAGACTTGCTTCCAGATGCTCAAGATAGGTGATGACAAGCATGGGCTTTATCAATTAACTCACCCTCAAAGCAGGCGGCCCTGCCTGGGTGTCATTTGCTGATTGCATGGCCACGGAGATGGCAAAGTGGTGACCCCGTGGGGCAGGTGAAGTGGCAGTAAGTGAACTGTTCCCTGTCTTCCCTTTCAACAGGAATTTGACAAAATCTTCATCGACTGTCACCCCTATGTTCACTCAGTTTACCATCCTCCCCAAAATAGGTCATTTACTCAAAAGTTCAAAAGCTCTGCTGACTTCCCAAGAGACATATATGTATACATGTGTGAGTGTTTTAACTGTACAAATTTAACTCTTTGTGGTAAACTTGCCTTTGGGCAACATTCAGATAGATAAAATATTTAGTGGAAGAAAATGGAAGAGAACCTCAGTGTTTCCTACGAACTGAACCATGACAATATGATTTGGACTGTCTGTCTGTCTCCAGCTACATCAGATGATGGAGAGGAGGTGACAGGAGCTGAGACCTCTGAGAGTCCAGCGTGGATGAGGCTGCCCTCTGTGACCTGGATGAGCTCCAGTAAAGCCGGGATGGGAGCCTCTGCTGGGTGAAGGGTAGCCAGTGAGGACAGCCCAGGGGATCACCACCCACCTCCTGGGTTTCTCCAGCCCCTGATGCAGGGCGCACTTGGAGCGAGTCAGGAGGAGGGGACCAAGGGACCAGGTTCAGTCCCATTTTGGCCAGAAATGTTTACGGCGTTTGAGAGGAAGGCTTACCGGCAGCTTCTGGTTCATCATTAATCAGTCATGACCCACCCACTGGGCTTCCCGTAGGTAACAAGGAACTTGCCTTCCAGCAACCAGTCTAAATGGCATCTGGAAATGAAGAGACAGGACGAGGATGGGGAAAGTCATTCAGGGAACGTTGTTCACCTTTCTTTATGGTGACTTTCCTTGGAAATCCTTAACAGTAGCCCATGCCAAGAATTGTGTGTGTGTTTTTTAAGGGAATTCTATGAATTGTATTTTGCAAAGACTGGGCAGGTATTACCCTATTGAGATCCTGGGAGGCAGCGATGACCGTTTTCACCTGTAGCTCAGGGGATGAATCGCTAATCCCTGGCTTGGAGATGGTTACTGGAAACTCTTTCAGCTTTGTTTTTCCCCATCTCTGAAATGAGAATAGTGAGACCCTTTTCAGAGAGTTGAAAGATTAGAGACAAGGGATATAGGGATCAATAGTAGTCATGATCATATCCCACGGTGGATATTTATCTCTCAATTAGGAAAATAATTTTTGTCTTCCTGTCGAATTTGTCTAGCAGTGGAATTTAACACACAGCATTAGGAAAAAGTCAGCCACATTTAATTTCCACAACATAATTTTGCAGTGAATTCAGTGAAGGACAAGCCCATGTTTACGTTGCATTTTATGATCAATAAAGCAGTTTCTTTCTGAAATGCTTGCTGCGCTGCAATCTTACAGGAAGGAAGTTCTGCAAGTCTTTGAGAGAGATGTGCTTTCCTGCTGAAAGCTGTGAACACTCTGACCAGTGGCAGAACTGAACTGACCAACAGGCTCAGTGAGCTGAACTTACATTGCTTTTGACGAATGACACAGAACCCAGAGGTCTTGGTTGACTGCCATTTTCAGAAGCAGTTCTAAATCCTGAAAGTGTGTGAGTTGCTCAGCCGTGTCTGACTCTCTGTGACCCCATGGACTGTAGCCTACCAGGCTACTTTGTCCATGGGGTTCTCTAGGCAAGAATACTGAAGTGGGTAGCCATTGCCTTCTCTAGGGAATCTTCCCGACCCAGGGATTGAACTTGGGTCTTTTGAATTGCAGGTGGATTCTTTACCTTCTGAACCACCAGGAAAGCCCTGAGACAGGTCTAATTCTTCTGAGTCAGGTGGGCTCTGCCTGGCTGGCCACTGAACCACAGTCTCCTCATAGTTCTCTGGAATTAGTGCATTATTTGACTTGTTACTTTCTTCTCGATTAAGTGGATTCTGTGTCTAGACTATCTTATCCATGAGCAGGCAGCAGCCTAGATGCTAGAAGCACTTGAATTTGGCATATATTCTCTCCAATTAAAATTCCTGCGCTTACCTTCAGATACATTTGTTGGTTATTTTCTTTATTTTGTCTTGTTTTGAGTTAACCGGTGTTTATTTGCTTTTTTTTTAAATTTTCACCACCCATTTTCTTACGTGCTAACTCCCATTGTCGTGCATTCAATGTCTCCTTAATGTAAATAAAATGCCGTATAATCTGCAGAGGTTTTGTTTGTTTTGGTGTCACTGTTGTCTGTGTGTAAAATCATCTCATGGCCATTACCTCGAGAAGCAAGCACTGGGATGACGGGATGCAGGCTGCATCCGACTCTGGATGACAAAGTCGACAGCCAGCATGTGAGTCAAACTTCATTTGCTCCACAGGCTTCCAGTGGTCAGCAGGGCAGCCACCCACATTCTCCTCTTGCAGGGAATGAACCCGAGGCCCAGTCAACCAAGCCATACGGTCAGTGGGAGGCAACCCCAGAGATAAGCCAGCCCATCTCTCTCCACTGTCATAATAGGTTTTGCTTTGCTACCGTTGATTTCTGCAATTTTTAGATGCTATAGACATCACAGGCGCCCACCTCTGCTTAAAGTGTGGGGCAGAACCACGTCTGCCTCCTCCATAGTCCTCAGGAGTCAGTGATGGAGCATCAGGGACAAAGCCCATTCATTCATTCATTCATTCACTCACTCACTCATTGGGGAGTGTTGATGAGCTGTCGCGCACCCTGCAACGAGCCCCTCTGGCTGCCAGAGCAGAAGACTGAGTCCCAAGCTTTCTCTTCAAACTGTAGCTTATACACCAACCTGGCCCCCAGCCTCCCAGGCCACACCAGCGATGGAGGGTCCCCTTCCCGGAGCTCCTGTCCCTTGCCTCCTGCTTGCCTCCTCTGATACCAGTGGGAGATGCCTGGTTTCTCATTCGTGATGCTCGCCTAGAGAGCTGAGCCTTTGAGAGCAAAGCTGGCTGTGTGTGTACCAAGCCGTGCCGATGACAGTGCACTCTCTACACCCATGGTCCTTCGCCATCAGCTCACAGCCCTCAACTTGGGATCCATTAGACCTGCTAAGCAGTCCCTGGGGGCCCCCATCTGACCACACAGCCCAGCCACGCGATTGGGAGTCACGCCTGATGCCCCTTTGACTTCTGCAATAGTGCTGGAGCCTCTACACCTGACAGCCTGGGAGCTCCCAGTCAGGACACAGATGTATTTGTTTTCATCTGTGCTGCAGAGTGTGAGTACCTGGCGCTTCCTCCCCAAGGGGTAATAGTCAGAAACGGAGGAAAGTGTCCCCACACCCCAGGCCTTGTCTGCTCTCCAGAATCTGGATCCATCACCCGCCTCTGCTCTGGCTTCCTTAGTCTCCCTCTCCTCTGGGCTTCCTTAGTCTCCCTTTCCTCTCTTTCTCTCTCTCTGCCCCCCTCCCTCTCTCCCTCCCTCCCCCTGAGTAGGAGTCCCTTCCCACAGTTTTACATGTCTGAGAGCCCAGCCCCTGGTGAGGGTACTCTAGTAATGCCTCTTCCACGAATGAATGAAAAGATGACCCTACCACAACTTCCTCCTGTGTCCAAAGCACGGAGACCTTAATTCCGAGGATAAGCGCTAAATAAAATCCAGCCGCCCAACTTATCCACTGTATGAGACCTCTACGGTACATCTATCCCTGGATGTCTATCCTTAGATAGATATCTATCCCTCTGTGTCCAGAAAGGCTGAACATGCCTCATGTTCAGCCCATGCTTCTCCCCTGTCACCTTAGATGGAAAAGTTATTCAAGAAGAGGAAGTAGCTGAAGATTAGAGGAAAAGGATTGGGGAAATCCACGCACCTGTGGGCATGGCTTTGTGTAAATGGCACCAGTGGGATCTGTGGCCAGCAGGCATCACCTAGGAAGTGCCCCTGCCTTCAGCTCATGTGAATTGAATAGAGGCGCATTGAATGCTCCAGAAGGAGCCTCATGCCTCTGAGTGGAGCTACTTGGGAAATGAAAGCAAAGCTGTAGGAAAACCAGCTTTCTGTACTTGTCAGTACAATTTAAATATTTAAGTGTTTTGATGTATTACTTCAACACTGAATACAATGCATTTTTAATTCTGGATATGAGTCTTTGGCACAGGAAGAGTAAATGGGTGGGCTTCCGGGATGGCTTAGCGGTAAAGAATCCCCTAGCCAACACAGGAGACATGGGTTCAGTCCCTGGGTCGGGAAGATCCCCCAGAGAAGGAAATGGCAACCCAATCCAGTATTCTTGCCTGGAGGATCCTATGGACAGAGGAGTCTGGTGGGCTACAGTCCATGGGGTCACAAAGAGCTGCACACACTGAACAATAGGCAAGGTGTCCTTGATGACCAATTAAAATGTCTGCAAGTTCCTCTCTCGCAGCCTGCTCCTACATCCTGCCATGGGACATTGGTTTTGCTGCTTGCAGTCCATGGAGGTTGTCTTTCCTTCAAGGTCAAGTAGGTGACTAAGCTATCATCATCATGTGACTCATCAAGTGTTGGATGTTATTGCACACTACAAGGGCTTGCAGTCTTTTCCCTGCTGAAAGTAACATGATCTGGAGAGTGTTTGAGGTGAAAAAACTGACTTTGAATGGCTCCCATATGCATCTGTGTAGCCAGAACAAGTTCTGGAAGCTCTGAGCCTGCTCTCTCCTGAGGAATGGACCCTGCTACAGGGGCCATGGGTATTGACCTGAGCAAGGGGCCCTTTCTACGTGGACTGCAGGTATTGACTAGAAGACCCACACCAACATTCCTGATTCTGTCCCCGGTCCCAGGAGACCTAGAGGAAATGAGGTCTCGTCCACTTTTCTCTTAGATAAAAGGCTGTTTTTGTCTCACATCCCTTGGGTAGAAACTTTTCTCACATGCCATCATTTGTTTTTAGCAACTTTCCCAGTCAATTGATTTTTATGAGCCACCCCAGGGAAGCATCCTTTCAGGACATCTCAGCAACAAATAAAATGCTCTGGCACCTGAAGGCTGGTCCCCGGCCAGGGTCCACCCCAGCTCTGTCACTTCAGTCAAAATGTTCCATGCAGGCAGAGATGCTGGTCTCCCTGGATTGCTAAGGCTGGTGCCACAGCCATCAGGAGCAAACACACAAAAAAGACACCCCAAATGGAGTTGCTGCTGTTCAGTCACTCAGTTGTGTCTGACTCTTTGAAACCCAATGGACTGCAGCATGCCAGGCTCCCCTGTCCTTCAATATCTCCCAGAATTTGCTCAAACTCAAGTCCATTGAGTTAATGATGCCATCCAACCATTTCATCCTCTGCCACCCCCTTTCTCCTCCTGCCCTCAATCTTTCCTAGCATCAGGGTCTTTTCTAATGAGTTGGTGCCTCTCATCAGGTGACCAAAGTATTGGAGCCTCAGCATCCCTGGAAGACTGGGCTCAAACACTAGGATGCTGCAGCCCACCCACATCCCTTCTTTTTACCTCCTTCTGCTTTGATTCTCTCACCTGTAACACTTGGGATGACAATAAATAGTCAAGGCGCTGACTGTCATTAGGACTAGAAATGATCCACGGAATGAGCTCAGCTTGGGACCTGGTGCCAAGGCGGGTGATTCCCATCAGAGTTTGCTCAATTCAGATTCAGCTGATTGCTGTGCTTTCTTTTTTGTCATCTGGGAAAAATAATTTTAAAATAGTCTCCTGAAATTAACAGATATAGAAAAATGTCAGTCCAAAATAGCACATACAGATACAGCTACTATTCTCGGTATGACTTGAGCAGTTAAGGCTGTTTGTTGAATATGCCTACACTTTTGCCAGCTCTGCTCCAGCAAGTTACTCTAAAAAATGAAAGACAGAAATCAGGACTGCAGCCGCCTGCTTCCTGCCTTACAAGGAGATGCTGCTGTAGTTTCCTGTCCTGGATATGCATGTCACATAGATAATATTCATCTTTCCCTAATGATCAGTCGGTTTCTACTATGGGCCAACTACTGAGAGTTCTCTTCGTATAAAGAGGACATGCATTGCTGGTAGAGAGAAGGTTTTCTGAGATGGTGGTGTTGCTAAGCACTGGTTGAACAGACTGGCAGCCGCCTGCTTATGAAATGGTCAGGTCACCCTCATTTGCATAACTCAGATAGAGCATGCTTTGTCTACACTTGACGTTGTCCTCCTGAAGGCTCGAGTTTGCTGTGCTTCAAGGTTAGAGAAAACTTTGGGAGCAAGATGAGCTCAGGACTGGAGGAAAACAGAACAGTGACCAGACTCCTTCACTCCCCCACTCCTAGCAAATAACAGCAGTGACAGCCACAAACAGTATCGGCTCCGTGGGTACAGACCACACTCGAGGCTTGCACCTACAGAATGGACAGGCTGGTCACTACCTTGGTGAAATTTCCCCTTCAATTCCTCAACATCCTTTCTGAGGCCTCTCCCAATGCAGTGGTCACTGGTCAACCCATCCATCCATCCCCTTTCTACAACTGTGATGAAGTGAGTGAGGGGCCACTGGGGACAAGTCTCTGTACAGGCCTTAGACCAGAAGGTGGAAGTGCTTTAGGATCCAGCAGACCTGAGCCAAAGGGCAGCTTTGGAAGTTTCTAACCATTAGATGAGATCTCCTGGAGTCCCTTAAACTCTGGAGTGTCCCCTCCTGAAATGGGGGACATCTACCTCTCAGGTCCCCCCATCTCAGGAAGCAGAGCCCAGATGGGAGGGATTTACCTACTGGCAAAGGCTCAACAAACCTATGAAATCTATGACAAACCTAGGCAGCATATTAAAAAGGAAAGACATCACTTTGCTGACAAAGGTCTGTATAGTCAAAGCTATGGTTTTTCCGGTAGTCATGGGTGGATGTGAGACTTGGACCATAAAGACGGCTGAGTGCTGAAGAACTTACTCTTTTGAACTGTGGTGTTGGAGGAGACTGTTGAGAGTCCCTTGGACAGCAAGGTGATCAAACCAATCAATCCTGAAGGAAATCAACTCTGAATATTCATTGGAAGGATTGAGGCTGAAACTGAAGCTCCAATACTTTGGCCACCTGATGTGAAGAGCTGAGTCATTGGAAAAGACTCTGATGCTGGGAAAGATTGAGGGCAGGAAGAGAAGGGGATGACAGAGGATGAGATCGTTGGATGGCATCACTGACTCGATGGACATGAGTTTGAGCAAACTCCGGGAGATAGTAAAGGACAGGGAAGCCTGGCGCGCTGCAGACCATGGGCTCACAAAGAGTTGGATATGTCTTAGCAACTGAATGACAAAGGGCTAAACATGTGACAAACAGTATAATCTGCTTCAGCTTTGAGCTCAATCCTATAACGTCTTCTAGATACGGAGCCCAGGCTCCTCAAATGTCACACGTCTAAGTCCCACAGAATGTAGCTTCAACAGGGACCAATTTCAGAGCTGCAGCTTTCTGGTGTCTGCCTGTTATTCCCCATGTGTTGATCCCTGAGTCTGAAATACAAATGCCATGAACTCTCATGTAGCAAGACCTTAATGTTAGGCCTGTTAGAACTCAGGCCTTCTGGCTCCCCACTCTGTCTGCTTCCTGCTGAGTCACAGTCATGGCAGCTTCCTTGACCTTGGAGGTCGTGGGCCGGCCACAATTAGGGGATGGAGAATGGGTTACAACAGCACGCATTGCAGCCTGGGCTTTTGGACTCCAGTGCTGCACTTCAGATGGCATGTCTATCATGGGGCTGAGAGAGTGTGCTCACGAATCCATGGTGAATACTGTCTCACTTCACTCTCCCCCAAACTTGTGAGAGCAGGTGCCCCCGTCCCTGTCTAAGAAAGGGGCCCCTAAGGCTGCAGCAGCCAGTGTCCCTGAGACCCAAGCACCATACAGACCTTTATTCAACTAAACTGCTGGTGACCCCTCGGCACTGCAGGGTAACTGGAGCATTATTCAGGCTCACGGGGTGCGGCCCTCTGGGAGCTGCAGTGACTCAGATCTCCTCAACTCGCCCCCAGATGGCCCGTGAGTCAGGAGGGGGCCCTGGGGGTGGGGCTGTCGAGCAAGAGTCTGCACTTTCCTCACCCATCCGTACCTGTTCTGGGAAAATCGGTCAGGCTTAGGAAAGTTGCCTGACGCATCTCACCAGGACTTAGTCTCCTGGGCCTGAGTCCAAGAGGCGCCGCGCCCTCAGCCTCAGACCAGAAGGAAGGACCTGGGTGAGATGCCTGAAGAGATTCGAGGCATGTCCTCACAAAACTGGATAGTGGGGTTGTGACTTGTGCCCTGGGAGGAGGCCTGGGACCATAGAGTGCAGGGGGATTTAGAACCAAGTTCGAGTTCTGCCATGCCTGAGCTGTGTGACTGTGTGTGAGTCACTCAACCTCTCTGAGCCTTCAGCGTGACATCTGTGGAAAAGGGACAATATCTTCCTTGAAAAACTCTCTGGGAATCCTGTGAAACAGGCATTTGCAAATATTAATTCCCTTTCTTCTCAAATGAAGTGAACTTACTTTTCTAGAGGCCAAGGAAGGAATGGTCCAGGAGGCTGGAGAGTAGACGGTGAAGCAGAGCCCATCTTAGCTCATGGCCTCATGGTTGTGGGTTCATTTCAGCCTGTAGAGTCAGGTGGGGCAGCACATTGTAGACTCAGAGATGGGGGGATGTACTAACCTTACAGATGACTATTGCTTAGAAAAATTTATTTCCAGGATAATTAGTTTGGGGGGTAATTTTGTGTTAGTTGATATAGATGGTTACTTTATCCCTATAGTTAATCCAACGAAGAAACTGTTTTTATCCTTATTTGCTAAGGAGCTTGTGTCATGCCTAAAAACTCTCAGGCTTCCATCCTTCTGTCCACCATATGCTCCTGCTTCAGCAAGAATGACAGTTAGGACAAGCTTGGAGGAATCCACTTGCCCTTAGGTACCTCCCATTAAAACAATAAAATCTACAGACTGAAAAAATAAACTCTAAGGTGTTGCCTAAAGGCTCTCAGGTCCAATAAGTAATACGTGCTTACTAGACTATATTGACGTGGCGTATTCACAACAGAAGAGCTTGGGTTTGCAAGTCGCTTCCCATATGAAATCTATTTGCTGTGTTCTTATAGAGAGAAAAATTTTAATTCAACTGTCGCTTCCAATGAGCAGATGGATGGGAGAGGGTCCTTGTGAGCTGCAGGTCTCTGAAGGTTTCCTGAGAACAAATGCTGGAGGACAGTGTCACTCATCAGCAATCTGAGCTTCATTATTTGCCCACGAGAGATTTCTGAAGGCTGCTCACGATCAGTTCCCTTTTCCCCCAAACGCAGAAAACCATACACGTTTGGTCTTTTAACGCTTTGCAGAATGGGTCTGGATCAAAGGTAGATGCTCAAAGAATTGCAAAATTGTTTGCATACGAGTCCCATTTTCTAACTGCAGATTCAGTAAGTCAAAAGCAACAACCCCAAGGATGAAAGGCTTACACAGTTGGGGCTGGGGTCTCGAAAAGATTACCTTGGCTTATAATTGCAGCTCATTTAGTCTTCAGTTTTTAATAAATGTGTCCAACTTATTATTTTGGCTAACACGCCTTTCCGCAGTCAGTGATGGCTTTATCTCCATACTCTTTTTTTTTTTCTTAATCCCAAATATTTGACTTAGAAATGAAACAAAGAGTCAGGGTTTGAGGTGCTTCTCCACTGTCTCAAGGACGCCCAGAGAGTAGATCTAGCTGAGCACGGTGAGGCTGTGATGGAAGGACGGTCCTCCGATCAGAACCCTGGGTGGAGAACACCTCCGAGTGCAGAACGGGCAGAGCAAGGAAATGAGGTGTTTTACTACTGCTTTGCTTTCAGAGTCAAACCTAAATCAAGAGACAGAAGTCAAAATGACTCAAGAGGTTTTGGACAAAAAATAAAAGACAAGTCTCCTATAGAATTGCGTGTTTTTATACAGTCTGAGCAGAGAGAAAGTTGTGATTAAGGATCTGCAATTTTTATTTGCAGACTTTCAGTTCTGCTGTCACTTGGTCGAAACTATTGGTTCCGTCTTTCATTTCCTGTGTCAGGCCTATCACTGAGAACAGCTTCTCTTCACCCCTACATCATCCAGATGGGCATTTGGACAAGCCAGGACTCACTGGTGTCTGCTGCCTGGATGGGTTGGAGGTCCCCGGCTCACTCTGAGCTGTTCTTCCCACCACAGAGAAGTGCTCTGATGCTGGGACTCCTGGAAAGAGAGCATGGCCTCATTCCCGAAGCCAGGCATGTAATCAAAGACTTGATACCAAATGCAGAAGTCACAAATGGGAGAAAATGCCCTCTCAACTGCACGTGGAGCTATGGTTTTTGAACCAGAGGAACTTGAAAGTTACCCGAGGGCTTTTGCTCAGAGATTAAAAGCTCAGCTTCTCTTCATCCTAAATATTATGCAGATTCTCACTTCTAAACATGTAACAAAAAAAAAAAAAAAAAAGAAAGAAAGAAAGAAGAGAGAAGTGTGCATATTTTGGGACCACTTTGTAAAAGAAGGGACCGGTCATTACCAGTGTTCAGTGTTCTCCTTGGTTCTGAAATTTAAGCTCAAATTTCTCTAAGGATAAGGCATAAGGGTCCTTCCTAAGCATAAAACTATTTAAAAAGAAAAGTACTGTGAGCTCAGAGGTGGAGAGATGGGGACCTGAGAGGTGTCCCCTGACCATGCTGGTCAGCCTTACAGTTCTTGTCATGATCACCCCTTATCCTGGCCTTCAACATTGGCCAAATTTCAAGAACACTTGTCACTCTACATCATTCTGAAAATAACATGGAACATATTTGAAGAAGAAAACAAAAAGCCCCTTTGATTGTTTTAGGAGCTCAATGTCTCAATGACCTTACCTTGGAGGGGGTAGGGGGAAGTCCACCACGTGTTTGCTGGGCCCTTTTGGCTTGAGGTCTGTAGCTTGAATCCATCTCGGGGCCACATGGTGCGTCATGGGTCTGATCCTCGGAAAGGAAAGGGGGGGGGGTTCGTGGTGCCCCAGCACCCAGAGGACCCCAGAGCAAACCAACTCTTTCCAGGATGAGTGGGAGGGTGACACACAGAGTCCTACTGCCCTGGTGGAGCTGGGACACGGGGGTGGAGCAGAGGGTGCAACAGGCTCCCAAGTCACAGCTGTCCCCAAGTCGATGGGCAGGACAGAGGCCAGCCTCAAAGGACACCTGTCTCAGGTGACCCAGCATCGTGGACCCACCAGGCACCTCCACAGCACAAGCCAGTGTGGCCAAGGATGGAGCCATCCCGCTGATATCTCTGCTGTCGTTCTTGTGCCTGAAAAACTCGCTGTCCTCTGCTCTCCATCCCCTTCCACCCACTTGTCAGATCTTCCACGTGATTCCATTTGCTCAAATAATAATTGGAATAAGGAAAACAGATAAGTTCAGTGATGCCAGAGCTGAGCATCCCTGAAGCCACTCTTTTACTGTCCTCGTGTTCCTGGGTTTAAAAAGCCAGCTCAATGCCATGTTCCTGAATGTGCTCAGCTGTGGGAGCAGCTCTGCTGTGATGGATAAAGTGGGGGAAGGAGGAGGGTGTGGGGAAAGGAGGAGAAGAGGGCGTGTGGGGGGGAGATGGGGGCACACCCACCTCATCACACCCACCAGGCTGAGCCAGACAGCACCGCCCGTACGCACCACAGGCACCTTCTCCCACCTCTGGGACTGTGCCCCAAGAACTTAATTACCTACTTTAAGGTGTGTGTGGCCCCCGCAGGGTATGTCTCTTAGTTAAATGGGTGTTATGTTCATGCAAGATGTTAGAGAATTCTTTGCTCCTTTTTAGTGGGTATTTCTCTCATGGGAAAAATTTTAAAAAACACTTGTTCTTTCAATCTGGAACTTCAATCTCATCATTTATATTAAGAAAAGAAGGATGCGTCCCCATTCTGTGTGGAAGGGACGGGACTTGCCCTCCCTCTTCTGGAGCATCCCCAGTTGGGGAGCTGTGTGGGGCCCTGGGGAAAGTAAAGATCTTCAAGTACTTGGACACAGTGAATACAGAAAAGTAGACCACTGCCCCTGCTCCATGCCAATCGCCTCCCGAGGGAAAATTCAGACGGGACAGCAGCCAGTGCACCACTGAGTTACTCACAGGACGTTAGTCGGCGAGGCTCCTCAGGATCAGCTGTCCCAAGTCCCTCTCCAGATGGGCAGACGGTGTTGGGTGGGTATGCAGCTCCCATCACCTTCTCTTCTGCGCCTCCTGGACTGGTTAGTTTCTTGGAACATTCTTGCATAAACCACAGCCCAGAAAGCTCCACAAGGCCATTTAAAAATGTTACACTCCACTAGAAGTGGTGGGAAAGGACACTTCTGTGCAGGTGAGTTAACTTTTCTTTGGAAGCATTCGAGAAGCGACTGAACTCATGGTGAACCCTGGTTTCGTGGCTATCCCACTGGCTAGTCCTCAGACTTTCCTGGTGGCTCAGCTGGTAAAGAATTCACCTGCAATGTGGGAGACCTGGGTTCCATCCCTGGGTTGGGAAGATCCTCTGGAGGAGGGAAAGGCTACCCACTTCAGTATCCTGGCCTAGAGAATTCCATGGACTGTATGGGGTCACAAAGAGTCGGACACGACTGAGCAACTTTCACTTCACCACTGGCTCTCGGGCTTCCTTCCTGAAGGCCCCAGAGCCTGTTACGTCAGATGTGGGTCCTTCCACCAGTTGAAAGGCTGAGGTTCATGCCCTGTCCTGCTGCTCCAGTAGGGATTCTCCCAACAGATACCACTTCACTCCCTTTACAGTCTGTGACAAGAACTAGAAAACAAGAGCTCTTACTGAGAATCGCATTTCATTTCTTTATTAATCAATACAAAGGACCCCATGTTAATACATGATTTTTCTGAGTCACCTCAAATTTAGGTTCATTTCCATGTAACAGCTCAGGTGCAATGCTAAAAACTTTAGAGCAAATATCTATTCAGGGTTTATTATTCACAAAACACCAATGTAAGTGTTTTATGTTATTTAATACTCTTGGAAACTCTGCAGTAGACATTATTTTTAAATTTTTTAAACAGTTTTTAAAGGTTACTTCCCATTTACAGTTATTACTAAATATTGGTTATGTTCCCTGTGCTATACAGTTACATCCTTGAGCCCATTGGAGTAGACACTATTTATATCACACTGTTACAGATGAGGAAACTGAGGCTTGTCGGGCTATGTGAGGTCATGGGGGGCCAGGCACATGGACCACACTGTTGTTATCGTCCTCTGTAAGGCAACAAGTTTAGCTTTCTAACCTAGCACTTTCTTTCTGTTTCATATGCCTATGCACATGTATATATGTATAAACTTATAAATACATGCACATATATCTATTCATATTTTTCATGTACAACCAAATTATAAACAATCATAATTTATATAAAGTTTATGATCATATAATGCTAATTAATCATATATATCTATATAAATATATTTATAATACACTCATAATATATTTATATATTATAATGTGAAAGTGTTAGTCATTCAGTCCTGTCTGACTCTATGCTACCTCATGGACTGTAGTCCACCAGGCTCCTCTGTCCATGGGATTCTCCAGGCAAGAATACTGGAGTGGTTGCCATTTCCTTCTCCAGGGGATCTTCCCAACCCAGGAATTGAACCCAGGTCTTCTGCACTGCAGGCAGATTCTTTACCATCTGGGCCACCAGGGAAGCCCATATATTATAATATGTGAAAATATGATATATAGTACATTTAATATATCATTATAATAAATAAAATATATAAATACATGTTTATATTTTATTGTATAAATCATATATACTATGTACTTATATACTATATAGATTATATATGATTTGCATTATATGAGAAACATGCTAATTGTGTATATACACACATTTAAAATCTACTTCCTTCCAACTACTTTAGACTATGTCTCCACATCTCTACTGACATCTCAGCCCAGATATTTCCATGGGTGGGGCCACCATGAGCACTAGGGGAGGACCAGTCACACCTCTGGCCCCCATCCACTAGTAGCACCCGCACCCCCAGTTATGACCCCCAAGATGTGTCCATACACTGCCCAGTGGCCCCTGGCAAAGGCAGTGAGAGGAAGGGCCAGATCACCCCCAGCTGAGAACCATTGGCTTAGACGCCTTGGGACAGTTTTATCCTTGAGGTTCTACTTCTCAATCTGAAACACAGAGTGTGTTGTTGGCAAATACCCCAGCAGTCGCTGGTTAGATGGGAGGAACTTGGCCTGCTCTCTCCTACCTTTACCCCATCACCCCGGGGCCTGAGAACTTCCCAGGCTTTCACCCCTCATCCCTGAGACCAGGCAGGAGCCTCTCCTATCGGCGGCCCAATTCCAGCTCTGACCCTACCCCGTGTTCCTCAGGTCCCCACTCCTTGATGGTCATATCTGATACAGCATCTGACAAAACTGTGTGACCTTGGTTCTAAGCCTTCAGATTTCTCTGATGAGATGTTTTTCTTCTCTTTGGAAAAGCAACAACAACAGAGTATTATTATTGGTTTGTCAATCATTCCTGGACCTTACAAGCAGGCTTTCTCCTCCAGAATATCTAGAAAAATATCTCACAAGAAATTGACTTTGAAATAGGATGGTTTTCTTGAGTCCTCATGTGTTTTTTTATCACACAGACCACCTGTATAAATAGGTCATGAGGCCTACTGAATAAATGATGGAAGTACAGTGTAACAGTACACAGTAGCACCTTTAAAAACGATGCTTGGGAATTCCCTGGCGGTCCAACGGTTAGGACTCGGCGCTTTCACTGAGGTTCCAGCTCTAATTCCAAGATCCTGCAAGTCCCGTGGTGTGGCCAAAGTAAAAAAAAATCCTTGTTTTTGTGTCTGGGGTAGATGGTCCTGTATCAGCTCTCTCGGCAGGAGGCATCCACCGAGAACCGGCGCTGACCTGAGAACCTCGGCCCAGCAGGGAGCAGAGTCCCCTGGGTCCTTCCCAAGGCCTGGAGGTTGAGCAGGAATTTCTCCAACACCTGTTCCCCTTTGGCTACAGTTTCTCCTTCACGCCTATCACTGTTTCCAAATAATGTAGAGTTACAGTACAGGAATTTCCCTCCTGGATCCCGCCTTAATATATAACTTTCTGAGCCGACTTCTGCCTCCTTCCAAATGAGTGTATTTCTGAGTCTACACTGATACATCCTTGAGAAAGTTGACTCAAATTTCTGAGACCTGAACTCAGCCTGAGTGCTTTCTTGTTCTTGTCTTTGGTTTGCTGAGCGGTCACTATTTAGGAGTCTAATCACATTAAAGTAAAAAGATGAGATCGAATTAAAGGGGATACAGGACGGATTTCTAAAAGATTTACACATTTCTAAGATTTCTAAACTCTTTTAGAGTGAGGACTAATCTGAAATAAGATATTCTTATTTTTAGGTGAGGTGAGGAAAAGTTTCTATCATCAACTACATATTTTCTTACAGAAGAACATATTTCTTCTTATGGAAAAGACTATGAATAAATTTAATGGGAAAATATGTATTCTAAAATAGCTCCTAATATTCTCTTAACATTCTGTACTGAATTTATTATTAATAAAAATCAAGGAATAATGCCACTGGAATACTCTGCAATGGAAAAACTTGCACTTGTGCAAGAGAATCAATACTATGTGGCATTTTCCCCTGCATCGATAATTGATTGCTGTAATATCTTTTCAAGCTCCACCACTTAAAACTCTTCTAAGCACTAAACAACTCACAGTGCATATTTTCCCTAGTCACCTACATGATGTTTACACAGTAAATCATGCCTTAGAACAGACCTCATAAAGCATTTGGTACCTTGCATAAACATAAGACTCCTTCAGGATTTTCTTATAAAATGAGACAATATGGCATCATATTTTTGCTCCCATACAATGGGACAATGCAAGTGTCATATGTTCCCTTAGTTTTTATCCATTTGAATGAAAAGAAACTGAAATGCTTGGAATCCATGAATTTCCCATCTGGAACTCTGCAGTGTGTCTATCATGACTGACGTCAGAGGGTAAAAGAAACCTAGCTCTAGGAATTGATCCGAAGCAGCAAAACAAGCCACACTGGACTGTGTCCTTCACCCCGGACTAGGGGGCCTCCTGCAACACAGGACTCACAGATTATGTCTGAGTTGTTGGGAGATCGTCCCATGTATGTGTGTATGTGTGTATTTCAGGGGGGAGGGGTGGAATGTTTTTCTTTATCAGAAACCATTTCCTGTATTCAAATGTGCTTTCTAAATTTATCTGCAGTCTCAACTGCAGTCTGAGGCAGGGAAAATAGACACACGGAAATAAAGATTGAGTCCAGCTGGGTCAGTCAAGCACCTGAGTACGGTCTCTGTCTCTCTCCCACCCCCACCTCCTCTCAATATCTTGCCCAAAGATTAAACAGTCATTATACAATATGTTAATAGGAATGCAAGTGAAACAGTCCCCCTGAAACTTGAAACTTCCCCGTTTAATCTCTCCATCCTACGGCAGATAGATGGACAGCTGGATGGATAGAGAAGTATAGTAAGGTAAGTAGAAAATGACCAGAGGGAAGCCAAACAATAACCAAATAATAGAAAAAATTGGCCTGAATTTTCCTTTCCCAGTATTTAAGTTATCATAGGGAGGCCTCAGCACAGGTATATTAATCAAATATTCCTTAAAGACCCCCCCCACCCACACACACACACACAAAGCAGTGTCAGTTCCTTTATAGAAGTATGAGCTCCCAGAAATGCCCAGACAAAGTGTTGTTTTCAGTCCTTGGACAAGGGCCAAATAACCTATGGACTACTTTGGGGAGAGAAAGGCTGGCCACTTTGTCTCCAGCGCTAAGTCCATCTTTTGGAATTGAGGAGCCCAAGGGCTGACCCCAACTGGGCCAAGGGGCAATTGTCAGCCCTCAACAGGCCATTCGCTCCAGTCATTTCTCTGATGTCACTAAGCTGCTGTGACAGAGGTGATGTAATACAATTTTCGACTTGGTCTTAAGCCCAAAGGATGTGTCCCATTTGCTCTCATTTTATCTCCATCCTCAAAACACCTTTACAAATGTAACTGATGGGAAATCAACTGTCACAGCCACCCTTTGACAATCAGATCTCAGGGGCTGGATGTGACTTTGTTGTGTGTTTCCTGGTGGTTCAGGTTTTACTTCTCACTGTTCTCAGTCATTCTCCCTCCCAAGCAGGTGGGGACAACTATTTTTAGACTCAGGCGAGCCCCAGGGTGACAGACAGTAAATCTTTAGCTGTGACTTTAAAATAGTCCTGAGCCACTTTGAGAAGGAGTATTTCTCCACGGCCTATGAACTTGGATCTACATCCCACCTATACATTTCAATCCCCATAAACACAATGAAACCCGCCTCCAAGGCTGCTCACAGCTGATGGTATCTGGGTTGAGGTGAAGTTTCCAAACTGCCCCCCCAGGTGGGGGGGAGCGGGGGGGTGGGGTGGGGTGGGGTGGGGGGAGGGTCCAGTGTTGCTCCCAAGTGCCTGGATAACAATCCAAAAATAAATTAAAAAAAATAAGTCTCCCAGATCCCTTATTCAGCACTAAACTCACAACAGAGGGATGCTGTGTTGAACTGTACACTTAGTATTTTCTTCCATAAGGTCGAGGTCAGATGTGGACAGAACATGACCTCTTAGATCTGGCTTGAATGTTCTAAATCTGCAAAAGCAAGGTCTTCTGTAAAATTTCTGCCGCCAGTTTTTGCCTCTTACCATTCATAAAATTGCTGAATGCCAAAAATGTGTCTTTCTAGACTCTTCATTTTACTGAGAGGAAACTGAGGGTTAGAGAAAGGAAGCGACTTTTAGGAAAGTTGTGGTAAAATCATGACATTAGAGTCTGGACCCCTGAGTGAATGATGTCTTGGTAGTAAAACATTCTACCTGACATAATGGGGGCTTTTCTGTGTATTTCAGCGCAGTTGCGGGCGTATTCACCTATAAGCATCACTTCCCTAGACGTTTCAGGGAGAGGAAAGGAGATGAGATAGTGAGGAAACACTTAAAAATTCAAATTCCCTGCGATAATTCCACACATCATAATCTCATCTTTAATTAGGCAAGTGGGTGAGGAGTTACTGCAAATGGCATTCTGCTCATCAACGTTAACTATCTGGCTTTCCAAAATAGACTCTTCTTTTGCTGGTCTAAGGGACATTCTAAAACTGGAAAGGATGGAAGGACTTCGCTGGCAGTCTAACTGTTAAGACTTCACCTTTCATGCAGGGTGTGCAGGTTCCATCCTTGGTGAGGGAGCTAAGATTGCACATATCTCACAACCATAAAAACCAAAACATAAAACAGAAACAAGGTTGTAACAAATTCAGTAAAGACATAAAAATGGTCCACATTAAAAAAATGGAAGGAGGGGAAGAAAAGGAAGAAAAAGAGAATAATAGGAGGCTTTTGTTTTGGTACTTTTTTTTTTTTTTCCTTTTTACTAGAGGAAACTCTTTCATACCAGATTTAAAAAAGGAAGGCAGTTTAGAAGCCACAGATGCAAATAGCCACCTCCACTGTTTGTTCAGCTTTGGCCAAGTTAGAGGTCAATTTCCAGTTGTTGACAGGGAAAGTCTAGTGAGCAAAATACCTTTATCGTTAAATATTATCTTGCAAAAATATTTACTAGGGTGTAAGTTAGAGCATTGTGCTAAGAATGGGACATACACATTTTGAAGCTGTGATCCAGTCCCGAGAAACAATACCCAGGAAAAAGCTGTGTTTTCATCTCTCGCAACTGTGCACTCTGCTCACAGCTCTCTGCAGATGCATTAGGAGCTCCTATTTTCACGATTTCCATGACTCTTGGTTGGACTGGATACTTTTTATTACTTCCCCGGATGGAACGTAAAAGAGTTTCGAGTTTATATAATTAAGTCAATGCCCTCCTGAAATCAAACTTCATTAAAATCATATTCCGATTTGCTGAACACTCTTATTTTCTTCCATTTTAGCTCAGTGCTGTATTGCCTGGCAGACTGTTGTGCCTTTGGCTCTGCTGGGTCGTCAGTGTGTATTAGGTGGATAGATAGTTCAGTAGCTCAGTAGTATAGATAGTATATGGATAGTATAAATACATAGTATATTGAGATACAGAAGTTTAAAAAAATCCATCAATCCAAATTTTATAGTTGTTATAGAATTTTTTTTTTTTTTTTGTGGCTGTGCTGGGTCTTTCTTTCATAGGCTTCTCTCTAGCTCTTTGGCATGTGGGATCTTACTTCCTCTACTAGGGCTCAAACCTGACACCCCTGCATTGCAAGGCAGGTTCTTAAACACTGGACCAACCAGGGAAGCCCCTGTTACTGAATTTTAAGACCTCTTCATTTTTGAGGTGGGGACACTTAGGTTCAAGTGGTTCAATCTTGTTGTTCAATTGCTCAGTTGTGTCCGACTCTTTGCAACCCCATGGACTTTGACTAGGGTGGTTCAGTAGCCTTCCTAAATGTCTCGATAGAAAAGCTAGAAGAACCCCCTCATTCTGTCCCCCCAGACCTCAATGCCTCTGCACTGCATTGCACAAATTATAAGTGTGTAACTGTTCAGTTCAGTTCAGTTCAGTTGCTCAGTCGTGTCCGACTCTTTGCAACCCCATGAATCACAGCATGCCAGGGCTCGCTGTCCATCACCAACTCCCAGAGTTTACTTAAACACATGTCCATCGAGTCGTTGATGCCATCCAGCCATCTCATCCTCTGTCGTCCCCTTCTCATCCTGCCCCTAATCCCTCCCAGCATCAGGGTCTTTTCCAATGGGTCAACTCTTAGCATGAGGTGGCCAAAGTATTGGAGTTTCAGCTTCAACATCAGTCCTTCCAATGAACACCCAGAACTGATCTCCTTTAGGATGGACTGGTTGGATCTCCTTGCAGTCCAAGGCACTCTCAAGAGTCTTCTCCAACACCACAGTTCCAAAGCATCAATTTTTCAGCGCTCAGCTTTCTTCACAGTCCAACTCTCACATCCATACATGTTACTAGCTTCAGAGTGCATATTTGCTCTAAGTATTAGCAGAAAAAGGGGACAAACAGAAAACTACTCTCCATCTAGCATTAACTGTATTTATAGATCCTAGAGGAGTCCTGGTCACTTGTCTTTCTCTTTTTCTTCCTGGTTTTATGATAGAATCCTATTTTACTGTTTGAAGCCTGACTCTTTTTCATCAAATATTACAGATATCTTTTCACATTAATAGATAGGGCTCTAAATAGCTACTTTCAGGTTGACATGTTATGCTACAGAATGGATATTGTGAAATTGTGATCTATAATAAGAAATATTTATTTGGTTTTCTCTCCTGTTCTGGCACAGAGCTCTAAAACCTTTGGAATTTCCTAAGTGATAAGAGTGATAAAGATGTTTGTTATGCTAATGAAGTGACTTTTGGAATGCACCTAAGTTACCACCTAAGGCTGGAGGGTGGTGGCCAGGAGAGCTGACCTTGATTAGAGGGTTAGAACTTTCAGGGAGGACCTTTCAGGAAGGGTCTTCCCTCCCCCAGACATCCTGGGAAGGAGAAGGGCTGGTGGTTGAATCAATTATCAATGGCCAATGATTTAAAAAATCTTGCTTCTGTTATGACGCCTTCATGTTAAGCTGCTTTAGTCTTGTCTGACAGTTTGGGATCCCATAGACTGTAGCCCAACAGGCTCCTCTGTCCATGGAATTTCCCAGGCAAGAATTCCATTTCTTCCTCCTAGTGATCTTCTGGACCCAGGGGTTGAACCTGAGTCTCTCACATCTCCTGCATTGGCAGGCAGATTCATTTCCACTAGCACCACCTGGGAAGCCCTAATGAAGACTTCAGGAAACCCCAAAAGGAGGAGGTTTGGAGTGCTTCCAGGATGTTGAACACAGGGAGGTTTGGGTGGCACCTTAAGATCATGGAAGCCCCCAGCCCTTCCCCAGAGCTTGCCCTCCACATCTCTCCCCTTTGCCTGCTCCTGAGCGATATCCTTTTACAAGAAGCAAGCAAGCCAGTTAAGTCAAGTGTTTCTCTGAGTTCTGTGAGCAATGCTAGCAAATCCATCAAACCCAAGGAGGGGACGGTGGAATCCAGTAATTTATAGCCAGTAGATCAGAAACACAGGAGATGACCTACACTTCTGATTGACAACTGAAGGGAGGCAGTCTCATGGGACTGAGCTCTCAACCTGTGAAATCTCCAGGTAGACAGTGTCAGAATTGAGTTCAATTGTAGGACTTCTAGCTGATGACAGAGAATTGTTTATAAGTGGTGGTGATATTGGGGTGTGCGTGTGTGTGTGTGTGAGGGGGGGAGGGTGGAATCCCACCCAGCCCCAAACATACTTGTCTGAATTGTGACCAAATAGATATAATGCCATTTACTTTAACACCTTCATGTTGTTGGGCATTTAGACTGTTTCCAGTTGCCATCATCTTTTTAAGGTAAATATTTTCTGCATCAATTTTATATTGGTGTTTCTCTTACTGTGGATGATTTCCTGAGACTTTTTTTTGGTCATGGATATCCTGCTGAGATTGGTAGTAACACTGTAATATTTCATGGTGCTCAGTCCCGACTCTTTGCAACCCCATGGACTGCAGTCTCTGCCAGGCTCCCCTGTCCTTTACGATCTCTCGGAGTTTGTTCGGACTCAGAGGCTAGTCTTTCAAGCTAATGACCACTCTTGGAAGGGGTGTGATACATTTTTGTGAGTTTGGAATTAAGGTCTTGCTGATATTCGTGACCTCTTCCATGTGAGCTGTACCTGCTTCATTGTCCAGTGTTCCTGTTCTTGTGACAACTCACAAAGGGAATGGTGCTTCTGAGAGATGGGAGAAGGGGCGCTCCCCTCACCCTCTCCCCTATCACCTGCTCCAAAATGCAAGTAGAGTCAAAAATATATGTACAGTGACAAACGTGTCATGAAGAACAAAAAATTCTGGAACTAATTTAACTTTTCTTCCAAGATTGAGAATTTGGCAGTTCATAGAGCCCTAATTAACAGAGAATATTGGTTCTGAGGAGTGAATGAGTGACAACAGAAGAAAGGGCTTTGATTTCAAGTGTGAGGAGAAAGCGATGAGGTGCAGCCAGCTCTCATCACAGGTAAATAATGAATGCAGGTATGTTTCTGCCCAGGATGGTAAAGGGAACCAGGAGGAAAGGAAAGAACACAAACCCTGATTGGCTGGTAATGTTCTGATGGGTTATAAAGATGGGTAGTGACTGTAAGATTTTTAGGAGTAAAACAATATTTTTTGCATCTTAATTCAATGAGGAGTTTTATTCCGACCCTGGGATTTTTTTCACAATGATAAAAGATGGCAGGATAATGAAACTGTCAAATGTTTGACCCTGGAGGTCAAGGACAAAGCCTTATTTATCACAAATCAACAACACCTAGAGCTAGCACAGAGCTGGCGAGCCCAATCAATGTCTCCTGATGTTTCTTGAATGTGAACCAACCAGCAATGAGTTCCATTGTCCGCCCTTGCTATTCAAGCAACAGCTTTATGGCTCTCCTTAATTCACAGTTAATTCAATCAGCATTATCAATAAAGATATTTTGTGAGGTACTGTCATTGTTTCAACCTTCTTTCTCCTCTCGCTATTGACAGTAGAATTTCAAAATGTCAATTAGCTATTTATATAAGTTTGGAATAATTTGAGAAAAATACAAAGATGAAGATGATAGGAAGAAGTAAAATATATAGACAACCAATTCAGGAAGTATTAAAAAAAAAAAGAGTAGGAATTTCAGCCAAAGAAAAATAGGAGAATAGAAAGAAATGATAAAAGAACGCAAAAATGTTTCTCAAACCTAAAGAACATGAGCCTTCAGATAAAAAGGACCCCCAAAGTACCAAACAACTCAAATAAAAAAGACCCACATCTAGATATGTGCTTCGGATTTTTACATAACCAAGATTAAAAGACGTTACTAAAAAGTTCAAGACTAAAGAAAATCACTGAAAAAAATAAAGGATTATATGAGTAGTACTGAATGAAAAGAACAGTAAAGCAAAGTTGTCAAATTACCGACTGAAAATTATTTTGAAATGCTATTTGTTAGATTCAGCTACTGTCTTTTCTTATGTGCCTATATTAAGGAAGATATTTATGTGTTTGCTATTTATTCTTTAAAATTATTAACCAATACATTTAGATACGCTATTGCTACTCAGCCCATCTCAGCTATTTTGAGCCACCAGAAGAGAAATTCTAAGCAAATGATTATGTTAGTTTTTTCCTAAAATTTCACATCAACAGTAATTGATTGGTGTAAAGAGAACACACACTGGGATTTTTTTTCTTCTTTGCCAAATTTTCTTTTGTCTGTTGACATATATAACCAATTATAGTTTTCTTTAAAGTTTAGCAGATTTTTGGTATCTTTTCTGCAAGTTAAACTACTTTTGCCCTTTCATTCATGTGTTTACTCCACATTTACTGAGGATATACCTGATGGGGACGCGGGAGACCGGGTTCAACCCCTGGGTGGGGAAGATCTCTTGGAGAAGGAAATGGTAACCCACTCCAGTACTCTTGCCTGGAAAATCCCATGGACAGAGAAGCCTGGTAGGCTACAGTCCGTGGGGTCGCAAAAAGTCAGACACGACCGAGCAACTTCATTTTCTTTCTTTTTTTCAGGTGGTAAAGAAACAGCCTGCAGCGCAGGAGACCTGGGTTCGATTCCTGGTTTGGTAAGCTCCCCTGGAGTAGGGAATGGCTACTGTCTCCAGTATTTTTGCCTGGAGAATTCCATGGACAGAGGAGTCTGGTGGGCTACAATTCATGGGGTCCCAAAGAGTTGGACAAGATTGAGTGGCTAACATTTTCACTTTCACTATTGTAGATTACTCACTGTGATACGTAATTGTTGTATTGTATAAAACAAATAAACTGCTTTTTTTTTTGTCTTCACGGAGCTTATAGTCTAGTGGGGGAGTGGGTAGTTGGTGATAGACAACTAAGGAAATAGGTAATCAAAATCCAAGTTGAGAGGACTTCCCTGGATGTCCAGTGGCTAAGACTCTGTGCTCCCAATGCAGAGGGCCCAGGTTTCACCCTTGGTCAGGGAATTAGATCCCACATGCCACAGCTAAAGGTCCTGCATCCTGCAATGAAGATCCAGCACAGCCAAATAAAAATAAAATTAAAAAAAAAAATCCAAGTTGATAACTGCTACGATCTGGTCTGAAGAGTGGGCTAAAAGACTCACAGGTCGGCCATTTCAAACTGCACAGACAGCAGAGAAAGCTTCCTGGGGGTGTGGACATTGTAGCAAAGTCTTGAATTGTTTTTAAAAGGAGATGTCTGGTTGAAAGGAGGCTAAGGAATTAAATTACTAAGGAATTTGGGCACAAAGGAAGAAGCATCCTATTCAAAGTGAGGAAGCAGGAGGAAGGGTTTATAGAGCATGAGGACCTGCGGACAAGGGGAAGGGGAGAGAACTAGCAGGATCAGGTCACTAATACTTTGACTCTCATGCTCTTTGGGCCTTATCTTGAAGGTGGTAGGGGCATGTTCTAAAGTGGGGAGGGGAGTTGTAATACTGTGTGTGGTTTGTTAGGAAGATACTCCAGTGAGTATTTAACATGGGGGCAAAATCAAAGGCAAGAATGTCAGAAGGCTGCTTCTATGGCGGTCAGGAGAGACGGACGAAGGAACCAGGAAATCAGGAAAAAGGCATGAAAAGATGAAAGAGATACTGCACGGGGATTTTGACAGGATTCCTTGCTCAGGTGGACACGGAGCTTCGGGAAAGAAAGAGGCAAGAGTAACTCAGCCTAGGTGGGGGATATTCAAATGAAAATGCACAGATGCTATTAGGTTAAATGCATGGAGACTCCTAGGAGAGACCTGGAGAGAGTTGGAGATGGAGCGCTATCTGCGTACAGTTGGTGACAACACTGAAGTAAAGGCCAAGGTCACGGAGGAGAATGTGTGATATCACCCAGGGAACTCTGAGCCCTCAGGGCTGGGCAAAGGAAAGGACTCCAAGAATGAATGAAAATGGAACACCAGACAGGGAGGCTAACAGTCATCTAATCTTGCAGAGGTAACCAAGTAAAAACAAGGACAGAATATTTTTTGCTGTATTTGGCAACAGAGAAATTACTGATGGTCTTAGCAAGGGTAAGATGCTGTAGCTATAAATAACCTCATGTTTGAAACAGGTTGTAAAAGATTTTAGGACAGAGGCTTCACTATCTTTTACTTTTGGAATGTGGGGATGGATTCTGACATTGAAACCGTTTTGTCCAGACGAGTGAGAGACAAAGCTGTGGCGAGTTTCCAGATTCTCCGTCCCGTGGGAGGTGAGGGAGATGCCGTTCCAGTCTGTTATGTGGTCATTTGTCCTGGCCTCAAGCAAGCTTTCAGAACTCTCTTAAGAGAGGCTCAAGCGGAGGCTGTCACTATAATCGCCGGCCCCCATGTTTCCATATTCCAGAACATTGTAACGTCTGTACTTCATCTGATCCTTCTCTGGCCCACGTCCAGCACGCTGTCACTGGCTTTTACTCTTATATTGTGCTGAGTTATTTTTCCTCCCCTTTTCCAGTTCTCAGTGTTCTCCTTACTATTCCCAGCCACTTACTGGAATAAAAACACAAATCATTTTATTTGATTTTTTTTTTCTCGTCCCCTTTTTTCCATCTTCTTTCTTCCCTCTCTGCTTTTTTTTCTTATCTTCATTTCCTTTTGACATCTCAGTCTTCACAATTCCACTGACTGAGTGAATTTTGAGATCCTCATAAGTTTATTCTCTATATAATCTCCACATTTGTTCTGCCTTCATAGTTTACATCTCCTCACTTGACTGGCTCCTAAACTCCTCAGTGAAAAAGCTCAAGACAGTGAGATGAAAGGAAGCTGTTCTCAGTGGGAGCAGGCCTCACCTTTGCAAAGGATTTGGTCCATCACCTGCTAACCGTGTGCCTTGTACTTCGACAGCCTCTGAAGAGGGGTGCTACTAAGAGATACTGTGAATATATCATTCGACTTAACAGAACAAACCGTTTTACTGAAACCTGTGAGATAACAAACATAAGGCTTCCCAGGTGGCTCAGTGGTAAAGAATTCACCTGCCATTGCAGGAGCCTCAGGAGACACAGGTTCAATCCGTGGGTTGGGAAGATCCCCTGGAGGAGGAAATGGCAACCCACTCCAGTATTCTTGCCTGGAGAAAACGTTGGCTTTCCTCCATTAGGAATGGGCTCTTGGTACAACGGAATAAATTATGCTATTAAGTATTAGATTATGTCAACATGTATTAAATTTGACTCCTTGTGGTGAGCTGGAAAATTCTTGGGCCGAGTCCAGAGTTCCCAATGCCTGAACTGCTTCTCTTATCGACTCAGTCATACTGGTTGGTTCCAAGAGTAGGACTGACTAAATCAGAGCACACTCCCTAGAAACATGTTCTTGTATTGCTGGCTCGTGTTCTGACTTCAACAATCTGCTGTGTCCTTTTGGAGATCTGGATTTGATCTCATGTAAGATAAAAAGACTATTTGGGAGACAGCAGGCAGGCCTAAGCAAGTTCTTGTCAATGATGGCACTGACTTGGTTTTCTAAGGACAGGCGGTCTCTCCCAAGTGGGAGGCATTCACAGTCCATAAGATCATGTCAGCATCAAGATGAAAGAGATGCCTCAGAGCATGGACATCAAGACCTTGCCATGTGTAGAGCAAGGTGCCTATTCATCAGGATGTGTACATGAGAATCTCTGCTTCTCAGATGTCCCTGGAACCATCGTTGATCTAAGTAGCTCAGCACCAGCATTACACATAATAAGGTTAAATATAAGCTGAACTTGAGAAGATGATGGACTGGTCATGCAGCCTATTCTTGCCCCCAGGAGGTGCTTCCCCTTCCACAGTGTGTGTGCCTGTGCAGCTGCAGGTGTCCCCGCTGTCCTCATGTCACCATGCTCACATCACTATGCTCACATCACTGTCCTCACCACCCTCATAATCCCTGCGGTCATTGAGACCCACACACTTCACCCTCCACGTATCCACTTGGAATCGAAATTTTAGGTACGGGGTCATTCCAGGAAGACAGAAAACACCAGAGAGACATTTTTGACTAAGGTGAAGGTGCTTCCTAACTGGCTCAGAGTGGTTTCTACACCCATGCAAACATTTCTCTACCCTGATAATGTCTCAGGTCACTGAGACCCCATGGGAAGGTTGCAAAGAGCCATGCTTCTAAATGCTAAGAAACTTGGTTTGAAAGAATGCTAAGGTAGGCCAGGCCTTCCACCCTGAGTACACAGTCTAGTGGGAAGCAGCTCCAAGCTCTGTGAGTGCAAAGACTATTTGGCTCAAAGAAGTCTTTACAGGTCTAGCATAATCATTAACACATAGGAGATGATCACTAATCACTGGGGAATACATGAAATTTTTAAAGGAAAATTACACTTGAGGCTTGAGGGCAATTCTTGAGCATGTAATTATTAGATCTCCAGTCATAAAACTGGGTTTTTTCTGATTGGTCTCTGATGATTTTTTTTTTGTTGTTCTGCTGGAGGGCTGAGCTTTGACTTTGCCTCCAGTGTGGACCTGGTTTGCCAGAGGGGTGGAGAATGCCAAAGGCTTTGAGCTGAGCTTAAAAATGACACTCTACTAATTAAGCCCACCCAGTGAATTTTTTTATTTCAGTTATTGTATTTTTCAGTTTCATAATTTCAGTTTGGTTCTTTTCCATACTTGCATTTTAGAGTCTACTTTTTTTTTTTCATTTGTTTGGAGATAACTTGTAATTGATTGCTTGAGCATTTTTACGATGCCTGCTTTCAAATTCTTGTTGATTATTCCAGTGTTTAATTCATTTTCATGTGGGCATTAGTTGATCTCTTTACTCATTTGTGATTTTCCTGTTCTTGGTATGACATGATTTTTAAAAAAATTGCTTCCTGGAATTTTGCCTCTTACGGGCCCCATTTCTTTTATTCATTTATTTTTGGCCTCATCCTGAGGCATGCAGGAATCTCGGCTCCTGATTGGGATTGAACTTGTGTGCCTTGCAGTGGAAGCGTAGATTTAACCACCGACCCTATAAGAATCTCACATTTTTGCAAGCAGTCACGCTGTTTAGGTTGTAGGTTTGGTGGTTGTGGTTTTAATGGCTGTTTAATTCTCAGGGCCTCTGTCAAGCTACTGTTGTCTGCTTGGTTTGTCTGGTGCCTCCCGGAGGCCACTGATCCCCGCTGGGAGGCCTGAAGGGATGGCAGTCACTTGTGAATTGTCCCCTTTGCCAAGGCCCCCAGAACATCTTTGACTCAGGGAAGAGGGGCTCCCTGAGTCCTGGACCCCGTTATCCGCACACCTTCCTCCTTCTACACTTCACTCTGTCTCTTGCTCATCGCCGGATTTTATAGTTGCCTTTGGTGTGAATGAGTAGGGAGAGACGGGTCTACATTACCTTGTCAGAACCAGAACCAGAGCTTAATGATATTCTCTGAATCTCCTTCCTAGACAGGGTACCGGGATCGTGGATTTGGGGGTGGGGGGGGGGTGGGTGTCTGTCTTTGGGTTGACAGGATGAAAAAACAATTCTAGGGATGTGTTGGCTGCCCACGCTCAGGTCTTGGAGGGGATCTATCATCCCTTCCTCCTAACTTCTCTTTCTAGGACAACAGCCCAAGCGACTGGTCAACGCCTTCTTATCAGGAGGTGGCGGGAGAATAAGTTACCCTGTAAGGAGTAGGCACTTGCCCCTCCATGTGCCTTCCCGTCGTTGCTGCTTCTTGGCACTTTTGTGCACACGCATTGCGGAATTCTGAGGTGAGGTGTCCAGAGTCCGGGAGAGCAGGCAAGCACAGGTCGTTACACCTACTCCGTCCCGGGCCGAACTCGCAGGGCATCTTGAGTATCCGTAGCTCCGGTGCTGCGGGATTGTGTGTCGGTTTCCAGGCATTAATTAGGTGGAAAAGCTCTTTTCCAGTCTGGAAGGAGGGCCCGCCCCTAACAGGAGACCCCAGTTGTTGGACCTAGTCCTTGGCTGTCTCTCGAAACCTGGTGAAGGTCTCAGACGTGAGTCACACCTTCAGCGGGGCCCAGCGGAAGAGGGGACCCCGGCAGCCAGAGGTTCAGGCTCCTGAAGGGCTGTGAGAGTGAACACAGACAATGCGGGGGACCAAGGCACGTGAGCCCACTACCCGGCCAAGCTGGACGACCCCCAGCGACCGAGCAGAGCTGGATGACCTACAGCTGCTGGTAGCTGTGCAAACCCGGGGGCAGACGAAAACTCCGGCCCCACGTAAGCACCCGATTTAAAGTCCGAGCTACATGTAACTCCCGCCAGAAGTAAACGCTGGTCGACAGGTAAACCCAGATCCGCCGCTAAACCTGGGGGCCTGCAGAAACCTCTCATGCATAAGCCTGGGGTCGGTCCCGAACCTCTCAGAGGTAAACTCGTGGGGGTGTAACATACTGGATGTAAATAATCCCCCAGCCGTAAACCTGGGGCCCCAGATGTGAGTCCCCTAGTCGTAAACCCAGGGCTCCAGATGTATGACCCCAGCCGTAAACCTGGAGTCCCGGATGTAAATATACCTCACCCAGCTGTAAACCTCGGGCCCCGGATGTAAGCCCTCCAGCCATAAACCTAGGGCCCCTGTTTAAGCCCACCAGCCGTAAACCTGGGGCCCTGGATGTATGAACCCAGCCGTAAACCTGGGGTCCCGGATATATGACCCCAGCCATAAAGCTGGGCCCTGCGTGTATAACCGCAGCCATAAAGCTGGGGCCCCGGGTGTAAATCCTTCCGACATAAAATGGGGGTCCAGGAGTAAAGACCTCTGCGGTCAGGTCTCCAGTCAGTTATGCCCGAAGACGGCAACCCGGATCAGAGCTGTAACTTGGTGCCCTACGCTGAGCTCTGGAGTAGAGCAGGCCTGCCAGGCCTTCGCAGGCAGCGCCCTGGTGCCTCAGACCCAATGCCCGGTGTCAGAGGACTGTGGTCACCCTGGATCCCCCAGTAGGAGGCCACTCCTCAGGCCTCCGTCTCCCGATCCAGAGGGCTCTGACTGGACGCCGGACCTCAGGGGCCTCCGTGGCAGGACAGCTGGCGAGGTGAGTGTGCGTGTCTCCCTTGGGTCACCGAGCTGGCATGGCGGGCGCTGTCTTGGAGTGAGGCCCCTCTTGACCGGAGTATGGGGTGTGTGTGTGTGTGTGTGTGTGTGTGTGTGTGTGTGTGTGTTGAAGCCGAGACCACCGCCTCCCACCCTGGTCTCCTTGAGCCTCTCGTCCGGGCGCAATGAGACCTCGACCGGGCCGGGCTGTTCCCAGGGCCGGCTGTCCACGGGGTCACAGGTCTGGGCACCCCTGCGGCACGAGGGGCCTGCTGTCAGGGGCGGGGGCCAGGGCATCGGGCAGGGCGCGCCTACCGGCCCCTCGCTCTGCGATCGTGGTCCTGCCCCGGCCCGGCGGGCAGTGTAAAGGTGGACCGAGCGGACAGGCTGGCCTTCGGACCACAACTTTGGGGTGTGATAGGAGATGGTGGTTCGGTGTTAGCGCTCTGTCTGAGGCCAGCATCTGGCCCGGGGTGGAGTGCTGAGGTCCTGCTGGCCGCCACTCGCCTGGGGAGGGGTCCAGCGCAGCCCCGCGTCCCCACCCCGAGCCCGGGCTGCTCCGTCTCCGTGGATTCTGGTCTAGGTGTTCGGAAGTTGCCTAGTGCGGCCCTTTCCTTCACTTGGCCTGCCATCACCATAGTGTCTTTCCAGAGGTGAAACTGCAGGATGTGAAGATGGCGAGGTGGAAACTGAACAAGTTGGGAGACATGGCTGTACCTCCTGTTGGACTGGGAGTGTTTTTATTTTCTCCCCAAATGGGCTAGTTGGCCAGGGTGGAGCAAAAACCCTTATCTCTCAGCACCCCGCCCCTCATGCAGGGCAAATTCCCTCCCAGCTTTATTTGATCGTGGTTGTGGAGTGTTCTATTTATACAGGGAGGAGTCCTTAAACAAAAGCATTTGTCAGGTATCTAGTTGGGAGAATATTGATATGCCTATTCTTAAGTCAAGGTATGTATTCAATATTGTTTTCCTGGTTCCATTAGCAGGCAGAGTGTGTATAAAGTTGATTGATACATTATATTAGTGCTGTTTAGTGCTTTTATGAAACATACGAACTGTAACTGGTTGAAAACATTTTTTTTGTCACTTGGGGATACATTAACATATTTTTTCGGATTGAAATGTGTATCATATTCATGGTAGTAAACTTGGAAAATACAAAAAGAAAACAAACTACTGAAGACTCACCATTCACAGGTGGTATCTGTGAATATTTTGTTGTGTTTCTTTCTATGTCTGTTTGTCTCATACTTGGTTGCAATTTAGGTGATGACTTTTTCCCCCCCTTAACATCTAACGATCATGAAATAGTTCAAATGTTCAATTTTAGCACTTTCAGGAAGCTGTTCTGTGTAGTTGTAAAATGGAAAAGAGAAGGATTTAATATATTTATTCTTAGAGAGTAATCATCATTCTTACTAAGAAATGAATGAAGAAGGTAAACATTTCTCATCATTCCATCACTTAGACATGAGAGCTGCAAGTTTTGTCTCTTTGTTGATTTATTTCTTCATACTTTCAATGCTTATGGGACTATTTTTGTTCTTAAATGGCATGGTTTTATTTCAAGTCAGTATATTACAAATAACTTTACATACCAAAATATCACTTTTGCTTATTTCTCCAGGAGGCATTTATTTTTTTGGTAACAAGAATGAGAACTTTCTTCCATTTAATAAAAAAGTCTAATGGTGTAACATGATTACTAAGGGAAAAAAGTAGTCCTTTTAGGTTATCCAAGAAAAAAAGTCTCACCGTTTTGCAGTAACTTCTTTGCTGTATCTACTTCTGTGTACAATTTTTTTTTTTACCACTTTAACAATTTTTTTTCTCACAAAAATGGGATTGTAATATATATTGTTAACAGATTGTTCAAATGTTTGATCAGATGTTAATATAGTGAATATTGAATTCAGTTCAGTTCCTCAGTCTTGTCCGACTCTTTGAGACCCCATGGACTGCAGCACACCAGGCTCCCCTGTCCATCACCAACTCCGAGAGCTTGCTCAAACTCCTCTCCATCGAATAGGTGATATCACCCAACCATTTCATTGTCTGTTGTCCCCTTCTCCTGCTTTCAATCTTTCCCAGCATCAGGGTCTTTTCCAGTGAGTCAGTTTTTCGCATGAAATGGCCAAAGTATTGGAGTTTGAGCTTCAGCATCAGTCCTTCCAATGAATATTCAGGACTGATTTCTTGTAGGATGGACTGGTTGGATCTCCTTGCAGTCCAAGCGACTCTCAAGAGTCTTCTCCAACATCACATTTCAAAAGTATCAATTCTTCGGTGTACAGCCTTCTTTATGGTTCAACTCTCATATCTATACATGTCTACTGAAGAAACCATAGCCTCGACTAGATGAACCTTTGTTGGCAAAGTAATGTCTCTGCTTTTTAATATGCTGTCTAGGTTGGTCATAGCTTTTCTTCCAAGGAGCAAGTGTCTTTTAATTTCATGGCTGCAGTCACCATCTGTAGTGATTTTGGAGCCCAAGAAAATAAAGTCTCTTACTCTTTCCATTGTTTCCTCATCAGTTTGCCATGAAGTGATGGGATCAGATGTCATGATTTCAGTTTTCTGAATGTTGAGTTTTAAGCCAACTTTTCATTCTCCTCTTTCACTTTCATCAACAGGCTCTTTAGTTCTTCTTTGCTTTCTGCCTTAAGGGTGGTGTCATCTGCATATCTGAGGTTATCGCTATTTCTCCCAGCAATCTTGATTCCAGCTTGATTCCTGCATTTTGCATGATGTGCTCTGCATATGAGTTAAATAAGCAGGGTGATAATATACAGCCTTGATGTTTTCCTTTCCCAGTTTGGAACCAGTCCATTGTTCCATGTCCTGGTTCTAACTGTTGTTTCTTGACCTGCATATAGATTTCTCAGGAGGCAGGTCAGGTGGTCTGATATTTCCATCTCTTGAAGAATTTTCCATAGTTTGTTGTGATCCACACAGTCAAAGGCTTTGGCATAGTCAGTAAAGCAGAAATAGATGTTTTTATCTGGAACTTTCTTTTTTGATGATTCAACAGATGTTGGCAATTTGATCTCTGGTTCATCTGCCTTTTCTAAATCCAACTTGAACGTCTGAGGGTTCACGGTTCATGTACTGTTGAAGCCTGGCTTGGTGAATTTTCGGCATTACTTTGCTAGCCTGTGAGATGAGCACAATTGTGTGGCAGTTTGAATATTTTTGGGCATTGCCTTTCTTTGGGATTGGAATGAAAACTGAGCTTTTGCAGTCCTGTGGCCACTGCTGAGTTTTCCAAATTTGCTGGCATATTGAATGCAGCACTTTCACAGCATCATCTTTTAGGATTTGAAACAGCTCAACTAGAATTGCATCACTTCCACTAGCTGTGTTCTTAGTGTTGCTTCCTAAGGCCCATTTGACTTCTCATTCCAGGACATCTGGCTCTAGGTAAGTGATCACTTAAAGTATGTATAGTGAATATATTTAAAGTTAAATGTTTGAGTATATCCATAATGATTTTATTCCATTTCAAAGTGGAATTAGTGGACCAAAGGGTTGAGTCTTTCTAAGGTTTTTATAGGAATGAACAAATTTAGTTTGCACAAGTATGTATCAGCTTGTCTTTCTCTCAGTAGTATTGGAGGCTCTTCACTCCTCCTGTCTGGGACAACATTGGATACTTTAACTTACATTTAATGTTTCATGATTTCTTAGGTGGAAACAGTTTATATATTTTCTCTTTCAAGTGACTTGTTCATATCCTTTGTCCATTTGTCTATGGAAGTGTGTGTCTCTTCAAATTTCATCAGTCATTTATGTTCTAAGAATATTAATTCTCTGAGACCGTATCTGTGGGAAACATTGCCTCCAACTTTTAAGTTGTTTATCCCATCTTGAGGCCTCAGGGAATTTTAGTTATGTATGTTATTATTTCTAATAAATTCACTTTGCAAAATCAGCTTGGGAGGGTAAGTTGGTTTTGACCTTCCATTACAAAAAAAGAAAATCTTATTGGCAAGTGAAATGTTTCCAGTTAGAGGTTTTTTTTTTTTAAAGTTAATTTGTATTGGAGTATTGCAGCTTCGCAATTTTGTGTTAGTTTCTACTGTACAGCAAAAGGAATCAGCCGTACACATACACATACTCCTCCCTGACGGACTTCCTTCCCATTCGTGTCACTGCGGTGCAGTCAGCAGAGTGCTCTGTGCTGTGCAGTGTGTTTTCATTAGTTTTGTACTTTATATATAGAATCGATAGTGTGTATGTGTCAATCCCAATCTCCCAGCTTCTCCAATTAGAGTATTTATTTATTAGTACCCTCCTAACATTCTTAAATGAAAAAATCAGATGAAATAAATGCCTCTGATGTGGGGATGGCACCAGTATTTTCCGAGATAATTGTATAAAGACAAGCTGCACTTTTGGTTTTAGCTGGTAGCCTGATCTTTCTCCATGGCTCATCCCTCAATCATTTAAATCTACAGTAGGGCATCTCACACTTGTCAGAGAATGAGTCTCCTTGTTCCCACTGGGCACAGACTCAACCTGTGTCTCTCTGTGTGTATGGAAGTCAGCATGATGATTGTGAAAGGCTGAGATGCAGAACTAGGTTAGTAGGATGTCAGAATGTCTGTGTGTGCCCCTGACTGGTTCTTCGAATGACTTTAATCATGATTTCCGTGTCAACATACCAGAATTATTATATATAAAATTAAAGATTATTCCGCCATCAGGTACATCAGGGCAGAAAGGATTCTTCTGGTTTGTGCCAGTATGTGAGTGGTTGCTTGTGCAGACTAGATTCCCCAAACTTTTCTCATTGTAATAACTTCAGAACTAGGATGCTACACTGGTTAGTCCAAGGAATAGTTTTGAACCAGAGTTGTAAGGTCTATGAATGGATCAAAATGAAGACCTTATTCCAATATCATTTCTCTAGCCATGTTTGGAAGTTGCTTTAATACTTTTGAATCTAATATTTTAGATTGCTAGTAAGCTTGCTGAAGACTCCACCACTCCCTTTTGTCTGGTGCCCAGTCATTTCTGCCTTGAATGTTACCTAGTTGGCCTGTCACAGCATTTGCGTTTGGTTTCCTAGTCCATATAGTAGATACTCATGGAGTTGTCAAAGCCAGAAAGATGATGGGGGGTGGGGGGCCTTGAGGTCAGAACAGATCATTAGATAAGGTGGAGGGAGCAGAAATGTGGCTCGAAGTTCTCTTGCTAGAACAGACAGCCTGAGGCAGCTGCCCTAACCAGTGAGTGGAGATTGTGAAAAGTAACATCTGTTAAAAGACATGGGAGGACTAGGGATCAGAGAAGCGGGGGAAATAGAAGGTGGGCTGGGGTATAGTGTGGCAGCAGGAGGGTCCCTGCTAGGCGCAGCTACAGGTCTCGCTGGCATCCCCAGGTTGTGACCGACTGTCTGGGTCTTGCAAGGCCTACGTGTGTGTCTGGAATCAGATGTTTGTCTTCCCCCACCTGCCAGTGTCTTTGGCTTGAGCACGGTGAGCTATAAAGGCAAGGCGTTGATAACTCATTAGGATCGTGTCTCCGAGTTGTGAGTTCCTGACTCGCTTCTCTTCCAGCCTGGCGTCACTTCACAGAGCACAGAGTCACAGTGAGTAGAGACTCACCCTGTGATGAGCCAAATGAGAAAGAATTTTTTTGTGTCCTCATGGGCTGTTGTGTGGCAGAGTCCTGCTGCCCAGGACTTTACAACCTGGACACTTTTCCACTGACTTCTGGAGCACTCTGTTTTCTCTTCTGAAAGACAGATGCTAGCAGTCATTAACCCTCAAGGTTATTGAGATAATCAAGTGAGGTCGTCTTGCAAGCGTGCTCAAAGTGATACCTGGCCCATGGCAAGCATTCAGTAAGTCTTAGCCGCTCTCACGTTTATATGGAGTTTGGTACTTTGGTAGCTGTTTATTAAGGATAATGTACCACTGCTAGTGCCCTATGCTCATTCTCTCACTCTCACAGCTCTAGGAGCAGGATTTAGGGGAGGCACACTGATGTGTACAATTTCTCTTTCCTAAGCCATATGTAAAAAAATGTAGTGACGCATATGCCTCTTTGACAAATGTGTGTTAGAATGAAATGAATTACCTCGAGATTCCATATCATCCAGTGCTAACATTTTTAACTGTGTCATAAAATCCTCAGAATGTTGGCTGGGATAATTCTTTGTGCATGAAGCTGAAAAATGATAGATAATTTTTCACTTTATGGAACATAAAATCGCTGTATGTTTTACAGATTCTCTTATCTGAACCTTTTAGTAGCACAGTCTAGGAAAACATTGTATTTCTAGTTTAAAAAATAGTAAAGAACCCTCCGCTCCAAACCTGTAATTTGAAGCGTACGTTTTTCTGGAAGGCAGATGGATAGCAGATAGCAGGGGCCTCACTGTGACCTGGTCCTGGTAGAGCCAGAGATTCCAGAAAGGTGAGAGTGAAGATTCCTGTAACTTAAAAGTATTTCGATAACAACCATAATAGTCACTGGAAACATCAAGTTAATTTCTCAATGATCATTATATAAAAGGCTAGTCTCCACATTTAACCTGGGTGCCTGATAAGAGGAGAATGACAGTGATTGTTTAATTCATGAAAAGTTAAAGAAACAAAGCTGTGTTGTGCTTGGGCAATGATCCGTCTCTGTGTTTTATTTTCTAGAAGATGCAGTGCTTGCCTGTCACTTTTCTCTGTTTACTCTTAAGAAATACAAGATACAAAGTATTCATAGGAAGCCCTCTTTGTTTTATTGCTGAATTTTAGGTTCAAATTAAATTTTTGCTACGTAATAGTTACCTTATTTAGTAATGATCATGCTGTTTTTATTGGTTATATTGTGATAAAATCTATTCTTTGAAATTTATGAGACCTTCTGCTGTACTGTCTGTTGAATAATGAGGTGGTATTGCACACATAGAAGGTTTCTTTATAAATGACCATTCTGACATTTGGAAAAACTATACTGACCAATCACATCCCCTTACCTACTGATATAGAAGTGATACAGAATACAAAACACTTGTTTCATCCTTTCTGAGTTCAAGCTTTTCTTTCATTGTGCATAATTTAATAAGAAGGATATATTCGCTGAATAAAGTTCAAATTTTACTGAAAAATTTTTTTATTGAGTAAATGACAAATTCCAGGTTGGATGCTAGATATTATAAAAATGTAATTTCTTTTCATATTAGTGTATAATCTGGTGTAATTCCAGGCAAAATCTAAGTGAAATTCTTTTGGAATCTCATAAATTTAAAATATACCTTAAAAGTAACTTGGTATAAATAACTAAATGACTGTTGAGACAAGAACATAATAACATGCAAATAATTGTCATAATATGTTTTGATATACTGCATAACCCCAAATCAAACCTCATACATGTAAAAAGCTATCTTCTTCCTTTAAAATCTGTATATTCCATTAATATGATTAATCTTTGATTAAATCCACCCTAATGCTGATATATTCAAATCCAGTCATATGGACTATTTTGTTCAAAATGACGTACATTTTTCAGTTATATGAATAATTAGCATTGTACAAACATACTCATGAGGATATGAGCTTATCAACAAAGTATTTAGTATTACACTAAATCTTCCCCAAAGATACTGAGTCAGTGAATAAACTTTTGAGCCCTGCCAAATTTGGTAAACTGGGTTACCAACTTTGTAATGTACATCAAGTTCAGGAGGATTTGCTGTAATCAGGAGGACCCTGTGTAATCACTCTGACCTTTAAGCTTCTGGTTTCTTCAGAATTGCTTGTGTATACTTATACAGTGCAGTGATAACATGCAAGCATTATAAAATTCTTTATCTGTAGGCGTGCATTTCCTTATTTTGACACATAAAGTGTTTGATACAGATTCCTTGAGCAAGTCTCAAATGTGTAAACCCAAGGTAAATTGTGTGTTCAGTGTATTGAACTATATTTAATATTACATTAGATTTCTTTGGGCTGAAGAAGACACTAAAAGGGCATAGGTGCTGATTCACTAATTGGCCACTCTGGCAGCCTGAAAACTTACCTACAACTGCTTACTGCACTCTCAGGCTGGGGTTTAAGACAAGAAAGATCTGGCTAGTACAGGTGGTTCCTAGCTGAAACCATTTGAGTTAAATTTGTTTCATTGTTGGAGGGAAGCAATACTGCATTAAGAATAAACTCTGAAACAGTTTCTCATGTGACATGTATACTGTTGGGTAATGTAGGCTGTAACTATTAACTGACCTGAAGCAGGGAACGGGCTTCCTTGGTGCCTTAGATGGTAAAGAATCCGCCTGCAAGGCAGGAGACCCAGGTTCCATCCCTAGGTTGGAAACATTTCCTTGGAGAAGGGAATGGCAACCCACTACAGTATTCTTGCCTGGAGAATCCCATGAACAGAGGAGCCTGGCAGACTACAGTCCATGGGGTTGCAAAGAGTTGGACACGACTGAGTGACTAAGCACAGCACAGCTCAAAGCAAGGAAACAGAGATTATAATTTTTTTCACTGACCCACTCGTTCACCTGTGTACCAACCATTTCTAAAGTTGAATCTCTTCCAGCTAGGAAGTGAAGATACAGAGTTGAATAAGACTCACTTCCTTTGTGGATGGCCCCTGCAGCAGTCCAGCAAGAACTGGACACAGGGCAGAGCATGGAGTTGGGATGCCCAGAGAGTGGCTGAGGGCATGGAGGCAGGGGCAGGGGAGGTTTCCGTAGAGAACACAGAGCTGATGCTGGATGGCTGTCAGAAAGTCAGATGGTCCAGGGAGGAGGGTGCGGGGTGACATCCCAGCAAGGGACTCAGCCATTTTGTATGACTGGACCTTAGGTTCCTGATCTGAGAGGCTGCGCATAACCCAGCCCTTCTCTCCCTTGTCCATTCCAGCTCATGCTGCTGTAGTTGCACTGGCCTTCCACATTCCCTGAGCAGGACAGAGGAATCCTGCCTTCCAGCCTTGCAGTGGCTTTCTTCTCACAGTGGGCTTCCCCACGACATCCACATGAGGCACTCTCTCCCTCCTTCAGGGCTCCTTTCAAATCTCACCTGCTCCATGGGGACACACCTCCAACCCCGCTGCCCCTTACAGTGACAGGCAGCCCTCTCCCCTTTTCTTTCTGAATCTACATTTTGTATTCCCAGGGTATTTTCTGCTTTTTTTCCTTACTGTTAAAATTTACTTAGTCAGGACATCCCTGGTGGTCCAGTGGTTAGTAATGTGCCTTACAACGCAGGGGATGCAAGTTCAGTCCCTGGTCAGGGAACTAAGATCCCATGTGCAGCTAAGCCTGTGGGCCACAACTACTGAGCCTGCTTGCCACAGCGAGAGAGTCTATGTGCCCAATCCAAAGATCCTGCATGACACAGGGAAGATCCTGGGTACCGCAGTAAGACCTGATATGGCCAAATAAATAAATAGATAGATAAAACTAAAAACTAAAATTATTTATTCATTTTGTTGCACATTTATATTTGTTTTCACCTGCTACAGTGTTCAGTTCAGTTCAGTCGCTCAGTCGTGTCTGACTCTTTGCAACCCCATGAATCGCAGCACGCCAGGCCTCCCTGTCCATCACCAACTCCTGGAGTTTACTCAAACTCATGCCCATCGAGTCAATGATGCCGTCCAGCCATCTCATCCTCTGTCGCCCCCTTCTCCTCCTGCCCCCAATCCCTCCCAGCATCAGGATCTTTTCCAGTGAGTCAACTCTTCGCATGAGGTGGCCAAAGTACTGGAGTTTCAGCTTCAGCATCAGTCCTTCCAATGAATACCCAGGACTGATCTCCTTTAGGATGGACTGGTTGGATCTCCTTGCAGTCCAAGGCACTCTCAAGAGTGTTCTCCAACACCACAGTTCAAAAGCATCAATTTTTCAGCACTCAGCTTTCTTCACAGTCCAACTCTCACATCCATACATGACCACTGGAAAAACCATAGCCTTGACCAGACATTTGTTGGCAAAGTAATGTCTCTGCTTTTTAATATGCTATCTAGGTTGGTCATAACTTTCCTTCCAAGGAACAAGCATCTTTTAATTTCATGGCTTCAGTCACCATCCACAGTGATTTTGGAGCCCCAAAAAATGAAGTCTGACACTGTTTCCACTGTCTCCCCATCTAGGTCCCATGAGGTGATGGGACCAGATGCCATGATCTTAGTCTTCTGAATGTTGAGCTTTAAGCCAGCTTTTTCACTCTCCTCTTTCACTTTCATCAAGAGGCTTTTTAGTTCCTCTTCACTCTCTGCCATAAGGGTGGTGTCATCTGCATATCTGAGGTTATTAATATTTCTCCCGGCAATCTTGATTCCAGCTTGTGCTTCTTCCATCCCTGCGTTTCTCATGATGTACTCTGCATATAAGTTAAATAAGCAGTGTGACAATATACAGCCTTGATGTACTCCTTTTCCTGTTTGGAACCTGGTGAATTCTAAAACACATAAGCAGTATGGAGCTTACAGTAGGTACACTGTAAGTATTTGTTGAATGAATGAAAAAAAATTAGTTGGTTAGGCAGTTTTCTGAAGAGGTAGAAAACATACTTCGAAAGCCGTTGAGTTTGGACTGAAAGGGGAAATTCCCACAGCAGTGTTACCATGGTTACTTTCACTTGACTAGGAACTACATCATCACTGGCCCCACTGAGAAGGCACCTTCACCACCATGCTGGCACGGATACTCTTCGCTCTCACTGCCTGTTTTTCACTCACTTTTACATGGATTTTGCCTGTTTAGCATAAGCCAGGTGGCCTTGGTGATCTTAGTAGCGAGGAAACCTGTGACAGTGGTTTTGAAATCTCCACTGTCAGACTACAAGTCCAGACAAGGGGTTTGACGTGGGAATGAGTGGATCTGTCTAACCTAGTTAGCTATGGCTTTCTCTGTATAATGATCTAGTGGTTATCCTGCCAGGTGCATTCCATCTGGCTTTTTTCTTTTTTCAGTTAAATTTTATAGCAGCTTTTTGGGAATGAATGCATTATTAGTGTTTTAAAAATAAGAAGTTGGAGCTGGAAGAGATCAGATAATATTCCAAGGTTAATCATTTAAGTTAGTTAGTGATAAAATCAGATTTTGAACACAGGCAATTTTATTTCAGAGTCCATGCTGACTATGCCAGCTACCTACACCTGCTTCTGTTTATTTGTAAAAGAAGAAGGAAAGTTTCCACTTTGTGTCTCCTAATCAGACTAGAAGGCACTTTGAAGTTCTTGTCTGAATAATGCCATGTAGAACCAACCAACTCTAGGCAAACTTTATTTTACAACCGTTTGGTTGTCAATGACCTCTACATGTGTTAATGCTGGGCTCAGCCTTAAGATAGATAGACTATTGTAAACTGACCTTTTTGTTTATAGACATTCAATAGCGAGTTGACACAGCAGGTCAGTGGGGGAAAGACTGACTTTTTAGCAAATGATAGCTTTTGACTTTTGGTTATCCATTAAGGAAACCCAAAACTAAAGCCCAAGAAATTAGTTCTTACATCATGTCACATATAAAAGTAAATTCCAGATTGATAAAAGTCTTAAATGTGAAAAGACAAAAATGTAAATTTTAGAAGAAAGCAAGGAGAATGTCAATAATAATGAGATTTGGGAACGATTTTTAAACAAGACTCAGAAATGCACACCATTAGGTAAAAGACTGTTACACTTTGACTATATTGGGAAATTTTGCTTATCATAAAAATACTAAAAGACAAGCCACAAATTAGAAGAAAATACTTGTAACACAAGAAATCAAGTGTTTAGAATCCAGAATATATGCATATATATTTTCTTGTGTGTGTATATGTGTGTGTAAGAAGTTGACAGAGAGGGAAGAAAGTGCATAAAAGACACAAAGAGGCATTGCACAGAAGGCTTCATTAGGGCCTTCTATGGGCTTCATGCTCACAAATGATAGCTGTCAATACCCAAAGAGATGCAGAAACTATCTTAGGGCTATGGGAACTAGAGAGCAGTTGAATGTGAGGAAAGTGATGGACCCTGAACGTATTTCCATTTTTCTTCTAGTTTTTTTTTTTAATAGTCATTTTTTTCCCATTATTTTTATTAGTCGGAGGTTATTTACTTTACAGTATTGTAGTGGTTTTTGCCATACATTGACATGAATCAGCCATGGATTTACATGTGTTCCACATCCCAATCCCCCCTCCCGCCTCCCTCTCCATCCCATCCCTCTGGGTCTTCCCAGTGCACCAGCCCTGAGCACTTGTCTCATGCATCCAACCTGGGCTGGTGATCTGTTTCACCCTTGATAGTATACTTGTTTCAATGCTGTTCTCTCAGAACATCCCACCCTCGCCTTCTCCCACAGAGTCTAAAAGTCTGTTCTGTACATCTGTGTCTCTTTTCCTGTTTTGCATATAGGGTTATTTTCTAGTTTTTATGTTTATGGAAATTCCTGTTGAGGCAATAGGTGCTCTGGATGAGTAAGATTCTGATAAAAAAAAAAGCCACGGTCTCCTGAACTGGAGGAACCAGGAAGAGAATGGAGGAGAACCCCAGGGAGGAGGGGGAAAAAGAGGGACATCTGACTCTAAATGTAAATGCAGCCCAGGGCTGAGCATTGGATCCCACATGCTTGGGGCAGACCAACAGCAGCTGCATCAAAGACTTCAGAAGCTGAGCTCGAGTCTGGCTGTCTTGTGCAACAGTGGCATGAGGCTCTTTACACTGAATCTAGTCAAGCTATTTGCTTGTGGTAATAAAATAAAAACATCCATACTCTAAGCAGTGGAATAAAACCCAGAATCTCCACAGTATGGTAGACATAATCCAGAATTACTTAACCTACAGAGAGCAGGGAAAATGTGACAGCCCTTTCCCCTCATCTTAAGGGAGAAAACAGTCAGTCCTGAGACAACCCAGGTTAGACTTACCAGGCAAGACTTAAAGTAATGTTGACACTGTGGTTGATGTGTTTAAGGGAAACATGTCAAACAAAAACACAGGAAATGCTGTAGAGAAATATAAAATAGAAAAATGACTGAATGGAGAATCTAGAACTGATAAAATATGCAAAATAAGTTCACTGAAGGAGCTCAATTGTGGGTTAGAGATGATAGAAAAAGGAGTCTGAAGACTTGAAGATAGAGCAATAAAAAGTATACAATCTGAAGAAGTGAGACAAAGTGGTTGGAATCTTAGGGAACTGGAGACAGTTTTACAAGTCTAGCTTATGTGTAACAGAAATTCTAGAAGGAAAGAGAGAACAAAAGTCATCTTAGAACAAAATGAGAGGATGAGACAAAAAAATAATTGAGGAAATAATGGTTAGGGCCTTCCCAAATTAGGTGAAGGATGTAGATGGACAGATTCAGGAATCTCAGTGAACCTCAAACAGGATAATATAAAAAGGAATCATGGCTAGTCCCATCATGGACAAATTGCTGAAAATCAGAGATGAGAAAACCTTGAGTTCACCAGAGAAAACTGACAAATTATATACAGGACATTGATGATTTTAATTATCACAAATTTCTCATCAGAAGCTATGGAGAATACAAAAAGGTGAAAACACCTTTTAAATTGCAAAAAGAAGAAACAAAACACATGTTAACCCAAAATTCAGTGTTCAGTAAAAATATCCTTTTAAAACAAAGTACAAGTAAGGACATTTTTTCCCCAGAAAAAATATTAACTAAAGGAAGTTTTTGCCATGAGACCTATACTACAGGAAATGCTAGACAGTGTTGTTCAAACTGAAGTGATACCAGAAGGAACCTTGGTTGTTTAGGAATGAATGAAGTGTCAGAAACGGGAAATTTATGGGCAGCCATAAAAGGGATATTTCTCAATTTCTGTAAAAGCATAGTAAGTAAGTAAGTAAAGTCACTCAGTTGTGTCCGACTCTTTGTGACCCCATGGACCGTAGCCTGCACCAGGCTTCTCTGTCCATGGGATTTTCCTGACAAGAGCACTAGAGTGGGTTGCCATTTCCTTCTTAAAAGCATAGAAATGTTTAAATATTATAACACTGTCTTACGAGGTTTATAAGGTAGGCATGCAACATACATGAAAAGTTAGTGTAAAAATTAGTACTAGAAGATAAATGTTTACTGTGGCTGAAGATTTTTGTATTTTAAGTGAATTGGTACAGTATTAACTCTAAGTAGACTGAAAAGTTAAAAATGCCTATTGTAATCGCCAGAGCAACCATGAAAACATGCAAATCTGTACATTTTAAAAAGTTTAGTTTTTCAAAATATAAATTAAAAGCATTTGTATAATCTAAAAGAAGGTGGGAAAGAAGGAAGACAGAAACAAAAAACAGAAGGAGCAGCAAATAATAAGTTGATAGACTTAATCTGAACATATCAATGCTTACGTTAAATGTTAATGTAATATGAGAGAATACCAGAATGGATACTAAAGGGAGAACCAACTATTTGCTGTCTACAAAAGATGATTTGCTTTAAGTATATTTAAATAATGGATGGACTAAATAAGCTATTTGAACAGGTGTATCAGATAATTGGAGTTACTGTATTAACAGCAAGTACCTACAATTTCAAGGCCAAAATTGTTATGAAGGATAAGAGAATTCCAAACTGAAAACAGTGTCAATTCATCAGGAATTTATTAATAAACATAAGTTTGTATGAACCTAGTAAGAGAGCCTCAAAATATTCTACATGAGGAAAATATCAATAGTTTGAAAGGGAGAAATAGGAAATTTCACAAACATAATCTTCTCTTAGCAATTGATGGAACAACCAGACAAAAATTAATGAAGATATAGAGACTCTGTCAGTTACCTTGAGCTAGTTGATGATAGAACACTGAGCCCCAAACGACAGAGTGTACATTGTTTTCAGGCACATGTGGTATGTTTGTCAAGGTAAATTCTCTATATTGGGCCATAAAACATGTCTCAATAAATCTGAAAGGCTTGAAAGAATACATGGTTTGGTCTGGTCACGGTAGAATTAAAGTAGGAATCAATAATAAGCTATCTTGAAAACACCCAAATGTTTGGAGAACATCACACTTCTAAATAATTTATAAGTCAAAGGAGAAAAATCTCAAAGGAAATTAGAAAATAATGAATGATAAGAAAAATAAAAAACATCTGTTCCAGAAAAAACATCTACTTCTGCTTTATTGAATACATCAAAGCCTTTGACTGTGTGGATCACAACAAACTGTGGAAAATTCTTCAAGAGATGGGAATACCAGACCACCTGACCTGCCTCCTGAGAAATCTGTATGCAGGTCAAGAAGCAACAGTTAGAACTGGACATGGAACAAGGGACTGGTTACAAATTGGGAAAGGAGTACATCAAGGCTGTATGTTGTCACCCTGCTTATTTAACTTCTATGCAGAGTACATCATGCGAAATGCCAGGCTGGATGAAGCACAAGCTGGAATCAAGATTGCTGGGAGAAGTATCAATAAGCTCAGATACGCAGATGATACCACCCTTATGGCAGAAAGTGAAGAACTAAAGAGCCTCTTAATGAAAGTGAAAGAGGAGAGTGAAAAAGCTGGCTTAAAGCTCAACATTCAAAAAACCAAGATCATGGCATCCAGTCCCATCAGTTCATGGCAAATAGATGGGGAAACAATGGAAACAGTGACAGACTTTATTTTCTTGGGCTCCAAAATCACTGTAGATGGTGTCTGCAGCCATGAAATTAAACGATGCTTGTTCCTTGGAAGAAAAGCTGTGACCAGCCTAGACAGCATATTAAAAAGCAGAGACATCACTTTGCCAACAAAGGTCCGTCCAGTAAGAGCTATGGTTTTTTCAGTAGTCATGTATGGATGTGAGAGTGGGACTAATAAAGAAAGCTGAGCTCCAAAGAATTAATGCTTTTGAACTGTGACATTGGAGAAGACTCTTAAGAATCCCTTGGACCGAAAGGAGATCCAACCAGTCCATCCTAAAGGAAATCAGTCCTGAATATTCATTGGAAGGACTGATGCTGAAGGTGAAACTCTGGTACTTTGGCCACCTGATGTGAAGGCTTGACTCATTTGAAAAGACTCAGATGCTGGGAAAGATTGAAGGCAGGAAGAGAAGGGGACGACAGAGGATGAGATGGTTGGATGGCATCACCAACTCAATGGACATGAGTTTGAGTAAACCCCGGGAGTTGGTGATAGACAGGGTAGCCTGGTGTGCTGCAGTCTATGGGGTCACAAAGAGTCGGACATGACTGAGTGACTAAACTGAACTGAACTGGACTGATATTTTGGGGATGTATGCAGTTTTTATAGGGGTATTTACAGCTTTAAATGTTTGTTTAAGGAAAGAAAAAGTTCTAAGTAGTGGCCCCATGGTTCCCCTTAAGGAGACAGGAAAAGAAGAGTATATGAGAACATCACTGCTCACCAGAGGAATTTGGATTCTGAGCAGTGGGACACTATTGCATAGTCAGTAGAATAGGTAAAATTTAGAACAAATGTCCATCTATATGTGGAGAAATTGAAACTCTCATGTACTCCTGGTGGGAATGAAAAATGCTGCAGCTGTGTTAGAAAACTGTCGGCTTCAAAATGTTAAATATGAGGTAGTGTTAACCTTAGAATATTGAAATAAAATTTATCAGTTGTAAAGTGGCATAAAATTTACAGTACTCATTAACAAGAAAAAGACAATATTGAATGTAGGAAACATGAGTAAAATGATAAAGATAAATTTAATATTATGATTATAAAAATGTATTTGTGTCAAATTTCAGTTTTGATGAGAGAGAAAGCAATATATGATCTATAATTGACATATAAAGATATTCAGAAATGTTGAAAATTACAGTGTGGATTCAGATGCAGATATGTCAGGCATAAATAAAGCAAATGAACAAAAAAGCAATTTTAAAGGGAAACGAAATTTAATTCAAAACAATAATAAGAGACAAAAAATTACTGAAAAAATGAATCAGAAGTTGCAATATTTAAGCGTAATATAGCCTAAAAATTCAGAAAGTACAACTCATAAAATTATAGGGAAAATAGATTTTAGAGATTTTAACATATATGTTGGGAAATTTTCAACTCAAGTATACAAAAATAGTACAAAAGGTAATCTCATATACAGAAGTTTCAAGTGTGCAAGTATATATATATATGTATACATATATACATATATATTCTATATGTAAATTTACATATAAAAATAGAAATTTCCACTTCTGCTGCCCATATGGAATACTTACAAAAAAAGATTTTGTAGCAGGCTACTCCGCATATCTTAATACATTTATAGAAGAAAAATAGCTGAACAGTCTAAGCTTGGCTAAAAATACTATCAAGTTAGACCTAATTAACAAAATAAGCTTAACAAAATTCATTTCGAAAACCTAAAATAATGCTACAAAAACAACTCTTGAATTAAAAAGGAAATATAAGAGCAGTTCTGAAAATTGGGTGACATACCAAAATGTGAGGGACAGCACTGAGGCAGTACTCAGATGGGAAGTTATAAATGTGACCAGAAATACAAAGACTGAAAACAAGCTGAATTTTCAACTTGAAAAGTTAGGGGGGAAATGAGCATCAGAGTAAAATCAAAAAAGTAAGAGGACAGTTATAAGGACAGAAATGAATGAAACAGAGAGCTATAACAAAAGCTGTCTTTGAAAGGCTCATAATTAAGTCGTCAATAAGACTGATATGAAAGGGAAGTTACTGTCACAAAAGGGTGTTGAGTCAAGAATGAAAGAAAATTTCAACATCAGAGTATTTATCACATTATTTTTTTCAAGAACTGCCAGGACAAAAACCTCAGGATAATCTTCACAGATGAGAAAATATATTTAAGTTCAAATCTGATATTTAAAAATCTTCAGAAAAGTATGGAGTGTTCTTAATTCAGTTGATATTTATCAAGTGCCTACTGAGATCTAGACATTGCACATTGAAATATAACTTGGGATTTCCTTTATTTTCATGTCAGTATTCATGTAGATACATTCCTTCATAGGGAAGATAGTGTACCCATAGTATAACCATTATGTAAACAGTTTTGAATTGGCACATTGTATAACTGCCTCTCAGATCAGAAGCTCTATCATTCCTACACATAATGACTTCACCTTTTTCCTATTTGCCTTTATGTGTATCAGCAAATGTTAGCGTATATGCTGAATGTTATATTCCTGAAATCAAGACTCAGAGTTATCAAGTAAAATATAAAACTACAGATGTTAGATTTCAGAGGGTAGATAGTCTGTGTGTGTATGTTTGTGTGGTTTGTTTATAACTTGACCTTTCCTTTCCTTGAGAAGTACATGGGAGGCATTCCTAGATGGGTTCTTCACATGTCCTTGGTACAGAAGTGGCTCAAATCTAATTTTTTTGCAGGTGCTAAATAAAATCAAGACAAAGTTAAACAGATGGTCACACCTCCCTCTTCTCTTCTCAGTTAGTCAGCCTGATTAAAATGGTCATTCTTCAAAAACTTGTATGTCTTATGCAAATGCATCAAATATTTCCACAAACCATATTTCCAATATCCCAACTTAAGCATGAGTAGATCTTTGTGAAAAGTTGATATTGGCATCCACTCTGATAATGCATGCTTGGAGATCCTCAAAGGAATTCTGATGAGGTATTTTTGCTTGATATACACCTACAAAAGGTACAAGCTTTAATTCAAAGAATTAAAAATATTGTCATTATAATATAAATATTAACAATCAGTACTCCAAGAGAAATTGACTATGCACTTCACAAAAATTAAGGCTTATGTCTTGTATAACAAAATGGCATTTTAGCTTTAAGTAAAAATTTTAAAATTCTTAATATGTTGAAAATGGGCTTCCTGGGTGGCTCAGTGGGCAAAGAATCCACCTGCAAGGCAGAAGAGCAGGAGATGTGGGTTCAATCCCTGGGTTGGGAAGATCCCCTGGAGGAGGGCATGGCAACCCACCCCAGTATTCTTGCCTGGAGAATCCCTTGGACAGAGGAACCTGGCAGTTTACAGTTCATAGGTTTGCAAAGAGTCAGACACGACTGAAGTGACTGAGCAAAGCATAGCACAAGTTGAAAATTATTCTTTTTCTTTTAAAATTTAATTTGAATTTAACTTAATCCCATTGTCTACAAAGATCTGTGCTGAGCAAGCAGGTCTAGAGTTTGGAATGAATGAGCTGTCATTTTTCAGTTTCTACTCATGTGGCTGACATCTGCTTGAAATGAGTTGAGTCAATCAGTTATCCAGGTCTGTGTAGTAGCAGCTGTAAAGGGGCAAGGGAGGAACCCCTTCCTGCCTCCTCCCAGCACAACTGCATGTACACACAGCATATCTGGGAGACACACACCTGTGTGGTTCTTACACACACAGCTTGACAAGTAGTGTCAAGAATGTTTTACAACTTGAAGAATATTTCACAACATGACAGCTGGTGTCATCAGGTTAGCCTATTTTAGTATTCTATATAATTTTAAGTCTAAAGGGCTCTGGGATAACACCAAGAGCTTGTTAATATATTCCAGTTTGGCACATAAATTCATTCAGCTCCTGTGAACATAGTTTGAATCAGTATTGTTTAAAAAATTCACTGTTAAATATGTTTGGAACTACTTTCAAGTAGTTTGGGGCTACAAAACAGGTATTAAGTGAATGCATGAGTAAATAACAGAATTTCTGCTTAGGATTCTTCAAACAGGCTGGTGGAAGGAGCCAGGCTGTGGTTTCAGGCTACAGAGTGATCCTGGGTCCACCCATTCTGGACGCTTACTTGGGCACTTGGGTCTCAGGTTCTGTGTCAGCTATGGGGATAATCAGATCTCACTCCAGGGAGAGTTTGAGGATTATCCCAGATAATAACATGTGTGACAAACCTCTCCTAACACATACTTTAGGAGCGCGGTCAATTCCTCTGTCCATAGCAATATTGATAAGGTGTTCTAATAATTTACCATTTGTGGAGCTTTTACTTTGTACATGAAAGATTTTAAAACAGTATACGTTTCCCGCAGGGAAATACTGCCACTGATTTCACTGATTCAGATTTCTGGACTCTTTTTCAAAATGCTAGTTGAAATGAATGCCCACATTTAGAATATTCTTAAATGAGATCTATGCTGTAAGGGGATTCTTAATTATCTGGTTAACTGGGACTGTCAAATTCGCTGTTAATTGGTCTGAAATTAAATTACCAATGAATCCCCCAGGCATAGCAAATGTTTAGTTATTCATACAAACACAGGTCACAGACTCAGTCCCCTCCCGCACCCTGGCATATATCCCTTATTTGATGAAATTATAAGTATGCTCCTGCTTTATAGTAGCTTCAGAATCAAAGCTAATTACTGCCTCTTCTTGATTAAAAAAAATGCATGATTTTAAAACAAATCTACATTTAATCAAATGTTTTATTAAAGTAATTTTAAAAAATAAAAATTTAATGTTTTGCTAAATATACTATTAATGTATTAATAGTTACAGTGTGTCCACTTGTATTAACTAATCAAGTAGTCCAAACTTAGTGCTACTGTGATTATGTTCCAACAAGTCCACAAATAGCAAATTTTAAGCCTTTTGTGAGTTAGTATGGAAGTAGATGGCAGAAACTCTATGCTTTCTAATTCACTCCTTCTGTTCTTCTCATTCCTAAAGAAGGTTCTGCAGTATAATTTCAATCGAGTAGACTTGTCACCTGAATAAGAGAAAATTCTTCTTGTGCTTATATGCAATAGTATGTATCAGAGTTACTTCTGATTTCAGGATGATAATCATTTTTCCTGCTGGAGCTGAGCCTGATGCTCACATTCAGTTCAGTTCAGTCTCTCAGTCGTGTCCGACTCTTTGTGACCCCGTGGACTGCAGCACGCCAGTCCTCCCTGTCCATCACCAACTCCCAGCGTTTACTCAAACTCATGTCTATTGAGTTGGTGATGCCATCCAACCATCTCATCTTCTGTCGTCCCCTTCTCTTCCTGCCTTCAGTCTTTTCTAGCATCAGGGTCTTTTCCAATGAGTCAGTTCTTTGCATCAGGTGGCCAAAGTGCTGGAGTTTCAGCTTCAGCATCAATCCTTCCAATGAATATTCAGGACTGATTTCCTTTAGGATGGACTGTGGATCTCCTTGTAGTCCAAGGGGATCTCAGGAGTCTTCTCCAACATCACAGTTCAAAAGCATCAATTCTTCGGCACTCAGCTTTCTTTACAGTCCCATTCTCATATCTATACATGACTACTGGAAAAACCGTAGCCTTGACTAGATGGACCTTTGTTGGCAAAGTAAAGTCTGCTTTTTAATATGCTGTCTAGGTTGGTCATATCTTTTCTTCCAAGGAGCAAGTGTCTTTTATTTATTTATTTATTTATTTATTTTTTGCATCTTTTAATTTTATGGCTGCAGTCACCATCTGCAGTGATTTTGGAGCCCAAGAAAATAAAGTCTGTCACTGTTTCCATTGTTTCCCCATCTATTTGCCATGAACTGATGGGACCAGTTGCCATGATTTTAGTTTTCTGAATGTTGAGCTTTAAGCCAACTTTTCACTCTCCTTTTTCACTTTCATTAAGAGGCTCTTAAGTTCTTCTTCGCTTTCTGCCATAAGGGTGGTGTCATATGCATATCTGAGGTTATTGATATTTCTCCCAGCAATCTTGATTCCAGCTTGTGCTTCATCCAGCCTGGCATTTCGCATGATGTACTCTGTATAGAAGTTAAATAAGCAGGGTGACAACATACAGCCTTGATGTACTCCTTTCCCAATTTGTAACCAGTCCCTTGTTCCATGTCCAGTTCTAACTGTTGCTTCTCGACCTGCATACAGATTTCTCAGGAGGCAGGTCAGGTGGTCTGGTATTCCCATCTCTTGAAGAATTTTTCACAGTTTGTTGTGATCCACACAGTCAAAGGCTTTGGCATAGTCAATAAAGCAAAAGTAGGTGTTTTTCTGGAGCTCTCTTGCTTTTTTGATGATCCAACAAATAATACCATGGATTAGACAGTTTATAAAGGAATATGTTTATTTTTCAGAGTTGTGGAGGCTGGAAGTGGAGATAAAAAGGCCAGTGTGAGAGCTCTCCATGGTGTGGACACCAGCTTCTCTCATTTCATCTTCTCATGGCTGAGGGTGGAGAGGAGATGCAAGCTCTCTGTGACTCTTGTAGAGGCATTAATCTGATTCATGAATGCCCCACTTTCATGGCCTCATCTAATTGCTGCCCAGAGGCCCCATCTCTTTATACATCACATAGAGGGGGTTAGGGTTTTGACATATGAATTTTGAGGAAGTGGACATAAACATTCAGTCTATAATAATCATCTTTCAGACCATTGTGGCTATATATTCAGTTATACCATCAAACCATTGCCCCTTTACATGACTCTCAATCAGTAGAGAATAAGTTTTAAAAACTGGAATTGTATTCTCTGCAGGCATACCAAACCCGTTAGTGGGGTGAAAGTAAGAGCCAAAATAAGTTTGAAACATCCCACTTCTGCTGTGGCAGCCCAGTGAGCACTGAGACCCTGAGTGTTTTCTGGTACAAAGTATCCAAGTTGGAGTAACTGCCTCCTGTGTGGTACAGACAGGGTGTGATGGAAGCTGCAGAGGTGAAGGCAGTGTGTGCTCCTTTAGACAGACTCAGAGGACTTTGAGAACAGGTGCTTATGAATTAATCTCATCTTCGTTTAGTTTATTTTTGATCTGCCTGAGGGTCACAGACTGAAAATTCCTTGTTTATTGAGAGGTCAGAGCTTCTCTTCCTAGCATGTGAACAGCTCTGCATCAACACGGTATGTAGTAGCCATTCTCAGAGTGCTAGGTTGTGTCTGGTCCCTTCTGACTGTCAGGCTGCCTCATCCTGCCAATGCCCCTGTCAGATTTCCAAATGATTTCCATGGTTCTCTCAGTATGATCCAGGTCTAAGACTCTAATGTTCCAAAAATCTTCTTTCCTGCTGAGTCCCAACCACCTGGCCACCTTCCCCATCAGGTCCTCCAGTCTCTACTTTTAGTTTCCTGGGAGACATGGACCCAGGCTTACGATGGGATGTGGAGCAACCCATCAGAACCCATAACGGATCTAACATCTGGGCAGCTCACATGTGCATTATTTAGAAACCACTAGGTATCTAAAATGGGAAGACGTCTACTTGGCAGTTCGAACTAGTGCATGTCTATCTTGTGACACTTCCTCGGCTTCCTGGAATAGAACGTAACCCCTCTTCCAGAACCTCCTGCAGAATATGTGATTTGCATTTGCATAGTCAGTCTGGGGCACTTCATAAGTCTGCCTTGGTGACCATATGGTTACATGATTCACATATTTTGCAAGCTAGGAGCTTGGGATGAGGAGTGGTATTAATAACGTCTGTCCATGCTCCATATCATATGATTGAATAATGTAGTAGATGGCTCCTGTCACCCCTAGAATGTTGAATATAGTATCAGGCTAATGTGAAATAAATAATACAATTCAGAGCAGGCTTTTGCTGAACTGGAATGAACATGTCTTTTAAGTTAACCTTTAACCAGAAGATCCTGTGAAGGGATTTCTCTTTTCAAGTGTGCTTTCTGTCCTGGGTTAATCACAAGATACCATGATACTCTGGACTTTCTTTGCCCCCTTAATGACAAAAATAATAAATTGGTTTGGGTTAAGTCAATCTTAATTATTATTGCACCCTCCCCCCACTTTTTTTTTTTTTTGCTTAAAACTTACTACATAAAGCTTGGAAGCCCGAATTCCAATTGCAATGCTGGAATTTCTTCTGTTTCTGACTATGAACACTGGTCTGTTCTTCATGTATCCTGACTTGTGAGGGTCCTCTCTAGTGCAGATCTATGGCCGTCAGGGGCCGTCTAGATCTGTGTGACTTTGGTTTTGCCTGAATCTCTTGAGATTCATAATCTCATCCTTTTCATCATTCATCTTTATCACATTCCTCCTTTAAGTGGTTCTCTGATACTTTGCTTGGGCTTGCTTTTTGGGAAACCCCCAGTAGCTTTCATCATCCATGATGGTCTTGGCCCTCCACGCTGTGGGCCTCCATCCTGTGGGCCTCCATTCTGTGTGCCTCCCTCCTGTGGGCCTCCATCCTGTGGGCCTCCATCCTGTGAACCTCCATCCTGTGGGCCTCCATCCTGTGGCCCTCCATTCTGTGTGCCTCCCTCCTGTGGACCTCCACGCTGTGGGCCTCCCTCCTGTGGACCTCCATTCTGTGTGCCTCCTTCCTGTGGCCCTCCATCCTGTGGCCCTCCCTCCTGTGGGCCTCCATCCTGTGGGCCTCCATCCTGTGGACCTCCATCCTGTGGGCCTCCATCCTGTGGGCCTCCATCCTGTGAGCCTCCATTCTGTGTGCCTCCCTCCTGTGAACCTCCATCCTGTGGGCCTCTATCCTGTGGCCCTTCATCCTGTGGGCCTCCATCCTGTGGACCTCCACGCTGTGGGCCTCCCTCCTGTGGACCTCCATTCTGTGTGCCTCCCTCCTGTGGCCCTCCATCCTGTGGGCCTCCATCCTGTGGGCCTGCATCCTGTGGGCCTCCATGCTGTGGGCCTCCATCCTGTGGACCTCCATCCTGTGAGCCTCCCTCCTGTGGCTCTCCCTCCTGTGGGCCTCCCTCCTGTGGCCCTCCCTCCTGTGGCCCTCCCTCCTGTGGGCCTCCATCCTGTGGGCCTCCATGCTGTGGGCCTCCATCCTGTGGACCTCCATCCTGTGGGCCTCCATCCTGTGGGCCTCCATGCTGTGGGCCTCCATCCTGTGGACCTCCATCCTGTGGGCCTCCATCCTGTGGGCCTCCATGCTGTGGGCCTCCATCCTGTGGACCTCCATCCTGTGGGCCTCCATCCTGTGAGCCTCCCTCCTGTGGCCCTCCATCCTGTGGGCCTCCATCCTGTGGGCCTCCATCCTGTGGGCCTCCATCCTGTGGGCCTCCATCCTGTGGGCCTCCATCCTGTGGACCTCCATCCTGTGGGCCTCCATCCTGTGGGCCTCCATCCTGTGAGCCTCCATTCTGTGTGCCTCCCTCCTGTGGGCCTCCCTCCTATGGGCTTCCCTCCTGTGGGCCTCCATCCTGGCAGCCCTTTGCCACTCTCTGGGCATTGTCACATCCAGCAGGATCTCCATATCAGCTTCTGTGTCACCCCAACACCCACAGGGAGCAGGTGTGAAACAGATGCAGATGGAACTGGTCTGTGGGCCGGTCCAGATGCCTGGTCAGCTGTGTCCTCTGCTGGCTAAGGTTGCTATCCACAAGGAGGGTGATTCTGAGATGCATGTGGCTTGTTGTAGCCAGCAGCCTGGTGTCTTGCTGGGCCGCTTCTAAGTATCCCACAGACCCCCATTTTCAGTGATCCTTTCATACCCACAGTCCCTGGACAGAGGCAGAGGAGCCTGCTGGCTCAGCATCCAGCACGGGCCCAGGTCCACCACATGGTCCTTTCCTTCCCATGCAGGCTGCTATCCTTTCCCCACTGGGCCCTGTCTTATAGTCAGTCTGGTATCCACACCTGGGGGTCATCACCTTTTAACTGCTCTCATCACACTGAGGACTGGAGTCCTTACTTCAATCCCAGGTCCCATGACCAGCCCTCACTTTCCCTGAGCATCATACCCTCACCTGCAAACCAGACCCAACAAAGCCCCTTTATTTGGGTTATTGTAAAGGCTGAGCGAGGTCCTAAGAGCTGCTGCTGTGCAGGGGCGGTAGACATCAACTGACTCGCCTTCTTTCTGCCTCCTGGTGCTCCACACCCCCACCCCCCCCACCCCCACCCCCCCCACTGCATGCAGCAGCTTCATGGGCTGCACAGCCTCAGGCTTCTGGGTGTTCTAGAATTTATCCATCTCATCCCAAAGGACATCTTGGTTGCCTCCAATTGTGGCAATTATGAGTAAAGTTGCTGTAAACATCGCTTTAAAAACTTAACAAAATCTCTGTAGCCAAATGCAGGTAGCATTTAATTCTTCATACCTTTTCTAATCTCCAGTTTTGAATATTCTAAGAAGAAATCTAGCAAAGGAAAGTTGTTGTGGGGGGCACCTGCCCAATGGGAGGGGTGATCCTGTCCTTGTGTTGAGTGAGTTGGAGTTCTCAGAGGTCTGGGGAAGTGACCTTGCCCCCAGATGGTGCCGGACTTTACCAGAGAGATGCTCACAGCATCTCCTCCAACACTGATCCTGGCCTGGGCATGACACAGGCACAGGTCTCCAAATCTCAGGGTGCCCCCCTGGGATGCAGGCCTGGGGAGGTTGCCTATAGACTGAGTGAGTATTGCACCCAGAAGGGTTTACCTGTAGGCAATCTGTGGGCCAGTGTTGTTTCCAGTCTTTGTTTGCAGACTCAAAATATAGCTCAAGGGCCCCCAGACTCTCCAGGGAGAGAGCTGCACAGGGAGCTCTAGGACTTGACGTGGATTTGGATCAGCTGGTCCCTTCCTCTCACCAGACTCAGGCCCCTCCCTCCTGTGCTCCTGTCCCAGCTTCCGTTCAACTCTGGGAACACACAGCATCCGTGCTCTGTCCTCGTAGCTGTCTCCAGCTTCTCTCTCTGAAGGGCCTGCCTCCATAAGCATTTAAACCTGAGCAGATAGGTGAAGGGGACTGAAGCCTCTGCCACTGCCCTTCCACTGCCACCGTCTCCCCCTCTGCACAGCCACATTTTGTGAGAGTGGGTTGTATTCCATTTCTCACTCTTCAGTCACTTTTTATATACTAACACATTCCACTTTATTTCTCTCTTTTTTGTGTTGTTAAGTGGAAGGAGTGTTTCTTTCTCCTTTTATACTTGCTCTCAGTGGAATTCAGTCTATCTGGTCATTTTTCCCTTCTTTCCTTTGTTTTACCACACCATACGTTTTTGCTCTTTCCACTCAGATTGTTTTACCTTAGTCTCATACTTTTAGTTTCTGTGCCTGATCCTTCAGTCTGAGACATGTTCAAGGCTCTGTCCTCAGCCCTCTCTCCCTACTTCCACCTCAGGTAGTTTGATCCAGCCTGTGTATTCAATTGCCTCCCATACACGCATAGTTCACAAGTAAGTCTCTAATATAAGACTTCTTCTCAGAGCTTCAGAAACATACCCCTAGCCATCAGGTCGGCAGTTCCATTCAAGTGTTAAGGTTGATAATCCTTCCAAATGCATGAGCCAGAAATCTGGGAGTCTTCTGCAGCAGTCCCCTCCTCCTTCCCCCTCCCTATGCAGTCCATCACAAGCTCCTCAGTGCTTTGGCCTCCTGGCTGCACTCCGTTCATCATTTTGTCTCCATCACTCTGTGTTACATCACCCCTCTCATCCCGTTTTTTACACTCAATTTCTGTTCTGCACCTGAAATGACCTTTACATTTATGGCTTTATTACATTTTAAATGCTTCAGTGATGAGCCCTCAATCTGTAAGGTGGCTGATAATACCTCACTGCATCTCTGCTCAGACTCCCTTTCACCTCCTGGCCTCAACTTCACATCCTTCTCGTTGTTCCTGGGGACTTCACACCCCTGTTCTCTCTGGATGAGACACCTCTCTTCCCGTGAACTTAATGAGCTTTTCTCCTCTTTCAGACTTCTGGGAAAATGCTGCCCCCTTGGTGACTGAGACTAGTTCAGGTCTCCTTCACACTGCGAGCTCTTCCTCCTGGCTCTGGTCGTTGCTTGAGGTTTTGTGTGTGGTTGACAAGGTGACCCTTAACCTCTGATACAGAACCTGGCCCATAGCAGCTATTCAGTTAATATCTTTGAAATGAATGAACAAATAAATGAATGAGTAAATGAGAGAAAAAGAGGACAAATAAATCCATTAAAGGGCAAGTTAAGATAGACCAGAGTTTCATGTGATGGTGGGATCAATCCTGCAGACTGTTCTAAGTTTAGCCTTCATGTATAGTCAGTAATAGCTGTTCGTTTAATGTTGCCACATAGTAGGTCTTTTGACAGACATTTCCTCACAAGAAGTACTTCTCAGTTAAATCCTCAAGTTTTCAGTTTTAGTGTTTGATGCTTTCTGCAGCTGGTTCTAACCCACACTGATGCTTTTTTGTCTGGGGGTTTGCCTGGAGTAACCTAGAGGTGGTGGCAGGGAGCTGGCTACTTCTACCCTCTCCCACTTTCTTGTCCTGGGTGAGGAGGGGAGTGGGACCTCACATGTGTGGGCACAGGCCCAGAGCTGTGCTGCTTGCCGGGTGCCCTGTGTGGGAACCCATGTTTATGGCAGACAAGATGAAGAACCAGGATGGCCAGGAGCCTGGGTGACCCTCTGCCTGCCCAGGGATAAGACATTCTTCCTTCTGTTTTGAGCACCCTTCCTGACATCATACTCTTTAACAAGGGGAATTTGAGCCCAAGGTGGGATTTCTAGAGCTGAGAGAAGTTGTATGAGAACTGGGAGTTTGAGCAACTTTTCAGGAGTCTTTGGAGATTGTCTCTGCTGCCAGCTTTCTCATGAGTCTTCCAAATCCATCCTGGTCACATCTGGAGAACAGACTTGTAATTTTTCCAGCATTTTCAGAGACTGAATGGTTAAGTGGTAGGTTGGTTTAATAATCTCTCATTTGCCTGTCTTCCTCAGAGGGAATTGGAAGGAAGGGTAGCAATAGCACAGTCACAAACCTAATCTGTTTATTCTATACAAGTAATCTTGCTGTTTTTAATTGTAGCAGTACTAAATCACAGTGGAAGTTGTTAATTAATGTCCAGTGTTATGCAATACTGTTACAGTTTGTAGCTAGTGATACTATTATTAAGTGTAGCAATACTAAATCACAGTGGAAGTTGTTAATTATTCTCCACTGTTATCCAGTACTATCACAGTATGTAACTAGTGATACTGTTATTAGTGTCCAGTGTCATACAGTACTCTTACATATAACTAGTTATACTGTTATTAATTATAATGATACCATATCACAGTTATTGCTGTTTAGTCACTAAGTCATGTCCGACTCTTTTGCGACCTCATAGAGTGTAGCCCACCAGGCTCCTCTGTCCATGGGATTTCCCAGGCAAGAATACTGGAGTGGGTTGCCATTTCCTTTTCCAGAGGATCTGCTTGACCCAAGGATCAAACCCACAACTCCTGTGTTGGCAGGCAGGCTCTTTACCATTGATCCGATGTTACACTGTTTATAAACTACTATTGAGTTGGCCAAAAAGTTTGTTGGAGTTTTTCTATGTCATCTTATGGAAAAACCAGAACGAGCATTTTGGCCAACCCAATATGATTAATAATGCCATTAACTTTGGTAATACCACAGTTACAATAGATAGTGTTAATTGTCTATTTGAGATGAAAAAAATGTAATTGAAAAAGAAACATTTGAGCAAATCTTAAACATAGAATACATTCCTTATGTTCTTAAAATAAAACAAACTAACTTTTGGTATAAATGTCTCCTCCTCTCTCTGGAACCTTTCTACATTTATATTTGATTCTCCTTTTACCTGTCATCAGGCACGAATGTATATTCCAAGTGTTGAATTTTTTTTAAAAAGTGTATTCATGACGAGTGATAAGGAAATTCTTTTCCTTAAAAGGGAAATTGTAGATATACACTTTCTTGTCAAACACTTTAGACATCTACTAATAGGTATTTCTAGGCTCTGCTTCATAATCCTCAAAAATCTCCTGGTGAGACTATTCTATATATGGTTTGACTGAAAGTAGGATGCACAGTTTCTCCTTTTCGTAAAGAAAGTAGCTTCAGGGAAAACCCAGATATACAAACCAGGCATTGTCATTCAGATTCTCAGACCTTGTGGGAAGGCAGCGATCTGATCTGCCCTTCCTTAGCAGAGATGACTCCTTCCCCCTCCCGCCCGCCCACACTTTTATGTGTTTCTTCCATTCAGCAGCATGTTTGACCAGAACAAAACTTTTTTTCAGACATACTTGTCTGGGGAGTTTGTGAAGATTATTTCTTTAAGTAGCACCAGTTTTCATTTTTGAAAACTATTATAGCAGCAAAGGGCTTCCCTTGTGGCTCAGCTGGTAAAGAATCCACCTGCAATGCGGGAGACCTGGGTTCAATCCCTGGGTTGGGGAGATCCCCTGGAGAAAGGAAAGGCTACCCAAAGGGGCTTCACAGGTGGTGCTAGTGGTAAAGAACCTGCCTGCCAGTGCAGGAGACATAAGAGATGCGGGTTCGATCCCTGGGTCGGGAAGATCCCCTGGAGGAGAGAATGGCAACCCACTCCATTATTCTTGCTTGGAGAATCCCATGGATGAGGAGCCTGGTAAGCTATGGTTCATAGGGTCGCAATGAGCTGGACACGACTGAAGCGACTTAACAACAGCAGCAGCAGAGCAGCAAAACCATTGCCTAAGTTAATCCTGGTTTCTGAGAAGGAATTCAAGCTAGAACTAGTTCTGTGAGTTTCTGGTTTGTGGTCCAGGGTTCTCTGACTTCGTTTATAGAAATTTAGATGATTTTTTTTTTTGTTTTTACATGGGGGCAGAAAAGGTAAAAGACATTATGCTCTGCACATAGGTGCTTCAGTGTTTTGGGAAAACCTCCAACTGAGAGAGACATTGACATTGTTTTCCAGTTCTGAAGATGCACACCCTAGGGAAAATAGCAGTGAAGAATAGCAGCCCCTAAAATGGTCAGTGGTTCCCATAGTTGCTGAGCAGCCTGTGTGAACTCCTCTGCCCACCCTTTTTGTGAGGAGCCACTGTATTTCTACTGAAATCAGAAATTTGAAAGAAATTCCTACAGTTTCTTAGTGTGTTGCTGCCCTATCCATTCATCTTTGACTTTGGATAGTTGGATTTCAAAATACCCATTTATCGGTTACTCTGGTATTATGCGACCTCAAAATTAGATGAAAGATGTATAGTCCTAAGTGTTATTAGAGGAAAAGGAGATAGAAGATCTTTAGGTTCAGTTTCATTTATTCCTGTTATATTGTATTTCTTTCATATATTGTGTATTTCCTTCCTCACCAATACTGTAATTCTTGTGTTCATAAACATGGTAAGGTTAGCTATCATATAAACACAGTAATTCTACATGTTTTGACTGGATGCCCAGTACTCAACAATGTCACGTTTTTAGTGCCCGGTTCCGGTCAAAACCCATCAGGCATGGGAAGAAGAAGAAAAGATGTACTTAAAGGAGAAAAATTAATAAAAATAGACCTAGAAATGACAGAGATGATGGAAGGAGCAGAAAAACCTTAAAACACATGTAATTAAACTTGAAAATATGCCAAACAATGGAATGAAAACGTGAGTATGAAGAAGAGAGAGATGAAGATATAAAAAGATCCAGTTGAATCACCAGGGGTGAAAAGGTGCAGCGTTCAGAAGCCAGTTTGCAGGAGTGGGAGGGTGACACTCCTACATCTTTATAATATTTGAGCTAAAACCCCCAATATTGATGAAAGAACTGATTGGCTTAAGTTGGTCTCTAAAAATTCTGCTTTTCCTGCATGTAACCATTGACCCTTTACCAGACTCCTTTCCTTCTCAAAGAGTCTGACCCGCAGTCAGCTGCCCTCTTCTTCAGCATGGGAGACCGACAGCCACAGGGTTTGTCATTTAGGAATTCATACTGAGAATTTACAGCATGCAAAATTATTCCTCTCATCCCTTCTTTTTTCTGACATCCAATAATAACCCAGGTTCTTTCAGGCAGTGCTTTCTCTCAACCTCTCTTCTCCAAACATGGGTAGGAAATGCTCCAGAGTTCCTCCACTCTCACTTACATGTGGGGTGTGTTGTGTGTGTTCGCTGTGTGTAGACATACATCCATGCGTTGTGTGTACATGCACACCTCACATGCACGCGTGTTATGTGTGTCATGTGTTGTGTGTATGCTTAGTATTTTATGTGTGCCTGTGTCTCATGCACGTGATTGGATGCACACAAGCATGTCGTGTGTGCACATATATGTAGACATGTGTCTGTGTGTGCATGTATATCTGTATGTGTTATACCCCCTGGTTCACTCCCATTTGCTTCTTGGGCTCACCTGGGCCATGCACTTTCCATGACAGCCAGAGTTTGGGTCTGGTCCTCTCAGCATTTGTACTTCCTCTCTCAGGACTCATCACACTTCGTTTTAAGTGCTATTCACATGTGCGTATCACACAGACCACGGGTCCTTTGTTATCTCTGGACCTAGGGCTTGTGACCCTTTGTGGAACATGGCCTTACTATTTAATGCCCCGCAGTGCTGTCCTTAGTTGCCATGATGCTTGTCCATGAAGATAAAATTCACTTTGAAATCTGGAACCTGTGGGACATAGGACAGGTAGACACAAACTGAGTGAGGTAGACATTTGCCTGGATGGTGATGTTAGAATAGGAGAGTGAGAACCAGAGGGAGGCAGAGTGGTGTTCACCAGAGCACCTTCCACGTAACAAATGGCTGGAAAATGCTCAGTATGCTCCAAGGACTAGAACCCTTTTAGTGTATTGCTTAATCACTTTTCCTCATTAAGTATAATTCTTTATAGTGGTAGAAATGATTAAATCTAGATTTGCTGAGGGGTTTCTTTTAGTTTATTGGATACTGGACCCAGATGGGAGATTTCTTTTGGTTTAATATTTCTACTTCCTTTTGAAAAATATTTCATTCAACCGGCATTTGGTACTATATTTGACAACCTGCTTTGAGATAAGTCAGTTTCCTTCTGGGCTTTGCTAGTTCTCTCCAGCACAGGTCATTTGTAGGGAACTCATATTTAGGGAGTGATTTTTTTAAACCCTTTTACCAAATTCACATTATCATTATCACCACCAACTCTTTTTGTCCAGGCTGTTCAAGAAATGCTATTGCTCGAAGCTTAAGAGCAAGTTGATTATCTTCCCCAAAGGAAAACACCAGAAAAAATCATTTATCACTTCATCCTTTGCCATTTTGAGGATTTCTTCTCATAGAATAAGTCTTGTCCCTGAGGCTGTTTGGAAATTGACAATTCAGGAAGAATCAGTGGGGACCTGCATTTTTGATGGATGAAACATTTGAAAATTCTGTGGCATTCTTCCCATGACCTTTTCTAAAGACAGATAAATAGCCTTCCAAAGGTTGCATTTTATTTTATGTTCAAAAAACTAGCCAGTCTGGGTATATTGGAAACAACAGAGTCATGTTAGGCTTGTTCCCAATGTGAATAAAAGTAAATAAAAGGAGAAAAGATAGTGCAACCTAGAGACGTTTTTTTGGAGGAGACAAGAGTGATTTGCAAAGAGAGGGGAAACAGCACTAAAGGAGTTTGAACCCAGAGGATGCAAAGAATGCAAAGAAGTTCTTCATTTGCTTATATTAATAAAATGACATTCCCTCTCCATTAATCATTCTGGACCTAACATAGCTTAACTTATATCTTGCCCCCCGGTGTTGTCTGATTCCATGGTCCATGATATATTACTAAGGAAAAAAATTAAACACATGGAAATGACAACAGCTCAGCAAGATGAAACATGGCATTATCAAATATCAAGATTTGAATTATATAAGGGCATACCAGATGTGAGAGATGCTTATAGCATGTGAGTCAGGAGCACCTCAGAGAGTTTCTTATGGGATTTGAATGTGGGAGTAGAAAGAAGGATCTTGAAGAATTTAAATGATCCTATAGAACAAAAGTAGAACCTCCAGGATGGGTGAAGCCCAAGCATGTGGGCAGTACTGGCCAGAGTGCCCTAGAAGAAGCAGGAGAGAAGTGGTGAGGTACACCTTCGTATGACGAGGATGGTGTAGGGTCATCAATGAGTCACACTCAAAGGTGGTCAGTAGTCTGTCAGAATTAAAAGGTCTTGAAATATTTAAAACATAATTTTATTTAAGTGAATTTTTTGTTTTGTTATGCTGGGTTTTATTGTGTTTACATTAAGTCAAGAAAAGGGATTCATGTGCTTCATTGCTGGGTTTTATTGTGTTTACATTAAGTCAAGAAGAGGGATTCATGTGCTTCATTACAGTGGATTTGTCTCGTATATTGATACCTTTAATCAAAGTAAAAACATCTTATTTACTGAATTATTGAGTTACATAGTATGTTATACACTTTACATGGCATGCCTTATTAATTCCCTTAATACTCTGTTTTGCAGAAAGTTTTCACTTTCATCCCAGGTTCAAAGGATTTGTTAACAAAATAAGCCACTTGTTATATACAAATAAATAATACAGATATATATTAGAGAATTATCTAGCTTACTTTGAACACACTAACATTAAAAAAAAAAAAAGAAATAGAAAAGAGCAGAGAATCCATCTCCAAATTGGATTTTGACCAACATCCAGACTTAAACTGCACTGGTGAAGTCCTGTGTCACAGTACATCTGGATTCCCAATTGGGAAAGTGTCCCAGGCAGCATCAGCTCCATGGGTGAGTCTCCAAAGATTGCCCTTTGGGATTCCCACTTATAATTCCAGGACGCAAACTGTTTCATCATCAACCTGTGACCAAATTACAGCTCTGGTTTCAAGTTAATTCGGTTGGTTTTGTCATGTAAAACTTGGAATGTTGCCAAGCCTAGGGCTTGGTTGCCCAGGCCCCTTCCAGGGGCTCTACAGTCTCAAGATTCCTCCCCCATCTTATCTATGGTGCTGGAAGTCTTGCACTTACAGCAGGCAGTTACTCAGAGTCAACTCACAGCCAGGGCAGTGTCCAGGCAGGTTAGAAGCAAGGTCAGAGGCCTACTCCGCTTTGCAAAGCCTCAACAAGACTATTTATTTAATTTCCCTAACATACTCTTAGCACAAGCTGGAATCAAGATGGCCGGGAGAAATATCAATAACCTCAGATATGCAGATGACACCATCCTTCTGGTGGAAAATGAAGAACTAAAGAGCCTCTTGAGGAAAGTGAAAGAGGAGAGTGAAAAAGCTGGCTTAAAACTCAACATTCAAAAAACTAAGATCATGGCATCCGGTCCCGTCAGTTCATGGCAAATAGATGGGGAAACAATGGAAACAGTGACAGACTTTATTTTCTTGGGCTCCAGAATCGCTGCAGATGGTGACTGCAGGCATGAATTTAAAAGACCCTTGCTCCTTGGAAGAAAAGCTATGACCAACCTAGACAGCATATTAAAATGCAGAGACATTACTTTGCCAGCAAAGATCTGTTTAGTCAAGGCTATGGTTTTTCCAGTAGTCATGTGTGGATGTGAGAATGGGACTATAAAGAAAGCTGAGCACCAAAGAACTGATGCTCACATCACCAGAGATGTGATGTTGGAGAAGACTCTTAAGAGCCCCTTGGACTGCAAGGAGATCCAACCAGTCCATCCTAAAGGAAACCAGTCCTGAATATTCATTGGAGGGACTGATGCTGATGATGAAATGCCTATACTTTGGCCACCTGATGCGAAGAGTTGACTCATTTGAAAAGACCCTGATGCTGGGAAAGATTGAAGGTAAAAGGAGAAGGGGACGACAGAGGATGAGATGATTGGATGGCATCACCGATTCCATGGACATGAGTTTGAGCAAGCTTTGGGAGTTGGTGATGGACAGGGAAGCCTGGCTTGCTGCAGTCCATGGGGTCGCAAAGAGTCAGACACAACTGAGTGATTGAACTGAACTGAACATACTCTTAGGGTGAATGAACTGTTTTTCCATTTTATATTTTCAGACAGTGGTTAGTACAGTGGCTACAGTGGTTGTAACATTTCTGGGAGATACTTCCCTTGTGGCTCAGGATAAAGAATTCACCTGCAATGGAAGAGATGTAAGAGATGCTGGTTTGATTTCTGGGTTGGGAAGATCCCCTGGAGGAGGGCATGGCAACCCACTTCATTATTCTTGCCTGGAGAATCCCATGGACACAGAAGCCTGGTGGGCTATAGTCGATAGGGTTGCACAACTGAAGCAACACGACTGAAACAACTTAGCATACACACACACAGGAGGTACTTGATAACGCATCACATGCTCCTATTTTGAGAAATTTGTTTTCAATGTTTTTTACCTTACTTATTGTCGTCTTAGTAAATTTACCAATAGTAAATCAGAAGCTTCCCTTGTGGTTCAGCTGGTAACGAATCCACCTGCAACGTGGGAGACCTGGGTCCGATTCCTGGGTTAGGAAGATCCCCTAGAGACGGGAAAGGCTACCAAATCCAGTATTCTGGCCTGGAGAATTCCATGGACTACAGGTCATGGGGTCGCAGAGTTGGACACGACTGAGCAACTTTCACTACTCACTAATCACCAACCAAATTAAAGATGAGGAAATAGAGAATTATAATTTTTTGTTAAAAATAGTATCTATGAAAAGAAAATTAAACATGTTATCTGCAAAAATAATAGAAACTATGAAAAAACAAGCCACTTTTATGTAAGAGACACTGCCTGAGTCTACAAAATTGTAAAACACTCAGATGAAAAAAAAAAAATGCCTTGAGGGAGTTCCTCGGTGGTCCAGTGATTAGAGTTCAGTGCTTTCTCTGCTGTGGCCTGAGTTCAATCCTTTGGCATCCCTGGTTGGGAAATTAAGATCCTGCAACCAATGTGGTGTGGCTGAAAAAAAAGCAGTGAACTTTCCAGGAATGAAATAAAACCCCAAACAAAACACCTTCAGTAAAAATCCATTATGAACAGGGAATAATTTTCTGATCATAACACAAACAAATAAAAACCTGCAAGAGGGGGGTTCACTGTATCGATGATGAGTTATTTGAATCATATAAATTGGGGAAAAATTCTTCTCTGAGTATAGATGTTCATTTTATTGATGTTTTCTCTTGACTCACTAAAATGAAAACATTTTGGAAAATTGAAATATTTGTTAGAATTTCAAATAGATTTTGCAAATTTTAACTCATCAGTTTCCATCTACATTATCATGAAATCCTCGTTGAATGCATTTTTTCATTTAGGTCTTGGGCTTTCACTGTCTCTTCCTTTGCAGACTCTTCAAGGCTTGTTCATGTGGTCAGTTTGTTGAGCACTTACTGAAGGCCATTAGGTGCAATCTCTTTACTTCTCCCTCACAGCAAGTCTCTGATGTTGACAGTGATCATCAACATCACTATCTTACAGGTCAGACGACTTCTAGTAGCTGAGGCAAGTGAAGAACATCCAAAGGTTTTCCCAGTGCCTCAGTACAGGAGACATGGGTTCGATCCCTGCGTGGGGAAGATCCCCTGGAGGAGGAAATGGCAACACTCCAGTATTCTTGCCTGGAAAATCCCTGGCAGGCTGTAGTCCGTGGAGAGCCGGGCATGACTGAGTGACTTAGCACACAAAGTACATCCTAGAGAAAGAAATACATCATTCTCCAGACCCTCATGTGCTCTGATTATTTGCTGTGTTTTGCACAAAGCACCTTCCCAACCAAATCCCAGACTGTTAACTGTGAACTTTAGCCAGTGGCTCATTTATTTAATGTCTAAATCTGTTAAGGAAACCCATGATGCATTTGGAAAACCATTCATAATAGAGAAACAGAAAAAAGCGTATAACTATGTTTTACCATGGCCAACTTGAGACTGATTTTTTTTTTTAACCATCTCCATTGTCTTTTGGATTGTTAAAGAGGTTACTGAAGTATAGGCCACTTTAATAAAGCAACATATTGGAAAGAAAGAAAAGGTATTTAAACCTGTCTAAGCAGTATTCTGCACACTGGCATGCCTCTGAAATCATTAGACGTCTCTATCACACCTTAATATGAAAAAAACACTGAAAAATTCACATTTCTAATTCAGAATTTGCTAAAAGCAGTGAAACAGAACCACTTTGTTGTGTGTTTTGAACATTTTGGTTTTTTAAGACGTTTTGCGTGAAGTAGTGTTAAAATTATTTCCTCTTAGTGACTGAAGATGAAACTTTGCAGTAGTTTGCAGGAGGCAGTCTAGCATAATGGTTAGGAGGTGAGCTCTGGGGGTGACATGGGGTGGTATTCCTGCCCAGACTGTTAGCCCTCTGCTAGTGGGCCAAGAGTCTCATCTACCTCAGCTGGGAGAACAGTAGCACCTGATTCACAGAGCCACTCTGAAGATGGGCGGCAAGATGCCCAGGAAGCCAGCTCAGTGTCCAGACCCTGAGGGTCCTGCAAGCACTGCTAGTACTGTCAGTACAAGTGCTCATACTGTGAATAAGATCACCTGTTTTTACGTGTTTTCTTGTCGGAAGGTCCATTCAGTCATGTCAGCACTGTGCAAATTGAATGCCTGATTTAAAATTTTTTGTTCTTAAAAATCCATGCATATTTAACACATTTCAGAAATAAAAAAATGGGGATGAAAAGCCCTGTGCATACCTCCTCTCCCTCTCATATCCTTCTTCCTTGTCTGGACCTTTTCTAATGATGGAGACATTACTGACACTAGAGTTAAATTTTTTTTTTCTCTCTCTTCTCTCATTCTAGCTTCTTTCCTATGATGAGTTATTTTATTTTCCCCACAGAGCTGTCTTCTCGGTGTTCCCTGCTCTGTTTGGTTTTCTTAGCCTGATACCTCCATTCTCACCTTGAGAAAGATTTTCAGGCCACTGGACAAAATCACTCGTGATTTGTCTGTGTCAGTATTTATGCTGCCGTGTTTCTGAGTCTACTGGAGTTTGTCTCCTTCAAAATTAGTTATTAAGTTCTCAAAAAAGGGACATTCTGGTTTGACAAAATTTTTTAATATGAAACTGTGCAGCATTTTTAATTTAGAAAAATAAGTACCTGGGCATTCTAAAGTTCTAATTAAAAAAGGAAAAATACTTGTTCAATTTCTGCCTCACTAAATGTAAAAATTGTTTTTTTATCGACGTTGTTTACCTTTACATGTAGCTTGACAGTGTTGCAGTCATAATGCAAATTATTTTTAATGCAGAGATCACTTTCAATTCCTCCACATTGCCTTCATGCTCAGCCAATAACTAGAGAAGCTATGAAACAAGATCCAGGAGTAGGACACTGCAAAAAAAATGCGGGACATCGTCAGAAATCAGATCTGTTACGTAGTTGGGTCTGGTGCAGTGAGCTCAGGTGCAGCTCTGCTCAGAGAGGCCATGATAAAGACGTCAGCCCCTGAGCCTCTGATGCGCGGAGGTCCCTGATCGCCACCTTGCAGGGCTTGAGCCATGGTGCTGACCCAGTGCTGCTGTAGAGCGGTTAGCACACTGCTTGCGGGTAGTTTTCTGGTGTCATTGTTCCCTCCTTGTGCAGTAGGTGCTCTTTATTTGCATATACTGCTTACAGAGAACCAGGTCAGACATGGGAAGAGGGAGGGGAGGATATAGTCCATGAATTCTCCTCTGTTCTTACGTGCAGCCCATGAGGGGAGCCTGGTGTTGGCTCTTTGTTTGCCGATCAGCTGACCCTGGCCTGGGGTTCTATTCAGTTGTAATCCATTATCATTTCTGAATCTGTTGGATGAGTCTTCTTCACACTTCTGTCTTCCATATGAAAAATATGCTTCTGTTTCCCTTTTGAGATGAAAAGCTGTGTCTACAGAGAAGTCAGCGGTTTGATGGATTTGTCTGCCTGAATACTGACTCATCTACATACCAGGAATCAAAACATGAAATTTGTACCATGTGTATACTCTTATCGCATGGAAACAATTCAGGCTTACAGAAAGACCAGACAGCTTCTGTAATAAGTGTGAATTGTAGAGACTATAAGAATGACATTTATGTATAGAGATGACTATGGGAATGAATCTCTTGACTAAGTGTCCTCAGGATCGTTGTATAGAAGCGATTTTAGTAGACTCTTGGTGCTGTCAGTGTTTAACTCTCCTAGCTTTACTGTTTCAAACTCACCTTGATCATAGAATTATGGGTAATTGAATCCCTGGTTAGTGCTTAGTTAGCCGAATTCTCTCTGCTTAATCAGTGGTCTTTACAGGTCAACACTGTGGTCCTGTTGGCCCTGTAATGCTTATGTCACTCAGTAAGTAACACATTTACTCTGACCTGCCTATCTTTCTGGAATAATTAAACTCCAGAAGGAGCCTAATACATCAATTTCATCTCCAAATATAGTTCAACTATGAATCGCTTTGTCAGAAGCCAGCAGATAGAGCCAAGTCTGAAGGAACTCATAGGAGAGAGACAGGATTGCTCTGCACAGGTGAATATTTCAGAAGCAAATTAAATGCCCAGGAAACCTAAACATTACAAAACATGCAAATTTATGACTCTCTGGCAATAGTTCTAAGGAGGAATTTAAAGCTATGATGTTTGGTTTGAAGAATTCCAGGCTGGTTTTTATTTGCAATAGATGATGCTGTGTTAATGACAGAGCATCCGTTTTAGCATGCTAAGAGCCTCACCACTGTCTCCCTGCTAATTCTGTTTCATCATCGCAAAAGCACACAAAGCAACAAACAACTCTGGAAGCTGAACCCTTTAGAAAAGGCCTCACAGGTATGTGGGTGAAGCTTGAGCCAAATCTTTATTGAGTAAAGCTAAACAAAAGAATTGTCAGTGGGTAATCGTCACTGAAATATGGGCCATAAAAATGTGATAATGAGGAATCCGAGTCAAACACATAAAATAAGCCCCAAAATGTAAAGTCACTTGTTTTTGAAGGACAGAATCACTTGATATATGGAGGGGTTTGAAGCACTGGGTGAATACCCTGTCTGGCTTCTGCCCTCCGAGTTCCACAGAAACAGCTTCTGCAAAGGTCACTGGTTATCTCTATGTCACCAAATCAAAGAGGCATTTTTTTCTTCCTTCTGTTTTGAAAGTCTGGCAGGATTTGATGCGGTGAACCACTTCTTCCCTGAAATGCTTTCTTCCTTTGGGCTCCACAATACCCTAATTTTTGTAATTTTTCTCATACCATGCTGGAGGATCTCCCTTAAGTGTTGCCTTTCCACCAGGTTCTTATCCATGTTGGCAGCTTCAATTGCCATCTAACGGCCGATACTTCCCGTTTGAAATTTCTGGCTCAGACTCATATATATAAGTGTTTATTAAGCATTGCCACTCAGTGTTTCAAAGCACCTTAATCTCAACATAACATGTATGGGAACTGGGTTTTCCTTGCCCTCTCTCCCCTACATTCATCCACTGTGTCCCCGTCAGCCCGCTTTAAGCTCCCGTTGATCCCTGAAGGGTTCCTTCCTCCACCTGTTTTGCCATTCATCCACATGGCAGACCATGGCTATTTCAAGACTCCCCCAGAAAGACTTGTGATCTGTTAATGGAACAACTGTGCACTGGGAAATGGGGGAATACCCAGATTTCCTCGGGATTATTAGGTAATTCCTCTGACAGGACATTAGTCCCTAAAGACATAGTTTGTTTCTGTTGACCAAAAATGGATTTAAGGTAGCAGGTGATAGATTCACAGCACAAATCTGTTCACAGAGGGTCCAGCTAGGCCATTGGGCTTCACTTGTGGCTATTTCCAAAGCCCTGGAGGCTATTAATACATTTAATAACTGTCAGAACCCCACATGGGTCCTATTACCACTGGAGTGAGGACTGTTATGGTGGGAGGCCCCAAATGGAAGTATCCTCAAAATAGTGAATTGGATTATAGGGGAGAGTTAGAGATTTGTGCCTTCGTGGAGATGGCGGGATGTGGAGGAGGGGATTCCTATCTCACTCCCCTCTATCTCGTACACTCGGCTGCTGGAAAAGCCAGATGGATCTTGCAGAGTGACTTGGATTATCACAGATGTAATCAGCAGTGATAACAATCGCAGCTGCTCTACCAGATGTGGTTATCTTTCTTGGAATAAATCAGCATAGCCTCTGGCCATTGCTACCTGCCATGTACCCATTGGTTGAGTAAATGCTTTCTTTACAGTGCCCATTAATAAAGATAGTCAGACAGAGTTTACCTGTATCTGCCAGGGAAGCCATAAACCCTTAATGCCACACCACAGAGCTATGCCCAGCCTCCTGCTACTTGACCCCAGTCTGCAGATGCTTTGACTATCCAGTAGAATAAAATACCAGTTATACCAGTTACCTCATACTAACAAACAGACAAGCAAGTGAACAGTTCTGTGAGCCAAGATGCCAGCTAAAAGGGAGGGGGGCCATGCAAGTCCAGTGGAAGAAGGAAGCTAGGAAGGTGAAGGAGGGTCCTTGTAAAGGAGGGTCTGTAGCATCGGTGTTGTCTGTTTATTCTTCCTTTCCTCCCCCTTCCCTTCTGTTCCTGTTGCTTTCCATGAAGGGCTCTGGATGTGCATCATATTATCATTTTGGTTCCTGGTGTAAGTATGATTAAGTGGATAGCATTCCATAAGGATACAGTCGTTGATGGAGACTGAGTTTCCTCGTGTTGGGTATGTTAAGTTTTACATCTGAAAGAAGGAGAAATTGTTTGCTAAATGGTGAAAAGGACAGATGATGCCGGTGATTGTCTTCATGTCCCTCCAGATCCATTTCCTGCTGCTTTCTGCTCTGTCTGTGCTGTGAGATGCTCGCCTCTGTGAATGGTATCGGCTGGTCTTCTTGGCCTCTTTGATGAATACAGCCAAGAAGAGGTATAGAGGAGAGAGGGTAGGGGTTTTTAATCCCCCCGTTCCCTCTCTGCTGGGCCATGGCTTTGGCAGTGCTTGAACACTTTTAGGCAAACTGTCTGAAGCACACCTTCATCCCTGGATGGGGCCATCAGTGATTCTGGTCAAATTGGCTTCAGGCCACGGGATCATTACTACTAGTGCTTATTCTCACAGCTTCACCGGTGATTTTCTAACCCTTTCTATAACTGTTGTAAATATTCTTTGTATAAACCTTGTCAGTTAACCCTTGCTAATGTACCATCTGTATCATCTGTTTCCTGCCAAGACACTGATGCACTTAACACATAGCTCTTTAATCTGTCTACTTTTTTCTGTCTCTGCTTATATAGTGAGCTTAGACTACTCTAGCAAAATACCAGAGGTTGGGTGGCTTAGATTACAAGCACTTACTTCTCACAGTTCTGGAGGCTGGAAGTTGCAGATCAGGGTGGTGCAGGTTCAGTTCCTGGTCAGAACACTTTTCCTTGGCGGCCACCTCTTTACTGTCATAGAGCCAAAAAACAGTGCTCTGGTGTTTCTTTCTCTTTTGACATCATGGTGGCTCACTCTCATGGCCTCACCTGAATGAATTGTTTCCCAAAGCCCCCACCTCCAGACACACCACACCCGGGCTTAGGCTTCAATGTATGAGTGTTGGGGACACAGACATTCAGTCTATAGCACATCTCTTACCACCTGCAGTCTGTGCAATGTGGCACCTGCTCTGCTCTTAGTGCTGCTATTTGATGTGCGCTGTGCTATGAGCACCTTCTGCTCTCTGAGCATGTGTGGTGGCTGATCAGCGCTTCCAAGGCTCTACTCCTCTCCAACAGGGGGGTCACTGTTGCTTGCAGGGCCTCCCAGCAGAATGTACAAAGTACGAATCCCATCTCATTGGTTTTGCTTCAACCAGTGGAAAGCTTTAGATCCTCACTTGAAGAGGCACTTATTGTGAGCTGCTCTGGCCACTCGGACTTTGACCATCCAGTGAGAAGTACCAGCCCTGACTTGCTGTGGAGTGACATCAGCACCAGGGGCCGACTGGACACTGCCTGCAGCCTCGGACAGGTCCCCATCACCGTGCTTCTCAGAGTGCGTGACTGAAAGTTATAACTTCTAACAGCTGAGGAGTGTGTAAGTAACCTACTAACATGTGTCATAGTCACAGACTGTTATATGACAACAAGTCTGTTTAGTTGCTGAGTCATATCTGACTCTTTGCAACCCCATGAACTGTAGCCCACCAGGCTCCTCTGACAATGGGATTTCCAAGGCATGAATACTGGAGTGAGTTGCCACTTCTTTCTCCAGGGAATCTTCCTAACCCAAGGGTTCAACCCACGTCTCCTGCATTGCAAGCAGGTTCTTTACTGCTGAGCCACCAGGGTGGCCTGTATGACAAACAAAGAGGAGGTTATAATGGCTATAACATGAGACATGGTAGGAAGATAGGCCATTAAGTAGAATAGATTATCAGTTACGTATGGAATAGACAAAGGTCACACGTAGAGGAAAGTTAGAAAGAAAAAAATAGAACAAAATTGCTAATAGCCATTTGCCTTTCTAAACAAAAAATATTTCAGTTTCTTTATATTTGAAGCAACTTGGTGGCTCAGATGGTAAAGAATCCACCTGCCAATGCAGGAGACCCAGGTTTGATCCCTGGGTCGAAAAGATCCCCTGGAGAAGGAAATGGCAACCCACTCCAGTATTCTTGCCTGGAGAATCCCATGGACAGAGGAGCCTGGTGGGCTACAGTCCATGGGGTCGCAAAGAGTCAGACACGACTGAAAGACTGAGTGACTAAGCACACAATGGAATAGAAAGAGCAAGAGTTTTGAAATTACACAGGTCTAGACTTGAATCTCCACTTCACCAGTCATTGATTATGTGATACTGGAGGTTATGAACATCTTTGAGCCTCTGCTTCCGTAATTGCTTCCTCATCTCTCTTGCTTATTTCAAAAGACTGTTGGGTGGATGTATGAGAAAGTGTATGTAAAACATCTGCAACTGGTTCTGTTTTCTTCATATTATATATTTTAAAAGAAAAAAAATAGAGGAAAGGGAGGAAGGAAGGAAGAAAGGAGGAAGATCTTTTTCTCAGGTGAGGAAAGTTACTGTCTCTGTGGGAGGGACTTGCCAGGAACCCCCTTGGTGGTGATAGACAGCCCCCAAAACAGTAATAATCATCCAGTGACACCCACGAATGTGTATTTTTAAGGAGTTCCACAGGTGCTGTAATTAGCAACCAAATCTGGCACCACTGTGTGGGACTCCGAAAGAACTGCTGTATTCTTGCAGGAAGTTTTACACAAACTTGCCAGTAAGCCCTGGAAGCTGGTTTTAGGGCCTGGGGCTGACTGGAGTATTTCAAGTTAGTTCAAGTTTCTCAGCTACTTCTAAGAAACCAAGCCAATCTTTTCCCTATATCTTTCTGTGAAAACAAAGACAAAGGGTGAAGGAAGAGTAAATTAAGAATGAGTTTGAAAGGCTATAATACTCAGTCTTTATTGTTCAAAAGACAAACTCAACAAAGCAGATGGGCCAGGCTGGCCTGTTATTCTCTAAGCTGTCTCCTTATTTCTCTGGTCTGAATACAAACAGGGATGCATGTCACTGCACCAAGACACCTAGTGACTGGATGTTTCCTGATGGAGTTTTCTGATTTATAAAACTTCGGTGACCACTGGGCAAAATATTAAGTGAGTTCTGGGTGATGATATCTGAACCAAGCCAAGTGTTTCTAATAGTGTTTCTGTTGGCAGGAATTGAGCTGCCAGTACCATCTAGATGGAGTATTGTTTTATGGAACGTAGAGTCTGTTTGCCAGGATCATCGCATCAGCGGGGAAGGGAATGAGCGGCCATTCTCTGCGGTCCTCTGAGGGACTGCACTTGTCAGGCAGGATGGCTGAACAGCCACAGCAGCAGTACACAGCGCTGAACGGCACCTGTGAATGAGAGGTTACCATCAGACTACAGGGCTTCCCTCGTGGCTCAGCTGGTAAAGAATCTGCCTGCAGTGCGGGAGACCTGGATTGATCCCTGGGTTGGGAAGACCCCCTGCAGAAAGGAAAGGCTACCCACTCCAGTATTCTGGCCTGAAGAATTCCATGGGGTTGCAAAGAGTCAGACATGACTGAGCCACTTTCACTTTTACTTTTCATTGCAGCACAACCCCAGCACAAGGTGCAGTCACCTATCCCATAGCAGGGAAATGGGGAAGTTACTACAGCAAACGTACAAATCCCCAGTGAGTCAGAGACAAGCCTTAGAAACAACAGATTGTTGAAATTTTAGGATTTGTTTAGCCCTGTGAGTCCCTATCAACTGGAAATTGTCAGCATTGTTTAAACTGTATATGGGACACATTGGTAATGCTACATGCAATTCGATTCAGTGAGAGAATGTGTGAAGTCCAGTGCTTCACATTTAATGAATTTCATATTTCAGTAAACTTTTTACATTGGAACACATTAGAGGGGTGAATTTGACTTCTGATTCATCTTACTAAAATCACAAAAAGAATTTCTGTAGATATTATAACTTTGCTAATACAATAAGTACCTGAAAAATGTGGTGAATTTCTTAAATATGTGCTAGGGATCACATAGATCATCAGATTTCTTGTCACTCAGACTTGCCTTGGCAGTGGGTAAGCTGCCTTTACTTTATTTAAAGAATGAAAATTGCAAAAAGTAAAGTCAGTGGTTTGAGGTAATAATGGCCTCTGGAGGGTTTAATCTATCTAAATCTGACTTACATGTATAGGTTCCATCACTTGTGAAGAAACTGAGAATACTTGTATCTGTGATGGCCTCTTGGAGCTGAAATTTCTGTTGTTTAGGAAGCTGCTTTTTAAGTGAGACACAGCCTTTTTATTCATCATTTCAGAGAATTATTGGTCTCTCTGGCTTGTTTTGCAGCTCTCTTGAAGACAGAGGTTGCTATGACATTTCTTACTGCCCTTTCCCCTTGTGAATATTTATCTGCTGTCTTGAGAAAGCTTTGGAACTGCTGTGCAGACTATTCTGACCTCACCGAGACTCCCAGAGCAGGCTTTAACCTTGCTACTGCCGAGTGGCTGCGTGACCCAGAGCTGGCTGCCTTTCATTCCTAGGCCCCTCATTTATTTGCTGTCTTCTCAACTGAAAACAAAGTTTTATTAATTATGTAGAACATTACCCCCGGTATAAATACACAGGATACTTGAACCAAAACATTGACTTTTTGAAGAAGGGAGAGGGAGCATTAGCTAGAGCTAGTCTGCTTTAAGCATCCATCAGTCTGGGTCTACCCAGGGCAGTGAAAGTTCAGCATTTCTTTGAGAAGTTTGGGTTGAGGAATAAAGAGCTTTTGGGCCACTGTTCTGATTGTTTAGACAACCATCTTAGCAAATTACCTTACTGCATTTTTCATTGTAGACAAAATACTTGTGTTTGGAGGAAAAGTAAGGTATTGTTGATAAACCCTGCACATTGCTGCAACACTGTGGACACAAGAAGCACGTGGCTTCTTCAGGGAAGCAGCACGACTTTGGACTCAGGACTTACGCGTTCTGGTTCTCCTCTTACCCAGTGTCCTTGGCAGAACAGGTTGATGGGCTCGGTGAGTCTGATCCCCATTCACATCTTGCTTTTCCTTCTAGCCTCATGGGATTGTTTAGAGATGAAGCAGCACTCTAAAGCACCTTTGGTAGCCCTCAACAAGAGTTAACTCCGCATATGTTATTTTCTCATTTTGCTAAGATGCCCATGTCTTGTGAATTTCTGTATTACTGTTCATTTCAGTCAAAAGGTGTGTGTTTAGCTAACGACATGTGTGCTTCGGGGGCTTCATGTACAGTTTGCTGGGGCTACTACTTTTGCTGTGCTCTAGCAGTTCCTGGTCTAGTAGTGGGTGAAATATTTAGGCAAAAGATGGTACAAATAGGCAAAGAAGGAAGTTGTCACCCAGCATGTCACCTGATACACATCCTGCATTACCTTTCGCCTGAGAGGTGTTTTGTTTCTTTACAGTTATTTACATCAGGCATATGAACCAAGCTTGCCCTTGTTTGCAAATTATATGGTCAACTCACCTTTGTTTTCCCTGGAAGATTCCTCACTTCACATTGTTGTGCTATAATATATGGGCTGGTATTAAAATATTTGAAACAGGAGCATCTGCTGCTGTGAAGAACTGTGGTTCACTGCATGCCAGAGTTTGATGAGTAAACAAATAAATGAATGAATAAAGGCCTTGTTGACCACCATTTTAGTTCTTCTTTAAATGAAAGTAAAACAGTTTAGATTTCTAATTTTCAGATATCCTTTTCCTCAATAAGAAGTTTCTTTGTTTCACATTTTAAACAGTGTACCCAGTTATTTTTGATCACCCTAAACACAAGCACCTTTTATATATGAAGTTTATCTTTAAGAATATAGCATTAAAAAAAAAATTTTTTTATATGGCTGTTCTGGATCTTAGTTGCGGCAGAAGCAATCTTGGTAGCAACATGAGGAATCTTAGTTGCGGCAGGTAGGATCTAGGTCCCTGACCAGGGATTGAACCCAGGCCCCCTGCATTGTGTGCTCAGAGTCTTAACCACTGGACCACCAGGGAAGTCCCCCAAATGTAATATGTTTCTAAAGCCAGGGGAATTCTATCATTTATCATTTGCTTTCAATGCTTACACACAGTTAAGGGGAGCATTGGGTAGAGGAAGTGAAAATGCATTGGGCTGGAAGATTGGATTTTAGCTTTAGCTCCAGCATCTGTAAATTGCTTTAAATCCTAGCTTCTCTAGAGGTAAAATGGGATAAAAATTCCTCTTCTTAAATATCAAATGTGATTTCTATTATAAGCAAATAAAAAAAAGTGTGAGTGCTTTGAAAGCTCTGAAGAACTGCCTAGTTATACATATAAGTGTTAGTTGCTCAGTCACGTCTGACTCTCTGCGACCCTTTGGACTGTAGCTTGCCAGGCTCCTCTGTTTGTGGGATTTTCCAGACAAGAATACTGGAGTGGGTAGCCATTCCCTTCTCTAGGGGATCTTCCCGACCCAGGGATCACACCTTGCAGGCAGATTCTTTACCATCTGAGCCACCAGAGAAGGCCCGCTATACACTAGTATCATTGGCAGATAAAATGCAGTGCACATGGGGTGATTCATCACCTGCATGCTCTAGGTACAGGTTTCAGTTTACCTTAATATGACCCTGCAGTTGAATATTACTATTCCTGTGTTATAAAACTGTAGTATATTTATTCCAGAATTTGAATTAATTATGAAATAATTAACAAAAAATGTATTCCAAGGCAACCTTAATAAAGGAGACAGAATATTTTTAGAACAGCTGAGTAACTCTTCTCATTTTTTTAAGATGTGCAAATTCTTCACTAGGTTCTGCTTAGTGCTATGTTAACAACAGCCAAGAAGGAGTGCTCTATATTTCACCCAGGGTCCTCAGTGTAGATGGCATCTATTCCCACTCCTCCTAAATGGTAGGAAGGTGTCAACAAACTTGAATTCCAGTGGGCTTTCCTCAGGTCAGCCTGTGACTGTAGCACTTAACTGCTGTCCCACAGCTATGAGGAGCTGCTGAAAGGTTTCCAGCCGAGAAGAGGTTGGGTAGAATGTCGATGACTGCCAGATATACCTTGGAGCTCTGTAGTGGTATTCCAGAAATCTGTTCAAGATACAGTTTGTTCTTACTTGTCCCTTTCACTGCTCCTACCCCAACTGGACCTCTGCAGAGTAAGTCTGAGTTTTCCTGATGTACCATTCTAGTTGTTCGTAGGGTGCATTGTAGAATAAGTAAGAAATGTCCATTTCAAATTACGGAGTCATAAGCTCATCATTCAGAGTACCTGAGAGTCAGTTAGACTTCAGAATTGCCCTGGGGAGGAGTCTCCTTTGTAGCAACACTGCTTGTCACCAAGCCCTACCTGAATAATTCTGGTGATGGCACTGCATGCCTTAAGAGGTCCCGTGGATTCAGACCTTCTGAATAGCATCCTTCAAAACACTGAGGGCAATACATCTACTCTTTTCTTCCCCAAACCAAGGACCCTCAGCTTTTTCAACTATTTGTCTAGTGTCTTGATTTACAGATCTCTTTAGTCAGGCTAGTATTTTTTAACGTAGTCTTAAAATTTACTAATATTTCACTTAAATATAGCATTTTTAATTAAGAATATCAGATGTAAAGAATGGACCTCACTTTAAGTTGACAGAAGTAAATGAAAGCCAAACAAAGACCAGGATGAGAGATAAACTGATTTGTGAAGCCACAAAGCCCAGGAGCAGAGCAGTGCAGTCATGAGTGTATCCAGATGCTCAAGGAATTGACCTGTCTTTGTACTTCTTCCATGTAGGTTAATGCTCAGATGGGTTATCCCCGCATGGTAAAGAGATGGCTTACAGGAGGTTCATAAGGACATTTGGCAACCCTTTGAAGGAGAGCCCATCCACTAAGGATTCCAGCAAAGGCTCTCAGATTGAGTCTAATTGGAATGAATTGGGTTGTTTGCCAAAAAGAATGATGCCTGGTTAAATGCCTACTCTTAGAAATGAGTGGGAATGCGTTCCATCCAAAGCGTGTGTTGTGAACTTTAAGAAGGAGCAGCTGTGATTGCCAGGAGAGGGGAGGACGAGTGCTAGAAAGACAAAGCAAGAAATGCCGACCAAGCACAGCCTTTTCAGTCTGACTCATCTCTGGATAGCCACCAGTGATGTGGCTCTACAACAAGTGTGTAGCACAGAGGTGTTGATGACACTCAGGACTCGCAGCTCTTTCAGACTCTGAGTTGCAGTAATCCCAGCTACCTTGCACTCATCAAAACCCTATAGACACCTGACTTCTGGTGCTTCCTTGGAAAGAGCAAGCAATTTCTCCTGTCTCCTTGTAAAGAATTGTACATAACTGATGAACAATAAAAATGGCAAAATGGAAGGGACGTGAGGAAGTTCCCATAGTCCAGATTGCTGACTGATATTTTTAATCCTAATTTAAAGGCTTTGAAAGGATAAGTTGTGTTATATTGTTGTTCCTGGAATTCAGCAGTCTCTTCCTATCTTTAGCCACATATCATTTAAAAACATTTTAGATTGTTGATATCACAGTCTTATCTCCACTTTAGAGGTTAATTTAAGTAGATAATATTATTTAATCTAATTGTTTAATTTTTTATGTTTCTCTTCTTTCCTGGGCCCTTTTAGAATTCTTCAAACTTTTTTCCCCCTCTACTTTTGAGGACCCAATTCTTTCCAGTGGTCTTATCTATGTAAGGTATTATGGAAAAGTTAATTTTCAGCCCAAGTATATCATTTTTGATTTTATTTCTAGGTAGTGTAGTCATGACCATAGAAAGGAAAATGTGAAAGGTAGTCAAATATTAGTCTCTGTTGACCAAGAGAAAAATCCAAGGGAAGATGAGCTCTGTGCACACAAATACTGCAGGTTACCTGTGAGCCGTGGTGGCTACTTACTATGTTGTAAAAGTTGAGATTCTCAGTACACTAATTCAGAATTTGCAGTAACAGAGATTGAGGCTAAACTGAGTTTATTACCTGCATTCAGGGCTTCCCAGGTGACTCAGTGGGTCAAGAATCTGCCTGCAGTGCAGGAGATGTAAGAGTCGAGGGTTTGATCCCGGGTTGGGAAGATCCCCTGGAAGAGGGCATGGCAGCCCACTCCAGTATTCTTCCTGGAGAATGGATAGAGGAGCCTGGAGGGCTATAGTCCATAGGGTCACAAACAGTCAGATGCAACTGTAGCAAGTGAGCATGCAGGCACATGCCCGCAATCAAAGAATTTGCTAAGTTAAAAAACTGTTTGCAGAACAGTATTCTCTAGGACACAGTGCTGCAGGTGACCCTTAGGAAGTAACTGAAAGGCTGTGTGAAAATAAGCTCTGTCTTTTCTGACTAAGGAATCTTTTAGTTCCTGAGTGTCAGAATTCAACCTCAACTCCTTACCTGGTAGATGAGGTAACAGAGTTCTTCATCTAAGCAGCTTCTGAGAATATAATTTTCCTACTGATGGGGGTATTGCAGAGCAGAACCTCCCAACAATGCTATAGGAAGTGAGGAACCTTGTTAGATGGTGACTAACGGGCCTCTTTAAAGGTCCAGGGTGATAGATGGTAAGTCACTCTGATACTGATGCCCAAGAAAACAGCAGATTGAAATAGCATTCATCGCCAAGTTTCTGGAGCCTATGTTTTCTTTCACTTCCTCTTTTTATTCCTCCTCCTGCTCTCCTCACCTCTGTTTCTGTCCTCAATTTATTTCTTCTACCTTTTCTTCCTAAATGGCTTTTAAAGTATATTGTGGAGTAGAATTAAATATAGTATCTCTTACTTTTCTGTTTGTTCTTTCTTTCAGTTACAAATATGAAATGCCAATCCAACAGTTATCCAAAGAAAAACTGGTTAAAATCATGCCAGCTTGCTGCGGTCAGATTATTCCATGCTAAGTATACCCCGAGTTTCTGCAGGGGAAGTCTCTTGTTACCAAATGTGTACTTAGCTTCACCACATGGAATTAATTGGAATACCTATTAATGTATGTATGGGAGTGATTTGGGTCTATAAGATAAACATTTGGTTACATGCCTAGTGAATTATTTTGAGTTGTTGGCATTCTGTCAAAGCATGTAATTGTGGTACCAACATTGGCTTGGTCACATTTAAAGTTAGAAATGACCGCATACAAATCATATCTTCTAGGAAGACATACTATGTGAGCTATGGGTGAAAATCTCTATATATTAGAAGGATCCACTTAAGTGTTTTATGCTTTTATCGTATCTAAACTATGTTAAGATGAAATCAAGATTTGACTTTAATACTCTGTGTTTTTCTCAAAAAGAAATGCCAGAAAGTTTTCTTTAGTTTTGCTGATACATCAGAACATTCTTGTAACCAATGAAAACCAGGCTGATTACAGATTTTGGTTTCTGAGGTAATGTACATTAGACTTAGGAACAGTTGGAGTTAGGTATCAGCCCTACAATCTTTGCTTGGTACAGTTGGGTCCAATGTAGCTTCTTTTATTTTTCTTAAGATTTTATTTTTTAGAGAAGTTTTAGGTTCACAGCAAAATTGAGGGGAGGGTACAGACGTTACCCATGTATCCCTCCCTCTCTCACAGTCTTCCCTTGCTACCAGCACCCCTCACTAGATGGTACATCGATTACATTGCCGACCCCACACTAACACATTGTCATCAACCAGACACCACAGTTTGCATCAGGGTTCACTCTTGGTGTGTACATTCAGTATGGATTTGGATAGATGTGTAATGATATGTCCCTGTCCTTGTCATATCATACTATAAAAATCCTCTGTGCTCTACCTGTTCAGGCCTTCCTACCTCCCAAAGCACTGATCTTTTTACTGTCTCTGTAGTTTTTCTTTTTTCAGAATGTTGTAGAGTTCGAATCATACATGTAGCCTTTTGAGACAGGCTTCTTTGACTTAGTAACATGCATTTAAAGTTCCTCTGTGTCTTTTCATGGCTTGATAGCTCATTTCTTTTTTGTCCTGAGTAAATACCCCATTGTCTGGATGAACCACAGTTTATTTATGCATTCACCCACTAAAGGATATCTTGGTTGCTTCCAAGTTTGGGCCATTATGAATAGAGCTCCTGCAGACATCACAGTGCAGGTTTTTATGTGGACATTAGTTCTCGGTTCCTAACAAGGAGTGCAGTTGCTGGGTTATATGGTAAGACTTCCAAGAGGCGGTACCATTTTGCATTCCATGTAGCTTCCTCTAAAGTGGAAATTAATTCTAGCTCTCAGTGTTCTTAGACCCAGATGCTGCTGTCCATTCTGTCGGCCACAGTGTCTGGGGCTGTGCATTAATATGCAGACCGTGACCACCTTGCGGGGGAGACAGGCCACCCAGGATCGATCTGTCTTTGCGTGTGTCAGCGCGCAAAGCAACTGCGCAGCACATCCCAGAGCAACTCTGCAGCCCTGCTGGCTGTGTGACCCCGAGGGCATCTTAGTTCCCTGTGCCCTGTGACAATGCTGCCTGGTCCACGGGACACTTTTCCTTTTGTTTTCCCTGCCCCTCTAGCAAATGGATGGAAGAAGTGGAAAGATCAGACTACTTCTCCTTGATTCCACTCCCCACAGAACGGCTGCTGCAGGCGGAATCCGGAGCACAGCTGCCTGGCCGTGGCGGCTTCGCAGCTCCCCATGGACACCCCTGTGAGAACAGGGGCCAAGCCCCACTGTACAGTTGGAGTTGAGAACGGAAAGCAGAGTGAGATGCCGGGAGTGAGGAGGAAGGCAGGGCTTCTTTGGATCTTTTTCTTCTTAACTCTCACTTTTCTTACTACTAATGAGCTTCGCCCCTTCGCTTTGTTTATAGCCAGCCACAGGGTGTTGGGGTCATAGCATTGTGGATGCAAGCTTGTAAGATGCCCGGCCTCAGCTGGCACCCTGGTCTCCTAGTGACACACCAGCCTTCTCAGAGACAAAGCCTGCTTCACGACAGAACCCGCACACTTGACATTTACCGCTGACAGGGAGCTCTTTATTCCCATCTTTCTCCTGCGGTGTCCAGTCTCTCCTCCACTCTTCAGTCCTCAACAGCGATTTCCTCAGAGGGAGTCAGTAGCCTGTTGACTCATCAGGGGTCAGGCCAAAGAGCTTTCAGCCTCCTTGTCCCAAAACCTCCCCAAGTCCATTGTGTTTATTGTAGAAAAATTTAGAGATGACATTATTTCTTTTTTTAAAAAAATAAAGACAGGAAATGTAAATGTGGCTTTTGAGGACATTCTTTTCCTGCCCTTGGTGTGATTTTGACATGATTTTGATGGCTCAGAGTGGGGATGGTCGGGAGAAATGGGCCTTGACTTTTCGAGCACAGGCTCCAGGGACATTAGTAGATAAGTGAGTTCAGACCGATTTGAATTCTGGTTCAGATACTGTGTCAGAAGACAGCCAGGTCACCAGACAGCTGAGTCCTTAGCATTCTCATGGCTTCAGAATGTTCACATGGGCTGGGTCATGCTACCGCAAAGTTGCCGTTGATGGCGACGGTGATGCAGATTTCTGAGCTAACTCAGAATTCTTGGCAAACTAATTCAAACCAAACTAATTGTTGGTAGGCCGAGACCTGTAACACAGTCACAGAAACCATTCAGTTGTCCCTAAACTCTGCCTATGATACATCCCCAGTGGCTTCCTGAATTTAGTCCTTAAAGTGCTAACAGTTTCAGTTAACCCCAAGTAGCAATTTTAAAAGTGTGGACTGTGATAGGAGGACAGGGATATGGGTGTGAAAAGAAGGCACTCACTATTATTTTAATTTTTAGCTAAGTATGCACATACTGCTGATGCTTGATATTTTATGATGTTTTGTATTTGTCCACACTCAAATAGAGCTGAATCTGTAAGGTAAGGCATTGAGTTTGTTGTTGTTCAGTCACTAAGTTGTATTTGACTCTTTGAGACCCCATGGACTGCAGCATGCCAGGCTCCTCTGACTTCTCTCTGGGGCATTGAATAGCTAATCAAAAATTATTGTTCGTATTTGCTTATTGTTGTGGTCCTTTCAGGAAGCCATAGAAGAATACTTGTTGTACCTGGGTGGCTTATAAACAATAGACATGAGCTTCTCCCAGTTCTGGAGGCTGGAAGTCCAAGATCAAGGTGCCGTCAGAGTCAGTGTCTGGTGATGACCCGCCTCCTGGCTCATAGGCGGCGTCTTCTCACTGTGTCCTCACCAGGAGGAAGGGACGAGAGAGCTCTCTTGTGTCTCTTCTATAAGGACACTAATCTCGTCCTGACAGTCTCATCACACCCCACCTCCAAAGGCCCCACCTTCTAATATCATCACTTTTAGGGTAGGATTCAACATGTGAATTTTGAACTGGGAGATGCAAATATCCAGAGAATAGTACTAATATATTCACTGAAGAATAGAGTTTTTGCCTCTCCTGAGAGTAGAAGGCAGCAAACTCCGAGAGATAGTGAAGGACAGGGAAGCCTGGCATACTGCAGTCCATGGGCTCACAGAATTGGACACAACTTAGCAACTGAACAGCAACAGCAGGGTCTATCTTGAGCCTCATTCATCACTCAGATACAGTTGTGAGCACAGAGAGGAAGGTGCTGCGTGTGAGGAGCTGTGTTAGCGTTACAGGCCTGCCCAGGTGTCTGTGTGCCTGTTCACAAGTGTCCATATTGAGTTCTCTGCAGTTCTCTACGTGCCTGTTCACAAGGCATCCATATTGAGTTCTCTCCAGTGCTGAGACGGCCTCTGGAGTGCAGGGTGTGAGTCTCGGCACCTGGGAAGCAGGAGGTGGGGTGTGAGGACCCAGACTGCCTCGTGTCCTGCCTTGGATGGAATGGCCAGCTAGAGCTGCCTGCTGATCCCACTCCTTCCTGGAAGGGGCATCTGGGGGCACAGCTCCATGTCCACCATACTGGTTGAGGACCAGGCAAGGCCAGAGGTAAGAGGAACTGAGGATGGTCCAGTCACTGGGGCAGCAAATGGGGGGCCTGGGGTGGTGGATGCCTCACACAGTGGGGAGAGAGGGTTTAACTGCCTTGTGAAGGAGGAGAAGGATTAGGCCAGCAGAGAGCCAGGCAGGGAAGCACGCTCAGCAGCAGTGTGGAGATGCCAGCACACTGAGGACAGTGGGACCCTCTGGATGGACCTACGGTCCCCTGTGTCTGTCAGGAGGGGGTGGTTTGGAGGACTCCACGCACCACCAGAGAGACCTGTCATGGGTCTTTGGGTGCTCTGGAAGACCCATGAGTCTCACAGCAAGATGGGGATGGCAGTGTTCTCATTAGGATGTGGAAGAAGCTCGTGCGGCCTGCAGTCATAAAGCACGTGGGTTTGTGTTCTGTGTGTCCATACTCTGTATGTGACCAGGGCCTCCCTGAGTGATCCTGAGCTCTGAGTTCCTTCATCTGTAAGTGAGACAACCTGGGCGCCCCCACAGGGATTATTTGCATCCCAGTGGATTCCCGAGCACAGCGGGACAGGTGTGGACCTCCAGGCACACAGTAGATTCTCAATCCAAGTTGCATGAGTGACTAAACAGGGATGAAGAGGAGAGATTCTTAGGAGATGATTTGAATGGTTAAGAGGTGAGATAACCTACCCCAACCGGGGAGGAAATAGTGAAGTTGAGAGGGACGGTGTAGTGGAAGAAGGAGGCATTTAAATGACACAAGCCCTCACTGGACTTGGGGGCAGGAGCCAGATGAGAAGGAGGCATTGAAGTCAATCACCTGGATGAGGTCATAGCCCCTGTAGCTGCCTGTAAGTAACCATCGTGGTTCTGGCAAAATCCTTTGTGATGTTCTGTGTAACTAGTCCTGCATTAACCTTGTCGTCGAGCCAGAGAACCACAAGGGTACCACTACAGTAGCACAAATCATGGTGCCAGGCAGTAGTACAGGGTTCAACAGGGCTATAGTAATTTGGCTTCAGGTAAATTGTGTTTGGGAAGCTTCTGGAAGTTCAGGCTTGAATCTCCCAAGAGAGACCAAGGTCATTGAGTAGAACTGAGACCAGTCTACAGTTGTGAAGCCAGAGACTGAATGCATTCACCGAGTGGTTACTGTCCACCCTAGACCCAGCCTGACCTCACCATGCCCAGTGCCCTCTCTCTAGTTCAAAGCCTCGTCCTTTCTTCCTTGGTTACTGTAATGAACACAGAAGTGGTCTCTCTGCCCCCTGGTCTCCCCCCACCCCCCCACCCCGCAGCAACTCTCTACTCTGCTACTTAAATGGCGATGTATCTGATGAGGTGTCTCCTCAGGGCAGAGCTGTCGCTGACTTCCTCTGCCGTCTACCACTGCCTTCCTCACACTCAAGGTTCCTGCTCACTGACTTGCTCATCCTCTCCCCATCCCAGCGAGTGTGTACCATTGCTCACATGGAGAGAGCATGTCCCTTCTTCACCTGGGTCTTCACTTCTCAGGACTCAGCTGACTGGGACACTTTCCTCACCAGCTGGTCAGGTCTCTCTTTTGCAGGCTCATGTTTTTGGCAGAGCCCTTTCCCCGCTGGCTGTGCCATTGCCTGGCTAGTGCTGGGCCCCACCTAGTTGATGGGGCCAGGCAGGCACTTCAGATCTGCAAAGCCTGCAGGCACAGGACAGCAGGGAGGGGTGAGAACTGTGCAGACTTGAATGAATCCAAGCAGCCAACTAAAAAGAAGCCATAGTGCTGGTTGAGAGGCGTGGCAAGAATACGCAGAACTGGACAAAAAAGATCTTCAAGACCCAAATAATCACAATGGTGTGATCACTCACCTAGAGCCAGACATCCTGGAATGTGAAGTCAAGTGGGCCTTAGAAAGCATCACTACGAACAAAGCTAGTGGAGGTGATGGAATTCCAGTTGAGCTATTTCAAATACTGAGAGATGATGCTGTGAAAGTGCTGCACTCAATATGCCAGCAAATTTGGAAAACTCAGCAGTGGCCACAGGACTGGAAAAGGTCCGTTTTCATTCCAATCCCTAAGAAAGGCAATGCCAAAGAATGCTCAAACTACTGCACAATTGCACTCATCTCACACGCTAGTAAAGTAATGCTCAAAATTCTCCAAGCCAGGCTTCAGCAATACGTGAACCGTGAACTTCCAGATGTTCAAGCTGGTTTTAGAAAAGACAGAGGAACCAGAGATCAAATTGCCAATATCCACTGAATCATCGAAAAAGCAAGAGAGTTCCAGAAAAACATCTATTTCTGCTTTATTGACTATGCCAAGGCCTTTGACTGTGTGGATCACAATAAACTGTGGAAAATTCTTCAAGAGATGCGAATACCAGACCACCTGACCTGCCTCTTGAGAAACCTGTATGCAGCTCAGGAAGCAACAGTTAGAAGTGGACATGGAACAACAGACTGGTTCCAAACAGGAAAAGGAGTATATCAAGGCTGTATATTGTCACCCTGCTTATTTAACTTATATGCAGAGTACATCATGAGAAACGCAGGGATGGAAGAAGCACAAGCTGGAATAAGATTGCCGGGAGAAATATCGATAACCTCAGGTATGCAGTTGACACCACCCTTATGGAAGAAAGAAAAGAGGAACTAAAAAGCCTCTTGATGAAAGTGAAAGAGGAAAGTGAAAAAGTTGGCTTAAAGCTCAACATTCAGAAGACTGAGATCATGGCATCTGGTCCCATCACCTCATGGGAAATAGATGGGGAGACAGTGGAAACAGTGTCAGACTTTATTTTTTGGGGCTCCAAAATCACTGCAGATGGTGATGCTTACTCCTTGGAAGGAAAGTTATGACCAACCTAGATAGCATATTAAAAAGCAGAGACATTACTTTGCCAACAAATGTCCGTCTGGTCAAGGCTATGGCTTTTCCAGTGGTCATGTATGGATGTAAGAGTTGGACTGTGAAGAAAGTTGAGTGCCGAAGAATTGATGCTTTTGAACTGTGGTGTTGGAGAAGACTCTTGAGAGTCCCTTGGACAGCAAGGAGATCCAACCAGTCCATCCTAAAGGAGATCAGTCCTGGGTGTTTATTGGAAGGACTGATGCTGAAACTCCAATACTTTGGCCACCTCATGCGAAGAGTTGACTCATTGGAAAAGACCCTGATGCTGGGAGGGATTGGGGGGCAGGAGGAGAAGGGGATGACAGAGGATGAGATGGCTGGATGGCATCACTGACTCAATGGGCATGAGTTTGAGTAAACTCTGGGGGTTCGTGATGGACAGGGAGGCCTGGCATGCTGTAATTCATGGGGTTGCAAAGAGTCAGACACGACTGAGTGACTGAACTGAACTGAACTGTCCATAGACTTGCTTGACCTGTTGATCACAGATTATGACCCTCAGACTGGACGGGTTTCCTAAAGGCAGAGACTAGAGAGAGATATGCCTGTTCCTGAAGGAAGGAGATGATAAGCTTCAAGTATTGAAATGTAAAATGGTAAGGGACACAACCTAATAAGAAGAAGATGCAAAAGAAGTTGTTATTGTTCAGTCTCTCAGTGGTGTCCGACACTTTGCGAACCCATAGACTGCAGCACGCCTGCAGGGAAGCACAGGCTTCCCTGTCCATCAGCATCTCCTGGAGCTTGCTCAAACTCATGTCCATTGAGTAGGTGATACCATCCAACCATCTCGATCTCTGTCATCCCCTTCTCCTCCTGCCTTCAATCTTTCCCAGCATCAGGGTCTTTTCTAATAAGTTGGCTCTTTGCATCAGGTGGCCAAAGTATTGGAGCTTCAGCTTTATCATCATTCCTTCTAATGAATATTCAGGATTAATTTCCTTTAGGATGGACTGGTTTGATCGCCTAAAGTCCAAGGGACTCTCAAGAGTCTTCTCTAACACCGCAGTTCAAAAGCATCAATTCTTCAGTGCTCAGCTTACTTTATGATTCAACTCTCACATCCATACGTGACTACTGTAAAAACCATGGCTTTGACTAGATGGACCTTTTCTTGACAAAAGAAGAGGAAGACACAAAAGAAATTTATGCAGAGCAGTTTCTTAACTATTGAAAACAGGGAGATGTTCAGACTGAAGAGTTGAGCAAAATTACCGAATACTGAATGTGCTTCAAGAAAGGAGGATGTAGAGAAGACAAGTTAAAATGACCTGCTAGAAAAGAAACATATAATTTTACCAGTTGAAACAGTCCCTTCTCAGACTTTCTGGTGGCACAGTGGATAAGAATCCACCTGCCATGGTAGGGCATGCAAGTTCAATCCCTGGTCCAGGAATATCTCACATGCCGCAGAGCTATTAAGCCCGAGCGCTGCAACTATTGATCCAGTGCTCTAGAGCCCAGGAGCTGCAACTGCCGAGCCTGCATGCTGCAACTAGTGCATCCCGCATGCCCTGGAGCCTGTGCTTCACAAGAGAAGCCACTGTTAAGAGGAAGCCCGTGCACCGCAATGAAGAGTAACCCCTGCTTGCCACAACTAGAAAAAACCTGTATGCAGCAGCAAAGACCCAGCACAGTCAAAAATAAATACAATTTTTAAATTCCTGCTCATTATATTAATAGAAATTTTAAACCAGAATGAATAGAAAGAAGTCAGTCTGAGAAGGCTCATCTGTGCTCTGGGAGCTCACAGTGCTTCCCCAGTGTGGAAGTGCAACAGACAGGACCTATGGGTGGGAGGAGGGAGGCATGACACACAGAGGGCACTCCTCCAAGATACCAGGTAGTGAGAAGGAAGAGGGACAGCAGTGGAAGAGATCTAGGTGCTAGATGTGATGGAAGTTGAATGCGACACCTTTAATGAGCCTTCTAGGAGCTGCTTTCCAGATGACTTCCTCTTAACACCTCTTGGGTCACTGCTACTACCTAGGGTGACCGTATGCTTTGTCTGTCTAAGAACACTTTTGAGAGAGTCATGTAAAATATTGCTACAATTGTGACAGTTCATCAGGCTGAAGAAGATGCTAGCATGGGCCAACCAGAAACTGTGGCTGACACCACCCCTAGGAGGTGAGGAATATAGTCTTTGAGTTGAGCACTTTGCTGCCCCATATAAACCACTTGCTTTATGAGTAAAGGAAAAGGGAAGATGGCCATTGGTGCATGATAGGCAGTCCTGCCACCAAACCCACCTCCAGCAGTGTATTATAGATGATTGGTTGCTTAATATCATTCATTGTGCCTTCTTCCCTGTTAAGGAAACAGCCCAGTCAGTCCCTAACACTTTAGTCTGAATGACAGCACTTTTGCTGTCTTCTGACTGGTGAAAGCCTGAAAGCCTGCCATTCACAGGGATCAGAGAGACGAGGGTTTCCATAGATGCAAACTCAAGGTGTGGGTGGGAGGAGGCCGTGGAATGGATTCCCAGATGGAGGAGAGGATGGGCAAGGTTACACACACTTTCACTTGTAAACCCTCCATCTGATTTCAGGGGGAGAGGACTGAGGCTGCCAGTTTGGGCCTAAGTTAATCTGACAGCTACAGCACTTCAGGCAGTTAGGATATTAGTTTAATAGGGGTGCTATGTGAAACATTGACAGCCGTGGGCGGAAATAATGAATCAATCTGATGGATCTGTAATCCAATTAGAAATGATTATTATCCAGCTTGTCTTTTCTCCTGCTCATTAGGATAAGTGGTGCCCTCTTGGGTGAAGAGCTCTGTGTAAAAAAAGCGTGAAAGGCAGCATATAAAGTCACATGGATCTCTGGCCAAAGACAGGGCCTGGTCCTGCTGGGAGGGGAGGGGTGGTTTTCTGCTGCCAGGACTGGCAGTCCTGCTGGGAGCTGACAGGAGACACTTAGAACCTAGACTCTCAGTGGTGTGGCTCCTTACCTGAGCAAGAATGTTTAACTCAGAGGTTTCCCAACTGATTCAGTATTTAGATGACAGGTTGGGGACAGTCAGGCCCTACAGCTCCTGATGAGGTCCCTAAAAGCATGCAGCACCAGGAACAGATTTCTCTGGACAAGAGGGTGCACCTGAATTTGACTCGGGCCTCTGAATGACTTCCAGTTTACGAGAATGTGAGGTCAAGGAACAGCTAAAGTACACCATGAGGAGACAGATCTAGAATGTAGGGTTTTTCCAGCAGCTCAACTGGTTCCTTTAACATGTCAGGGCCATGAAAAGAAGGGTGAAAAGGAAGTGTTGGTCTAAGTTAGAATGTACCAGAGAACCATGTCTACTTATTCCTGCATGGGTGTTATTCAACCTTAGTTTGAAAAAAAGAAAACTCTTAAAAATACCTTATTGAAATCACTTTTGAAATTAGAATATGGATTGTATGTTAGATCTTAACAAGGAATTGTTAATTTTGTTAGGTATAAAAATAACATTATGTTTATGTTAAACAGTCCTCTTTAAAAGAGATGCATAGGGAAGTGTTTAGGAATTAAATGGTGGTGTTTCTGATTTGCTTTAAAATGCATCAAAAAAAAAAAAAGGAGGGTAGCTTAAGTAAGTATGGCCACATTTGGGGCAGTGATCAGTTTGAGAAATAGGCCTCTGCAGGTTCATTGTACTATGTGTTCAGCTTTGGCATATTTTGAAATTTCTCATTAAAAATTCAGCAAATATAACTTTAACAAGAATTATAAGTTATTTGTATTATGTGTTTTATTAGCCATTTTGCCAAATTCCTCATACTGACAATTGTTTATGGTCAGAATGGCTGATGTGAACTTTCTGAATGACTGTGGAGGGCAATTTTGTCAAGGAGACTCATTTTCAAAAATGCAGAGTGACAGGGTTATACTTTATCCTTATGGAATGTGTAAATTCTAGGTTTCTATATCTATTCAGCTGGAGGCAGAACTTAAATTAAGGAGATCTGGAAGATTCACCTACCAAATTGAATGGTTGGAGGCATATATTTGCTTCACAGAATTCTTTATGTGGCTTGAATGTTGGTGGCCTGACTCAGAGAACAAGTAGCATGTATATTTCTATAATATACACATATATGTGTGCATATACACATACATACACATTAATGTTCTTATAGAAACCTGGGGGTAATGTCCCACCTGAGATTCTACCTCTCTGCTTCTATAAACACCAGCAGAAAGTCACCCCAGTTCAGCTCTGGTGAGAGCTGGTATTAGAACCCAGCTGACAAAATCTCTGAGTCCTGCCCAGTGGCCCTGGACGACCTCTGTTCTCACTGTGCCTCAGTTTGCTTCTTTATGGCATGAATGTGATGATACCACAGATTTCTCTTGCTGTTAGCAATGGTGCTTTACCATCTGTGCAACACCCAGGGAGTGCCAGCACTAGGAATGAGAATTCTGTGCTCCTGAGAGCTCTCAGACCTGCTCTGAAATCTTAGATTTCAGTTTTATTGGGTTGTAGTTTACATATGACAGAACTTTAGGATTCCTGTCCTGTCAAGATCTACCTCAGGGTGCCCTGTGCCCCTCTGCACTTCTTCCATCCTCTGTGCCTTCCTGGCCCCTGGTCACCACACGTCTACTGTCTGTCATTTAAATGAGTTTTACTTCAGCTGGAATTGGCCTTAGGAAGCATACTACCAATAAAACTAGTGGAAGTGATGAAATTCCCACTGAGCTATATGAAATACTAAAAGATGATGGTGTTAAAGTGCTGCATTCAGTATGTCAGCAAATTTGGAAAATCCAGCAGTGATCACAGGACTGGAAAAAGTCAGTTTTCATCACATTCCTAAAGAAGGGCAGTGCTAAAAAATCTTAAGACTACCAGATAATTGTGCTCACTTCCTATGCTAGTAAGGTTATGCTCAAAATCCTTCAAGCTAGACTACAGCCATACTTGAACTGAGAACTTCCACATATACAAGCTAGGTTTAGAAAAAGCATAGAAATCAGAAATCAAATTGCCAACATTTATTGGATCATTGAGAAAGCAAGGGAATTCCCCCCCAAAATCTACTTCTGTTTCTTTGACTACTTGAAAGCCCTTGACTGTGTGGATCACAACAAACTGTGAAAGATTCTTAAGAGATGGGAATACCAGACCATCTTACCTGTCTCCTGAGAAACCTGTACGCAGATGAAGAAGCAACAGTTAGGAGCTTACCTGAAACAATGGACTGATTAAAAATTGGAAAAGGAGTACGACAAGGCTATATATTGTCATCATGTTTATTTAACTTCTATGTAGAGTGCATCATGTGAAATGCTGGGCTGGATGAGTTACAAGCTGGAATCAAGATTGCAGGGAGAAATATCAGCAACCTCAAATATGCAGATGATCACCTAGAGCCAGAAATCCTGGAATGTGAAGTCAAGAGGGCCTTAGAAAGCATCACTATGAACAAAGCTAGTGGAGGTGATGGAATTCCAGTTGAGCTATTTCAAATCCTGAAAGATGATGCTGTGAAAGTGCTGCACTCAATATGCCAGCAAATTTGGAAAACTCAGCAGTGGCCATAAGACTGGAAAAGGTCCGTTTTCATTCCAATCCCTAAGAAAGGCAATGCCAAAGAATGCTCAAACTACTGCACAATTGCACTCATCTCACACGCTAGTAAAGTAATGCTCAAAATTCTCCAAGCCAGGCTTCAGCAATACGTGAACCATGAACTTCCAGATGTTCAAGCTGGTTTTAGAAAAGACAGAGGAACCAGAGATCAAATTGCCAATATCCACTGGATCATCGAAAAAGCAAGAGAGTTCCAGAAAAACATCTATTTCTGCTTTATTGACTATGCCAAGGCCTTTGACTGTGTGGATCACAATAAACTGTGGAAAATTCTTCAAGAGATGCGAATACCAGACCACCTGACCTGCCTCTTGAGAAACCTGTATGCAGCTCAGGAAGCAACAGTTAGAAGTGGACATGGAACAACAGACTGGTTCCAAACAGGAAAAGGAGTATATCAAGGCTGTATATTGTCACCCTGCTTATTTAACTTATATGCAGAGTACATCATGAGAAACGCAGGGATGGAAGAAGCACAAGCTGGAATCAAGATTGCTGGGAGAAATATCAATAACCTCAGGTATGCAGTTGACACCACCCTTATGGAAGAAAGTAAAGAGGAACTAAAAAGCCTCTTGATGAAAGTGAAAGAGGAGAGTGAAAAAGTTGGCTTAAAGCTCAACATTCAGAAGATTAAGATCATGGCATCTGGTCCCATCATCTCATGGGAAATAGATGGGGAGACAGTGGAAACAGTGTCAGACTTTATTTTTTGGGGCTCCAAAATCACTGCAGGTGGTGATTGCAGCCATGAAATTAAAAGATGCTTACTCCTTGGAAGGAAAGTTATGACCAACCTAGATAGCATATTAAAAAGCAGAGACATTACTTTGCCAACAAATGTCCGTCTGGTCAAGGCTATGGCTTTTCCAGTGGTCATGTATGGATGTGAGAGTTGGACTGTGAAGAAAGTTGAGTGCCGAAGAATTGATGCTTTTGAGTTGTGGTGTTGGAGAAGACTCTTGAGAGTCCCTTGGACAGCAAGGAAGTCCAACCAGTCCATCCTAAAGGAGATCAGTCCTGGGTGTTTATTGGAAGGACTGATGCTGAAGCTGGAACTCCAATATTTTGGCCACCTAATGCGAAGAGTTGACTCATTGGAAAAGACCCTGATGCTGGGAGGGATTGGGGGCAGGAAGAGAAGGGGACGACAGAGGATGAGATGGCTGGATGACATCACCGACTCTATGGACATGAGTTTGAGTAAACTCTGGGAGTTCGTGATGGACAGGGAGGCCTGGCGTGCTGTGATTCATGGGGTCACAAAGAGTCAGACATGACTGAGTGACTGAACTGAGCTGACTGACCACCCTAATGGCAGAAAGCAAATAGGAACTAAAGAGCCTCTTGATGAGGATGAAAGAGGAGAGTGAGAAAGCTGGCTTAAAACTCAACATTTAAAAAACGAAGGTCATGGCATTCAGTCCCATCACTTCATGGCACATATGGAAAAAGTGAAGGCAATGACAGATTTTCTTTCCTTGGGCTCCAAAATCACTGCAAATGGTAACCACAGCCATGAGATTAGAATATGCTTACTTCTTGGAAGGAAGGCTATGGCAAACCTAGACAACGTATTAAAAAGCAAAGGCATCACTTTGCCAGCAAAGGTCTGTACAGTCAAAGCTATGATTTTTCCAGTGTCATTTACAGCTGTGAGATTTGGATCATTAAGAAGGTTGAATGCCAAAGAATTGATTCTTTTGAACTGTGGTGCTGGAGAAGACTCTTGAGAGTCCCTTGTACTGCAAGAAGATAAAACTAGTCAATCCTAAAGGAAGTCAGCCCTGAAAACTCACTGGAAGAACTGATGCTGAAGCTCTAATCCTTTGGCCACCTGGTGCCAAGAGCCACCTCATTGGCAAAGACCCTGATGCTGGGAAGGATTGAAGGCAAAAGGAGAAGGGGATGACAGAGGTTGAGATGGTTGGATGGTATCACCAATTTAATGGACATGAATTTGGGAGAACTCTAGGACATGGTGAAGGACAGGGAAGCCTGGTGTGCTGCAGTCCATGGGGTCAGACACGATTTAGTGGCTGAACAACAACAAGAAGAATCTTATATAAATAATTTATACATAGGGTGTGATCTTTTGTTTCTGGCTTCTTTCATTTATGTAAATGTACTACAGTTCACCCATGCTGTTGCATGTTATCAGTAGTTTGTTGTTTGTTTCAGTCAGCGACTTGTATTCTGCTGTATAGATAGATATGTATTAGCTTGTTCATACATTCACAACTTGACAGATGATTGGGTGGTTTCCATTTGGGGCCTGTTTAATTTTATAAGAAAATTCCGAACTGCTCCCCAAGGCGACTGCACCATCTGCATTCCAATGTGTGCAAGTTCCAGGAGCTCTGCATCCCAGCCTGCCCTTGGATCGTCAGCATTTTGTGTGTTGGATCATTGATGGATTCTCTAATACGGGGTATCTCCTTGTGGTTTAAATTTGCCTTTTTCTAGTGGCAGTGTGGATCATCTTCACATGCTTCTCACCATCCTGTGTCTGCTTGGGTTGAAGTGTTTGATTAAATCTCTTGCGTTTTCTGTTAAGTTTGGTATTTTTATTATAAATATTTTCTCCAAACCTGTGCTTGTGATTTCATTGTTTTAATAATGCAGAGGTTTTGAGTTTTGAGTTTTGATGTAGTCCAACTTATCAACTTTAATACTTTATAATTTATTCTCTTGTATTCTACTCATGATATCTTTGCCCATGATTGAGTCAGATGCACAGAATACACATGTGTGAAATACTGAGTCTTTCGACCTGTTTTATTCTTTATTTAACTCACCTTTACTTTTTATAGCAATGTTGGATAGTTCCCAGTGTGCAGTTTTTACACATTTTTGTTAATGTATCCTTAAATATTTCACTGTTTGGATATTATTGTCAATAACATTAAAACAGATTTATTCTTGTTGTTCATTGCTAATCTATAGAATTACAAGTCATTTTGAAGTATTAATCTTCTACCCTGTGACCTTGTAAAATTATTTATTCATTTGAGAATGGTTTTAAAGGAATTCTTAGCAATTATTTTTGTTGAAAGTCACCTGTGATTAAATAAAGTTGTGCTTTTCCTTCCCAGTCTGGTTACCTTATATTTATTTTATTTTCTCTTAGCTCAGGTTAATACCTACAGTAAAATGAGTAGAAGGGCTTGAGAGCAGATTTTCTAGACTTATTCTTGACCATATGGGGAAATAATTCCATCATGACAGTAAATATGATGTTAGCTGTTGGTTTTCCATAGATGTCCTTTATCATATTAATGAAGTTCCATTTTGTTTAGTTTGTTGTTTATATTTATTGTTAATTAATGTTAAATTTTGTCAAGGGTTTTTTATGCATCTGCTGAGCTGATCATATGATGTTTATCTTTTATTTTGTCAATATTGTGAATTACATTGATTCTTGATTGATGAACCAACCTTGCATTTTTGTGATTAATTCCAGTTGGTCATGATGTATTGTCCCTTTTACATACTGATGGATTTGATTTGCAAATATTTTGTGAAGATATTTGTAGATATGCTCATGAGGAATATTGATTTATCATTTTCTTGTCTTTTCTTATTATTATTTGGTTTTATGTCAAAATACTACTGGATTCATAAGATGGGTTGATACATAATCCCGTTTACACACATTTTTTAAAGGGTTTGCATAGAATTGGAATTCAGTTCAGTTCAGTTACTCAGTTGTGTCCTACTCTTTGCGACCCCATGAACCACATTATTCCTTCTCAGTTTTCATGGCACTCACTAGTAAATCGTCTGAGCTTGGAGTATTCTTTGTGGGAAGTTTTTAATTGCAAAACAAATTTCTTTAGTGGATATGTAGCTAGTCATATTTTCTATTTCTTCTTATATCATTTTGTTAAATAACTTACATTTTCAAGGAATTTGTCCACTTCACCTAAAGTCTTGAATATATGGGCATGAAGTTTTCATAATATTTCTTTGTACTTGTTCTGTAGTATATCTTAAGTAGTAATATTATTGTAGTTTGCTACAAGTGACTGACCTCTTGGACAAGAAAAAGGGATGAATAAACTCTTATGCAGACTTAAAAGAAATTACCACTAAAAAGTCAATTAGAAATGTTCATTTCTGAAAATTTTTAGGTAAATCAGTTAAATAAACAGAATAGAGACTAAAGTGGGGAAAGGGTGGGGGACTGAGTGGGATTGCAGAGAGGAAGGAGGGCACTGCACAGATTAGCAGGGAGGCTCCAGGAAGAAAGAACCCCTCCAGAGCTCTCGGGAGCGGCTGCAGTGTTTGAAGAAGGGTAAGAGGGGATGACTGCATTGTGCCAGGTCACTGGGGCTCGTCCCTAAATGGGGATGTCACGTCATCAGAGTCTGCATCTCCTTTGAATGCAGCTCCAACAGAATTTGTCCACAAAGTCTGCAAGTGTGATGGAAAGAAGACAGGACTGGGACAAAGTGGACTCTGGGAGAAGGCGAGGGTGGGATGTTTCAAGAGAACAGCATTGAAACATGTATATTATCTAGGGTGAAACAGATCACCAGATCATGGGTGCATGAGACAAGTGCTGGGGCCTGGTGCACTGGGAAGACCCAGAGGGATCGGGTGGAGAGGGAGATGGGAGGGGGGACCGGGATGGGGAATACATGTAAATCCATGGCTAATTCATTTCAATGTATGACAAAAACCACTGCAATGATGTAAAGTAATTAGCCTCCAACTAATAAAAATAAATGGAAAAAAAAAAAGAAAAAAAAAAAGAGTACAGTACAGTCTCTGTCACTAACTGGCTGTGTGACCATGGCTGGATCACATAGCTTCTCTGTGACAGAACTGAAATTGAACTTCGGAGTGACTCTCAGTATCTTTGCGTATTAGATAGTGATAACAGCAAGCCGTGTATGGTGCTACCTAGGTGCCGAATGTGGTTCTCAGTTACACATTTGTTACCTGATTTATTCCGTACTGTGAGTTTTTGAGGCATATCATATTTTTCTAATTTAGAGGCAACAACACAGGAACATAAAGGTGAAGTAATTTGTCTGAGGTTATATAAGTAGGACACAATTGAGCCAGGATTTGAATTCTACCTTGTAATGTTGTGTGAACAGGTAATAAAGGGCATAGAGAGGCTCTAGGATTTAATGAAAACATGTTTACATGTTTACATACACGGTAGTTTCTCAAGCTGTAATTTAACAGTACTAGATGTGTTGCTCTGATGGTGGTAAGAACAGAAGGAGCAAGTGATAAAGGGACCACATGCATGTCTGATGGACCTACACCAAAATGTGTTTCTTTCCGTCTCTGAAGGTGTTACAAGTATGTGACTAATTCTATATTGACATAACTTTTTTTGTCTCAGAAAATCAATATACTATTTTTCTAGGCTGTAGTTTGACAAGGACCTGTGACCTGAGAATCAGATAACTTAAAATCAATCCTAGCTTCCCGCTGGCTAAGCGTGTTGTACATAGCCACGCAGAGCATCTCAGGTCCTCTCTGCGTTTTCAGAAGGCACTACAAGACCTTTCAGAAGGTCTCAGTACTACCTTCTCAGTGTACAGAGCACACACAGAGTGAAGGTCTGCAAGCACTCAGGCCTCTGCTTACATGTCATCTAAATACTAAACAGCACAGGTCTCCTGTGTTGTGCAGTTCTCCAAGAAACCCCATTTGACATGCCTCCAAGGATACAGATACAATTTTATGGTGTGAAAATATTAGTATCTTTTGTCTTCTTATTTTCTCGATCTGTTACAGAGTTTCTCCAAGAGTTAAAGCATAGATCACTGCTTAGTTCAGCTTTATTGGTTTTCTTGAGGCACAGCACGCCCAAGAAGCGGGCAGGATGGTGCAGCACCCAGCTGTACCCCAGCCCTCAGAGCTCTGTGCCCATTGGATTATATTATCTGATTCTCCAGCTCCCCACACTCTGGAAGAACAGCACGGGATGTGATATGCCTGATTGTTTAAGGGGAACTGGTGTAAGGGGAGTGGCAAAAGAAGTGGAGCATTGGGAAAAACTGATCAGAAGAGAAAAAGAGGAATATAGTTTAAATACCCTGTCAGTGAAATGAAACAAAGCAGGCATTCCCAAGCCAGAGCCGCCAGTGTAGGTAGACTAGGGAGGGATTCTGAAAACAGCACGTTCCCCTCTATCATGATGTGTGTAGCCTCACTCACTGCCTCCACTGCTCCTTTTGGGGGCAGATGGAGAGAAGGGCGACCCTGAACCTTTTCCTGTGGAATTTTATCCAAGTTCTCAGCACATCCCTCCCCAGTTAGTGCTTGAAACTGGGACAAGAAAATTTTGGACTTTCCTGTGGAACAAAGACGACAAAGGCTTTTATCTAGGAGGTAAATTATTAATCATTGTGATATATCTCCCTTGACATCAAGGAAGCCAGAAAAATCAATTTATCTTGATCAGGTGGCGGCCTGTCTCTGTGATGTAGGTCAGTCTTGGACTGGACACTCTGAAACCACCAACAGGATGAAACACATGAGCGTACTGCAGAAGGAGAAGTTCTCTTGTGCCTGCAGAGTAAGGGGAAGAAGGGCGGTGGGCGAGGCAGGGTGGGTAGGCGGAGAGCACAGCGCTCCCCGATGAACTGTGGCGTCATACCTGCAGTTGCGGGTGTGGAATGAAGTGATGAGAGCCCCCCAGGAGGCACTGAATGCACAGCTTCTGCCTGTGGCCCCGCTCCAGTCGGGAAGAAGGCAGTAGCTAGTGAGGAGACGAGGCACCGTGGGTCTAGCTCAGTTTTGCCAGTTGCAGTTGGTAAAAATTAAGACTTCCCCCAAGAGGGAGCCCCAGAGTAGAAGCAGTGTATCCTCCAGATGTTTCTGACCAGGAGAGAGGAAAGGGGAAGAATGCTTGATCCATTTCCGTTTAAAAAAAAAATGCCAGTAGGCTAGTGAGGTTAAAAATAAACCTCTGCTGGATTTCCCCTTGTGCCTTGCTGCCCACTCATGTCAGTAAAAACCAGCCCTTGGAATGAAGAGCCTGTTCCCTTTGACAAATAAGCCTTGTGGCTAGCCCGTGTGTTCAGAAATCAAGGTCAGGAGACAACACAGGACTCTCTGGGGGCCTGCAGAGTGGGCGCCCTGGTCCCTGAGCCTGTCCTCGGTCCCTGAGTGTGTCCCTGCTGTTTGCACTCAGGGCTGCTCCCCGATGTGCGTGTGCTCTGGAGAGCCAGTGGCCTACATGGAAGCCTCACGCTCGCTGAGGTGGGGCTGCTGCTGAAGCGTGTACTGTGCATGCTACAGACCACCGCAGGACACGTCCTCACCAGGCATCCTCTGAGCTGGCAGAGTGTCTAGGGCAGGGACGCTCCGACAGCAAATCTGGGTAGACGGGGATCCTAGTGGTCACTGGTGCTGAGCTCTGCAGTCATCCCGGGCCCATCCTGGGGGAGTCAGCACCTGGATTCAGATCACTGGTCACCACTTTGCAGTTCCCCCCCATAACAAGTGGGCCTGATGGATGTAAAGGTTGATATGTCATGTGGCCCCTCCCCGACTATATTGCAGTTGCTGCTGCTGGGGTCCAAGTCATCAGGACCCCGAGCTCAGTGGACATAAACTCAGTGCTAGCTTGAGCTCACAGGTTGTGCAAGTCGGGGGCTGACACGGGCAGAAGGCTTCTCAGTGTGTGTCTGGGAGAGGTTGCTCATCCCAGGGCCAGAGTAGTCTCTTCTGAGAGGCTGCGGCTTTGCCCTTGGTCGCTTGGACCTCGGCTGAGCTCTTGGCAGTTGTTGTAGGCTGAGTTGTGTCAACCCCAAATTCATGTGTTGAAACTGTAAACCCTAGGACTTCAGAATGTGACCTTAGACATAGAGTCATTAAGGAGGAGATTAAGTTAAAATGAGGTTGTGTGATTGGCCCCAGTCCAGCAGGACTGGTGTGTTTGTAAGAAGAGATGAGGACATAGATGCACATAGCTGTGCAGAAGACACAGGGAGAAGGCATGCCTTCAGTGCCATCCATAGCTGGTGATCCTCCCTATAAACCGCAAGCCTGAAACTCTCTCCTGAATCCAGACTCTTGTATCAAGTTGCATACTCACATTTCCACCTGGATCTTACATATCTCAAGCCAGATATGATCAATACAAGGTCAGTCTTTCTCCTGAGATATTTGTTGTCTGTTGCTGCATAACAGTATTACCACCAATTTAACAGCTAACACAGCACACATTTATTATCTCTGTGGGTCAGGACTCTGGGCCCAGATTAGCTGGGTTTTAATCCAGGTGTTAGAGCTGTGATCTCACCTGAGGCTCACCTAGGGGCATATCTGCTTCTCATCTTCTCTGGGGTTGGCAGCATTCAGTTCCTTCTGGAACTCTGGACTGAGGACCGCTGCTTCTTGTTGGCAGTCAGCTGGTAGCTGCCCTCATGTTCCTGCCACATGGCAGCTCACAGCCCAGCGACTTATTTCTTCGAGGCCAACAAGAGGGAGTCTTCTAACAGGTCGAGTTCAGTTTCCTAGGCTTAATCACACGCCTATAGTCACCCGTATTTGGCCATACTCTGTTGGTTAGAAGGAACTTACACTGGAAGAAGGAGGATACAGGGTGTGAACAGTGGGAGGCAGCAGTCACAGGGCTGCCCCCGAGCTGGTCTTCATACCCAAAAACACCCTCCTCCCATAGTCTCCCACCTCAGATGAGGGAATCCTGACCTTTCAGTTGCTTGGTCAGAATTCCAAGTGTTCCCCACACTAAGGTCCCACATCAAGTCTGTCAGCAGATAGAGCTGATACTGCTTTAGGGTGGTGCCCAAAACGTGACTGTTCCCACCTGCTCTGGTCCCTTTGGTTCCAGCCCACCGTGTCCCCCCAGGTTTGCTGCTGGAAGATGGCCTCCTGACTGTTCCTTCCTCCTGCCCTTGCTTCTTTAGAAAGCTTCAGAGCAACAGGTAGATGAGTGTTATAAAATGTACATCAGGAGTGGATGAAGCTATTTCCTGTCCACACCCTCCAGTGACTTGCGTTGAGTCCAAGTCTTCACAGAAATTCAGAGCCTCCCCCTCCAGCTCTGCTCCTCCTCACAGTCCCCTGACTGTCCCCTCACAGTGGGCAGCTCGCCTTCCTTCGGCCCAGAGCTTCTTGTCTCCTCCTGCTCTTTGCTCTGAGGCTTCCTCCTCCCAGGGATCTTTCTTAAGCGTCCTTTTAAAATGTCAGTGCCCATCTGACATACTCTGTCCCTCTTCCCTGCTTGTGTATGAACTAGAGAAAAAGTACAGTCTCATGTGCCACCAGGATGTGCAAGGCTGCCTCCCCTGGGTCTCTGGCCTCACCAACCCCACCCCTTGGCTTCTCAACTGGCCTCAGGTATCCACCTGAAAAATTCCATTAGGATGCATTCAGGTGTGACCTCAGACTCTCCAAGCCACATCAAGCTCCTCTCATGGGTATTGCCATGAGTTTCCTTTATTATAAAATGTCTTCTCAGCTGTACTGTTAGTTCATTGAGGAATGTAAAGTAAATGAGTCACTCTTTGAAATGTGCTTAGACAGGGCCTGCTAGTGGAGGATGCGAATAATTATTTAAAAATTAAATGCAAACAACTGTGCGTCTTTCATCTGTATACCCTGTTCAAGAACCCTCTTCCAGTCAGTGAGAAATTGTAAGGCAAAGGAAGCTGACAACATAGAGATGAAAATAACAGAAAGAGAAGTAATTGTGCAGCCACAAAAGGGTAATTTTTAGAACATGTTTCAGTATATACAGTTTCATTGCCTTCAATGCCCTCCTAACCCCCAGCCTCCCAGCCCCACCTCAGATTTTCTGAAGAAATATTCTCCAGAGCTCTTAAAAGAGCCTCTCTCCCTGGCTTAAGGGCCCAAGCCCCATTCAGACACTCTTACCCACAATGTGTACTGTGGGCTTATTTTGTAGAAAAAGCCTTCACTTCAGACAGACTTATACTGATAGCTTCTCAAGTGCTTAGGAACAATTAATTTTCCCAGGCAGGTGCAGTGATATACCTATAATCCTATTTGTTCATTTGCTGATCTGATTATTTTTGCAGTGCAGGCCTTGTTGGAATGATCACAGTGGAGTCTGAAGTAATAAGGTTTTTCAGTATCTTTAATTATGTGTAAAAGTGTCAAGATAATAATGCCCTCATTAAGGGTAGGACAAAGAGAATTAATTAAATGTGAAAAAGTGAGACACGGAGGTCAGATGTAGAATAGGACTTCCTACCTGTGAATGTGGCTTCACACCCAGGCTTATGCTGGAGGTGGATCAGGATGCGTGCAAACCTTCGTAGATGAGTTCTGTTTATATTCATCTGGCTTCACAGCCCGTGGTGTCCTGGAGGCCCCAGTTATGGAAGATCTCTCAAGGACCACGTGCACACCAAGGTGCTCCAGGTTCATGATTTCATTACAGTTATTTTCTGAGGAGAAGAACAGTGAGGTTGTTTAGAGAAAGGTATACAGCAAGGTTCATGTCTAAATGGAATGCCTGAAAATTAATATTCAGGAATGATCCATTGCTTTTGTGCTAAATTTGCTATTTTTTAAAAAAATGAACCCAAATTAGACTTTCTTTCACATCTAAAAATGCTTTCCAGTGTGGGCTCATCCTTTCTCTCCATTCTTTTGATGAATTTCTGTGACTGTACCAATCATTAAGAAAACCTTGCTTTTTAAAGAAACAAGGCATCCTTAGCTCTTGAGCAACTTTGCCAGGCACGGGAGGGAAGGGTGTTGTTTCTTTGGCAGCAACTCCTATCTGCCTGGCCTCTGCCCCCTCAAATGGAAAATGGGTTAATTAGTTAATTAGAGGCCTGGTGTTCCCCTCATGGAAGCTGTTACACCCGTCTAGTATGTCTTAGGAAGCCACACCAGTTCTCACGCCTGCAAGACACTTTGTGAATATTTATACCAGGTTAGCAGCCTGTCTTCTGTAGCAGCTGGACCAGGCTCCTCCTTTCAAACTCTGCTGTTATGGAACCACCCAGCCACATCCAGCTACATGCCCAGGGATATACTAATGCACCATACACTGTGAGATCACATCCTCAACCTGTCCTTTGTGTATTTCTCTGACTGTAGGACTTTTCTCAGTACATGGAGCTGTTATAAACCCTTCTGAAAAATCTGATCCCAATCCATCTACCTAACCCCATGTGCTGTTACCAGATAGATACCAGAAAGATTTTTATTGGCAATTAGCCACAGTGAAATTATTGGATAGTGAAACAGGATAATTTTTTATGTGTAAATATAGTTGTGGGCTGTTTGAACCCAGGGATATGTGCCAAGTGTAGACATGTTTGCCAGGACCAACTATCAAAGGCCGTTTGTCAGGGACCGGTGTGCTCCAGGGCATTTTTGATAGGACCAGCTCTCCAAGACCTTCTGGTGTCTCCTAACCTGTGACTCTGCACTTTCTGACTCCAGTCCTAACCCTTCTCTACACACTTCTATTCAGTTGCCTATTTGGCAGATCCACTTAGATGTTTATCAGCATCTTAAACTTACCAGAATACTATCTTGTCACTCCATCTTCCCCATCTCGGAACACACATCAGTAAACACAGTTGCTGAAGCTAGAACGCTGGAAACAGCATGCTTCTAGAATCTCTCTCAAATCCCTCTTCCTCCCATCTTTCCTTCAGGTACAGCATCATCTCTGTCTGAACCCTCTCACATTGTTTCCTACAGGGTCTTCTTTATTTATTCTTTATTCTTCCTGCATACCTTTCTCCACACAGCCGCAGAGATGAGCTACAAAAAAATTATAATCAGATAGTACCACCTTCTTCTCATATCCTTCCAGTGGCTTCTGCTTATTTGTACCTAAGTGGTCCTATATTATGGGGCACCCACCCTCTCCCACCTGTGTTCTTTTCCAGCACCCCTGCTCCCTTAGGGTCCACTCTCATCCTGTTCACACTGAACTTTTTGGTGTTTCTAAAACAGCTTAAGCTACTTCTTAGATTGTTGTTGTTCAGCCTCTAAGTTGTGTCTGACTCTTTGCGACCCCATGGACTGCAGCATGTTAGGCTTCCATTCTTCACTATCACTTGGAGCTTGCTCAAATTCATGTCCACGGAGTTGGTGATACTATCCAACCATCTCATTCTGTGTCACCCCCGTCTCCTCTTGCCTTCAATCTTTGCCAGCATTAGGATCTTTCCCAGTGAGTCAGCTCTTTGCATCAGGTGGCCAAAGTATTGGAGCTTCAGCTTCAGTATCAGTCCTTCCAATGAATATTCAGGTTTGATTTCCTTTAGGATTAACTGGTTTGATCATCTTGCTGTCCAAGGGATTCTCAAGAATCTTCTCCAGCACCACAGTTTGAAAACATCAGTTGTCTAGCACTCAGCCTTCTTAATGGTCCAACACTCACATCCGAACATGACCACTGGAGAAACCCCAGCATTGACTATATGGACTTTTGTTGGCAAAGTGATATCTCTGCTTTTTAATGCATTGTCTAGGTTTGTTGTAGCTTTCCTTCCAAAGAGCAAGTGTCTTCTAACGTCATGGCTGCTGTCACCATCCACAGTGATTTTGGAGCGCAAGTAAAGAAAATCTGTCACTGTTTCCATTTTTTCCTCATCTGTTTGCCGTGAAGTAATGGGACCAGATGCAGTGATCTTTTTTTTTTTTTTGGTTTTAAAGTTTTTCTTTTTTACAGTGGAAAGTATTACTATGTGTGGTGTTTTTATTTATTTATTTTTTTAATTTATTTTATTTTATTTTTTTTATTTTTTATTATTTGGAATGTTGAGTTTTAAGCCAGCTTTTTCACTCTCCTGTTTCACCTTCATTAAGAGACTCTTTAGTCCCTCTTCGCTTTCTGCCATTAGAGTGGTATCTGAGGTTGTTAGTATTTCTCCTGGAAATCTTCATTCCAGTTTGTGATTCATCCACCCTGGCATTTCACATGATGTACTCTGCATGTAAGTTAAATAAACAGGGTGACAATATATAGCCTTGGTGTGCTTTTTTCCCAATTTTGAACCAGTCCATTGTTCCATGTCCGTTTCTAACTCTTATTTCTTGATCTTCATGCTTGGTATTTGGGTTCGAGCCTTTAAATGAGTCACGTGGCTGACTTTTGTCAGGTCTTGGCTTCATGTCACCTCTCAGAGGGGCCTTTCCACATGACACAGTCTAAAGCAGTTTGCTGAATCATTGTCATTGCTTCGCTCTGTTTTTATCATGTCACTGCTCTGCTTCTGACATTGAAGTTTTCATTTGTCTGTTGTCCTTCTTTCTCCCTTCTAATGGAAGCTCCTTGAGTTAGACTGTTCTGGCTACTTCTCATGGCAGCCCTGGAATCCAGAATAGTGTCTCATATTACCAGAGGCTCACAAACTGTGTAGAGAGTGAGTGGATGAATTGATGACTATTTCTCCAATTTAAGTAGAATCTAGAGTTGGTTAAACACAGGAGAGAAGGATAACCTTCACTCATGTTCTGCTTTTGACAGTCAGTCTCTGACTCAGCCATATTTTCACCTCTCTCTCACCCCCTCTCTTCCCCCATCCACATATATGCAGACTCATGTATCTGTTTGTATGTGGTATATTTTATATGCTTTCCATGCTGTATTGAATACCCAGTGTATTAAGACCACAGTCTTTCAACCAGTGTCCTGATCATGTATAAACTTATAAGAGACGAATCATAGTGTATGAAATATCTACAAGTAAGAGGGAAAAGGTTGACGTGTAAGAGGGAAAGAATGCCTGCTTTTTTCAAAAGCAGAGAATGGAGCAGAGGAGAAAAGTCTGCTTGATTACTGATCCATTTCATCTCCTTTTCCTTTCTGAAAGATTTCCAGAAACCATGGGATTTCAAAGTCATGTTCTTCTGTACTTGGAAATTCTGAATGATATAAATAATTCTCAGTAGGAAGTAAAATGACTGATATACATAAATAGGAAAGAAATGTTCTTGGATTGATATTTCCAGAAGTTTTCCAAACCAGCTTCTCATTTTGGCCTAAGAGCATATAATCAGAATTCCCATCGGCTGACTCAGGCCAGTTAGGGCAAAAACAATGGCAGTTTCAACCTCTTCTCACATTGCCGAAACATGTAGATGATCTCTGAGAATTTGGCAATGTTAACAGCAAAGGGAAATGATCCAAACATAATACAGGTTGCAAAGGTATGTGGGAAAGAGTTGTAGAATGGCATATATTTCACCGTGATAAGGTTGGCAGACAAAATGGGAAAATAATGACCAATAGGCATTTTTAAAACTATCAAAATTAGATTCCAGACACTCCACAGGAGCATCCTTATGCCACAATGGAAATGTCACTTCTTCCATTGCAGAGAGAAGTACTGGATGAAAAAGCCAAAATTGTGGATGAAAAATAATGGGTAGAAGGAAAATTATATTCTACTTCTTTAAATTCCTCTTATAGTCAAGGGTTTATTTTATGGCAAAATGCTATTCTTAACAGCCCTTCACTTGGAAACTTTGAAGTTAGAATTGGAAATAAATTCTAGTTTGAAGACAAAAAGTATCAATCTCTTTGCACACCTTCCCTGTAAACACCACTGTAATAGTGAAGTCATATTTCAGAGGAAAATGTAACTCATTCTGCAACTGTCCCTCATAGGGACACTTGGAAGGTGCTGGACTGGTATCATATGGCAGCCCCAGACTGCACCTGAAGAGCAGTTTAGGTGCTCTCACCTTCCTGCTGATGTCATCTTTTTTTTTTTTTTTTTTAGTGAATTTATTTTTCTGTGTGTAGACATTGTTACTATTTCAGTTTATTCATTTATAGCTTTCAGGCTCACAAAATGTAAAAGGAAAGAAGTTGTTAAACCAAAGCCATTAATTGTATTTCCTAGTTTGGAAAAAACATAGGCCAGAGCAATAGGCAAAGGGAAGCCTTGCTTAAGAAAGGTGGTGTTACAGCTCCTTGCCCTGGTCTGCCCAGGAGGACTCAGAGTACATCATGGACTTGGGGCATCACAAGGAAAGGCATTGGGGGCAGTGGTATTCACGGTGCCCTGTGTGGTGCCCGTTCTGACTCTGCCCCCAGGACACCAGCAGTCGGGTTCTGCTGTATCTTCCCACCAGCTGGCCTCCGCCTTGACCCCTGACAGTTGCTGCAGTTGGAGCCTCGCTGCAGCTGCACACCCTGTGCTCTCCTCTGCTCGACTCTCGGAGGAGTCCTCGTGACCATGCCTGAGTCCACTCGGCCCCCAGGTCTGGTCAGCCCCCGTCTGCGCAGCATTGTGCCAACTGGATCTTGACTGGGTCCATTGCTTCGCCTGATTCACAAGTGATGCCATCTCTTGCCCACGTGGAGGGCCAGAAGGAGTTTGGTTGGAGCTGGGCTTCAGGAAGCTCCTCCAAAAGGTTGTCTTCTATGAGCTTTGTGAACAGGTGAAGTGCTTATGGTAACTTAAAATGTAAGTGTCCATTTTGAAGTCACACTGGAAGAATTTTGTATTTTCTGCCTCTCTCTGCTCAACTCACTTCCTGCTCTAGAGATGACCAATGTGCTGATGCTGGGGTTGAACCTCATTTTCAGATATGGAGATATTGAAAGAGTTATTATGAAATATTGAAAATATTGAAAATAGTCTTACCTCCCTAATGTTTGGAAATGTATCTCTTCAAAGACTCACCAAGTCACATTCAGCCAAAACAAATTTATGATTTTATTCTCTTAGGAGTGAGAAAGAAAGAATACTGGTAAATTTTCTAGGTGGAAAGAAAAACTTTAAGTCATTTTAATCTTTTTGTTTGTTTTTTTGTGCTCAGTAGGTTTTATAAATTCTTATTATTTTGGAAATAGATACTCTGTTAGCCCCCATGATGGTTAATTATATGTATCAACTTGAACTGGGCAAGGGATATGCAGATAACTGGCAAAACATTCTTTCTAAGTGTGCCTTGAGGAAGATTCTGGAAGATATTAGCATCAGAATCAGTAAAGGAGATCAGCTTATAAATGCTGGACGGCATCAACCAGTCCTTTGAAGGACTGAATAGTAGAACAAGAAGGCTGAGGAATGAGCTGAGCTGAGATGGCCATCTTCTCTTGCTGTCACACCAGGGCTCCTGGTTCTCAGACCTTGAAGCTCAAACTGAATCTCACCTCTGGCTTTCCTGGGTCTCCAGTTTGCAGAGGAAGCCTTTTTGGCCTCCTCAATCATGTAACCATCATGGTGTATTCACTCACCTAGAGCCAGACATCCTAGAATGTGAACTCAAGTAGACCTTAGGAAGCATCACTATGAACAAAGCTAGTGGAGGTGATGAAATTCCAGTTGAGCTATTTCAGATCCTAAAAGATGATGCTGTGAAAGTGCTGCACTATGCCAACAAATTTGGAAAATGCAGCAGTGGCCACAGGCCTGGAAAAGGTCAGTTTTCATTCCAATAAAGAAGGGCAATGCCAGAGAATGTTCAAACTACCTCACAGTTGCATTCATCTCACACACTAGCAAAGCAGTGCTCAAAATTCTCCAAGCCAGTCTTCAATAGTACGTGAACCGAGAACTTGCACGTGTTCAAGCTAGAGTTAGAAAAGGCAGAGGAACCAGAGATCAAATTGCCAATATCTGTTGGGTCATTGAAAAAGCAGGCGAGTTCCAAAAAGCATCTACTTCTGTTTTATTGACTACACAAACACCTTTGACTGTGTGGATCATAACAATCTGGAAACTTCTTTAAGAGATGGGACTACCAGATCACCTTGCCTGCCTCCTAAGAAATCCGTATGTGGGTCAAGAAACAACAGTTAGAACTGGACATGGAACAATGGACTGGTTCCAAATTGAGAAAGGAGTACGTCAAGGTTGTATATTGTCACCATGCTTATTTAACTTCTATGCAGAGTACATCATGCGAAATGCCAGGCTGGATGAGGCACAAGCTGGAATCAAGATTGCTGGGAGAAATATCAATAACCTCAGATTTGCAGATGACACCACCCTTATGGCAGAAAGAAAAGAGGAACTAAAGAGCCTCTTGATGAAAGTGAAAGAGGAGAGTGAAAAAGTTGGCTTAAAATTCAACATTCAAAAAATGAAGATCATGGCATCCGATCCCATCACTTCTTGGCAAATTGATGGGAAAACAATGACAGTGACAGACTTTATTTTCTTGGGCTTCAAAATCACTGCAGGTGACTGCAACCATGAGATTAGAAGATGCTTGCTCCTTTGAAGAAAAGCTATGACCAACCTAGACAGCATATTAAAAAGCATAGACATTACTTTGCCAACAAGGGTCCATCCAGTCAAAGCTGTGGTTTTTCCAGTAGTCATGTATGGATGTGAGAATTGGACCATAAATAAAGCTGAGTGCTGGAAAATTGATGCTTTTGAACTGTTGTGCTGGAGAAGACTCTTGAGAGATTATACCAGTCCATCCTAAAGGAAATCAGTCCTGAGTATTCATTGGAAAGACTGATGCTGAAGCTCCAATACTTTGGCCACCTGATGTGAAGAACTGACTCATTGGAAAAGACCCTGATGCTGGGAAATATTGAAGGCAGAGGAGAAGGGGATGATAGAAGATGAGATGGTTGGATGGCATCACCAACTTGATGGACATGAGTCTGAGCAAACTCCAGTAGTTGCTGATGGACAGGGAGGCCTGACGTGCTACAATCCCTGGGGTCGCAGAGTCAGACACGACTGAGCAACTGAACTGAACTGGATCATGTGAGCACATTTCTATAAGAAATCTCCGAAGGCACAGTTCATATTGGTTCTGTTTCTCTGGAGTACCCTGACTGACGCAGCCCCACTCCATCGTCATTTCTGTTTTCTCACTTGGGAACTCAGTACTTTGGAGGGGAGCACATCATTCTAGCCATGTGGTATTAATGCCTTCAAGCACTGTCTCCTGTTACAGTTTACATGTACATATTAATACGTAGACATTGTTAGGGTCACTAGGTGAGGTCCATCCTCAGTCATCAATTCTAGATGATCATCTGAGGGATGCCTTGCAGGAAACAGCTAACTTCCTGTCGCCTTAGAAGCACAGAGTCAATACCCTTCATATGAATTACCAGAAGTATAACAGGCTGCTACCTAAAGTGTGTGCTTTTATGCAAATAAAACCAATAGATGATAAATATAAAAATAGTGGATGATAACAAGAGTAGAAGTGCCTATACATTTTCAAAGGCTTTTAAGTAGATTTTAAGTATCTTCTGGACTGTAGTAAGGGCTTCCCTTGTGGCTCAGATGGTAAAGAGTCTGCCTGTAATGCAGGAGGCCTGGATTCAATCCCTGGGCCAGGAAGATCCCTTGGAGAAGGGAATGGCTGCCCTTTCCTATATTCTTGCCTGAAGAATTCCATGGAGAGAGGAACCTGGTGGTCTGCAGTCCATGGGGTCACAGAGAGTCAGACATGACTGAGCAACTTATGTACACATACAGACTGCAGTAAGAAATAAGGTGATTCTGATACTCACAAGTCATTTAACTGGCTCTGAAGTTAAACTATGATTTTGAGGGATTCTCATCTCGGAAACTTATCTATACTCAAGCTGAATGAATTCTTGGCAAAGAAATCTAACATTAAAGAAAACCTGCATCAAAATCTGTTTTAATTATGTAACAGGGGAAATAGGGCAGGAGTCACAGAAATATTGGTAAAAATCTAGACAAAACGCAAAGAATCTAGAATGCCATAATAGAAAGCTTCAATTTTCTTCTGCAAGCAAGGGTGGTATATAGGAGGTTTTAAAACAAGAGGCATGAAATAAACAGATCTTTTGGGGTGATGGTGTAAATGTTAACTGAGATGAGAAATCAGAAGTTTGGGGGCATTTGAGTAGCTATTTGACAAGAAATATTGGATGCTTGAATTAAAATAAGGGCAGTGGAAACAGGAATGGCAAAATGAAGTGATGGACAGTCTACAGGTTTGGTGATGTGTTGTAATTAGGATGTCTGGGGAAAGGAGGAAGTAAATGATTACTTGGAGATGTCTGCCTTGGCAACTCAGTGGTTGGTGATGTTATTAATCATGTCAGACATGCATTGTTGAAGCAGGCTGCAGGGAAATCGGCACATGTGGAATCTGATGTGCCTATGAAATAATCCACTTGCCCATATCTTTCAGGCAGTTGAAAACATGGTCTTGATTTCAGGAAAGCCATTAGGACTGGCAGTCCAGATGAGCCTCAGAGTCTTGGAAGTTATTGAAAATGCTCTGAAAAGAAGGAGAAAGAGAAAAGAAAAAAGGGGTCTTAGGAAATGCAATTAAGGAGAAGATAGAAGGTGACAAATTAACAGGTAGAGGAAAGATCAGAGAGGTGGGGGGAAAGCCAAGGGAAAGTGGAGAATCGAGGGGTGACGGGGCTCACAATTCAAGACAGGGTAAGAAACTGCGGAGGATGGTAGCCAAAGATGGCATTGGGCAGGTGATGAGGGTGTGTCTGGGGGTCTCCTGTGGGAGGATACTGGGTGGAAAGGAGGGGGCTGAGGGGGACTGGAAGGTGAGCGAGAGGGCAGGGCGACCTAGTTCTGCTCCCTCCAGCCGTCTGTGAAAAACACTCAGGGCCGTAGACGGGTGACAGGTTATAAAACAGCATTTCATTTGTAAGATGAGATATTTATGTCCACCTTGAAGGACTTTTGTGAAGCTTAACTAAAGATAGTTTTTAAGAAACATGCAGCATAGTGTGTGGTATGTAGTAAGTTACCAGTTTCTATTTCTATTTGTTTTCTTGTTTTTTCTGTTTCTGTTATTGTTAGTTATTATAAAATCCATCAAGAGTAAGAGATAAACTTACGATGCTGCATAAAGGGAAACGCACATGAAGCATGAAGGGAGGAATAGACTGACTATACTAAAGAGCTGGGTCTGACTGTTTTGGTGTAAAAGCCCCAGGATGAGATGGTTGAAAAAGTTACAGTCACTGAACTGTTTTTATAGTCCACCACCCTTCTGACACCTTATGTGTGGTTTTTCCACACCAAGAGCCAGTTGTCCAGCTCTCTGGACACCAACTGGATGTCCTGCAATTCAACTCAGCACTGAACTACCTGGATTTAGCCCACATCCCACAGATTCTGGGCTCAGTCCCACAGGACTGGCCCACTGCAGATGCACTTCGCAAGTACTGCCCTTCTGTCCAGGTTGGCTGCAAGGCTTCCTCCAACCCCCTCCTCTCAGGTTCGATAATTTGCTAGAATGGCTCACAGAATTCAGAGAAGTATTTTTTTAATCTGTTTTTTGAAGGAAAATTGCTTTACAGTGTTGTGTTGGTTTCTGTGGTACAACAGCGTGAATCACCCACAGTTACACACATGTCCTCTCCCTCTTAAATCTCTCTCCCCTCCCCACCCCACCCCTCTAGGTCATCACAGAGCACCGGGCTGGGCTCCCTGTGTGGAGTAGCGGCTTCTCACCAGCTGTCTGTCTCACACACAGTAGTGTGTGTATGTCCATGCTGCTGCCTCCATTCGTCCCGCCCTCTCCTTCCCCAACTGTGTCCCCAAGTCCGTTCTCTATGTCTGCGTCCCCATTCCTGCCCTGCAGATAGGTTCATCTATACCATGCTTTTTAGATTCTGTAATATGTGTTAATATACAATATTTGTTTTTCTCCCAGAAAAGTATTCCGTTCACTTCCTGTCATCAGTTCATTACAGAGGATGTGAGTCAGGAGAGGCCACATGAAGGAGGTGTGTAGTGGGGAGAACAGGGTGGGGGCATAGAGCCTTTGGGCCTTCCTGGGTGCCCCACTCTCCCAGCACTGCCTTGTGTCCACCAACCAGAGCGCTCCTGTCCTTGTCATAGTGGGGTTTTTACTGAGGTTTTAGTACATAGACATGGCTGATTAAATCACCGAATGTCCAGCCCCCTTCCCTCCCTGGACTTGAGGTGGTGACAGGACTGTAAGTTCCACCCCTGAATCATGCCTCTGTCTCGTGGCCCCCAGCCATCACTCATCTAATTAGCATACAAAAGACACTCTTATCACTCCAGAGAGTATAAGGGTTTTAGGAGCAGTGTGCCAGGAACCAAATATATATTTAACAAATCATTAACTTGAGAAGGAAAGTTGTGTGTGTCTGTAAGTGTGTGTGATGGCATGATTTAGGGGAAAGATGAATTTGAATAAAATAGAAAATGAGGAAAGGTGAGTTTACAAAATTTAGGAAGAAAATAAGCTAGCAGGAAGTCTGAAGAGTCATGTTTCTTTGACAAACTGCTGTTTTATGTGAATTGCAACCTGGGATTAAGTTAATTGATTTTGGGTCCTGTAATAGTTAAATGTATGATGTATAATAAAATTTGCCTTGCATAAAATAAAAACATAGTTATATGTAAGAATGTACAGATTATCCATATAAAGTGGCTAGTTGCAGCAAATAAAATAACCAGAGAAGGGACGTAAACTTGAATGGCTGTACCACCGTGTCAGTTTCATTTCAGAGACATTTTTTCCGAAGATCCAGTGTTAATTCTGAAAGAACCTGGCTGACCTAGTTTCATCTGGACTCTCATATCCCGAGGGTCAATTCTGATACTGGCCGTGAGTGACAGTTCTCTTTCCTGACCTGGCATCATGCAGTATCTTTAATATCTTTAGTGTCTGCATTATGCCAGTATCTTTAATAGACATTTGATGCCTGTGTGTGTGTGTGTGTGTGTGTGTGTGCCCGTGCAGACTGAGGCTAGCTCCACAGACAGGCTTTAATCTCAAAGATTGACTTCCGTGAATCACGGGCGAAACTGGTACTGCCTGGCTTTGCGTATTCAGGCAAAGGATCACATCAGTATGTTTTTAAAAAGACCTTGGCCCTTTCTTGAGGCTTTTTTCTTGGCTAAGCATGGATTTCTTTTTAATCACATCTGAAACAGGGTGATTACCTGACACACAGGCCCCACGCTGGGCTAGTGCTCTCACACACCTCACGGTAATCGCTCTCGGTAGGATGTGCTATTTTAGAGCAACCTCAGGTTTACTTAGATGCTTTCACGAAGGAACAGATAAGTCTTCACATAAACCATTTAATAAAATTATGTTTGCTGAAGCTATTTTTATCTACACCTTTGCTCCATCTCTGAATTAGGGGGTTCCCTAAAATAGTTCAGCCTGTGAGCTGTTGTGCCTCAGGGAGAATTTCCTTGTCTATTAACAGGAAGTGCTGGTAGTTAGTACTAGGATAATGTGATGTCTAAATTTTTACATAATTTTTTTATTGAGATACAGCATAACATACAGAAAAGTACATCTATCTACAGACCAGTGTATTATGAATTCTTTCCATTCCCAGCCTTGTTGTTAACCTTTCAGGGATTCTCAAAACACTATTCATTCTCGAAAATAAATTTTCTTTTACACAGCAAATTATTTTACGACTTCCTTCCTTCTTTGCTGAAGAATAGCCAATAATTCAACTCTTGCTTTATAATCTTATAACTTGGCTCCTTCCATCCTTAGAAAGATAAGTATCATAACATCACTCAACTCTCATATATCCTGTCTCCCCATCAGTGCATGAAAATTGTACATGTCAGCACAATATAGAAGCTTTCAGTAACAGTGAAGCTGACCCCCTCCTCCAAGAATATAAAAAGAACAGAGGTGGTATGGAGTCTGGCTGGCCAGCAGCCAGGGTGAATGAATTGCTATGGACAATTGTTCATTTCTCTCTTTTTTCACCCCAGTAACCCAAAGAGTGTGCTTATCTGACTGTCAACAGAAGTGAGCTATAACCCTGGGCCTCAAGGGGAGCCTCAGACCGCTATGTCTGAGGGGGCCTTTGCTTCTTGTGGGACCGCCCCCACACCCCATCCAACTCATCCTCCTTCCTTTGTCGCCTTCCTCCCCTTGAAACTCTTCCCAGGCTTGATGCTCCTATGGTCTGATGTTCTCTGACCCCCACACTGACATGTTTCTGTCCTAGCCTTGAGTCCGACCTGTCCGGAGTCCTCCCCTGTGTTGCATAGTAGCAGGCAGTTACTTGGTTATTAACGTTTTCAGTGATAGAATAAAACAGAGTTCCACAGAATAGCAAGAAGAGATAAGAAAGCCTTCCTCAGTGATCAGTGCAAAGAAATAGAGGAAAATAATAGAATGGGAAAGACCAGAGATCTCTTCAAGAAAATTAGAGATACCAAGGGAACATTTTATGCAAAGATGGGCACAATAAAGGATAGAAATGGTATGGACCTAACAGAAGCAGAAGATATTAAGAAGAGGTGGCAAGAATACACAGAAGAAAAAGATTTTCATGACCCAGATAAAGCATGATGGTGTGCTAACTTATCTAGAGCTAGACATCCTGGAATGTGAAGTTAAATGGGCCTTAGGAAGCATCACTACAAACAAAGCTAGTGGAGGTGATGGAATTGCAGTTGAGATACTTTGAATCCTGAAAGATGATAAATGATGATGCTGTGAAAGTGCTGCACTCAATATGCCAGCAAATTTGGAAAATGCAGCAGTGGCCACAGGACTGGAAAAGGTCAGTTTTCATACCAATCCCAAAGAAAGGCAATGCCAAAGAATACTCAAACTGCTGCACAGTTGCACTCATCTCACACGCTAGTAAAGTGATGCTTAAAATCCTCCAAGCCAGGCTTCAACAGTACGTGAACCGAGAACTTGCAGATGTTCAAGCTGGATTTAGAAAAGGCAGAGGAACCAGAGATCAAATTGCCAACATCCAATAGATCATCAAAAAAGCAAGAGAGTTCCAGAAAAACATTTATTTCTGCTTTATTTACTATGCCAAAGCCTTGGACTGTGTGGATCACAACAACCTGTGGAAAATTCTTCAAGAGATGGAAATACCAGACCACCTGATCTGCCTCCTGAGAAATCTGTATGCAGGACATGAAGCAACAGTCAGAACTGGGCATAGAACAACAGACTGGTTCCACACTGGGAAAAGAATACATCAAGGCTATATATTGTTACCCTGCTTAACTTCTATGCAGAGTACATCATGTGAAATGCTGGACTGGATGATGCACGAGCTTGAATCAAGATTACGGGGAGAAATAATAATAACCTCAGATATACAGATGATAACCACTCTTATGGCAGAAAGTGAAGAAGAACTAAAGAGCCTCTTGATGAAAGTGAAGGAGGGGAGTGAAAAAGTTGGCTTAAAACTCAACATTCAGAAAACTAAGATCATGGTATCTAGTCCCATCATTTCATGGCAAATAGATAGGGCAACAATGGCAAGAGTGAGAGACTTTATTTTCTTGGGCTCCAAAATCACTACAGATGGTGACTGCAGCCATGAAATTAAAAGACACTTGCTCCTTGGAAGAAAAGCTATGACCAATGTAGACAGCATATTAAAAAGCAGAGACATTACTTTGCCAACAAAGGTCCTTCTAGTCAAAGCTGTGGTTTTTCCAGTAGTCATGTATGGATATGAGAGTTGGATCATAAAGAAAGCTGAGTGCCGAAGAATTGATGCTTTTGAACTGTGGTGTTGGAGAAGACTCTTAAGAGTCCCTTGGACTGTAAGAAGATCAAACCAGTCAATTGTGAAGGAAATCAGTCCTAAATATTCATTGGAAGGACAGATGCTGCTGCTGAAACTCCAATACTTTGGCCACCTGATGCAAAGAACTGACTCACTAGAAAAGACCCTGATGCTGAGAAAGATTGAAGGCGGGAGGAGAAAGGGACAATGATGAGATGATTGGATGGCATCACTGACTCGATGGACATGAGTTTGAGCAAGCTCTGGGAGTTGGTGATGGACAGGGAAGCTTTGCGTGCTGCAGTCCATGGAGTCGCAAAGAGTCGGACACGACTGAGCGACTGAACTGAACTGAATGATAGAAAATGTGTTGATGTGTCATTTGCTTTAAACCAGGAGACCCCTCATGAATGAAATACCCAATGGATTATTTTGCTAATAAAATGTAAAGTCCTTTCATTATAAGCACTCTTTCTCAAGCTATGATTATATTCCCAGAACATATAAAATTTAATAGTCTCCTTTAGCAATAGTCCCATAACATTGACATTACTATGACAGTTTTCATAAACTTAGTCTCTTGAAGTGACCTGTTCAGGGTGACACAGCATGGCAGCGGGACTGAAGGGATTAAATCCCAAACAACCAAGTTCAAAATCAGAACCACCAGGAGATTTTGAAGTGATCCTGCATCTACACAGGTCCCGAGGTATACCTGGGGAAGGTGCCTGTGGTCACGCAGTTGGTAATTCTCCCCTCCTACTCCTGACTATTCATCTCTCTGGGATGGAGAAGATTCCCCCCCCTCCCCAGTGTTACTGTCACAGGGATCTCAAATGGAAAGGAGAAACTGCACTCATGGAGGCAAAAAGGCTAACCACATTACTGTGGCTAGAATGGCAAGAGGACTGTTTTTAAAAAGTGTGAACTCGAGCGTAATGAAGGTCTAATGTTTATTAGATGGAGAAACCTTTTGTTTGTATGCAGCTTAGAGAGGGAACCCCAGAGTCCCAAGCATCAGGGACATCAGTTTTGGCCAAGTGTCACCCTTAAAGGCTCCTGATCACCCACAAAATCAAGTTCCAGTTCCCACCATCGGGTAGAAGGCCCAACTCTGAGTGGTTCATGCCATCTGTTCAGACTCGTAACAGTCCCTGTATCTTCTTTACTGGATACATTTGTTTTGTGTGGTCACTATTTTAGAATATTTAGTATGTTAGTTACAACATGAATTTCCAAACCTTTCGGAGCCTCTGACTGAAGTGTCTTCCTACACCTTGTGGGAAACAGTCCTGTTTTAGGGTCCTGAGGGTTCCTGACATGGCATTGCCCCCTGCAGTCTGTGCGGCCCTTGATGTGTCCCACATGTGGCATCCTCCATGCCCCCGTGTCCCACACATGGCATCCTCCATGCCCCTGTGTCCCACACGTGGCACCCCTCCACGCCCCCTGTGTCCCACGTGTGGCACCCTCCATGTCCCTGTGTCCCACGTGTGGCACCCTCCACGCCCCCGTGTCCCATGTGTGGCATCCTCCACGACCCCGTGTCCCACATGTGGCACCCTCCACGCCCCCGTGTCCCATGTGTGGCACCCTCCACGCCCCTGTGTCCCACGTGTGGCAACCTCCACGTCCCTGTGTCCCATGTGTGGCATCCTCCACGACCCCGTGTCCCACATGTGGCACCCTCCACGCCCCCGTGTCCCATGTGTGGCACCCTCCACGCCCCTGTGTCCCACGTGTGGCAACCTCCACGTCCCTGTGTCCCACACGTGGCATCCTCCACGTCCCCATGTCCCACACATGGCATCCTCCATGTTCCTGTGTCACTGAGCAGAGGCCTCTGCTACCACATGTTCCAAGTGCTTCCTGTGTGCCCTTCATTGCACACAATTTATCTCATTTAATTTTATGAAACAATGTCCCTACGACACGTTATCCCTATTTCATAAATCTGAAATTGAGATTTTAGGGGAAAGGCTTAACTTCCCCATGGTTATGTGACTGGTAAGTTCTAAGACCAGGATTCAGACTCAGGTGGTTCTTACTTTAAAATCCATGAAAATAATTCATGATATTCTCCAACACACAGCTCACCTAATTTAGTGGCTCTGCAGCTATGATGTCAGCAGAGTAACTGCTGATGGATGCCTGAGGTGTCCAAGAGAAGTTCAAGATCTCTTTCACTTCTCTTAAAGTGCTAGGCCTTTCCCTCCTAGGTTGTTACACTGCCAAATTGAGAAAGGAGCCAGTGACCTGGAGCATCTGGGAAAAATGCTCCCACCTGGCATTAGGGATGTTCAGGTGATGCCCCCCTCAAGTGATCAAGCCTGAACTGCAAGCAGGGTGGCTTTATAATTGAGCTACCCAGTAGCTATAGAAGGGTGGTGTTTCAGGGGAAGACTGTGCACCTGTAGTCGACTTGCAGACACTGAATCCAAGTCCATCTCCTTGTCTGTGTCCTTCACTGCACTGTGTCTGTACAATACACATTTTTCTTGTGTGCACTGAATTGATCCAAAAGGAAATGATGATGGGGCACTGCTTTCTGGTGGGGAAGGATTAGTCAGAACAAAACGAGATGGACGAATGTAGGGAATGTGGTCGAAGGTGACAAGACCTGAGGGAGGGACCAGCAGGCAGGCAGGCAGGGCTGCTGTGGGTCGGTGGATACCATGGTGGCCTCTGTGCAGGGTGAGGGAGCTGGCTGTGGACCCCTGGAGAGGGCCGGTGCAGAGCGCATCCTACAGAGGAGGCGCCCAGCCAGTGGGTGGCGGCTGGCTTCCTAGAGAGTCCCTGGGGTGCTGCACATGGAGAGGGCGCATCTCAGGGCTCTCCCTTGGCATCAGCTGCCAGGGGACCAATAACTGCAGGGTCTGTGGATCCTGCAGATGCCTCCTTTCTTCACTGCTCTTCACGGATGACACAGATGAGGCGGCTTCTGTGAAAGGAACTGAGCGGCTGCCCTGGAGCACTTGTGTCTGCTCTCTTGTCCTGGCCACGCTGCCTGGGAGGTTGAAGTGGAGAAGCATCTGGAAGTCAGTGATCATGCTTGAGAGCCAGGCCTGGTTCTGGGGCCCAATTAGCCCACCTCCGACAAAGCCCGAGCCCTAACCTGTGATGGAGGACTGTTAGACTCTAGGAGAGGGAGCTTTCTCCAGATTTAATTTCCTCAAATCTGTAATATGCCTGTGATATGCAGTAGTTCTACTGGACAGTGGGCCAGTCTACCAGTTTATTCTCAGTTTAGCCGGTGAGGTAGATGCTAGTCTTCTTGCCACACCATCTTTAAAATGCTTAAATTAGAATTCCTGGGGATTTTTGATCATATAAATAAAAGTGGGTTTAAATATGCTCATATAGTTGGGTGATTTGTAAATTCCTATAAGGAAACGGGTTGGCAGTAGTAGTAACTGTGTATTGATTATCACTACATGCTAAGGGCTTGGTATAATTCATCTTATTTAATGCTCATAACAACCCCATATGGCACAGAGGAATGAATTAATCTGCCAAAGTCACAAAGCTGGCAGATGACAGTAATGGATGCTTGTATCTGTTCAGTGTTTCTTTCTCTCTTTCCCTGCTGCTATCACCTCTTAATCTAGGGAATTGTGTCTCCCTACCCCATGGGACTTCTGACTAAAGTCGCCATCCTGTCACCATCTCATTCACATCCTCAGAAACTGACTAGCTCTGCATTTCTTCTGGCTATAATGGTTGGTCCTTTGATGAGCAAGTGACCCCAGTCTAGCCAATGAGAGGTTTTCCCTGGGCTTTTATAAATGGCCTTGAGAAAGCTGTGTGTTCTTGCTTATGGATCTGTCAAGCTGAGTGAAGTAAGCCTGCATGTACTGTAGCCATCATCCCACCTCCAAGGCCTGAAGGAAACCAACTATTACTATTTCTGCTTCAAAGGAATGCAGCCACATGGAGGAGAGAGGTAGGAAGGAGAGATCCACAATACTTATTCCCCAAAATACTCATGCCAGCTTCATCGCAGTTATGCAGAGATTGACTCCCTCTTTTGATTAAGCTGACAGTGGATTTCTGTCATTTCTAGTCAGTGCACTGGCCTGACTATGGGCAGAGCTGGGATGTGAACCTCATGGTTTTCTCTGTTCGTAGACTCAGCTTTATGGTGACCGGAAGATTGAAAGTTAGAGCCAATATTATTGAAGAATTTGTCCCTGTGGATCCAGTTTCAGGACCCACTTCACCCAGATGGTCAGTGTGTCTGGTGGGCTACTGGCCACCTGGTTCTCCAGCCCCCAGGCTTTGCGGAGGGAGGACAGTGGTTTACCTGCCATGTGATGTAGCGTAGGAGTCACCAACCCCTGGGTCACAGACCAGTACCATCCATGGCCTGTTAGGAACTGGGCTGCACAGGAGGAGGTAAGCGGTGAGCAGAACCAAAACTATCCTCCTCCCTGGTTCATGGAAAAATTCTCTTCCACAAGACCAGTCTCTGGTGCTGAAAAAGTTGAGAACAGCTGATGTGGAGGACTGGCAGAGAGATTATCTTCTGCATGTTAAATGGTTGTAAGTCAGCCTTGTCCTGCCTCCAGCCCCAGCTCAAAATCTTACAAGTTTTCTAACTACATGTAGAAATGAATAGAAGGTTATAAATTGCTTCCTGTCATTAAGTCCTTTCCTTGTTCACCAAAGACTGAAGGATTTTCTCCGTTACTGTGAGACCTTCTCAGACATACGCACGTATACAGGCTTGTATGCACAGAGACATTCATGTGCTGGTAAACAGTCTTAAACTGGGAAAGAATGGCAATGTTGCATCCTGAAGCCTCCTGTGGGTGAGGAGAGATAGAGACAGGAGGGGAGGGCTAGGTGACAAGGTCATCTCCTTGTCCTGAATATGTGCCCCAAATCTGACATGGGGGCCCCTCCAGACACCATACCACTCCACGCATGGTGTGTGCAACAGTTACTGCTCCTTCTCCCAAGGCCAGTGTCAGGTGGTGGCTTCCAAACTTTTGTTGGCAGCTGGGTCATCACATGAGTTTATTTAAAAGATTTCTAATAGGATATGTCTGGGATAGGCCCAGGCATTTGTGGTCCTAAGTGAGCCCTTTTGATTCTGATGTGTGTGACCCACTGACTAGCCTTAGTAACTCAGGGCCACAGCAAATGTCTGAGATCCTGGTTTTTGCTTTCTCCACATGTCAAGTGAAAGTGGAATGTTCCAGGCTAACCTCAGACTTTTCTCTTTCTACACTTTTATTTCCATCATTTTCTCCCCCCATCATTTAAGTTCTGAGTTTCATGTTTCCCCAACCTCATCTCCTATTTTTATCTTGGAAAAAATTATTGCTGGTGGACAAGCTGATGAGTCACAGGTGGGTAAATGTTCTGGCCTTATTTCCCCCACTGAATTTATTAATATGTCTGGAAGCTTTGGCAGTGGAGACAGAGATGACTACAGAGTTCTGTTCTGTGTGACTAGGTGTTTACAACCTTGCTTCCTGTTGGCATCAGCAGATGCTTATTCTAATAATGAAGTAAAGAACAAGCCTTCCTGGATATTTTGGTATTTAACTCTGGAAGTGTCAGTGAACAATTGATAAAGAGGAGGAACCATTTAGAATTGGATCCTACCATTTTTTCCCTCTCATTTTTATTAAATTTGTATTTCAGTTTGTTGTCATAAGGGCAGAGGTTTTCTGTATCACTTCCTTTCTTGTTATTAGGAAACTTTCTTGTTATAATCTGCTTACCAGGGCTGCTTCATGGCTGAATAGTTGATCTGTATTTCTCTATTTCAGATTTTGGCCCTGGTTTTCATGCATGTGTATGTGTTGAACAGGAAATGGTCTGCACAGATGCAGAGGAGCCAAAGATCTCTGCTGATTCCTAGCTTATCCTCTGGAGCATTTGTCTAAATCCACAGCAGATGTCTGCGTTAGAAAGCAGCATCTCTAATTCTCCATATCTCTGATGCACTTCTTTGAAGTCTGAGTGCTGTCTGGAGTCTGTCCTGTTTTCTGGGAGTCCTCCGCATTGAGAACAGTACCCAGCAAGTGAAAGCTGTGCGCTTATTGTCTTCAATACGCATGTAACATCACGCGGGCATCACATTGGGAGCAAAAATGAAGTCCTGCTAGCTTTCAGAGAGCAAGTAGGCCAGCATACAGCAACAAGGGTGGAGGTGTGCAGAGTTCTTAACAAAACACTGGAATCTGGAAGACAATAGAAAAACACCTTCAAAATCCTGAAGGAAAGTGTTCTTAAGCCTGGAATTCTATACCCAGCCCAACTGTTAATTAAGAACAAGTTTAGAATAAACATACATTCAGACTTCCAAATTCTCAATATTTACCTCTCAAAAATCCTTTCTCAGGAAGTACTGAATAATCTACTCCTTCACACAGGATCATGGATCAAAAGTAAGGGTCCTGACGCATCAGAGAGGGTGGGCTCCCAGGATGTTTGGTGACCAGGCACAGAGCATGGCCTGTGTATGCTGGGGCAGGTCAGAAGGCTCTAGAGGTGTTCTTCAGAAAGGCAAAACTGACAAGCCACCTGATACAACTGAGGTGATGGAGAGAAGATTTAGGCAGTGAGCAGAATGTTTGGAGTTAAATTTATGGGAAGTACAGATAGCTAAACAACTGGGAGATAATTATTTAAAACAGGGACAATAAAATATACTGGAAAGGAAAAAAATTATAGTATACTGCTTGCCTCAGCTGTGATTAATGTTTACATAATGATAGCAGAGGGCTTCCCTGGTGTCTAAGACGGTAAAGGGTCTGCATGCAATGCAGGAGACCCAGATTTGATTCCTGGGTTGGGAAGATCCTCCTGGAGAAGGGAATGGCAACCCACTCCAATATTATTGCCTTGAGAATTATTGCCTGGACAGAGAAGCCTGGCAGGCTACAGTCCATGGCGTCACAAAGAGTTGGATATGACTGAGTGACTAACATTACTACACTAATGATAGCAGAAACAAAGAATATTGATATAACCAAAATCAACTCTATTAGGAGGAATGGGGATAGTTAGGGTGCCTGTAGATGGTTGAACACTGGGGTGAAAGAGAACCCTGTTTTCCAGAATGGCTAGTCCATAGGTTTGCCTACATCTGAGAAGTAAAAAAATAGCAATATAACCATTTTATTTAAGAAACAGAAACAAATACCCAAAAGAACCAGCCCCCCAAATTGAAATTGGTTGCTGTGAGAAATAAGGGAGGATTCGGGGTAGTATCTTTTTCTAGTAATCTTTGTAGACATCTTTATATTTTTGAACCATGAGCAGATATTTTTCATATGTAAATAAAAACCAACAAACCAACAAAATGTTTGCATCATACGGACAAGTGTTCAGATAGCACAGGATCACAGAGGCCTCTTCAGTGCGCTGCAGTCAGTTCACGCACAGGGAACTCTTTCCTCTTTGTGCCCTGGTGACACCCTTCAGAAGGGAATCACCTCGCTTCAGAAAGTGGTACCTGAACGGCTAGGAATAAACCCACCGTTGCTCCAGCTGGGTGAGTGTGATGTCTTCATATAGCTCCTGCCACCACTGCTGACTCCAGGGGCTTCTGCCAGGACCTAAAGAGACATCAGTAAGGTTTCAGTTATTTTTATTCCAAGTAATGTCCTCAGCAAACATCTTTCCATCTCCCCAGGGCCTCAACCCTTCCTAAAGCTCCCCAAATCCCATCCAAGGATGACTGCAGGGCAAGGTCAGCAAGAGAAAGAAGAATGCAGTTGACTCATAAATATGACACCCTGTGTTGGTGCTGCTGGTGGGCATTTGGCCTCATAATCGTTGAAAGAGCTCTCTCTGGAGCATCACTGAGACGATCCCACTGGAAACAGCTAAGCAACTGTGCTACAGACACACCACTGGCTATTCTGTGATACCAGGAGGCCTTGAAGCATGCACATGGGAAAAGAATAAGCAGGCTTGTCCACTGGTCACAGTTGGCGTACTTCGTGCTGAGACTCCATCCTGCTTTGGTGTTTGCAAGCTGTTTGGAACTGGAACAGTGTAAGGGAAGATGTTCAGGTTTAGGGTCATATCAGTACCTAACTACTTTATAACTGGTTTCTGTGACAAATCCTCTGTGTCTCATTTTCTTCACATATAAAATAGGAATAACTGTTTTGTTATTATATATATATATATATATATATTATGACTATAAAGGTAAGATGGAACCACTGTTGTTAATTCCTGAGCCCCACATCTTAGTCATCACTGATGACTTGTAAAGAGGAGATCTGTAGTGGTCTGCATTCTATGGGGTTACAAAGAGTCAGACACAACTTAGTGAGTAAGCAACAGCAGCAGCAGATGTCACTGGGCACACAGGAGATTTTCAGTAAGAATCTGGCAAATTAACAACATCCATTGAGTAGATTAACACAGAGCAAGATACTGGGAGATTAGCACTGACCCTCATCCTTGTTCCTTTCTTCCAGCAGCCTTACTCCTTCCTTCAGCCAGGAAGAAACTGAAAAACTCTGATGTTAAATGTTATGTGTGAATTAATAGCAGAAATTAAATTTGAACTAAAGCTGACAGATTTGGCAATATATTAAACTTCAGTTTAATAATCAGTTAAAACAGTTAAAAAATCAGTTAAACTTCAGTTAGATAAGAAATCATATTTGGGACATAACACTAAAAGAATACCTATCTGAAATTCAGCTTTAAGAGGGCAGCATGTCTTTTATCAGACTGCTCTACTTGGGATGAAAATCCTGGTCTGGAAGCACAGGACTCTTTCCAGTGGATCATGCTGGTCTGGAGAAGGAAAGCGCTGAGAAGTCTAAGCAGGTGAGCTTGGCGGGAGGGTGGGGAGGGGAGCCCCAGATGTACAAGTGCATGCAGGATACGCCTAAGGGGAGCGTGCCCCCTCTGGGAGAGGAAGAGCCTCTGACGCACTTGAAGATTACGCGGCCAGTTGCTAATTCCTGGTCCAGTTGGCAGCCTGCCTTTGATTCTCTCCAGTGTCCTGGAACATGGAGCTCTGAGATGAGCCTCCTTGTCCGTCATTTCTGCTTTCCTTTCCCTCCGGGGCCTGTATTATCAGGTTTATGCATTATCTGTCTCATTTCTCATCTGGATTATTTATGGAGAGTGTTGTAGGTATTTCACTGATGAGCTAGCAAGACACAATTTTTCTTAGCTGTTCAAATCCATGCTTGTTTCCTGGGGAAACGTAAGACTGAGAGTGCAGACACTGTGAGGTGGCTTCAGAATTGGTCTTTTGGGTGACTCTCATGAAACTTGGTGGGAAACCACATAAAAACATCTCTGTGCTTCCCCAGCAACACACGCTGTCCATTCAGTCCAAATCAGCATAGTCTCGGTGAAAGGCTCCCCGCCATTCTCAGAATCCCCCATGAAATGAACGGAGGTGGTGTTCAAGATCTCTGCTTAGAGACATGCTCGCACTGTGGAGCTGCCAGGGGCTGGCTATAAAACAGGGTTATGCTTGAACCGCAGGTAAGAAAACAAGTTAGTACGGAGCAATCGAAACTTCCCTTCTGCCAGGAAAGATCAGCAGAAACTATGAATAGAAAAACAAAAAGCACAACTTCAAGGTACAGAGAATAGTTTTAGCTTAAAGAAAGGCTGATTATTTTCACAAAAGCCTCCATAGACCTGGCAGCAATTATTAAAGAAGTAATTACTGAGGATAAGGAAATGGAGATTTCAGATGAATATGCAATGGCAAAAGTTATATTTAATGCAAAGAAGTAAGCAAACAGCAGAAATAATTAAAAGCTGTTAAGGCATATGTCTGTTTGGCTGGCACATATGTTATTAAAAACAAGAGACTCTATAGCCAGTTGCTTCTAAGAATCAGTCTTTGCCACAGACCATTTCCATGAGTAATATGTACAATAATATTTTACAGCCATGGAGTGCCTTTCATCGGACACATCAGGGTTTCTACGCTTCATCTCACTCTTCAGTAGATAGCACTCACTGTGGAAATAGCTCACCTCTGGCCTCACTGAAGGCCATGGGTTAGGTTCCTTGTTCCAGCCAACATTAGTGATGTGCAGATGGGCCTCAGGACGCCAGGGGCCCCTTCCTGTCACACTGCTGGCCGGACACCTGTCTTCCACCGTTGCTTTTTTGTGGCCCTGAGTGGAGACAGAGGGAGAAACAGTTACTGGTTCAATGGCAATCTGGCCTTAGATTTACTTTTGTTTTCTTTTTCATTTGGCTAAATTTAAGAGCTTCCCAGGTGGTGCTAGTGGTAAAGAACTCACCCGCCAATGCAGGAGACATGAGAGATAGGATTTCAGTCTCTGGGTCAGGAAGATACCCTGGAGGAAGGCCTGGCAACCCACCCCAATATCCTAGCCTGAAGAATCCCATGGACTGAGGAGTCTGGCAGGCTACAGACCATGGGGTTGCAAAGAGTCAGACATGATTGAAGTGACTGTGCACACAAGGGAAGTAATATGAAGGGTGCCAGATTAAGTACCAGTGCCTGCGGGGTCAACCTAGAAGAAAACAAAATCATTAAGGTTAGGTTTGAGGGAAAATAACAAAATCCTCAAATAACAGTGAGTGCAGTAAGTAGGGTTTGTTTCTGTCTTACAGGGAAGAAGTTGGGGGGGGGTCCCTCCACCAGGATTGATGTGAAGCCACTATGATGCTCCCCTTTTGTAGGGCTTCCATGTAGGGCAGGTGGCTTCTGCTCGGTCACGAAGTTGGCTCATGACCCTGCAGTCCTCACACTGGCTCTCCCCCAGCTGGGAGAGGGAGGGGAGGGGAGGGACGCTGCTCCATCTAAGGGGGTCATTGGGACCTTCATGAACTCTCCACCTTGTCCTGTCGGGTGAAGCTTAGCCACTTGGCCACATCTGGCTGGAAGGAGGCTGGAGAATGTGCTCTTTTATTTTCCACTTACAGTTTATGAAACAATCATTAAAAAACTCTTCCAAAAAAACCCAAAAACTCGTTTCCAAGCCCTCTTCCCAATATACTTGACATCTGTTTCTCTAGAGCTAGAGTTTCTAGAAGTATCTATGAGGGTAATTTTTGAATTGTCAATGGAGTTACCATTTTTAATTATTATTTGAGTCATCAGAGTCAGCCACCACAATCATCATGATCATTGTTCTGTTTAGGTTCTCTGTGTGTGGATGATAAACTGCCGCATGAATTCTTGACCTTGCTGAGTAGATCAAGAGTCACTGGAGATCAGACAGTCAGTTGGTGTGAGTGGTCATGTGCCATCATCACTCTGTAAAAGCAGGGTGCCAGTGGTCTGTGTACAAAGGAGCGCACGGGAGCAGTGTGGCCGGCGAGTGGGCACCTGCCTCTCGGTGTCGTCAAAGGGAGGGCGGGCTCATCGTGACAGTTGCTCCTGGTGGAGTTGGCCTTGAAATGTTAGAGCCCAGAGAAGATCAGCGTTTAGAAATTTAAATTTCTAATTTTATTATGTTTGATATATTTTATTATAAAATAAAGATCTTTGTCAATGCTACCCAGGATGTCCCAGGGGGCTCAGTGGTAAAGAATCTGCCTGCTAATGCACGAGATGCGGGTTCGATCTCTCGGTTCGGAAGATCCCCTGGAGAAGGAAATGGTAACACGCTCCAGTATACTTGCCTGGGAAATCCCATGAACAGAGGAGCCTGGTGTGCTACAGTCCATGGGGTTGCAAAAGTCGGACACAACTGAGTGACTGAACGGTGGCAGTCGATACTACCCCGCAGATAGTCCAGAGCAGTGATTCTCCACTTTGCCTGGGTATCAGAATCACTTGGGCAAATCTAGTTTAAATTACAGACTTCTGGGGCCCACCTAAGACCTACTGAATGAAGATTTCTGGGATAGGACCCTAAATCTTCATTTTCCCAAAGCTTCTGAGGAGACTTCTGAGGCAGCCATCCTGATGTTATTCCGTAGACCAGGATTTGGGGAACATTGGTTAAAACTTTCGAGAACATCCTGCTCAGGGTTTGGAGCATGGGGTCAGAATTCAAGATGTAAGATTCTTTGGCAAAAGTGGAAATAAGGCACTTGAATAAACAAGGTGTGGTTTAGAAGATCTGTGACTAGGCTTATTTTGTTTTGTTTTTCCCATTGGCTATCTATTTTACATATGGTAATGTAAGTTTCCATGTTATTCTCTTCATACATCTCACCCACTCCTCACCTCTCCCCACATCCATATATTTGTTTTGTTTTAATTGCTGTGAAAGATTTTCTTTACAGCAGGCTTATTCCATGTGATGCCTCTAGCATAACTGCTTTCCAGTGTCTCAGTGGCTTTCCTTCCCTCTGTGTTCTTCTGCATTTCAGCACCCACCTCACTACGTAGGCGTTTAGTTGCTAGTGTATTATAATCAGTATTTTATCAGTGTAAAAATCTATTTTATCAGTGTAATCAGTGTATTTTAGTGTACAGTCAGATCATTGGATTTTGACTTGGGAGTGAATTTTGGCATGGAGTTCAGCTGCTTATTTATAAAGTGTGCAGTTACTTCATACTCAAAATGTCAGAAGGTGCTCCCACCATTCCCACCCCATGCCTGACTTACTTGATAGGGTATCATGGTTCAAACATGAAAACTTATACTGAACGAATGGGAAATTTGTGTAAAGTGATCTTATCCTGTTTCGTAAATTAGAATTTATTTAGAATACTGTCCAGAAGGCTTAGGATAGAAATTTTTGCCATCAGCCAGGTTACAGAATTTGCCACTTCATCTTCATCTACTGATAAAGTCTCCCTTTACGATCCTCGCACTGATGATCAGTATGATCAGAACTAGAGTTGAGGATCAGTGCGATCAGAACAGGAGGCGGTTGTGAGAGCTGTGGAGCATGGAAGTTTAGAGATGTTTAGTAAGCTGCACCTCTGCATCAGGCAGAGTGGGACTGTCTGTATCCAACCAGAGCCCTCTTCGGACATGTTCCTGCTTACAAAAAAGAGGAAGGCAATAGTCCACCTTAAACCATCTCTTTTCCTTTCTCCCTCAAAGCCCTCTGCCTCTTTGTGGTACCTGATCACCATCTCCCTTGCTTCCAGTATCTCTCTCTTTCTCTGAAGACCAGCTGCTCACCTGGAAAGGCCTGTTTCTGGTTCTGCTCACCCATCTTCTTTCTTTCTTTTTTTTTTTTTTCCATCTTCTTTCTTACTAGTAGCCACCAAGATGCTGATCACTGTTGGACAGTCACCCAAGACTTCCTTGTCAGTTTACCCACAGGTCTCAGGCAGGCACTTTCTATCACCCAGCAGTCCTGTTGTTTGCCTTCTTAGTCTGAGATCTTTTGGGTCACGTGACACTCCCTTGGTTTGCTCTCTTCTCCAGCCCATGCCGTCTCCTGACTTCATCACTTGGTAGTTTTGGAGTGAGTTTCTAACCCTGCTGTCTCCAGTTTCTTGTGGGCATCCCCGAATCCCTGTCCAGTGCAGTCTGAGCTCTGTCCCCGCTAGTCATCACCCAGACCTCCTCCCCGTGCCCCGAGCCACTCCCTATGCTTCTCTTCCCACATGGTCAGCTTGTGGACCACTCCCCCACCGCCTCCTGTCTGAAATCCCTGGAGCCCTGCTCTTCTGTCTCGCTGTTGAATTTTCGCTCTCTCCTTCACACTTTTCTCCTGTTCCAACTCCAAATCGTGGTCTTGGGCTCTCTTTCTCCTATCTTCACATTTTTGTAAGCAATTTCATTCTATTCTCTCTGTACTGATGGTCTCCAAATCTCTGTCTCCAGCCAGAAACCCTTGACTTTCTTCTTGACAACTCCTTCTACATGAATAATAAACATCTCAGAAATGGTATTTCAACATGGAGCTCTCAGATTCTGTTCCCTGCTCCAAAATCACTTCCACAGTTTTTTCCGTTTTCACTTTCTGAGATAAAAATCAAAGTTTCCATCTTGATTTCACTTAATTCAACATTTCTCACATCTTCTTTCATACATATTTTTAAGAGGAAAATAAGACTATGTATAATAAAGGTGTTACAAATTCTAAGCAAAAATTTATGTTAACTAAAGTGGAATTATATGAAAACTTCCCAAACCATTATACATGGTGACTGAAGTGGAAAAGTTATAATGCTGACAATTTGTATCCAATTAAGAGAGTAAAATACTTTCAGTGGTAGCTTATACTTAAAAATAACAGAAGTGGTTGCTTATGCCAGTTGGCTATTTCAAGTGAAGAAACCTAGCCATGATCTCCATTTAGATTTTCAGAGGTGAGCTGCATAAAGGGAAGAATCTTGAACTGAACTCTGAATTTCGTTAATTTGCTCAAATCACAGGAAAGCGTTGAGCTTTTTAATGGGATATAATTAAGTTTCTTCCTGGAGGTTTGATTGTGCCACTGGGTCAGCACTTTTTAAAAATAATCTGGTTCAGATACCTTTTCCTCTTCTCATTGTAAATGCAAGATAGAATAACAATGAGGGTTGCCTTTTATGTCACCATAAATCGTATTTTGAAATGATAGGATAATGGCCGGGGAAATAAGAGATGTAGAATCACGCACACTTTGGAACAGAAAAGCCTGTGATGGTGATGGCCAACCTGTGGGTTCCTGATAGCTGTAGAGGAATGTATGTGGGAGAGGAGGATGCATCGTGTTATAAACAGAAGGCCACAGATCCATGCATCAGATGCATTATCTCACAGATGTGTGTTCCTCTCCTTTATGTTTAAAAGCACCACAGCATTTAGAGCTGAATTTGGAAATCACATTTTTTTTAAATGACATTTACTAAACATTTGCAAAAGATGCAGCCTCTCTCATGAGTTGGTTCATGAGATTTTTTAATATCCTCCCCAGATATATTTGTCATTTTATTTTTATTTTTTATTGAAATGTAGTTGATATACAGTGTTGTGCTACTTTCCACTGTACAGTAGAGTTTATCCCAGCAGATTGGGTGCAGTTCCCTATGCTATACAGTAGGACCTTGTTGTTTATCCATTCTAAATATAATAGTTTACATCTACTAACCTCAAACCTCCAGTCCATTTCTCACTTTCTACCCGCCCCCCTTTGGCAACCACAGGTCTGTTCTCTGTCTCTGTGATGCACAGATATGTCTGAATTCATGCCTCATGCCTTAAAGCAGAATAAATTTCAGATGGATCCAAGACATAAATGCAAAATGCAAATAAAGTTATAAGAAGAAACCACAAGAAGATGCTTTAAAAATAATCTTAGAAGGAGGAACACTTTTTAATATGGCATAAAATCAAAAAGCTATGAAAAAAAGTTTTGAATTGTGCTAAAAAACTACCATAGTCAAAACATAAATGAAGAAACATTTGTGTATATTACAAAGGACTGTTTTCATCGGTATATAAAGGGCTCCTAAAATCAATAAGAAAGGGCAGGCAGCTCAATAGATAAAAGGGCATATTTTATGATCAAATAGTTTAAGGGCAAGGAATACAAAGAGATCTTAAATAGGCAAAAACATACTTGAGCTCACTTAGAAGAGTAGACGTACCAAAGGGAAAAAAAACAACAAAACTTCATGGGAGCATATTCTACCATATTCTTAGAGAGCTATGGTCTAGTGCACATTATTCTGGCAAGTGCATGGAGGAAGTAGAAATCTCTTACATGGCTGATAGAGGTATGAATGACTGCACCTCTTTGGGGTGAAATTTAGCACTAGTATAGAAATTACTAATGTCTATGCCATTTTTTTCTAGCATTTCCACTTTCACGAATTTATCAATAGATGTAATCCATGCACCTGTTAAGTAGATTGTTGAGTGGGTTACTTATTGCAGCATCGAGGGTCATAACAAAAGACTGGCAATAGTCTAAATGGCCATCACTAGGTCACTAGTTAAATAAATTAGAAAAATATATATGGTAGAATACTATATAGCAATAATGAATGGCCAGACCCTTCGTGGATATATGAAACTATCTCTTGGTTTATACTGTTAAGGGGGGAAAAAAAAAGCTCAGTATGCAACTGGCAACACAGTATGTTGCTATTTATGCAAGAGAAGAGAAAATAATCTGTCCTTTTGTACATGGAGAACATGGCTCAGAAACTAAATGAGAATCTGAGAGCATGGGTTGCCTCTGGAGAGAGCAGGCTGGAGAAAGGGAGTGTGTGCACCGTGTGTCCTTATACACATTCACATTCATGGTAAGATGGAAGAGACTTCGGAAGCAGAGCATGCACAGAAGGGCTTGAGAACAGAGTCTCTGGTCCGTTGCTCAGTTTTGCGCCCTGATAGTGATCAGTAAGAGTTTGGGAGGTGATGTGGTTTGCTGTGGTTCAGACAGCAGTAGCAAGGTCCAGGCAGGCCTTTACACTCAGTTTGGGCTTTGGGTGGAGAGGTGGGGCAGATGCCAGCATGAGGAAACAGCCAAAAAACCATGATGGAAACCATGGAGATCAGAAAACATAGCATGTCCAGGGATCCAGTGGATGGAAGAAGCAGGTAGCATAATGCGTAAAAGAGATGAAAATGGAGAGGTGAGTCCAGAATGCAGTGAGGGCAGGTGTGGGGAGTAGGGGGTGAGAAGGACAGGAGAGACTGGAAGGTCTAGAATCTGGACTCTTTATGTGTAGGCAGTGGGGAACTGACAATGGGCTTTTAACTTACGGCTAATATGAACACATGTGGACTTGGATTTGAAGATACTGCTCTGATTACAGTGGCTGATGCCAAAAGACCAAAACAGTCAGGGTTGAGCCAGAATACTGGTGGAGATGTAATATTGCATATATACTTTAAAAAGGTAAAGGTTACTGTTTCTGTGCTGTATGTGGGTAAATGAGGGCTGATAGCTGCATTAGTCTTAGTAACTATCCCAATAATGTTTGAATTGCTATATAAACTCTAGGCATATCTACTAATGTCTTGGTTTGAAAGTATTATTGCTGAAGTTCATCTGAAACCCCACAGGCGTCAGTGTTTCCAGTGCCCACCATACCATTGGATTACTTTGTCTCTATGCAAAATGCCAGGCTGGATGAAGCACAAGCTGGAATCAAGATTGCTGGGAGAAATATCAATAACTTCAGATATACAGATGACACCAATCTTACGACAGAAAGCGAAGAACCAAAGAACTTTTTGATGAAAGCGAAATGAGGAGAGTGAAAAAGCTGGCTTAAAACTCAACATTTGGAAAACTAAGATCCTGGCATCCGGTTCCATCATTTCATGGCAAATAGGTGGTGAAACAGTGACAGATTTTATTTTGGGGGGCTCCAAAATCACTGCTGATGGTGACTGCAGCCATGAAATTAAAAGACACTTGCTCCTTGGAAGAAAAGCTATGACCAACCTAGACAGCATATTAAAAAGCAGAGACATTACTTTGCCAACAAAGGTCTGTAGAGTCAAAGCTATGGTTTTTCCAGTAGTCATGTATGGGCGTGAGAGCTGGACTATAAAGAAAGCTGAGCGCCAAAGAATTGATGCTTTTGAGCTGTGGTGTTGGAGAAGACTCTTGAGAGTCCCTTGGACTGCAAGGAGATCAAACCAGTCAATCCTAAAGGAAATCAGTCCTGAATATTCATTGGAAAGAATGATGCTGAAGCTGAAGCTCCAATACTTAGGCCACCTGATGTGAAGACGGACTCATTTGAAAAGACCCTGATGCTGGGAAGGCTTGAAGGCAGGAGGAGAAGGGGACGACAGAGGATGAGATGGTTGGATGGCATCACTGAGTTTGTGTAAGCTCAAGGAGTTGGTGGTGGACAGGGAACCCTGGCGTGCTGCAGTCTGTGGGGTCACAAAGAGTCGGACACGACTGAGTGACTGAGCTGAACTTCTTTATAAATTGTGTGCTGTTGTGATGGTTGATTTTGTGTGTCAAACTGGAGGGTATTAATGGATGAGATTCATATTAAATTGGGGGATGTCTAATAAAGCAGATTGGAGTCCCTGGTGTGAGTGGGCCTCACCTAGTTAGTTGAAGGCACGAGTAGAATAAAAAGACTGGCCTTCTCAAGCAAGGCCAGCTCTCCAGCACGCGGCCTTCCAGCACGCAGGTTTTGTGTGCACCATTGGCTCTCCTGAGTCTCCTCCCACTCATCCACACTTGGTTTGGACTTGTCAGCCCCATAATTCTAGCATCAGTCTTTATAGTAAACCATCTCCTATTGATCTTGTTGGTTATTGGTTCTGTTTCTCTAAAGAACATTGACTAATACAACTCTGACATCTCATAATTTCTGTATTTTTGATAAGTGGATTTTTTTTTAGATAAATAAAGCTCATTTTTAAAAACATTTAAAAATGCTCTTTAAAGTGGTAACATCAAAACATGCAGAACATGGTGTGTGTATATATATATATATGTATATGTATGTGTACATACTTGCACACCCTAAAATATGTTTATTAGCCATTTTGATAACCCCCTTTTTTATAACTGTTTTGTCATTGCTTCTGTCTTGTTTTATTCTGTGCCCGGTTGTTCCTGAGTGGTGCTGAACATTGCACATGTAGAAATAATCTTGAGGTCCTGAGCGTGGTCATCTTCCTCATGGGGTGGTTCATTACTGTTTTTGATAGCTGGGTGTCTAGGTGCTCTGTCACATGGAGAACAGCTGGACGGGGCTGGCAGTGATGTTCCCAGGCTGCCTTCAGCCCAAAGGCCAGGTGTGTCTCTCTAGTTGAGTGTGCTAGGGCCGCAGTGAAAATGCACCACAAGCTGGGTGGCTTAGAACAGCAGAAACTCAGCGTCTCACACATCCCAGATCCAGGTGCTCGTGGGGTTAGTTCCTTCCGAAGGAGACTGCCAGGCTCCTTCCTTGCGTCTGTGGTTTGTCGCTGATCTCTGCTGTTCCTTGGATAGGAGTAGCCTCGCCTTGGTCTCCATCTTCATTTTCACTTGGCATTCTCTCTGTGTGTCTTATCTCTATTCAGGTTTCCCCTCTCAGAAAGATGTGCTTACTTGTTTTTGACTGCGGTGGGTCTTTGTTCCTGCGCACAGGGTTTCTCTAGTTGTGGCGTGCAGGCTTCTCATTGCCATGGCCTTGCTTGCTGGGGAGCACAGGCTCATTAGTTGTGAGGCAGCAGCTTAGTTGCCCCAAGGCACGTGGGATCTTCCCTGGCCAGGGGTCATTCCCATGTCCCCCGCATTCGCAGGCAGATTCTTAACCACTGAACGACCAGGGAAACACTCCCCCATTTATAAAGAGACATTCATAGTGGATTGGGCCCCCCTAACAACTTCATCTTAATTTGATCATCTGCAAAGACCCTATCTCCAAATAAAGTCACATTCACAGGCACTGGGATCAGAACTTCCACATCGCTGGGGATAAAATTCCACTCACGTCAGTCCTTTTCCTGCACTTTAACTGAAGGAGGGCTGATCATAGCTGAGCTTCCTTGGTGGACCCTAATGCTGCATTTTTGTTCTCTGAGTCTGTACATGCTTTTCAATTTGTTTAGTTTCTCTTGTTTCTAAGCTGGTGCCTTGAGAAAAAAAGCCCCACCTAGGTAGGTTACTGCGTTTTCACGTCTTAGCCAACAGGTTCTCATTGCTTTGCCACAGGGACACTAGAAGCATACACGATGCTGTCACATGAATGTCAGATGAACACCACAGTGATTTTTGGTGTGTGTCTCAAATAGTCAATGGCACATGCTTGTATCAAAAAGTGTTTACTGTTTATCTGAAACCTATATTTTTATTTGTGAAATCAGATGATGCTACCTAGGGAGATCTGCAATATTTTCACACAGGTGTTATTTAATGCCTGTGTTATTAGTAATATTTAACATGCAGTGTGTCTCATTGTTTGAGGTGGAAGGTGGGTCAGCAACCTGCTAGCTGGGCGCTGCTTGGAAAAGAACTCTTCCTGCTTTTGACAGAAGTTTTTAACTGGCTTGACCAGACTGGACGGGCCTTTCTCACCCTTGTTCCTTTTGTGCCTGACATGCTAAGAACTCAGAATAAATGTTGCTCAGATAGAGATGAGTTAAATGGTGCACTTGATACTGTGTACACACCCATCTAACACTGCCGTTTGTCTGTGCTATCTCAGTGAAGAAACGGCTGATCTTGGTGAGGGAGAGGCCACAGGCAGTGTCTTAGATGTGATAGAAGAATTCTCCTGGGATGCCTTGGAGCCGTGTGTGTGGTGTGTGTGTGTGATTTTGTTTTTCTTAATGTCCTAAAACTTGCACTCATTTAGTTCTTGAAAAAAATTTAAAACAGATTTCCTGGTTTTTCCACTGTAAGCTAGATATCTAGCTTTCTTTAAGGAAGAAGTCTAGGTCATCAGGCCCTCTTACATTTCCCACTAGAAGTAGAACTGCAGGTGCATGTTAGTAATCTTTGTGTGGACCATGCACAGTGTGGATGAAGGCCTGGACAGCCAGGCTGTTTTATTGTTCTGAAGTCATAATGTATTGAGGACACTTTATTGCTGAAAGAATGGAATGATCAGTAGCTTAATTGAGCTGAACATAAACGACACTATTTGAATCTCTTAAAATTTGCAGAGAAACAAATCTCTCCCTTGTTGAATGTTAAATTGAAACAAATTGTTAGAGAATTTCTGTATGTTCATTTACCCCTACCCTCACACTGTTGGTACCACATCAGAAAAGAAAAAAAAAAAATAGAGCCTTACCATTTTTTAAAAAGTCCTCTGTAAATAAAATATTCAGCCTGGTGCAAAACTTAGGCTAAGTCTTCTTAAATTTTAGCTCTAAGAGACTTTCTGAAGGCCCTGAAATACCGAGTAAAATTATATAATCCAATTGGATGGTATAATCTAGCTTTTTTAAACACAAACGTCTCCCAGATTGCCACATTACCATTTTCTTTAGGACACGTTCCAAGCTGTCAAAGATGAATTAGGTAGATCATCACTGGTGTTTTAGGATAGCGTATCTCTTCATTCTTCCCTGGGGTCTTTCAGTGATAACCTCCATTTGCCCCTTCATAGACCTCTAGGCTGTGAAGACAGGCAGGACTTCTCCAGTGCCTGCCCCCTTCCAGGGGACTGTAGGGCATTTACCAGTAAGTTGGGTGCCACGCGTGGCCCATCCAGGGACCAGGCAGGCTCTGAGACTTTTGTAACTGCACCTGTCACCTAGAGTATTGTTACATACTTCTGTGATGTCTTTAAACTCCTTTTTCCTCTGAATGCTAGGGAGTTGGTTTGAGAATCAGCTTCTGGATGACATTTCCCTAGGGATCAGACTTTGTGGGCGCCCCCGCTCTGCGTGTCTCTGTCTGTTACCCACTTCCATGTAAGGCGCACATTCACACTGCATGTTTGCAGGGTTTGGTGGCGTCCCCGGGCCCCAAGGTGCCATTTGAAGGTTGAGTCTGAAAGTCATGGCCTCTCTTGCTGGGCTGGGCCTCCTCAGGGACCTATGCTTCCTGTGCCAGTGGGACGGCCGTGCCTGCCCGTCAGCCCCAGGGACTGTGCTTTCTGACCCGCACAGAGTTCCTGTAACTAGGATTGCAAGTTACAGGCACAGGAGAGCGGAAGGAATGTTAAAAACATGAAGGTTGATGATTTCCAACTGCTAATAAAGTTTACCGCATCTCTACTTTAAAAAAAAAAAGAGTAAACAATGACTGATTCTTACCCTCAAATTGAAATTTCATTGTCTCTGTTACTTCATACCACTTGTATTGTGAATTCTGCATTTCAGCTTTGTCCTGTAGCACATTGCATTGCTGGCCGTAGGTTCTCTTATAGTCAGTCTGTTACAGACAAGGAAACGAAGCATGTTTTCAATGTAGTCTTTGTTGATTCTTGTGAAAGCGAGCTCACAGCCATGGAATTATATGGTCTCTTGTAACCCTTCCCCTGTCCTTCTATTTACAGTGCACGCAATTTGCCAAGCCTGGGTCAAGAACTATGTCAGAAATTCAAGCAATGCGGCAGGGTTGGATTCCTGAACACAGATTATTTCTCCTCGGCTTTGGTTTCGTAACTGTCGTGTCCTCATGAATTGAAGGTTTATGCTTCTATTTTGAACCAATCTGTCAGACTCATTAGCATTCCCGGCCGCTTGCCCTACATAGCTGGAACCGCTTCCCTCTTTAGGTGTGAGGGCAGCTGCTGTGGAAAATATTCAAATTAAACTGGTGACCTTGTTAGCAAGGAACCTGTGAGCACAGTTACCTTTGTTGGTGCTGTGATCTATAAAAATATAATTTGGCTGCAGAGCTAGTAAAATGGGTTAACAATTATTTTTATTGTCTGGGCTGTTTTGTTGTTTCATTCTGTATTTGTTATTCAAATCACCATAATAAGAACAAGGCATTTTACCTTTCTCATTGCAAGCCATGTAATGTCTAACTCAAGCAGACATTTAAAAGAAAAATTAGAATGAAGGAAATGATTATTGCAGGAGCTTTCTTTTACGAGTGAAATAAGCACAGATGGAAGAGCCACTTCCACAACAGCCACGTTGGGCTAGGCCCCTGCCACTCCCTCTGCTCATTCCAGCAGTGTGACCTGTCCAGGGTTCTTGGGCTAAATTAAGTGTTCTGGATTGGACACCACTGATCTTGTTCCTTTCTGGCTCTAAACATCCTCATCGGTCCGTGTTAGCCTCTGAGGGGCAGCTGACTTTTGTCCGGCATGGAGCTTCCCCACAGCCTGGTCCCGCTCTGGTCCTGCCTCCTGTTCTGTGCAGGGGTGTCCCAGCTTGCCTGGGACACTCGCCTTCCCCGGCCTCTGACCTTGGCTAGGGTGTCACCTGTACTGGGATACCTCCTCCAGCCTCCTCTCCTCCTGCTGACCGTGCCTCAGAGGCTCTTTCTGTGAGGGAGGCGTTCTCTCCATCCACGTCTAAGTGTCCTTTCCCCCTTGCAGAGCACCTCGGAGGGAGCAAGCACCATAGATGAGCTGTTCTGGGTTCCCATGCCTTGTTCAGGCTGGCGTGGAGGGGTGGCCGGCGTCTGCCCTGTCTGCTTTGGCTCCAGGGTCATACGCAGCTGACCTGGGGGCGCTGACCGTCTCCATTGCACTGCCTGCCAGCCCCTTACCTGCTACTGCCCGCACCCCCCTCCCAGTTTTCCCACTCCTCCTCACCCCAGCCCGCCAAGGGCACCCATGGCAGCATGCCGACGGCACGGCCTGGAGCCCCTGGCGCCTGGGTGTCGCTTCTCGTCTGCTTGGCGGAGAGGACCTCAGCCATTTGCTCCTGGAGATGAGAGGATGCAGCCACGTGCTGCTTCAAAGTCGGGGCTCAGAAAATGACTTCTCTACAGACCACCTGGTTTTTAGTTTGTTTATTTGGACAACGTTGGTTTATAGCATACTATAAGTTTCATGCGTAAACCTTGTATTTTGACCTGACTTGTGTATACACTGCAGAGACTACCTGTTTTTAAATCTACTCCTCAGTGTGAGGAATAGTGATATAATTTTGTTTTAAATGTGCACAGATACTCATGGGAAATAATCCTTTTGACTACTGATTTGGTGCTTTTCCAAGTCGTTTCAAATTACTTTTTTGTTTTTTCAGATTTACAGTGTGCTGAAAACAAAGTTTAAAAAGCACAGATGAACAGGATAGATTCTAAGAAGAAAAATGAGGAATTTGAAGCCATACGTTCATCAGGGAACGTGGTACTGTGGTCTTTGTTCTTGGCTAGATTCCTGCTGCTGCTGCCTCTGAGGCATCTCACAAACCCATCAAGTTTCTCTGTCTGTCCCGGCCAGTTTCCAGGTCTCTGTGCATTCCTGGCAGAGACGGGGGAGGCTGGTTTTCCACCCTCCGCTTCACTACTGTGTGTCTCAGCCATCTCATTTGCTCCCCTGTGGCTCTGTCTGCTGCTTGTTCCACTCCCAGAAATCCCAGACTGCTGTTGTATAAACCCATCCTTCAGGGTGCACGTCAGGTGGTCAGTGCCGTTGTCACTCTGCTTCTCGTAGAGTGTGTGGGCACACGTGTGTGTGTGAGAGCATGTGGCTGCGTGTGCGTGCGTGTATGCCCCTCACATGCAGGCACCCTTGTGCTTCTGTGTCAGTAAAGACAAGTGGCTGGGTTCTGTGGTAGGACTCGTGCAAACCTGTTAGGTGAGTGTGTGACACGTAATAAATATTTTAAAAAGACACAGGGAGGAGGGTAGTGGTTTTGTTAGTGCTAGAAAGTAGTAAGAAGGAAACAAGTATCCCTATATTTGAAGTGACTTTTTGAAAGCAGTTTTTTGAATGTTTAGTTTTTATTCATTTTGACCTTAAAATTTTAATCTAAGGAGCATTTCTCAAGCGTGTCCACCTGATGTAAATAAACTGTTACTAAAAACTAAGGAGATGTTTAAGAATAGGCTCAGTGACAGAAAATGTTTGTGACATGCTGGCTTAAACATGCTTAGGGTGGGTTCCTTCCACCTTGGCTGGGCTTTTCATCTGCTAAATTGGTTTGTGACTTTCTAAGGGGAGGGGGCCTACATTATGGGCTGTAGTCTATGATTATTTCATCGCAGAATACCTTTCTAGGAATAGTGTTTTTTTTAAAAAGTAACTCGGGGAAATTTGAGCCTCCAGATCCCAGAGTGTTGGTTCTGGAGGCTACCAAGAGTGTGAAAGAACTTGGAGAAAGGACTGGCACAATCTTTTCTTCCCTCTGTGCTCAGAACCCATCTGCATGATAGCTCAGTTGTTTTTGCGTCCAGGACTTTTTCTAGCCCTTTCCTTTAAAGCTCCTGAGGATGTTGTCAGCCCACATGGGGCACTGTCAGAATTACAACTCCTTTTGTTGTTTAAGTTCATCAGAGACCAATGGATCAATGGTTTCATAACTCCCTCATTTACCCCCATTTTATGGAGAATTAAAATGGAATATACAAACTTGCAATAAAGCCAACACAATTTATGATCACTTTCCTATAAGCACTGTGAAAAGACGATAAGTCAAAAGATTTTCCTTCTATTGTGGCTCTTGCCAGCAGAGGGAAGCCATGATGATTCAAGGCCACCCTCACCTGGTCTTAATGACATCTTGTAGTGAAATTAATTTACTTTAAAAATTCCTGTTGCCATAACAACCTGGTGTAGCTGTTCATGTGACTTAATGAGATTCTAGAAGAAAGACTGCAATAGAGAAAAGGCAGAACAAATGGAGGTGAACCGTCCTTAAGTGCTGTGAGTAGACATGAGTTGGTAGCTGAAGGGGGTGCTTGCTGAGGAGGAAGAGGCAGGGGTCTTTGTTTCTGCCTTCATCTCTTTGTTCTTTAATCCCAAGATAGCAGTTGTTCCTTCTCTCCTCCTTTTTTTAGGAGTTTCCTTAGGAAGCTGTACAATATTCCTGTGGGTTCAAATAGGCTGAAATGAAATGGAGGTTATTCTGATTTTAAAAAAATAATAAGTAAAAATTTCTTTACTTAAAATATTTCTTCTTTTCATGCAGCCCAATAGTATGGTGAAAATCTGTCATATTTGGAATAGAAAATATCAACAAGAATTTCACTTACATTCAGTCCAATTCAGTCGTTCAGTCGTGTCCAATTCTTTGCGACCCCATGGACTGCAGCATGCCAGCAAATGCTTTTCTTCTTTGCACAGAGGCTTGCAGGCAAATTAACTGAATTTATACCCCAAGAAAACTCATTCTGAGGTTGATGGGACAGTTAATTGTTACTGCGGTCACAAGCCTACCATGACCTATGTTTGAAAAGGTCTGAAGTAAATACATTAACAGAAAACTCTTTTAATGATTAAAAGACATAACTGACTGATCTGAAGCAAAAGAATAACACCAGTTAACACGAATCTAGGGCTCCTATGTGCTGGACACTGCGCTTATGTGTCTGGTACTCAGTTGACTTCTCTCAACAGCCATGCGAGGGGATGTTCTTTTACTATCCCCACTTCATTGATGATACAACCAGATACCAGGAAGTTATATCAACCTCCAATCACAGGATTGAAAGAAATGGTGGGTCAGGGATGGAAGCCAGAATGTCCAGTGGCATTGTCCCCTGAGCTTCAGTTCAGTTCAGTTCAGTTGCTCAGTCATGTCCAGCTCTTTGCAACCCCATGGACTATAGCACACCAGGCTTCCCTGTCCATCACCAACTCCAGAGCTTACTCAAACTCATGTCCATCGAGTCTGTGATGCCATTCAACCATCCCATCTGTCATCCCCTTCTCCTCCACCCTTCAATCTTTCCCAGCAACAGGGTCTTTTCAAATGAGTCCATTCTTCGCATCAGGAGGCCAAAGTATTGGAGTTTCAGCTTCAGCATCATTCCTTCCAGTGAATATTCAGGACTGATTTCCTTCAGAATTGACTGGTTGGATCTCCTTGCAGTCCAAGGGACTCTAAAGAGTCTTCTCTAACACCACAGTTCAAAAGCATCAATTCTAAAAAAAAAAAAAAAAAAAAGCATCAATTCTTCAGCACTCAGCTTTCTTTATGGTCCAACTTTCACATCCATACATGACTACTGGAAAAACCATAGCTTTAACTGGATGGATCTTTGTTGGCAAAGTAATGTCTCTGCTTTTTAATATGCTGTCTAGGTTGGTCATGCTTCCAAGGAGCAAGGGTCTTTTAATTTCATGGCTGCAGTCACCATCTGCAGTGATTTTTGGAGCTGAAAAAATAAAGTTTCTCACTGTTTCCATTGTTTCCCCATCTATTTGCCATGAAATGATGGGACTAGATGCCATGATCTTAGTTTTCTGAATGTTGAGTTTTAAGCCAGCTTTTTCACTCTCCTCTCACTTTCATCAGGAGGCTCTTCAGTTCTTCGCTTTCTGCTGTAAGGGTGATATCATCTGCATATCTGAGGTTATTCGTATTTCTCCTAGCAATCTTGATTCCAGCTTGTGCTTCATCCAGCCTGGCATTTCTCATGATGTACTTTACTGCATATAAGTTAAATAAGCAGGGTGACAATATATAGCCTTGACGTACTCCTTTCCTAATTTGGAACCAGTCTATTGTTCCATGTCTTGACAGTTCTAACTATTGCTTCTTGACCTGCATACAGGTTTCTCAGGAGGCAGGTCAGGTGGTCTGGTATTCCCATCTCTTGAAGAATTTTCCACAGGTTGTTGTGATACACACAATCCAAGGCTTTGGCATAGTTAATATAGCAGAAGTAAATGTTTTTCTGAAACTCTCTTGCTTTTTTGATGATCCATCAGATGTTGACAATTTGATCTCTGGTTCCTCTGTCTTTTCTAAATTCAGCGGGAAGATCTGGAAGTTCACAGTTCACATACTGTTGAAGCCTGACTTGGAGAATTTTGAGCATTACTTTCCTAGCTTGTGAGATGAGGGCAATTGTGTGGTAGTTTGAACTTTCTTTGGCATTGCCTTTCTTTGGGATTTGAATGAAAACTGACCTTTTCCAGTCCTGTGGCCACTGCTGAGTTTTCCAAACTTGCTGGCATGTTGAGTGCAGCACTTTCACAGCATCATCTTTTAGGATTTGAACTAGCTCAACTGGAATTCCATCACCTCCACTAGTGTTGTTCATAGTGATGCTTTGTAAGGCCCACTTGACTTCACATTCCAGGATGTCTGGCTCTAGGTGAGTGATCACACCATCATGATTATCTGGGTCATGAAGATCTTTTTGGTACAGTTCTTCTGTGTATTCTTGCCACTTCTTCTTAATACCTTCTGTTTCTGTTAGGTCCATACCATTTCTGTCTTTTATTGTGCCCATCTTTGCATGAAATGTTCCCTTGGTATCTCTAATTTTCTTTTGAGATCTCTAATCTTTCCCATTCTATTATTTTCCTCTATTTCTTTGTGTTGATCACTGAGGAAGGCTTTCTTATCCTCTCCTTGCTATTCTTTGGAACTCTGCATTCAAATGAGTATATCTTTCCTTTTCTCCTTTGCCTTTCAGCTTCTCTTTTCTCAGCTATTTGTAAGGCCTTCTCAGACAACCATTTTGCCTTTTTGCATTTCTTTTTCTTGGGGATGGTCTTGATCACTGCCTCTTGTACAGTGTCACAAACCTCCATCCATAGTTCTTCAGGCACTCTGTCCATCAGATGTAATCCCTGAATCTATTTCTCACTTCCACTGTATAATCATAAGGGGTTTGATTTAGGTCATACCTGAATGGTCTAGTGGTTTTCCCTGCTTTCTTCAATTTAAGTCTAAATTTGGCAATGAGGAGTTCATGATCTGAGCCACAGTCAGATCCCAGTCTTGTTTTTGCTGACTGTATAGAGCTTCTCTATCTTTGGCTGCAAAGAATATAATCAGTCTGACTTTTGATGTTGACCATTTAATGATGTCCATGTGTAGAGTCTTCTCTTGTGTTGTTTGGAGAGGTTGTTTCCTATGACCAGTACATTCTCTTGGAAAAACTCTGTTAGCCTTTGACCTGCTTCATTTTGTACTCCAAGGCCAAATTTGCTTGTTACTCCAGGTATCTCTTGACTTCTTACTTTTGCATTTCAGTCCCCTATAATGAAAAGGACATCTTTTGGGGGTGTTAGTTCTAGAAGATCTTGTAGGTCTTCATAGAACTGTTCAGCTTCAGCTTCTTCCTGATTACTAGTTGGGACATAGATTTGGATTACTGTGATATTGAATGGTTTGCCTTGAAAACACACAGAGATCATTCTGTCATTTTTGAGATTACATGTAAGTACTGCATTTCAGACTCTTTTGTTGACTATGAGGGCTACTCCATTTCTTCTAAGGGATTCTTGCCCACAGTAGTACATCACTTAGATTAGTCTTTATTGTTTTTTGATACTTGTAAGCTGCCCTAAAATATTACAGATCCGTTGAAGACATGAGTTTGAGTCAGTCTTGTATTGGGCCATACAAACTTTACTTCTCCTTAGAGTTCTACAACCCACTCTTCCAACAAGGCATCAAAAATTGATCTTTAAACATGGCCAGAATATCAAACGAGTTTTTAAAAAGTTATCAAAAAGATAAGCCAGCAGTAGTGACCTAAATCTTCTTTTGTGTCTAAGTCTGACATGCCTTTATAATTTCTTAATAAATAGAAATGTAACACATGTTAATTGTTGGAAATTTGGATAAGAGAGAGAAATAATGGCAAAGAGACAAAACTCTTACATAATCTCATTTCAGAGAAATCACATTCTATATGATGGGTCATTCTGAAATATAACCTACCTTTTTAACTTAATAATTAAATTATTAAATATTTTTCCATAATATATCTTGTGATGGTGCTTTTAAATTGTGGTGCTGGAGAAGGCTCCTGACAGTGCCTCGGACTAAAAGGAAATCAAACCAGTCAATCCTAAAAGAAATCAGTTGTGAAGATTCATTGGAAGGACTGAGGCTGAAGCTGAAGCTCCAATACTTTGGCCACCTGATGAGAAGAAACGACTCATTGGAAAAGACTCTAATGCTGGGAAAGATTGAAGGCAGGAGGAGAAGGAGATGACGGAGGATTAGATGGTTGGCTGGCATCACTGACTCAATGGACACGAGTTTGAGCAAGCTCTATGAGTTGGTGATGGACAGGGAGGCCTGGCGTACTGCAGTCTGTGGACTCACAAAGAGTCGGACATGACTTAACAACTGAACAACAGCAGCAGTAATGATGGTCCAGGTTTTATTATTACTGTATAATACATATTTTAGTCAGTCTCTTTGATCATTTAGATTATATCCATGCTTTGTTTTTATAAATATTTCTGTAGATGCCCACATACTTTCAGTGAATCTCTGTTCCTGAAGCTTATTTCCTAGGGATAGAATTCCTGGGTCAGTGCCCGTGAGTGTACTAGGTCTTCTGATATACCTTGCAAATTCCTTATGCAAAGCCTGCACCAGTTTACTTTTCCAGCAGCCATATACACCCTGCTTGCACCCAGGCTGGTTATTGTCAGTGCAGACACTCTTCTCTTACAAGCCCAGGAGAAGGGCCAGAGCCCAGAACACCGACGCGGCCAACTGCTGGGGAGGACGTGTGGCAGCAGGCATGCTCATCCATGGTGGTGGGACCCCAGCATCATGCAGCCCCTCCCCTGTGGGAGAGTCTGAACACTGTCCACATACTCTCCGGCAGTCATAGTCCTTGGTAGTTACCCAGAGGAGCCAGCAACTTACGTTCCCGAAAAACCAGGATGTGGAGGATTACAGACCCTTTTATCCTAACTGCATAAACTCGGAGCAGCTAAGATGTCCTTTATAATAACCAACCACTGGGCTTCATTCTGCTCAGAATTTTAAAAACAAAACTACAGCAATTAGAGGTCAACTCTAAACTTACTGAACAAAGGAAAAGATTTGCCTGTATGTCTTAAGAAGTAGATTTAAGACAGAGATATCGGTATCTCCAGTATGGTCTCAGGGTTTGAGTCCTTCAGAATGTCCATAAAAGGAAGAAGACAAAGTGATGTTGGGCTAAAAACAAAGCAAAAGGAATGATGTGGGCAGGGCTTTCACACCACGGCTGCCCCCCGCCCCAGTCCCATGAGGAACTTGTAGCTCGTGAGAGCCCTTGGTGTGTTTGACCATGAGGCCACTTTTCGAGGAGGATCTCATGGGACATAGTGTTCTACTGGAAGGACTTTGGGGAGAAGTGCGAGGCGCTGTCCATGAAGAGTGTGGGGACGCGAGTCCTGATCCAGACTGCCTTGAGCATCACCATTGTCACCCCGGCCTCCTCCTCTGGGTGAGGCAGGACAAGAATGACAGGGTCCCTGCAGGTGCTGGCCTTGTCCGGCTTACTCGCCCAGGTGTCCCTGGCCCAGTCCTATTGCAGATACATTGAGAAGATGTTTGTAGCACTGCGGTAGTAGAGTATCATTTCATGTAATAATGTTCAGTTCTCTCCACTCATGGTGGTCACCCTTCACGTGCTGGGGTTTTGAGCTGTGTTACCAGTCGAGCATTAATGATGCACCTTACAGCAGCAGCATGTTCTGTGTTGGTCCTGGTTTACTGTTTTCCTATTAATGACCATTGACTCAGGAGGAAAATGTTCCACGTAGCTTATGTATTTAATACATTCTGTGTTTTACCCAAACATAGTTTTCAAGTTGTTGAATGTGCACAGAAATTAGTTAATGTTTACTGAAACCCCCTCACCCCCAATCCCCATTTCATTTTTTAAAATACCTCATGTAGCTTACTACATGTCAGTAGACTGAAAAGCGATCTTTTTTTCCCCGATATTCTTCTCTGTAGTGTTTTATGTATAGAGAGTGGAAGTTGGAGCAGATTGCTTCCCTCATGCCGTATCTAAGGAGACCTAGGGAATGTTGTGATTTGGGGCTGGAAGTGGTTCTCCCACTGGGGGAATGGAGACTGCAAATAATATTAGAGAAATAAAAGACATTTCTCTTGCCCCTGAATTCTGTGGCCTGATACTTGTGCTTGCTGTGCTGGGGGCCACTTAGGATCTCTCAAATTCTTTGCGGGGTGCATGCCTCTCCTTAGCTGATGAAAACCCTAGACTAAAATTAGAGCAACATTCAGGCAATGTCCATGACCCCAAGGCTAAGCTGGGAATACCGAAGAAAGCTGAGGAGCTCATTTCCTGAGCTGGGTTTAAAAAATACTGCTGAGGGCGACGAAGAGGGCAGACTGCTGTGTGCAAGGTAGGTAAGCTGCACGATGCACTGGACAGCACAGGGCATGGTGCCAGTGGTTTATAATAATTGTAAATGGAGTCTAAGCTATAGACATTGTAAATCACTGTGTTGTACACCTGAAGCTAACATAATACCGTATAGCAAAATGTACCTCAGTGAAAATTATTCCTGAATGCTTTGCATTTCTAGGAGGGTTGATGGATATCCTGCAGAGACATGACCTCCCTGAGTTGCACTGGAGAGTACTCTGTGCTGCTGTTGTTATTGCTCAGGGGGTTCCTCCTGAGGAGAGCATGACTCCAGAGCCCCCTGAGCAGAGGGGCCTGCTGTCAGCTGTCTTCCCTGGAAGGAATGGCCTGGGTGCCTGCAGGAGCCTGCGCCTGGGAAGGACCTGGGTCAGCCCAGCATGGCGGGGTGGCACGGAGCCCAGGGCACAGGGACCCTTCTCTTTGTGTATCTCTGAGAGAGTGCGAACTTACCCAGGAGAAGGTTACCCACAGAGACCCCCTGTGTGTGTGCGTGGAAGTCTGGAGGGGGGCCCTCCACGCTGCAGAGAGACCCATCATGGCTCATTGATCCAGGCTCAGCTGAGACCCTCTGTCTTTGTGGATGGCCTGGTCATGGCCCAGAGAGTCTGCAGGGCAGCAAGGACGCCTCGCTGGGGTCAAGGGTCCATGCCGTAATCCGAACCTGTCCTTTCTGACGTTGAGCACAAAGAGTGGGCTCCTGGGTGAGCATGGTGGGCTGGGAGCTCCAGGGAGGTGGGGCGCTCCTTGAGGTGGTCACACCCTGAGGGGAAGCGGAATGAGCCCAGTGCAGCGTGGGGGGACCAGTGCAAGTCTGGTTGTCCTCAGCAGCCAAGAGCCCCTAACGGAGCGCTGCCCCACAGCCTGTGGTGTCCTGTGTGTCGACACTGCCCCCTGAGAGCCGCCTTCGGCCGTCTTAGAGTGTGGGGACTGGTGTGCAGTCTTAGGGGACACGAAGATTTATGGGGAAGAAGTGTGACCATGGCCATTCAGTGGGCACTGACCTCAGGGAAGTAAGAGCTTGACTTCTGACTTTAAAATGTCAGGATCAGTTCCAAGAGTCAGATTATGGTCAGGTGTGGATGTGGATGTGGACACGGTCTTGGGGAGATTAAAAGGCTACCCTTAGAAACTCCCCAGAAGAAGGGGCTGCTGGAGGGTCCACAGGGCTCCAGGAAATGTGTGTGCAGCTTTGTAGATAACGTTTCTTTGCTTGTGCATTCTGTTCGGTGTGAATTTGCTACACTGGTGATAGCTGTCAGGGGCTGAACATGACCTGGATTCCTGGAGTAAAGATAAGGGGCAGCACCAAGGGTAGTCCTTGGAGGTATCCTCTTGACTTCCTAATTCTGTTATTAAAGGGAGTTTTCTTCATGGTAGCCTATTCATCTGTGTTGTTATCCCTTAAAGAATATTAGTAAGATATAATAAAGTCGACATGAAAAAACCTTCAAATTCCATGGCATTTGAGTAAAATATAAGTATTTGGTTATTAAGAGCTGGTTTCCATCAGTAAAGGAGCTAAAAACTTCTTGCTCCCAAGAAAAAAGCAGAGAAGGAGGGAAGATGGAAGAGGTTGGACTTGATGTCATAGGTGTGTTCCAGAGATGGGGCTTCACCTGCCCCATCTGGGACCACGTCTAGGGTGGGGTTCCTCAAGGAGAGCTAGTGGTGTACTTTTGTTGTACCCAGCAAAATACAGGGAGCCGTCAGCATTCCCTTGCAGTCTAAGAGAAACAGGCAAATATTTGTAAAGGAAAGAGTGCATTTGCCATGATGAGAACAACAGTCTGTGTGACCCAGTGGCTGGAGACAGAACAGAGCTGGGCTTTTTGCACTATGTTAGAATGGATAGGAAACCTCGTCCAAAACCAGATTTCTCTCTCCCTACTCCAGTCTTAGACTTTGCTGTTCCGTGCATCCCTGAAACATAGACATAAACCCAGCTAACATTGCTGAAATCATCCGAATTGGCCGAGATTAAGTTTCTATCACTTGCTGGAAACGAGTCTCAACAAAAGGAGCTATATTGACTATCAGGTTTGTGTTTGAAAATTCATACATGGAAAAGCCCAGCTGAAGAGTAAATACTTCAGAGCTCTCGCATCCCAGAGATTTGTTGGCATGCACCATGGTTTTATAGTAGATAAAATCTCTTTCCTTAAAATCTTCAAGCTGTGTGCTTGTTAGAGTGCTCTGGATTAGAAGGAAGGGATGGGAATACTTAAGGAAGGTGCCTGAAACATTTGACTGGATTTTAAGAGCAATAATGTATGGTGTTTTTTTAACTTTTTATTTTGTACTGGAGTATAACTGATTAACAACCAATGTTGTGATAGTTACAGGTGAACAGGGAAGGGACTCAGCCATACATACACATGTATCCATTCTCCCCCAAACTCCCCTCCCATCCAGACTACCACCTAACATTGAGCAGAGTTTCCTGTTGTATATAGCAGGTCCTTGTTGAGTATCCATTTAGAATATAGCAGCGTGTACATGACCTTCCCAAACTTCCTAACTGTCCCATTCCCCCATCCTCCCCGCTCTCCCAGCAACCATAAATTTGTTCTCTAAACCAGTGAATCTGATGCTGTTTTGTAAGTTCATTTGTATCATTTATTTTTAGATTTCACATATAAGGGATGTAATATGATATGTCTCCTTCTCTCTCTGACTTACTTTATGGTCGTTTTTGAGACCTGGAAGTTGCCAGAATTCACGCTCCAAAGGCAGTCTTAAACATCATCCAAAGACAGTCCTGAATGTGAAGAAAGTGGCCAGGTGGTCACCCAAGGTCCAGGTGGTCATCCAAGGCCCTGGCTTTCCTCTTCTGCTCTGCTTGCTCAGGCACTGATGAAGCGACATTGCCCCCCCACCCCACCAGGAGCAGTCCTTCCTCCTGTACTGTGTTCAGACAGAGGCAGGGGACCATAGCAGGTGCTCGGACTTCTGCAACCAGACATAACAGGTCTAAGTCTTGGCTGTACATCGTTCCTTTTTCTCTAATTGCTGTCGTTTTTCCTACTGAAAACAATCTATGAAATATTTTTATATTGTAATGTGTATTGTCCACCAAAGGTCTGATTTATTCTACTATGGCAATAAGAAGTTCAAAACAAGTTCTATTCCTAAACTAGAGTTTAGCATTTACTCATGTTTTTCTTCCTCTGGAACTTGGGAATATTATACAGCAACTTGGCACTTCACATTTCAAAACAGATTGGGATATATTTTGATTCATTAACATGGAGCATGATTTTAGGAAAAGAGATGTATCATAAACTATGATGTTCTTTTTATCATGAAACAAACCACATTTTCAGCTTGGAAAGTGTTTAAATGGAACATAGTTATTGTGAATTCCCTAACATTGCATTTTACTGGAGGTAAGTTTGGATTGGCTCCATTTGCTGAAGATATTACGCATGATCCCCACAATACAAAGCTTGGAAGCGTCCAGAGGAGAGGACGCTTGCATTTCTACCAGAGATTTCATACTTATGCTACTTGTTGCAGTTATGGTATAATCTTACTGTTTCACTTAATATTTTCCAGAATTTTCTCTATTAAAAAACAAAACAACCCAAGTTTAGCTATCCTGATTTATAATCACTGGTCACTTATGCAGGAAATATAGACACAGTCTCTGACTCATTATCAGTGATTATGAAAAATGACAGCATTGAACAGAGAAATGCTCTTTTTCAGGAAAAACTGGCAAAGAACCTTTTCCTGCTTAATAATCTGTTTTCACCTCTCTTCTATTGAATCATAGTTTAGATTCAAAGGGAAAATATCAAGATGTGAGAATATTATCATCCTTTCATTTTATTCAGCTGGTGTCTTTGTCATCTATACGAATAGAATTTTTCAGAAATGTTCTCAGCTTGTACCCAGTGCTGGTCTGCTGGCTCCACTGACAGTGTGTTCCTGCCCTTCTGGCACAATTCTGTCATGAGAGAGATAGTTACAGCAGTTCCTCTTTAACTCTGTCAGCTCCTGCTTTCTCAGCCGTTCCCTCAGAAAATGTTTCAGAGTGAAATCCCCACACCCAGAGAACCACCACACTCTTGCAAGGTCCCTTTCTTTGTAATCTGGATAACTGGTGATAGTTTTTGAAAAACCCCTTTGATCTGAAAGAAGATGGGTCTATGTAATTAAGTGGAAAATGGCTCTTAGTATATCTTTCCAGCCAACCCTTAGTACACTGTCAGAAAAGGTATTACCAGGCATATTGTCATGGTGACAAAAATACTAAGCTCACTGTGGGAGAAAAATCAAAGGTTGAGTGTAACTTTAGGATGGCTTGATTATATGTGTATATAATACTAACAAGAATATAAAAACATATAGAGCAAGAAATTATATAAAGCTTTATATATTATATATAAATATATACTAATTATCTATAAGATGATATATAGTTATTATAAATTATATACAGATATACAAAACTCATTTTATATATAACTGTTTTTAATAAGAGCCTTAGGGTAAATGAGCATTGACTTTTTAAGTTTAATAAAAAGTAAATACACTTAAGTCCAAATTTGTGATTTCTGTAGCTTTTTAATTTAAAATGGCTCTTTCTCTAATCTAGTTTTCTGGGAATTTATTGTGCTTTTATCTCTGGCTTCCAACTCATCCAAGTGATTACTGTAATTGTTCATTCTGGCAAGCAGCTGGCCCTGACTTTGCAGTTTCTGTCTGTTCCACTTTTAGTAATCCTCTCTTCATCGTCTATGCGTTTCCTCACCTCAATCACCTGAAATTATACAGATCTCTACCCTTAACGTATAGCTTGAAAGGCATGCCAGAAGCTTTCAGTTGGGTTGCTGACTTACTTAAGCAATCAGTTCTGTTGTGTTGTGTCTGTTTCGTCCCTTGAATCCCATTGTGTCTCTCTAAATGTAACACTGAGGCACAATTGAACTCATCTTCTAGTACCATCCTGAGATGGTAGAGACAGATCCATCAAAAAAGGTGAAGGGTGTTTAAGTGAAACGGGTTTATATATTTCCCTTTTGTGTATTTGTCAGAATTTAAGGCGACAGCTGATTTAAGAATTGAGGTAAATTTTTATAAGACATATTACTCCATAGTCACAGAAATCAGAAAATATCAAATGCTCTGAAAGAATCAAATGGAGTATATACCTCAGAATCTTATAGAATTAAGTTTGGAGGGAATTCTGTCACTCTTGATTCTAAACCAATTTCTAATTATTAACATTAGAGGGTGTTTTTAAAGTGCTTTAACAAAGTTGATGTGTTTGCCTCGATATGGAAAGATTTACCTGATATGTTTTTAAATTGAAGTTAAATTTTATATACAGTGACATGCATGGATGTTAAATGTATAATTCCATGTTATTTTGGTGAATACATATGCTTGTGACCAGTAATCCAGTCAAGACACAGGATATTCCCATCATCCCAGAATCTCATTCCCTGTTCCCTTCCAGTGAATTTCCACCTTCTACTGGCAGTGACTGTTTTGATTTATATCATCAGAATTCATTTTGTCTGTTCTTGAAGTTCCTATAAATGAGATCATACAGAACATTTCCATTTGTGTCCAGCATCTTAGATCAACATGTTTTTGTGATTTATCTATGGTGTTGCATATATCAGCAATTCATTCTTTTTATTGCCGATCAGTGTTCCATGGTATGATTACAAACAGTTCATCTGTCTGCCTGTTGATGAAAATTTGGATTGTTCCCAGCTTGAAGCTATTATGAATAAAGATGTTATAAACAGTCTTGTACCAGTGTTTTGCAGACTTTTGTTTTCATTTCTCTTGAACAAATACCAATACCTATAAATGAAATTTCAGAATCATAGGGTAGGTATGTGCCCAACTTTGTAAGAAACTGCTGGTTTTCCAGAATAGTCATACTATTTTACATGCTCAACATTATTGCATCTCTCTGATGGCTAGTTATGTGGAACACCTTTTAATGAGTTTATTGGATACTTACCTCAATTTTTCAGGCCTTTTGCTCTTTCTGTATATGTGGTACTTTTATTGCTAGTGGATTGAAGTCTTTTTGAAGATATGTGTCTTGTTATATATTCTCCCAATCTTTGGTTTGCTTTTTCAGTTTCTTAACTTTTGATGCATCAAAGTCTTAATTTTGATGAGGTTCGTTTTTTTCCCCTTTACAGTGGTACTTTTTGTATCCTATGTATGAAATCCTTGCCTATCCTGAAGTTGTGAGGATGTTCTTTTAGGTTTTCTTCCAGAAGTTTTATGATTTCAGCTCATGATGCTTTTCTTTTATCGTGTGAGTTAGCATTTGAGGTTCATCTCTCCCATGATCGTCTTGGTCAAGATCTTCAGCACTGTTGGTTGAAAGACTTCGCTTTCCACACTGCACTATCCAGGCATCCTTGTGAGATCTGTTTCTAGAATTTCTGTTACGTTACGGTAACCCACTTTTTATCCTTATGCTGGTATCACACTGCATTGATTATGGTAGCTTCATAAATCTTGAAATCAGGTAGTTTAAGTCTTGCGAATTTGTTTTTCAAATAAATACATTCTTACTTGAAAGATCAGTAATTATTTTGGCATAAAGAAAGAACATCTGAGTATGTCTTTCCTCCCCAGTGGGCAAAGCAAGGAACGTGAGAATCTGCACTTTATGTCCTGTTGAAGATCTGTATTATTGTTTTAACTTAACTCATGAATTAGTTGCATTTTGAAGTGTGTTCATGGTGAGATAGAATCTTCTTTCTTTAATATCCCACTGTATTCAAAATTTCAAAAGCATGTTTCTCCAAACAGACTTAGCAGTTTCCCACTGGATGGTGGAGTCGGTGGAAACAGGAAGAGAAGTCATATTGCGATGCCTCGCTGGGTTGGTGCAATGGCATGTCCTCCGCACAAGAGCATCTTACTGGCTTGGAGCAGAGCTGTGAGCACATTCTAGGCAGTGCAGGTGTCATATGCCTGTGATGTTTAAAAGTCCGCTTTTTTTTTTTTTAACCATGAAAGGAAGTGAAAGTCACTCAGTCATGTCCGACTCTTTGCAACCTTATGGACTATGCAGTCCATGGAATTCTCCAGACAAGAATACTGGAGTGAATAGCCTATCCCTTCTCCAGGGGATCTTCCCAACCCAAGGATTGAACCCAGGTCTCCTGCGTTGCAGGCAGATTCTTTTCTGACTGAGCTATCAGGGAATCCCATGTTATCCCTTTAATTTACATTTTTTTATCTTGTTATCCCTTTAATTAAAAAACAAAAGGCTTCCCTTGTATTTCTTCCTGGGACTTGAGAAGGAGAATGCTGTTACTGCTGGTGCCTGGGTCTTTATGTGGAGGTTGAGTGGAGCTGAGTGGTGGAGGCCTTCGCTACCTCAGCGCGGCCTGTGAATCTGAGCTGAGTGCTGTGGCCAGCAGGGAGGCTGTCCAGGTATCTCCCAGCCCAACCCACCTCGCATCCTCAGTATCGCCAGCAACAACCCCACGCATCTTTGCTCACAACCTGCCCAAATTTATTACAGGTCAGGGGACTGCCACTCACTTTGTGAGCCAAAGGCCAGTCTTCACATTCTGGGGGACAACCTGAATTTGATTTTCAAAGCCTCCCTTGAGGCATTTTCAGGGTGTGATCACATAGGCCCTGTGAACAGTCACATGGGACGCCTTGAGGCCACAGACCGGGGTAGATAGTCCTCAGTGGGAAAAAACGGTATCTTGACTGAAAGCCTAGAGAAATAACCATGTATATCGACAACCTAGGGAACCAGTTTCCCAAAAAGCTACAGACAGAGCAAGTCTTTCTCACCCCAACAGCTCATGTCGCCCTTGAATTGCAGCCCCCAGCAGCCGTGTAGGAATGTCCTCATGTCTCCATGTCTGTGACCAGCTCAGCTCCTTTTAAGAAAGATCAATGTCCTCTTTCCATGGGAGCCAGACCATCCGCTGATGGACACTATCTCAGCTTCTCGCTGACTCAAGCGCTTGGTTCCTGTGAGGCTCCGTGGTCGCCCTCACCTCGGTCTCCTGCTCGCTGCACAGGCGTCCCCCCGCTCTAGCCTGTCTGCCACTGAAGCACCATGCTCCCTTGACTAACCCCCCTCCGTGTTGCTCTTCTGGGCAAAGCTCTTGGAAGAGCTTCCAGGCTGCATCTCCAAGTCCCCTTTCTCTCCTGACCCTGTTCTCCAGCCTTCTCTTTGCTTTCGCTGCACGTTCTCATGACCACGATGCCAGTGGCTTCCAGCTCCACCTATGTGCCTACAATAGTCACATTCATACCCCTCTCCAGGGAATTAGTCTGGATTCTCACCTGAGATTGAAAACTCCTTGTATCATACTTTATAATCTTGCACTTGGATTTCCCTACATTGTCTACCATTGTACTATGTCTAAAATAAAGGCCAGTATGTCTTCATTAAAATAAAAATATATATGAATGTTCTTTTTTTTTTTTTAAAAGATGACTTTCCTCTAAGCCTGTGGGACTGTTTTGAACACATAATTACAATTTAGGGAAAATGATTTCAGATATTAAAAGCCCCACATCTTCTCCATTGTTTCTAAATTCAGACCCAGTGACTTCCTGAAGGTGAAGTGTTTGGGACAGCTGCGCGTATCCAGCCTTATACATCCAAGGTTCACGAGGGGAGGTCTTTTCTGATCAGCCCCCTCAGGCATCTTATCTGGGCCACAGTTGTTTATTGGGTTTTTAACTGGGTGTTAGTCATGTCTTTAAAAATATACGAAGCTGCTTTCACCTTTAATAATTTTATGAGGACCACAGAAAGGATTAGTTGGGATTTACGAATCTGGAATTATCCCTTGGACTCTATAATTTGTTTGTGATTATATATTTATGTATATTTTAAAAGTTAGCACTGTAAAGTGAAAATGAAAGTCACTCAGTCATGTCCGACTCTTTGTGTCCCATGGACTGCACAGTCCATGAAATTCTCCAGGCTGGAATTCTGGAGTGGGTAGCCTTTCCTTTCTCCAGGGGATCTTCCCAACCCAGGGATCGAACCTAGGTCTCCCTCATTGCAGGCAGATTCTTTACCCATTGATCCACAATATTTGAGCCCAGCACCATATTTTGAAATTATTGTTATTTAACAATTATTTTAGAATAAATAATTTAAGTTATTGTTATTTGAATTATTTGTTAACAACTAAGAAGTAGAGTATTTCGCCTAAAATGAGGATTTCCGGTTTCTTGTGAAGAACCAGGCAGTTTCGGTTGGTGTTTCCTTCCCCAGAGCAGTAATCCAGAAGTGCTGAGAACCCCGTGTTCCTCCATCGGGTTGGCAGGAGTCCCAGGCTTGCTTCCCATATTTGCTAGGAGACCACCAGCTGTGATGCTGTTTTTCTTTTTCCTCCTGAGGAATCTCGGGCCTTGAATTGGTGAATTCTGGCTCCTGCAACGTGTTCTGTTCCAGCACCAATGTAGCACTGCTCAGTCTTGCCTGCCGACACATATCAGGTAGTGAGTGATGGACAGGTACATCCCGTCCCTGAGGTTTGTTCCTACTTGTCCTGTGAAGGGTTCGAACTCAGAGAAGGTCACCTGCTCTGTTCTGTGTGCCACCAAGTGCTGCTTCTCTTGGCAGCATTAGCTGAGTGTGGTTTCAGATTTTCTGAGAAGGGGAAGCTTGCGTAGCGTGTCTCAGCTTTGGGCAGGAAGAACGCACCCTTCATTTGGGAGGTTGCGTGCTCCCGAGAATGTCTTCCCTCCCGGCAGGAGGTACGCCTGTGCTGCACTCTCAGGTGTCCCCCGCGCTTCCCTGTGTCAGGTCATGTGCGTCTGTGAGTGAGGAACAAATGGTGTTCTTACCCCAAATGAAATTACCTGGTGGTCTCCGCCTCTCCTCCTCTTTCTTACAAATTTGACCCCATGAGAGGTGAAGAGATGTGATACGTTTTTATTCCAGTTATGTTTTTAGTCATTATGGCTTCTGCTCTTCAATTCTATTCTGTTGTATTCCGGAATGTAATGTGACAACCCCCATTGATGAACAAAAACATTTCAACTTTTTCTTTCTATGAAAGGTTTGAATTCATTTTGAATTCAATTTGTCAGACCTGCAGACATTTTGAAGATACTAAAGCAAGAACATTCCTCCCTCCCCTGACCTTATTTATTTAAAGTGCATGTGCATGGTTGTTTTGAGTGTCTTTGAGATGCAGAATTAAGGTTTTTACAGTTCTGTCACTGTAATAGTATTATTTTCCAGGAAAAACACAGCGTTTTGGACTTCTAGATATGGCCATTTCATTATCCATGTCCTGGAAGCCAGTTTTTATCAGACTCAGTTCTGATGGCCGATTAAGATCCATAACCACCATTATTTAGGGTTTTCGTAAGTGCTGGCTGATGTGAGAGTAGAATGCTTAGATTCCCTAGAAGAAAAGAATTATAGGCTGTTTTAATATTATCAGCAAACATGCCTGTGAATATTTAGCCTTCAGACAGCAGAAGCTCTGTGAGAAAAACATGACCACACTTGGAAATAGATCCTGTTACTGTAATGGTGTCAATCTGTCTTTCCATTAATAACTCAGTCAAGAGCATGTTTCCTTTGTAAGCATTCCAGATGGATTCCACAGAAGAATACCAGGTTGATTCAATAGCAGTGTCATACGGAGACAAAGTAGCATACGCTGACTCCCCTTCTCTCACCCAGGAGGCTGCCGGCCCTGGGACTGGTCGAACTCTTCTACAAGGGAATCTCTGCACCATGGGGATCTTCTCAGCCAGGGATGTGTGATGGGACTAAAAAGCCACAAAAACTATTAAGTGCTGTGTTCTCTTTCCATCCTCCTACCACCACCCCCCCAACTCCCTGGTTTGTAATTACTCAGTAAATTCCAGTGATTTGTAGCTTCATAACAAAAGAACGGTTCAGTCCGCCTGTGGGTGTGACCCTGGCTCTCAGGATGGAGGGTACTGGCCCCTGGGCAGAAGCTGGCAGAATTTTCAGAGATTGCATGTCTTGGGTTATGCTTCTTGCCACAGACTGCAATTCCAGGGCTATAAGGGGTCTTTACATCATTTTATCTGATTGTTTGGATTTCCTTCTCTTTGTTTTCCATCCAGAAAGACGGACTTTGTGTATGCCTTAGCTTATACCAGTATGAGTTCCCTTCCACTGTGACCACAAGGGTCAGGCCTGTCCTAGAGATGCTGTGATAAGGCATCCTTCCTGGCTGCATCTCTTGAGGTGGACTAGCTAATGCAGAAACAGCAGGTCCGTGCTGAGACCCAGCTGGTGTCCGCTCCAGCTGGTGGTGACTGTTCAGGCGCGGGCCTCGAGATGCTCTTCCAGCTTCTTCGAGGCCTCTCCTCTGCACCCGCCTGCCCGGTGGTGCTGGGGGAGGGAGGAGGTGGACCATGGCTTCTCCCGTCCGCTGCCAGGGAGAGTCACACAGCTCTGCACACATTTCATCCTCAGTACTAGTCACAGGGCCTCTGGACTGCGTGAGCTGAGAACTCTCTTGTGTGCGCCCAGGAGGAGAGGCTGTGGATTGAGGCCTGGTGAAGGCACGGTGCTGTGTGTGTGTTTGGGAGGAGGGCACTGCAGGGGCATGCCCCAGCGTGAGCCCCAGGGCGGCCTGGGTGCTGGGGTGGAGGTGCTGCACACTCACCCTAGCCCCAAGCAGTGTAGCTCCCAGTGACTGCTGCTCTAGACAAGCCCAGCCAACGACGGATGCTTTCGGTTTGCCAACATTCCACATAAACTAGTGAATACAGCCACTTAATAAGAACTGAGGATTTACACACTCTTTTAAAGAACCAATTTGGTTTTCAGCTGTGTAATATGTAACCTTGCACAGACCTTATTGCAGGTTAAAGTTGAAAGTGGAGGTAGAAAACCATCACGTATTTTTTGTCTGGTCACTGGTAAGTCTCCCAGCATAGACAGGCACGTGGGCTGATCTGCAAGCAGCCAGTGGTGTGGCCTTCCCCACACCATCAACTTTTCTTTTTTGCTCTTCTCCTCGTTTGTTTTCTGACTATAAAATTTTGTGATAATTTGAAATTGCCAACAGTATTAGAAAGATAAAAAGATGATGGACTTCCCTGGTGGCTCAGAGGGTAAAGCATCTGCCTGCAATGCGGGAGACCTGGGTTTGATACCCGGGTTGGGAAGATCCCCTGGAGAAGGAAATGGCAACCCACTCCAGTACTGTTGCTTGGAAAATTCCATGGACAGAGGAGCCTGGTAGGCTACAGTCCATGGGATCACCATGGGTTGAACACGACTGAGTAACTTCACTTTAAAAAGATGAAATACTCAATATTTAGCTTGTTTCTTTCTATTCATGTATGTTTGTATGCCTGTATTTATATACATATGTGTATATTTAAACAAACTTGAGGCTGATTTATGTTATCTTGTCTTACATGTTTTACTTAACATAAAAATATCAAAATTATATTTCCATCCATTGACTGTTTCTTGAAAACATGATGAAAGTGAAAGTGTTACTTGCTCAGTCTTATCTGACTCTTTGCGACCTCATGTACTGTAGCCCACCAGACTTCTCTGTCCATGGGATTCTCCAGGCAAGAATACTGGAGTGGGTTGCCATTTCCTTCTCCAGGGAATCTTCCCAAACCAGGGATCAAACCCAGGTCTCCTGCATTGCAGGAAGATTCTTTACCATCTGAGCCACCAGGGATTAGGATTGAATTCCCTGTAGTTAATCCATAATACTGTGTTATTGATTCTTTCACTGAGGTAAGGAATAAGGTTTTATAAAGGAAGGAAATGAAATACGAATTTCAACCATATTTGTTATTTTCATTTTACTAGAGGAACAAAAGACTGTTTTGCAAAAGTGTCATTACAAGTCATATTTAATGAAATTCTCATTAAAGTTGACATAACTTGGTTGAAATTTTAATAGCTGTAGACAGTTTTTCTACAAAATATCTTTGAAACTTCTTTGAAAGGCCAATTTTCACTTTTTAAAAAGCTGAAACATTCCTTTTGGGGGAGAAATGGAAAATATTGTCAGTCTTCGTATATTAAAACCTGGGCTTGACGTTATTTTTTCTCAGAGCAAATCAGACAGATTTCTGCTGCAAGGCCTGCTCTTGGCCTGGGAGCCAGCCTCCCAGGACCCCGACTCACTGACGGCATGTAGACCTGAGCCGAGCTCTGCACCCTTCCAGTCCTACTGGGAGCCTGGGGTCCTCCCTTCCACCCCATGTTCCCAGGACCTCACAGACCACCCTCTCCCCACCCCTGTTGGAGCAGCTCTCAGCTTCTGTTCCGAGAGAACCTTATTTTGCTCCCCAGCACACTCACAGGCACACACACACAGAACACAGGCGCACGTGCACACAGGATCATGCACACGTGTGCACACATGCACAGACACAGGCGGAGGAACATGCGTGCACACGTTCAGCCACATGGACACACATGTGCTCACTTCCACGCAGAGGCATACAGTCTTAGGCACATGCAGATAAGACTGCTCAGGGCACTTCTCCCACATCCAAGCGAGCTATGTGATGGGCTCCCTGAGTTGGAATTCAGAATTAGTATCAATACAGATATAATGTGGTGAGTGATCAGTTCTGTAAAACCATTTGGGCGTCGCTGCTTTGAACACTTAAAGTACCTCAGTGAGCAGTTTGTCATTGTATGAGCCTTGGAATTCGTAGTGACAAGGCTAAGGACTTGGCAGCATGGTGGCCATCCATGTTGTTCTTCTAAGAACAGAGCTCTCAGTGTAGAGAGCCCCTCACGTACTGAGGGCTTTAAAGGCTCAGATTCCACTGCAGGATGTGTTAGAGTACCCAGTCCTCTGTTAAGGTAGGGGATAGAGGAGAAGTGGGTGGGACTTTAGCTCATCCCTTTCAAATCACCACTGCTGCCATCCAGCTCAGGGGAGCTTCTTGGTTTCCAAGTGGGTCACTCAGCCAGGTCACTTGGCCTCTCTGACCCTTGTTTTCTCAACCTGAAATGGGAATGATATGAAAATCCTCCCAGCAGGGTTGGAACAGTGAGAGCACACAGTCCATCTGGAAGGTCTTGGGAAGCTGAAATGCCCACAGGGAAGGAGACAGCTCCGAGGTGCCTCCACGCTGATGTGGCTGTGCACCTCCCCTGTTTCCTCTACAATGTCCTTTTGTGAAGAGCTGCAGAGGAAGTGCTGTCTGTCGGAGCACTATTTGTAATGGACTCACGGGCCATAAAAACACTGAGCTGGATTCTCATGCCCTACCCAAGCCCTTGTCCTTAGCTGGACTTCCTGTGTCTCCAGGGAGATGCCTGGCTGACCTCAGAGAGCCCTTCAGTATTTGCAGAGGCTGTTAGTGCTCATGGTGACTGCAGCCATGAAATCAGAAGATGATCGCTTTTTGGCAGGAAAGCTATGAGAAACCTGGACAGTGTGTTAAAAATCAGAGACATCACTTTGCCAACAAAGATCCGTATAGTCAAGGCTATGGTCTTTCCAGTAGTTATGTATGGATGTGAGAGCTGGACCATAAAGAAGGCAGAGCACCAAAGCATTGATGTGTTCAAACTCTGGTGTTGGAGAAGACTCTTGAGAGTTCCTTGGACAGCAAGGAGATCAAACCAGTCAATGTTAAAGAAAATCGGCCCTAAATACTCATTGGAAGGATGAATGCTGAAGCTGAAGCTCCAATACTTTGGCCACTTGACACTAAGGGCTAACTCATTGGAAAAGACCCTGATGCTGGAAAATATTGAAGGCAGAAAGAGAAGAGGGCAACAGAGGATGAGATGTTTGGATTGCATCACCAATTCAATGGACATGAACTTGGGCAAACTCTGGGAGGTGGGAAGGGTCAGGGAATCCTAGTGGGTTGCAAGTCCATGGAGTCACAAAGAGTCTGACATGACTTGGAAACTGAACAACAACAACAGTTAGTGCTGATCTTCAGAGGTCGTTGCTGTCATTTGATGAGAAGGTGGGCATGCCTGAATGCCCAAATAGCTGAGACCAAGGCCTCCCACTGTGCAGTAACTACTTCTCCAGTTCAGGTTTCCCAGTCAAGATACTGTACCCATCACAAGAGTCTGGTGGATGATTAACAAGATCCCTGAGATGCCCTAAGGTGGTGTCCACTGCTCCATCCAAATCTCTATGCTTTGCTAAGGCTTCCGGAGGACAGGCAATTGTAAACTGCAGTGAGGGCTTCAACAGGCGGCTCCTGTCACCCCAGGACACTGTAGCCTGGAAGAGAAGCAGACTTCCCTGAAGTTGGAATGCTCATGCTGCATTTCACACAGTTTTGTATAGTAACAGTAACAATAACAGCCAGAATTTACTGATTGCCTCTCATGGGCCAAGCCCTGCCTCTAGTAAGTTCTTTGCAGACAAGATGATTCATTGTTACCAAAGCCCTGTAAGTTGTATTTACTTTATTTTTTACCTGCATTTTACAGATGAGAAAGCTAAGACTGAAGTTTAGAGAAATAAAGCAACTTCCTAGAATTTGTATTTATAAATACAGGTTCATGTGAATAAGATGCTTAGGTGACTTTATTTTTAAGACAAATGGTAAATTAGTTGCATAGAAGAGACTGATTTGCATTATTTACCTGTTCACTTGTTCCTTTTGTTTATTGTATGCACGGAGATCTGAATTGCTTTGGTAGAGGTCCTAACTGGGGCAGTCAGCACTTTGAGCTGCATCCTATCCTGCAGAAAAGCAGGCGAGGGGTAGGGACAGGGGAGTGGGGTGTGGGGGTGTTGAGGGCAGGGGCTCCCTTTGTACTTGGGGGCAGCCTCCCAGAGTTACACTCACTCACAGGCTTCCGGAAGACAAAGGAGTAGAAGTCAGAAGGAGGGAGATGGTGCCCCAGGAGTGCCAGGCCTCCTCCCTCTTCTGTGGCTTTCCCCTCTCTCATCTTCTTCCTTCTTCCTCCAAGCTGTCCCTGGAATGAGTGAGAACATATAGACTGTTTCTGTATGGCAATAAGGCAATGAGTGTTAAACTCTTAAGTAAAACAGGTTCATACCCTTTGAATCAGAATTTCCACCTCATTCTACTTCAGAAAGCAGAGCAGGCAAAGAAATACATTCAGACATGTTCGTTCATCATCACACTGCTTATATGAATACAGAATATTAAAATATGAAAAGTGGCTTAATACAGCACAAACTGGTCATTTTGCCATCTCGTGGGTTCAGAGTCATGACTCTCACTGTGTTAAACTCAAGGTGGCTCCTCTCTGGAGACTGGGGGGACCACCTGTTTCCTTGCCTTTTACATTTTCTCAAGGTCACCACATTCTGCGGCTTGTGGCCACTTCCTCTGTCTTCAGAACTGGCCTTTCTTAGTCTGCCTTCATTCACTTTTATCTGGACACGGTTGGGAAAAAGTCTCTTACTTTTAGGACTCATGTGATTATCTCAGGCTAACTCAGGTAATCAGGGTAATCTCCCACTTCAGGTTCGCATGTGCAAGTTCCAGCGGTTAGGAAGTAGGTATTTGGGGGAACCAACATGTTGCTTTCCAGACAGACATGGCCTTTTATTGAGTTCACTGTATTATGCTGTTGATAGTTGAAATTAGTTCTTACCATGTGGTTTTGTAATTCCCATGCTTTTCTTCAGCTTTTTTTAAAAAATGGGTCTCCTTTCCTAATTGGCGTTGAATTGAATTAATTCTCCTTCACCTTTGTACCAGTTACGTTAATATGGTGGTTGCACTTCAGTGTTTAGCTTGTTTCCCTTTTTTTGGTGGATATGTCTAAAGTTAATTTCTCCTTCAACAAGAGCATCGTGTGCTTTAACTTTCCCTCAGATATTACTTGTCCCATCTCTGTGTTGTTATTGTTTCAGGTTTAATCAGAACTTGTTTTTCTAACACAAGTCATCATCACCACCATCATCGCTGTCACCATCATAATCCCTTTATTTCTTGACAATAAACAGAGTCTACTGTGCCTGTTCATGTCTTTACTGCTCACTCCTGGCCCTATCATCCTATTTTTTCTGTGAGTTGTTTTTTCCCTATTGAAGAATATGCTTTTTTTTTTTTTTAATAAGGAACTGTAGGTAGTAAACTGTCTTATCCTTGAATGTCTGAAAATATTTTTATTTCCAGGAAGAATTCTAGGTTTTCAGTTCCCTTCCCTGAGTGCTTGAAGGTACCTGCTCCCCTCTGGCTTCTGCATCCTTTGCAACTGATAAGACATCAAGTGTCACATATTTTGTAGTGTTTTTATATGTTTATTTTGGTAGAAAATATTTCCTTTTCCCATTATACATTCTAAACTATAATCTTTCTATCCTTTGTACATTGTAGGTTCACAGTGATGAATGCACAAGTGGATTTTATGTTTTTATAAGCACTAGATGTTATTATAGCAGTTATATTAGACTGCTCATGAGTTTCTTCAATCCTGAATATTTTTGAGTTATTATCCTATATTTGCTGGGTTTTCTTCAACTAAAAGTTTCTCAACCTGTCTTTAACATCCTTTAACAATTCTGTATATTTTCCATTTATTCATCTCTCTGAACTGTGTTCTGGGTTATCCCTTCAGTTGTGTCCAGCTGGCCATTCTTCACATCTATTGAACTATAAAAAATATATATATATATATATATATATATATATATATATGTCATTAGTTTCCAGAATTTGCACTCCATTCTTTTCCATTGTTACCTCTCCTTGGTGTTGTTTTATGAATGTCCATTATCACCTGAATATTTTGTACATACTTGTTTGAATATCCTTTTCAGTTTCTCAGTTGACTTTTATTATTCAGCTTTTGTTTTGTTTAAAACAGAAAGTTTATTTGCTCTTTATTCAGCTTTAATTCTTCTGTGGTTCCTGACTGTGGGTGTGGAGCTCTTCATCTGCTTTGCCATCTTGGTTAAGCACTCTTGCTTGTGAATATATTCCCGCAAACTAGTGACCCTCATGCCCAGACAGGTATGAGGTTTTCTCTGCTCACTGGGAATATGGCCCTGAGTCAAACTTGCTAGTGGTTCAGGCTTTCCACCTGCACGGATGCAGCATTACCAAATCCTGGGTCCATTCCTGAGTGCCTCTGCTTCCTCCTTCATCCAGAGGCACGTGGCTTTGGCCACAGTCTGAGGTGGCTGGGTGGAGACAGTTCACCTTCTGTCACGAGAAGGATTAAGGTCTTAATCAATAGCTATCCTCCAGAAGTTCAACTCCAACTCCTTGCCAGACCTGGGATTCCTTCTGTAAAGGAATCGAAACCCCAGCCCTGAATGTTCACATATGGTTCCAGTTTACAGTGAGACATGTCCCTCTGTTTCTGTCCACAGAAACCAACCACTGGCTTTTGAGTGCAGCTGTGTCTTTCTAAGAACTATCTATCTTTGTATATATTCTCTATACATACTGTATATATTTTATAATTACAGCTCATATAAAAAGATGTTAAGGTATATTAAATAACTACTAAGTAAAGACCAAAAAACTAAAAGCAATATATTACAATAGTAATACAAGCTAGCATTTATTAAGCAATCACAGTGTTGTCACCCTCTGAGAATTTCATATAAATTGATTCATACAGTTCTCCAGATGATCCTATGGGTTGTGCACTGATATTCTCCCCATTTTACAAATGAGAAAATGGAGGTGCTGGGGTGAAGTACCCACGCTGGGATGCACAGTGAGAAAGTAGCAGGGTTTTCTTCTTACCAACATTATTCAGTTTGCTACAGCTCATTAGTGCGTGGAGAGTGGACACCAATCTGTGAAAAGAGACTCATTCTGGGTGGTGGGGATATGTATTTGCTTTATTTTCTTATTTTAGTTTCTCTGAATTTTAAAAGATTCTTGCAGTGAAACTATAACACGTTTATAATGAGAAAAAACAGTAACTACAGTTATTCTTAATATGCTTTTTAAATGCAAATGATGCCTCTTCTCTCAGGAGCACTTTTGTTGTTTGACAGCATTGGCCAGAGATAAAGTAGGCAAGGACCAAATTACCTGCTGGATGGGTGGGGAGACTGACAGCGGGGGGTGGGCAGTGCTCCAAGATGTGGAGGAAGGTACATGGTGCGTGTGGGACCTGTTTGCTCTCTCTGCTGTGACTCTAGAGTGGATCTGACGGCAGACTCACTCTCATCCCTCAGCGCCTCTGGCTTCCACACTTGATTTGCTGCACCTTCTCCCAGTTATGGGTAACTAACCTCCTTTCTGTGTATTTTAGCTGCAGTGTTCAGTTTCTATGGCAATGGATGCTATCTGACATGTAGAAAAAGGCCACTCCGTATCCTTGATAGATGCAACATTTCTCATTCTTGTGATCCCTACACTCATTAAAGGACCATAATCTCTTGTCTGCAAGTGAGACAAAGAGGACGAGGAAGGAGCTGTGTGTGAAAAGCCACAGAGGAGTACGTGATCACTCAAGGCAGAGGCTGGGGGATTGCCAAGTCCTTAGAAAGAGGGTAGAATGTCAAAGACGACACTTCTCTGGAAGAGTCTGGACCCCAGTGGCTGGTGCTGGGTGGGAAGGGACCACTCACTGCACCTGTGAGTCCACCCAGCTGCTGGTGCTCCCCCAGAGACGAGCAGGCAGGGTGCCTGGGAGCCTGGGGATGGGACCTGGGTGCCATGGAGGAGTGTCCATGTGTCCTGTGGGATGACCGTGCTCCCACTGGCCTCACCAGGTACCTTCACACCTCTCAGTCCTCTCAGTACATCTGTGGTTTGTTATGGGATTTAGGGAGCAGGCGGTCAGAGGAAAGGCAGTGCAAGTATCTGGAGAAAGCGCACTAAACAGTGACATTTGTGATTCTTCTGGAACTTCCAGAGCTGAGCTGTCTTTGCTCCTTTGCACCTGGAAAGCCCTGAACCAGGAGAGGGTGGGAGAATTTCTAGAGACTTAGCCATCAGTTGGTGATAAAATGTTGAATAAATCTCACACCAGATTCATGGTGGTCACTCTAGTTATGCTCCAAAGAGTGTGTTACTCACAAGACACATGTTATATGCATGAAACTACATAGCCTATGAATTTAGAATAAAAGGTCACCAATTACATTTAAATAGTCTCACTCTGAGTTTTGTTTCTTCAACCAGCAGTCTCTTCCTCCCCTCTATGTTCCCTCTCTGCAGACCTCCTCCAAGACATTTTAACAAAAATTTTACACTGGAAGTTAAACTGTCTGTTCTTCCAAAGTAGGCAATGGCCTGCATTGTTATCAGAAATAAAAGTAACTCCAAAATAATCATGTGTATACCTTTCCTCCTTTAAATTCATCAGAGAGAAAATAAGCATGTGTTCCCCAAGGCTTGAAAAAAAAAAGGAGAATTTACTCTGGTTTTCTGAGAATCCTTTTTTTAAAAAAACTGTTCTTTCCTTAATCAAAACGTGAGATTTCAATGTCATGATCTTGATTTACATCAAACTGACACAAGTGTATGAATTTTATGGCAGTAATTTGTAGATTACATAGAGATATGTGCCAAAGAGAAACAGCATTTCTGTTAAAAAGCAACAGGCTTCCGTAATTCTTGATGACAACTACATGTCAAGGGGAAAAGGGGAAATAAAATAATAAGCTTAGAAATGTCACAGATTACTACATCATAGCTCTTAAGTGTGTGATGAATTGTAATTATGCCTGAAATCTGGGCTGCCTGCAAGACACACAAATAAAATATTTCAATTCATCAGTTTTTAAGAAGTTCTTACTACTCTTTTCCAAAGGAGCTTTGCAATCTGTCAGATTTACCTAAGACAACTCAGAAGTTGATTTGTTATGTGGCTATAAATGGTTTTTACAGCTGTCATAAACTTAGAAACATTATATGCTAGATACTGTAGCAGCAAGGATTCTAATTAAGGTATTCCATGACTGATTTTAAATCAGTGTCAGTCTCTATCTCATTACTTGTTCTTTGATTTTTTTTCTCTGAGAAAAGAAGCACATGTGACATTTCAATCAGGTGTATCTTCAAAATAAAAGTACACAACACAAATAATTGTATAGAACACAATTTTAGAAGCAATTAAAAGGAATTTCAACATTACTTACAAAAGTGACTTGAACGGAAAATGTAAAGTGAGCTGTATGGAGGCACTTGAGTCACTATTTTTGTATCTGTAATATTTTGGCATCAGTGTTGGAACTTTGCTAGATCATCATTTGCAATGGTAATTGGTGAGCCTGTCTTGGACTCTACAGAAGGCATTTTGTAGTCTAAAGTATGGTGCGGACTTTTTTTTAAAGTAGTTTACTGTGAGTCTTGTTCAGAGTCAGAATCAGAGGAGGCGTTATGTGTGTCTCCAAAGCTTGCGCCCCTTCTCCCTTCAGAGTGCCCCAGTGCCAGCCAGGCAGCCAGAGCGTAAATATTTGCCGTGATGTGGATTCGTGAGGGGCTCAGTTCTCTTTTCTTTAAAAGAGGTTCTTATTTATATTAATGCAAGCAAGTCGGCTTTTGTGCTGACACGCTGTTGGGAGCGGCAATTGCAGCCTGACTCCTGACACCTCTCAGCCCCTTACTTGGGGAGGACACTCCCTGCCCCGTGTCCTGGAGCCCAGTGTGAGGATATGTCGGGAAACCAAGTCAGGCGCAGTTGTGCCGGCTCTCCTCAGGCCCTGGTTGTAGATCTCCCTCTCCCCGTCCAGGAGGGCGGCAGGCTGCAGGGCCCGGTGGTGGCCCTCCTGCTGCTGGTGGCCGGCTCTCCCTGGGGCTCCCCAGCACCCCAACACCCGCTGTCTCTGCTCCTGTAGGCCAAGGCCACTGCTTCCCTGCAGTCACTGGTCAGGGTGAGTCTTTCTGCCTTGGAGACCTTCTGCAGGGTGGAGTAAGTGATCTTTAGCCCAGAGACCCCAAAAGGAAGGAAAAATAAACTCACACATGTTGCTGAATTCAACTGAAAATGAGTGCAGCATTCATTTTATTCTTCCCTCCAGGGTGATAAACGTCTCACCTCATATTCAGTCACGTGACTTTATCTTATATCTTTTGTCAGAAAGAATTTGAAAGACAGATGTAATGAGTGGCTATTCGTATTCATTTTATAAAATGAGAATATGCATTTATGGATGGACTGTATGGATGGAGTAAAAATGGCCATTCCTTTGGGAATCAGGAAAATTAGACTTCTGTCTAGACGTTGCTACTAACTTCGTGAATGACCCTGCATAGATTGCAGAATTTTCACATCCGAATTCACTTGTCCATAAAATGACAAGGATAGCATTAAAGGGTGATAATTTTTCACCTTCAGCATTCTTCGATTCTACTCTCTCCCTCGGTCTATTGGATGTGGAGCATCCTTGGACTGGATAGCCATTCCCTTCTCTGGGGGATCTTCCCAATCCAGGGATGGAACCTGGGTCTCCTGCATTGCAGGCAGATTCATTACCTTCTGAGCCACCAGGGAAGCCCCTTCTAGATGCTATAAAGGCATAAAAATGGAAGAGGAGGTGGAAACTGTTGAGTTTACAGTGTAATGGGAGAAAGGAAATGTGCACACATCAGAAATACAGCAGAGGGAGAGAAAAGTTTAGTTAGAGGCTGTCAGCTGTGCCTTGGCTTCAGAGAAGTGACAGGGACAGAAACAGGAGCCCAAGGGAGCAGGCTGAGGCGGCAGGAGGACAGAAAGTGATGCGGGCTGAGAATGGTATCAGTTAGTCTGAGACACTTGATGTTCTCCGTCAAAGCCCGATAATTGCTTTACCAGCATCACGTTTGCCCTCTGTGTGGAACACCGGCTTCCCTAGATCACCAGCATCTGGACCTCGACCCAGATGGATCCAGGTAGAGCTACTGAAATATAGAACCTCTGCAGAGGTGTGGTGGGCATCCTCTGAGCTAAAGGTGGCACAGGCACTGGCCAGCTCCTCTTACTCGCTGTCCCTCCCTAATCAGGAGGGAGGAGACCCTCACACCTGGGACCTGGAGCTGCCCGGGGCCTTGAGGCCTCAACGTGAAATATCTCTGCTGTCCTCATGTTAGACATGTGCCCCTACTTTGTGCTGCTTCTTCAGAGTGTCTCAGTGTTTAGGCCATTTGTAACATGCTAAGGGAGTTCTGTAGCATAAGGAGTCCCACTGACACCCGTAAGATGGACTTTGAATGCTGGGGTTGTCCAGCCTGTGCCCTTGGGCTTCTTTATTGATCAGAAAGTTGTCACTTTGCAGACCTGCACAGGCCATCTGTGCTGCCGGCACACGCCGGAAAGATGCTGCAAGTTAGTGCATGTGACTTTGCATTATTTTATGTCCCCTCATGTTCCTGCGCATCTTTGACTCATCCTTAGAGATTTCTCTCTGCCATGTTGCTCCTTATTGCTGAGTGTCCTGTGATTTGGCCCAGTCTGATGAGCTTATCTGAGGTTCCTTTTGAAAAGGCCGTTTGTCTAGGGAGCCTTCAGCACTTCCCCCACTCATCCTCTTTCCTGTCTCATTAAGGATATAGCTTTTTATGAGAGATGGGTCAACTACAGTCTTCCTGTCTCCTTCCAATTTATCTTCTTTCTTCAAACGATAATTGAGTGCTTGATATATATAAAGGACTTTAGTACAACTAGAAAGTACACAAAAGCATTTGAAACACCAGACTGTATCCTCAAAGAACAGAAGATCTCATATGATAGATAACATAAATAAATGCAAGCTGATAAGTTGTAGGTGGCATCTCTTCTCTAAAGATTCCCCTGAGGGACCATCAGTCTTCTCTAAATACTGTTCAGTCTTCTGTAGTTTGAGCATTTTGTGGAGACTCAACTTCTAGCTGGTTTGTATTTTCTTGACCAAACCCATCTTTAACTGAGAAAGTTTTTTACATTACTAGAGAACGTAAGATCATGTCATTGAAGTGATGCAGGTGATTTAGAAAGGGACACTCCAAACTATTTTTACTAGTAATGGTCTTCAGAATAAGTTTATAACTTTCTGAGTGGATTTTGAAGAAAATAATACCATTCTATATGTATAAGTCTTTGTAAGTTGAAAGGATAGTTTGTTTTAGTTGAATATTATTATGCAGAAGAAAATAAAGGAAGAAAGGAATAAAGGGAGAGAGAGAAACACAGAGAGTCAAGTGTCAAGATTAGGAAGTTGAAATATAATGATGCTTTAGACAAAAATATTTCATCCATTGTTTTCCTGGGAAATGTCTTTTAAATCTGATTATACAGCATTTTTATTCTGGAAAGTGGGAGTTATTTTTTATACTCTCAGGAAAAGTATATGTTGAATTTTTACAGAGTTGCTTATTTGTGAATCAGCCAGATTCAGTCCAGAGATTGATATGCAAAGGACAGTGTCAGTGCATCTGAGGAGCCGCTGGGAACTGCCCAGGGTTCATGGTGGGAGCAGACCTCTGCATTGGAAGAGCTTTCACAGATTTAGAGAAATTTTGAGCGGTACAGGTTAGACAGGGGCCTTTATGTTCTCACTGGGGTGCTCTGCCCACAGATACCTGCACCAGAATGTTGTGTTCTTACAGGGGGAAAAGCTGAATGTCTGTCTGCAAGCAGGTCCTTGCAACGGGAGTGCGACCTGCCCCACGGGAGAACGAGGAAAGCACAGATCTACTGCCGCGTCTGTTCTGTGCAGATACAGCTGACTGAGGAGACGCTGAGACCCGCTTGAAGGCTAGCTTGATGAAGAAGTGCTGCGCGTGTGTTATGCTTAGTCGCTCAGTCATGTCCGACTCTTTGTGATCCCGTGGACTGTACAATCCATGGAATTCTGCAGGCCAGAATCCTGGAGTGGGTTGCCATGCCCTCCTCCAGGGGATCTTCCTGACCCAGGGATCAAACCCAGGTCTTCCACATTGCAGGCAGATTCTTTACCCTCTGAGCCACCAGGTAAGCCCCAGAAAGCGGCTGTGCATAGGCGAGAGGAAAGCTGGTGAGCTGCATGCCAGGCTGTGATGATAGTGAGATGCAAAAAGAGAGCCCACAAGTGGGTGCCTCCTGCGGTCAGTCAGGGTGTGGGCTAACGGAGAAGAGAAGGGGGCAGGAAAAGAGGCGGAATGGCTCTGCTGGTGAGCGGGCCCGGCCAGGGCCTGCAGGCTGTCAGCTGGCAACGGGTGCCTCTGCAGAGATCCTGTTGTGAGGGTCTTTGATGACTGAACCAAGGAACTTGGGATTTTTCTGTTTACAGTGGAAAGCTCTAAGTAATCATTCTTCATAATTCTAGAGGGACTATTTTCTAATTACTATTTTTTGTTATTCTCACTGAAGTTTACTCCTTGTCAGAAATTTGTTATCTGGATAAACGTTTTTAAGAAAAAATCAGTGTGGTCCTATATGAAGAAAAAGTGAGTGAGAAGAGAAACTCGATGTATCAGGACTGAGTGACAGACAAGATGTACACCAAGGACGCTGACCTCGTTAGGGTTGTGAGAATAGACAGACCTGAGTGTTTCAAAAGACGAGTAAATAGCTGGAGGAGATGAAAGAGAAAGGAGAAAATGGATTCTGAGGTTTGACCTCAGAGGAAGGACTTACTAGGTGTGGATGGAGTCGGGTTCAGAAAGAATCCCCAGGCCGCAAACCCACCTGCTCCTGTAATGTGGTCTAGTACAGTCCTGTGAGAGTATAATGTGAGCTGCGTCTCAAGTTTTAAGTTTTCTAATAGGCACATTAAAGATAAAAATAAGGAGAATAACTTTATATTAATAATATTTTATTAATACAACATAGTTTGAGTTAATATTTTATTATATAAAATATTAATATTTAATCCAATCCAGAAGTTTTTTTATAGCCAGTCATCTTATATGTAGTCAGTGTAAACAATTATTAATGAGATAGTTTACATTCTTTTTTTTTTTTTTTCATACAAAGTCTCTGGATTCTGGTGTCCATTTTACACTGACAGCAAATCTCAGTCCAAGCACTCAGTAACCCTATGAAGCAGGGGCTGCCCTGTCTTGGAAGGTGTGGCTCTAGACTTCGAACTAATGGTATCAGAGGGAGTTAGCAGCACCTACATGGGTGCCTGGACACACCTGTGCTAGGTGCTTCATGGTTAGAATTAAGTAGATGGTACTCATGCAAAGCATTTCCACATTGGACCCTTTATTCATAAGAAGTCCTGAGAACAAGAGATCCACGGAAGCATTTCTAGAACATTCTTTAGAAGAATGCTTTACCCTGTGCAGATTCATGGCTGCTCACTTCTCAAAATATCCTTTGAAAAAAGATATTTGGATGATTTAGAGGATGTCCTGAAATGTAGTAATGTTTTGTCCATTCAGAGATCATCAACTAACAGTCCTTTGACCCAAATGTAGCCTGTAGCCTGCAGCTGACTTCTTCTTGGACAGCTTGGCATTGTAAACAAAAGTCCAGACGCAGCAGTGCATCAAGCATCTGCGGGCAAGTCATGCCCCTCCATGTGCCACGTCCAACACCTCCATGAGTGCCTGCTGCCTGCCTCTGCCGGCATCTCCACTCCAGGGGCTCAACATGGAGGCCCGTGTAGAAGCCAGACTAACAGGCAGCAGACCAGCTAGCCCAGCACTTGGCTCGTGGAACTGCTCTTTGCCTTTAACCTATCACTTGGGGTTTTTATGCTCGCTCCTGCTGGTAACATTTCTACACCCTACCCTGACTCTCTGCAGCTCAGCAGAGATTCTGTCTGTCTTGTCCTTCAATAGCTGGGCTTCTCCAGAGCAGCACGTCAGGATGCTGAATCACTTCCTCTCCCGTTTACATGTACTAGGGCTGCCAGAAAACTGACGGCCAGATTCTTATCCCACATCTGCTGATGAGTTGATGAGGCATGAATGCAGTTCTTTGCTGTTAAACTCACTCTTGGCTATAGCTTATCTTTTCTCGATTCACATTTCCATAGAAATTTCGTTAGATAATTATTTAATCTTTGTTTTGCTATTCTACTTCTGTTTATGGTGGAAGTTCCATCTGTCATCTGTTTCTCTGTTCGTACTCTGTTGCTCAGTCTTGTCCAACTCTTTGCAACATCATGGACTGTAGCCCACCAGGCTTCTCTGTCCTTGGGGATTCTCCAGGCAAGAGTACTTGAGTGGGTTGCCATGCCCTCTTCCAGGGGATCTTCCTCACCCTGGGAATGAACCAGGTCTCTGGCATCTCCTGCAGTGGCAGGCAGATTCTTTATCACTGAGCCACTTGGGAAGACCCATATCTGTAAGTGAGTACTAAGTTGCTCAGTCATGTCTGACTCTTTGCAACCCCATGAACTGTAGCCCCCTGGCTCTTCTGTCCATAGAATTCTACAGGCAAGAATACTGGAGATATATCTGTCTATCACCTGTCTGTCTTGATGCACCTGCCTACATTTCTCCAGTACCTCTGCCCTCTCCATTGATTTGTTTCTCAGGCAGCTTCCCTGTTCTTCACTTGCCTGAAGCTGAGCCACACCTGATTGCTCAGAGTTGATCATCTGACTCACTGCTGGGCCAGTGTGTCTTTTCACAAGTTTTTGGATTTGGAACTCAAATCAGTACCTCACTACTGACCAAATTTATAATAGTGACACTCAGGTAGTATTAATAGTAACAGAATGGTATAAGCAATAGTAACACTTAGACTTTATTTTCTTAGGCTCCAAAATCACTGCAGATAGTGACTGCAGCCATGAAATTAAAAGATGCTCGCCCCTTTGAAGAAAAGCTATGACCAACCTAGACAGCATGTTAAAAAGCAGAGACATTACTTTGCCGACAAAGGTCCGTCTAGTCAAAGCTATGGTTTTTCCAGTAGTCATGTATGGGTGTTAGAGCTGGACCATAAAGAAGGCTGAGTGCCAAAGAATTGATGCTTTTGAATTGTGGTGTTGAAGAAGACTCTTGAGAGAGTCCCCTGGAGAGCAAGAACAAACCAGTAATCCTAGAGAAAATCAATCCTGAATGTTCATTGGAAGGACTGATGCTGAAGCTGAAGCTCCAATACTTTGGCCACCTTATACGAAGAGCAACTCATTGAAAAAGACCCTGATGCTGGGGAAGATTGAAGGCAGGAGAAGGGCCAGATGGACAACAGAGGACCAGATGGTTGGATGGTATCACTGACTCAGTGGACATGAGTTTGAGCAGGCTCCAGGAGATGGTGAAGGACAAGGAAGTCTCGTGTGCTGCAGTCCATGGGGTCGCAAAGAGACATGACTGAGTGACTGAACAGCAACACAGAATAGCAACACAGGCACAGTAATAAAAATGGTGACACTAGAATAGTAACACATGGACTGTGATGGTAACGGTAGCATAGTAACATAAGGACAGTGTAGTGATGCCCAAGGTTAGTCAGCAGCCACATGGAGGCACGGTTCTGGAGAAAGAACGAATGTAAACAGTGCCGGCGGGGCAGGGGAGGGGGTCGGGATGAAACTGATGAGAGTGGGAAGGAGTCCAAATGTCCTTCTAAGTCTTAGGTCTGCCTGCTTGAGTCTTACCTCAGTCTCAGTTGGGTGAAGTTTGGCTGTCAAGTTTGTTTTGGGCTCTGTGAGACACCCAGTGTCTTTTCCAGTAAAGGCATCTTTAAAGACAGTTACAGGTAAAGAAGGTCTCTGGAGCCTACAACTTCATCATGATGACCAACAACTAACGCTGTAGTTTTAAAGACAATTTAGGAAACAGATTTTGTTTTTAATGGATTCTCATGCGAAGTAAGAACAAATAGATTTATAAATATATTTATTTTGGAGTTTGTCAAGAATAAAGCAGGAAAGACTCAAAGCCTGTCATTATCTTTGAGCCAGTGTGTGCTGGATGAACCAAACCAACTGTAGAATTTGGTGGATGTAGTCAGTCCTGAAACATTAAAATTAATATATAAATGAGGTTCCTGTGGTTGTGAAACAGATTCACTGAAATGAAAATCCTTTTCAGCATGGTCAAAGTTGATCTGAAATAGGTTTTACCTCCGTATTTTTAAAGATGCTTATTGTCTGAGGCCAGTATACATAAGAAGGAATTGTGTATACTGATTCCTTAGGAAGGAACTGTGTTGGAATGCATTCATGGCTGGTCTCCTAGTAACTTTTAACACAGTCAGTTATCCCCTCGACCTTTAAAAAAAAAATTAAAAAAAATTTTATTTAATTATTATTTTCTGCTGCTCTAGATCTTTGTTACTGTGTGTAGGCTTTCTCAAGTTATGGTGAGCTGGGGGGTACTTTCTAGTTGTGGTGTGTGGGCTTCTCATTGCAGTGGCTTCTGTTATTGAGGAGCATAGACTGTAGGGCCTGAGGGCTTCAGTAGTTGCAGCTCATGGGCTGTGGAGCACAGGCTCAGTAGTTTTGGTGCATGGACTTAGTACAACTTTGGCTGCCCCACAGCCTGTGAGATCCTCCTAGGCCTGGAATTGGATCCTTGTCCCCTGAACTAGCCGGTGGACTCCTAACCACTGAACCACCAGGGAAGTCCTCCCTGGTGACTTCTGAACTGACTGTGTGTTCTTCATTGACGAAGGACCAGTTGAAGCAATGGGGTGGCGTTTAGAGGGTTCCCTCATTTGAGCTCAGTTTCATCCAACATCCAGCTCTTTCCATCCCCATGGACTGTAGCCCACCAGGTTCCTCTTTCCATGGGATTCTTCAGACAAGAATACTGGAGTGGGTTGACGTTTCGTCTTCCAGAGGGTCTTCCTGACCCAGGGGTTGAACCTGCATCTCTTGCATCTCCTGCCCGGGCAGGCAGATTCTTTACCACTGTGGCACCTGGGAAGTCAGCACTAGGTTAAAAAGCAAACAAATCTTTGTCCATTAAAACATAGTTATTACAGTGAGATTCTCTCATTATGAATGGCACATAAGAATAGAAATGGGTAACATAGCAGATGTATACCCAAAGTACTTCATATTTGTACTTAATCAGGACAGAATTCACTGAATGGAAATGTAGAGAGAATTGGGCAGGTTGATTAAACTGTATATTGAGTAAACTGTACAAATTAATAAATTGTTATCTCTCTTTCAGATTCAACTTTGTGTTAGTTGAATGAACATATACAGCTTCATTGTATAATTTTACTGTATAAATTTTAATTATGAAGTAAAATACATAATTATAATTTTTATATACCACCAAGGAAATAATGGTAATTGCATTTAATAATATTAAACCTCATGTTCATTTTTTATCTTCTTAATTTATTACTCTATTACACCCATAGCATAGACTGTTAACAAATGTAGAAATAAATTTAGCTTCACAATTCTATGGCCCTTTCATGCATCTCCTTTTCAGTACTGTGCTACTAGAGACAGGTGGAATACCAGGGAGATCCCAGAAAAATGATGATCATCAGATTGAAGAGGAAACGCTGAAGCTTCCATAATAAAAAAAATCTATAAAACTATACTGCTTTCTTATGAATTTTGAGATGTACTTTGATTTCCTATTTTCAATCATATTCCCAAAGGCTTCTCTTTCATGTGTTCAATAAAGTTAAAAATTTGTGAAAACATTTCCTCTTATTGTTATTCACCAGGCTTTCCCCTAATGATTTGGTACTTTCTGACGTGTGTGAATGTATAATAGTAATTGAATGAAAATTTAAAAGTGGAGACAAAGCATTACTTTTTATAATTTGTATATGCCAAATAACAAAGCTCAGTCACAAAATGAACTTGGTATCTCACTAATAATTTGATTGCTTTGACCTTTCCTTTTCAATATTATATGGACACAATCTTTAAAAAATATTGGTAATGCATTGAGGTTAACTCTCTTTAGACATGTTTTTCCTGTCTGATTCTGGTCTGCTATCTTATGTTACACATTTTCTGAATTTACATTCCTACTCAAGTCTGTACTACCATACTCTGAAAAGATATATTTTTCTTCAAATAATCCCTCTTCCAGAACTACCAGCTTACTCTGGAGTTACTTTTGTCTTCAGCAAAACTACTGAACCAATTAAAAAATAACTGCATGAGAAACAGATGTCAGGTTAGAATCAGAGATGATCTTGCTTCGTCCTTGACAGATTTTTTTTTTCTTTCTGAGTCAAAAGAAATATTCTATCTTTTAACTAATGAATAGCAGCTATCTTGCAGATTTTTCATCTTCAGTAACTGGGTTAAAATAGCATCTTAGTACACATGTCATATTCTTCATAAAGTTTTCTCAAGTTTCTCAAGGAATGATAGATATGCACTTTGAATTTTAATAAATATTGGTTGAACACCCTTGGTAGGTAGGATTTCTTATTGAAATTGAATCTGTGAAATGCATATTCTCCGGGTGTGCCCATGAAAAATTAGATTCTAATAGTTGCAGGTGTTTACAAAAACAGCATTTTATAAGCACTTTATTTATGACGCTTCGATACTGTTTCTCTCTCCACTACTAGACATGAGTTTTGTGGTCCAAAACCACTTTATACTGATGAACACAATTTCTGTCATTGAGTGGTATTAACAAATATTTGATGATTCAACAAAATTAGTGGATCTTTATACTAGTTATTTTTCTTACTAAATGGCCTGGAAGCTCTAAACTTTCTGAAAAATTGCTGTAATGCATCTTATATGCCTTGTCATCAGACCCCTTTTAAATTATCTTTCACTTTGAGCCCCACTGCACCCTTTATTTCATTCAATCTCCTATTTCTTTGTTTTTTCAAAAGCTAAGCTGATAATGAACATGACAGTATAAGATAGGAATGGCTACGTCCTGGGTAATTCTTTGAATTTGATTGTTATTTGGATTTCAGGATTTGGTTAACATGACATTGGAGAAAGAGGAAAGAGACAGGTTTAGCCAGACTCTGACATGCATTTAGAGGAGCTGACAGTTCTGAGTGCCTGTCCCTGCATAGTCTTGGCTAGAATGGTAACTGTTTTGGAGAGGAGCCTATTATTTGTTGGCTCATCCATTCATGGGAAACCACTGACTCTACCAGAAATATGTGAAAAACAACTTCAGGAATCTTTTCTTCTTTAATCTAGGTGTGATTAATATTAGCATGTTCCTCTTTTGTGAACAGTTATTTAAACTGATCACTCACTTATATTTAGATTGAAATAATTATTAAGTTTCATAGTGCATAGAGGACTTGCAAATTTGTTATATCATCTTGCTTTCTCAAAAATTTGATGATAGGCAAGAAAGCCGGGAATTATTGCCCCTTTTGTAAAAGGAGGAGGTTGAGAGATATTAAGTTAAAACTGCTAGAAAGGTGGTAATTTAGAATAGACCCAGGTCTCCTGAACACAAGTCTCAGATACTTTCTCCTAAGAGTAACTTTGTCCAAGTTGCGTCCTCAGGCCCCAGGTGGTCAGTGTGTGAAGAAAACAAAGCCAATGAACCAGGTGATGAGAACCTCAGTCAGAGACTGAAAGCTGTGTGGGGGCTTCATTCCTAGCCCTGGAAAATGGCTGGTGAAACAGCGTGGCCCTCTTCTTCTCAGACCATTGCGTTTTCTCCAGCAGATGCGTTGGAGGCTATGGCTTAGCAACCAGGATGGCTCAGGGCACTGGTGGCCTGACCATGAACACGGCAAGCTGCAGGTGAGCCCACGGCAGGCCCTTAGGAAGAACTCAGAGATGGAGCTGTAGTCTCCACTGGAAATGTGTACCAGGGAGCTTAAGTATCTGGTATCCAGAGGAAGAATGTTTGCTAAGATGACCATATTCCTAAAAAAAGATTGAAAAACTCTTACAACTCCAAGTTGATTAATCTCAGTTCCATCCACGTGAAACTGGTGAAAACCAAAATAAGGGTTAGGCTTACTGAGGAGAAGACAAACCCTATTGGCGGTTAAAGGCAAAATGTCTTCCATAACAGAATATCTTGCAAATGAATCAAAACTGGGGGGAGCTTACATACACACACAGTCAAAAGAAAGGACATAAGTTCCTTATATCTTTATGTAATTTATTTTGATCTTCAAATAAAACCTCTTACCTTGATATTCTCCACAGTACATATGTCTTACTTTGTACACAGTAGGTGCTTAGTAGCTATTTTGTCTTTAAGCTTTTTATGTGAAAGCTCGTATTTTAAGATGATTTGAGAGGAGTATATGCTTGAGGGGAAGGTTGTCATAGACTTAGTGCCAAGTGCATCAGTTGTGCTGAAGGAACAGGTGGAGATACAGAAAAGTGAGTCTCCTCTGGTTGGGATATGAAGAAAAGAATTTTCTAGGAGATAGTGAATCAATGAGTTAAATATATTTAACAAATTATCTGATGTAAGAATGTTCTTCTAGTTCAGATTCTGTCACCATCAGTCTCTTAAACTCAGTGAGAAAGTCTAATTCACTGGTATGTGAATGTCATCATTTAGAAAGTCAGAGTTAGCAGGCTGTGCAGTGGTCCTAGCCTCGTTCCCCTGATGACTAGACGCAGCCTGGGGGAATCCGGAATTTCATCGCATCTGTGACGTCTTACCAGCTAACTTTCTCTTTCCTTGATCATTTTAGAATTGTTCTTAGAGGCTGCTCTCCCCCACCCTCTCCTGTCCTCTCGTGGGCTTGGGCTTGTTTGGGCACGGGGATCTGAGCCTCAGGCAAGGGGATGTCACCTGCTGGCATTGGAGCACATCTGAACATATCTAACCCCTGGGAGCTCCCTGCTAGGCACACCCTCCAGGAACAGAGCCGCTTCTCATGCAGAGTGTGATTCTGAGGGCTTACTCCCTGGATCTTATGAAGAGCATAGACTGTGAGCAAAAATTGAAGAGTGAGACCCTTCAAAATGTCAGGGCACAAGTAACTGATTTGGAACCCTTCAGATGACTACAACATGAAGGGGAGAAACTTTTCCTCACTAGTTGGTCAGCAATCAACATGTAATTTAGCTTTTGCCAGATCTCTCATATTTGCCAAAGAGCAGCATCAGCTAAAGGGAGAAGATGCCTCTGTGTTCATGAATGAGTTGCCTCTCGAGGCCCTCAGAAGGTGAAGGTGCTAGAAGTCCCATGTGAGCCAGGAGGAGCAAGACTGTGGACTTCAGGCTCCTGTTTTGAAGTCCCTGAAAGGACCCCAGGGTCAGATAAAACACGTGTTCTGTTCATGTTATTTCCATCCTTCACATTAACTCTCATGGCCTAGAATGACATTCTTTGTATATGGCAGATGATCAGTAACTTAAAAAATTCTAGACCATTCCTTCTAACTCTGATTATAAATACATTGATAGCTTTATTCTGAAAGATAAAACTATCAGGAGCTAGTTTTTCTTGCCAGAATGAGTAGAAAAAAAAAAAAAAAGGCCCGTACCTTTGATGTGGTCAGGTGGAGGGAAGGTTCTTGGAACAAGTACTCTGAATTGTGGTCTTAGAGCTACATGAGTCATTTGTTTGTCCTCCACACTATCAGGAAATCGGTCCAATGTGCTACTGCTTCAGGGGAGAAGGCCCACAGTTCTTAGAATGATGAGATCTAGTGTTTCAAAATAGAAGCACGTTTTCTTACTCTTCGAACACACATATCAAGTCTGGATACAGAGTACTGTGTGTACAGCGAGTTATCCTCTTGATTATACAAATAAATAGGTAGATGGATAGCAGATGATTATGGCCTTGATGGGAAGGGGAGCAGATGTCAGGATGGAGTGGACAGAGTGTCTTCAGTGTAAGTAGGAAAAATCAGGTCTCTCTTGTCTGGAAAGAGGCAAAGGCTGAGGTGAAGATATGATCAAAGTTCATAAATTTCGTGAAAGCCTCTGCTGACGTTATCAGGGAACCGTTAACCCAATTCCAAGACTTCTGAACCACAGGGGAGTCTTTGAAGTTTCAGCAGGGTAGTTTTAGGGTAGAGAAAAAGAAGTACTTTGGTACAGGGAGAAGAAAATTAATGGAAGTTTTGTGAAGTGACAGGGTGAAAAGGCTATATAAACATTTCCAGGGGGAGTAATAGCTCCAAATAAGGTTGACCGAGGGAAGCTTGGGGGAGGGGGCATGCAAAACTAAGTTCATAGAGAGCAGCCATATTCTTCAAGACTTTCTCTTAGCTTCACTTTCTGTATCATAATATACATGGAGAGAAGATTACTTACTTTAAGATGCTCATAGTCATTAATGGGTTTTCATGTATAGAGATTGAAGGTGGGAGGAGAATGGGACGACAGAGAATGAGATGGCTGGATGGCGTCACCAACTTGATGGACATGAGTTTGAGTAAACTGCGTGAGTTGGTGATGGACAAGGAAGCCTGGCATGCTGCAGTCCCTGGGGTCGAAAAGAGTCGGACACGACTGAGCAAATGAACTGAACTGAACTGTACAGAGTTAGTGTAAAAGTACTGACAGCCCTCCGTCATGCCCAACTGGACTGAGATGTCTGGAACTCCTCCTCCTGAAAGAGAATAGTGCTGTCCAATAGGGGTCAGTGAGATTTCTGTTTCCATAGAAAACATGTGTCTTCTGACCTTCAGCTGTAACTCCTCGGACACTGACACAGTCAAACCTACCCCTCCTCCTCAGGGAAGGGGACAGACAAATTCCTGTTTCCACTGCATTTTCTCTTGAGGGAGGCATTCATTTCCACTTGGTTTTCCTTTTGTATTGTAATTCAGTTGCCTGGAAATGAAGGCTTTTTAACAACTGGTTCTTTCTGCACTTGGCCTTTGCATCCTGACTGAGATGATTTCTGCAGAAATACTCTTTCCTCCTTCTTTGTCATCCATCTGAATTGAAGGAGCATCAGTGAAGCTCCATGCAGAGTAGGGTGAGGTGTGGGGGAGGCTCTGCCCTCCAGTGCATCTAACCTGGGAAGTCACAGGGTAGGCTTCCTGGGCTACCACAGACCCAGCTCAGAAGGGCTCCCTCCTGGCATTCATAACCGTCTCTGTACACGAGGTTCCACGTGTTCAAGTCGTCCTGGGTCCTGCCGATGGTGTGCCTGGTCCTGGAGAAACAGGCTTGATCCCAGAATTACAGATGGAGAAAGCGGTGCTCACAACAGGAGAGCAAGTGTCTCCTTGAGGGACAGAGCTCAAGAGCAGCTGAGACAAGCATCAAATCTGAGGCTCCCGACTTCAGACCCTTTTCCCCTGGCTCTCAGTCACCATCACCGTGCCCCCTGAGAACGCAGCTGTGGCCGCAGGGTTACTGCTGTGGGAAGCGAGCCTGAGTTGGGGAGGACAGTTTTCAGGTCAACCACTTTACTCTTCTGTTAAAGACTCACTTCTTCCCGATGACCTTGGACTGGCCTCAGCCTGATGGATAGGCATGGATGGCTGAGTGGTGGGGTGGGGGCATGAGGAGTGAATGAACAAGGCTTGCACACTTTCCTTGAAGACGTCGGCATCCTCTGAAATGAGACGTCCCCTGTGAAGAGGTGTTTTATGTTGGGTCATGATGTCCCCCTGGCCTGGGCCCACTGCCTTTGTCCCCTGGCCTCGCCCCCGCCGGTGCTGAACTGGGGACTGTGACCCTGCCGTGATGTCACTGTTCAGGCAGCCACAGCGCTTGGCCCTGTCATCAGAAGCAGAACAATGATGCCATTTTCCTCTCAAGCTAGAAGATCTTTTTTTTTTTTAAAGAAAAATAAAGTGCTTGAGGCTTCGCCTGTTTTTTGCTGCAGTTTCTCCTCCCCCAGTGGTTTCTGGTTTGTTCCAGCCCTGCAGAGGTGTCGCCGGGCGCTTACCGGGATGCACCCATGGGTAAGACGCCAGATGCCGCCCAAGGCTGCTGTGCTCTTGGACGCTGGTCTTCAAGGCGTCTGTCTGTGAGGCATCACTTATCTACCTGTGGCTTTTGTTCTTGTGAATGAAAACAATTATCTTTTCCGATAATTCTTTAGCTAAAGACAGAAACACTGAAGCCTTGGGGGGACATGGGTTATTGGTGCAACTGAAAAATGTGTGCAGTTAAGGGTCCTGGCAGAACAAAAGGAGAAATTGGTTTTGCCTGGGAAGAAAATGAGGCTTGCTTTCAGACTTCCTCTGCTCAGCATGTGGCTGACATCACAACGTAGCGTCCGTGGCCTCCACAGCGGCTCCTGAAGCCACCCCTGTCCGTCCGCCCATCACTGGTACGTGTTTAGGGGCGGGGAGCAGAGAGGAGGACCCATTGCTTCATGGCTTGTGACATGAACTCAGTGTTCCACTCTTACCAGCTTGACCTAGAATAGTTCCTTAACAAAGGGGCCCCACAGACTACACAGCTCGCCCTTAGTTCTTTCCTGCCATCTCTAACACTCGCCACTGAATTCTCAAAATTCCTTTCCATGACTCTAAGAGATCACTTTGTTCTCTACTTAAAATTTGAAGATGTATGTTTCTATGCATAAGCATATGCGCATGTGTGTGCGCAGGTATGTGTGTGTTTAAAGAGGGATGTCTGAATCAGAACAAACTTTCACTGTTTAATTTTTTCACAAAATTATATCTAATTTTGAATTAGATATAAAATAATAGAAAAGCTCCTGAATCAATTTCACACCCATTCATAGGTGTGTTTGTTCCGTCTGTTCCAGTAATTTAATATCTGTCACCTTCATCTAGAACATGATGTTTTTAGATGACATTTCAATTTATTTAATTAGCACTTGATTCAGTTGGATGATCCTTATTCTTTAGAAGTGCTGCATCGGAATGGGGGTCTTTTGCTAGTATTATTAATATCACATCTCTGACCTCTTGTACCTGTAAGCTCACTGTTCTAGAAATTATAAAATTTGATAAATTTACTTTAGAAGGTTTCCTTTAAAATTTTTTTAAATCTTGTGTATCAAGTCATTAATAATGCAGTGTCTGTTTCAGCTGATCACTTATTTTTTCTGGCTCCTGATCATAAGGGACACTGGACTTGGAGCCCACATAATAATGAGTGGTTACATATATGGGCTTCCCTGGTATCTCAGCTGGTAAGGAATCTGCCTGCATGCAAGAAACCTGGGTTCGATCCCTGGGTTGGGAAAGTCCCCTGGAGAAGGGAAAGGCTACCCTCTCCAGTATTCTGGCCTGAAGAATTCCAGGGACTGTACAGTCCATGGGGTCGCAAGGAGTCGAACATGACTGAGCACTTTCACATTCACTTATATAATTAGAAGACAGAGGGCAACTGGAGAGTGAATGTTCCCACATCTGTCTGAGCGCTGGCCATATGAGATGGACTGAGGAGCTTGAGACTGATCCTCCTCTTCCTGTTTATCCAGCGGCTCTTGGGTCAGCTTTGCAGCACCCCAGGATGGGGTCAGCAGACTTTTTCTGCCCAACACCAGCTCATAGACAGTTTTGGTATGAACTCTGATATCTCTGTTACAGCTACTCATCTCTGTGGTTGCTGCACAAAAGCGCCCTGGGCTGTATGGAAAGTGTGTTCCAGTAGAAAAGTAATGCAGGCAGGGAGGCAGGCCTGGCCCACTGGCCGTGACTTGTAGACCCTTGGCCCACAGACACCCTTCACATCCACTGTGGCTCACCCTCGGCAGACAGTCTGGCTCTATACTGGCCAGACACAGGGAAGGAGCCTCTTCACGCTCCATCCCAGCATCAGAGAAGGACCTTAAAGGAGGTCCATGCAGGAAGTAAATGGTTAATAAGGCTCAGTGATAGTCCTTGCTGAGGCATGTGTGTCTTGTGAGGGATGGAGTCAGAGGGCTTGAGGAGGACGCATGCACATGTGCTCTGGTTTGACTGAAAACAAAGAATGGAGCCCTGAGTTTGTGGGCAGCAGCGGGGGGAGCTGCAGAGGCCTCTAAGTGCCTTGGTCCACAGGTGGGTCCATTTCCATCTGCAGCTTCCTTCTCTTGCATTGTCCGTCTCCTGGTGCTTTCATTCCCAGTAGGTGAGAGTTCCAGAGGTTCCAGGACTTCTCTGTGCTTTCAGGGACATGAATATAGGCTGATGTGTTAGTGAGGGTTCTCCAGAAAAAGATTCCTTAGTGTGTGTGTGTGTGTGTGTGTGTGTGTGTATGGAGGGAAGGAGATATTTAATACAGGGATTGTCTTACATAGTTACAGTTACAGAGGCCCGTCTGTCACCTGCAAGCTGGAGAACCAGGGAGGGCCTTGGCGTTACTCAGTCTGAGACCAAAGGCCGGAGAACCAGAAGCACCGAGCTCTGAGGGCAGGAGGAGAGGCGCATCCCAGCTCAGGCAGTGGGTGTGTCCTTCCTGTTGTTCTGTTCAGGCCTCGGTGGCCTGGGTAGTGCCCATTCGATCTAATGAAGGGGGTCTGGTCATTCACATGCTACTCTCTCCCAGCAACTCCTCATGGGCCCACCCAGAAACCAAGTTTTATCAACTGTCTGGGCAGCCTTTAGCCCAGTCAGCTTGACAACGTACAACCAACCACCACAGTACATCATTATATATGTATGTATGTGTATATGTGTGTATGTAACACTGAAATGTATATATATGTATATGTTTATATATACAGAAAGAATAGCAAACTAACAAGATTATTTTTTCCTGTGGTGAGATCACTTTCCAGTTACTATGAAGAACGTGCTAATACATTACATAATTGATATCCTCCAGCACAGAGAAACTAATTCAGTAGGATACCTATGCCAACCAAGCTCTAGAATATGAAAATGTTTCCTGTGGAGTTTTGTGGGGGACTCTCGTGGGACATCACACTGTGTGTTAGAGCTACATTTCCTAAAGGTGTGGGTGCTGAAGACCATATTCAAAATAACAATGACGGAAGTCCATGATCCGAAAGTGTGAGAAAGCCTGGGTTTAGCACAGTTAAGCAGATTTCCTTTCTGCAGGGAGTCTCTGAGCCTTAGTATACTAAAGATGGCTTAGTCTCTCCCCAGAGAGAATAACTGGGGGCTTCCCATTGCTGATAAAATGGACCTGTCTGTCATGGGACTGCATCTGTTTGGGGAATGCATGTTCAGATTCCTGGTGGTAGTGTGTTTTGAATACAAGTGGCACCCAGGCCAAGTCCCGTTGAGGACAGCTCTGTGTCGCTTTCCTGTGTGTGGACGCCCTGAATCGGGAGTGTTCACTATGAACTGCCCAGTTTGCAGCTTGATGCATATAAGGACTCTTCATGATGCTGCACTGACTAGATATGCAAACGGATGAATTAGCTCCATTTCATTGGAATCCGGACAGTCGACATTCCTCAACAACGTCAAGTCTCGGCTAGTTCTGATGCCAGTGACATCTAGAACCAGCTTCACACTTATGTATTTATTAGTAATTTTGAAAATCCTCTTTGAGCAGGTAATATTTTAATTTTGGCATTTATATTTCATTCAGTCTTCTAATATCTTGAAATATTATTATTTTCAAGGACATAAACAGCTTTCTGGTCTCTCCTCTGCAAAGTTTTGTGTGGAGATAATGGAGATTAATTATTGATATTATTTGTATTTTATCCTTGTCTGCATACTGGGTGGTGTCTTCACGTTTTATCTATGCATGGTGTGTTGGGAAGCACACTTCTGATCATGGTCACCTACCAGATACTTCCCTTTCAGATCCAGGCTTCTCTCCAGCACGGGGAGTGTCCGCCGCACTCTGTAAACACCTCTGTCCTCTGACATCCTGTGTGTCAGCCACTGGACGCCTGCAGCTCAGATTCCCCTGCAGTTCATGGCAACCTCTCAGTTAATGCTTGTTGCAGGTAATTAGATGCTTGTACTGGTGGAAGTTCCATTTACAAGAGCTAGATTTTTTTGCTGTTGGATGTTTCTAAAAATGCAGTTCTATAGTTCAATTGAGTATAGCTGGGGATGAGTTTTCTGGCTTAGTATTTCTCAAACTTGGGTTATATACATATGCATTTAAAGAAAAATGAGTTCTCATGGACTCACAGTGTTGATTTAAACAGCTTATAGTATTATAAAAGTATATACAAGCTCTAATCCTAGGTATAAATACTTTATGCTTATAAATCCAGTAAAACAAGAACACATACATTTATACATAAATACAAGATTTAAAACCAATAAAATTCAAATTAACATAACTTAATATGGCAAATTCAGTTTTGCTGTTAAGAAACTTCCATTTCAGATGTAAGTATGATTTAAGTTTGTCCACCAGAGCTGCTGTGTATGCCTCAAGTCTCCCACCGCTTTTCTGTATTTAAACTTCTCGAGCCTTTTAGCCCCTGGGTCGTTCCAGTATTGTCAGATGGTCTTGATCTCACCTGGTGGAAGCAGCATTTAGGCATTAAATATACTTCTGCAGTTGAAGCATTATGTCACAGTAATAATTATTACCCCATTTGGGTATCAAGTTCAGCACAGTGTATACTCAAAAACCCAGAAGCCATATTTAGTCATAGGTGCTTTGAGACGACCACACGAGACACTTATTAACACTGTCAACAGGATGAAATCAAAAGTCTTCAAAATTCATACTATTAAAATAATTTACTGAAAACACACACTAGTTTGAAAATTATTGTTGAAGTTGGAGGTCTTTGCATTCTTCCCAAGCACAGTTTTGCCAAAGCAGATTTTAGAGTGTAAAATCTTCAACTTAAAATAAGATTAGCGATTCAGTTAGTCAGCACACTACTCCTTGGCCACGATGATTAACTAAGGTATTTCTGTGGTTGTTTTAATATATATTCAGCACTCAACAAGTCTGTCAACAAAGAATGATTTTATAGGATTTCCATTGAATGACATTTTAAACAAATTTTCTAAGTAATCAGTTTTTGCTTATCATCTATGACAAAAAGTCAATTCTGTCGACCTTGCAAGGTGACTGTGAGTCAGATAAACATTAAATGAGACCATGTATGCAGAACACTTGGTACTCCACTCAGCGCCCAGTCAGGAGCCCAGCAGCCAGTTTCTCTGCGTCTTCTACCAGGAGTGTCACTGCTCTCACCACCACACCACTGGGTCCTTCTTCTGCAACAGTTCCTTCCTGATCCTGCAGGGTTAACTTTTCCCATGCCACTGCCTTTGTTCTGTGAACTGTTGACATTAACAGGATCCTTTTCAAGATATCCTTCTCTTACTCTGGGACCCAGGAGCTCCAGGTGGCCTCCATGCTGAAGAGCAAGTCCTTGAGGAAGTCAACTCATTGCTCTAGAAGTGAGTACTCCTGTCCTTAGGGTTAGGAGGATTTCTTGTTGCTAATGTATACTCAGAACTTGACAGAACTTGGCAGGGGAGACATTATGGATAAGTGCAAATATCATTCTGCATATCTTGTTGAGCTCTCCCTATTTCAGTGCTTACAACATGGCAGGGAAAAAGGAATAGCACACCCCAAATGGCTGCCAGCCATCTTGGGGGATACATTTGTGAGTGAACTCAACCTTCAGCCAACTCCCAGGCTGGTTTGAAGAGCGCAGAGCTGAAATTATATCTAGGTAGTGAAGTGAAGTAAAAGTCACTCAGTCATGTCCAACTCTTTGGGACCCCTTGGACTGTAGTCCATGGGATTCTCAAGGTCAGAATACTGGAGTAGGTAGGCTTTCCCTTCTCCAGGGGATCTTCCCAAGCCAGAGATCAAACCCAGGTCTCCCACATTGCAGGCAGGTGCTTTTACCAGCTGAGCCACAAGGGTAGGGTTAGTCTTAAAACATGTCTTAGAGTCCACAGTCTAAAAGTCAACATGTTACTTAATGGGCAACACTGATGTCTTTCCTGCCAGTGTCATAAACAAGGTGATGAAGCCTGGCAGTAAAATGGGAAGATAAACCAAACACCGAAGCTAAAGGATCCATAGTGGAGGGAAGACACATACACGGGACCAGGGAAGAAAGACTTCCCTGAATATATCCTTTTCTGTAGATTTGATTTTAGTACCCTGTGTATTTTTATATAAGACAGAATTAAACCAAAATCTAAAAAGCAGTCCAAAATACTGAAAATAAACAAAAAATAAGTGACCCTAGCTATATATGAAGATGGTCACTAACGGGCAAATAAAATGCTATTTTGAATAACTTTAGCTCAATGATTTAACTGTACAATGGCAGTAGTGCTGCTTTGGATGAAAATAGAAAGGTCTTGAACTCTTCAGTAATCATAGTATCAGTGATAATATTGATATTTGTGAAAACTTTTATATAGTCACAGGTAAAATCAATGTTAATGTTTTTAGAAACCAGAATCTTAATGCAAAGAAAAAAGTTGATACAGATTAAGAAACTAAAAACTTTATAAATTTTAATTAATCATGCCAGTACTGTTTTGTTATTTTTATTGAAATACAATTGATCTAAAATATAATATTATATCAATTTTGAGTGTACAGCATAGTGATATGGGATTATAGATCATACTTCATTAAAAATTATTTCAAATTAATGGCTGTAGTTCTCTGTGCTGTACAGTCTTTGTTGCTTATCTATTCTGTACTTAGAAGTTTGATTCTCTTAATCCCATACCTCTCTCTTGCCTCTGCCCCTTCACTCTTGCCACAGGTAAACACTGGTTTTTGCTCTGTATCTGAGACTCTATTTCTGTCTTGCTATATACATTTGTTTGTTTTTAAATAGTCCTGCTATAAACATTGAAATACCTGTATCTTTTCAAGTTACAATTTCATTTTCTCTGGATGTATACTCAGGAATGGAACTGCTAGTTCTATTTTCAGCTTTTTGAACAACCTGCATACTGTTTTCCATAGAGGCTACACCAGTTACATTCTCACCATAGGGTACAAGGATTCCCTTTTCTCCACATCCTCACCAACATTTGTCATTTGTAGACTTTTTAATGATAGCCATTCTGACAGATGTGACAGACAAAAATTAAGGAATTTTATGGTATCTGGTTTTACATTAAGGTGTTTAATCCATTTTGAATTTATTTTTTATATGGTACAAGGAAATGTCCTAATCTCTTTCTTATTCATGTAGCTGTCCAGCTTTCCCAGCACTACTTATTGAAGAGACTGTCTGTTCTCCTTTGTGCATTCTTGTCTCCTTCATCATGATTAGTTGATCATGGGTTCACGGGTTTATGTCTGTGTTCTCTATTTTGTTCTGTTGATTTTTGTGTCTGTTTTTGTGCCAGTACCATGCTCTTTTGATTACTGAAGCTTTGTAGTATAGTCCAAAGTCAGGGACAATGATACTTCCAGCTTTGTTCTCCTTTTCTCAAGATTGCTTTGGCAATTCAGGATCTTTTGTGGCTCCATAACTTTTAGGATTATTTGTTCGAGTTCTGTGAAAAATATCTAGGGATTTTTGATAGGGATTGCATTAGCTCTCTAGATTGCTTTGGGTGGTATGGCCATTTTAGAAGTAACTAGTAAACATTCCAATCCAAGAGCATGGATGTCCTTCCATCCCTTTGTGTCATCTTCAGTTGCCTTCATTGTCAGTGTTTTATAGTTTTTATAGATGTTTTTTAGCTCTTTAGTAAAGTTTATTACTAGGTATTTTATCCTTTTTGATGAGATTTTAAGTAAGATTTTTTTCTTTTTCTTTATTAATTTTTTTATTAATGAACTATATTTAGTTCATAGAAGAGCAGCACATGTCTGTATGTTAGTCTTGTATGCACAACTTTGCTTAATTAACTAGTTTTAATAGCTTTGTTGATGGTAATCTAAGGTTTTCTATATATAGCATTGTGTCATCTGAAAATAGTGAGTTTTACTTCCTTTATCATTCAAATGCCTTTAATTTATTTATTATTTCTTTCCTGATTGCTGGGGCTAGGACTTCCAATACTGTGTTAAATAGAAGTGGTAAGAGTCTGTATCCTTACCTTGTTCCTGAATTTAGAGGAAAGGCTTTCAACTTTTTACCGTAGAGTATGATATTAGCTGTGGGTTTATCATAAATGGCCTTACCATGTTGAGATATATTCCCTCTATAACAACTCTGATGAGAGGTTTTATGATGAACTGATGGTGAATTTTGCTAGGTGACTTCTTTTGTGTGGGTCTGTTGAGATGATGATGTGGTTTTTTGATCCTGTTTTTTTTTTTTGTTAGGATAATGTACCACATTGATTTGTGAATATTGAACCATCCTTGCTTTCCTGGAATAAAGCCCACTAAATTGTGGTATATGATCCTTTTTATATATTGTTGGATTCAGTTTGCTAATACTTTGTTGAGAATCTTTGTGTATATATTCATATTGGCCTATAATTTTCTTTTTTGTAGTGTCTTTGTCTGGTTTTGATATCAGGGTAATGGTGGCCTCATAAAATGAACTTGGGATTGCTCTGTCCTCTTTAATTTTTGGGGGGTAATTTGAAAAGGATACGCATTGACTCTTCTTTATATGTTTGGGACTCTAATTATGATTCTAAATAATTTCCCATTAAAAGGATCCAGTGTTCCCTGGAGAAAATGCTGATTCCAGATGTGGGACAGGAAACATATAAATGATCTTGATAACCAGCTTCTTGTTCCAGAAAGTGAGAACACTAGCAGAATCATAACAGAAAGAATCAGAAGCCAACTTTAAAGGATTCCCATAACCACAATGAGAAAGTTAAGCATCAAAGAGGTAATAACTGTGGTTTATTGCAACACAGTGTTTCCAAAATCCATTAGATTATGATGATCCCACAATTGAAAACAGAACTGAAATGAAAAATGAAAAGTTAGTTTACTACATGTTTAAGACTAAATGATTATTTTGAAAACTAGTAAATATAGGGTACAAAACAGGCATTTATCCCACTTTACCTGTATGAATTCTGCCTCTGGGTAAAAAAGAAAAAAAGTTGCTCAGCAAAGTTCTTTATAGTAGAAATTGAATCAACAGAGGAAAGAATCATAGAGCTAGAATATCACAATTTTGCAATCACTAATGACACAAAAATCAAGGTGGTCGTCATTAATGCTGCCAAAACCATTGGTTGAAGAGCTGAAAGAGCTTGATAAGGCTATGCTGAGGGCTCAGCCATCATAGCACCAAAGAGAAAAAACAGGAATCTTGGGCATTGCCTGTGGTACGCTCCACCCACAGACAACTCCCGTCCTCAGACCAACCTCAATCTAATTAATCCTCTGCATCAGTGCTGTTCAGTAGAAGTGTAAAGAGAGCCAGATTAGAATTTTATATTTTCTAGTAAACATGTTTAGAAGATAAGAAATAGGTAAGAGCTAATTTTAACAGTATATGTTATTTAACTCAGTGTATCCAAAATATAATTTCATAACGTTATCAATGTAAAAAATGTTGACAAGAGTTTTAAAATTTTTTCCTACTCTGCCTTTGAAATGCTGTGTATATTTTACACTTGCAAGTCTATGTTACTTTTGTGGCTGAATTTTCATTGGAAAAACTTTTATCTGTATTTAGGTTTTACAAAATTTACAGTTAAAATGTAGGCTCACTTTCCAAGCTGTTCCAATCATACTTGAAATCTTTCCAGCAGCAAGAGTATCAGTTTTTTAATTTACATTAATTTAAATAAATTAAAGGTTCGTTTCCTTAGTCACAGGAGCCACATTTTAAATGCTCAATAGCCATGTGAGCTAGTGGCCACTCTGTTGGACAGCACAGATGTAGGTCTGTGTCCCAGACTGCAGGGACGCACAAGAGACAGGGGCCAAGAAAGAGTCAGACAACAGAACAGGTATGCAGTCACCAAGACCCAGACTGGGGCAAGCTCTGCAGGGGAAGGAATCTGGCTAATTGCAAGTTACAAAAATAAAAGGCGAGAGAACCTCAGGCTAAGGAGATTTAAAAGACTTGTCAACCAAACGTAGTGCTTAGAGTGGGTTTGGATCCAGATTTAAACAAGCCAACCAAATATATACATATGCCTGTATACACACAGACTTAAAATCAGGTAATTTGAATTGCATATCTATGTGTACATATTTATTTTTAATAGAATTAAGTTATTGCCAATTATTGTTATTGATCTTGAGATTATTTATTTTAAAATTAATTATTTTTGGCTGCACTGTCTTTTCTCTAGTTGTGGCGAGCAGGGGCTACTCTCTAGTTGTGCAGACTTCTCATTGCGGTGGCTTCTCTTGTTGCAGAGCAGGGCACTCTAGGCATGCAGGCTTCAGTAATTGCAGCTCACAAGCCATGTTGCCTCACAGCATGTGGGATCTTCCCAGACCAGGGATCGAACCCATGTTCCCTACATTTGGCAGGCAGATTCTTAGCCACTGGACCACCAGGGAAGGCCCTAGTTGTATTTTAAGAGAAGGCCTACTTGCCAGAGACACAGACTATTTACAGATGAAATGGTAGAAAGTTTGAGATTTCCCTCAAAACAATCCTGTGGAAAGGACAAAGATCGAGTGGGACTTTTAGGTGTAACATGTCTGCATGTGTTCATAATTACTGAAATTAGGTGGTGGGGATATGGGGGTCTAATATAAAATTGACAGCATATTACGTAATGTTAAGAATGCTAACAGTTTAGTCAATATAATAATGGTATGCAATGACAGTTTTTTAAAATTATTATCCCTGATTAATCTGAAATCATATGAAGTCTTAGATTTGGCTTTAAATATTCCAGAAAAGGTATTGAGGTTGCAGCAAACAGGAAGGAGGGAGACACAGAATCCATGAGCCTGTGCAGGAGGCTCTAATCGTTGTCTCCATGATCCCCACTCGGGTGTCACTGGCCTCCCCAGCAAGCCTGGGGCCCCGTTCCAACATCCCAAGGAGAGAACTGGCACCATTGTAGGTAAGGACTTGAGATGAACATGCTTGTGGCCAGCTCAGCAACTGCATTAAATCGAGTCCTTGGCACCCCTCAGCAGTAGTCAAAGCCCAGTGCCCTGTTTCCTGGCTTGGTTTTGTTTTCTGAAAATCTGAACAGACTCTGCCTATGTGTCCTTCACTGAGCCCGGCCAAGTCATCCTGAGGATGGACCAGGAAGAATGGTTTGAAAAGTTTCCTCTCTCACTTTAATCCTCTGTAAAAGGCCACACCTGGATTTGTTTATTATTAAGTGTAGAGATCATTAAATCCGAGTGGATTAATGCTGATTATGGCCTGGGTCATTCCAGAAATCTTGACCTCATCTAGGACTTCACCTGCCATCCGTTTGAATTACTCCCATTTGTGTCAGCACTATTTTAAGGGGATCAATGAAGGCTTATGAAGGAAAAAAGCCTTGTCATCTACTCCCAAATGAGCTCAATTAAAATGGTGGAGCCAATTCTGACACTTTCTCTGTAGCGTCACTTCTTGTGCCGGCGTTGATTAGGACAGAAAGGTGTGCCCTCCCTAGTGAGCTCAGGAGATGTGTCTCAACAAACAGACACAATTCTCAGGATCGGATGCCAGGGCATATTTCTTACAGAAACGTGAGCAGGCCCCAGCTTGGGACAGGAGTAGAAATGTTAAGCTAGAAGAAGTCACTATATAAACGCAGGTCTCCGTTTATATGTAAAGCTGAGAGAGACCTGTCTGGTCTTTCTTCCTGTCTGGTGTCCACATGGTCTTTCTTCCTGTCTGGTGTCCACTGGGGCTGTCCCTCTGGATGGGTGTGGGGGGAGCAGCCCGGCTCCTGGACCCTGTACATTGCATTTCCTGACCTCGCTTCTTTGTTTCTGAAACTCCCCTTCTGGGCAATGCCCTCTGGAAGGCAGTGGAGTTGAGAGGGTCCAGAGTCTGTTTAAGGCATTTTTCTGTGGCCCCACCACTCACATGATGTACAGGCCACTCCGTCCCCGGAACTCTGAGACCACAGCCCGCAGTGGGCTCTCTGCTCTCACGCAGCTGGCACTCTGCCAGCCTCCTTGATACCCACCCGCTCTGATAATACCCACCCTTCTAGACACGCTCTGAGTCTTTGCAAGTCAGAGGGCTAATCCATGAAGCTAATTCAGCACAGGACACCAGAAGTCAGCAGTAGACTTCTGTGTGTTTGAATAATTTCTCATTAATATGACCCCAGTGGTGGTTAATTTAGACATTGCAGTCGGCCACTGTGGGAGAGAACTGAAAGCAGAGGGGTCTTCCAGAAGTCCACCTAGATGTACCATTTTGGGTGGAATCCAACTTACTGTAAAGCAGGCCCTGTGGCAAAAAGTGCACAGAGGACTGTGGTAGAAGGAGCTTACATTTAGAACACGGTCTCCTTTCCTGTGGGCTTCTCTTGTGGCTCAGCTGGTAAAGAACCCACCTGCCATGCAGGAGACCTGGGTTCGATCCCTGGGTGGGGAAGGTCCCCTGGAAAAGGGAACAGCTACCCGCTCCAGTATTCTGGCCTGGAGAATTCCTATGGACTGTACAGTCCACAAGGTCGCAAAGAGTCGGACATGACTGAGCCATCTTCACTTTTACTTTCTTTCTCTCCCTTCCTCCTCTCAGTGCTTTGTATCTGGGCAAGCTACTTGAGGGCAAGCAAGGCTTGGATGGAACCACTTGATGGACTGTCTGTATTTTCATTCCCTTCCTACCATGATGGTCAGCCTTGGGGACAGGTGGATGGAGGGTGTGACAGGCAGTGGTCCAGGACTAGAGAGCAGACACTGGTAGCATCCTGAGTGTCCACCTCACTCTGCTCCCTCGTGGCAGCCACTGAGCCTCCTTCAGAATTTGGTCCAGGGTGAGGCAGATCTCTCCTACTTTGCAGCACGTGGGATCTTCCCTGACATGCCCCTCGAGCAGCCACTCACTTTATGTGGCACCACTGTGGAACTTGACTAAGGATGGCACCTTCTCTGCTCATCATTCTGGCAGCCTCTGCAGATACCAGTCACCCCTGCACCCACTGACCTCGTCACATTTTCCTGTATAATCCCTAGCTTGCCTTATCTGTTTAGAACCTGGGATCCTTTCCAGTGAGTGGAAGGATGACGTGGTATCCACACTGCCACAGTTCCTGGTGCCATCTGTACATCACACTCCTGAAATAAAACAGGGGTTCACAATGTTCAGTGCCCTGAAGAGACGGAAGGTGTCTGCTGTTGAGGCGTGAACTGTGAAGGGTTCATCCACCAGCACATTTTCTGGAGGATAACAGCGGTTGGGTACGGTGCACCACCGATCGGTGTGGGCAGCAGTCCGCCCAGCCAGAGCAGAGGGCTTGCCTCCCTCCGGTTCCTGGGCAGGCGTTTGCCTTCCCATGCCTCCTGTGTGCTTCCCGTCTGTGAAACTCCCTGAAGAAGGAAGCAGACGCCCCCACACTTCAGTCTTGAATAGCATCACTTTATGTAGGGGAGGAGACGAGCTCTTCCATGTAGGCAAAACCAGTCACACATGGTGGGTCCTGGGCCAGCATGTGGGCAAGCACAGTGCCACCAACAGGAGGGTCTTGGTGATGGTGCCATGGTGGCAGCTGGCCCTGCCTTGTTGTCACTCCCGGGCCCTCAGGGCAGCAGTGAGGTTCTCCGCAGTGTCTCCCGTAAATGCAAATACGTCTCATTCATGTGAGACTGTGGCTGCTCTCTCCAGAGTTAGGCAGTTAGCCCATCTGGGAATAAATTTGAAGGCATTATGAATGTTTTTGCATAACTTCTTCCTGGAATCGCCATCCTTCTAAGTTTGTGTGTTCAGAAACAATGGGGACATTTTTAGGATGCCTGTGGCACCCAGACAGCCAAGCTCCCTGGTGGAATTATAATAACCAAGAGATAAGAGCTGGCCCCCATGTCTGGCCACAAATGCAGAGCAGCACAACCGCATAGGGTCACGGTCCCAAAGAAGTGAATTTGGAAACTGAGATCATGAGAGTCTGCAACAGCTGACGCTCCTTCACAGGCTTCCTTCCGGATGGAATGACCCCTCCGATAGTTGCGGCATTGCTCTCCTTGACCTGACTGGCCCGTTAGGCCCCGCAGCACCTGAGCAAGGCCTCGACTGCTGCTGGACCCACACTGGCTCCCAGCTCATCCCAGTTGTCAGTGTGAGAAGGGTCTCATGAAGTTACACAGACACTCTCACCAGCTGATTTTATCTAACCCTCATGTCGGTGTGCGAAGAGCTGAAGCGGGTGGCCTTAGAGCTGCTCCCTAACGTGGGAAACACACCCAGGCGGAGCCGACTTCAATCATGTTCATCTCTAATGAAACAAAAACACAGGGAAATTGCCTTTGCACACACAGACATTGCTTCCTTCTCTGGGTTTCCATTCACTTTCACACCAGGTATGGGCAACCACAGTGAGAGTCCACATCTGGGCAGGTTGGTCACCAGTCACCAGCCAGAGTGCTCACAGCTCACATCAGGCTGTGCCATATGCAGGTACAGGTCAGCAGGTGGGGGCTGGCCTGGGACTCTGCATCTCTCACCTGCTCTGGGAGAGGCAGGTGCTGCCGCAGCTGTCATGGAGGAGCCAGGCTCACAGGGGTCCAGCTCCATCTGCAGCCTCCCTAGACCTGTGCCCAGGAGGCAGAGCAGGCAGGGAGGACAGTTGGATCCTGCCCCACACGGCTCCAGCAGGTACCAGCAGTCACTGGTTCACGTGTCCTCGTCAGCCAGGTGGCCGATGCTAAATGTAGGAACTGAGGGCACAGGTGAGGGTGATCTCCCCGGAAAGCCCCCAGCCAGACAGAAGGGGGGCCCTGAGCAGTGGGCCACAGCCAGCACCCCTCAGCAGGCCCAGCCTCTTACTTAGCTTTCATCTTTTATCCCTTCAGGTGGTTCAGTGGCATCGAAGAGAGGCCCATTCATTTTTCTTTTCTTTCTTTTTTATAACATTTTTGGGTGGGATTTATGTGCACAGTCTCCTTAGTTTGGAAATTCTGAGAATGATCTTATTTTTTTCAGATTCCACATCTTCTCAATTTAATATGTCTGTTACAGTACAGTCTAATGGCTCTGACCATGGCAGTGATGACAAAAAATACCAGTAATGGAACTTGGTGAGATACAGCATATCAGAAGTACCAGCTGCTTTTTCTTGATTTTCCTGTTTAAATCCTCATACCACTCTAGGAGGATTTAGCACTTGTTCCACTCTGCATTCCAGGACAGAGTCCAAACCAAACATGGCATTTTCTGAGAATCTTGGATTTCTCATCCCGTGGACCAAATAAGTAGGCTGACATTTTAAAATAGGTTTAGCCCCAAACTGTCTGAGTTGCACAATAAATGAGAACACACTGTGCAGGGTTCTGGCAACTTGGAGCCATTAGCTACAGGCAAGTCCAGAGAAGGCAATGCGGCCGCAGCAGGGTTCATTGTCCCCACAGATGGTGGTTTGGAAGCCCCTCTGGTGTGTCTGACTGGGCTGACTGGCCGCACAGAGGGAGGGGTCCTCTGTCCACTGCAGTGTGGTGAAGCTGCCCGAGGTGGGGGGACTTGGATCTGGATCTGAACTAGTAAACAGAACTAGTAACTATTCATTGGAAGGACTGATGCTACAGCTGAAACTCCAATACTTTGGCCTCCTGACGTGAAAAACTGACTCACTGGAAAAGACCCTGATGCTGGGAAAGACTGAAGGCAGGAGGAGAAGGAAATGACAGCGGATGAGATGGTTGGATAGCATCACCAACTCAGTGGACATGAGTTTGAGTAAACTCCGGGAGTTGGTGATGGACAAGGAAGCCTGGCATGCTGCAGTCCATGGGGTCGCAGAGTCGAACATGACTGAGTGACTGAACTGAACAGAGCACTCCTCTGTCCACTGAGGTGTGGTGAAGCTGCCCCGGGGGAACTTGGATCTGGAATCTGAACTAGTAACAGAACGCTCTGGACTCCCTTCAGCACACCCTTGCCAGCTGCCACCCTTGCCCTGTGTCCCCGTGTGCCTTGTGTCTGTCTGTGCCCAGGTGGTCTCTCCTTGCCGTCTCCCCTTCTGCCAGCACCCTGTGTTCGCCTGGAATGTCATTATGCTTTAGTACGTGAGCCCCATGGGAGAGCTGCTCTAATCACTGCAACCGCCAGCCTCTGGCTGCTCTTCTGGCCTGGAAGAGACAAACAGGGCACCTGAGTTCTTCTTTGCAGGGACCAGGCAGAGTGGCCAGGATGGAGATTAGCTTCTTACCATGTCTACCCCTGTGATACCCAGTGGTCATGCATGGCTGTTTAAACTAAAAAAAAAAAAAAAAAAAAAATCAAAGTAGGTAAAATTCATTAGCTCTGTTGCATTAGTAGTATTCCACATTGTGTTAGTACTTATTGTTTTATTCATTATACACATGTTTAATCTGTGAAACTGACTGCATTTTGCTGAGACTAGCTACTATCACCTGGTTGGAATTCTGGTTAACTTTTATAGCTAGGGGATGGAAAAATAAAGTGACACAGTTTTCTTACCTCCATTACCCCAAATAACAAAGAGCAGCAAGCAAGATATTAATATTTGTGGTTTTCTTTTTAAAGATCAAAATTCCTGTAAAAGGAATATGCACAATAAAATGTTTAAACCCTATTTTCATTAGTCAGGTGACTAAATAGAAAAATTACTGTAGCAACTTAAGTTTATAGAAAAGAAATCAAAATAGAGCAACCTCTCATGCAGTTACACAGAACATATTAGAAGGCTATTAACTTTATAACTTACTCCAGTTAGAGATTCTGAATGAAGTTTACAGTGTATAAGCATTGACAAATTACTGAAAACAAGTCTGAAATGTAATGATTTCTCCATACTTGTCTAAGCGTGGACTAAAGCCCCCACCTGCACCCCAGTAGGAGTTGGGGAAACACATACTGGTCAATGTGGGATGGCCACAGGTGGCCAGTGGCTTGTGTTCAGGACAGCACAGATTGCTGCACTGGGCTGGACATGTGAGGCAGCCATGGGGAAACACAAATTTCCAAAGAAGATAAAGAAAAAAAGAAAAATATGAGTACGTAATGAAAGAGAGCCGGCCCTACTAGATTTATAGAAAACAGAATCCTGCAGTACTGGTAGAAGAGTAAATATTTTAATCACTGGAAAATATTAGCTTTCCCAGAAGCAAATACTAATAGAGAAATTTAATGATGACAAGGAAGGTCATTAACTCAATAACTGATGATGAAAAATGTGTAGACATAGTTGGGGGAAAGTCAGTGAAGATCCTTAACTCATACTTTACATAAAAATAAGTTGAAGAAGAGTTTAATGGAATTTGTAGAAAGCCATAACACTAAAAATAGCAATTTTTAAAAATTGAGGAACATTTAATTATGACAAAAAGAAAAGAGGACTTTCCCGGAAGACTGTCAGTGGACGACACTGAAAGCAGGATCTGAACGGATCCTCGACTGTTCAGGGTAAGCAGCTGCATCGTGGCCTCCCCGCTGGTCCCTGCTTCCGTAGGTTCTGGTCCTGGCTGGCCCCACGGCTTTCGCAGCCCAGCCCCACAGCACTCCTGGCTCACCAGATGCAGTCCATGTGCCCTCCTTGCTCTCATACACTTGGATGAAGCACAGAGCTTCCGTGTGCTGAACAGTATTCATTGTGAAATAACTAAGGTGTATAAGAAACTAGGGAACTATGTACCTCAAGGATTACAGGCAGACTGTTTCCAATAGGAAAATAGCCAGAGGGTTCCTCACAGAACAAGAAAAGCAAGGACTGAAAAGCCAAGGGGAATTCCTCAGCCTCTGTAGTAACAAGAAAAAATTCACATCCTTAAAACATTGAGGTATTACCATTTGCCTGACAAATTTACAACCTTTTTCTTTTCTTTTATTTCTTTTAATAAAATCCTCATTTCTGCTAGAATTCCTGGCAGACAATCTCATTCGCTCCTGGTCGGAGTCTGTACTGGCACAGAATTCCCAGAAAGAGTTTCTCAATTTGTAACATTGAAACTTAAAACATTATATGTGCCCCTTGAACTGGTAAGTCTATTCCCAGGAATATATCTTTACTTATCTATAAAGATCTATGTGCAATGAGGTTCCCTCTAGTTACATAGAACTGTTGACATCAGAAATAGTCAAGACTCAGAGCAAGACTAAATAATTTAGGTACATTATTAAGATAAAGCATTATGTAGTCACTAAACATAATAGTTTTGAGGAATTTTAAATTACTTGGAAATGCTCAGTGAAAGAAGTATATCACATTGCATAGGCAGGCTGCTCACCATGATGTGTATAACACTTATTTGACTTTACAGAGGGGATTGTTCACTCACGTCGCCATAGCAATGAAGGTGTTACACAGTCCACCCTCAGAATAACCGCCACACTACCACTAAGTTTGGTCAACACAGTTCAGTTCAGTTCAGTCGCTCAGTTGTGTCCAACTCTTCGTGACCCCATGGATTGCAGCACACCAGGCCTCCCTGTCCATCACCAACTCCCAGAGCTTACTCGTATTCATGTCCATTGAGTCGGTGATGCCATCCAACCGTCTCATCCTCTGTCGTCCCCTTCTCCTTCCGCCTACAATCTTTCCCAGCATCAGGGTCTTTTCAAATGAATCAGTTCTTCACATCAGGTGGCCAAAGTATTGGAGTTTCAGCTTCAGCATTAGTCCTTCCAATGAATATTCAGGACTAATTTCCTAAGTAAGTCCTATTTCCTTCTATGTATTTTGTTCATGTTTTCCAACCTTTTTCAAAGGACCAGTCACCATTTCTCTCACAAATGTCAATACAGAGATTTTTACAAAGTGGTTTCAGGGATGGAGTGGCTGAGACCCATGACAATCCCCACAGTCGCATCCTGCTGCTCCATAGGAGTGGGGGAGAGCAGAGAGGCTGGAGTGTGCAGCCTCCACTGAGTAGGAGGCGAGCCGTACACCCTGACTGTGGCCGGAGAGAAGGCCCTCCGAGAGGAGGGGTCTCCCATGTGGGGCATTTGTGGAGATTTTGATGCAGAGGCAGAGGTCAGTTAGAAAAAGATAAAATGAGTATGATTAATTCAAGATAGTAACTCACACAACAAACCTTTGTCTAACAACTTTTCTACATTTGAAGTATCGCATCAGATGTCAAGTCTGCTCAGCCATGCATCCTTGATTCAAGAGAAGCCAGGGTGCAGATGGAGGTTTTGGAAAACCTGGTTTGTTCAGCTAGTGTTAGCCCAGGACCCGGGAAGCATAAGGCTAACCAGCTCCTGACCAGTCAAGGAGAGGGTGGCGACACACCAGACACAGAACAATTAGAGTGGGTCCTGGGTGAGACCTCGTATGTGCCCAGCCCCATGGTGCAAGCTGAGAGAGAAGCAATTAAGCAGCCTGTAAACTGCTCACATCTGGTAGATCCATGCATGAGCATAGACACCTGAAGTTCCAATGACAGGACGAGACTGTGTGGCTCAGAGGGGTCAGTCCCATTTCTCAACTGAATCCTCCTTCCGAGAGATTTGGAAAGAAATACACATCTGCTTGCACTGCTGGGAGCTGAGCTGAGTGTCCTCCGAGCTCACATGTTGAGAATCTGACCCCCAGGGGCTCAGAATGCGACTGTATCTGGAGATAGGGGTCTTTCCCAGGTTGTGCTAACTGTTAAGAATCCACCTGCCAAAGCAGGAGAGACAAGAGTCACAGGTTTGATCCCTGGATCAGGAAGATCTCCTGGAGAAGGAAATGGCAATCCACTCCAGTATTCTTGCCTGGGAAATCCCATGGACAAAGGAGCCTGGCAGGCTGCAGTCCATGGGGTCACAAAGAGTCGTACACGACTGAGTATGCACGCATACAAACAGGTCATTAAGTTAAAATAAAGTCATGGGGTGGGCCCATTAGGAGTGGTGTCCTTGTAAGAAGAGACGGGGACACAGGCCAGAGAGAGGACTGTGTGAGGACAGACATGGCGTCCACTTGCCCAGGAGAGATGCCTCAGGAGGAACCAGCCCTGTGACATGGTGATCTCAGCCTCCAGCCTGCAGGACTGGGGGGAAATTGGTTTCTCTGTTTGACCACCCTTGTCTGGGACAGGTTGTTACGGCCGCCTTAGGAGTCAACTTGTCATTTAGCACTGCTCTTCAAATGGAGGTCCACTCTGATTCCGCAAAACTCTCTTTCCTTTTGTGCCATCATTGCCAATAAGACAGCTTCCACATCTGACTTAACCCTGGACCCGGAAGGTCAAGGTGTGTGGTTTTCCTGTTTAATTTGTGCATGAGTCTCATGTCTATTTTGTGTGTCAAAAACAGAAGGACCGTGGCATAGCAATTTGATTTCTCCTTCTCTCCATGGTCCATTTCAGATTCCACACCACTGAATTTAAGGGACTGAGCCCAGGTCTGGGTACTGTGGTCTCTCCATAGCTGGTGAGCCCTGGGTCAGTGACCTCTTGACCAGCTCTCTCTGTCAGAGTCTGGCCATTTACTGGGAAACAGACTTCAATGTGTCAGAGGATGTGAATATCCTCTGACTTGAGTTTCAAAATGCTACCTTGAGGAGACAGCAGAAAACATGTCTTGTCCTCAGATTCATAAAGGACCCATGACCCCCAAAATGCTTGAAAACTACCAGGAAGCTTTTTGCATGCCTACAGGATGTGAGATATTTCAGCTCTACCGTGTACTGTGTTCTCTTTTTTTCCTACTCAGATCCCACCTCCTGGTGCCGGGGACAGTGAAACTGGAAGAAGTAAGTGGCACCGACTGTATGCCTAGTCTGGGATTTCTGGGTGAATGAAGGGTCCTGAGAAATGGTCAGCGTGGGCTGAGCTTCTGGTCCCCAGCACCTGCATGTGCATTGGCTTGCAGTTTTCCTAGGAAGGTGGTGGCGAAGGGGGCATCCACAGCTCTCCTAGGAGAGCCTCCACAGCTTTCATCTGCAGGAATCACCCCTTTGGTCAGCAAGTGTGTCTCACTGCCGCTCTGACACCAATTCCTCCAGTGAGAGCCAGTGAACAGCAAGCAGGGTGAATGCTTTAAGTATAGTCCAGAAAGTTTTGGCCTCTGTGGAAAAATCACAGTGCCATTAGGTCAGGGAAGTAGATATAAGAAACACGGGTTCAGTCCTGGGGTCGGGAAGAGCCCCTGGAGGAGGGCATGGCAACCCACTCCAGTATTCTTGCCTGGAGAGTCCCATGGACAGAGGAGCCTGGCGGGATACAGTCCAGGGGTTCGCAAAGAGTCGGACAGGACTGAGTGACTTAGCACAGCACACATAGGTCACAACAGTAGAATACAGATCTGACTGACACAGTGAACAAGCAAGTGAGGGAAAGCAGTGGGGGCTGGGCTACTATGGAGCCCCAACTTCACGTGCCCTGCCCACGTAGTTATAAACCCTCTGAAACTTTCCATTAAGAACTCACACAGCCTTTGATACAACAGGGCCCTGATCTGACTTGCTCGTGGATTCAGGTCAGGAGTTGAGGTGCAGAAATCCAGGTGCTGCAAGACTCATGTTCTGAGTGATGCACTGGGTTCACAGGAGCGGGAGATGGGCATGTTAGGTAACAGGGAGAGTAAAATGCTTATGCATGGGCCTGGCATTAACTGCTCATGCCTCAAGGGTTTTTCAAGTGTAATTTGGTTGTAATTGTACTTGTAATTCAAGTATAATTTGGTTGCTAAAAAGAAAAACATCTCAGTTTTTTATGTTAGCTGTCCAAACCCAAGTCTGTTTCTTTCTCTGAAGAGAAAATAATGCTCAAAAATGATACAGTTCCTCCTAAAATACGGTGTTATTTAATCAGCCCCACTCCCAGGAAGATCCAGTGACCTGATCAACAAACTTATGTTGAACAACTGGCTGAACATACACAAAAACTGTATCTTTGATGTAAAATAATAATAAATGTGGAAAGTAGTGCCCTTGTCTTGGTGTCACTGTGTAATAATCATCATAATAATGATACTATATTTGCGACCCTCCTTATTTATACTTTACACTCCAGTGAGATAACAGAGTTGCATGCTCACAGTCCTGGCCTGAGCTTTAGACCTGCCGAGAGACCTGAGGACCACCCAGATCACAGCCCTCAGAATCCAGGCCAGGTGACCACACAGTGAGTGCGTACCACCTCAGGACACACGTACAACAGCAGCAAGCACGTCAAAACAAAACTGCCCGTGTGGGAGCACTTTGAGGCTAGAGGTCCCTGGGCCCTGTCTCCAGCCTACACTTACCAGCTGAGAGGTCTTTGGAAACTGGCTGTCCTTCTCAAGCCTCAGTTGCCGCCTGTCTAACAGGGCAAATGATATATCTCTGAGTGCTAAGAGGATTTTATGAGTCAGTGTATATGAAGGGCTCTGTTGTTTCTGGAATCTAGCAAGCCTCAGTTGGAGAGAATATGCAGAAGCAGGGTTTGCTGCAGCCATGGGGACAAGTAGTCAAGAATAGGGGTTGTGGGTGGGGGAAACAGCCTAGAGATACGTGGAGCACAAGGGGATTGATAATTGAGGAAAGCAAAGCAGAACTGCATATTTAAGATGCTGTTTCTGGAAACCAAGCAAGTGTCTGGTAAGTTTTGTGGCTAGGATCCAAGATTATTATAATTCTTACCTTAGAATAGCCCCAGAAAAGAAGACTCTTCTGTAATAGAATAGCTTTACCTTAAGAGTATCCCATCTGCCCGGGGGAGGACCCAGATATATTTTACATCCCACATATCTGTTAGAATAGATCTATTCTTAGAAAATGCTTGCTCCTTGGAAGAAAAGCTATGACAAACCTAGACAGTATATTCAAAAGCAGAGACATCACTTTGCTGACAAAGTCCCTATAGTCAAAGCTATGGTTTTTCAGTGGTCATGTACAGGTCTGAGAGTTGGACCTAAAGAAGGCTGAGTGCTAAAAAATTGATGCTTTCAAATTGTGATCTGAGAGTCCCTTGGACTGCAGGGAGATCAAACCAGTAATCCTAAAGGAAATCAACACTGAATATTTATTGGAAAAACTGATGCTGAAACTGAAGCTCCAATACTTTAGCCACCTCATGCAAAGAGCCAGCTCTGGAAAAGACCCTAGTGCTGGGAAACACCAAAGGCGAAAGGAGAAGCGGGTGGCAGAGGATCAGATGGTTGGATGGCATCACCAGCTCAATGGGCCTGAGTTTGAGCAAGCTCCAAGTGATAGTGAAGGACAGGGAAGCCTGACATGCTGCAGTCTATGGAATCGAATAGAGTTAGGCACAACTTAGCAACTGATTAACAACAGAATGCCTGCTCCTTGGTGTGACAGATACAGTAGAAATGTTGGAAATGGTGGTGGTAGTTGGGAAAGTCTTCTTGGAAGAGATAAAATTTTAATGAAGTCTTGAAATTCAGGTAAAATATTGGAAAGAAAGTAATTTGAAAAGGTGTATGGTCAGAAATTAGAATACTGAATCTAGGCAGTACTGGGAGTTAAATTATAGAAATACCAAAGAGGTGGCAGTCCCAAAATTGAGAATCAAGTTAAATAATCCAGTATTGGAAATGCAAATTTAAAAATACTATACTCAACTGCCATGGAAGCATGATATTTTTAAGGATTAACTTTTTTTCCCTGGGTTCTATTTTGGTCCTAGCCATGATATTCCTGACATAAATTTGACACTTCTCTTTTTGACTAAGAAAAGTGGGAGAATTTTAACCAAAAGAATTCAGTCCTGATGCTTCAAACTGCCAATTTGAAGTGATCTTGGTAGTAGCTTGAAAAGTGTATTAAGTTACAGAGATGCAATTACACATGGATTAAGGTTAGGAATTCCAGACTGAAAATATTGTTATTGTTTTTATTGTTATTGCTCCATTGTTGCAGAACTACACTTGTCTTGTATTTTATTTCATTTCTGGGAATGCTTTTAGTTATTAGGATGTCTGTGTTTTCAGCAAAAGTCAATTAATTTATTCTTACAACTATCTCCGGGTGCTCTTGAGAGAGCAAGAAAATCTGCATTTTCTTAAGTGGTGGTTATAAAGTTATATTTTTAAATTTTAGAGCAATTTTAGGTTTACAAAACAACTGAGAGGAAGTTCCAAAGATTCCTATATACCCCATGTCCCCATTCATGCAAGCCTTGCCCATTATCAACATCCCCCACCAGATGGGACATTTGTTATAATTGATGAACCACTGTCAACACATCTCCATCACTCAGAGTCCATAGTTTACATCAGGGTTCACGATTGATGCTCATTCTGTGGCAGGGGGCTGGCTTTTAGAGCATTTGGGGGGCGGGGTGGGTCTCAGCAGCAGGCTGAGGACAGAAGGTCTGGGATGCTCATCTCAGGAAGACAGGACACGGTGCGGTGGGAAGGGCACTGACTTCATCCCCTCAGGCTGCCGTGAAGGAACACCAAAGACCAGGCGGAGACCCGGAAGAGACTGGGCAGAGACCCGGAAGAGACCTGGCAGCTCATGAACAACAGACACTGATTCCTCACGGCTCTGGAGGCTGCATGTCCAAGATCGGCATGCCAGCAGAGTCTCTGTACGGTGAGGACCTGCTTCCTGGTTCACAGATGGCATCTTCTTACCGTGAGGGAGCTCTCTGGGGTCTCCATTATAAGGACACTGATTCCACCCTGGAGGCTCCATCCTCATGATCTCATCACCTCCCAGAGGAGCCCCTCCTGACACCATCATGTTGGGGGTTAAGTTTCAACATATGAATTTGAGAGGGGCTCAGACAGTCTGTAGCAGAAAAGTACTAAGTGAGCATTAAGGTGCACTCCATGGGCTCCTGAAGCAGAGAAAAGATGGACACCCATGGCCATCTGCTGGAGGAGAGGGTGGCCCGCTGTCGTGGAGCCTGTCCAGAATGAGGTGACGCTCCCAGGATGGCTCAGGCGCCTGGGAGGCCTGCATGCATGTGGCACCAGCTGTGAGGGGGCCAGCAAACCCTGACTTCCTGGTTCCCGCAGATCCACAGCCCACCTTCTTTTGTCAAGAGTACTTTCACCAAATCCGTTTTTACTAGATTTGAGCTCTGCCCTTACTGTGGTCTGACCTCTGATGTTAGGGTGATCCAGGGGGAATGCTCTTCTTGAGAACTGGGCCCAAACACTAAGAGGTAAAAAGAGTAGCAGCCTTGGGCCCCTCGGGAGGGTCCAGAGCTTTTACACACACAGCTTGTACCTGGGCCGGTGCTGGGGGCCTGTGACTGCCGCTGAGCAGGCGTGGCGCCTCTGGGGGCTTCAAAGAGCCGCACAGAAAGAGTGTTCTGATGGTGACCTCAGGCTATTTCCGGTTCTTCCAACGCTCTCTGGGTGCCCTTGCTTGGAACAGCAGCCAGCTTTAGAGCAGCTCCCTGTGACTATTTCAGAGCTGGTTGGTGGGTCAGGCTTCTAGGATCTAGGTAGTAATAGCGCCATGCTCTGAACAAGAGCTTTCCAGTGTTTTTCACATCAAAGCAGAGGAAAGGAAAACAGTTAAATATCCCATGGCTCATTGGGCCGGGCTGTACCTAGCAGGGTGTCGGCACCTGCACACACCTGAGACCGGCCCCCCGAGACAGCTGTATGGACTCTGGCTTGACAGCTGACCTTCAAGCAGAGTCTGATCATGTACCCTACCCTCTCTCAAAGTATCCTACCATGTTTCATTTAAGCCTTTTTACAAGTCTCTTTAGATCAGTTTTGAAAGCAGAACCAATGTATAAATTAAAAAATAAAATAGTCACAAACTAAAATTCCCTTGTAAATATAAAAAAAAGTTATGTGCAAAATGTGTGCAGAACAAATAGGGTAGGGAATTCATGACTCTCTCTCCCGTTTCCCCATGTCTGGGTTCTCAGTGGTGTGACAGAGAGAAGCAGATTCTATGTCGACCCCTTGTCTTAGTGGTGTTCTCCCCCTTCTGTCTTTCATGTTAGTGGAGAAGTGACCCCAGCAGAAGCTGTCGTCCAGTTAGATCATGATAACCTGGACCGCTGAGGTGGCTCCACACGTCGAGGAGCTGCCACAAGCCAAGGAGCTTGGGATGGGTACGTGAAGCCTCCATCCTGTCAACGCTGAGGACGTGGACAGTGAGCATCACAGCTGGGCAGCAGAGAACATCAAGAGACCTGCAAGACGGAGAACCCGCTACCGTGAGTCCGCTTATCTGGTGTCCGGTGGATCCTGTCTTCCGATCAGAAGGAGGCACTGAACTAGGAAGGAATGACAGGATGCTCTCTTTTCTACATTTTACTGTGTCACAGCAAAGCTAGGCACTACTCTCCCACCTATGGCTGTTTCTGCTGGGGCAGTTTAGTGCCGTGAATACTAGCAGGTTCAAGTCCTTGTGCTGTGTGTCTCGCCTCTCCCAAACCTCAGGGGCTCCTGCAGAGGTTAGGTTTGCATTTCGGTAAATTAGCAATAACACTTTTCATGGTTGTTTTGGTCAGTCCACTAATTTAGGAATTCTGAGGTAGAGGTTGTTACTTACTGAGCTTGAGATCTTGGTTTTCCTCAAGGTGGAACACAAATGGAGGATGTGGTTTTTATTTGTGACTCTTTGTTTTAACTACATAATGAGAATATTTTGAGTAAAAGAGTTAGAGACTAATCCACGGGACTGGGTGATTTGTGGGTCTTCGTTACTCCTCACGTGAGTAGTTTCACTCTCCAAATTTATGGAACACACAGCAGGGCCAGGCTGGTGACTGCGAGGGGATGCAAAGAAGAACAACACACAGGCCTGTCCTGGGTGAGCTCACGGAGCAATGAGGAATATGCAGCCAAAATCTCTTGGGTGAATTTCCAGTAAATTATGTGAGTAGAGTTCTACTCTGATACATTAGTCAGAATGGTTAGCATTGTGTAGACTTCGCTCTTTCCTCTATTTTTGAATTTCTGAATGTGTGAAGTTCTGAATGAAGCATAAAGGATGAACAGGAAGAAGTAGATTAAGGGGACCAGAGAGAGTGGCAGGTGCCTGCAGGCGTGTATACCTACAGCATAAATGGGGAAGGAGTTGGCGGCCCAACCACATGCCACTTCCAGGAACAGCAAAAGACACAGAGTTTTCACTTTCCATTGTGTGGTTAGTGAGTATTAAGACTTAAAAAGAAAGTATGCATTTTGCAACTTTAAATAATAAGACTGCAGATTAAGATTTCAAAACACCCAGCCACAATAAATACAACTATTGGGCTAGGGGATCTGTTGGGTTTTTACATCAGTCTGAGTCTTTGTGAAGAGAACCCAGGCTCTGGAAAGTGTAACCCACGTCTCACTGGACCATTGCAGTTGGAGAAACACTCGAGTGGGCACACTTTGAGAGCTCCTTACCCATGGCCATTGGCTTCTCTCATCCTTGACCAGTAATAGACTTACAGCTTTTGAAGTCTCTCATGTTCTTCTGTCTGGAGTGTGAAACCTCCATCAATGGAAGCTGGCCAGGACTATCGCCCAGGACTTCCCAGGTCCCACCGGAGGCTGGACCTTGATGACCATGTTGTGGTTCTCTCTTCCTCACTTTTACTCAACTGCCTGGGGATGTGCCCTTCCCTCTGCTTCCCCTGTGCCATCTGTTCCTAGCCAGTTTTCCTCTCTGACCTGCTGCTAAGAATGACAAGGGAAGTCTTGGAGAGCAAGAAAAGAGGGATGGAGGAGAGGCCTGTCAGGGTGATCCAGCGAGCCCAAACTCCTCTGTAAGTAAAAAAAATAAGTGCCTCTGAGAAATGTCTCCAGGAAGATCAGCTGAACAAGATAGGAATGCAGGTGAGGTTGGAGCATCCCGTGGCAGGAGTTCATGAGCCGGTTGCCAAAAATGTAGGTGGAAGAGGATGTCAGTCAGCCAAGGACACTCAGCCAGGGGAAGCCAGTGCTCTCTGCAAACAGCAGGTACTATCCCAGCTTCGAAACTCAGGTGTGGAGGACTGTGATCACCAAGCATGACTGAGCAGGACTCAGAGGTGTGGCAGGCACTGCCCTGGATGGAGTGGGAACTGCAGATAGGGGGAAGCATTTGAAATCCTGCAACCTGGTCACCCAGAGGTTCCAAGTGTGGCTTCAGTGGTTGTTCTGGGACCCAGTCAAACCTCAGAGGAACAGTAGGACACTGTATCTGCTAAGGAGCACCATCATCCACTGGCCAGTGTGGACACAGCTGCAGTCCATCTCCTTTCAACATTCACTCCAGTCTGAGAGGAGGAACAGCCAGCGTAATTCACAGAGTGCTGAGTAACCGACTCACCATTGTAAGAAATTTCCTTTCAATGCTCAGGTCACAAATAAGCAGATCACTGTTTTGTTCAGATGTAGATCATGGATCTTTTATTCTGTATAACAACTGAAATTCTGCTGGAAATAACAAAAGGGCAACACTTCCCAACCAGAATTTTAAACCTCCTGATGCAAATGATGCAAATAAATCGTACATCTTTGACATTGCAAATGAGTCGCTACTGTTACGAAAGCATTAATAGTATTATAAGTATCCTTTAAAAGATGAGCATCGATTTATTCCAGTAGTAAATCCAAGATTTACTTAGATCTTCACAAGATCAATCGTACCGCTTTCCAAGAGGAGTGAGTATTAAAAGAGTTGATAGTTCATACAGAGACAGCAAGGATTAGAATAGCTTACCGATATACATCAAAGACTTACCTACCTTAAGCTTCTACAAAAGAATAAGTTATTTTTTTCACAGTGGTACATACTATGCATGCATAAATAATCAAAGTTAAACCCAGAAAAGATGGATGCAAACAGAGCTGATACGGAATTGGGGAAGAGCTCGGTTATTTCATTTCATAATTCTGAGATGTAATGGATGCAGGAATATTTGAGAAAGAAATTGTCCAGATGGAAAGCTGAATAGCTTTCGAGATTGTCTAAAGGACATAACTGAGCAGAGGGGACAGAGGCAGCCACCCCTGGGGCGTTCGAGGAGAAGAAACTGCAGGTGGTCTCCACAGTTGGGACAGCACTGCCTGCTCTCCTGTCTGAGTTCAGAGGACAGAGCGAGCGAGGTCTGTGGGAACAGAATGGAGCAAAACCAGGATGCCTCTGGCTGATGTTGCCTCTAACAAGAGTCAAGGCTCTGACCAGGCCGTCAGAAGAAATGGAAAGTTGCAGGCATTTCCCACCTGTTTCCCTCTCCTGGTCACCTTGTTTCTGGCAGGGATTCCTATATGAATGAAGGAGAATAAGCTTATAGGCAGGAATGTGTCTTCAGTCCCAGGAAGCATTGTATCTTGTGTACCCTGGGTGCCCAGTAGCAACTCTCAACTAGGCAGCATGGGCTCAGGAAGCAGCTTTCATGGTGAAGGTTCTGCAACCAGTAAAGTGAAGGCCCAAGGGTGTGTCACATGAGAAGAGACAGAGCGGAACCTAGTGGCACTCTTCACAGGTTATAAGGGTACAGGATGGAATTGGCATCTACTTTAAATCGTAAGAGAGCCAGACCCTGCAAGGCCTTCCCTTGTCCTTCACTTGCCTCTTGTCTGTAGAAAAACTTTAGTCAAAGAATAAATTTAATGAGAGAAGTGAGAAAGGGCAGAAAAAAAGGAAAATAGTCAAGCAAGACAAATGATCATAATTTAACTATTAAACAAAGTCAGGGACCTCTAGTTCCTCCTCAAAGGCTATAGATAATATTCTGAGCCATATCCTTTGAGCTGTTTTCAGGCGGAGAGAGTTAACCCCATGATGACCAGACTGTAGCCATTACATAAGCTGCTCCATCTTACACAATTCCAAGGACTGACCTCACGGAAATGGAAACAAGCTATCCCTGGAACTGGAGACCAACTGCATTTATAACAATCAGGATGATGCTTGTCAGACCACCCTGGGACCAGTTTCAAGATGATTGTTGCAGCTGACTGCACTGCTCTGCTCCCTGCCCCGACTTGTCCACCCCTGAAAATTCCTTTTAGAGCTCTTGCCCTCTGATCAACAGCAGAGAGTTAGTTCTTTGGAACCCAAGTTCACCGTCCCCCCAGGTTGCTGACCTCCTGAATAAAGCAACCTTCCCTTTCCTACTGGTACTTGTCTGTTGAATACTAGCTATTAAGCTGCAGGCAGCCAAACCTGAGTTGGGTAACAAAATCACCAACAGGAAGATCTAGAACCGGGTTGGAAACTCCTTGGAAGCAGAGTCCTACATGCTGTAAGTGGACTTTTAGCCACACCCGACATCCTGGAAGCCTTGAGCTTCCTTCCAAACTGAAAAGGAATGACTTCGTGAACAGCTTCTCAGACCCTGTCCCCAGGCAATACTTACTTGCCCAAAAGCCTAGTAAAGAAGAGCTATGTTTACATGACACATAAACATTGGTACATGCATCAGACTCTTGTTGAGAAAGCAAACTAATTAGACTGTTGTCACATAGCCTGAACGTTAATTGAACTTGGAGGCCTTTGCCACTAATACGTAATAACAGATGTCAAAGAAAAGAGTGATAGACCTCTCAAGTGGCAGCTTTAAGACCTTAGAGAATATATCATAGAATTGATGAACCGCTTCTGACACACCCTACAACATCCTCCCTTCTCCTCTTGACTGACCATCCACTTGTCCACGGTGGCTGAAGGGCTGTGTGGCCTTTGGGGTGGAGCTCAGATTTAGCGATTCTCTTCCATGAGGGCACGAGACACATGGAAGTCTCTAGAATCCATTGCTTGACCTCTTATGGCCAGAGAACATGGGTCTATGTTAACTTCCATGAAAAACCTGGAGTTAGATCTAGGAAGTATTGTGTGACAATGACATTTTTAATCACTTAGCTGTAACAGTTGGTTATTTTTAACCTGCTATTATCTTGGAATCCATAGGGAAAAGCAAGTTAGAAAGTGTCTAAGAGCTGATAAAATTTCAGCAGGAAGTATGTGGAAAGGATCAGTGAGCAAAGCGATACATTTGAACCTGGATCTATTACTAGCTAAGGAATGTATTACACTCTTGGCACCGCCTTGGGGATGTCTCTCCTCCTCTGTTCTCATCCCATTTGTTCTCCTTTAGAGGAGGAGCAGGTATGTGGGACAGCCACATGCGATTAGTTTGGGGTCACTGCTTAGAAGCTGTCATCATCTGACATCCGGCTAACTCATTTCTGTGAGTGTTGTCCTCATTCCCAGTAGATGTGAATCACTTGTATTGTGGCTTGTGTTCTGCTCAGGTGAGCTGCTGGCTCTAGCTCCTCTTTGGGAAAACTCACTGGTCTGCCACCGTCAGCCTTCCTTCCCGACTTTGCCTACAGCTTCCTACAAATAGAATGTCCTAGTTTAGTATGTCAGTTGGATCATTCGATGAGGTGAATAAATCATTTGTATTCAGAACAAAAGAAATAATGTATGCAAAGAAAAGCCAAAAATGCAAATTAAAGAAAACATGCGTTTTGCTGGCTCTCTTTGATAATCTACTTGCATGTGTTAAAAAAAAAAAAACAGCACACCAAAGGAAAAAGAGAAGTATAACAGAATAATTCAGGGAAATAAAATTTCCAAGTGAAAAATCAAACACACCAGGGTTTAAGTGTGTCTTCACATTTGGACTTGAAAGCTCTCTGTTTCTCAGGATTGACAGGATGTAGCTTCTTTTTCTATTGAAGTATAGCTGATCTGAAGAGCTGACTCATTGGAAAAGACCCTGACGCTGGGATTGAAGGCAGAAATAGAGAGGAACGACAGAGGACAAGATGGTTGGATGGCATCACCAACTCAATGGACATGAGTTTAAGCAAGTTCCTGGAGATGGTGAAGGACAGGGAAGCCTGACGTACTGCAGTCCATGGGGTTGCAAAGAATCAGACATGACTGAGTGACTGAAAAACAATGAATAGCTGATTTACTATACTGTATTAATTTCATAACTTCTTTTTAAATATGGAAAAACCCATCACCGGGAAACCCAATGTGAGGTGATAGATCCTTCCCTTACTAATTCTAACAGGGAACTGAATGGTACCCCAAAGGCATGGAAATACCCCGGAACTGCTCACATGCACACACACCATCATACTAGTCACACGTTACTGGAGAGGTTTTCCTGAAATATCTGTTCTTTGAAAATTGCCTTGTTTCCTTCTCGCGAATGCAGGATGAAGGCAAAGCTCTTGTGATGTCATGCTGCATTTGTTTGTAGCCTTCTTATACCCCAGCCTTATGGAAAAACAGTTTGAGCAGGGAAGTCAAGTCACATTTTGTTTCCATTTATCATTTATGCCCTCAACTGTTTCTCACATGGGTGTGAGGTCTCAGTGATACTGGTCAGTTGAGCAACTGGAAACTAAATTATTGAATAGTCCTTTGAAAACTTAAAGAACTTCTTTATACTATTTTCTTTTTTTCCTCTTTCTCATTTTTAGTGTTTTTCATGACATTTCAACTTTTTTTTATCTAAATAGCAGCATTAACTCTCCTAAGATTCCCAAAATATTATAAACTGACAGTTATTTCCTGTGGCATTATGCTGGGCTCAGATGACAGAAGCCACGTATGGAACATCCGACCTTGTTCCATATGAGAGGCCCCCCTCTCCCTGTTGGGCGGGAAAGCTGCGGGTCTGCAGTGGAGCCAGGAGTCACTGGGGACTTATACCAGGAGGAAGTTAGTGGTAATGATGAACTCAGGGGTGTTTTTGTGCTGTTGGAGGACAGGCTCATTTTGAGAAAAGCTTATGGTTGGGGGAGATAAAGAAATAGAAATGTTACAAGTGTTTTAAGGGATAAAAATGGGGCTTGTGGCTTGCACAATACTCGGTTTGCATCAGTTAACAAGAACTGGGTAGAGACAGAAGAAAGGAAAGATATTTGAGACTGGCAAGATATTTGAGATAAGGCAAAGTTTGATCTCGAAAGCAAAAAGCCAGCTTTGAAAAGGATTCAGAAGTCAAGATAGAGTTAAAAAACACTTCTTTTTTAACTTTGAAACATTCATTTTACTCCAAGAGAAATTAGAAATTTCTTAGAAATGAACTTTATTGGAGCAATGATATGGAAAAATATCTTCACCACAAATAAGTCCACTGGAGAAACCGCTTGGTTCCTCAAGCAGTGGAGCCACTGATGCAAAGTGCGTTTGACTCATCCTTGGAAGGGGTGTTCTGTTTGGCTGTGAAGCTGGAACGATATTTTTAGAAATAGTAAAGTTCATGGAGTTTTCAAAGCGTGGAATGTCTTCAGCAGATGACATTTTTTGGAGTGTGTAGAAGTGACCGTACTGGGCTGCAGGCTTGAACTCCTGTCCCGCTCTCCTCGGGGTGGGCCTGGGGTGTGGCTCCGCCGCCCCAGGAGGCTCTGGCGCAGGGTGGAAATTCTCCCATGGCAGCCCGCTCCTAGCCCTGCCGGTTCTCCAGGAACACATGGTTCCCTGGAGAATAACATGTTGGAATTTCAGAGCTGGGGGGGACTTCTGTGTCCATCCTCACATCCTCCAGTCCCCAGTGAACCAGTGGAGGGGAGGCCCAGAGTCCAGTGAGGCTTCCCTGGTCAGCCTGGAGCAGTGGTGGGCCTACACCTGGATTCACCGTGTTCCCCACGTCCCCCCAAACCCCCCAGGGCCTCTCATCTCCACCAGATGGAGCAAGATGGACCACCACCAGGGTGGGGAAAGCTCTCACTCTTACAAGAGAAGTACGCGTTTGGCCGAAGCTGGCCGTGGCTTCCTGGGAAGGGCGTGGCCTGCTCACCCCACCTCTCTCCTCTCTGAGTAATTCAGCTCTTCTGTGGAATGGATGCAAGGAGGGTCTCCCTTCCGTGGAAGAACCAGATGATGCCAGGCCTCAGCAGGCCTCACCGTTCCCAGCCCTCTCCTTCCCCCCACCCCAGCACCTTGCCTCTCTCCCATCTGTGACTCATGATCACGCACCGCACCTGGCCCCAAATAACACGTAGTCCTCGGTGTCCTCCCGAGTCCAGCACAGCAACCAAAAGGCAGTAAAACACCAAGCAAAGCCCACATGCAAAATCCACCTTTCTCTTCTTTTAAAAGAGAGTCTTATTTCTTAGTTGATTTACAGTACTATATTACTTTCAGGTGTACAACATAGTGATTCAAAATTTTTATAGATTATACTCCACTTAAAGTTATTGCAACATAATGGGTATGGCCCCTGTGTTGTAGAATATGTCCTTGTTGCTTACTTATTTTATACCCATGGTTTTTCTCTCTTAGCCCCCTACCCCTTTCTTGCCCCCACTTCCTTCTCCCCACTGGTAGCCACTAGTTCTCTATATTTGTGAATTGGCTTCTGTTTTGTTATATACATCTGCTTGCTTTATTTCTTAGATTCCACATGTAAGTGACAAAGTATCTGTCTTTATCAGACTTATTTCACTCAGCACAATACTCTGGCTCCATTTACATTGTTGCAAATGGCAAAATTTTGTTCTTTTTATGGTTGAGTAGTATTCCATGTGTGTGTATACACACACACACATCTTCTTTATCCATTCATCTGTTGATAGACACTTAAGTTGCTTCCATGCCTTGGCTGTTGTAAATAGTGCTACTATGAACATTAGGGGTGCATGTATCTTTTCCAATCAGTGTTTTTGTTTTCTTTGGATATATATCCAGGAGTGGAATTCCTGGTTCACATGAAGCCTCTCTCTATATGGACAACCCCTGGTGGGTGCTTCGGTCCTGGGTCTCTCCTGTATTCCAGATGGTACAGCACACCACCTGTTCAGTGCTCCCACTTAGCTGGTCTGCTCAGAACCAATACGTCTAAAATTCACTGATGCTTTTCTCCTGCCAAACCCATCTTGGTTCAGAGCTCGTGTCTGTCTGTAGCAGTTTCTTTCTTCTAGTTGCTCAGGACGGAAACCTGGAGCCCCCTTGCCACATTTCTCATGTCCCACGTTCAATGCTCCAGCAAACCCTGTTACATACCCGGATCCGACCACTTCTCACTGTCACCTGATGACACAGACATGAACAGTTTGGGTTTCTGATCCAGATTATCACAGTCATCTCCTAGCAGGTCTCTGTGCTCTGCCCCACGCTCTGTAACAGTCTGTTCTTGACATGGCAATCAGACAGTCTTTAGGTTGAAAATACAAGTCACCACGTAGCTCAGTAGCTCCCATTTCACTGAGTCGAGTGAAGTTCTGCCCACAGCACCCAGCAATCTCTGGTGCCTGTTCCCTCTTGTCTCATGACTCTGTCTGTACGTGGTCACTCTGCATCCTGGCCAGATGCCATCTCACCCTGAGCCCTCCGAGTCAGCCCCTCGGTCTTCCCCACCTGGCCCTGCTCTCTCTCCCCTCCTCCCACACCCTCCCTGTGACAGTGTGATTGACAGGTGTGCATGCCTGTGTGAGGAGTGCCTCACCCGTCAGCGTGAAGATAATCCCCCTTCGTTTGCTGGGGGTATCTAAGGTGCCAGGAACAGACATGGCACGTAATAGGTGCATGTTCACATGTGTTGAATGCACGCATGTGCCTGTGTGATCACGAGCACCTTGAGGGGCTGCAATTCTCTCTCCAGACAAGCATACCACTCCTGGCAGAGCCCACCCTCATCCTTCCATCTCCCACTTGACCTGTGACCCAGATCTTGTGCCCCTTTCAAAGATAATGACCGGCTTGAGTGCAGGCATCACATTTTCCTCCCCTGTGAGCTCCCCATTTTCCTGATGACCAGGAATGTCTTCAAGTTCAAAATCCACAGTCAAATATACTTATTATCCCCACATTCTATTAATAATTCATGTTGTGAAACATTCTAAAGAGTGCTGCAGTGCTGCTGGAATCATGCCCTTCCCCAGACCAAGATGTAAGTGTCCTGACCTTTGACAGTCTTCACCCTACAACCCATGCAGACTACGAAACAGGTCTAGAAGGCATTTTGCTGGAGTTGTGGGTTTTTCTTGAGTTCTTGGCCCCTTTGGAGTCTTGTAGCAAATGGGTATGCCATGGCCTCAAGACAGGACTCAGCTCTAAAGAAACCACTTCTGGAGACGGGGGTGCCTGGCATCCCATGGTTTGGCTCTGCCCTGTGAGCAGCAGGAGGCTGTAGGTCTTCCTCCCGTGGCCCCCACTGCAGCATGACACAGGACTTGGGAACTCCACCTGAGGACATGTGCCCTGCTTCACGGCAACGGGAGGCTGTCCAGGTGGGGGGAGAGGCAGCAATGCCGTCTGTGCGTCTTCTTCACCCGGTGCAGGGAGTGGACACCAGCACTGAAGGGCCGTGACTCGGGGGCGGCCTTGGGTGACAGCTCATGGTTCTTGTACATGAGAGGGTTTTCTAAAGTGAGGACGTGGGTGGGTTTCCCACCGTGTTTTCATAACCCACATGGAATTCTCCTGTTGTTTGATGTGGTTCCTTCCCATCTTAGCTAATTGAGCACAGTGTCGTAGGCGAGAGGGAAGATGCTTCTTTATGGGCAGTAGGGCAACCCTCTCCTCCTTTTCATCCATCTCCCTGAAGCCCTGAAGTATGACTCCTCGCAGCGTGGTGTTGTTTCCATGGCACGATATTTCTCAGGAAGGATGCTTCAGCACTGGTCAGCCTGTGCTGAAGTACAGTGTCCACAAGGTTTATGCTTGTGGACATGGGTCCTCCACAGTAAAGCTCTGTTTACAGAAGACCTCATCATGTGGGCATGCAGAGTGTCTAACACAAACACACAACAAAAAGAAACATAGTTCAGTCACAAAGAAGATCACATATGCTGAGCTCCAGTTTATTTAGAAGATTAGCTACATAAGTGGTGCCATGTTCTCTCTGTTTATATGGTTTCATAGAGAAATGCTATGCCCAGAATAGCTCCAAGTGCCTAACAGAGCATGAGAATATCTTTTGTCTTCCAGAGACATTTTTCATGGGAAAATGAAGGATTAAGTTGTGTCAGAAATAATAACCATATTGGGTGTACCTGATGGAATTATTCAAAGTAAATGCATTTTGAGTTGATTTAAATGTTTTCTCCATCACTTTGCTATCTATAATGAGATTACACTTTTGACTTTGTCTCCTACCTGGAGCAGAATTTTCAGGAAGGAAGGAGATTTCGCAAGCAGCTGGTTGATCGAACTCCCTCTTTCACCATCATCCTAGAGTTGCCTTTGTTTTCTCATGTGTACAGACCTGCTCAGCGCTGGGTCAGGCTCTTGTCCAGCCTCAGTGCCCCTTACGCTATGGGCTTTCATCCTTCTATTAGTGTCTGGCCCCTGTTGTTTACTGGCTATGTGGCCTTGGGCCTCTGTTTCCTCATCAGTCAGATGAAAGAGTTCAAGTAGATCATCTCTGAGCCCTCCTCCAGTTCTGAGATGGAGCATCCCTAAGACTCAGAGAGTGCTTTGTTGAGCCAGAGCCCCCTAGTGTAATAGAAGTGTCTGATCCAACAAAAAGTGACAGAATTCATTGTGGAATGCATTTCATGCTTTGTTCTGCTTGTCAATCAATCACTTAATCAGCAGTCTCATATTTTTTCAGTGACTCAGACACTGTTTCTTCTCCATCCAGGGATGCCCTCTCCAGCTGTGTGATGTGTCAGTTGCATGGCCCCTGAGGCGGCCCTGTCTCCCCACTGGGTCCCCTCAGCTCCTAGGTGGTCTAGAAAGCCCTCTTGGTCCCCTCCCACAACATCTGTCCACTCCTCTTACAAAATGAGAGTGCTACACCGGTCCTTCAGCATTCAGGATGACAGTCAGTCCTTTGCAGTGTTACCCTTCCTCATCTTCATCGTGTGCAGCTACTGGCATTGATCCCTCGTTCTGCATGCCATCTTCCAATGCAGGCTCTGAGACAGTGGACATCTCACCTGCCAAGTTTCACTGCCTCCAGGTTTGGTTGAAGTCAAGTGTTGGTTGACTTGGTTGGTAAAGCAGTAGCTGCAGGATCTTGGATGGGAACAAGGTCGACGGTACTTGAGACAGACGAGCAGGGTGAGCCTTTTGGCAGAGGGGACGTCCTTGGAGTTAGAGGTTGATCTGCCGTGGTCACATTTTCCGTGATTCAAGGCTTGGTTTTCAGCCACACTGACCCAGAATGATGACATTACAACATAGTAAAGATTTCTAGCTCTGGATCCATCTCAGAGAAGCCCCGTTAGATGATGTGGAGACTTATCAGGGACTAGGAGTTACAGATGCTGGACATTGATTGGCAGCCGGCAGTGACACAGGGTTCTGCATAGGTGCTCTCTGCAGGGGGCTTCACACAGACTAACTTTGAAGATGGAGAACTGGTGAAGCTAGATCTCCACACCAAAGGAAAGGAAAAAGGAGGAGAGAGACGGGGTGACAGTTAGAGCCTCTTTCACAGCCACCCACCCACGTGCACAGGGTAAAGATACGTTGCTGGGACCAGTCAGAATCAGGGATGGAGTGACCACCTGAGAGAGGGTCATCTTTCGTCTTCTGACAGAACTTACTCAGAGCAGAAGGCAGAGGGAAATGGGCATGCACTCCACAGATGTGCGCTGGTGCAATGCCTGCCTTGCTTTCTACCTCAGGACACCTTTGTCACTCCACAGAGTCCACTAACATGCACAGGCTGTGGCCTCCCGCTGGCCTCCCCACCTTTCAGGTTCATCCACATCTAATCTCTCTCACACATGAGCTTCTCCTCACCCCGACGCCATCCCACCAAGGCAACAGGAACCTGGGGGTGTCTTCGCATTTCCCACCAAAGCCCAGATCCCCTGACCCAAGCCCTGGACATCGATGGCCTGACCCCATGCCATGGATTCAGGTAGACATCCCCACAAACCCCGTGAATGTTAGGCTCCTAGTCTCTTCATCGTTTGTTAAAGATACTTCCATTTTAATGCCTCTGTCCTTTCTGTTTGCCTTCAAAGCCCTTTTGCTGCTAATGACCTCAAGGTGGATATTTCCCATAATTGAAGAAAGAACAATGAAACTCTGGCCTCACCATCCTGCATCCCACATCTGCTGCTCCCTTACTAGAGTATCAGACGATGCACAAACAGCTGTTTTCAGAGTGCTTCTGAAGCAAAGGAATAATAATGGCAGATCACTGTGAAGTGCCCCAGCAGATAAAAGTAGCCTTGTCCAGAAATAATCACTCCCGATGGGGTCCTGAACAATATACGTGTATATTTAAGGAAGGAAATCAGTCAAGGACATTCCTCTTTGACCCGTCAGTAAGATGTAATGGCTTTGGTCCTAAAGAAGCTCCTCATCCTTTCATCTCAATTAGCGACCACAGCAGCCCAGGCAGAGACAACAAAGGCTCCTTTCAGAAGGCCAGGGCTGAGGGCAGAAGGTAGACTGGTAATTGGACGCCTCTCCGTGGCAGAAACTGCGAGGACGGAGAAGGGGAACCAGCCGGTGGCTGCTGGTCGGCGCACAAGGGCAGTGTCTGTCTGCAGTGCTTCCTTCTGCCCGAACGAACCCTGTAGCTGGTTTTGTCATCTGTGGTCAGCAGTCCAAACACGTTTGATCTTTCTCGCCCACTCTTCGTAGAGCACTTTGTTCCTTCCCTCCTGAAATCTGATTAGTGATCTGCTCTTAGGAAAGATGGAGGTCGTGAATGTGTTTTATTTGTGGGTGAATCACCTCTTCAGGCCTCTTTCTTCTGAAAATGAGTCTGTTCTTGGCAGAATAGACACTCCAGCTCCCAGTTTGCAAACTCCTGACTGTATTCTTTCTTACTGCTAAGGGATTTTTCTGAGTGGTAATAATGGTAGTAATACATTCAGTTGTTGCATCAGGTGGAATGCAACGTAAACGTTAACATAGTTGTAAGACACAGCCAGGCAGGTGTGGACGCAAGGGTGGTAGGTCCAGATTAAAGCTGAGAAATAGTATAGGAGGATGCATCCACGGTGGGTGCCGGATCTCCCCCTCCTCACCTTGAGCAGCTTCAGGGAAGATGGGAAACTCATCACTTAGGAAGGTGGACTGAGTTGAGGAAGCCGTGAGGAGGCCTCCATTTCCACAGGAGCTCATCCTACAGTCAGTAACAGACAGCCTGTGAGGACACAGCCACCTGCTCCTAGCTTTCTGGTTGGTTCTGCGACGAGCGCTGGTGTCAGAACAGCACACCGGCAGTGGCGCTGGGATCCCACGTGGGCATCCGCTCATGTTGTGGGCGCTTAGAGCCCACGGTAGGACAGGTTCACCTGCACTTTCACCTTTACATCTTCCCAGATGTCCTTGGGAGGTAGAGTGGCAGGAAACAGTACACTGGTTTCATTGTAAGTTGTTTTCAAGTTCAGCCACATGTAAACTACTCACAAGCTAAACACAGGCTCTGAGTCCCGGGTCCTCAGTGCAGTGGAAGGTAACTGGTATGGGAGACAAAGACCAGCACCTGCGTCAGGCCGGCTGCAAGCTCCTGGTCCGGCTTCTCCTGGCTCCCCCAAAGGGCGAGACAGTAGCTGAGGCCTACTCCCTTGGGCCTTTTAATAAGAGCTTACAGTCTACAGTCGTTGTTTTGTTTGTTTTTTCTGATGAGTTAACAAAGGATGCTGCCTTTTCGTCTTGCTTGATAGGAGCTTAAGTTTGGGGAAAAGACCAAAAGCTAAACAGAAAACCACAGCTGCCTGTGCTGTTTCCCATGCCGTTTTCCTGGTTGTTTCTTTGTGTGTGGTGTTTGCAGTGTGATAACACAGTGTGCCTTCCTGTGAAGGTCCAGGGCAGAAGCACACACCACCTACGGGCTCACTGCCAACACCTGGGCTGCAGGAGCAACCTTCAGGCACTGAACATGCTGGCTGTTTTCCAGGGCCCTGCCCACAGTGTTTCACAAGCAGATGGTTTGTAGATTCCTTTCTCTGCAGTTTTCTTGGAAGGAACTGTCTCACACTTGTGACCTCTCCATCATTAAACCCAACCCCAAGGCCGTTGTCCCTGCTGCACTTCTCCGTAGTGCCTCATCCCGACAGCTGCGTCGCTGTCATCTCCCAAACCACGTGTCGTGTAAAAGTGGCGCCAGCTCTGAGCTGTCTACATCATTTGTCTTATTTGCCTTTTCAAGTTTAATCCTACGGATTTATTCTGCCCTTTCACAAACAGGCATATATATTATGTGCATTCAATTTGCTGTTGATGCTGTGTCAGACTGAACAAAGATACACTCTCATACACAGAACTTTGAGCAAATAGGAAGTGTTTTAGATAAGGTAGAGTATGTGCTTCAGGTCAGGAAAATGAATCATTTTCTTCCTTAAATATGTGAGAGGATCCCGCCGGCCCAGTCTGTGCTTCCTGTGCTGATTGCTTTCAGTCTCCGGTGGTGGATCCCTGCTGCATTCCCCGTTTGGTTTCTTGGTTCTCTGGCTGCCCTTGGGCCTGGGTTGAGGGATGTGTGGGTACCCAGGGCAGCTCAGCGCTGACCCAGAAGTGGTTTCCTCTCCCTGGCAGTGTCGTGGAAAAGCCGCTGCCGTGGCTGCCATCAGCCTGCTTAGACTACTTTCCAGTCCTTTAGTTGGCCAAAAAGTCACTTACGAAGAGGAATGGCTTCTTATTGATAACCCTCAGCAGAGTCAGTAGCTCTGTTTTACAGAAGAATAGGGGAGAAGTCAGGACAGGCATCTGACCAACCAATGTTAATAATTGTTGACAACCCTGCTTTAATATCCCTGTGTTTTTTTCCTGTTGCTGGACTAACAGAAGCCCAGTGGATTAAAGCAGCACAAAATTATTATCCTGCCATTCTGGAGGTCAGAGTATGGACTGGGTCTCTGGGCTGAAATCAAGATGTTAGCAGAGCTCATTCCTTTCTGGAGACCCCAGGGGAGAACCTGCTTCCTTGCCTTTTCCAACTTCTTAAATCCCTCTGTGTTCTCTTGGCTCTTGGCCCTATTCCTCCACCTTTGAAGCCAGAAGTGTTGGGCTGAGTCCCCCTCCTGCTGGCTTCTCTCTGTTTCTTCCTCTTCTGTCTCCTCTTTGAGATACAAGGACCCTTTGACTACATCGGGCTCACTGGGATAAGCCAGGGTTCAGTTCTGTTCATTTCAGTCGCTCAGTCGTGTCTGATTCTTTGTGACCCCATGAATCACAGCATGCCAGGCCTCCCTGTCCATCACCAACTCCCGGAGTTTACTCAAACTCATGTCCATCGAGCCAGTGATGCCATCCAGCCATCTCATCCTCTATCGTCCCCTTCTCCTCCTGCCCCCAATCCCTCCCAGCACCAGGGTCTTTTCCAATGAGTCAACTCTTCTCATGACGTGGCCAAAGTATTGGAGTTTCAGCTTCAGCATCAGTCCTTCCAATGAACACCCAGGACTGATCTCCTTTAGGATGGACTGGTTGAATCTCCTTGCAGTCCAAGGGACTCTCAAGAATCTTCTCCAACACCACAGTTCCAAAGCATCAATTCTTCAGCACTCAGCTTTCTTCACAGTCCAACTCTACATGACCACTGGAAAAACTATAGCCTTGACCAGACAGACATTTGTTGGCAAAGTAATGTTTCCGCTTTTTAATATGCTGTCTAGGTTGGTCATAACTTTCCTTCCAAGGAGTAAGCATCTTTTAATTTCATGGCTGCAATCACCATCTGCAGTGATTTTGGAGCCCAAAAAAATAAAGTCTGTCACTGTTTCCACTATTTCCCCATCTATTTCCCATGAAGCCATGGGATCAGATACCATGATCTTAGTTTTCTGAATGTTAAGCTTTAAGCCAACTTTTTCACTCTCCTCTTTCACTTTCATCAAGAGGCTCTTTAGTTGCTCTTCACTTTCTGCCATAAGGGCAGTGTCATCTGCATAGCTGAGGTTATTGATATTTCTCGTGGCAATCTTGATTCCAGCTTGTGCTTCTGCCAGCCCAGCGTTTCTCATGATGTACTCTGCATATAAGTTAAATAAGCAGGGTGACAATATACAGCCTTGATGTACTCCTTTTCCTGTTTGGAACCAGTCTGTTGTTCCATGTCCAGTTCTAACTGTTGCTTCCTGACCTGCATATAGGTTTCTCAAGAGGCAGGGCAGGTGGTCTGGTATTCCCATCTCTTTCAGAATTTTCCATAGTTTATTGTGATCTACACAATAGATACCTTCCCCTCAAAGATGCCTTTCCCCCTCAGAGACGCCTTCCCCTCAGAGATGCCTTCCCTCAAAGACACTTTCCCCCCTCAGAGACATCTTCCCCCCTCAGAGTCGCCATCCCCCTCAGAGACACCTTCCCCAGAAATAGGGATCAAGACCACAGAGGAGTGTGTGTGTCCACTGTGCCTACCCCATCCTCAGAAACACCTTCCCCAAAAATAGAGATGGAGACCACGGAAGAGTGCATGTGTCCACTGTGCCCACCCCATCTGGAACGCCCCCTTCTGCTTCTTTACTCAGTCGCATCTGGGCTATCCCAGTTCAGATCCGGAATGCTCAGAAGACCAGCTGTGGGTCAAAACCCACAAAGAGTGTGGAGAGAATTCTCTGCAGGTCTTTGAAGATGGAAAGTGTTTTTGCTTTTAGTTCCAGTTCTGTCCCCTCAAGATCTGGAGACAACTCAAGCAACATTTCCAACAAAATCAGGCACACATTTGTAGAGAACATTTATCTAAAAGTTAATCTTGTAAACTTTCAGTTCAGGTGAGTTAAGTCACTCAGTCATGTCCTACTCTTTGTGATGCCATGGACTGCAGCATGCCAAGCTTCCCTGTCCATCACCAACTCCTGGAGCTTACTCAAAGTCATGTCTATCACGTCGGTGATGCCATCCAACCACCTCATCCTCTGTTGTCCCCTTCTCTTCCTGCCTTCCACCTTTCCCAGCATCAGGGTCTTTTCCAGTGAGTCGGTTCTTTGCATCAGGTGACGATGTATTGTCAAGTCTAGCACTTTCTTAAAGCGAAAGTCTACTAGACATCACAGAGCACATCATGCTCATCTAAAAGAAAATTAAGTTCCTATCTGCTCTGCTCATCTGATTTAATGGTTTAGCCAAACAGATCATAACATGTTCCCCCGTGTTATGCTGGCTTTGAATTTCAGGTCTCATGTCAGTCATATAAGAAGAGTACAGCTTCCTATTTAGATCTGGAGAGGCAGATGCAGAAACAGAAGAGTATGCATTAAAGCCAAATTCAAAATGTAATTTATAATCTCATCTATTTTAATCACTAGAAAGTTAATTTTGTTCATGTCCAGGGAGCCTGAAAACATGTAAAGGATTTCCATATATAAGAACGGAGACTGCGTGAGCTGGGATTTGAGCTCAAGAGGGTGAGCTCATGAGAGGTTAGGAGCAGTGCCATGAACATTTCCCCACAGATTCTGACAAGTGTTCTCAGCTCCCAAATACATATCGAGACTTTTTTTTGCAATCTCAAAACATTATCAGTGGATGGGATTGTAAAGATTATGTGGTCTAAAACACTAATTTCACAGAAGAAAAAACAGAGGCTTGGTGAGATTAGGAAGACATGCCCAAGGATAGGCAGCTGTTCATGGCAGGGCCAGGACCAGGGCTTAGGTCTCCCTCAGTGCATCATTTCTCTGCCTCTGTGCGTGAAGGACAACGGGGAATCCTAGGACCTTCCTGTACATGTGGGGTTTTCCCCATGGTGTGTGTGTGTGCTCAGTCATGTCCAACTCTTTGTGACCGCATGGACTGTAGCCCACCAGGCTCCTCTGATCATGGGATTCTCCAGGCAAGAGTACTGGAGTGGGTTGCCATTTCCTCCTCCAGGGGATCTTCCTGACTCAAGCATCAAGCCCACGTCTCTTGAGCCTCTCTAATGGATTTATAGAAAGAATATGGAGAGAATTCTCTGAAGGTCTTCAAGGCTGGAAAGGCTGGAAAAGTGTCATATTTTCCAGGAACTCCTAAACACACACACATACACACACATACCTCAACACTGCTCAGTGATTCCCACACCTTGTGTGTCCAGGAATCAGGCATTTCATGTAGAGCAGACACATACTCCGTGGTTAGCCTGGGGCACCCCAGGCTGGCCTCTCAGGTGTTCTCCCCACCCACCCTTCAGCAAGGTTGCACCTGGGCCAGGAGATGGGCTGATAGGTTTACCCACCAGGTAACACTTCAGCTCTGGGACAGTTGAGCCTTCACCTCCATCACAACACACTCTATCACAGGCAGACTGCAGCAGGTTACACACGCACCAGGACTGAACACACATTCTACCAGTATTTAGGGCATATTTTGTGTATTGTGTCTAGTGCCTTATAAACAATACCTCATCCAGTTCTTACAGCTGTCAACAAGATGTCAGCAGTATTTGATCTTGTTCGGCTTAGAGAGGTGACGTGATTTGTCTGTGGATTGATGGACCCAGAATCCAACAGAGAGAGCATAGAAAGGGGTCAGCAAAGTTTATCTAACCTACACCTTCCAACTCCCCTCCTACTAGCATAACAGAAGCAGATCAGAGATGGTCGTCAAGACTGTGCCTGAACTCATGTTGGCTCAGGCTGAAACATGCGTCCAAAGAGGCTAAACGGCTGGCCCATCACCCTGTGATCTCTCTAGGATCCAGAGAGGGAACTGGGCCCAAATGATCTGCAGGTACCTTGGACTAAAGCATCATCTAGTGATAGTAAGCCTTCATCACTCAAGCTCTGATTGCTGGGAACAGTGGCAGCAACCCCCACCACTCAAGGCAGGGCCCTCCAGCAGGCTGCCCTCCCTCAAGCACAGACGCCCACATTGAGACGAGTGTCTCCTTCCACCCACAGCTAGCAGGATGAAATGGCACATTCTGTTTTCACAGTGGGCTGCTCACACATATCAGCAGTTATCAAGAATTTGAAAACCTGTGCTGTGGAACGCGTAGTAACTTGCTAACAAGATTTACTCACCCAGGTGATCTGGGTGACAGAGGTTAGAGAGTCATGAGAATTCCAAATGCCATTTCAAAGCCAGCCAGGGGGAGAATAAGCAGATTTGTGTTTATGATAATGACATTTAAAAGTCTAAAATTATAGGGTTGTTTACAGAGATGGACTTATTATAAAATAATTGCATCCAACTTTGCAAAAACATAAAAGAACATCATTTTGTTGTGGACAGTTGAAAGAAAAGGTTTTCTTAAAAGAATAGAGAAAATAGGACTCAGTTTCAGATAAAACAGCTTCAAAGGAAGTTCATGGAATCTTAAAAAGAGAATCTCACTCAAAGAATTCTCTAGAATGTCCTAAATCTAAAAGCATTGTTTTTCTTCAGACATCTAATTTAGATTATATACCAAACCCTATAATAAACCTCCCACAAAGAAATAATAGTAGACTGCATGCATTATAGATGTTCAGGGTTTGCTCCATTTAAATACAATTACTGACCTTCTACTAGCAGTCAGGATGCCAACGTTCCATGGCAACCAGAAAAGAAAGGTCACAGTCCTATTTTCCAAGCGATTTTTGGTCCTTAGCAGGAATTCACTATTATGCTTGGAGGCTGTGCCACCTGGGAAACAAAGGGGAATGATCCCATTTCACCTGTAGAAACACGTATCACATGTTTTCTCTTTCTAGTCACAGACAGCTTGCACCAAAGCAGTGGCTGCTGTCCCTGTGAGATGCATTCAGTCACCGTTTAAGCATCAGGCTGCCCACGGAGGATGTTCCCGTGGGTCTTTGAGGTGTCTGACAGCCATTAACCCCAGAGGCAATGTTTGGAGAGATGTTTAAAAGTTTTAATTCTGGGATCAGCAGGACCTGAGTGTGACAGTGAGGTCAGCCTGTTTCAGCTGGAGACAGCCCATCTCAGCCCCTCTAAGTGGTGGGTGAGTGATGCACTCACTCTCAGAGCCACTAGGGATCCCAGATTCACAGGCATCCAGTCAGCTCCAGAGACGGTAGGAGCAGCCAGTGAGCAAGGCCGTCCTTGTTACTGTTGCACACTTATCTTAATCATCTCAGGAGTTTGTGAAAGTTACGTCTTTCCTAAGTGTGAGCAGGTGGTGCAAAGCGTTTTAAAATATAAAATATAGATGCATTATTTTAACCATTTCCCCTTGGCCTCATATAGCTTGAAATAGATATTGTTCCATGAATTTTGAAGCTGACTGAGATTTATTACTAAGTTTTATATAGCACAAGAATAATGAATATTATTATACCATTGATACATATATACATAATATATATGGCCGTTAGGAAGCATTACTGTGAACAAAGCTAGTAGAGGTGACAGAATTCCAGCTGAGCTGCTTAAAATCCTAAAAGATGATACCCTTAAAGCGCTGAACTCAATATGCCAGCAAATTTGGAAAACTCAGTAGTGGCCCCAGGACTGAAAAAGGTCAGTTTTCATTCCAGTTCCAAAGAAGGCAATGTCAGAGAATGTTTAAACTACCATATGATTGTGCTTATTTCACATGCTAGCAAGATTATGCTCAAAATCCTTCAAACTAGGCTTCAGCAGTACATGAACTGAGAACTTCCAGAGATATAAGCTGGGTTTTGAAAAAGCAGAGGGACCAGAGATCAAACTGCCAACATTTGCTGGATCATGGAGAAAGCAAAGGAGTTCCAGAAAAACATCTACTTCTGCTCGTTGAGTATGAGAAAGCCTTTAACTATGTGGATCACAACAAACTTGAAAATTCTTAAAGAGATGGGAGTACCAGATTGTTTCACTTGTCTCCTGAGAAACCTGTATGTGTGTCAAGAAGCAACAGTTAGAACCAGAAACGGAAAAACTGACTGGCTCAAAGTTGGAAAAGGGGTACAACAAAGCTTTATATTGTCATCCTGCTTATTTAACTTACATGCAGAGTACATCATGTGAAATGCCAGGCTGGATGAGTCACAAGCTAGAAACAAGATTGCTGGGGGAAATATCAACAACCTCAGATATGCAGATAATACCATTCTAATGGCACGAAGTGAAAATAAATTAAAAGAGACTTTTGATGAAAAGTGAAAGAGGAGAGTGAAAAAGCTGGTTTGAAACTCAACATTCAGAAAACTAAGATCACAGAAAGCCAGTTCCATCACTTCATGGCAAATAGAAGGGTAAAAAGTGGAAGATTTTATTTGCTTGGGCTCCAAAATCACTGCAGCCATGAAATTAAAAGACACCTGCTCCTTGGAAGGAAAACTATGACAAACCCAGACAGTATATTAGAAAGCAGAGACATCACTTTGCTGACAAAGGTCTATATAGTCACAGCTATGGTTTTTCTAGTAGTCATGTACAGATGTGAGAGTAGGACCATAAAGAAGGCTGAGTGCCAAATAACTGATGCTTTCAAATTGTGGTGCTGGAAAAGACTCTTGAGAGTATCTTGGACTGCAAGGAGATCAAACTAGTCAATCCTAAAGGAAACCAACTTGGAATATTCATTGGAAGGAATGATGCTGAAGCTAAAGTTCCAATATTTGGGACACCTGATGCAAAGAGCCAACTTACTGAAAAAGACCCTGATGCTGGGAAGGATTGAGGACAGGAGGAGAAGGGGGTGGCAGAGGATGGCATCACTGACTCAGTGAACATGAATTTGAACAAACTCCAGGAGGCAGTGAAGGACAGAGAAGCCTGGTGTGCTGCAGTCCACGAGGTCACAAAGAATTGGACACGGCTCAGTGACTAAACAACAACAACATATGTGTATTTGTATGTGAACTTAGTCATTTAAAGATTTCGGCAAAATACATTGATGTTGGATTCTCCAACATCATGTGTTCTGAAAAATAAATCTATTATGTCAACAAAACTACAGTATCAAAAGATATCATTTTAGCAAATATGGGACTGATGATATAAGTCTTTTGTAGGTTAAAAGTCTCGTCATTCACAGTAGTTTAACTGAAGACTCTTCAAATTCAACAGCTATTTAAGTCCTTTGGGGTTAAGGATTCCCTTTAATCAATATTTCATTTTCTCTATGGAATCTGTTTTTAAGAAGCAGAACGAAGAACCAGTTCCTCTGATGAATGGTATCAGGTATAAAATTTTCAATTACTAAGGACGTGGAAAGGGCACAGGGGAACCATGGCCTTTTGGTGCTTTCCCTGGAAGCTGTGGAAAGAGAAGTCAGACCTCACTGCCAGTGTAATAAGTTAGGATTTTCATAAAATATTTTCTATTTAAAAATCTGTAATATATATTAATAACATCTTGCTTATGTTGAATTCTCAAAAAGATACCATAAAAAATCTATGCACATTCACCCCATTTAGATCTCTGGTAAACAGTCCTCTCCTTTGTTCCCTAAGGGCCAAAGTCGCAGCATCTCAAGGATCTGGGCAAATGAATTCTTTTTTCTCCAACATCTTCTTGACTACATGAAAGAGAAAAATCCGTGTTAATGAAAGACAAAGAAAAATCTTATTTTCTAAGTGATCTGTCACATCAAATGAAGTACTTCTAAAAAAATAAAGGCTCTTTGAAAACAAATAGATTTTCTACAGCTATCAAGAATAAAAAATATTGCACAGTATGTACATATGCATACACAACCTCCTTTTAATGGCGGCGTGGCACTATCTTCCCATGTTTTACTTGCCAGCTAGCCAACACTCTCTTTTGTTTTATCATTCAAGGCCTAGCCCTGATTTCTGATGTCATGTGACAGTGTTGCTATGGAAACAGTGGCTTTGTGTGTCCCTGAGGGAACAAAGGGTCATTTCCATTTGAGGACTTCAGAGTAGGCTTGGTTCCCTGTTGGTAAATGATTGTGGTAACCAGCATATTAAATGTTATCGGCAAAATTCCGTTCATATTTTACATGTCCTCTTTCCAGCAAACCGCTCTTTCAGTCCATGTTATTGCAGCAGCCTTGGGACACAGGCTAGAACAGAAGTGAAGCTTTCCTGGGTTGAGAAGGACCACCAGTCAAAAGCAGGTAGCAGAGTTAAGAATCACAGCTTTTATCTTCTCAATCCCAAGTCACATCTGTTTCCAGGAGATTTCAGACTCTGCTGTCATTTTATTTTAAATCTCGGCGCCCATATGACGGATCTTAAAGTGACTGAAAAGACAGCCAGACAGCCCCCAGCTTCCCCAGCTCCTGCCTGGGACCAGATCAGGTACCTGGTCTACATGGGTAGACAGCCTTAGTAAAAACTCCAGAAAAACTCAAGCTCTGTTGAAAAAAATTAAGCAGCATTATAGTGATTAAAGTTACAGCCACTACATCAAACCAGTACTTCCACGTAACTATGTAATTGTTTACAGATGGAATGTATTTATTTAGTACATTTCCTCTACTAATGGATTTATTTAGTACATTCTAGTCTTAAAATATTTTAGCTTTTTTCTTACATACAACATTCACGTTGTAAAGTATACAGATTATAAGTGTACGGTTTGCTACATTTTTTTAAGAAATGAGCATATGCAGATAACCACCACTCTAGTCAAGTTATAGAACCTTATCAACACTCAGAACTTTCAAATCATAAGCTTTCTAGAGTTGACCACTGTTCTCACTTTGACTGCCATTACAAATTTATTTTACCAGCTTTGTATTTCATTTAATTGGAATCATACATACGTGTGATGGGTGTGCATACATAGTTTGTTCTTTTTCATAGCTTTAGGAATTTAATTGTATCAATGTAACTCAAATTATTTATCATTATGTTGTTAAGGGACTGGTGCTGTTTCCTTTTGGGGGCTGTTGTGAATAAAGCTACTATAAACATTCTCATAAATACCTGTTTGTGGATTTCTGCACTCTCCTCTTGGATAACGTTAAACTCACTTACCTCTCCTCATAGTTTATCTGCATAATCTAGTGAATCTGTCCACACAGTCATGCTGTCTATGCAGGATGACAGTTTTATTTCTTTTCCCAGTCTCAGGCTCTTTATTTCACTTGCTTGTCGTATCGCACTGGACCAGAGCTCCAGTTTACTACTGAATAGAAAGTGTTAAACAGAACTCTCAGTCAAGAATATAAAGTTCTCAAAATGCTTCTTTTTTCTCAAGTATAACGTTTTCTGAGGCTTTTGGTAGACATCCTTTATTATATAAGGATATTGCCCTTCTAGTGTGCTAAGAGTTTTATTATGAATGTGTACTGAAAATATAGAGGGCTTATTCTGCATCTTTTGAGAATCTCTTGTGACTTTTCTACTTTGATATGGTAAGTCACGTTGTTATAATTTTCAGTTTTAAATCGAACACACATCCCTAGCATAAAGCCAGCATGGTTGTGGTGTGTTACTCTTTTCATACTTCTTTGATTTGATTTGTTATTACTTGTCTAGCATTCTTGTGCCTCTGTTTATGAGAGTGATTTGCTTCTGATTTTCCCTTGCTACATGTTGACTTTAAAGTTATGTTGGCCTCAAAGAAAGAGTCTGGAAGTGCTTCCATGTTACTGTTTTCTGGTTGAGTTTGTGTGAATTCCTCCCTAAGTATTTTTAGTGATTTAATGATGCAGTTCTTTAAGACTTGAATTTTTCTATTGGGGATGTTTTAAATTGTAGATTCAACTCCACTGAGAAATAGAATTATAAAGATAGCTGTTTCTTCTTGTTTTTGTTCTGGTAAATTGTTTTTTAAAAATGTCTTCCATCTTTAATTTCAAACTTATTTGCAAAGTCTGGTTCATAATACCCTGTGTTTCTCTTTCCCCAGAACTGTGACTATGTTACCTTACGTGGGAAAAGGAAGTTTCTTGATGATGTTAAGGAGCTTAAGACGGAGAGGTTATTCTGGATCATGTGGGTGGGCCCAGTGTTGTCACAGCAGCCTTTTAAGTGGGGGGGGGGGGGGGGGGGGGGAGGCAGGAGGGTTTGAGTTAGAGAAGCAGAGCAGACACACCTGCGGGACACAGACACCCCGAGAGTCTCCAGGCAGAGCACGTGCAGCCCCCCACCCCTTCCACTCCTTAAGACCCCCTGCACCTCTGGATACCAGATCCATGCTTTCAGCACCTGGTATGTGGCAACTCGCTGCATCAGCAACAGGAAATGATACAACCTGCCCATATTTTGAATGTCTTCAGGTTCAGCAGTGATGCCTCCATCTTTTCACTCCTGATATTATGCACTTAGACTTTTTCCACTTTTTTTCAATCCGTTTGCAGTGTTGTCTCTCTTGTCAGTTAATTCAAAGGACCACGTTTGACATTTACTGATTTCCTCTACTACCTGCTTTTTATTTCCTTGATAACTTCTCTCGTCTTTAGTAATTGCTCCCCTCTATCTCATCCTAGATGGGTTTTGTGTTTCTGTTTTCTAAAGTAGCTTACTTCGATCTTCAATTTCCAGCCCATTTGTACATCCAAAGAAGCATCTCAGAAAAGTCCTCAAAGTGTAAGAAGTCCTGGTACCCCTGGTACACAGCAGCCTTAAACAGGAGAGAATCTGAATGCCAACCAGTGGCCTTGCAGATTAATGAGCTTGACTTTTGTCCTGAGAGACAGTGGGAAGGGTAGGCGAGGGGTTGCCAGGTTTCCACCACGTGGATGACGTCATCAGCAGGACATTGAATGTCCCTCTTGTTGGCACAGGCTGGGGCTGCCTTGGGGGGGCCCAGAGCAGCCTGGATGAGTGAGAGCCGAGACCACCCTCAGCAGCCTGGGACCTGGCACATAGCAGAGGGCTTGACGAGGAGGGATGGGTGCATGCCGCACTGTTGGTGTTAACGAGGGAGGACCCGTGCTCTAGCATGGCCAGTCTGGGGCGACCTGAGGCCGAGTCACCTGTCCACCCACCTTGTGTTTTCCCCACCTCTGGGTCACCACACAGCCTTGACAGAGCTCTTCTTGGAACCTTCTGCTGGATGACAGGATGGCTCTCTCGGCCTTTGCTTCCCTGGTGTGTCCCTCTATATCTTTCCAGCGGCTTCTTCTCAACTTGACCTCCAGTCGTTGACTTTTCAGAAGCTGATTCTGCATCTTCTCTGTGTCTTTATCTCCACTCCATCCCTAAGTGTATCCATCTCCATCACCTCATGCTAGTGACTTATAACTGTGCATGTCTGGGCCCAATCACTTCCTTCAGCTCCAGACCCTCACATCCCCCTACCCATGACACAGCATCTCCAAACAGTTAATCTAAAATGTCCTGAGATCACTGCCTGCCTTGGATAGAACGGGGAGACCAGCCTCTCAGCCCCGTGTCCACCCTGTCTGTTTCTTTCACATTTTTAGCTCCCTGAATCGGATCATCATCTCTTGAGTTACTGAAGACAAACCTGGGTTCACTTTCTCCTTTGTTGAGAAGGAAAAGAAAAAAAGCAAAGAAAAGAACTCACCGAGGTCTGCAGAAACTTGTGAGACCTTGTTCCCACCCTCACCTCACGAGCCACGTCCTGCCGCCGAGGGTCTATGCGCTCGGCTCCAAACTCGTGGGCCCACTCTGCTCCCAGGAGAGGCCCCCTGCCTATCTCCAGCCTTGGGCTGTGCCGTGCACTCCCTCTGCCTGGGAGACTCCCCTCTCATCCTCCGCGTGGACGGCATCTTCCAGAAAGGCCCTCCCTGGCCCTTGTTTCCAGAATCCTCCCTGCCCTGCCTTGTGCACCTTGGGACAAGATCACTTTCTCCCAGACCGTCCCTGCAGGGCCCTGCACCCTCTGTGGGGGTGAGGGCTCCTTGGGGCAGGGGCCACACCCTTTGTCCTCACCCAGAGTAGGATGGGGTGAGGGCACCTGGGAGGCGTGTTCAGAGAAAAGGGTTGTTCTTGCTGGATTATGGGATGAACACATTTTTATTTCCTCATTATACTTTATACACAAACCTATACCTGTGTTCATCACATATTACCTTTACAATCAGGAAAGGAAAACCAACAATAAAAAAAGGCACACAGAAGATGCACTTCTGATATGGACTGTTGTCAGGAGAAGCTGATTCTGAGTGACCGTGCTTAGAGGGCTCACCTGTGCCTGACTGGGGATCCGCAGCCATCCTGCTTCCTCCCGCACCTGTTCATTCCCTGTGGCTCTGGGTTCCTAGTGAGAGCATCAGAGGATAAGCCCGCAGACTGCACAGGGTCGACGTGAAGGGAGGACCCGCACTTCTATCTTTTAATCTTGGGTCTCAGTCAGCATTTTCATTGCTGATACTCGATCCTTTTTTTCTCTCTCTCTTGTCTTTCCTTGATTTTCAGAAAGGGGTGTGGATTTTTTTTTTTTTTTTAGCATCTGTCACAGGAGACTTCCTGGGGTAAAGGGCATCTGATGTAAAGGGGTTGAATGGAGTTGTGTTTCTGTCCGTGGGGTGTAAACTTTTTCTTGAGAAAACTCCCCACTAATGTCCTCAAATAGCAGAGGGTAAGTGTGGCTGAGCGCGTCTTCAGTCCAAACACATTCGTTCGGTGGATTCACGTGAGTCTCAGCTGCACTGTTGGTTTGTTTCCGAGCAATCAGCAGTTCCCCACACATCAGGGTAAAGCATGTCTCCAAGCTGAAGAAGCCTGAGCATCCAACACCAGGAGTTACTGCACACGGACTCAGGGTGAATGGTTGGGTGGTCTCATTTCACAGAAAGGAAGTGGAACCCCAGAGGTGAGCTCCTGGGCCCCGAGCCCACAGTCCCTCCTCCTTCCTTCCTCCCTCCCCTGCTCCCCTCCCCTGCTCCCCGACCCTCTCCCTCAGGCTTCAGCTCCTAAAGAAAGGAAAAAGAAATAAAACCAAACCAGTGTGACGACCCCCTGTGAGCCCAGCACTCCGGGCTTCAGCACTGCCCTGCAGATAAGACCAGTTCACTTTCCCCTGTGCAGAGGAAACACAGCTGCCCCCAAAGACAGGAAATCTTCCCTGCTCCACTGGTTACCTCTTGGGGACTCTGCCAGGCTGCACTAAGAACACCCCTCCTGCAGTCCGTCCATTCACCGCCTCCTCCACCTGAAAACCTGCATGGCTCAAAATCATGGGTATCGCTTCATCCACAGCCTTCTTATGGCTTGAAAATGTGCATTTACTGGGGCAACACCCTGATAAATTCCAGAGTTAATACTTAGAATGTGTATTTTACTTAGCAAAACAGAACGAGATGGTGATAATCCAATCAAGGCCAGAGGGAAAAATCCAGTTTGGCCATATGTGCACCAGTTGAAATCCACCAGTTCTCTCTGATGTTCATGCACTTCTGACAGGAAACAAGACAGTTCACACTGTACACAGTCACTGGAGGAAGTCTAGACGGAGTGGTGCTGAGAAAAGAGCATGAGGACTGTGGAAAACACGGCCCCCCTGGACCAGCCAGCCACGTGATTTGCTGTCTGTGTGACAGAGGACAGCACACAGCACGCATTGTCACTCCTTGCTCAAAGGATGTGGTCCACTTGCCAGTGTTAACAGCAATGGGGGCACTAATGCTTATCCATTGTTTTATCATCCACACTTTGCAACATGAGTCGAGTCTTGAAAAGTCTGAGCTTTGAAGTCGATTATTTCACGAGGCAGAAGACTCACCAAGTGGCCTTATATTACTGCCTCTTCCATGGTGGACATGCTCAGGGGGGCAGTCCAATCCCTAGCAAGAGCATGGACATTCAAGTTGACCGGAAAGGTTAGCCTCTCCCTGTGTACACACAAGCTGTAATGATAGGCTCAGCGAGAAAAGTGTTAAGGGGTTGAGGCACCAGAGATGCTGTAACCTGAGGCAAGGTACTTCTCCAAGCTTTAATTTACTCACATGAAAATGAGGAAAATGATACCTGTCCTAACATCATCATTGTTATAACACCGAATGAGACATTTTATATGAAAGCACTTTGAAAATTCTAAATCACAACGGACTGTAAGATAACTGTTTAATTCCACTGCAGTAACTTTCATTCATGGAATTTGGTGCAGAAAATAGCTTTTCCAAAAGAAATCAATCAAGAAAGAATTAGTACTTGCAGTCTATTCATGTGGTGTTTGTATTCTATTCCCAGTAGAAGTTACTTGAAATTTATTTATATAAAGTTTGTTTGTGTTATATTCCTAGAAACAATATTTGGGTTTCAGAACAAGAGGTCTGCTCCGACTGTAACATGATAACCATGTTTCCCAGAAAGCTTATACTGTTAAAGATTCTTTTATAAACTGTTGTTTCATTGGGGTATAGAGTGTAGCTTGTATCAGGCTTCTGATTGCAAAGTTGCTTTTGTCAGGGGATTTCTGGTCGTCTGCGGATTCAGTCACTGTGGATGTGTAATTTCAATCCAAGCATCATCAAGTAAATCCCACATTTGATGACACTGGTGCTTTATTCATGCCTCTCCTTTATTCTCAGCACCTGTGAGATCACTTACGTGGTTCTTCTTACACATCTTAAGTAATCGTGTCACTCATCTTTATGATGCTCAAAGCACAGGGCCATCACCCAGATGATGACAATTAGTAACAACAAAATTTCTGGCTCCTATGCAATTTCTGATCCCAGAATAATGCATCTCTTTTTATATCCAATTAAAATAATATAAGCTCTTGCTATAGAAATGAGATCTGTCATGTACTTTTATTCCACATTTTTAAATAAAATTAAGACTTGGGGGTATTCATCGACTTCTGGCTATGGAAGGCACAAGAAGCTTAAGTACCCGGCAGCTGCTGGGGTCTTGCCCTTTCTCTCCAAATGCCCAGCTCCGATGTGAGAGGAGTTCCTGGCGCTGTGCACAGTCTCTCGGCCCCTGGAGAGCGTAACTGAAACAAGGGCCCTGTGCTGTCTGTGTCCCTCCCATCATGGTCTTCAGTCTCCTACTCCTGAGTGAGTTTCTCCTTTTCAGGCTGAAGGCTCCGTCTCCTTCATGAGGAGAGTGGGAGAAAGTGGAGGGTTGTCCCTTTCTCACTCGAACCCTCCCTGTCCTAACCCACGGGCCTCAGCCCCCCGCTCTGTCTACACTTCCAGCCCTGCTCCCCGCTTCACTTGGCCTCTGCCAGCTCTTCTCCTTCCCCGTGGTCATCAACACCATGCTTTTCTGAGTCCTTGTGTCCTCGAGAAGCCGTCTCAATCCCTGGAGATGCCCCCTCCTCTGTCCTCATCAAAACCTCCCGTGACCATGTTGCTCGTCTCTCAACTCAACAGCTCAGACCGAGGAGTAGCAGCAGTGGACTGTGTCTGTGTCCCTCCCTCCCTCACAGATGCATACGTGGAAACATAGCCCCCATGATGGGATCAGTTACTGTATATGAGGGATGCCAGAGGGCTTCCTCACCCGTCCTCCTGTGAGGACGCTGTTTGTGAACCAGGAAGTGGGGTCTCATGGGATGCCAGGACTCCTGATGCTCTGGTCTTGGGCTTCAGCCTCCAGGACTGCGAGCAGCGAGTGTTTGTGAGCCTCACCATCCATGCTGCTTTATGATAGCCGCCCCACTCCCCACCCCCGCCCATGGACTCGGGCAGCGGGCGCTGGGGGGAGGCCTCCTGGCTCTGGCTCCCAGCTCAGCCACGTGACCTTGAAAATTCCTTCATTCCTCCATGCCTGAGTCTTCCTCTTTAAATTGGGCTTAGTAAGAATGCCTGCCTCATAGGATTAAGTAAGGAGATAACCAAAATCTGTGAATAGAACTTTTCACAGACTCTGCATTCAGTAAACGTCAGCTATGGTCATTATTGAAGCAAGGCAGGTGACCTTAGCCACAGGCCACAGCAATCCTAACTGCCTCACCCTTGCCGGGTGCATGCTTCCTGCCTGGCCCTGGAGCTCCTGACAGCTCCCTTAGGTTGGAACTGTCAGCCTGTCACCCTGAGTTCTGCCAAAATGAAGTCTCCACCTTCACAGAACAAGCCTGTGTCCCTTTGAGCCCAGGATTCTCCCGTCATGTCTGTACTTCAGAAACAGGTGTATTTCTTGCAGCAAAGCTGGTGTGTCCTTCTCACCAGGCAATGCTTCCTTTCTGCTACGTGCAGCAGCTTCGAGGATGGAAGGGTCTGTCTTGGAGGGGCAGCAGTCCTGGAGCAGCCCAGGTCTGTCAGCACAATGCCATGAGCAGCTCCCGCCCCCTCACCCCCATCCCCAGGGGCTGCGCGTCCACGGGCGTGTTCCCACCAGTGTCCTCCTGACAGTCCTCGCTGTCACGTCCATGCAAAGGCATTGTTTGGGAAGGGCAGAGCCCCCTTCCTGGCTCCCTTCAAAAGCCTCACACGTCCTGCCTGGCAATGTACCAGTTTAAAAATAGACTTTCCCCTTTCTCTGTGCCTGAGGATGACCAGGGTCAGCCCAGGAGTGTAGTTGTCATGTGAAAGAAACACTGGGTGCTGCCCTGGGGAGCAGTGGCTTCGGCTCACCTGAGTCAGAGCAGGATAAAAGGAACGATCTTTGACCTCCAGTCGACAGCCCTCCTCCCAGATCTGACGCGATGCTGAAGCAGCCTGGGAAGCCCCACTGTTGCCATGGAGACAGGAGCCTGGTGCCTCTGAGCTGCCACCAGCCCTCCTCCTCCTCCTTTCCAGGCCCCGAGGTCCTCAACTGACAGCATCAGGCCGGCCCCATCTTGGTGCCAGACAGCAGGGGTTGACTTTGGTTTTGCTCTTTGCTTAGTTTCTTTTTTTTTTTTTGTAAACTACAGGGAAATTGGTTTAACTGTATACCTATTGAGAAACGCATACAACCCAAGTCTCTGACCTGGCAGACCATACAAGCTTGAGCTGGTTATAAAGCTGTGGGCGATGAGCATGCGAACGCGATGGTTCACAGGGGGCCCCCTGTGGCCTTCTCAGCTGCTGAGCCCTCATCACACAGGTGGTGGGATTTTGAGGCCGTTGACGCCGTGACACTTCCCAGGGTGACCCAGTTACAGAAATGTCTGCAATTAATTATTTCTGCTGATCTGATGGAAAAAATAAATAAATAAAAGGCGCCAAGGACCTCCCTGGGCTGTGGTTAGATGGTGTGTGGGAAACTGCCCTCAGCTACAGGCGAAGTCAGGGACACACTGCTCGAAGATGAGCAAATGCATCTCTCTAATAAGTGCCCCGCTCTCGTGCCCCACTTGTCAGAATTGTTTTTATGAAGACTATTTTTCAGAGTAGTTTATGGTTCACAGCAGAGTTGATAGAACGGTACAGAGATTTCCCGTGACCCCCACGTGCACAGCCCCCCACCATCAACATCTCCCATCAAGTGGTCCATCTGTTATCACAGGTGGGGCTACACGGACACGTCATCCTCACCCAGAGTCCACAGTTGACATTAGGGTCCACTCTGAGTGTTGTGCATTCTGTGGGTTTGGACAAACATAGAGTGACAATGTATGGTACAGAGTCATTTCGTGTGTGTGTACTCAGTCATGTCTGACTCTCTGTGACTCCATGGACTGTAACCCGCCAGGCTTAACTGTCAGTGGCTACTGGAGTGGGTTGTAATTTCCTACTCCAGGGAATCTTCCTCACTCAAGGATCAAATCCATGTCTCCTGCAACTCCTGCACTGGCAGGCAGATTCTTTACCACTGAGCTACCTGGAAGGCCCTTCACTGCCCTGAAAACCTCTGTTTTCCTGTGCAGCCCCCAGCCCCCAGGAACCACTGAGCTTTTTACTCTGTCCACAGTTTTGCCTTTTCTAGAATGTCTTGTCATTGGAATTATAAAGTGTGTAGACTTTTCATATTAGCTTCTTTGACTTAGTAGTGTGCATTTGTTTCCTCCATGTCTTTTCATAATTTGGTAGCTCATTTTTTTATTTTTTTATTTTTATAAGTAGCTAATTTTTTTAAATCACGGAATAATATTCCATTCTGATGGACCACAACTTATGTATCCATTCACCTAATGAAGGAAGTCTTGGCCAAGCTTCCAGGTTTTTGCAGTTGTGAATAAAACTGCTATAAATATCCAAGTGCAGGTTTTTTATGTGAACATAGTCACAATATTTGAATAAATACCAAGGAGCTTGATTGCTGGATTGTATGATAAGAGTATGTTTAGTTTTGTAAGAAGTTTGCTTCTCTGTCTTGCAAAGAGGCTGTACCCTTTCACATTCCCACTGGCAAGGGAGACTTTCTGTTGCTCCGCATATAGTTGTTCTTGGTTGGTTGGTTGGTTTTTACCATCTGTCCATTCACTTTTCTTAAAATATACCTGAACAGAACTCATTTTCATCAGACTCATGAAGGGAATTTCCAAACCTCAAGCTCATTGCTCAGTCAGAAGTCCTTCTCTCCTAGGAAGAACACTGCGCATCTCTCCAGGAAATAAACCTGTGAGGTGTGGTGGATATGGGGGCCACCCTGCACTTTTATCAAGTAAGAGCCCAATCTATTGTTTATGATGTCTGCATTTACAACATTCTCAAAGATTTAATATCAGTATAGTCAGAGCATTTTTAAATAGTAAGGTGTCTTTGTGTTCACCATACAACTCAGCTAAATATTATGTTAAAAGAAAGGTAATAAACAATAGTTTGCGGAAAGCAATGTATTTTTAAGAATCCAATCTGAAATTTTCCCTGTGTTTGTTTGGACAGGGGCCTGTTTGGTCAGTGATCCAATGTTAGCTTGGTGAGGAACTGTAATCGAATTCTGCAGTAAGAACCTCATTTACTTAAGGTAACCTCACTTACCCTGCCACTACAGGGCCCCAGCTCTGCTTAGCTCAGAAAAAATGAGACTGGACTCTCCTGATTCCACCATCCACTGATGGCTACATGATTGCCAGAGAGAGTCCTCATCACACGAAAAGAGCAGGGATGAACAAATGCAAATAGATTGGGAAATGCAAGGGCTCTGGCTTATGAAGAAACAGAAGAGCAGCTTTTTATTTGTTACGTTCAGATGGTACCGGGTGAGAATTCAGGGTTCATCTCTAGCTGCACCACAGCCTGACTGGGACATGCACACCCATGTTATCAGTGTCTCCAATGCAGCCACAAGCCAGTGTTCCAATGAGAAAAGGGGCCCCCGGCATCCTGAGCCGCATCCAAGATGGAGAGGACAGCCATCACCAGCGCCCCTCTGCCCATCTGTGGGTCACAGGGGTGCAGGTGCATGCTGTGGGGCTTTGCTGCTGAGCTCAGACCAGGCCGTGGGGACACGCCCGTGGGAGATGGCCGTGACTGGTGCAGGCATGTGATTCCCCACCTGGTCTCCACCTTGCCAGGGGCAGGACACAAAATGCTACTTACTCGAAAATGTGAAGAGTGAAATAGACGTGAAGAGTACAGACACAGAGAATTGGGCCTGATGATGAGAACAAGAGGAGCTCAGAGGACTGGGACGTGTGAAATTGTCTCCACTTTCAGTGTGGGCACACGCGTCCAGAATTTCAGGAGCGTGAGCAGGCAGCCACATGCCAAGCCCCACCAGTGAGTCCACAGAAATTCCTCTGATTCTCTACCTTAAACCCTCCCATTCTTCCTGATTTCAGAGGGACAGGATGTTATGTTCTCTATGTAATGCTATAGAAGAGATACTAACAAGGGATTCATGTCTCAAATAACAGTCTGACAAGGTTTTGAAAGAAGTTGAATGGAGTAAAAATAAGGGATTCAGAAGGATGGTAAGGGAGGCAATGCCCTGCCACTGGGCACTTTCTCAGCAAATAATTCAGTTTTTTCCTTTGTTAACAGGGATCTACTTAGAAGGTCCTACACTGCCTATGTCTATTTCTATCGTTGGCTCCTGACAGAAATGCACACTCTTCAGACAATATTAAAATATGGAATTACAATGTTGTTATCTTTATACACATGTTCTCCCATGCCCTGTAGCTGGAAACACTTTTCTATTCAAGTCATGTTTACAGCTCACTGACTTAACGACATCTTCCTCATTTGCACTTGATTTCTTACCAAAAAGTGTTTAAAAGGACTGAGTAGAGCCCAAAAGGCAGAAGCAAATAGCAACAGCCGAATTGAAAGTGGCTGGATCAGACTGGGAGTGAAGCCAGTCATGGTAAAGGTAGAAGCAGAGAAATCACAGGAACAGGAAATAAGAGTGTCCTCGGCACAAATAGACTTGTGAGAAGCTAATTGCCGGAGAATTCATAGTGCCTGAAATAAACACGGGGAAACTGCATGATCCTCCGTCATGCATAAAAGCTTGACATTTGTGATAAAATACTCCACATAGCAGGAAGATTGGAGCCCGTCTTCAGGGCTCAGTTCTTTAAATCACAGCAGATAGCTTGCCGGAATTGTGGGATCACACTGAGGGGGTGTCGAGAGGCAGAAAGGAAACAAAAATAGACACTGCTCCGCGTGAGGAGCGTGCGTCCCAGAAGGTGGCTTTTTGAGCTGCGCAGGGCGGCAGTGACAACAGCTGAGTCTCTTCTCAGATGCAGAAATGGCGGCCAAGACAGTGAGGGGTTCAGTCAATCCAGCCTTTTCCTGGAGGAAAAACTCAGAACTTGTATTTAGTGCCACACAGCCTCTCCAGGATAGAAGAGAGGCTGCTATTTGCAATTATCACAAATGATTGTTTATTACTCAGGAGTTTGAAGGAGACCGTGCAGAGATTACATTCCAAAGGCTTGATCGCTGAAAATGCTGGGGTTGGAACTGTAATTACCAGGGTCCTCGGAGCTGTGGCACCTCCTCGGGGATCATTTGCATAAATTCATTGCCTGAGGCAGTTCCTGAAAACAACTGTGCCCTCACTGTCCTGCTGCAGGAGGGTCGAAGGCTTCCTAGGTTAAGATTTTGGCGCAAGTCCTTGCTCACCAGCCTCTGAGTGGCAGAAGCTTTATAGAAATAAGCACGAAGTGTTGTTTCCCTGTTCTCATCAAATACCTGGGATGAACACAAGTGCCTTTTCTTACTCTTCATGGGGTTCTCAAGGCAAGAACACCAAAGTGGTTGACATTCCCATCTCCAGTGGACCACATTTTGTCAGAACTCTCCATGATGACCCGTCCGTCTTGGGTGGCCCTGAACAAAATTAAAAGACATTTTTTCCTTGGAAGGAAAGCTAACACAAGCCTAGACAGCGCATTAAAAGGCAGAGACATCACTTGACTGACAAAGGTCTGTATAATCAAAGCTATGGTCTTTCCAGTAGTCATGTATGGATGTGAGAGTTGGACCATAAAGAAATCTGAGTGTCGAAGAATTGATACTTATGAACTGTGGTGTTGGAAAAGACTCTTGAGAGTCCCTTGGACAGCAAGGAGATCAAATCAGTCAATCCTAAAGGAAATCAACCCTAAATATTCACTGGAAGGACTGATGCTGAAGCTCCAATACTTCAGCCACCTGATGAGAAGAACTGACTCATTGGAAAAGACCCTGATGCTGGGAAAGATTGAAGGTAGGAGGAGAAGAAGGTGGCAGAGGATGAGATGGTTGGATGGCATCACCAACTAAATGGGCATGAGTTTGAGCAAATTCCATGAGATAGTGAAGGACAGCGAAACCTGGCGGGCTACAGTCTTCTGGGGTCACAAAGAGTCGGACACAACTTCGAAACTGAACAACAACAAATCATGAGCGCCAGTGGAGGCGCTGAGCCCGAGGACTCTAAGCCAATGGCTTCAGTCAGAGGTTGACTGTGGTGATCATGGGAACTCATGTTATTGGAAGCCAGAAGATGGAGGAAACCAGAGGCTGGAGTTGGGAGTCAGAGAATCCAGAGTTGGAGTCCCCACTGCCTGTTGTGAGGGTCCCATGAAATAGTGGCTGACTCTGCAGGCAGCATTCTGGGTCCAGAGGACAGGCCCGCTGGAACCTTTGGAGGTAGAGCGTGCAGGAGAGGGGCTGGAGACAAAGGTCAGAGCAGAGATGGGCGGCCCCAGTGGAGAAGGTGGAACTAGGTCCCAGTTCGCCCAGCACACACTGTCTTACTGTTCACTCCGTCCGCCCACGTCGCTCATGCTGCAGACTGGAAGAGGGTCTGTGTGTCAGCAGAGCAGCCCAGTGGGGAGAAGACATACTTTCAGAAAGGAGCTGGACCCAGAGGGGGCCAGTGGGGAACCACCCCTTCACCTGCAGAGCTGTTAGCGAGGCAGTCAGCTATCTGCAAAGTCCTCCCCAGGACTCGGCACCAGGGCCATATGTGCTCTGGAGCGCCCGTGGACTTCCCTTCTCTACCTGAGAAGGAGGCAGAAATGGCACGGGGAGAGCTTGCCCAGTGTCTCAGCTCCCTGTTGCAAATCCTGCCCCCCACTGCCCACACACACACTGCATTCAAACTGACTTTTCCTGTATCTCAACCAACCCCTCCCCCATGCTGAAAAAAGACCGATAATTCTTTACATTAATTTGACTTATGTTAGTAATTGTTTGCTTGACAGTCAGTTTGACTACTAACCTCATAAGCAAGGAACCCCCAGCTCGCCCATCACAGATGAGCCACAGAACCTTCAGAGCCTTGAGATTCACCTTGCCAGAGATTCACCTCACCAGAGATTCTCCTGTGATCGCTTGGCTCAGGGCAGTTTTCAGTGACTTTAGCGGCTCTGCAACAGATTACATGCCTGTAAATTCACTGCACAAATATCTTACGACTAAGGACAGCACAGGTTGTTTCCTGAGCAAGTGCTGACTCGGGTGTTTATCAGTCAAGAGCAGGAAAACAACAGTGCCGCCATACATGCTCTCCTTGATGATGTTGTGTGACTCTGTTAAAAGACCCTAAAATGCTCAGGGACTTAGCTTAAAGGGAGAATAACCCACTGAGGGTGTCCTTCCCTCTCATGACTGGGGCATGTATGGTATCAGTTGCTCAGTCGTGTCCAACTCTTTGTGACCCCATGGACTGCAGCCTGCCAGGCTCCTCCATCCATGGGATTTTCCCAGCAAGAACAACAATCTCAAATTCTGCACTGTAATATCTTGTAAGATTCCTCTTATATCAGTGTTCTATTCTTACCTGATCATTCATAGCAGGTTTTTCAGGTTCCTGGGCACAGTGGTCTCTTACCAACTCAGTGCAGGAACAGGCGGGTTGTGGCAGGTTATTGCTCTCAAAGACACGACCTTGGCACATTTCTCTGACGTCGTGTGAACATAACTAGGAGGCAGCTGACCATGAGCACAGTGTTCTTCCATATCTTGGTGCCTCTGGGGCATGCTCTGGCATTGCGTCCCCATTGTTCTGCTGTCATGAACTCCAAGGGGTAGATGGACGCAGTCCCTGGCTCTTCTTCTCCTGGGCGGAGCTCCTGGGTGAGGAGAGCAGGCCTCTGTACATGGGGCAGGTGGCCGTCACTTTCCTCCTCTGCTCTTTGGGATCTAACAGACTTGTCCTTGACCTTCTCTCCCATCAGATTCCTCAAAGGATGGGCTGACGTGTATTATCTTCTCCCAGGAGCAGGGGAGTGAAGAATAAATGCACTTGTTCCACACTTCATGAAATTTCCCTCATTTTTGCCTCAAAACTGCTCCCTTGGGAATCTCACAGCTGTTCAGATGAATGTTCACATTCTTATCCAGTTCCATCGTTACAGACATTCTTGTTCATTCTTTCTTTCCTCTATGTTTGGATTGGCTGTTATGGGCTGAATTGCACCCTTCCCTCCCCCAGTTCATGTGTGAAGGCCTCACCCTTGTACTTCAGAGTGTAACTCTGTTCGGGAACAGGATCTTTAAAGCAGTGATTAAGTTAAAGTGAGGTCAGGCAGTGGGGCCAAGATCCAGTATGACTGGTGCCCTTGTGAGAACAGACCAAGACACAGACACCCACAGAGCGACGGCCTTGTGAGGACGCAGAGAGAAGGTGATGTGGACAGGCCAAGGAGAGTGGCCTCGAGAGACGTCTCCCCTGACCCCTGGATCTCAGACGTCCAGCCAGCAGGACCATGGACAGTGAGTGTCTGTGGTTTGCAAGCCCCCAGCCTGTGGTGCCTGTTTAACAGCCCCAGCAGAGAAACGGCAGATGTAGTGAGGGATTGTGGAGATAAGAGACAAATCAAAAAGCAGAAACTCCCTCCCCACCCCCAAGCCCCAGGTGGGGACACAGCAGAAGGCAGCCTCATGTGAACCAGGAAGTAGGCCCACACCAGACTTGAAAGCTGCGAGAAACTTGGCCCCAGGCTCTGGCCTCCAGACTGGGAGAAATCGGCATGTGTTGTTTGTCAGCACCTGGCCGGTGGTGTCTGCAGTGGCCACCGGGATGGACTAAGACACCCACTCCCCTGAATTTGTTCTATATTTCACGACGTTCGTGAGAGATCTTAAAAGTGAGGTCCCAGTCTGCTGTCTGTCCAGTGCTTCCTGCCCCAGTTACACGTAGAAAGGCTGTGTTCAGGGCCCCCAGGCAGGCAGAGGGGTCCATGGAGTTGGTGTTCTGACACAGTCGGGCCCCTGCATTCCTCCCAACTGCCCTGGGGACAAGACGCGGGTTCTCAGCCGGGCTTCCGGCTGAAGTCCTTGGTGCTGCTGCAGTGTTGATGCCTGGCTCTGCCCAACACCCTCATGGGACTGGTCTGGGGAAGGCCTGGGTGTCGGATGTTGGAACCCGGCCCAGGAAACTCGGGACACACAGCTGTGGTGCCGAGCTTCAGCTCAGGACCACCCCATTGATTGAAGCCATCTGCCTAACTAGGTCCCCTGTCTCATCCAACAGCTGGGCTTTGGTGCATGTTGGGCTGCTGAGCTGAAATCAGATCCCATCCAATGAATATGTCCTTACAGCCTGCAGTATGGACGGCTCCGGGGCCATGGGGGTTGAAGCGAGAACAGAGCGTGTGCATGAAGACTCCACAGTTGGAGTTTGTCTCCAGAGGGAGCCCGACACTCGGGGGACCTGCTCTGCACCAGAGGCTCACGGATGGCACTTGTTCTGCGACATCGCCTTGACACCCTGCTTCATGCCTCAGGCCCCAAAGCCCAGCAGCTTTGCAAAGCTGCATTGTCCTGGGGCTCAGGCCACCTCTAGGCCTTGCTCTTCCATTGGAAGACCTTGTGAGCACAGTGGATTCTGGAGGAGTCGATGGAACAAAGTCATGTTCAAACCGTTTGTCTTCAGCGGCTCCTAACAGCTTACCCGCAAGGCTTCTTGACCCTCAGAGCCCACTCATGTGACTGGGAACCCTTCCCCAACAGGACACTCAGACTCTCACCCACGTGACTCTGTCTCTTGCTCTGCAGTCCCCTTGCCACCCCTCACCTCCACTGACCTCAAGTAAGCCCTTCCCGTGTAAGCTGTGCTGGCTGTGTTCTGGGCCTTGCCCGAGTGGCCCAGAGGCCACTGTCAACCCCATTTCCTTCCAGCCACTTGCTCAGCCAGCCAGCAGCATCTGTGAGACCCACAGGATTGTGGGGCTCTACCCTTTTCCTGGCCCCCGGACTCTTTCCTTAAAGTCCCAGATACTCAACAACTTGCCTCTGCCTTTCCTAGTCGTGATCTGTAGGTCATCCATTTATCTTGACTCCTGGGAGTCAGGTGGCTTTAAGCTTGGACTGTTGTCACTTTTCTGCCCCTGAACTTTGAACATTTCAGTGGAATACTGGCTTATCGAGTTCTCAACTTTATGTAGCCAAGTAACCCCCCAAAGCCCACTTGCCTGTTGAAGCTCTCTTGGGCTACTTGGAAAGACCCTGAGCCTAACACAGACATGCGGCTCCCACCGATCGCCCTACACTCCCTCACCTTCCGGGCCCACAGCAGGTCCCCCATGTGCCTTCTTGTTTCCATATTCAGTCGTTGAATGGTCTGTAGCAACACCCTCAGCAGGACTTCATTCTGATGCTTGGCAGTCACATTCACCCCTCCACACTTCATGTGGTACAAAGCCGGAGCGTAGGTCAGAGCTTCTGCTAGGATTCCACTCGGGTCAGAGACAGCCTGAGCGGAAGGCTGTCTGCAGACTTGCGAGCAGACTGAAGAGCCCCGGAGGGGATGGCTAGGGGAGACAGTGAGCCCAGCTCAGCCGTGGAGAAGGGCTGCCCTGGCCGGAGCTCAGCCCACACCCCCTGCTTCCAGGACAGGACAGGGACGAGGACCACAGTGTGGAGGCTAGATGAGGGGTGGGGTAGGCAAACGGTAAAGGCCAGTTGACTGAAAGGGCATGCAGCAGCGGAGCAAGGAGACCACGGAGCCTTGAGTGGATGACAGGAACCATCCTGAATTGAAAGTTCGAGGGGCACCAGTCTCTGAATCGCCGCCTGTCTCACTGTGCCTGGCACTGCTCAGGTACTTGGCCCATTGGTTAGTTAATTAGACATGTGACGTGTGTTTTAGTCAAAACACATCTGTCGGCTGCCTGTGGAGGATTCCTGAGGGAGTAAGCAGAGGCTGACGGCCAGGCAGCACGGGGACTTGAGATGAAGAAGCGGGCAGAGGGCTGTCCATGCGCCCCTCTTTCATGGAGACACAAGGCATCCAGGGTGATCAGACTGATGAAGGTCACCTCGTGGATAGCAGCGGAGTTTGTGAGACCACAGGCTGCCCAAGGCAGGCATTCATTCCTCTCCTCCCCGGCTCAGTGCGCTCGCTATCCTTAGTCTTCTCTTCCTGAGTATTAAGTCAGGAGGCTCACTCGCTGAGTCCTGGACTCTCTGCATGTATAGGAACTGTCGGTGAAATGTCTGCTTAGAGTTTGAGAATCATTTGATTTGAAGGCAAGCAGATACACGGTCACATGTGTGTGTATATATATATATAGTCTATATATATATATATATATATATAGAGAGAGAGAGAGAGAGAGAGAGAGACTTTAGTCCTCAGGCCCCCTCATAAAGCTTCTGATTAAACCTTATGCCTTTCCATGTACCAAGCCTTTGAGACGTTGTTTACAAAATAGATACATTGGGCAATGTGAATAGGGTTTTTCGCATGCTATAAACCATATGCAGTACTCATGTTTTTTGTTCATCTACTTCCATCATCCCCACCTCCTCCTTCTACCTGAAAAACACAAGCTTCAGGAACACAGGGCTGTTTGACTCCTGAGTATGATGATGCATCCGAAGACCTGGAACAGTGGCTGAATCCCAGTGGGTGATCAACAGGCACGTGTTGTGCAAGTGAGAGGGTTCCGGTGCCTGCTCCACAGGAGATGTGGGGGGACCAGCTGTGAGCAGCACACAGCTCCCTTCTCGGGTCTGCCTTCGGGGTATCAGGGCCCGAGCGGCATCGCTCCCTACTTTGGGCCAGAGGAGCGAGGGTGAAGGAGGGGCCAGAGGGAGGGGAAGGGAGGCTGCTGCAGCAAGGGGCAGTGGAACTAGCAGCCCCGGTGGGAAGGGCTCCCGGCTCCTCATGGGTGCAGGGCTGAGGCCCACCGGCCCTCTGTGCGCAGCTCGCGCTCCCTGCCTCCATGCTCCCTAGACCCAGCCTGCTCAAGGCGTGGGTTCTGCTGTTTCTGACCTCTGTCAGCCCTCTCTTCCCTCCCCTGCTTCCTCTTTACCCAGCAAACTCCTACTCATTCTTCAAAGCCCATCAGCTATGAGAGTCCCCCTGCTTCCTGCTCATGTAGGAGACCCCCTCAGCCCCTGAGAATGATGATATACTGCTTAGGCTTCTGAGGACCTGGTGTTCCCTGAGCACTGTCGTCAGGACCCCGGAGCACAGGGATGCCTGTGTACTGGCTCAGTGCACAACCAGTCTATTCTTGCAGTGTCTCACCCGCTGGACTCTGAGAGGGAGAGTTCAGCGCCCACTTCTCTGCACCTTCAGGCCTGGGGCAGTGCCGGGCACTTGGTGGGTGCAGGTGCGTGTTTGTGCCACAGTTGGATAATCATTCTCTTTGAGCTCCAAGGTCTCTCTTCCCCCTGTTAGTCTCCCGGCCTCACACTGCCTGTTACCTTATTTTCACGCCAAGTTTGCAACAGTAAAATTCTCATTGGTTTGGGCATTTGACAGGAGCATTGAGTGGAAAATGTAATGTTTAGCCTAAAGGGAATGCTGGATTTTAAGGGAGCACCACCCTGGGTACCACTTTCCAAACTCTGGATTTTCGGTATAGTTGGTTCTCGAAAAGGGGCTTCAGCTGAGAAGCAGGAGAGGGTGCAGCGGTCGCCGCAGGTTAGAGGTAACTGTTGTGTTCTGCCCTCACTCCTCAGCCCGGAGACCATGCTCAGTCAGGGTGCAGCCTGTGCACTCGCGGGACCGTGACTGGGGTTCCGGTTAGGGGGAGAGAAAGTGGGTGAGCCTTCCCCCAAAACCGTGGGGGATGGACACACAGGAGTTCCACTTTCACTGATGACAAAGACAACAGCAGTAGTGACCATCAACAGAGCCCTGACTTCTGCAAAGCGCAGTTCTAGGTTCTCAGTAAGTGATTCTTCCCAATAACCTTACATGGCAAACAGCCTCATCTCCATTTTACACTTGGAGAAATTGAGGAAGAGAAAGACAGTGGAACTTGCTGAAGGTCACAGTTGGTAGTAAAAGATGAAAGAGTGAAAGGAAGACTCTGTGTGCACGCACACACACACATACACAGAAGAGCAAAATTGAGGATGTAAGATTAAAATCTATACGTGATACTAGAAAAAGAAAACAGGATAAAATATTTTAAATATTGACTTTTATTAGAACTAGAGAATTTGGAAATATAACTAGGACAGGATGATGATCCTGTCTTTAGTTAAAGTTTTGACATTTTATTCATCGTGAATGTTTTTGCAATAATTTTGATTTTTTTCAATTGCAATAAACTATTATTTACCTGGACTACTGAGTTGCTTGCCACTTCTTTAAATTTTATGCTTGAAGCAATTATGTCCAGTCTAGCCAGACCCAGGTGGGAAGATTTTAGACCTCAGAGTGTGAGCACAACCTTCTGATGTAGTGATTCGTGGACGGGGAGCAGAGTCACCCAACACGGGACAAGATGCCTGAAGGAGGAAGACCCGAATCCTAGAGCTAAGTGCTACACAGGCAGGCAGTGACCCTTAGACCTCTTAGACTTCTGTCTCAACTTCTGTAATTCTAGGAATGTGATTCCTTTCCTTATAGCTGTGAGTAAGGGAAAAATGGCCTCTAAGCAAATCTGAAAATCTCTTTGGGAGTGGAAATAAACCAAAAAAGTTCACTCAAGAGGAAAAATTTTCGATCACAGTTTTGTGAAATCAGTCTTAAACCATAATTCTCCTGATTTTCCTTACAAGTTGCTTATTAATTATTAATAAGAAGATTTGCATTTGATCGAAGTTTGATGCTTTCATGTGATCCTTCAGCAAGTTGTAGCAATGTTGTCAGAGATCACTGACCACAGATCACCATAACTAGCATAGTAATAACTTAAAAATTTGAAATGTTGTGAGGATTATAGAAATGTGACAGAGACTCAGATTGAGCAAAGGCTTTTGGGAAAATGGCCCCACAGGCTTGCTGGAGGAGGGGTGCATCAGCAGTGCTTGGGGAGACTGTGGGAGCCCCAAGAGAGGGTCTTGCTCACCCTCCATGAGGGAGAGCCAGGTCCTCCACTGAGTCGCAGGGTTTAATGCCATCCAGAGAGCTGAGGGCAGGGATTCCAGAAAGTGGGAAGCTGGGCCCCATGAGGGTGGCATGTCCCCGCACTGCAGGGGGGCCTTGGTGGCCAAGTGGACTGGCCTGCTGGGTGAGCCCAGCCCAGCTGTGCCCCCTGGCCATGGCCCTGCCCCAAGCCCCACACCTCAGAGAGAGAGAGCAGGGGTCTCCACACCCTCCTTGCCAAAGAAAGCAATGGAAAGAACGCCAGAGGTGATGGTCTGGGGTCTTCCTGAAGAGAGACACAGGAGAACGTGCTGCGGCGATGGGAATGTCCGTGTGCTGTCTGGAGCGATGGATGCCCGGCGTTGCAGTCATGGTCCTTCACTGCACGGCACTGCCATAACTTACTCATCAGTAACAATGAAGCCTTGAGTAAAAGTACATCTGTAAAAGTACAATTAAGTTTTTCAAGTTACTTAGTAATAATCCATTAACTGCTTATGATATATTGTTCCGTAGCTTAATTTTACTTACCACATTTTGCACTTACTAGAGTGGAAGAGGTGCTAAGTCGCTTCAGTCGTGTCTGACTCTGCGATCCCATGAACTGTAGCCTGCCAGGCGTCTGTGCTCATGGGATTCTCCAGGCAGGAATACTGGAATGGGTTGCCATGCCCTCCTCCAGGAAGAGTAGAAGAAGGAAGCTTTACTTTACCAGAATTCTTTTTTTTTCTTTTAAAAATGAGAAGTTTTCATTTTCCGGGTGTACTAATAAAATTTAACTTTCTTATTAATTTCTCAATTTCACCCTCTGACACACAAAAAAGTCCATCATTTTATTTATCTTTTATTTGTAACTTTGTCTCAATACCCTGTCCTTAAACTCAAACCTGAGCTCCCATAAATAAAAGGCTGGTAGAGAAGAGAGTTAATCTTTAAAGAGCTATCAAGGAAGTCATCGGGTGAGATAGAAGGATGCACTCTGAGTCACTCAGAAATTCAGTGCTCTAATGAGAAACAGTCCAGTGAGGAGAGCAAGCTGTTGGAAGCGGGGTGAATACACGTATTAAGCAACATTACAATGAGACAGAACACGAGGTCCCTCACTGTACAACAGAGCACTAAGTGCATTTGAATTTCAGGTGGGAAGGACTCTGCCAGAGAGGCTTTCTTTTTAATTCCGTATGTCGTTTTAATTAAATTACTAGTCTGAATGAGACATAAATCACCCAGACCCATTTGGGTTTCATTTTCAGCACAAAGATCCTATCACCTTCAGCATTTCATTCAGAGCTAATTAAATATGGATTTATGGCTCCTGGCGCCTTGAAGCTGAGGAGGGCCTTCCCGGGGCGTGCAGAGCCATTGAGGGGGCAGGTTCTGAGGGTGGGCCCCAAATGTCAGCCTTGCAGCACCGCTCTGCTTCTGAAAGCTGGGTGTGTTTTCTGGGTGTGTGACGAGCCTCCTCGACCTTTCGGTGTTTCCGTCTGGTAACAGTGGAAATCCCTGTCTCCCCAGCTCTGACTCCCAGAGCAGGCCCGGTGGCCCTCTGCAGGGAGCGCCAGCTCAGCCTGAGGGCACACGGCTTCCGTCAGACCCCACTCCCGGCCGAGGTTTGCTGGTGAGGACTCTCCTTCCTGATGGTGGGCTAGTAAATCCATTTAGGAGTTTATGGTCCCTCACAAACCCAAACGCCAGCTTCATCTCCTAGTGACCGTGTTGTCCTGGCACGGCCTTGCTGCGTGTATCTCAGGGTCGAGCCCTTTCAGATGGGAGAGCGGAAATAGCCCAAGTGAAAGCAACTTAATTCTTTCTGTATCAAAGAGAAGCCATTGTAAGATACGGAAAAAACACCCTTCTGAAAGCGAGAATCCAGAGGTACGAAGCAAAGTGCTGTTTGTAGTCATGACTGGAAATTAAGTCCAGCAAGCCATTCGTTGAGAAGGATGTTGGCATGTGCCTCGACAGTGACACCGTGGTGCTGAGACACATGGAGAGAGATCTGATGTAGAAACCGCACCCGGGCAGGCTCCCGGCATCCTGTGCCCCCTTACCGCTGTGGAAGGACTGCAGGATGCCTGTAAACGAAACATGTTTGGAGTTTTGTTTTAATGACTAACAACATAATTTTAAACGTTTTGATGAGAAGAGAGACTTGGTGGAGAATCCATTGGAAAGGTGGAAGCCACGATGTGGGGCATGTGACGTGGCTTGGAAAACATGTGGAAAACACGCCCCCCAGAGGTGACAGGGACGGGGGCCCAGACTCCCCTGGGAAGGTCTCCTATGGACGGGACCCTGCATTTAGTGGTGAGTTGTCCTGGGCCCTGGTCACATTGTTTTGTCCCTTGGTTCTGAGATACAGCATTTCTAAAATACAGGTGTTAATTGTTTCACACACACACACACACAGTCCAAAACTTTTCTGTTGCTCAGTAAAAGAAAAAAAGATTCTCTCTGAAACTTGATTCTACCTTGAATCAGAAAAACATCTACTAATACCTCCTAGGACCTCTGACTACTTAAGTCCCAGGGTCCCCGTCCTGGGGCTGCGGGGCAGGAAGCCCTTCCTCCGGCCTCACTGAGTGAGCTCTACCGGAACAGGTCCAGTATACAGGGGAGTACCTAACTCCCAGGGGTAGGGGTGGGGGGCTGTTATGGCTCGTGCCTACTGCCAGGTCCTCACCACGCAGCTTTGACTGGCTTCCACCTTTCCACATGTGCAGGTGCGGCTCTGTGGGCTTCTGAGCTCCTCGTCCTGTCCTGGAAGCTGCAGCGGTCCCTCTGAGGGCCCATGGCCGCGAGTCCCCATTGACACAGCAGCAAAGATAGAAACCCTGCCCACATAGGTGGGCCAGCCAGCTGTCCGTGTCCAAACCTGAAGTGCATTTGGCCCACACCCACTTTTCAAGGTGGTGTCCAGGGTGGGGAAGAAAGGTCAACTTTGCCTCTTGGCGTTTTTCTTTTTTTTTTTTGGAGGGGGTGGTGCTAGAGCCAAGCACTTCCTCACATCGGGGTCACTGCTACAGAAAGCCTGTGTGTCTTTGTCTCTCAGTGATGGAGGTGGTGGTGTGTCTCCCTTCTCTGCCCACATTGTGCTCTGAGCCAAATGCTTCCAAGAGGGGAAAGACACTGGCAGGCTTGGCAAAGGCCAGTGTTTCCAGCATGAGAGGCGGGTATGGGTGCCGGCAGCTGGGGCTTAGAATCCCTTGCTAGACCCAATCTGTCCAAGACGGGACAGCCCAGCACCTGTGGGAAGTGAAGCGGAACCCTCACTCTGCCTCCTGGCCCCTCTGGGAGAGTTGACTCAGCACCATCAGAAATCCTCTGTCTGTCCAGGCCCAGACTCCTCGGAGCTTTTTTGGCTGTTTGCAGCAGCATGGTGAGTCATGCATTTCACATGCGTTTTTTAAAAGGGGGAACACCTACCCACTTGAAATGTGATTCTCGAATGAAAAGGGACTGTGTCAAAACACCAAGCAACTTCTCCCTCATGGATTCCTTTCTTCCTGAGTGAGTCTCTTTTGAAGGCTAGTTTTAACTGTTTGAAGCCTGAAATCCAACCTAGTTGTCAAGCAAGAAGCCAAGCTCTCTTTGGGCTTGCCCATGGGCAAGCAAACCACCTCCTCCCCTAATCTAAGGATCAGGTCTCAGGCCAAAAGAAACACAACCTGTTTTGCAGATTTAGATAGAAATATGCTGAACCTGAGCTTTAAAAAAGAAAGAAAAAGAAGGAAAAACAAAAACAAAAAACTGGCTGGGCCTGTACCCTGTGATGTGCTGGCTGCAGGGGGAGGAATTGTCACTTTTAGCCCCAGACCCCTGACACCTGCAGCGGCACTTGGCCATCAGAGCTTCCCTCTTTGGGTTTGAGTCTTTCCACAACCACCCATGGCTCCTAGAGCGTGTGGAGAGAGTTGTGTCACGTGTGTTTTTCCCTCAGAGAGAACTGTCCTTAGATCCCCAGGGCGCGTGTCCCCCTTGGGCTCTCCCGGGTGACCCTGAGTCAGATGCAAGAGCCGCTTCGCTCTTGCATCTGCCAGAGGCTGAGAAGTTTCTCCCAAGAAGGAGGAGCAGAGTCCAGTCAGACGTGGTCCGGGCTGTTTGGGGTTCGATGATTCAGCTCAGTTTTGTGGATTTCCCAAGATGCTTTCTGAAACTCTGTTGGAAATATCTGTGTGATCTTGTAACAAATTAAACAAAAGACAAACCACCAAATGCCTGCCTGTTTGAATAGCATAACCACAAAGACTGATTCACCAGGCCCTGCTGTGGCAGGGAGAAGGCAGGGGTGACCATCGGTTAAATTTTGACTTCCTCAAACCCCAGCTCGCCGCAGCCCTCTTGGGGGCTTGTTGGAAGCCAGAGGGAGGGTTGGTTACATTTTTAATAGCCATCAGGGCCACTCCACTATGGTTTTTTATTCAGCCGCCTCCTCAGCTGACTGTACCTGGACACATTGTCTGGCCAGCTTCAGTTTTCAACACATTGCGGGTTGGAGGGATGTCTATGCTTGTGGTTGTTTTTTGTTTTTTTTTTGTTTTTGCTTTTTTTAAAAATTTTGCTTTAATTTTAGGAGCTAAATGGCATCTTATGTACTTTTTCCTTAACAATTAAAAGATGATTCCCACATTCTGTCGTTGCCTGCCGTGTTCCCGGCAGCACACACCCACGTTTCCTCGCCGGCTTACTCACAGAGCTCAACAATATATGCCGAGCCTGGTTTCCACCAGCCAGGCTTTCCCCAGCACACGTCCTGCAGATGGAATCTCCAGCACACCCACTCACCGGGCCCTCTGGGTGACGGAGACGCCCATGTTGGGTGTTTTCCTCGGGCTGCAGAGGAGGGACGCTCCCTGCTCATTCTTATCTCTGGAAGAGCCATGACAACAAAGACACACCAGTTTCCAAGATACACAGCCCTGCCCAACCCAGCAGTGTGGTTTATCCAGCCATCACACCCAAGACACAGATGCGCTCGTTCACACACACTACTTCCTTTTCGGCACAGTTCCTCCTCCCCACTGGGGAGGTGATTCCCCAGTATCTGGGAGATGTCCTGACCTGCAGGATGGCTTGTGAAACCTGTGATTCTGTGAAGGAAACAAATGACAACATTCTTTGCTTGCTCTTTTGAATGTTGTTTTGTTTCTGCTCTTGATGTCACTATTCCTCTTCGGGAACAGGAATTTCAGCCTTTAGAGAATTCCCAAGTTAGAAGAAATGCACAACCTTGGAAAACTTCAGCGCACACACCGAGAGAGGTGGGGTGCCGTGTGTTTTGCCAAAAAACATCTAGAATTTCCTGTTTTCCAAGTTGATGCAACTTTACCTTTTTGGGTCAAGTTTTCCATGTTCCTGGGAATCAGAAGCTTTCTATTTCTGACTTCTCTAAAGATTTATGAAAGATATTTAATGGGCTTCTTATAAAAAAGTGGCCGTTTGTGGCTCAGACAGTAAAGAATCTGCCTGCAATGCAGGAGACCCAGGTTCGATCGCTGGGTCAGGAAGATCTGGAGAAGGGAAAGGCAACCCACTCCAGTATGCCTGCCTGGAAAATCCCATGGACAGAGGAGCCTGGTGGGCTACAGTCCATGGGGTCTCAAAGAGTCGGACACAGCTAAGCAGTTAACACACTGTAACTTTATAAAAACTATGCAGCCGTTATCTCCCCTTTTTAAAAAACTTGAATTATAGTTGATTTACATACAATATTATATGTTTTAGGTATACAACATAGTGTTTCACAACTTTTACAGGTTATATTCCTTTTCTAGTTATTACCAAATCTTAATTATATTCCTTGTGCTGTATAATATATCCTTGTAGCATATTTACTTTATAGATAGTAGTTTGTGTCTCTTATTCTCCTATCTGTTTTCCCCCCTCCCCTTCCCTCTTGCATGCATGCCTGCTAAGTTGCTTCAGTCATATCCAACTCTTTGCAGCTCTGTGGACTGTAGCCCGCCAGGCTCCTCTGTCCATGGGATTCTCCAACGAAGAATACTGGAGTGGGTTGCCATTCCCTCCTCCAAGGAATCTTCCCAACCCAGGGATTGAACCCATATCTCCTGCAGCTCCTGCATGTGGAGCATGCAGGTTCTTTACTGCTGAGCCACTGGGGAAGCCCCCCTTTCCCTTCTCCCCACTGGCGACCACTGGTTTGTTCTCTGTGTCTCTGAGGTTTTTTTTTTCTTTTTTATTATGTTCACTAGTTTCTTTTATTTTAAATTCTACATATTAGTGATATAGAGTGTTTATCTTTCTCTGTCTGACTTATTTCACTTAGCATAATATCCTCCAAGTTCATCCGTGTTGTTGCAAATGGCAGAATTCTCATTCTTTTTATGGCTGAGTAGTATTCCATCATGTATATATACTACATATTCTTTATCCATTAGTTTGTTGATGGACATTTAAATTGCTTCTGTGTTTTGGCTGCTTCATTAATAAATAATGCTGCTATGAACATTGGGGTGCACATATCTGTTTGAATTAATGTTTCCCTTTACTTTGATATATACCCATGAGTGGAATTGCAGGATGGTATGATAATTCTATTTTTAATTTTTCAAGGAATCTCCATACTGTTCTCCATAATGGCTGCACCAGTATACATTCTCACCTACAGGGTAGGAGGGTTCCCTTTTCTCACACCCTCTCCAGCATTTGTTATTTGTAGACTTTTAATGATAGCCATTCTGGCAAGTGTGAAGTGATATCTAATTGTGTTTTTAAATTGTATTTAATTACTTTTGACTGTGTTGGGTCTTTGTTGCTGTAAGAGGGCTTTCTCTAGTTGTGGCAAGCAGGGGCTACTCTTGTGGTGGCTTATTATTATTAAGCCACTTATTATGGTGGCTTCTCTACAGCATAGACTCTAGGGTGCCCAGGTATTAGTAGTCGAGGTGCACAGGCTTGGTTTCCCCAAGGCATGTGGAATCTTCCCAGACCAGGGACTGAACTCATGTCCCCTGCTTTGGCAAGTGGATTCTTAATCACTGGACCATCACGGAAGTCCTCATTGTGGCTTTGGTTTACATTTCTCTAGTAACTAGTGATGTTGAGCATCTTTTCATGTGCCTGTTGGCCACCTCTATGTCTTCTTTGCAATAATGTCTATTCCAATCTTCTGCCCATTTAAAAATCAGGTTATTTTGTTAATACTGGGTTGTATGAGCTGTTTACATATATTAAGGACATAACAGGAGCAGAAGAGATTAAGAGGAGGTGATAGAATGCACAGAAGACTATACAAAGAAGGTCTTAATGACCTGGATAACTATGATAGTGTGGTCACTCACCTACAGCCCAGACATCCTGGAGTGTGAAGTCAAGTGGGCCTTAGGAAGCATTACTAGGAACAAAGCTAGTGGAGGTGATGGAATTCCAACTGAGCTATTTCACATCCTAAAAGATGATGCTGTTGAAGTGCTGCACTCAATATGCCAGCAAATTTGGAAAACTCAGCAGTGGCCACAAGACTAGAAAACATCAGTTTTCATTTCAATCCCAAAGAAGGGAAATGCCAAAGAATGTCCAAACTACCACACAATTGTGCTCATTTTACATGCTAGCAAGTAATGCTCAAAATCTTTCAAGCTAGGCCTCAATAGCATATGAACCAAGAACTTGACAAATGTTCAAGCTTGATTTAGAAAAGGCAGAGATCAAATTACCAACATCCGTTGGATCATAGAGAAAGCAAAGGAATTCCAGAAAAACATCAACTTCTGCTTCACTGGCTATACTAAAGCCTTTGACTGTGTAGATCACAACAAACTGTGGAAAATTCTTCAAGATATGGGAATACCAGACCACCTGCATGCAAGTTAAGAAGCAACAGTTAGAACTGGACATGGAACAATGAACTGGTTCAAAACTGGGAAATGAGTACATCAAAGCTGTATATTGTCACCCTGCTTATTTAACTTATATGCAGAGTACATCATGTGAAATGCCAGACTGGATGAGTTACAAGCTGGAATCAAGATTGCCAGTAGACATATCAACAACCTCAGATATGCAGATGATACCATCCTAATAGCAGAAAGTGAAAAGGAACTAAAGAGCCTCTTGATGAAGGTTGAAGAGGATAGTGAAAAAGCTGGCTTAAAACTCAGCATTCAACCCACTAAGATCATGGCATCCAGTTCCATTGCTACTGCTACTGCTAAGTCACTTCAGTCGTGTCCGACTCTGTGCGACCCCATCCCTGGCCAGTCCCATTACTTCATGGCAAATAGATGGGGAAACAATGGAAACAGTGACAGACTTTATTTTCTTGGGCACCAAAATCACTGTGGACAGCAATTGCAGCCATGAAATTAAAAGACTCTTGCTCCTTGGAAGAAAAGTTGTGACAAACCTAGACAGCATATAAGAATCAGAGACCTGACTTTGCTGACAAAGGTCCATATAGTCAAAGCTACGGTTTTTCCATAGACTTCCCTGGTGGCTCAGACAGTAAAGTGTCTGCCTACAATGCGGGAGACCTGGGTTCAATCCCTGGGTCAGGAAGATCCTCTGGAGAAGGAAAAGGCAACCAACTCCACTACTCTTGCCAGGAAAATCCCATGGATGGAAGAGCCTGGTAGGCTACAGTCCATGGGGTTGCAAAGAGTTGGACACGACTGAGCGACTTCACCTTCATGGTTTTTCCAGTAGTCATATATGGATGTGAGAGTTGGACAATAAAGAAGGCTGAGTGCTGAAGAATTGATGCTTTCAAATCGTGGTGCTGGAGAAGACTCTTGAGAGTCCCTTGGACTGCAAGAAGATCAAATCAGTCAATCCTAAAGGAAATCAGTCCTGAATATTCTTGAAAGGACTGATGCTGAAGCTGAAGCTCCAATACTTTGGCCACCTAATGCATAGAGCCAACTTATTAGAAGACCCTGATCCTGGGAAAGACTGAGGGCAGGATAAGCGGGCAACAGAGGATGAGATGGTTGAACAGCATCATCAACTAAATGCACATGAGTTTGAGCAAACTCCAGGAGATAGTTAAGGACCGGGAAGCCTGGCATGCTGCAGTCCATGGAGTTGAGTTGCAAAGAGTCCAACATGACTAAGCAACTAAACAACAACACGAGCAAATTGTCATTACTGATCAGTATCTCTTCAGGATGTTGAACCCGAGTTCAGAGAGGTCAGACATGTCCTGGTGTGTAACCAAGGTCCCACCCTCTGGCTAGAAGGGGTAAGTGTCCTGTTGCCACCGGCCAGAGTGCAACACCCAGCTCCCTGGAGGATGTTCTCCTCCTGGAGCTGGAGCTCGTTGAAGCAGCACTTGTGTGTTTCTTGTTTGTATCCGTTTCTGTGATAAATTATGCTGGATTATGTGAAATAAAGAGGAATTCAGCTGAGATATGATGGGCCTGGCTGGACCTTTGAGAAGGGGGCCCTGCACCTCTTTGCTGAGTGGTACTACCCATGAGGGCAGGACGCAATGGCGCTGGAGCCAGTTCCCTCCCTGGGTTCTTATAAAGTCACCATTTCCGACCTTACAGCGACAGATGGCAAATTCACAGTGATAACAGTAGTAAAATAATGACGATGGAGAAAGCAGAGGTCCCCATTGGAGTGAGTTGCTAAGGTGACACAAATGTCCCAAAGCTGGTGAATGACATGGTTCCCTTGGCCGGTTTTCACACATGCCTGTTACACTTGTTAGTAAATCCCTTTCCCAAAGTAGGTGGTGTTGTGTCCTGCACCATCATTACTGAAGAGAAGAAAACTCTGATCTGCAGCAGGCAGGGATCCCTCCCTGAAGAGGGGAACAGGCCCCACGGCCTCTGCATCACAGAGGAATTATGTGGCTGTTGAGCTGAGCCTCAGAGCCAGCAGCCAAGGAAGCTCCCTGCAAAGAGTCTGAGTCCACTGTCAGCAATGGGAAACAGCCCCCTAACGTTATTGCAAAATCCTTAGTTTGCCCTCCCCACTCTGGGAACATTAGATTTAACTTTGGAAAGCTCCAACCCTTTGATCTCCACTCAGAGTGGGCGGGCTTAGCCTCCAAGCAGAAGCTCCCATTCCAGGGTGATGTTGTAAGTCAAGTATGCTAAGCATCCTCTCTGATAAGTGGGAAGCCACAGCTCATCCCCTGGGGTTCCTGCGTCTACAGGAGGGCGGGATGAAGGGGTGACATACACTGTTGGGGTCTTCCCCACGGAGCTCGGAGAGGACTTGGTGTGAAGCAGCTGGAGGTGCTGCCCTGTGGTGCAGCCAGCCTGCCCGCTGGTGGCTTGGAACCCTAACTAGCACCTCCCAGGTCCTGTGTGAGAGCCTGTCAGCAAGGAACAGCCCGCGGCAGCAGGAGCTCAGCTTTCACCGTGCTTTTCACGGTGCGGCCTCTTCACCGCTCACCTCTTCGCTGGGATGGCAGACCACCTGTTCTCATGGGCTTCTTGGGAGGGAGTTCCGCGCTAGAGGTGGCTGCCTGCCAACGGGGAGCGGGAGGCAGTGGCCGAGGTGACCTCCTCATATTGGGAGTGCCCATGGCCGGGGCGCCCTGGCTGTGCCCTCGAAGGACCCCAGGCCGGTGCCACCCAGGGAGCCTCGCGGCGGCACCCAGTGATGTTCCAGGCCCGGCATGTCTCCGCCAGGAGATGTAGGAGGAGCGGTTCCGAGCCCCTGCTGGAACCTGCCCGCAGGCGGCTCTTTGTTCCCCATGTGATGACGCAGTGAGTCACCCATCCAGCTTCGAAAGGCTAATTCCATTCTCCACGCGGACGTGACTCAGGTCAGGAGTCTGTGCCCCTCTGAGAAAAGTGTCGCTAGGGACGCGCGCCCTCCGCAGCGGCCCTCACTGAGGAAGCCGCTGTGTCTCCACGGTCCGCAGCTCCAGCCCCTGCGCCTGTGCAGGGCCGCACCAGCCTCAGCCCTCCGCACCCCAGGGCTTTGCCCCTGGGGCTAGTGACGATCCATGTCCCCAACTAGTCTGGGGCCAACAGTGAACTGGAAAAAAGAGTAGTAATTGAATCCAGTTTTTACAACTGTGTTCTATTAACAAGGTTAAGAAAATTAAGATTCATTGAGTCATCTGTCTTCAGGGGCAAAGAGCTGGAGACACAAGCGGAAAGTGAAAGAAAAAACCCCCGATGTGGAGGTTCGGGAAGTCTTCGTGTTCTTCACACTTGTTTCATGGTTAGTTACATCCTGTGGAGCCAGTGCCCGACTCCACTCGAAGTCCCGGCTCTGCGTCAGGCGGCCTTCTGCTGTGCTTTTCCATCACTTCCAGAACCTGTGCCTGGGCTCTGTTAGCCTGAGAGTCTGCCGTGGGGCCAGAGAAAGGAGGGAGCAGAAAAGAAGAGAGGCACAGAGGGAAGGAGAGTGTGTAAGAAGCGGGGGGCGGGCAGGGGCGGGTGGGAGGCCACTCTACCACTTCCTACCTATTTGACCAAGTTATACAGCTTCTCTCTCTAGTCCCAGTCTCTTCATAGGTGAAATGAAAACTGTAGCAGTGTCTTCATTTGCTTATATATGTGATATGATGTACGATCCCATAATATGATTATTGCTGTTCAGTCGCTAAGTCGTGTCTGACTCTTTGCGACCCCATGGACTGCAGCATGCCAGGCCTAACATGATATATGATATAATATATGGTGACTTATGATCTGTATGATATGATATCCGACATATGTAATTCTAGCCTCCTGACCGGCACACGACAATCTTAACCGTTGTTTCTGTTCATATTAGCAAAAACGATAAATATTATAATTGATAATAATGTCTCACAATGCATACTTTCCAAATGAATAATTTTTTAGCAGTACGCTCTTGCAGCAACTAAAAAAAAAAAAAGAACCCAGTGCCCACAGGTGAACTTTTAATAGAACAAGAGAGACAGGTAGTTGTAGAAAGCATCTTGATTAACGAAGACTTCTTTTTAGCATCCTGCAACCTCAGGCAGATATAAGCTCAACCTTGAAGAGGAAGATATATTAAACCACTCAAATATGCTGCGCTTCCCAGCTCCAGCCAAGAGGTGATAAGACAAAATTTTATGTTATCAACTAAAATGGAGTTCTGAGATTAGGATGTCTCCCTGGAACTTGGCGCCAGACAGTGATTCAGTGAGGGCTTCATATATGCTAAATGACAATGATAAGATTTAGATTCCCACCATAAAGCTTTCCTAGAATAACAGGGCCTAGATTTGTTTTCTTTATTCCTTCCCCATCATCATTACTGCGGTTTTTAATCACCGGATATGATGGCCTGATGGTTTCAAATATCCCCTAGTTGTCCAGGAGATTTGGTGCGTTCCACATGCCCGGTGTCCTGACCTGACCATCGCCCATCAGGGATCTCTGTGCAGATGCAGGATCAGTCCTTCTGAACAAGTCCTCTGCCGCTGCTTCTCACCCTCCTGCTGTTTCAGTTTAAGCTTTACAGTGAGAAGTGTTCTGCACAATCCAACGAGAGACGCTATCCGCATTGCAAGGAAATGGATGACTCGAAGCTTATGCACAGAAAGAAACCTTAGGTTTCTTTGACCCTGTCATTGAATGGGGTAACTTTGTTTGTCTTATAGGGTCAAGGATAATTAGCTTGCTTCTTCCTTTCCAACAGAGACGTCATTTAGCCGGGAGGTTCCAGCATTTCTCAGCAGTGCACCCCAAAGGTGCTTCAATCCAGATGTCACAATGGAGTCCTAGAACTCGAAGCCCATCGTGGGCTCCATTGCAGCTCCTGCCTGAAATTTCCAATTTCAGAGCCTGAAGCACAAGCCTGCAAGTGAACATTCTTCACCAAATGCCATCTGTTAGCCTCTTTCATCCAAGCTGATTTTTTTCAATTTTAATAATGCCACAATGAAGAGCAGTCAGTTATACGGAAGCTGTTTACAGTGTCTGTGAGATGTCCACAGTCTTCTAATAATGCACCCGTCCTGAGCCACCAGGAGTCCTGTGGACAGCAGCAGTTAATGAGGGTCCCTCCTGTAAACTCCCTTCAGTAAACCTCAGGCCCCTGTCTCAGCGCCCGTGGGAATGCGCTCTTAACATCCCTCCTGGAGTGCAAGCTTAATCGCAGGGCGCCTTGCTTTGGGGAGCGTCCTGTTTGTCTATTGTTAGAACAAAAACAGTGCCGCATATTTTGGCCACTTGAAAAGAATGACTGCTTCTCTTCCAAGGGTCAGGGAGGTGGTGAGAAAGTCTGATGTGAAAGTCATCCCACCGCTTCCTGGAGATGGCATTCTCAAGCCTTGAGTCATCGCTCCTTTCACCCTTTGTAGCCAAGTGGCCACGTCCTCTCATTAAAAGCTGGGGAGGGCTAGAACTTGCTGGATGAGGGTGAGACAATCCCAAGGAAACCAGGGCTGGTGGGCTTCAAGAACAGATAGTTGAACAGTCCTGTGTGAATAATGAGTAGACTTTGAAACCATGCATCCTCAGGTGTCTGGGGACAGAGGCAGTGGGCACCCTGGTTTGCTCATCTGTCCACTGGTGAGGGTGGTCCCTGGACCACAGATGCCTCCCCTGGGGACCCTGGCACTGCATTAGCTCATCCACACTCAGGGCCCAGGGGACCAGACTCCCTCCACCTCTGTCTTCTCATCCAGCTCGAGTCAGCCCCCGCACCATTCACCAAGTCATGACAGACACCTCTGAGATTATTGTTTTATGCTCTATTGCAGCATATTTTAAAAGGAATGTTTTTAATCTTCACTGTAGGGACAGCACTGGGTTCTCGTCTAGCTCCACGTTCTGACCTCAGCAAGTCTCATTTTCTGAGCTGGAGAATGGAAATAGCAAGCACTTCCTGGTCAACCTGGAGGACAGTTGTGAGAAGCAAGAGCAGAGCCCTTGGACGGTGTCAAGGATTTCTAGTCTTGCGTACGGCGGCCAGACACATGGCCCACAACATGCCCCCTGCTCATAAAGGCTGTTTCAAGGGAAATGCACTTAAAATAGCACCAGGTGCAAGAAGGGTGCCCTTCCTGGACACGGGAGAAAAGACCCCCACCCTGCCACTGTGGAAGATGACCCCTGGAGCCTGGAGGGAGTAACGTCCTCATCCTGCCTGGTGGGGAGTCAGACCAAGAATGCTCTGCACAGATGGGCCCTGTTAAAGTGACTCCCGCCTTCCACAGCCTCGCTATGTATGTTAGTTACTTTTCCGCAGTTTCCTGTCTGTCCAGCCCAATATAAGAGCATCTAAGGTCATGGCTTCTTTGTGTCTTTGCTCCTTGCGAAGGCCTGTAGGCTTGTTCCCTCTTGGTCTTTCCTACGTCACTTTAATTCTCAGGCCCAGGTGACAGCCTGAGGGCAGAGGGAAACTTCTGTCCTGAACTTGTGGCCCTTTCTCCCAGACGTCTCAACATTCTCATTCTCCCAGCCTTCCTCCTCCTCAGAGGGACCCAGCTGCCTGCCTCCCCTCCAGCCCTACCTGGAAACTCTATAGGCGAGATGGGAACAGGTGCCTCTGGGTGAGGCTGGCAAAGCCAGGTGCCCAGAGACCCCTTGGAGCACTGTCACTTCAGTTGTTCAACCCTGGGCGCTGCTCTTTCGCGGTCAGGATCAGACGCCCGATGTGTTTGAAGACGTCTTTCTTCCAGGGCAGACTCGTCAACCTCACCAGGGGTTGGGGAGGATTCTTGTCCTACTGCCCCGAGTGTCGGCTGTGAGAAGAGTCAGGCCCGCCAGATGGGCATGTGGAGAGGCACCTGGTCAACAGCTGGTCTGGCCAACACAGACTCTGAGCACCTCAGGTGAGTTGATAGGTCAGCGGGCTGGCCTTGGATAAGCCTCTGGGACCCCAACAAAGACACTCTCAGTGGTCTTCCCAGCCTCCCACTGTGGCTTTCTTCTCCTGGGAGACCCTGGGCACCCACCACCTTCCTCCCTGACACCCTCACCCTAAGGCACCACCACGGTCCCAACTTCTGTGAGAGGACTCGGTTCCTAACGGTTAGAAGACAGTTGTGTATCATCTTGGGAAGACCATCCAGGACAGAAATGGAAAGGGAATTGCTTATAACATTCCAGGCTGTCAGGCATGACTACAGGAAGGCAGACTGGATCATATTCATAAAACTCTGACTTCACCTCTGTTTTGTCAGACCCTCTTTCCTGGTTGGGTCTCGCTGAAATCGTGTGACTGACATATTCTGCTGTGGCCCAGCCACCACGCCTCCTGTCCCTGGAGGCGTCCCGGTCTGCCCAGGACTAACGGGAGAGCTCCAGAGCCCAGCCTCCCACACGTAAGACCTGAGGGCGGTCACTGGCCTGGCGACACACGTCTCCTGGTGAACCATTTCTCCCCCTCCCTCTGGGCTGAGCTGGGAGGCTCTGGCCTGGCAGCTCTGCTTAGTTAGAGACGCTTTCTGATCAATGGAACCTGTATTTTACTGGATTCTTCATCCATAAAATTAGGCAGTTAGACTAGATCATCTCTTAGGGATTTTCCAGCTCTAAAGTGGCACAATTCCATGGTTTTATGGTGTGCGGCTGAGTTTCTTTTATTCCATTTTGCTCAGTAAGGATTATGCAGCCTCATCACAACTTGTCACAAGAAAGGGATCTTCTGTCATACCCAGGACAGGCTCGGCATCCAGGCGTATATATGCTCCATGTACACAATAATACACAAATAATTTTCTAGTACATTCGAATGAAGGGAAATAGCCCAGTAAACTCAAAACAATTAGGAATGTCCAAAGTCAATCTCAGTATTGTGTTCTGTGCTCATTCATTTAAAAATCTTACTTGGAATGTGCTTTAATGTCAGGTCAAGAGCAACAACACAGTTTCAAAATACCTGTAACAAAAAAATAGGTATATAGTAATCAGATTTATCTGTCCTGAGGAGCCATTAGAAGACACAGTTTTCAGGTGTTGAGCTGTTCCCTAACAGTGACAGTCTTATTAGAGGCAATTGCGTTAGAAGTAAATGGTTTATTACATTGCAATAATGTACGTATTGGTATTTAACTTTTATCCTAAGTGGTTGTTTCCTCTTTCTATAAAATTAGCACGAAAAGATCACTAAAAATCACCAATTCTGATTCAGTGTGTGTCTCACTCGGATAAAAACACAAGCTATTTAAAGAAACCCAGATGTAGCAGCGGGAGGGTGATGGGCACAAGTGGGGAAGAGGTTCATCTCTAGTCTCCAAACTCAGCTGAGGGGAAACCTCTCCTGGGGGGTGAGGGGGCATCAGGGAGTCCTGATGTCCTGCCAGCAGCCTCCACTGGCTTAACTGGAATGTGCGGGGTCATGGTCAGCTTCACTGGGTTTTGATGGTTGTGCCATTATTGCCCTGTTTACCAGGAGAGGAAGCTGAGGCCCAGGCAGGATGGTTAACTTCCCCAAGTCTGCTCAGTGGGTGCAGAGCTGAGCTTCACATCAGCAGTTCTGACCCCAGAGCCTGTGCCGTGAAGCAGCATCATACACCTCACTTCAAACTCAATGTGAAAAGAACAGAAAATGCAAACTAGCAAACGCCAAACAAGAAGAAACTTCACACACACACTCGGAAGTGTCTGTCTTGAATTATTTTCCTTTGGAGGGGGTCTTAGATGGTATGTTAACAAGGGGTTCACAGAGTTGAATGCTTGGCAGGTGGCTGGCTGTACATGTAGTGAATATATATACATACATACATACAATATATCCTGGACAACCTGTCTCGATGTGGCTTAGCAGCACCACTGTAAATGAACAGAAGGTGTGAGGAAATCTGATCCCCTCCAGACCCTCCAGGAAGAGCACAGACCTTCAGGCACCTTGGCTTCAGCCCAGTGAGACATGTGCCACATTCTGAATTCCAGAATCACATGGCGGTAAACGTGTGCTGTTTTCAGCCAATAAATTTATGGTAAACTGTTACAGCAGCAATAGGAAACTAATACATTCACCCAAAGTACGTTTTTTCATGTTGAGGTTTGATGGCAAAACATGGGCTGTTCACTTAGTCTTGATTGACAGACTGTCTTGGTTTTCTCCCATGATCACTGGTGGTGGTTGTTGTTTAGTTGCTCATTCATGTCCAGCTCTTTGCAACCCTATGGACTGTAGCCTGCCAGGTTCCTCTGTCCATGGGGATTCTCCAGGCAAGAATATTGGAGTGGGTTGCCATGCCCTCCTCCAGGGGATCCTCCCAACCCAGGGATCGAACCCATGTCTCCTGCACTGGCAGGCAGGTTCTTTTTTTTTTTTAATTTTTATTTATTATTTTTTTTTCCATTTATTTTTATTAGTTGGAGGCTAATTACTTTACAGGCAGGTTCTTTACTGCTGAGCCACAGGGGAAGCCTGATCACTGTTTACTACACAGTAAAGTTACTGAAAGTGTCTCTTCCTCTCTAAGTTCTCCGGATCTCTTCCTGTCACGTACTCCCCTTCCTAGTAGTCTTTGGATTGTGACATGTCTGTGAGCTTTTAGAAGTTTTTGGTGCTGCTTATTTTGAATTTTTAAGGTTGTTTTTAATTGAGACTCCTTTTCAATGAGTGACTAGTGTACAAAGACAAGAGTCAGAACTTAAATAAGACTTTGCCTTTTATGAGACTGTGTTTCAGGAAGGAAGAAGGAACATAATCACTGGCTAATAGTTGGGAAACTTCCATTCCCCTCCCTTAGCACATTGACATTACGACCTTTGTTTAGATGTGAGTACAGCCTCCTCCAAGAAGATGCCCCGTGGTCATGTGGGGAGACCCTGGGAGGTCGAGCGGCTGACACTCACAGGGTCAGGGTTCAGAGGGCACATCCCAAAGAGCACTGACAGTGTGAATTGAGAGAGAAGTTCAGTATCTTGCCAGAAAAGAAATACTGAGGGTCTCTACTTTTGTTGAAACATTGACTTTTTTCTCTAACATGAATATGTAGTGTTGGGGAAATAAGATAATCCTACCAACGAAAGTCCTCTATGCACCAGTATAGATGAGACAAGGAATAATGTATTATAGAACAGTTAGCAAACTCACAGGTGCACAGGGCAGCACGAAGTGATGGCAGAGTCTGGACAGAATTGCAGACATTTACATGGTAAAGTGGGCTTCTCTGGTGGCTCAGCTGGTAAAGAATCTGCCTGTATTGTGGGAGATCTGGGTTCAATCCCTGCATTGGGAAGATCCCCTGGAGAAGGGAACGGCTACCCACTCCAGTATTCTGGCCCGGAGAATCCCACAGACTGTACAGTCCATCGGGTAGCAAAGAATTGGACACGACTGAGCGACTTTCACTTCACATGGTAAAACAGAAGAAAGAACAACTAAAGCTCCTCTTGTCTCCCTGAGTGATGAAAGGACAGGTCTTGTGATGGTCTCCCTCAGAGAGCCCCGAGTTCAGTCCAGCATCCGGCTGCAGTTTCAAGGGGCAGATGACCTCACATTATAAAACCAGAAAGCTGTCCTCTCATTTGTCTGTGACTTTCTCAAGGAGCTGTGCTAAATGGAGAGAGACACCCGCCCCAAAGATAATGGCATTCTTTACACTTAGTCATGCTGCTCTGTGGTGAAGAGTTGACTTACTCATGTTGTTGTTCATTCACTATGTTGTGTCTGGCTCTTTGCAACCCCATGAACTGCAGTATACCAGGCTCCTCTGTCCTTCACCGTCTCCCAGAGTTTGCACAAATTCATATCCATTGAGTCTGTCTATGAGCTATGTAACCATCTCATCCTTTGCCACCCCCTTCTCCTCCTGCCATCAATCTTTCCCAGCATCAGGGTCTTTTCCAGTGAGTCAGCTCTTTGCATCAGGTGGACAAAGTATTCAGCTTAAATCCTTCCAATGGCTATTCAGGGTTGATTCCCTTTAGGATTGACTGACTTGATCTCCCTGCTGTCCAAGGGACTCTCAAGAGTCTTCTCCATCACCACAGTTCAAAAGCATCAACTCTTCAGCATTCAGCCTTCTTTATGGTCCTACTCTCACATCCGTACATGACTACTGGAAAAACCATAGCTTTGACTATACAGACGTTTGTCGGCAAAGTGATTTCTCTGCTTTTAAATCCACTCTTTAGGTCTGTGGTAGCTTTATACCAAGGAGTAAGTGTCTTTTAATTTCATGGTTGCAGTCACCGTCCGCAGTGATTTTGGAGCCCAAGAAATAAAATCTACCACTCTTTCCGTTTTTTTCCCATCTGTTTACCATGAAGTGATGGGACCAGATGCCATGATCTTAGTTTTTGACTTACTCATTACTCCCTGAAAACCTGCCTTCCGCTAGCCAGATACATGTCATCACCCAGCTTCAATGTATCTCATACTTGATTGAAAGGAACAACAATAGACCTGTGAGGGTTGAATGCTACCTGTGTCCTTGAATTTCTTATCGACTTCTGAATAACTACCCTCTGAGTGGGATTTCCTTGGTGATTCTCCTATAAATGAGCCTATATTTCTCTTGAGAAGAGCTTTAAAGTGACCTCTATTTAATAGTAACCTGGGTTCAATTTTAATTAGGCTGTAAGTGGTAAATATTTGCTAATAGACTTTAGGGGGAATAATTAATTAGTAAAAGACTGCTATGAACTGACATTTATGTGACCAAACTAATAGATCTGATCCAATGAAGTCTTAGAGAAAGCAATTTTTTCTAACCTAATTGTTAAAGATTTAAGATATCTACAAAAGTGTTGTTTAAAAAAATCACAGTGTGATTTTTCTTTAAAAATTTATTTCTATTTCAATGGCTTGAGTAAAGATGTTCTTTTTATTTTGTTACACAAGTCCAAACAGCTATCCTATTGAAACATAATAAAATTGAATTAGACAGATTCTGTATTTTATCCCTTTGTGGTACATTGTTTAAAACAACTTAGGTTTTATTTATTCTTCCAATAGATAAAGGTTGTATGATTTGGAGGTCCAATTTTTTTAACAGTTTTATGGGGGGTCTAATTTACATACCATAAAACTCACTCATTTTAATTGTGCTGTTTTTAGTGAATTTACGGGGTTGTGAAGCCTTCCTCACATTGCAGTTTTAGACTCACTCATGTACCCCACTCCTCATTCCCACCCCCAACTCCATGCACCAGGAAACTATTTTCCTTTTAGAAATGTTTACGTTTTTAAACATGGTAAGATACACACAATATAAACTTTACCATCTCATTATTCTTTTTATTACTTAAGTTTCAGGTGTCCGGTATTCTGGTTCTATGTTTGTGCACACAGCAGTGTCATCAGCACCACAGCTCTTATTGCTCTTCAGCCTATGTGGTTCACACCCTTCACCCATTCTCTTATCCTCCAATCCCCACCCCCTCTGGTAATCACTCATCTGTCCTCTGTATCTTTGAGTTTGTTTTGTTTGCTTTGGGTTTTTTTTTAGATTCCACATATGAGTGAAATCATATGGTATTTGTCTTTCTCCATATGACTTACTTCACTAAGCATAATACCCTCATGGCTCACCCACATTGTTGTTACAAATGGAAAGATTTCATTCTTTTCATGGCTGCGTAATATTCCATTATACATATATTATATTAAATATATATATATATGTCTGTTTTTGTGCCAGTACGATACTGTTTTGATTAGTGTAGCTTTGTAGTATAGCTTGAAATCAGGGAGTGTGATACATATATATACATATATATACATTCACATCTTCTTTATCCATTCATCTGTTTTTAGACACTTAGATTGTTTCAATATCTTAGCTGTTGTTAATAATTTTGTAGTGAGCCTTGGGGTGTATGTATCTTTTCAAATTGGTGTCTTTGTGTTCTTCAGATGAATGCTCAGAGTTGAATAGTTCTATTCTTAATTTTTTGAAAAATCTCCATACTGTTTCCCATAGTGGCTGCACTGATTTACATTCCCACCAATGGTATATGAGAGTTCCCTTTCCTCCAATCTCTGTTATCTGTTATTTTTTGATGACTGCCATTCTAACAGGTATGAGGTGATATTGTTTTGATATGCATTTCCCAAATGACTACAGTGTTTGAGTGTTTTTTCACGTACCTGTTGGCCATTGCTCTGTCTTCTTAGGAAAAATGTCTAGACACGTCCTCTGCCCACTTTTTAAATCAGGTTGTTTGTTTTGTTGTTGTTGTTGAGTTGTTTGAGTTCTTTATATATTTTAGATGTTATTCCTTTATTGGTTATATGATTTTCAAATATCTTCTCTCATTCAGTAAGCAGTTTTTGTTTTGATGATGGTTTTTTTTTTTTTCAATGTGCAGAAGCTTTTTTAGTTTGATGTGGTACCATTTGTTAATTTTTGCTTTTGTTGTGTGGAGTCAGAGCCCCAAAGACATTGCTGTAACCAATGTCAATGTGGTTACCCCTCATGTTTTTGTCTGGTAATTTTGTGGTTTCAGGTCTTATATTCAGAACTTTAATCTGTTTTGAGTTAATTGTGTGTGGTGTATGGTAGTGGTCTAGTTGCATTCTTTTACAGGTGGCTTTTGATTTTTCCCAACACTGTTTATTGAAGAGATTGTCTTGTCTTCACAGTATGTTCTTTGCTCCTTTGTTGTAAGTTAATTGTCTAAATACGTGTGGATTTATTTTCAGACTCTCAATTCTGATCCATTGTTCTGCATGCCTGTTTTTGTGCCAGTACCATATTTTTTGATTAATGTAGCTTTGTAGTATAGCTTGAAATCAGGAAGTGTAATACTTCCAGCTTTGTTCTTGGGAATCTACTGTCTCCATTGATTTTCCTTTTCTTGGATATTTCATATAAAGAGAATTATATACTTTGTGGTCTTTTGTGTCTGGATTCTTTTCCTTAAATAATGTTTTTAAGGTTCATCCAAGTTGTAGCATGTATATGTAGTTCATTTTTTATTACTGAATTGCATTTCACTGGACTTCCCTGGTGACTCAGTGATAAAGAATCCACCTGTCAACTCAGGAGATGTGGGTTTGATCCCTGGGTTGGGAAGATCCCTTGGAGAAAGAAATGGCAATCCACTCCAGTATTCTTGCCTGGGCAATCCCATGAACAGAGTAGCCTGGAGGGCTACAATCCACGGGGCGGCAAAAGAATCTGATGCAACTTAGCAACTAAACAACAAGAGAATGTTTCATTCTATGACTATTTGCTCATTTCATTTATCCAGTCACAAGCTGATGTACATTTGGTTATTGTAAGTCTTATCAGAGAAGGGAGGAAGACTGGTGTGGTGGTGAGGCAGGCTCAGTGGAGCCTGAGGGCATGGGACACTTAAATACCCAGGCATAGCTCCACCTCAGCTCCTGTACAAAAGAATACATAGGTCAATTGTGCATTTATCAAGCATTGTAATGTAATATCAGCCAAGTGAAAGTGTGCTTTTGAGTCATCACAGCTGTGCAACTAAAAGAGAAAAGATGCTCTTTAAGCACAGACACTAGAATCTCAGGAGTTTCCTCAAGTAAAGACACAAAAATTAGGGCTTGTTTCCATCAGTCTCCAAGTGCACGCAGTCAGCCATCTATCCCAGTGTCCTTGAATTCCTCATGCCCTAATCAGTTCTACAGTAGCAGCAGCTGAGTGTCCCAAAGTCAGGCCATCAAGGAACACTCCGTTCTGGGCAAAACCCAGGCACCATTTTCTGAGCTGTTCTGTCTCTGCACATCAGGGGTTACCGATTTCATACCTACAATGCTGTGACACAAGAAGACATACGTATTATATTCCAGAGCTCCACAAACCCCTGTGATTGCCTCAGTGGAAAGAGCCTTGAGAACATCTTTGGTTACATTTACTTTGGTGCTTTTTGTGCCCAGGTGCTGAAATGGCTCCGTAGTGGTGAAGGTGAGAGAAGCATCTTGTTCTCTGTAAGAAGCCCCTGTGTTTGTACTGAGGTGACTTCTGGGAGCACTGAAGCTTGGGGACAGTCTCCAGGGCGAAGCAGCCTGTGATTAGAGGACTGGAGCTCTCCCTGCTCCCAGCCTTGGGGGAGAGGAAGAGGGCTGGAGGGTAAGTGAACCACCAGTGGCCAACAATCCATCCAATCATGCCTACATAATGGAACCTCCACAGAAACCCTCAAGAAAAGAGCCCGAAGAACTTCTGGGTTGGTGAACACATCCACACTGGAAGGGTGACCTATTCCAACTCCTTGGAAGGACAGAAAACCTTGCACTTGGGACCCTCTGAACCTTGTCCTATGTACCTGTTAATCTGGCCCTTCGTCTGGACCCTTATCACATCCTTTATACTAAACTGGTACATATGTTTCCTTCAATTCCCTCTAGTGTTGTAGCAAATTCCGGAGCCTGAGAAGGGGGTTGTAGGAATATCCAGATTATAACCAGTCACTCAGAAGCCCAACGGACAATCTTGTAGTGGATAAGACATCTGAAGTGGGGGATTGTACAGAACTGGCCCTTCACCTGCTCGATCATCACTGCATCCATGTACTTAGTATCATAATCAAATTGAATAGTAGATGCCTGGCTGGTATCTGGATAGTTGGTGAATTAGCTGGTGTGAGGAAAACACACACACACACACACACACACACACACACACATTTGGTGTCAGAAGTCTTCTTTGAGGAAAGGGAACTAGAATTCTCTGCTTTAAAAATCTCTTGATACCAGTTGCATTTTTATGCTTTCTGCCAAATTTCCCTGAAGCCTCCAGGCTGAATAACCACCCTTGGTACCAGTTTCCATATCCATCAAGGTGGCTAGTTTCATCCAGTAGACTCTGAATAGTTTAAGAAGATAATAAAATTTTGAAGGGCCACTGGTTGGCTAGAAAGTAGGCAAGAGCAGCCAGAGCCTTGGAACTGGTCTATTTTCTGATGCTCAGAAAGAATCTGTCCAGGTCTGGCTCCTTTGCTTGTGGAGACTGTAGACAGCTCTTCCCTCTGTGCCTGTCCATCTCCAGATTGCCTGTTTTTATAAGGACATCAGTCATGTTGGACTGAGGCCCATCATAACGGCCTTATTTTCATTAATTACTTCTGTAGTGATCCTACCTCCAAATAAAGTCCATCCAAGATACTGAACCTAGGATGTAAGCCCATGGATTGGGTGGGAGAGGCAGTTTAACCCACAATACTAGCTCCATATGCAAAGTGTCAAATGGGTTGTATAATGCCTCATCTGTTCCTGGTTTGGGGAGAGGGTGATATGGAAAAAGGGTGGATGCAGACTTTGGGTCTTCTTTAGTGGAAGGTTGGCTTTGCCTGTCCATGAAACTCACATGGTGGAGAATTCCTCAGCCTTGGAAAGGGGTTGTACAGAGTGTGTACAGTGTGTGTTTATATAGTGTGTGTATAGTGTGTGACAGCATGTATATAGTATGTGTGACAGCATGTGTATGTGTGACAGCTTGTGTATAATGTCTGACAGCATGTGCATAGTGTGTGTGTATAGTGTATGATAACATGTATATAGTACATGACAGCATGTGTATAGTATATGACAGTGTGTATATAGTATGTGACAGCATGTGTATAATGTGTGTATTATAGTGTGTGACTGTGTGTACAGTGTGTGTGTTAATGTGTGATAGCATATGTATACTGTGTGACAGTGTATATATATAGTGTGTGTATAGTAGACAGCATGTGTATAGTATGTGACAGCATGCATAGTGTGTATAATGTGTGACAGCATGTGTATAGTGTGCATGTGTGACAGCATGTGTATTGTGTGTGATATCACATGTATAGAGTGTATAATGTATGACAGCATGGGTATTGTGTAGGTATATTTAGTGTGTGACAGCACATGTATAGTGTGTATAATGCATGACAGCACGGGTGTTATGTAGGTATATTTAGTGTGTGACAGCATGTGTATAGTGTGTATGTTTAGTGTATGACAGTGTGTGTAGTGTGTGTATAATGTGTGACAGCATGTGTATAGTGTGACAGTGTATGTATAGTGTGTGTGTGTATAATGTGTGACAGCTTGTGTATAGTGTGTGTATAGTGTGTGACAGCATGTGTACAGTGTGTGTTTAGTGTGTGTCTGTAGTGTGTGTAGTGTGTGTATAATGTGTAGTGTGTGTATAATGTGTGACAGCATGTGTATAGTGTGTGTGTATAGTGTGACAGCATGTGTATCTGTGACAGCGTGTGTATAATGTGTGACTGTGTATAGTGTATAGTGTGTGACAGCATGTGTATAGTGTGTGTGTATTGTGTGTGTGATGTGTGACAGTGTGTATAGTGTGTGTGTATAATGCATGACAACTTGTGTATCATGTGTATGTAGTGTGTGACAGTGTGTGTACAGTGTGTGTGTGTACAGCACAGATATTATCCTAGCTTTCAGACGTGTTACTGTCTGAAAGAAGAGTGATCTAATGTAAAATTCTTCATGGATACTAGCTCTTTATTCCTATAACCCAGGCATCATTAAATTACCTTTCACAGATAGTTGGTAGAATCAGTGAGATACATAGGAATAAGATTTATGAAGCCACTGAATATATGGCTATTAAAATAGATAAAGCAGTATCATCTAATGAAATGTGAGCTTGAGAGTGAGAAGTGTGGGCCAGCTTCAGGGATCGTTCATAAACGTCCCATCATTTTTGTGCCTGTTCTTTAGGTAGCCTGAATGTACAGTGTTTCCAGTCCCTTTAGGGAGAAGCACACTCAGTCCCTCTTTGTGTGTCTGTTGTCACTGCCAATCTCAGTTTCAGCTGGGGGTCTGCATGAGTCTCATCTCTAAAGAGTTCTCAAATTGTTGACATGTTTTTTCAAAATATTGGTATCATTATGATTCCAATGAATTCCAAGTGAAAGCATGATTTTGCCAAAAAATTATGTGGTTCATCATTTCTTCAGGAAGCGTGTGTTCTGTGCACAACTCTGGAATGCTTGCCTTGGGTTATAAAGCAGAGTTAACAGAGCAGAGACTTACTGCCAGACCAACATCTGCAGCTGGTATTTTCATCAAAAATATACCTGAAGCATGACTCAAATAAGAACAAGATAACACAGAACAGAAAGTCACTCCTATGTCGAGATCAGAATAAATACCAGAAGTAACCAAGGAGATGTGGGGTCGCCCCAGGAAGACTTGTAGGTGTTCTGAGCTGGTTGTGATGAAACAGGATGGTTATTGAGCGAAGTGGGGCTGACAGCAGGGGGGTGCGGCTTTGTCAGGGTGACTCCATCTGTGGCCACACCTGCCTGGGGGTCCTCCCAAGGCATCTTCTCACGCTCTTCCTGACAGAAGGCAAACAAAATCCCAGAATTCTTTTTGATATTTACAGATTTCATAATCCGGTCATTGCCCAGAGGAATATTGACCACGGGGGTGGGGGGACACCATCACGCCAAATTTGCGTCTCAACAAAGACTTCCATGGGGTCCCCCTTCCCACTGCCTCCCAGAAATACCTGCCAGGGCCTCTGGAGACAAGGGCCCAGGCCGCCTTTTCTGGCTTCCAGAGTAAGACAGGAACTGCTTGGGTGGTAGCCTAACCAATTTTGAGGAACCTGGTGTGGGTCAGTCCTTTGAGGCTAATTTCAAAGCTTTCAGTAAACATCACCCTCCCACTTTTGGGGAGACAGAGATGCCTGCCCAGAAAACTGTGTAAACACGTTTTTGCTGCCATTCTATACTTCCTGTATCCAGTCAGGCCCAAAAGACCACAAGAGTCCCTTTCTCACAGTATTTTTCCACTTAGGGCTGGGTCTTAGCCTGAACATGGAGGTGCAGAGGCTAGCGAGAACAGTGAGAGTGGGCCACTTCTAGGAAACATGTCAGGGGAATTCGCGCTGTTCTCACTGGCTCACCAGCCATCACGGCTGTGGTTTTATCACTCGTGTTACATGAGTGATAACATCTGGGGAAACTGAGAGCAGAGGACATGGACCCATCCCCTCTCCTCAGGCCCCACCTGACTGGAACCGCGCGCTCGGCAGGTTTCTAAGTCAGCACCTTGTGTGCTGAGTTAACTGAGGTCTGGAGACATGAGCCCGTGATGGCAGCTGTGCCAGAAATAGACTCGGGGTTCCTGACTCAGACCTGCCGGAGCCACGGGGACACCTATGCAGCCCCATGGCTGCTTCTGCCCGCCACCTCCTCACGCGCTGCCCCCACCAGGCCTTGTGGCTATGCGAGCCACACAGGCCCTGGTTCTGCACTCTGCAAGGGACCAAGGCTGCTGGAGGGGAGACAGTTTTACCTGATGACTTAGAAATTCACTTTCAGAGCAGCAGCAGATGTTAGAGCGCTTCTTCCGTCTTTCCCTAATTATCACGTCATTCAGCCATGGTGGAACTGCTGTGAGCCTGGGCGCGTAGCCTCGGTCTTCCAGTCTATAAGATGGTGGTGATCATCTTACCGCCATGGTGGTACCACCATGGTGCTGCTCATGGCACCACCGCTATTGAACTGTTACAGGTCACCAGTGTTTTTCCACAGATCGCACTTTCTGATGAATTGTGAGGGACAGACTGATGATGTAGGGGCAGTGTGCCCCACCTGAAAGTGAGCAGGAAGAGCCCCTTCTTCTGGTTCATTCATGGCAGTGAATGAGGACTCGGGAGGAGGCATTGGTATGATTCACATTGCCTTCATCCGGCGTGGGGCGCCCTCGAGAGCACTCAGAATTCTAAGGTCCATACACAAGTCCACACACAACAGAAATCTCTTCTCAAGTGTATACTTGTGGGTTTCTGGTATTTAAAAGAGAATTATGAAAATGGAATGTGCACAAGCCAATCTTTTTTAACACATTTGCGTGCATTAAAAAAAAACAGAAAAACAAAACACCACTTAACTTCTTGCAATCTTAAGAGCACAAAGATAGTTATTTTCAAATACAAACAAAGTGACAGGAGAAACTGTGAAACTCAGTATTAATGTATTTGAGGGAATTCTACTTCTGCAGAGCTTTCGTTTTTATTTTAAATTTATTTATTCTTTAATTGAAGGATGATTGCTTTACAGAATTGTGTTGATTTCTGCCATACATCCACATGAATCAGCCATAGGTGTACATATGTCCTCTTCCTTTTGAGCCTCCGTCCCACCTCCCTCCCCGTCCCATCCCTCTAGGTTGTCACAGAGCCCTGGTTGGAGTTCCCTGAGTCATATAGCAGACTCCCACTGGCCATCTATTTTACCTGTGGTAATATATATGCTTCCATGCTTCTCTGTCCTTCACCCCCACCCCTGCACCCCAGGGTCCATAAGTCCATAAAACTCTGTCTGTGTCTGCAGAGTTTGTAAAACACCAGCCTGGAGCAGAAGAGAAGCCACCTGTCAGGGAGGCTCATCTGCACACAGTAAGCTGAAAAAGTCACATTCTTTCTCTCATGAAATTCTCAAACATATGATTAATACAGCCAAGGACCGACTTAGATTTATTACTTTGGCTAATTTGAAATAATATGTTGTTTTGACGGCAAAATTTAGTCTAAGCTCAGTGATGAAAGGTGGATGTGAAGTGCTCATTCCCCAAGTGTTTCAGGCTTGAGACCATTTTACTTTCATGTTGCTCTTACTAGTCATTCCAGTCACAGGGGGATGGAGAGGAAAACACACTTGCCAGCTCGTGCTCAGTCATCCTGTGCCCATGTGGATGGTAGGGCTCTCGCTTCTCAGTGGGGGCTGGACCACTTCCATCTGATAATGGGCAGTAATGAGTGGACAGGGCTGGGGGAGATGGTGGGGGTGCTACAGGCGAGTCCACGCGGGAGCACTTCACAGGCATACCACTCTGTGCCCCTGGAGCACTTCCACCCCCGCACAGGCAACTGAAAGCAGGTTTGCTTGTAAGTAACCGTCTCCTTCAACATTGTATGAAAAACCAAGCACAACTGGTCAGGCCAGAGCCCAGGGCAAGATCAGGACACACAGTCCACACGGTCCCTCACCCTGGGCCCTCCCCTCCCTGGAAAAACACAGTAGGTGTCTGGGTCATTCTGTCCAGTAGGAGTTTGGGCGATAAGCTGGCTTCACACCTTGGTTCTGCCAGTGCTGCAGCCCATGGCAAGTTCCATGACCCACCCAAGCCTCCTACATCCTCAGTGATTGCAACAAGTAAATGGAGCTACACAGGCACATACTCACACATGCATCGATGCACACACAGTCACAGACAAACATGTGTGCATTATTCCAACTCTATGACATTTCTGGGGAAATGAAAGCTAAGGAGACAGTAAAAAGATGCGAGGTTGCCAGAGGTTAGAAGGGAGGGCAGGATGAATAGACAGAGCACAGAGGATTTTTAGGACGGTTGAAACTTCACTCATTGCTGGTACGATGTGAAATACAGCCACTCTGGGAGACAGCCTGGCAGTCTCCAACCGAACCGCAAACTACAAAACCTACTCTGTGCCCCGGCAGTTATGCTCTCTGTACTCATCCAAAGGCACATGAAAAACAGCAAATGTGGGGGGGTGGGGCTCCCTCTGAACCCCCACATCGGCCTGAGCACAGAGCCTCCACAGGAACTCGGGGTCACAGGTCCCCTCCTGGGACATTCACTACAAGAAGACCAACTCTTGTCACCAGAGAGGAGCCTAGAAGGGGGCCCCACCCCTAGACAGACCCTGTCACCAGCTGCCATCCTCCATCCATCCTCTAAGGGCCCCTCACCTTCCCTGGAGATGCTGTGCTCTCCTCAGAGGGGCCTGCACCCTCCACCCCTGTAAAGATGATGTGCAAACTCTCATAGTTTCCTTGGGGCCAGCAGTGCCCCCAACTTGCCCATCAGTGCTTCAAAATCATTTAACTTTCCTGAATCTACGTTTCCTCATCCTAAAACTCTCCCTTCAAATCACAGTGGTGCTCTTAAGGGAAGATTAAATTATAAGCCTTGAGAAACTGTATGGTAAGAACTATACAAACATAAGGTGGTTCTAGGTTTATTTGTGCCCTTTAAGTATAAGGTACCCAGGTAAAATAAAGTTTAATATTACAAGCAAAGAGCGGAACTTTTAACTCCTTGGTGCTCTGATTTTATCATCCATATTATAAACAGCATATGTTTAATAACTAGCTTTCCTATGGTATATCCTATTTGGTATTTCCTAATGATATACCATTACCAAAATACCATGTCTAGTAATTACCCTAACATTCCTTGAATCAATCCTAAACTCCCACCTTCAGGAACACCTGGAAGAAGCGTCCTCAGGTGCCACAGACCAATACAGGCTCTGAAAAATATGAGACATTCTCATAAAATAGTTCACAGGTATTCAGCAGCATCTGCAGTTCTCCTTCTCTCATCCTGATAGAAAATTGAGGGGCGGTAGTGTCTGTCTGCTGTCTGTTTGGCACCATGTACCTCGCTGTGCATTTTACACTGGAGGCTGTGTGGGTCTGGGCAGTGAGGAAAGTGAGGCTGGGCAGCCTCTGTCATCTGTCCCAGCCTGTCTCACGACAGTGGCAGCCCAGATTCTAAGCCAGTGTCCATTCCTTCACAGCCCACTCTGCCTCCAAAGTCTGGGACAAGCAGATTCTTAAAATAGCATGTCTTTATACAGGGTCACAGCATTTGTGCAGTCTGTGTCCAGGATTCGCACAGGGCAATCTAACCCCAGCGTGAGGTTGTTGGGAAGTGACGACGTCATGAGGGTAGAGCTTCCATGGTGGCATTAGTGTCCTTGTAAAAGGGACCCCAAAGAGCTCTTCAGCATGTGAAGACACGAGAGACACAGAACAAGTGACCATCCGCAGCCAGAGAAGGGCTCCCCCAACAGCTGTGACCCCTGGATCACAGACTTGCTCCTGCAGTGCTGTGAGACAAAAACTCTGTTGTTTGTAAGCCAGTCTGTGGTCCTGTTTTGTAGCCGCCCTAATAGACTAAGACAGTTTGTATCATTCAGTGTGCTGTCAAGGTTGCCTTCATCTTTTTTATACCTGGGATTCTTTAATATATATATTTATATATGTGTATTTATATATACACAGACACACATGGGGTCGCCTATATTTTTTCTAAATAATCCTTAACCAAACATTTGTTCTATTGTCCAAATAAAAATAACTCAGAAAATCCAATTTTAAAAAAGTAAATATGTTTCCTCCCAGACTACCTACTACAGCAAATATCATGAAGATTCTTTGTGGAGCCATGATTCAGATTTAAAGCACGTGTGGTCACTGACAGACATGAGAATTAGGGGCTGCAGGAGCTGGGGGCTCCTTCCCACTTGGTCGCACTCTAAGGTGGACAGGCACTTAGGTTTTCTCCCTCATTTGGTCACTGACTGACCAGAGCCTGCAGACCTGCGGCCGGTTTGAAGGACCTGCTTGCTGGTTGTGGGAACTGCAGTGTAGGTTTCTGATCTTGCAAATTGGCGTGAAACAGGGGACCACTGTTTTTACCAGGGAGGGCAGCCCACTGAAACATCCTAGGTAAAAGATAGGTTCCCTGCTTTAACAGCTGGGTGCCAGCTCAAGTTACTGCCGTGACCACATTCACTATCTTTTGAACTTAAAATCTTGATGCCTGTTTCTTTTTATCAAAAAGCCTGCTCATAAAGCATAATTACTGTAATGAAGATACATCACTCCTCTTTGAGGGTTTATCACTCATTTTGTTCAGTTTGCTGAGGAATGTCAGATGGAAAGGAGGCCTCACCCCGCAGAGAAACGACCAGCAATGGTTCCCAGGTAGAACAGATGAACAGGGGAACAGTGTGGGGAGAGGGAAGGTGGTTATCTGGGCAGCCGGGTGTCCTGGTCCCTGGCCAGGAGCACAGAGCTCTCCATCATCTGAAGTGGACCTCTATCAAAGGGAGAATTTTACTTTCCCTTCTGTTGAAGCCATCTCCTAGTAAAATAATAATTTGCATTTCTCTGGTGTTTTTCATCTCTGAGGGCTTTATGGAAGCTAGATTATTTAGCTTTATCATAACTCTTGAGGTGAGTTTCTTCACATGCTGACCGGAGACCTTGACAAGTTGCATGACCTGCCCCAGGGCAGTGGTCAGGATGGATCCCCAAGGTCAGTTTATTCTGCTCCTGGAGACCTGCCGCAGATTCAGCTCATTCGAGTACTTTTCTCACTCAGAGGTGTCTTGACCCCCATCGGCCTCACCTCACTGTCACCCCACTGTGCCATCAAGGATCAAGCCAAGCATATCCCCTTGGACAGCATACTCTGTCCCCCCGCTTCTTCCCAGGATCAGTGAAGGGCTCGCCCACACTGCTGGGTCACCCCTCCCTGGGTCCTGCCTTAAGAGAGGAGACCAGTAGCCTCTGGAGTCTCGTTCTAGGACCCCCACTCAGCCCATGCTCAGCGGCCACTCTCCTGTGTGATCCTGTGTCCTTGAGGAGGCTTGCTTGGGGTCTGTGTGCTCACATGTGATGGTTTCTATTTGGATGACAGATGATAATTTTCTCTTCAGCCTTCCTGGGCTAAGACACCCCAGTGGAGCTTGGGGCAGGAATTGCGAGGCAACGAGGAGGAAGAGGCTAGGGGTCCAGAGGTTGTGAAGGCTGAGGAGGAATCTGCATCACTGGGGGAGCCTGAGATTACAGCCCAAGGGGGCCAGGCCACCCCCACCCCCCAAACAGGTATGCTCAACTAAACAAAGGATGAGAGATGGATTTTCATTTGTAATATAAACTTTTCTCCAAGAGACAGTGTAGAATCATTTTCAAAAATGGTATTTCTTAGGTATTATTTTTGAAGGAAAAATGTAGACTCTTAATGGATACCAGAGCCCAGTTTCTTACAGTTTTTGTTGTGAATGTGACTTATGTGGTTGGGGTTTGGAAGGAGATGTTACTGAATCATCTGAGATGTAACTGTCCACTCAAGTGACCCCAAGGACATCCGCCCTGTCAGCTCTCTTCCTGAGAAGTATGGAGCCTGTGGGGAGGGCAGGCTTGGGATCCATGGGTCAATGAACCTGGTCCCCAGGACAGTGGCCTGCTTCCTGGTGTCCACTGTGAATGGAGTTCAGTGCCCTCAGGGTGCATCTGGGCATTCTGGGTGAGAACGGTCTGTTTGCCACATGTATCTGAGCCCAGCAAACCAAAACTGGAGGGAGGGAGGCTCACCCCAGAGCAGCCTGTGCCTTCCCCTCCCTTGCTTCACCCACCCCCTTGCTGGGTGGGCCTGGACGTGGGGGTCTGGGTCATGGGAGCTCTGAACAGCACCGACAGGAAATCGCTTTGTTTCCAGCCCTGAACGGCCTCTGCTCACAAATGCTTTGGAGGTGACGTAATGAAATGTATTTGAATAAACTCTTTCCACTGGTGTGAACTTTTTTAATGGAAAGAAAGAACCTCTTTTCAAAGATGAGCTCTCCTTCCTCTGAACACGACTTCAGAGCCCTTCCCCGGTTACGGACATCCCTGCCCGGGTGATGTGGCCCGAAACGTGGCTGTACGCCGGGATGGGCGCTCTGCTCGCAGCCGCAGCCCCATCTTCATCAGAGAACCCTGGGCACGTCCCTCTGCTGTCCTGGCCTTTCCTCCCCTGTGGCGTTTCTGAATTTGCTGGATCGTTACGAGTCCTGATGGCCAGCAGTCTGCCCGGGAGTCCATGGTGCACTTGGGAGCTGGGTTGGTGGTCTGTGCCGCAAATCCAGTGTGGGGTCCTCATCAGGCCCCTTCATGAATCTCAGATCAGCACAGCCTCACGCAGACAGGCCTCTAGACGTCGTCTCTTACACTTACTTCTCCTAATGAGGAGCATCCTTTCCACTGTTTCGCCCATTTCTTTGTCAAGTCAGTGTCCACAGCAGGGCAGCAGTTGAGCTGGGCTGGGCGGGCTCCATGGGTCAGCAGAACGGTCGTCCTCTGGGCTGAGCGGCAGACAGTGGGCAGCCTGGGTGCACCACGGACCCCACAATCGTAGTTCCGGGAGCGCACAGTTGATGGAGCGTGTCTGGCCCTTGGGTCCCCAGCCCCTAAGCACACACGCGCGCGCACACACACACACACACACACACGGGAGCACCCAGGTTCGTCCACACCAGCACCAGGAACCCAGGGTGCTTGGCTCTTTCCAACACATCCAGCAGTGGATGCCTCCTGACAGTGGCACCCTCTGGAGACACGGTGTGAGTCAGTGTTCACCTCTGAGGCCACGTCTGTGCAGCAGGCAGAGGCAGCCACCAGTCAGGGATTCTCCACGTGTGTACATGCCACTTTGTCATTAGAAACTCTGTGCTCTGTCCAGGCCTCCAGGGACTCTGATGCCTGCTTGCAGTTGAGGATGAAGGGGTTAAAATGACTTTAAACTGGAAACCTCTGAACAATCAGCAGTCACAGGAAGAGATGCCTTGTGAGTTTAAGCAGATCCTCAGCAAACATTTCTCTCCACCCGCCAAGGGCAGGGTGTTCTATAGGAGCAGAGCCTGGTTAGCACCTGGAGGTGAGAGTTTAGCAGCCTGACAGAGCCCTCCACACTCCCCACTGAACCCTGACCCCCCTTTCTTTAAGCTGGTGTATGACCTTTTTCTCACTGCCAGGGACCCACTTACACAGACCCCCGCCAATCAAGCCTGCATTCTCTTCTGACTCTATCGTCCATGAACTCGCAGGCCCCCAGTCATCTTCCCAGGGTGGTAGAGGAGGCTGTCTTCCCAGTAGGAACCAGTGGTCTTGGGCTCATTCACTCCTTTGAAGTGGTGCCTGCGTCTGCAAAGCAGCTGAGACGTCGTGGGAGAGACTGACTCCAGAACCCGCTCTTCTGGCCTGAGACTGCATCATATGGACTGTTTCACCTTGGAGCTCATGATAACCCTGAGAGTGGAACCCACTCACTCTGTCTTGACCAGGTAATTCATTGTAGGGAAGGAGAAATATCTTCCAAGTTCTCAACTGGGACCCCTGCAACAAAAGACAGAACAAGAGACTCATAAGGAAATGAAGACCTGAAGAAATAAGTAAACCTGGGAGTTTTTATACCAGGTATGATGAGCGTGGAGAGTCCTGGAAAGATGTGATGGGCAGAGAGCGTGAGCTCAGGGTGGTGAACTGGGGGCACTCGGCAAGGCCTATTCACAGGTTCCTCTCCAGGTCCCTCATCTAATAGGATTTGCATTTGTTTGAAAGCAAAACTGGAGAAGATTTGAGGTTGAAAATTGAGTCAACATTCAGTTCAGTTCAGTTGCTCAGTCGTGTCTGACTCTGCGACCCCATGAATTGCAGCATGTCAGGCCTCCCGGCCCATCACCAACTCTCGGAGTTTACTCAAACTCATGTCCATCAAGTCGGTGATGCCATCCAGCCATCTCATCCTCTGTCATCCCCTTCTCCTCCTGCCCCCAATCCCGCCCAGCATTACCCAAATAAGATAAGCATTAGCCTGAGGATAAAGTGAGGAGTTTGAAGCACAACAGAAAGTGCCTGGAGAGACGGTAAAGAGGGAGGGAGGCTCTCACCTCCAGGAATGTCCCCCTGTTGATCGCAGAGAGCAATGCGCTGGGCCACGAGTTATGTGTGTGTTTGTTACCTTCCTGGTTCCCCAGAAAAACTGGTGGAACACAGTGCTTTAAATCCACTTGGAAGTATTCGCTGAACCAGTATAGAAATACTATCCTTACTCCCTCTTTTCCTTCTCTGAAATCTGTGAAAACAAGAATATTTATATCCATGACAAACCACTCATAGAGCCAACCCAATTCCTAAAGATATAGAGCCAACGTAAAATGTGTTAAACTTTTTAAAAAATCAGTTTATTCTAGTGACTGTTTGAAATTAGCTTATATACAACCTAATGGGAAAACAATGTTCATTAGCAATGCAAGGTATTATAAACTTTCTGATAAAAAGATGCTATTTTTATTTGGTTAACATGAAACTAGATTTGGAGGAAGCATGCAAATTCATACTTTGTAATAAATGCATTTATGTATATGCATTTAAATTTCCCATTCACAAGTACATAAAGCTCTTTCTGAATAAGGTACTTTATTGCCTGGCATAAGGCACTTATGCAAAGGTTTAGAAATACCAGGCTGGGTGAAGTTATAGCTACGTTTACAGAGGGCTTTAGCTTAATTAATTGAGTATAACAGACTTGAGTTCTACAAAAACAAATACTTGGGATTTTGCCTGTTACTGCCGTGGTTTTTATAATGTTAAGCAACTGGTCTGACTAAAATGCTCACTGCCTTGGCATTGCTTATAACCAAGCTAGAGGGGAAAATGTCTGTGCCAACTGTCAGCCAGAACAGGCTATTGGTTCATCATGTTCCTAATGAAACTTACGGCCAGATGTTTTAGAGAAAAGCATGCCATTTCTATTGGCTACACCACATGAGAAACAGAGAAATGGCAGCTCAGTAATAATCAGAGTCATTTTGTCAATGCAGACAGTCAATTTGAAACACCCTACCACATCAAAGTACCTAGAGCTGTAAATTATCCAGTTTTGTGACCAATACAGCAGTGCTTGATTGTCTTTAATGCCTGCTGTGCTATCTGTTGTCAATGCTCCCAGGAATTAGCTAATTTAGCCAAAAATTTTAGGGAAAGATTTCATCTGCATGTCATCCGATGCTTTCACATAATGGAAAAAAATAATGAAAATAATCCAGGGCAGAAAAATTAAAATATGCACAAGCAAAACACTTTTCTTGTGCATCGGAAGTTAACCTCCGACTGTTTGAGGGGCTGGGGCTGGAGCGGGTTCTCAGGTTCTGAATCGTCTGGGAAGCCTGCCCCACTTTTTCCAGTTTCCTTCGCATCCTCTATGCAGCAGCCCACAGCTTGGCCAGGGTCACAGTTCCCTTCGAACATGGCGAAGAGGCACGTTCTCCTTGTTGTAAGTGCCTAATCCCTAGTTGAAACTGTCTGTCACAGTAATGTCCTGTAGTGAAGACTTGTACAAGATAATTACGTGGGGAGTAAGCCATACAGTGTTCCCTTTATCTGTCTGACACGGGATGCCTTCTCATCTAATCGGCTGCCTTCTGTTCTCACATCATCCGATCCGGCAGGTGAATGAGAGCCCCTGAGCAGCCTCTCTGAAGCATTCATTGGTTCATATCCCCCTCTCTCTAGATTGGTGAGCAATGTTCGGTGTTTACCTTCTCCCCACTTTCTCAGCATCAGTTTCCAGTGTTGCTCCACAGAGTGGAAGCACCATTGCTCCTGCCTTTCCCTCTGAAGCATCAGTTTCTACTGTTGATCTACAGAGTGGGAGCCCCATCGTACCTGCCTTTCCCTCTGAGTGCTTGCAGAATGTTCTCTGATGGCAGGCTAGAGAGGTCATGTCTTTTTCACACTGTGTTTTACCAGGCGATGCTGAGCGTGGCCCATGTGGAGGCCCACAGTGGGCTTTGCTTTGCTTCCCTTTTCTTTTTCCCTCCTGCTTACCTTCCTCCCTCCCTTCCATCCTTTGTTTAAGGTATTATTTATCCATATTTAATTGTTTTAGCCTAAATAACATTGAAGAATAATTGTTTACAATATTGTGTTGGTTTCTGCCATACATCAACATGAATCAGCCATGGGTGTATGTATGTCCCCTCCATCTTGAACCTCCCACCCCATTCCACCAGTCCTTTAACATATATGGAGCAGTTACTGTGAACAAAGTAAGCACCATTGCTTATGCCATTTGTACAATGAGGAAGGTGAGGTTTGGGGAAGTTAGAAAAACCCCCCTCTTGTTGCACATGTAAAAGGTAATGAAGTGAAGTCAGTTGTGTCTGACTCTCTGCAACACCATAGACTGTAGCCTACCAGACTCCTCCATCCATGGGATTTTCCAGGCAAGAATACTGGAGTGGGTTACCATTTCCTTCTCCAGGAGATCTTCCCAATCCAGGGATTGAACCTGGGTCTCCTGCATTGTAGGCAGACGCTTTACCGTCTGAGTCACCAGGAAAGTCCAAAGGTAATGAAACCCGTTTTTAATTGAGGACTCTGACCCAGCAGAGCACACCATTACCCGGTCCCTTTACGGCTGCTCTTTAGGATGAGCTCCAGCATCATTGGGGCGAGGCAGGCAGTATCACTGGAAGTATTGGGGTGGCACTGACCTGAGGGTCTGTCTCCTCATCAGTCGTATTCTCACCCTGGACACTTTTGGCTGCCTCCCCCGCCCCTCTCACTCACCTGGGGTCCAGAGCTTTCTACGCGTACAGCTGCCTTTCCACAAAGTGGGGAAGGTCGATGCTGAAAGTTTGGTTCAGGGTGCTGCGCTCACAACAGTGCACCAGGGAAATGCCTCTTTCTTCCCGTTCCTTGAGGAAGTTGTTAACCTATTTGAGAAGGAATGCCCACCTGTCCCCACATCCTATCATCCACGGCTCCCAGCTCTTCCTCCATGTTCTAATATTCAGGGGGTTAGACTGCCTGCCCTCTGGGAAAAGGCAACTCTTTCCTCTTGTTGATGGGAAGTCTAACCTCTTATTATTTTTCTATTGAAGTGTAGTTGCTTTACAGTATGTGTTCATTTCAGGTGTGTAGCATAGTGAGTTTTGCAGATTATATTCTATTATAGGTTATTAGAAGATATTGGGTTTACTTCCCTGTGCTATATAGTAAATCTTTGTTGCTTATCTGTTTTATATATAATAATTTGTGTCTATTGATCCCAGACTCCCAATTCATTCATCCTCTGCCTCTCCCTTTGGTAACCATAAGTTTGTGGTTATCTGTGAGTCTGTTTTTGTTTTGCATATACATTCATTTGTGTTATTTTCAGCTCCACACATGATATCTTATTTTTCTTTCTCTGGACTTGGCTTAGTATGATAATCTATAGGTCCATCCACATTGCTGCAAATAGCATTGTTTCGTTCCTTTTAATGGCTGAGTAATATTCCACTGTATATACACCATGTCTTCTTTACCCATTCCTCTGTTGATGGACACTTAGGCTGCTGCCATGTCTTGGCTATTATAAATAGTGCTGTTATGAACATTTGAGTACATGTGTCTTTTCAAGTTAGTTTTGTTCTTTTCCCCATGTAAACCCAGGAATAAGATTGCTGGATCATATGATAACTCTGTTTTTATTTTTTTAAGGAACCCCCATACAGTTTTCCATAGTGGCTGCACCAGTTTATAGTCCCACCAACAGCGTATGAAGGTTTCATTTTGTCTACATCCTGTCCAACATTTGCAGGAGTTTTGGTAGACTTTTTGTTGATAGTTGTTCTCACAGGTGTGAAGTGATACCTCATTGTGGTTTTTATTTGCATTTCAGTTGGTGATGGACAGGGAGGCCTGGCATGCTGCTGTCCTTGGGGTTGCAAAGAGTTGGACACAACTAAATGACTGAACTGAACTGAATAATTAGTGATGTTGAGCATCTTTTGATGTGCCTACTAGCCTGTATGTCTTCTTTGGGAGAATATTTGTTCCAGTCTTCTGCTCATTTTTTGGTGGGACTGTTCTTTTAGTTCTGAGCTGTACAAAGCTCTGACTTTTATTTACACTGTTGAGGCTGAGGAAGGAAGAGAATAGGGTACTTCTTGAGAGTGCTGCAGAGGAAGCAGGAGACCAGGGGAGGCCAGACTGAGCCAGGGAGGGAGTGACAGGGGGAATCTCAGAGGGTCTGGTGCTGGTGTTGAGGAGGACAGTCACAGAGACAGAAGCCACTGCCCAGAGATACTAAGGATGTGCGCAGACAGAAGGACAAGGGGCGGGGCTGGGAGGGGTGGAGCTTTGCTCCAATGCCAACAGCTTCTAGAATTCTGACAAATATCCCAGCCTACCTTCCCAGTTAGCACTCCCATCCCAAGGGTAGAACTGTGCCCTGTGCCTCCTAATGGCAGGTTAGGGTGCTCCTGGGCCTCATAAACACTGCGTGGGTGCTCTCTGCAACACCTGAAGCAAGAGGCCAGGGCACCTGGCAGGGTGGGCATCGTGGGGTTCCTGAAGTCAGTGTGCCTACACCCCAGCTCATCAGGAAGTTCAGGCCAGCAGAGCAGCAGTGTTTGTTAAGGACTGGAGTAGAGACGGTCATCACATCCAGCCAGCCTTCAGAAGTGGGCGCACTGATTTTCTCTTGCACCACAAGCCTGGAAGGAAGTGGTGCAGTGTTTGTGACACACAAATGGGCAGTCCTCAGCCAGAGTCCCTGCAGCCACCCTTCCAGCCCTCCTCGCAGACCGATGCTCCAAAGGGCAGAGCCCTACCTCCCAGCGACAGAGGTTCTCCAGATCAGCCGTGTGTGTCTGTGTGTGTGTCCACGTGTGTGTGTATCATGATGGGGTGCCTTTTGAAAAGTCCCCAAGTGATTTATAGCTCCAGCTCCCCTTGAGAACCTTTCTTTGAGACAAACTTCAATTCAGGTACCTCTAGTCAGAGGGAGAAGGTCAGTTCAATATTTTGTGACAACTGAATGCCAGGCACTGAGCTAAATACCACAGACTCCAGCAGAGACTGGCTGATGCCTGCTGTCAGTCTCCAGTGGGAAGACCCTTCCTTACTCTTAGAATGTACACTTAGTGTAAATGTGGCCTGGTTTCCCTGTGTAAGCAGCCGTCAGCACATGGAGGCCCCGGAGGCAGGGGGTAAGCCCTACCCCAGACCACAGACCCCGCTTTCACAGGGAGGCTGCCTGTGAGGGCAAGCCCGAGTGCGGAGGCCGGCCTAGCTCCATGCCTTTGTCGTCACTCACTTGCTCTGAGTGAATATTTACAGAACACTGCTGTGGCCAGTATTTTGCTGAAAGCCTCATCTCTCACTTCAGGCATCCCTTCACACATTCACTCCTTCACCCGTTTGTTCAGCAAATGCGGACTGCCTGACGTGTTCGGGGCATGGTTTGCGGTGCTGGGGAACATTCAGAGATGTTAGGAAATGCCATTAGGCTCCACAGTTCATCTCAGAGGAGCCAAGATTAGACATCCTGTCAGTTGGATGCCGGGGTCTGGCCCGGGGTCCCCTCTCCCCCAGAGCAGCGACTCATTCTACATCTCATCCAGTAAGGGTAACTCTGGTAATTTATTTGCCATTTTAAAGAACACATTGTTATAAACCATTTTAAACATACATATACTAGAGAAAATAATGCAATAAATTTCCACATACTCTTAACCCACTTATTATGATAAGAAAAATAATTTTCTTATTTCCTCAATCTCTACCATTTTTAACTATAAAACTTTAAAGCAAATCTCAGCACACCATTTCATCCAAAAATGCTTTCTTTTTTATTTTTTGTATTTAACCACAATTCCATTATCATTCTCAATGAAATTGGTCATAATTTCTTATTAATATCTAATGCCCACTCTGGATTCAGTTCTCACTGATTGCCTCAAGTGAATGTCCTTTTATAGCTGGCTTGTTTATAACAAAATCCAAGAACAGACCACACCGTGCATTGGGTTGGTGGGTTTCTTTAGTCTCTTTTAGTCTGTAACACCCCCATGCCTGTCCCTGGCTTGTTTTCCTGGCATCTGTTTGCCGGGTCATTTGAAGAAACTGGCCCATTTGTCCTGTGGAATTTCCCACACTCCGGGCTTGGATCATGGCACCCCTGAGGTTCCTGTCTGTAACTCACTCGGTCCAAGTGTGAGTCTGGTGTCTGACTGCAGACACAGGCTTCTCCATGGTGAGGGCTCTGTTGGGTGGTCCTGTCCAAAGACAGTGTTGCCCCTGACATAGTGACCTGTCGTCAACATGGGCTGTACGGCAGTTACCCCAGAAAGGGGATCTGTTTCTCACTGTACGTTCACATGGTCACTGGGTAGATAAACATCACCCTTTCTCCCTGAAACAATGTAAATAAAATCAGGGTGTTTTTATTTCAAGTTCCAGCTGCTACTTTAGGGCTGGGGCAGGGGGCAGGTGAGAGGACGGCTGGCAGCATGGGGTCTCCCTAGCATCTGGGGTGTGCCCTCTCTCTCTGGCGTGGCCTTTCCCCGTGAAGATTTACTCTGCTCTTACCTCTGTATGCAAGTGTCTGTTTTCAGAACTGAATTCATTCCAGGTCATGTCCAGCTTCTAGCCACCTTTCTGACCCTCCCAGTGAACCTACAGTGACTACAGCCAAACTCAAGGTTAATCTCCAGAAACCAGGTCTCACCCTAGAGCTCCAGTGTTTATCTATGGCGCCATCTTCAGAAGCCTCAGAACCTCTAAGTGACATTTTCTTTCCATGTCCAGCTACACACCAGTGCTCTAACATCCCTTCCCTTGTACAGACTGAGAAAATGTGTGCCACGAACACAGACAGGCAGACATCAGCGACAGTTGTGGGCACAACATGCTGGCTCTGCCTGCATCTGGAGAGCACCTGGAGCTCGTGGAGAAGAGGAGGAGCTGCAAAGTCCAAGGGTGCCGATGAGCAGGCGAGTTAGAGTGTAGCCTCCAGATGGGCGTCAGCCCATTAAAATAGCCAATTACCCCTTCACTCAAGAGACTACACTCCAAATGACTTTTCACTCTGCAAAATCTAAACTCAATTTCCAAAACAGGCTTCCTATTCTTGAGAAGAAAGAGAAGAATGTATTCAGAGTCCTAAAAGCAGTTTCAAGAAATAGATCCAAAATATTTTGACTAATTTTTAAAATTCATTTTTAATTGAAGGATAATTGCTTCATAATACTGTGTTGCTTTCTGCCATACATCAACATGAATTAAGCGTAGGTGTACGTGTCCCCTCTCTCTTGGACCTCCCTCCCTCCCACCTCCCACCCTTCCCCACCCCTCTGGGTTATCACAGAGCCCCAGTTTGAGTTCCCTGAGTCATACCACAAATTCCCACTGACCATCTATTTCACATGTGGCAGTGTATGTTTCCATGCTACTCTCTCCATTCATCCCACCCTTTCCTCTCCCTATTCTCTGTCTGCAACTCCATTGCTGCCCTGCAAATAGATTCATCACTATGCTCTTTCTATATTCCATATATATGCATTAAATATTATATTTGTTTTTCTCTTTCAGACTTACTTCACTCTGTAAAATAGACTCTAGGTTCATCCACCTTATTAACACTGACTCAAACGTATTCCTTTTTATGGCTGAGTAATATTCTATTGTAGATATGTACAATAGCTTCTTTATCCATTCATCTGTTGATGGACATCTAGGTTGCCTCAATGTCCTAGCTATTATAAATAGTTGTATAGTGAACATTGGGGTGCATGTTATTTTGACTAATTATTTGAGATAAGTGTACTGCTCCTCAATACAACAAGTATCCATAGCTCATATTCTTCCTTATTGGTTTATGATTTAAGACCTGGTGCATTTATAACTCCTGTCAAAAGTCAGTGTTTTCTCCAAACCAAAATGCAATGTGAATGTTATTATTAAGCATTGGACTGACCTACAGATAGAAAATATTGCTCAGGAAACCACTAGTATTCAAAGACTAACCCCAACCCTAACGCATGTTTTCTGATTTCTGTTGTCATACCTTTGAATGGAGGCCTGGCATGCTGCAGTCCATGGCATCACAGAGTCGGACACAACTTAGTCACTGAACAACAACACCTTTGAATGTTTTAATCTTAACTCTGCATTTAAAAAAATATTTTTTATTTATTTAGCTGCATCAGGTCTTCTTTGATGCACATGGGACCTTCATTGTGGTACCAGGGCTTCTCTGGTTGCAGTTAGCAGGCTCCAGAGTGCATGGGTTCAGTAGTTACCCCTGGCATGTGATTCCACGTGATCTTAGTTCTCCAACCAGGGATCCAACCCTGTCCCCTGCATTGGAAGACAGATTCTTAACCACCGGACCTCCAGGGAAGTCCTGCAACTGTACCTTTTAAGCGTATGATTGGATATACTTGGGTGATTGAATACAGGTGTGTAGCCACCACCACAGCCAAGATCCAGAACAATCGGTTGTCCCAAATGTTTCCTGTTTCCCCTTTGCTGTCAATTCCCTCCCCCACCCTTGCCCCAGACTGTCCTGAGCTGCTTCCTGTCACTATTGCTTTGCTCTTTCTGGAGTTTCCTGCGAATGAAACAAAACACTCTCTAGTGTTTTATGTTTGATTTTTCACCCGTGTTGTGCATTACTGTATTGCTCCTTCCTTCAACCAAGTGGTATGCTGTCGTAGGCTGGATATCACCGAGTACTTATCCAGCACTTGGGTCCCTCCCAGTATCTGGCTGTTGGAGTGATGCTTGTGTAGATGTCTGTTCTCTTTCTCTTGGGGGTAGACCTGGGAGTGAGATTGCTGGGTCATAAGTAAGTAAGTGCTTATTTGTGTTTACATCATTCTGCGTCTGCTCTTTCCAAGGGGCGGTGCTTTTCTGCCATTGCCAAGTGGGTGTTCCGTTTACTCCACATCTTCACCAGCACCTGGGTTTGCCAGTCTTCCCTGTTTAGCCATTTCATTGGGGACAGCTGTATCTCATTCCGGGTTTCCTTTGCATTTCTCTGACAACCAGTGATGCCGAGCATCTTCCATGTACTAGTGAGCCATTCATAGATTTTCTGTTGTGATATGTTTATAGTCTTTTGACCATTTTTAACTGTTTTTTCTATTACTAAGAAATTGTTAATTATATTTATATATTATTTTTAATTTTTTTATTTATTGCATTTATATATATATTCATATTCATTTTTTATTTATTACATTTATATGTATACTTAATATTTATTTGCCATTTTATCTTCTTTTAAAGAAGACCCTTTCAAGCTGTGCAAAGAATGGAGGAGCAAGCTGACTTGTTATTTTAATGATTTAAGAGCACATTTGCAAAGAAAACTTTCTCTGAATTATGAGAGCATGTGTATGTGTGTTTAGGGTGGGTGCATGTGTGTGTGTGAGTGTGTGTGTGAGTCTATATGGTGGATGCAAGTGTGAGTGTATCAGAGTGGAGAATGGAGAAGAGGCCGGATAGCCATAGGTTGGTAGAATACCTCAGGGAATATCCTGTAATTCATTCATCTGTTTTCTCCATTTCATTTAAAAGAACAGCAAGCAAGAACTGTTGCTCTTATAACCCAGACTTCTGGGAACAGAACACTAGCCCTGAACGGAGGAGAGCCAGCCAAGGCCTCATTTCTAAGATCAGCAGGGCCCAGACGCAGACACAGTCCTTGCTCCGGCAAAAGGTCTGCCGCGGGTGGCTCCTGCCTTCTCACTGGAAACAGATAGGTACCGGCTGTTGATAGTGAGAGTGAGCACAAAGAGCCCAGGAGAACCTGGGTCGTGTCCTGGCAGCCAGAAGGAGCTGGAGGGAAACTGTGGCATTAGAAACAGACAGCTGCCGTAGGGGGCAGCCACAAGCTTGTGACCCAGCACAAGCAGAGGCCCAGTGTACAGACAGCTAGTTCTGGAACATGGCACTGAGCTCACCCAACTGGGCTATTTCCCTTTAACCCTCACCACCTATGGCCTTGTACCAAGGAATTAATTCGTAAGGAGTTTGGAGAGAAACCTAGGAGATCCTGAAAACAGGTGTGTTATTTCTTATCTTCTCGGTTCCTGAGCCATATCTTATTTCGGTCCAAGCCTGTTTGAATAATGAACACCGCCCAAATGGTAGTCATCACCTACCCGCGGGTACCATGTCTGTACAAAGCATTCAACTGCTGATGCCTGATTGAGTGCAGCAGCTGCCCCGTCACTGTAGAAGGAATATCTCACATTCCCCACATCCCTGAGGCTCTGGAAATTGTTCTCAAGTTAAGGCTGCCGGGTGTTTGTTGGATTTATTTCCCATCCTCTGACTTGCAAATGTCTCATTACAAAGTCTAGACCAGTTGCCACTTCTCACTAACTAGGTCCAATTGCTCCTGGCCAAAAAGAAAAAGCAAATAATTAGATTGTACAACTCCCAAATAAGTGTGGGTTAAAAAGGGAAATGAAGAATATTTCATCAATCCATAAAAAGGCAGAAAAACAGAAAAAAGAAAGGAAAATCCTCATGAATGGAGACTTGTAAATGATAGGTAAAGTAAAGTAAAGTCGCTCAGTCGTGTCTGACTCTTTGCGACCCCATGAACTGTACCCTACAGGCTCCTCTGTCCATGGGATTTTCCAGGCAAGAGTACTGGAGTGGGTTGCCTTTTCCTTCTACAAAGCCATAGGTAGGCAACCCCAAAAAGGTGTTAGATATAAACACAGCTGTAGAGTCACAGTAAGTGCGACACTTTCATCCTCAGTTTGCAGTACCACAGTCAGCCTCCATACAGGTCCTGTTTGGGACTTACCTCCAAAAAGCAGATGGTGAGACAGGGTTGGCCCCACAGAGTTATCAGGGGCACGCCTGTGAAGGGGCAGGAGGGAAGGGCTGGGCGATGCTGCCCTGGGGGCAGGTCTGAGCCCAGGTGGGGCGGGGATGGGTGCAGGAAGGAGGTCTGAGGGGTGACTTCAGACCACAGCTTGGGGAGAGTTTGGCGTGGTTGTGGGGGTTCCTCCACCCAGGCCACCCCTCCACCCAGAATGGACCTGCCCTGGTACACCTGCCCTGCAAGGAGCAGGGAAGGAGCCACCTGGCAGATGTGGAGGTGGGACTGCGAGTCATCCCTCTGAGCAGAGGGGAGCCCACACCTGGACACCCACAGCCATGCCACCCACCATGCAGGTGACAGGAGAAGTTTACAGTATGAGGATTGAAAGAATATGCTGAGATACAAAGACTTTAAGAGCTTTATCAAAATGTGCTTCACATACTGTTCGCTTCCCCCATTAACAGTGCCTAATGTTTTTAAGCATCTATTCACAGGGTTGAGCAACCGTTACCGATCTAAATTTAGAACATTTATATTCCTCCCAAAAGAAAGCCTGTTCCTATGAGGATTCACTCCCTATTTCCACGTCCTGCAGCCCTAGGTCCCCAATTACCTTGCTTCTGTCTCTATAAGTTTGCCATCCTGGACATTTCACATACAAGGGATCACGTGACACATGGTCTTTTATGTCTGACTTTTTACACATCACATGTGTTCAGAGTCTGTTTGTGTCGTAGTGTGTGTATATCGGTAACTTACTCCTTTTTATTGACAATTAACATTCCACTGTATGGATATACCATGTTTTACCTATCCGTTCACTGACGGATGGGCATTTGGACTGTTTCCACTTTGGGGAGTAATTCAGATAAAGCATTTGTCTACCAGTTTTTCTGTGGACGTGTATTTGATATTCTCTTGGGTAAACACTGATCAGTTTTATTGCTGAATCAGCATAACTCTGTAAGATTTGGGGGAAATTAAAAGTGTTTTCTTCCAAAGCACCTCCACCATTTTATATCCCACCAAACATGTATGAGTGCTTTGATCTTCTGTATCCTTAAACTTTCTCCATGCACACTTGTCTTAACAATGTCTTAACCTGATCCGTTTATCTGCATTTCTAGGGAACGATACAAGAACCTTACAGTAGATGGACTTCAGAAGGCCTCTCCTCCTTTCTTACGTATCATGCTTGGCTCACATGTTGCTTCTGCCTTGATTTCCAAACCCCTGGAATCAGAACTTACTGTTTTGGCAGGAATCAGGGTATATTTCAATTATCCTCACACAATTGTCTTGATCACCACTTTTTCTCTTTCATTTCTATCCTTTCTCCTGGAAGCACTTTCTCTCCCTTTGGTGGTTCTTTTATCGAAGATCTGTGAGTCGGGGAACCACTTCCATCTGTCTTTCCTTCCCTTCTACTGCGTCTTCCTTTCCTTTTTTCTCTTTTGGTCTAACAGTGTCTTCACCGTGCCCTCCCCTGAGACAATAGTGCAGGGAAATATGGAATTCTGAGACCACAGCTAAGTTTACCTCAAACTGTCTCCAGGATCCTTTGGAAACTGGGGACCCCAGTGGCCTGTCCAGCAGCTGTCCTATCACAAGTGGTCCCTCCCAGCCCTCCTCACATGTAGCTCCCATGTTTCTTCCGGTATCCTCCGTCTGTTGACTACTGGTGCTAATTTGATTTTAAGAGCTGCTCCAGCCTCCCTCCCCATCACCCAGACGGCCAGGGCTACCTCACTCCAGGTTCCTTGCTGTGGTCACATCTCAGGTCAGTCCCCCAGGGGATGGGCTCAGAGCAACTCAGCACCGTGAGACTCTCAAGTAGAGATTTGCCTTCACCCCGGGTTCCAGAGCATGGTTGATTCCTGTGAAGGGGGAACCTGTAGTACCTCTTGACTTTTAGGAAGTTTCCTAACAGAATTCTGCTTTTTATCTGGCATTTATCTCCCAGCAAAACTTTAGGACTTTCCCCCAGGAGAGTAACAGTTGTCAAACTCACCAGCAAGACTGCATAACTTCTGAGAAAAAAGACACATTTACCATAATCTTTTCTAAGCTTAAAGCTGGCACCCTCGCTAGTGCTTTATTTAAGCAATGAGATCAAGGTTCTGAGGACAAGGAGTTGGAGAATGGCAATGCCTAGAATATTCTCTAAAAAAAATTTTTCTCTTAGAAAATGATGGTTCTGTTTGGCACCCACAACCGTAACCCAATCTGTTAGGCAAACATAATTTAAAGGTTTGAGAGTTTTTTTTTTTCCTAAGAGAATTTAAACTTAAGAAAAAAAATACTATTTTAGAGTAAAGTGATCAAACTAAAAAGCAGAGTCCCATGCAAAAAAAAAAAAACTGCAGTTACTTGGTGGTGGTGGTGGTTTAGTCGCTAAGTCATGTTGGACTCTTGTAATCCAACTGACTGTAGCCTGCCAAGCTCCTCTGTCTATGGGATTCTCTAGGCAAGACTACTTAAATCTTAATTATTATAACAAATCATTGAATGTCCCGTTTCTTGATCCTTATCCTCAAATTTGGTTTTAAAAAATATATAATCAAGTTGATCTCTTTGCTCCTGAAATGTTTCTGTTTTTTTAAAAAGAAACAGGTATGTTTTACAGTCATTTGAAAACTATAACTGTAAGTCTGAGGCGTCACTGCTCAGTCCCTCAGGTGACACCATGGGGACCAGAGTCTGTGGGGTGGGAAGTCCCTTCACAGTCTCTGGGGTCTCAGGCCCTGCTGCCCAGGCGGGTCCAGGCCCCACGGCCGGAGGCAGGGAGCCACTGGATGAGACCTCCGTTTTCAATTTCTCAGCATCACAGGCTGCCATCTTGGGGCTTCCTTTAGCTGGTGAGCCCATTAAATCTACCCAGGACCAGTTATGGATCTTGTGGGCCTAAGCGCAAAATTTAAATGGAGGGCCCTTTGTCCAGAATTCAGTAAGAATCTCAGGACAGCAACAGCAGGGCATTGAGCAGGTGCGAGGACAGCACTGGGTTAACACAGGCCATCTCCTGAGACTCCCAGCCTGAGGCCATGGGGTTGGAATTGTGTCTGGGGTTGAAATTGTGTCCTGGGTTGGGGAGACAGGATGCCTCATCATTGTGAGACACTTGATACCTTTATACCTCTACCTGTGGAATTGTTCTATGATCATAAAGGCTCAAAAATCGCAAAACTGTTGTCAAACCCAAGTTCTTGTCTCTACACCCAGTGAGGACAAATACACAAAAACATCAAGAGCTTGGAGCAGAGAAAGGTTTATTGCAGGGCTGAGCAAGGAGTATGGGTGGCTGTAAGGACCCAAACTGCCTGATGGTTTCAGGGAAGTGTTTTGAGTGTAAATGTTAGGGAGAGGGCTACTAGGTGCATGGTTTTCTTCTGACTAACAGGTGGTGAGGGAACAGGGGGATGGTTCAGAAATCTTGTGCTCAGCCTGACATTACCATCCTCCACCAGTTGGGGCCTTAATTAGTTCCAGCAGAAGAACTCAGGGATGCATATCAGATTCACATAAGTCCAGTGGGGAGGCGGTGGGACTCTGCTCTGTTGTCGAGTTGGTGTTTCTTGACTGCTTTTTCTTCATTCCTGCATCCGCTTACCTCCCTAGTAAGTAACCTTTGGAATACAGGAAAGGCCTGCAAACAAGAAACATAGGATATGGAAAAGCTTTTGTGCTGCCACAAAAGTATACATGGGAGAGATCCAGGAGAACTGAGTAACTCAACCAAATGCTTGACACCCTCACCTTACCTCCCACCTTCAGCTAAACACAGAAGAGGGTGCTGAGCATGGGGAGTGTCAGTTCTGGGGGACACCCAGGGGGCATTCTGCCTTCTCCATTGAGGAGAGTGTCCCCTCTTCCTGCTAAAGGGAGGGAGACATCTTTACAAATGGAGCTTTCCCTCCTAAATGCCAGTGTTTCTTACAAGAGTGATCCTACCTCATTTTCAGAGTTTTCCCCACATATACTGTTTCTTAGAAAAAATCAACTTAAAATAATGACTGTGCCAAAGAGACACATTTTCAGGTGGCAAGATCAGCTCCCAGAGGCACAGTGCAGCTCACATCCTTGTTTGTCCAGAAGGATGTTTAACTTAATTGAATGCAAGTGTTATTTCTTAGCTACCAAACCTCAGTCCCCATCACTCTAGTTGGCCTCATTACGGGGGATAATGTGTCTTAAAATCAATCTATTTTAGAGCTCTTAAGACTCAAGTCACTCCTGTCTGGCAAGGGCATAATTTAATATGACCCCCTGAACACACACACCCAGTTCTTGGGGACCTACCAGTGTTGGTTTTATCAGCTGGAAGACGTCTGTGTTCAGTTGAATAATAACATCTTCAGGGAGAGTGGGCCTTGCTCATTTCTGTGAAATATGATCTAATCTGGGACCAAGTGCTGGTCCCACAAACAGTGTTTGTCCAAGCCCCTCAGGAACAGGATGTGATCAGCAACGTGAGTGATTTCTCTTTAACACAGAGTAATCTGTTCACTCTCGTGTAAAGAGCATTCAATTTTTCTTGGCATAATGGCTTCCTCTTTAGAAAAAATGAGCCTTTTGTACTTATGAAAAATGTGTATAATTCTGGCCACTGGCTGAGATAACTTAGCTTTCTGAATTCAGATATTTTTAGAGTACATGTAAAACAGCGACTAGTAATTAATAGACTATCGATTGGTTCACCCTCGTCTAATCACAAAGTGCATATAAATCATAAGGTGTTTTGCAATTAGGAAAATCCATATGAAATAACAAAATGTTATCTTAACTTTAACAAGCGTGGGCTAATGCATCATGGAATGCTTGCTCCAGCACAGGTGTACCTGTGGGGAACAGCTCTCCATTTATCACACGCAAAGCAGACTTCTTGGTTTTGGGGACACAGCTGCACTGGATGAAGGTCTCTGGATGAAGACAGATGAAATCCTGCCCTGACATCCCCAAAATGCTTGTTTCTCCTCCAGGGATTTTCTGTGTCTTCTTTCTGTCCCCAACACCGGCAGAGCCTCTCTTTGCACCTCTATGCAGGCTCCATTATTTCAGCAGTGCCAGCCAGGATCTCAGCATTTATACAGCTTTCAGCACCCCCATCACACTCACCTTATAAATGATCAGCTGCAAAGCAGATTTGAACCAGCTGAGAACAACGTTGGCATAAACAGACCTCAGCCTGAGAGTGGTTACTCTTTTTATGATGAGATTTCCCCGTTTATTTTTAAAATAAGTAGAACACTTTTATTTACACTTGCCATCTATTTCATAGAAAAAATATGGAAGAGAATTGTGTTACTCTTTTGTGGGGGGAGCTTATATTGCTTCTACAATAATTAGATACTGGAAAGATTTCTTATATTGGATAACTATTCAGTTATTAGAGTTTTTTCCTTTCATTACCTGCTCCCATTTGTATGTATGTGAAGTTAAAAGGCTCTGAACTTTCATTATTTGGTTGAATGGTGCCTTTAAACATTTATTTTAGAGCTGGAAGGGATTTTCAGGTCATTAAAACCAACCGTCATTTGTGAAATGAGGGAAGTAAGCAGGAGATAAGTAGTTGAAGGGGTTCAGGAACTGTCACCCCAAAATGTGCCACTTGGTGTGTAACTGAAGGTGAGGTCGAGCTACTTGCCGCTCAAAAGCCTATAAAGAGGCAAGGTTGGCAGAAAGGACAGTTCGCTTTCTTTCAAATGCCAGCAACAGGGGAGGGGTGGGCTCCTGTCCAAAGGCCAGCTCCTCACCATTGACAACCAGGAGGCTTTTATATATGCGGAGAGAGGGGACTTCATACAGAAACAGCAGTCAGTTCTGACGGTCAACTTGAAGTTGGTAATCAGTGGTCTGACCAGCATCATCTTGATTATTTTAAGTACGGTTAGTCTTCAGTTCCAGGGTCGGTTTGTTTCCATTTCTTGAGGCAAGTTCTCAGAGTTATGTCAGCTTATGTCATGGCTACAGTCTGGCCATCCTATATTTAACTTCTCCATCTGGTGGATATTTCAGTGTCAGTAGACCACTCATAGAATGTGGCTCAGAGAGTGTTATCGACAGCCTTTGAGGAGAAACTAAAGTCCTTGACTTTGTTCACTGACTAACTTTTCCCCTGTTTGACTAGCTTTCCTTTGCTTCTGCATGTTCTCACCTCTCTGATAAAACATATTCTTTGGCTAAAGTTTTTCTGCAGACAAAAGTCAGGTAGAGGACATGGCCAGGGAGTGGGGGGGAGCCCTACAAGGACCATAGGGTCCTGCTCTGTTTCAGATGTACTGACTATCTTGAGCTGGAGGCACCTGAAGGGCACAGATGCAGGGGGGCTTCCCCTGAACCCCCTCATCTGCCAGAATAGGGAGCCTCCACAGGAACTCGGGGTCACAGGTCCCCTCCTGGGAGCTTCACCACCAGTAAGAATGACTCTTGTCACAGAAGGGCCCTAGAAGTGGCCCCACACCCAGACAAACCCTGTCACCAGTTGCCACCCTCCGTCTGTCTTCCAAGGGCCCCTGACCTTCCCTGGAAACACTGTGTTCTCAGAGGGGCCCGCCCCGTAAGGATGGTGTGCAAGCTCTCATAGTCTCCCACCATTTGGGTATTTACTTGTTCTTCCCTGTAATATCCCCAAGCGTATAATACTAAACCAAAGGTGTGTAACATTTCTTCTGCCAGCGTGTAGCCAGTTTATTCCATAAGTCCCACAGGAGGGTAGAGGGAACGCTTTCTTTCCCTACAAACTTCCCAAGATCATGAGCCTCCTAAAGTGCAGAGCTGAGGCTCAAATGCAGGACCCATGATTGAAGCCTGAAGCGTGCTGTGGCTCCCTAGCAAGGTCATCCTTGGTGCCATGCACAGGGGTCCCACAGCCAGACAGAGACCTCAGACCCAGGTTCCGTCAGTCTGTCCACAGCTCTGTGCCTGCTGCTGTCCTGCTGACTCAGGTGATGTGGCCCAGACCCACAAAGGTGTGTGTGACTTCTAAATGTGCAGGGCATCTTGGTGACATGTCTCCATGTGTCCCAGGATTCAGAGAATGGACTTTACTGGAAAATGTGGTCACATCTGCTTTCTGCTGAATAGAAATCCATGTGAATTTAAGGACTTGACCAGCTTCCCAGGTGGCTCAGTGGTAAAGAATCCGCCTGCCAATGCAGGAGGCATGGGTTCAATCCCTGGTTTGGGAAGGTCCCTGGAGGAGAAATGGCTACCCAGTATTCTTACTTGGAGAATCCCATGGACAGAGGAGCCTGACGAGCTACAGTCCATGGGGGTCACAAAGAGTTGGACAGGACTGAGCAACTGAACAACAGTGACATCAAGGACTTGATAGAAAACAAATCATTTAAGAACAATTTAAATGACCTAAATCACTTTGAGTATGGAGGGTTTATAGGAAAAAAAAGTGCATATGAAATATTAATTTTTATGTGCACTCTGGCACTATCCAAACATTTTATCTTTTAAACTGGAAGATTATGGAGCCCATTATACAAAGCGAAGTAAGCCAGAAAGATAAAGACCATTACAGTATACTAACACATATATATGGAATTTAGAAAGATGGTAATGATAACCCTATATGCAAAACAGAAAAAGAGACTCAGATGTATAGAACAGACTTGTGGACTCTGGGAGAAGGCGAGGGTGGGATCTTTCAAGAGAACAGCATCAAAACATGTATATCGTCTAGGGTGAAACAGATCACCAGCCCAGGTTCGATGCATGAGATAGATGCTCGGGCCTGGTGCACTGGGAAGACCCAGAGGGATCAGGTGGAGAGGGAGGTGGGAGGGGGGACCGGGATGGGGAATACATGTAAATCCATGGCTAATTCATTTCAATGTATGACAAAAACCACTGCAATGATGTAAAGTAATTAGCCTCCAACTAATAAAAATAAATGGAAAAAAAAAAAAACTGGAAGATTAGGCAAAAATTTTATTTTCAACATATAAAGACTTAGACTAAGAATTAGTAGGTTGACCTGTGAATAACGGTTAATACACCAGTTACCTTAGTCCATTCATGCTGCTGCAGCAAACACCACGGAAAATGGCTTAAGTAACAGGCACTTATTCTCCCGGAGGCTGCGGTCTGCGATGCGGCACCGCCAGTGCCTGGTGAGACACCTCCTGGCCCACAGACAGTGTCTCCCCTGTGTCCTCGCCTGGCAGACTGATTGGGAGCTATATGGTTCCTCTCTCCTTATAAGAGCACCAGTCCCATCCTGGGGGCTTCGCCCTTGTGACCTCATCTAACCCTCATCACCTCCTGAGACCCCACCTCCAATCGTCATCCCACTGGGGGGCAGGGCTTCAACACGTGGGTTTTGGGGGGACACAAACCTTCAGTGCCCAGTCCCCATCAGCCTTTCAAAGGGCGACAACCCCCTGAAGAACATTCTTAACACCTCTGCCCTCTCTGACTCCAGACCCCTGCTTCCCCAGCACCTCCAGGGTTCTTTGGGAAAAGCTCTCCTAGTCTGCGCTCTCTCTCTCTCTCCACACGCTCCCTTCTCCAGGGGTTCTATTTACTTCTGACTCCTGCCTCTCAGATTTCTGCTGTTTGTCCACCAGCCCTTTCTCCCCACCTGATAGGCGTATTTAGCACGTTCTGTGTTTGTTGATTCAAGTGTGTTCCCTGGCCCTGAAGTTAAGAAGAGCTGAGTTGGAAGTTTCCTAATCCTCCCAGACACTTTGGTTCTCAGAGGGTGCTGCCTGGACCAGCCTCACTGGAGAGCTTTGGAACAGTCCTGTCTCAGTGGATCTGGGCTGAGCCAGCGTCTGCATTTCTAGCAAGCCGCCTGTGGTGCTGACATTGTTCTGAAGGTAACCCTGGTCACAGAGAACACACTGGTTTCCCCTCGGTTGATCCAGTTGATGGATGTAAGGGAAAGACTCCAAAGTAGCACACCATGCCCAAGGAAAGCCAGTTTGAGCATAAATGTTACTAAGAATAATGATTTCTGCATGGCTGGTGGTGATGTCTATATTGTCTTCTCTCACTAATGACCAGAGGTGAAATGACCTCACACACTGTCTTTCTAGGCAGCTGCCCTCCTCACATGGTTTCTCAACTTTCCTGGAATTTTCAGATTTCATGAATGCATGACTCTGGCCCAAATTCAGGTTACCTGGAGTTGATTCTGAATCATCTCAGCCTGTGGCACATCTGAAACTTTTCTGAAAGGCACCTTTCAGTTATGGAGCAAGGTGGATAAATAAGCCAATTATAGCAGCTAGGTGCGTGTGTGTGCATGCCAAGTTGTATCTGACTCTTTGCGACGCTATGGACTGTAGCCCACCAGGCTCCTCTGTCCACACTATTTTCCAGGCAAGGATATTGGAGTGGATAGCCATTTCCTATTCCAAGGGATCTTCCTGACCCAGGGATCAAACCTGGATCTCCTGAGTCTCCTGCATTGGCAGGGGAATTCTTTACTGCTGACCCACCTGGGAAGCCACATAAGCTAAGTACTCTCTGCTTAATCCAGAATCACTCAATCAAGTGCCATTACTCAGATGTCAGTTTTGATGAATGAGAAAGGGCAAAGTAGTATAACTCCAAATAATAGCTTATACCATCCTGTATAGTTCCCATGATGAAGTGAGAAAATAACTGTGAAGGCATTTACTAATGTTCCACACTCATCTGCATCCCAGAGTCCCATAACTTACCCTGTATCATTTTATGATGGTCTCCATTATCTTCATGCTGGATTGATTCACTTTACCACTCCTGTGTTACTGTACTGATGTGGCAGCTTATTATTTAGAGTATTAATATTATTTGCAAAGTTCTGTTTGTTTCTGGAAACAAATCTAGGAGAACGATTAGACTGTCATTTCCAACCTCTGGATCAGATTTGTTATGTCAGATGTAGTTTCTATAATTTATGCAAAATTCAGCAGCATGAAAATGCTTCTTTATGCAAATAATAAAGATGTTACAAATGCATGCTGGCTACACTCAACTTTTGAAAGCAGTTTCATACCTATTGTCCTGTTTCATCTTCACGATGCCCTGTGAGATGAATATTTTCATCCCAAGATAACTGAAATGAACTGCAGTGGAGAACTTGAGATAATGCAGATATTTGGTGCCAGAACTGAAATTAAAACCTGCTTCTCTGGCTCATTGTTCCTTATTTTTCTGGCAGAGGGGTCATGGTTTTTTCTCCCACTGAGCCCAGAGACCTGCTAAACACAGTTCTCTGGACACTCAATGTGTGGAAGACTTACATTGTCTCTAATTAAGGACTTCAGTAAACGTGGCCATCTCAAATCTTAAATATTTTGAATTTGGCACTTGGAAGTAAAACCATAAATATACTAACAGAATCAAACCAAAGCTGTATAATCTTTCACAGCTTATTTTATTTAACTCTTCATGTTGTATTGGAGTAAAACCAATTAACAACGTTGCGACAGTTTCAGGTAAACAGCAAAGAGATTCAGTCATACATACACATGTATCCATTCTCTCCCAAGCCCCGCTCCCATCCTGGCAGCCGGATAATCTTGAGCAGAGTTCCCTGTGCTATACAGTATATCTTTATTGATTAGCCATTTTAAATATAGCAATGTGTACATGTCCATCCCAAACTCCCTAACTATTTCTTTGCCCCAACCTTCCCCCCGATAACCATAAATTTGTTCTCCAAGTCTGTGAGTCTGTTTGTGCTTTGTAGATAAGTTCATTTGTATCATTTATTTTTAGATTCCATATATAAGTGATGCCATCCAATATTTCTCCTTCTCTGTCTGACTTAACCTCACTAATGTGACACTCTCTAGGTCCATCCATGTTGCTGCAAGTGGCATTAATTCATCCTTTTTAATGGCTGAGTAATATTCCACTGTATGCATGTACATCTTCTTTATCCAGTCCTCTGTCTATAGACATTTAGGTTGCTTCCTTGTCTTGGCTATCATAGACAGAGCTACAATGAACGTTGGGGTGCATGTATCTATTATGGTCATGTTTTTCTCTGGATATATGCCCAGGAGTGGGATTGCAGTGTCATATGGTGGCTCTATATTTATATTTTTATGGAGCCTCCATACTGTTCTCCATATTGGCTGTACTAATTTCCATTCCCACCAACAGTGTAGGAAGGTTCCATTCTTTCCACATCTTCTCCAGTATGCATTATTTGTAGTTTTTTGATGATGGTCACTCTGGCTGGTATGAGGTGATACCTCTTTGTAGTTTTGATTTGCATTTCCCTAATGATAAGCGAGAAGGAAATGTCAACCCACTCCAGTGTTCTTGCCTGGAGAATCCCAGGGACGGGGGAGCCTGGTAGGCTGTCGTCTATGGGGTCACACAGAGTCGGACACGACTGAAGCGACTTAGCAGCAGCAGCAGCAGCAATGATAAGCAATACTGAACATCTTTTCCTGCTTCACAGCTCATTTTAGTGAGCGTGTATTGAGAATCTGCTCTGTACTATGCCAAGCATATGGGGGCCACAAAAATGACCAAAGTGTGGTTTCTAGTTGCTGGACACTGGCAGTCTGGGTGGACGGGATGGGTTTGGGGCAGAAGAAGCCCTGGCTTACCATTACGTCATAAATTTACATTCCCACTAATCAAAGTACTTACAAAGTGGGCTATTCACTTAATTGAGTAAAAAACAAGTTTTGTCCTTTTTTCCCAGGTTAGAAGTTAAAGACTATCCTGACATGATACAGAGGTGAGTGCTATCCATCACGCTGTCTCTCTTCTCCAGGATTTGTGCACCATGCCCTGGCCTCTGTAACACAATGAAAGTCACATCTGGGTACTGGAGACGGAGTTTTTCCCTCTTGAATTTCCTCAGGAACTCCCTGAGGGAGTAATCATTTCTGCAGCCTAGTCATCACCCTGTCAGGACCCAAGAAGTAACTGTGCACAGTAATTAAGTAAGCACAACAGGAAAATTCGGATCTCAAGATTTGGGGCTTTTGGTTACAGATGTTCTTCTCTGTGGAGTCTGTTCAGCAGTTCCTTGGGTCATAAATGTTTAATTTTTAATCTGTTTTTTATCGGCTTTGTGTAATACAGGCTGCTGGTATACCCAAATAATTTTTTTGCTAGTGCGTTTTATGTGCGGGAAGTTTGTGATAAAGGCTTTAGTGAGATAAAATGAGGTGTAGTCCCTTAAGAAAATGAACATTGCCATACCTGAAAACACAGGCGAATGTTCTCACAGGACATGGGCTGTTTGGATCTCAATATTGTTTGCAGACTTCACACGATCCCAGGAAGTCACACGACTTGCAGGTGTGTTACTGAAGCTTACATCATCTGTTTGCCCTGGAATTGTCCTCTGAAATGATCCAGGAGCTGGAAACAATGGTCGTTTCAGGATATATTTGTCTTTTATGACTCAAACAGCCGTCCCACTTTTCAGGAGACCTTGTGATATAGGCTGTATGTGCCAATGAAAGGTGAACTGTTAAAACACCACAAACAAGAGCTGACAGAATCACTGGTGACATCACGTGTTTACATATCTACTAGTAGCTAAACCTGAATGTTAGTTGCCCTGGAAACATAATAGTTGTTTCGACATGTTCTGGGCATGAAGCTTTGAGGTAAAATCTTCTGTTGGGGGTTCAGCACACAACCAAGCCTGGGGTCTAACAGCTTAAGCACTGTTCAGTGCCTCTCCTTTAGCTTGATGGAGCCAAGGTTCCTCCTCACTCTCTCCTGTCTGTGGGACTGTCGATGCACCAGAGGACAGGGAGGGCTAGGCATCACCCTTCAGCAAAGTGGACTGATAGCCAGACGGGGGAGGAAGCCAGCCCTGTAGCCAGAGACAGTTGTAGCTAAGAGTCAGAGTGTAAACCACAATCCAGGGCCAGGTGTGCCTGCCAGCAGGCCACGCCTGAGCTGCGCTGGCGCTGTGTCGGCGCCTGATTCTTCAGGGGCCCACGCCTGGGAACCCTGGGTGAGCAGAGACCGCGCCCTGGCCACCAGTCCTCCTGACAGGGGTCTCCCTGCGGACTCCAGGGTAGGCTGTGGAACCATAAACTGAATAAGTGAAAGTCACTCAGTCGTGTCTGACTCTTTGTGATCCCATGCACTAATACAGTCCATGGAATTCTCCAGGCCAGAATACTGGAGTGGGTAGCCTTTTCCTTCTCCAGTGGGTCTTCCCAACCCAGGAATTGAACTGGGGTCTCCTGCACTGCAGGGAGATTCTTTACCAACTGAGCTATCAGGGAAGCCCTATAAACAGAATAATCTTGCCTCAAACCAACAAAGTCCCACTTTCCCCACTTTTCCTACAACCAAGACATCATGCTTTCTGTTTGCACGTCCGGAGTTGGTTTTCTGCCCTGTGGGCTCTGCCCCCTGCAGCTGCAGGGCCGTGGCCACATCTCCCCGCGGGGCTGGCTTGGGCTGAGGCATGGCTCCTCCCTGCTCTGGGCACTCACCCAGGGTCCCGTGTGCCGCCAGTGAGTTTAAAACACAGCCCTTCCCTGCAGAGTTCTTGCGGGGCTGCATCTTCCGCTCTGGTGCACTCTTCCCGGTGGAATCTGTTTTAAACTGATGGGCTGGTAGGAATCTCTGAGGCACTGTCAATGGTAACACTTGGCAGGTATGTCACAGCCCTTTGTTCACCTACAGCTTACAGACTCTACCTGTAACTCCAGGAAGTAGGACTGAAACTCCAAGATTCTGTCTTCCACATCCAGCTCTTCATGAGTTGGACGAATCAGCCAAAGTTGCCAAGTGTCTTTCCTGGTTTCTCTCCCAGAGTAATAGAGGGGGAGCAGGCCAGCTTAGAGGTGTCACTGGAGCAGGGGGGGACCCCTTGGACACGTGGAGGGGCCTGTCAGGCTGAAACCACTTGTGTGATTAGCCCAGCACTCCTGTGCCTGCTCGCTCTCGTCATCTTGTGGACGGACGGAGGAGCACCCCAGAGGCTCTGCAGAACAGACAGAGGAGCACCCCAGAGACTGTGCCCTCTGACAGCCTACACGTGGAGCCACCAGGCAGGTCCTCTCGAGGTGGTTGGGTGACCCAGGCAGGGTGTATAATTCCAGGTGGTGCTGTGTTGGTGGAGGAAAGGAGGGTTTTTCACAGCGAGGAGAGGACACTGTGAGTGCTGGAGGAGGGACGCTGGGCTCACGTTGCTCCCCGTGACCTGCCGAGTCCTGATGTCCACGTTGGTGGGACCTCCTGGGTCAGCTCTGTCTCCCGAGTTGGGGTTCAGGAGGAGCTGGTCCATTGAGTTAGTCCACTGACCCACAAGACGCGATGACTCTGGGCATCCTCTCAAGCAAATGCAGTGGAGGGAGCCGCCCCTGGAGCCAATGGGGTCACCTGGTGTGGAGGGTTCTGTCCTTGCGGATATGTCTCCTGTGCAGGGGACCTCAGCATTCCCCTCATCACCACTGACAAGATGGAAAGACTGCATTTGCTATGCTCCAATTGTAAATATTCCTTTTGTGTGCTTCTAAAAGAGGCTGTTTTAAGCAAAACCTGTTTTGAAGGTGATATCCTTGGAGTTAGCTTTCTGCTTCACTGACTCGAGTTTCCTAGATCGAGCATGTATTCTACTGGGACAAGACATCCATCAGAACACGTGTGGGTCATGGGTGAGTCTGCTGTGAACGTTGTGTTACAATGCAGAGCTTTCCACACTGCATTGGGCGTGTGCCTCTCACGGCAAACTCACAGGAGATGGGAGCATGCATTGCTGTGTGATTAGTTAACACAGTACTCTCTCCTAATCTCTAGTAACTTTTAAGTATCAAATTTAAAGAGCAAGATGTCAAAAAACCAAGTTTATAAATGCTAGAAACACAGTTAACACAATGGCATGGATACTCATCTGTCAGTGGACACGGAGAAAGGAACAAGGAAAGATGATTGTATGAATGGAACTGTTGTTCATCCCTCAATTGTGTCTGACTCTGTGACCCCATGGACTGCAGCATGCCAGGATTCTCTGTCCTTCCCTGTCTCCCAGAGTTTGCTCAAACTCAAGTCCATTGAGTTGATGACACCATCCAACCATCTCATGCTCTCTTGCCCCCTTATTTCTCTCCCTGCCTTCAATCTTATTCAGTATTAGAGTCTTTTCCAATGAGTCAGTTCTTCACATCAGGTGGCCCAAGTATTGGAGCTTCAGCTTCAGCATCAGTCCTTCCAATGAATATTCAGGGTTGATTTCCTTTAGGATTAACTGGTTTGATCTCCTTGCAGTCCAAAGGACTCTCAAGCGTCTTCTCTAGCACCACAATTAGAAAGCATCAATTCTTTGACACTCAGCCTTCTTTATGGTTCAACTCTCAGGTCTGGGTATCAGGGCAACATTAAACTAGCAGAGCCACCTCCGGAAAGACGGCACAAAGTCTGCTGTTGCATGCTGCCCTGCCCTCACTTGGCCCTGTGTAAAGAAGTCGATTTGCAAAGCTAGAAGAAGCCAACAAATGACCAGAATAGCCCCTAATTGTGAGTAAAATTAAATATAACTACAACACTGAGCCCATAAGCATGGCAGTAATATAAAATGAAGTGGAGGAAGCCCTGCCATAATAAAAACTTAGCATCCACCAGATTGTAAAGCAAATCTGCGAGGAACCATTGAATGTACACAGAGATGATTATCACCTGACACAATCTGCAGTGAGATATATTCATGGGCACCAAGAGAACCCCACAGTCTAAACGGTGATGTTTTGTGAATGATAGCCAGGCGCTGGTGGTGCTGAACTCAATTCCCGGGAGCCGATGGGGCCTGGTTCTCATATGCTTTACGTGGCAGGGACCTGACGTGAGCTGACCAATTGCAGGAGATAGGCCTTGTTACCCTACCAGTGGGGTCACTGGGTGGCGGCACCGGGGAAGACAGTGCCTGAGTCAGAAGGCCTGGGTTTTGACAGGAGTCTTGCCTTTAGAAAGCCCTTTGATCCTGCACAAGTAACAACCCCCTTCTTGTCTGTCAGAATGTGGGATTTCCATCTCTCAGAGGGCTGGGTGGAATTAGAGGACTTTTAAACTTTTTTCGCAGACGATACCTCCATCCAAGGCAGTCACAACTGGGTGTAGGATGCTAGCCCTAGCCTTGCCTAGTGCATCGCCACTGTCCTTGTTTCATGGGCCAGAATTGCCTCAAATCACCCCCATCATATCTTAGAATGTCCTCAGAACATCCATGAGCACCTGGGGGTATGTAAGCTCTCCCTTTACTTGAAGGAGAACCTCGTCACTGGGCCATCCTGAGTCCACAGAGCATCCTGACACAGTGCTGCTTCACTACCCTCATTGGTCTCTCACCGGTCCATTCAGAACTCACTCCAGGGGGATGTCCAGGGGTCTCTCCCCTCTTACCCCAGGGTACCTTGAAGTTCATGTCTACTTAGGGTTTTCCTTCCCCTGCTGCAAGTATGTGTGCAGTTAGACCTATACTCCCTCTGTGGAGAAGGATAACCTGAAAGCAACAGAGAAAATGCTCGAGGAGGGCACTGGGACCCTCCCGCTGGGGTGGGTGTTTGCATGACATGGTGCCATCTCCAGGTTTCAGCAGTGGAGAGGACACCATGATGGCCAGAGTGTGAGGAACAAAAACAGAACCTCTACTTTTAGCAGCGTTCACCATAAGTTGGAAGGACTGTCACTTTTATGCAAAAAGCAGCATTACCTTGCACCCTCTGAGGAGGAGTCACCTGATAAAGAACAGCTCCTGACAATGAGGGGCACAGCCGACGCAGGACAGTCACCCTGGACAAGATGGCCTGGAATCTGGTTTGCAACATTTGTGCTGGCCACACCTAAACCTCCAGTTACATGGGCCTCAGACATTCCTCTTCCAAAATACACTTAAGCAGAAACCTTCCCAGGGAGCAGGCTCGGTACCCTGGGTGCTGCATCACATCCCTACTTGCACTCTGAGGCCCCTGGGAGCTACACCAGGGTCTCTGCCTGGTCTCTCCCAGGTCTCAGCCCATCTCTGGCATTCCATCACAGCAGCCTGAGTGGAGGAAGTCAGTGCCCTTCCCACCGTACCATGTCCTGTCTTCCTGAGGTGAGCATCCCAGACCTTTTGTCCTCAGCCTGCTGCTGAGACCCACCCTGACCCCCAAATGCTCTAACAGCCAACCCCCTGCCTTTAAGAACACAGCCAAGAAGTAAAGCCAAACACTGGTGCAGCAGCTCGAGCCCCAGTCACTGCGATGAGGGCGAGGACACGGGTACCAGACACAGGCTCAAGTTTTAAGGAACCCATCCCCCCCCATGTCTTTGCTCCAGTCCATTACTCATATCCTCCCAGAATGTCCTTCTGGAAGTTCTTCAACACCGACTGAACCTTGTAGTTCCTTTCCACGTAAACTCAGATCCTGTCTTGTTTGTGAGGCCTTTTCTGAGGCAGTCATAATTAGTCCCTCTCTCCTGTCATCTCCCAGGTTATTAATGATATTGTGGCTATTCTATTTTGTATGAAAGAAAATTGCAAAGAGTTTACCTTCCTTTTCGTAACACAAATTCCTTGAGACAAGAGCTGGATTTAATTAATTAATCAAAGTACTTAGCCATGGACCTCATATTCATTCACTTACCCATCCATTCAACTTTTTTCTTTCCTAATGAAATATTTATTAAGGGTGTACCATTTTTTATGTGCTTAAGAAACAGAAAATTCTTAAAGGGATGTGGAAAATTCTTAAAGAGATGGGAATACCAGATCATCTTACCTGCCTCCTGAGAAATCTGTATCTAGGTCAAGAAGCAACAGTTAGAACTGGACATGCAACAACAGACTGGTTCCAAATTAGGAAAGAAGTATGTCAAGGCTGTATATTGTCACCCTGCTTATTTAACTTATATGCAGAGTACATATGAGAAACACTGGGCTGGATGAAGCACAGGCTGGAATCACGATTGCCCGGAGAAATATCAATAACCTCAAATACACAAATGACACCACCCTTATGGCAGAAATTGAAGAAGAACTAAAGAGCCACTTGATGAAACTGAAAGAGGAGAGTGAAAAAGTTGACATAAACTCAACATTCAGAAAATGAAGATCATGGCATCTGGTCCCATCACTTCACGGCAAATAGATGGGGAAACAATGGAAACAGTGACAGACTTTATTTTGGGGGTCTCCAAAATCACTGCAGATGGTGACTGCAGCCATGAAATTAAAAGACGCTTGCTCCTTGGAAGAAAAGCTATGACGAACCTAGACAGCATATTAAAAAGCAGAGACATTACTTTGCCAACCATGGGGTTTTTCCAGTAGTCATGAATGGATATGAGGTTTGGACCATAAAGAAAGCTGAGTGTGAAGAATTGATGACTTTGAACTGTGGTATTGAAGAACTTGAGAGTCTTCCATCCTAAAGGAAATCAGTCCTGAATATTCATTAGAAGGACTGATGCTGAAGCTGAAACTCAGCTTAAGCCACCTGATGCAAAGAAGTGACTCATTGGGAAAGACCCTGATGCTGGGAAAGATTGAAGGCAGGAGGAGAAGGGGACGACAGAGGATAAGATGGTTGGATGGCATTGCCAACTCAATGGACGTGAGTTTGAGCAAGTTCCAGGAGTTGGTGATGGACAGGGAAGCCTGGTGTGCTGCAGTCCATGGGGTCGCAAAGAGTCAGACATGACTGAGAGACTGAGCTGAATTGAACTTAAGAAAAAAACTAGAACAAAACACCTAATTGCTTTTTCAACTTCAGCATGTGATTTCCTCAATTCACAGACCCGTAGCTAAACCTGGAGGAGTGGATGAGACTGTCTCATTTTTATTTTAGAGTCTTCGATCCTCTCATATTTCCGCCTATGATGCTGAATTATGCATAAAATAAGTACTGACAGCATGTAAGAGAAGAGGGAGAGGTTTGAACTGGAGTTGCTGAAGTTTCCAAGAGAGTAGAATGTTTGCCTGGAGTGTGGGCTGATCCCTGAATGATGAGTAAGCCTGAGGAAGTCATTCAAAGGGAGAATGAGGAGATTGAAAGCCCCAAGCCTTCAGATAATGCTCAGCAAGAAGGAGGAAACCTGAAGACGGAAGGAGAGGGCTATGGGGAAGACACACAAAGTTAGCACAGGGGGATGAGAACCAGACTTTAAGACTTTGAAAGACAAGACTCTTTTTTACTTTTTTTAATGAAAGTATAGTTGATTCACAGTGTTATGTCAGTATCAGTATTCAGCTAGTGATTCAGTACTTTTGTAGATTTTGTTCCATTGTAGGTTATTATAGGCTGCTTGGGGCTTCCCCAGTGACTCAGACAGTGAAGAATCTGCCTGTGATGCAAAAGACCCAGGTTCAATCCCTGGGTTGGGAAGATCCCCTGGAGAAGGGAATGGCTACCCACTCCAGTATTCTTGACTGGAAAATCCCATGGACAGAGGAGCCTGGTGGGCTACAGTCCATGGGGTCGTCAAGGGTCAGAGACACAACTGAGCAACTAACACACACACACACACACACACACACAGAGGCTATTAGAAGATACTGGGTATAATTCCCTGTGCTATATGATATATCCTTATCTATTTTATGTATAGTCATTTGTATCTGTTTATCCCATGCCCCTAATTCGTCCCTCCCCAATCCCGCTTCCTTTTGTTAACTGTAAGTTTTTTTCTGTATCTGTGAGTCTGTTTTGCATATATATCCATTTGTGTTATCTTTAGATTCCACATATAAGTGATATAAAAAAGTGTTTGCCTTTGTTGTCTGACTTATTTCACTAAACATAATATTCTCAAGATCCATCCATGTTGCTACAAATGGCATTATTTCAATTCTTATGGCTGAGTAGTATTCCATTGTGTGTGTGTGTGTGTATATATATATATATATATATATCACATCTTCTTAATCCATTTGACTATTGATGGACACTTGGTTTGCTTCCATGTCTTGGCTATTGTGAATAGTGCTACTACAAACACTGGGGTTAGGATTTATGTATCTTTTTGAATTAGTGCTTTCGTTTTCTCTGGATGTAAACCCAGGAGTGGTATTGCTGGATCATATGACAGTTCTGCTTTTAGTTTTTTAAGAACTTTCATACTGTCCTCCATAGTGACTGCCCCAATTGATATTCCCACCAATAGTGTAGGAAGTTTCCCTTTTCTCCAGATCCCCACCAACACTTGTTATCTGTAGACTTTTTGATGCTGGCCATTCAGGCAGGTGTGCAGTAATATCTCATTGTGGTTCTGATTTGCATTTCTCTAATAATTAGTGATATTGATCACCTTTTCATGTGCTAGCTGGACATCTGCATGTCCTCTTTGGAGAAATGTCTGTTGAAGTCTTCAGGCAGCTTTTGATTGGATTGTTTGGGGGTTTGATGATACTTTACATGAACTGTTTGTGTATTTTGGATATAACCTCTTCTTGGTCTCATCATTTGCAAATATTTACTCTCATTCCATGGGTTATCTTTTCATTTTATTAATAGTTTTCTTTGCTATGCAAAAGGTTTTAAGCTTAATTAAGTCCTATTTGTTCATTTTTGCTTTTATTTCTTTTGCTTTTGGAGACTGATCCAAAAAATACTGCTACAATTTATGTCAAAGATCAAACCCTAAGCTAGGGGGTTGAGTCTCTAAAAGTGGGAATTCAGGCATTGACTCCATTTAGTCTCCTTCCTGGGAAGTTCACCCTGGCCCCAGAAGAATCCTTGTCCCCACTGGGTTCCTCTCATGTCTGGGCCTCCTTCCAGGGCTCTGCAAGTTCCTGGGATGACTGGTCGAGTCTACTCACTCCTCACTCCCCCAGCATCCTCCTAATTCAGTATGTTTCATGGTGGGTGTGTGTTTTAGAGGTGGAGGAGTGAAGGATCAGAGAGGTAGGAGGAGGAGATTTTCAGTTTATAGTGGTTTTGTGTTCATTTCCTGTTTCCTAAGCTCACACAAATCTGTCTTCAGGTTTTCCCCTCCTTAGAAATCTCTTACTTTTTGGGCTTCCCTGGTGGCTCAGTGGTGAAGGATCCATCTGTCAATGGAGGAGATGTGGGTTCCATCCTTAGGTCAGGAAGATCCCCTGGAGAAGGAAATGGCAACCCATTCCAGCATTCTTGCATGGAAAATTCCATGGCCAGAGAAGCCTGGTGGGTTACAGTCCATGGGGTCCTTAGAAATCTATGTGCCACCAGTAGACACCTCAAGAAAACTCTGAGCAGGTCGTGTTATGCTCATCACACAGGTGGGGAAGCAAGCAGGGAGATGAAGCCATAAGCCCAACTCACATGGCGGGCTGGCAGCTCATGCAACTCATGCCCACAAGAGTGTGATGGGTGGTGACTCCCACAGGTCGGAACCACCCCCAACACACTCCTCTCACTGTTGCCTTCTCAAAGCCCACTTCCCCTCTGCAGACACAGTTTGTTTGGACCCATTAAAGGTGACAGAAGGGGTGCTCTCCAAACCCCCACGGATATGGGGTTCCTTCTTCCTCTCTTCCTCACCTGCCTTTCCAAAACACCAGTGAGAAAAGGAGGTCAGTGTAAGAATTGGGAACAGAAAAGAGTTATGGTCCCCAGGGTTAGGAGAAGGGAAGATTTGGGGTTTTGCTCAAATTATTTGAAATAATAAAAGAGTGGGATTCAGGAAGCTGTGTTTTCTTTTTCTTCCAAAGCATTTACTTACAGTGGAAGTCTTGAGATTCAGCCCTAAAGAGAAATGAAGTTACAAGACATAAAGTTTACAGTGTCCATGCCTTATAGTATAACAGGCATTTTTAAAGTAAGTTACAACAATTTTCTTGATTGAAAAAATGTCAGAATCTTTGTGTAGGTGGTGATATGGAAATCTATTGTTGTTTGGAAAATGTACAACAGTTGTTTTCATCATTTAAAAAAAACTAACATTTCCAAAACTTGCCATACAGAATATTTGTAACATACCTGTGATTTTTTGCCAAGTCTATAAAGAATATACATATATTCATTTAGATTAATTTTTGCTTGGATGTACTTTGATGATTTTCTTGCCTGTCGCTGACTTTTCTTTATTGGTGTATAGCTACTTTGTGTTAGTTTCTGCTCTACAACAAAGTGAATCAACTGTACATATGCATATATCCCCTCATTTTTGGATTTTCTTCTCATTTAGGTCACCAGAGAGCACTAAGTAAGTTCCCTGTGCCCTACAGTAGGTTCTCATTAGTTATCTGTTTTATTGATACATGGTACCAGTAGTGTGTATAGGTCAATCCCAGTCTCCCAGTTCATCCCACTACCATCATTTCTTGGTGTCCATACATTTGTTCTCTACATGTGTGTCACTATCTCTGCAGGTAAGTTCATCTGTACCGCTTTTCTAGATTCCACATACATAAGTTACATATGTATACATATGTACCTACAATATGTATGTTACACATGTATACATATACACTATTTGTGTTTTTTCCTCACTCACCTTAATCTGTATGACTATTCTTTAGGTCCATATGCGCCTCTGCAAATGGCACAATTTAATTTATTTTTATGGCTGAGTAATATTCCATTGTATATATGTACCACAACTTCTTTATTTTATCAGTTCCTCTGTTGATGGATATTTAGCTTGCTTCCCTGTCCTGGCTATTGTAAATAGTGCTGCTATGCACAATGGAGTGCCTGTATCTTTGTGAATTGTGGTTTTCTCCCACTGTATGCCCAGAAGTGGGATTTCTGGGTCATGTGGTAGCCCTATTTTTAGTTTTTTAAGGAATCCGTACTGTTCTCCATGGTGTCTACACCAATTTACATTCCCACCAACAGTGCAAGAGGATTCACTTTTCTGCACACCCTTTCCAGTATTTATTGTTTGTCATTTTTTGGTGACGGCCATGCTGACTAGTGTGAGGTGATACCTCGTTGTGGTTTCAATTTGCGTTTCTCTAATAATTAGTGATGTTGAGCATCTTTTCATGTGTTTGTTGGCCACCTTTATGTCTTCTTTGGAGATGTGTTTATTTTCCACCCGTTTTTGATTGGGTTGTTTGTGTTTTTGATATTGAGCTACATGAGCAATTTATATATTTTGGGGATTAATCCTTTGTCAGTTGCTTCATTTCCAAATATTTTCTCCTATTCTGAGGCTTGTCCTTTCATTTTGTTTATGGTTTCCTTTGCTGTGCCAAAGCTTGCTGTAATTTATGTCTCAGACTGTTTTGCCTACATCTTCCTCTATAGTTTCCTACCTTACAGTTAGGTGTTAAATCTATTTTGAGTTAATTTTTGTGTCGGGTATAGGGAGTATTCTGATTTCATTCTTTTACATGTAGCTATTCAGTTTTCCCAGCACCACTTACTGAAGAGAATGTCTTTTCTCCATTGTATATTTTTGTTTCCTTTGTCATAGGTTAAGCGACCATAGGTGTGTGGGTTTATCTCTTGGTTTCCTATCCCATCCTGTTGTTCTGTGTTTCTGTTTTTCTTTGCCTGGCACTGTCTTGAGAAAGCATTTTATATTGCTTAAGAAAAAAACTGTAATAGACAGTGCATAGTTACATTCACTGAGACTTTTCAGCTTAACCCTACTTTAAAATTTGTATTACTAAAGCAGAGCCTACCAGTAAAAGACTACACTACTACATTACAGAGTATATTTCTATTTGAAGAAACACTTCCTACATTCTGAACTGTTAATGGGATTATGTTTGAATTTCATAGAATTCAGATACTAAGAATAGACTTTCCGATGCCACATGAATCTAGTTCCCCACTTTCAAATATCAAGTGACCTCCTTCACCCTTGTTATATCCATTGAGGTGCTTTCAAACAGTGGCGCTGTAGGAATAAAATTTAACCATAGCCATTATATGTGAAAGGAAGCAGGGGGGAAAAACAGCCTCGAGTTTGTGAGGAAAAGCTGCAGGTCTCCACTTTCACTGCTGCTTGTCTCAGAGTTTCGTCTGTCTGAATGCCAGTTCCCCGGTAATGGCAGGGTTTCCACTTGGCGATGCTGGGCGTGTGTGACAGACCTGTACTCACTACATCTCTCCAAGAATGACGCTCATAAAATAAACACCCAACCATAGGAAAATAAATTGTGTGTCTTTGTTAATATGAATTCATAGGAACCTAAATATATTCCTGACACATAAAATGGACACTTTTTTCCGTTTATGGATCTCAATTTGAACCTCCCAACTGAAAAACTTCTTGGCTGAAAAACTGGAAGCCCATGATATTTGAGGGATTTTAGGAAAAGAGAACAAATCAAAATAGCCCAGTTGAGCACCAGTCATAGGCACACGTGAGGACTGTGGGTGCGTATTCCAGTTAGCCTGCTGACAGCAGCCACAAGGTTGGCCCCAGGTTTAATGAATGTTGCTTATGTCAGATATACCCAAATCCATGGGATTACTCAAGTCTCTGTTGATCTAAAGCACCTGGGATTTCTCCTGTCTGTATGTTTTCATTTAAGGGCCAATTTACTCCAGGAAAGCTCAAAGGAGCATTCCAAAATATATTGCTGCAACATTAAATTTAACCAATTGTCTTGCATTTAAGCAGCATGTGGACATTACACATGATATGTGTAAAGCTGTTACTCGCAGTGTCAGCTGTTGACAAATCACATGTGATTCTGGTGTGGCAGGAAGCCCAGCATGTGCTGCAGGACTGCCCGGGGGCAGGGGGAGGGGAAGCACGGCCTTCCAGGGCTGGGTCAATGGCCGCTGCAGAAAGGACCTGATTTAAATAACACTGGAACCCATGAATATCTGCTGGGCTCCCAGGCTGCTCAGATTTGATTCCTAAGCTGCAAAGAAACATTCCTACTGGGTTGAGGGTGGCTCCAGGCCCCTCTGGGCGCTACACTTTCATGTCTTAGAGACCAGATGAGGGCGAGGCCTTGCGGGGCTGTGGCTGGCATCAGACCAGCGGTCCATAGGCCTCTTTCTTGGTCTCATGCAATGTGGCGACAATGGCTCTATTATGGCATCGTGCTTACGTCCTCACACTTCACATGCTAGATCGACGGGAGCATAACGAATGGAGCCATCAAAGAGACCGGCTCAAAGTCTGGGTTTGAAAACACCCATAGATCGCACAGTCCCCAGCCGGGCTTTCCCAGGGGAAAGGGCCCGGAAGGCGGATGGGAGGCAGCCAGAGGCTGTCGCCTGCTCCGTGCCAGGCTGCCCTTTCTGTGTTCATCCTGCAGAGTTGCGGGCACTCCCAGGGAGACTGAGGGAGGCTGGGGTGTCAGGGCTTCTCACGAATGCTGGTGAGCATGTGATGGGGCCCCGGGCTCTGTGTTCTCCAGGAGCGGGCAGGAGACGTTCACACGCCCATGGTGCCCAGATGAGGGGCAAGGATGCAGCAGACCCGACAGGACGGGTGTGGGACTAGGTGAAAAGATGCTCGGTTGCAGCTGAAGCACCAGTACACCATTCTGTCTGAGCACCAGACCCCAGCCCCGGTGCAAGTGCTAGAGTCAGCTATAGAAGAACGGAGCCGTAACCATGGCTCTGGTAGGAACCTTAAAAATCTGATCTGAGAAAACCATGTCTGGAAAGTGTTTTTGAAAGCTCAGTGGTCCATTTAGCCAGGCAGACAGCCTCACAGAACCCCTCATGAGTCTGAGCAAAAGTCATGAGTGTTAAAATCCACTTTTAACAAGAGCCAATCAGGTCACAATGGACCAAGAAAAATTCGTCACTTATGGACGCATGGAAAATCACTTTCTAAAAAGACATGGTTTTATCACTTTGCTGCGACTTCTTACACATGATTTGAGTCTTGACAGACCAAACCATTAACAAGTTTCTGGGTTTCTTAGGTAGGCTCTGATAGACAACAAACCAACCACACTTAGTTAAATCAAGTGGATTCAACAGTCTTCTGCACAAGCCACAAGAAGCAGATGACCTCCACCTCACTAGGTGGCAATTCCAAGTAGCCCCGCTTTGCTGTGGTGTCTTGTTTGTTGTGTCCCTGCATAAGGGTACAAGTATTTCAACATGTGAAGTGGGGACAGCTCGTGTTGCCTTCTTGGGTTTGTCTCATTTTGTTTTCACTGTCTTTGTTGTTTCGTCACTCAATCATGTCCAACTCTGCAGCCCCACAGACCCTCCAGGTGCCTCCAGTCCATGGGATTTCCAATAGGAATACTGGAGTGGGTTGCCATTTCCTTCTCCACAGGGATCTTCCCAGATCAGGGATCAAACCTGCATGTCTTGCACTGGCAGGTGGATTCTTTACCCCTGAGCCACCAAAAAGCCTCTCACTGTCTTTAAAGTTAGGGGTAGGGAGAGGGACCAAGATACTGTCTTGAACCTTCCGTCTGCCTCCTCCTGCCAGCCTGGACCAGCTCTGGGACTTGTCACGGGTATTGCTGATCTCCCCACAAGTACGGCAGCTACACTGAGTGTCAGCATCAGTCCAGGCCACCCCGAGATCAGGATGCAGCAGGACGAAACCAAGACCTCCACGTGGTTAGTTCTAAACACTGGAAAATACAAGCTTCATATCAGACACAAAAACAACCAACTATGCCATTTTCCTGGTGAATAGGAAAGACTGTTTCTCCTTTATTGGTTACAGCTTTAGCCCTGCTATTATCTGCTCTGCTTCCAGGTAAGATTTGTGAGTAACCCCAGGCATAAAATTATCCTCGCCTCATGACAGCACCCAGTCCAGAGTGGACCCCCACATCCTTCAACTGTCCGCAAAACCACCTACAGCAAGCTCAATCCCAGGAGTCCTTCTGACACCCTCTTGCTCAGGTACCCCCACACCCAGAGACCACAGGGTGTCCTGGTGATATTCAACTTGGAGGTGTGGGCACCACCCTCCTCCACAGACATAGTCGACCACGTGCATCACTGCAGCTCTCCAGGGGACAGCTCTTGGGGCTCTGTTTTTCATCTTGGCCTCTTCGTTGACTTGTACTTGGGCTTCAGATGCCTGTTAAGAATCCCCAGGTACCTCCTTGCTGGAAGTCCAGATTGAATATGTCCCAAACTAAATTATCATGGTTTTCCCTCAGCATCTTCTCTCCTTCTTGCAGCTCCCAGCTCACGTAGATCTCTGGTTTCTGAGTGTTAAAGGAAGCCTGCAGAAGAGCTGAACATTGCCAGGCAACATATTAGGAGCACTGATGCCCCTACCCAGTATGAAGTTCTACTTGAGTATCATCCAGAAACCTGCTCTCTGACACTTACTGAATGTGGGGTTCTCCAGTAGACAGGTTGGGCCCACCTCCAGTAAAAGAGGCACATAGGGAGTTCTGGGCTGGAGGCTCTTGCTGGAACAACTCAACAGTAGTCTTGCACAAGGCAGGCGGTGGTTGGTGACAAGGGTGGTAACACATCCAGGGTGGAGGATGAGGAATTCAATCACATGTCGACAATGGGAGATTTTCACTAACTGATCCACCAGACTCTTCCTGAAACTGATCTGAGCAGCCGAGGGTCAGAGTGGCATCTGGGCCTGGTCCAGAAGAGCTCTCAGAGGAGCCCAACTCAGGTTCGGTCAGGGAGACAGACTGTCGGTATGTATAGCGCCACTGTTCTTAACTTTATTTCCTTACAATTTCAAACAAAAGTAACAGAACAGATAGTCCTTAAAGTTCAGGAATATGGCAGCACAAGGTAGTCATGTTCTCCATCTGTGAAGATTTGATTTGGGGGGGAAATTGCCCAAAACAGTTGTTTCCTTTCCAGATGTTTCTGTTCACCACCCTGGAAATTCTAGCAAGGTAAAATTCAGACTGACCTATCCCACCATCTGAATGCTCCTTCCCCCAGTGTTAAGTGGAGAAAGAGGCCACTTGCTGAAACATGAGTCACAGCGAGAACACTGCTCTTCTGTGCATACCTCTCTGCCCAGGTGTGTGGTTCAGAGACATGTGCCCTCCCACTCTGTCTTCAGCTAGGACATGGGTAGCAGGCTTGACAGTAGTCTTGTCATCTGAACAGATAGTTTCTGAGACTGGATTTCCATCAGAATCTCTGGAGAAGTCCTTTTTCTTTCATCCCATTCCTTTCTCTTAAGAAACGTATGTTCCCAGGTCCCAACAGTGTGCATCACCCCCAGGATTCTGATTCAGAAGATATGGGACAAGAGAGGCAGAATCTGTAGATGAAAAACACAAAACAAAATGAGAAACCCTCCCAGGTAATATTGATGACCAGCAAGACTTAGAAATGGCTTATTGATTAAACAAAATGGCTTACATTCTGGACATTGTCATCATGTCAGTCCAGTACATTCTACCTTACTACCCTTTGTCAATCACATGCATCACTGCAGCTCTCAAGGGGACAACTCTCAACTGACAGCATGGAAATAAAATATTCCTTTTTATATAAAAAGTTAAAGAATACACTCATTTGATGTAAAGACCCTGATGCTGGGAATGATTGAAGGCAGGAGGAGAAGGGGAGAGCAGAGTATGCGATGGTTGAATGGCATCACCAACTCGATAGACATGAGTTTGAGCAAGCTCCTTGAGTTGGTGATGGACAGGGAAGCCTGGTGTGCTGCAGTCCATGGGGTCACAAAGAGTCGGACACAACTGAGCGACTGAACTGAACTGGACTGAACCCACTCCAATATTCTTGCCTGGAGAATTCAATGGACAGAGGAACCTGGCAGGCTGCAGTCCATGGAGTTGAAAAAGAGTCAGCTTAGAAGACCTTCCAAAATCTTGCTTCTGTTCCTAAGCTTCAGGGCAGCCCTGACGAATAGGTAAGCTTTCTCTTGCCACATCTCTTCTGCTTTTACTGAGGGCAGCTGGTTTGCCATCTCTTCCCCTTCCTGTGCTCATCTCGGGTAACAGTTAAAAAGGTAGAATTTGCTTTCATCAGATGGTAAGGATCTTGGGGGCAAAATAACATCCATTGCTGTATCCCCACTGCATTTAACAGTGTCAACTCTTTGTTAAAGGGGTGAATGTACAGATTCACAGTCAATTAAGTTGACCTGATCTTCATGTGCACAGCACAGATCGTGACTCTCTCTCTTAACGGGAATGAAGTCATTTGTCTCTGAAAAGTAATAAAATGTACCTGACCCCACATATGGAGTCTCTGAGATCAGCTGTAATTTGAAAAGTGTGTGACAGTGCTCTCTACGCAAATATGAGATCATGGGAAGTCAGTACTTATTGGATCACTGGTCACATACATGTCTAGCTGCCCTGGAAAAGGTAGTATGATGGAAAGAGACAGGCAGTTGCAAGAAGCTGGGTTCTCCTCTTGGCTATTGTAAATAACAAGATAGGTGTTCAGAAATCTGTTCAAATCCCTGCTTTTAGTTCTTTTGGTTGAAACCCCACAAGTGCAGTTGCTCCATCATGAGATAATCCCGTGAAGAACCTCCATGCTGGCATCCACAGAGGCTGCACCAGTTTACAGTCTAGCAACTGCACACAGGAGTCCAGTTTATCCGTGTCACTGCCAATACTTGTACTTTCTGGTCTTTTGATAGTTAGCTTCCTGGTGAGTGTGAGGTACTGTCTCTTTGTGGTTTTGATTTGCATTTCCCTAACGGTTAGTGATGCTGACCATCTCCAAATGTGCTTATTGGCTGCTGGCAATATTTTATTTTTTCACTAAGGCATTTATAGAAGTCAGCTCCACAGATGGGTGTTTGAACTTCTTCATCAAACATCAGACTGCAAACTTTGGCCACTAAGATGAGAAGGTCTTGCAGGAAAAGACCCTGATGCTGGGAAAGATTGAAGGCGGGAGGAGAAAGGGACGACAGAAGATGAGATGCTTGGATGGCATCACTGACTCAATGGACATGAGTTTGAGTAAACTCCAGAAGTTGGTGATGGACAGGGAGGCTTGGCGTGCTGCAGTCCATGGGGTCACAAAGAGTCAGACATGATGAGCAATTGAACTGAACTGATCAAACAGCTTAGCTGTTGTATTACCGCCCTGGATGGTTTGTTACTCTCATGCGTTTACGTGTTGACCAGTTGTCAGTCTCGTGCCCGGAGCTTTGTGTCTGTCACTTCATTTGACTCTCACCCAGACTGGGAGTGGCATGAGCTAGTGTACCCATTCTATAGACAAGGGTGACAACAAACTCAGTGAGTTCTCCAAGCCTGAGTGACCAGTTCCCAGCTCAGATAGAAATAGACTCTGGGCATCTGACACCAAGATTGTTTGGGGAAACAAGCTGTGTCCACTGTAATGACAGTCCTTGCAAGCACTGCTCACCAGGGGAGAGCACCCCTCCCCAGCCACATGATTGCTCTTCCCTACCTAGAGCACCCGGGTCAGAGAGACCCTGTGGAGCCACACACATCATCTCAGGGCATCTTCACCCTGACTGGTACCTGGGCCCTTCACTTCTGCTGACACACAGTCTAAAGACAGTCTTTACATTTTAATACAGATGGTCCTTCAGCTTGATTAATGCTATTAAGTAAAATGCTGTTACGCATAAAGAAAAAACTAAATAGAAGGACCTAGCTAAGCGCTTTTCTTTATTAGCCTTAGGGCAAGTTCATTAACCATGTTGCAACTGTTTTGTGTAATTTATGCGTTGTGTGCATGTACACGTAGTGCCGGATAAAATAGATCATTGACTCAATTAATAATCACAGGGCCACCCCCCCACTGGGTTTAGGATCAATCTATCAGAGTTCCTGATAGATCTGGGTTTCTGCAGCTTCTGCACAGAGCGGCCTTCTGTCAAGAAACACATATTCGGGCTTGAAAAGGTCGAAGTGCCCTTTTAAGCAGAAAATGACTGAATCAGGATCATTAGCAACTGAGTCATCCTATTATTCAATCTTCCCCTCACGCCCCTCCCACCATCTGAGACCAATTTCTTCCTTTTCCACTGGTTTAGCAGCCTCATTGTATTTCCTCTGGGCCAAGGAGCATTTCTGGCTATTGAAGTACAGTTGATTTACAACACCGCGTTTCACGTGTACAGCAAAGTGGTTCGGTTATATACATACATAAATACAAAGAGCTTTTTAAAAATAATTGTGCTTATTTATGGCCATGCTGGGTCTTTGTTACTGGATGGGCTTTTCTCTGATTGCAGCGAGCAGGGGCTACTCTTGGTTGTGGACCATCAGCTTCTCATGGTAATGGCTCCTCTCGTCAGGGGCCACAGGCTCTAGGCGCATGGGCTCTAGAGCACGAATGGGCTCAGTTGCTCCGAAGTATGTTGATCTTCCTGGACCAGGAGTCGAATCCGTGTCTCCTGCCTTGGCAGACAGATTCCTTACCACTGAGTCACCAGGGGAGCCCCACCAGGAGTACTTTTAGAAAAGACTCTCCAGTTTCCAGAGGGTTCTGGCCTGTGAGGTTTCTCCTACCAGTTCTTGGTCACACTCAGATCTCTTGATCTGTGAAGTGAATCTCTCCATGACTTCTTCTTTAATTATGCTGGATTCATCTGCTTAGAAAGCAGCCCATAGCTGTAGGGATGTCATGCTCATAGTATAAACCTTCCTCCACAATGCGCCTTGTCCAATGGGCCGAGGTGGAGCTGGTCAGCCTCAGGCCTGGAGGAGGAGCGCCCCTGGGTTGTCCATCCATACTCGGTGCCTGCGGTGTCCGCACTTCATCCTGGGTGCATCCTCGTAAGGGAACTGAACATCTGAGCAGGGGCCTGGGACTCCTGTTGCAGCTCCTGACTGCCTGGTGGGGATCTGCAGGGAGCAAGGAAGTTTGATGGGAAGGACCGCTCCCTGGGGTCCACACAGCTGCCTAGGGCAGCACAGAAAGCCAGGTTTCTCAGCAAAGTAATTTATGCCTGAAGAGCAAAAGGAACTGCAGAACGGGGTCAGGCGGATTCTGAGTTCTGGCTTCATACATTCCAGCATTGCGTGGCTTCCTTGAGATGAGCTCAGTGCACTGGAGGGTCTCATGAGATGCCGGTAGTTTTCCAAATCAGAGGATGAGTGTGTCGGGAATGGCTGAGATTGTTCAAGTCAGTCGTATGTGTGAAGCAGTGGCATTAAACAGTAGCTTTGCTTAGTGAAGGGCCGCCATGCCCCACAGGGACAATGTGAACCATGGCCAATCCAGATGGAGATGGGCCTGGAGCAAAGATGGACACCACATTTCTTAATGTGAATATGATGTAAATTAATGTTTTTTAATATTGATTACATGTAAGGAGTTAAGATTCTGGGTTAAACATGTTATTAAAGTCATTTTACCCATTCCTCTTTTTTATTTTTTTCAAGGTGATTTCAAGGAAATCCTGAATGGTGTTTGTGAACTCTGTTGTCTCTGGGCAGTGTCTGGGATGTGCTAAATGCCTCACGTGTGCCCAGAAGACAGGTCCCCACACTTTCCTTCCCTAACTTGACCTCGAAGCTCCATTTGGTAGAACACTCACATATCTTCCTTGAAACACTGATTTTCCACAGTAAACGGCTTCAGGAACCAGTCAAAATAATGTTCTCCTCTTCAGGTCAGTCTCACAGCTGCCTGCCACTCTGTGTCCTCTGACAAATCTACAAGGATGCTGTGTGTCCCCGACGTGATTGTCAGCTGAGAGCTGAGCTGCGACCAGTGAGGCAGGCCATGCATTTTACAACATTCAGTTAATTAACCTTATTAACCTTATAATCTACTAAATAATCCAGGGTCCTTAAATAGTACACCCACATTTAAACACTCAGAACAAACTTATCCAGTTCATTAAAACATAACTAAAACCATGGGTCTGCTCTTTAAAATTATCATTTAATCATCTTAAAACACCAAAAAAAAAAAAATTGAAAAATTGCAAATGAATTCCAGGAGTTATTATTAGAAAGCTATAGTTCCATTGGTCTCACAAGTCCTGATACTTTCACTAACCTTGAGGTAGGGGATGCATTTACACAGATATTGGGGGGACTTGGAGAAGCAAGGGAATGAGGCCCATCTCGGGGAGGCCACCCCAAGACTGCTCTATGCAATGATGGGGTACAGAGCCCACACGTCACATAACTTCAGCAAAAGATGTAAGGAAAGGTGATGTATTAATTTCTTTAGGAGATTAACATAAATGTTGTGCACCATAAAATACCTAAGGAGAATTTTATGTGTGATTTGCAGCAAAAAAAGGAAAAGAAAAAGCTCAGAACATTAGGACATTTATAGTAACAGCAACTGACAAATGATACTGATGAATATGTGGATTACATTACATTTCTCTTTAAATAAACGTGGCTTTCAGCCTAAAAGTGAAAAAGCCATTGGCACAAAAGGCTTTGGATTTTCCTGAGCCTAAAATATTTGGAAAGCACTTGAAGGAGTTTTCCGCACCTCCTGCTGCCCTCAGTAATCCCCACCTAAGCTCCTCTTGAGTAAACGGAGAATGACTCACCCTCTGTTCAAGCACTCGTCTCCTTTCCAAGCACCAGCCCTTTCACCATGCCAGCTGTGGCCACGACGCCAGGAAGCTCTGATCTAGCCCTGAACTCATTCTGGATCATGAAGGCCAGTCCAATAGAGGCCAGGAATGATGCTGAGCTGGCTGGGGCTGGTTCTGCTCTGGGGTCAGCTTCCGTCCATCTTGCAGAGGTCCTCATGAGCTGCTGAGATGAGAAGGCTGGGCTTGGAGGCCAGACGGCTGGGTGCAAAGCTGGCACCTTCTCTTTCTTGCCGTGAGAGCCTCCCTAGAGTTTCAGGGCTCAGGGCAAAGTGGAAATGGGGGCTCCTTTGTTCACAAAGCATTGAGAATCTCCAGACGTGAGGGCTGAGTGCTGCATCCAGACTGGACGGTATCGTTTCTTGAGCGTCCTGTATCTTTGGCACTGGGGTTTCTGCCTCGGCTCTGGATCTTTGCCCATGTGATTCTGCTGGGCCATGCAATTAGGACAGTGAAGACAGCTTTCCGTTACTGAACTCGAACAAGCCACAGTTTCTACCTGAGCTTTCTACCTGCCCTGTGTTTAATCTCTCCTCAGCATCCCCCACCAGATCTCATGTCACATGCAGACGTGAAGTGCAGTCCTGAGCCACAGGCCCACCATCAGCAGCTCACGCTTAGCAGCAACAGGGCAGGACTGGAGCCTGGTTCCTTCTGCATCCAGCTCTGCTCACCATCACCTGCCCTGTCCTCAAGAAAGGCTGTGTCACAGGCACGCCCCAGCCCCAATTCCTTGGCCCAGTGCTTTTTTTTTAATACATCAATTCACCTTGGAGACGTTTGTCAGATGTTTTTGTTATGAAATCGAGCATGCAGAAGTGGCTGTGGGCGACTCATCTGCAGGGGGTGGAGGTTGGTGGTGGGGGGCGGTGGGGGGGTCCCAGTCTCCTGAGCCCAGTTTTCCTAGAATCTGGTCCAAGGAGCCCAGGGCCACCCCATTCCTCCTTCTCTCGCTCTTGTTAAAACAGGAAATTTTGTTATATATACAACGCCTTCATTCTCTAAGTTGGGTTGATCCCAGGTAACTATTCCTTTTAATTATTCATTAATGTTTATTGCTTTTTCTTATCAAAAAAAATGGTGGCACATATAAGAATTCTTATTTGATCCTTCTCTCCACCTCCCCGCTTCCTGCATTTTAGCTGTATGTGAAGTTGGATTCCTGGGAGTGGGGGTCCTGAGGCCCCAGGACCGTCACTCGAGGGGCCAGTCTGGACTCAGCTGGGTTTCTGAAACTGCTCCTCTGTACAGGGGCTTATGGTCTGTGCACTGTTGTGGGTGCAGAAATCTCCCTGTTCAAGTGGCTAAATTAAGTAAGATAGGGCTCCTTTGATTTTTTTAATGCAGACTTTTAGAAAAAGAAAATCACTAACCACAACTAGGATTATTTAAGCTGCCTGTTTACCTGGTTCAGTTCAGCTCAGTTCAGTCTGTCAGTCGTGTTCAACTCTTTGGGACCCCATGGACCGCAGCACGCCAGGCTTCCCTGTCCATCATCAACTCCCAGAGTTTACTCAAACTCATGTCCATCGAGTCAGTGATGCGATCCAACTATCTCATCCTCTGTTATCCCCTTCTCCTTCCACCTTCAATCTTTCCCAGCATAAGGGTCTTCTCAAATGAGTCAGTTCTTTGCATCAGGTGGCCAAAGTATTGGAGTTTCAGCTTCAGCATCAGTCCTTCCAATGAATATTCAGGACTGATTTCCTATAGGATGGACTGGTTGGAGCTCCTTGCAGTCCAAGGGACTCTCAAGAGTCTTCTCCAACACCACAGTTCAAAAGCGTGAATTCTTCAGCATTCAGCTTTCTTTATAGTTCAACTCTCACATCCATACATGACTACCGGAAAAACCACAGCTTTGACTAGACGGACCTTTGTTGGCAAAGTAATGTCTCTGCTTTTTAATATGCTGTCTGGGTTGGTCATAGCTTTTCTTCCAAGGATCAAGCGTCTTTTAATTCATGGCTACAGTCACCATCTGCAGTGATTTTGGAGCCCAAAAAAATAAAGTCTGTTAAAAAATAAAAAATAAAGTCTGTCACTGTTTCCATTGTTTCCCCATCTATCTACCTGGTCAATTTATTTCCAACGTTGTTTGTGTAGGAATGGCATCTCCACTATATACCTCTGTGTACAGATAACCCATGTCCTTAAACTGGGTCCATGTCTGCTGACAGCCCTTGTCTGTCCTTCATCCAGAGAGCAGTGCATCATCCTTGTTCTTCCTTACGCATTAATCCGAGTCATAATGTCTTGCTCTTAACCACATTTCCACCCCCTGCCTCCCAGCTAGAAACTCAGTACCGAGTTGCAAGGCAGTGACTCCAGCAATAGGGCCACAGGTCTGATGCACAGGCTATCTCGTTGAGTTTTGGGGGTTTTTGTTTTGGTTTCTTGCCTCGCTGCAGGCCTTGTGAGGTCTCAGTTCCCCAACCAAGGATCAAACCCAGGCTACAGCAATGACAGTGCCAAACCCTAACCACCAGGCCACCAGGAACTCCCTCTCATTGAGACCCACGGGTCTTTTTCCCTTCAGACCAGAGTAAGGGCTTCTGTCTTTTATTTTTATCTCTGAGATTGTCAGCTAATAACATAGTTGTTCCAGTTATAGGTACAACCTGAAACTATAACTGAGTCACTGAACCCCTTGGAGAAGAGAAGGCAGAGCTTCCAGGACAGACTGGCCCCAACCTGACCCACCAGGAATTACCCGTCAGAACTGTCACTCCCAAGCACAGACCCTTCAGCTTCCGCTGGCTCCATGCACACGAGGTCCCAGAGTTGTCAGACTCTTAGAGACAGAAGACGGGATTGTGGCTGCCATGGGCAGGGAGGTGGAAGAGATGTGGAGCCCTTGTATCATAGGCCCAGAGTTTCCATTTAGGAAGATGGGAAGTCCCAGGGTTTTATGGCGGTAATGGCCACACATTAGGATGATGGAGTTAATGCCACTGACGTGTGTGCTTGAAAATGGCTAAGACGGCATCTTTTATGTTATGTGGTTTTTACCATAATTTTAAAAATTGTACTGGAACATATACATAGGGAAAAAACAAAACCTTGGCCTGAACCTCACACTATGCAAAGATTTAGTCCAAAACAACTCAAAGATTCAAATAAAAATGTAAAATCATAAGACTTTAGGGAGAAAAAATAGAAGATGATTGTCAAGATCTAAGGCCAAGTAGAGATTTCTGAGACCTATAATGGCATGAGCCATAACAGAAAAAACTAATAAAGTGAATGTCATCAACATTAAAAACATTTATGTTGCAATAATCCCTATTGGGAGGATGAAACGATGAACCACAGGCTGAGAGACACTATCTGCAAACTGTCTTTGAAAGGACTTGTAGCTGGAAGATGGGCAGAAGTCTCACGTCTCAGGGGAAAAAAACACCCATTTGGGACGTGGGCAAAGACGTGGACAGACGTGCACTGAAGGAGAGACCTGGGCACAGACAGGCATGTGGAGGATTCAGCATCATCAGCCATCAGGGACATGCGAGTTAAAAAACAGAGTGAGGTTCACTACACCCAGTAGGACGCCTAGATTGATGGAGTCATAGTGCCAGATGCCAGTGAGGATGCAGAGAAACTGAATTCCCATTCATCCCAGGTGGGGATAGATGTGGCATGGTTACCTCAGAAAACTGTTTGGCCATCTCTTGGAATACTAGCATGTGCTTTCCCTAAAACCCAGCAGTTGTCCTCTTGGGTATTTATCCCAGAGAAGTCAGAACAGACATGCTCTAAAATGCCATATGTGAATGTTCACAACTGGTTTCTCTGTAGGAGCCAAAAATATGGAAGCAACGTAAGTTCCCTCCAGTGGATGAGGGTTACCCACTGGGGTCATCTGTGGAATAAGACACAGCATGCCAGTGAAAAGGAGCAGACCTGGGGTCCTTGGATGGAAGCTTGGTTAACAACCTGACAGCTTCCAGAAACGGCCCCAGAGATGGCGGGAAGGTCAGGGGTGAGGGTGCAGGTATACGGGGGCACTGGAGGGGCTCCCCTGTGATTGTGATTGTGCTGTTGGTTACAGAGATTGTCGGTGGGAGAAGGCGACATGGGACACACACATACACACACACACACACACAGACACACAGCAGCTGTGTGAGGTGATGGCTGTATTGATTACCGTGACTGTGGTAACCATGTCACAATATAAACCTGTATCAAAAATGTTCTGCACCGTAAATACATACAACTTTCATATGTCAATGATATCTGAATAAAGCTGTTAAACAACATAAACGCGTTATTTACAAACCACCGAAGTCGCAAAGGTAACTTTTGTTTTTAGGAGAGGAAACCAGTCCACACACAGCTCCACCACCCGCAGCCCCGACGTGGCCCTGAGTGCAGCGCCCTGGCCTCAGGCAGCTCTTACTAACGTATCTAAAGGGACCCTTTGGAAAGAAACATTCTGGTCATTGATTCTGATTTTCCACTTTCTGCTTTACGTTAAGCCTTCGTCAAGGGCAGACTAAACTCCCCGCTAACATCCCGAGCCTCTCTCGGGTGTGTCCTTTTCAAAGCCAGATGATGCTTCACTTGGGGCGGCTCTGGGGCGCCAGGGAATGGATGCTCCACGGGACAGCTGAGTGTGGGCCGGGGACAGTCCCCAGGGCCCCAAGACTGAGTCAGGACCCCAGAGCATCGGAGGAGGTGCCCCTTTCCCTCTGCTTGGGGCCGCTCCTTCCAGCCCCCTCCTCTCTCTGCTCCTCCGGGGCACCAGCCGGACCGGGGGCCACCAGGGCCACCCCTTCAACAGTCCCCATGCCCTCCCTCAGCCCCGGCAGCATCCTGCATTGTGCCAGCAGCCACAGGCGGCTTGAGCGGGTGAATAAATAACCTTCAGATTCAAGAATGTGACATGCTTGGCGAGGGGCAGATGCCACGTGTCTCACTAAGTGTGGAAATACTGTCAGGGCCTCAGATATTTTTTGAGTGGAGACAAGTTGTACAAAATCGGTGTAGAAATGTCACCCAGAGAACTTCCTGGAAAATGCTTTCTGAAGACCAGCTATTACGTCTGCACGTGGCTCTGAAAAATGCACTGCTCTTGCTATCACTATGAAACTCGTCTGAGAGGTAACCAGGGAAATGTCACCACATGGGTTACTCTGCCAAGAGAGACCCAGGCATAGAAACAGGAAGGAAAGCTCTGTCTCGTGGAGGAGGATTCCCTTTCTTTTGGAAGTAAAGGGATGCAAGAAGAAGTGTCTTAGGTCTAAATTTTTGTCTCCCAAGCTGGTTTTTGGGAGGTAAGCCTCTACGATCCTTGTGGGGTGATAAAGCAGACGGGCTCTGAGCGGCGGGGACCATGGGGCCGGCCCACACAGAGCCTGCAAGCGCGGCGTGCCAGGGCATCGTCACCGTCTGTGCAAGTGTGCCCCTGGGAATCCAGTTGACGCCGAGCAGAGAGCACCCCCAGACAGCCATCTGGCGCTCCCTCTCCCACGGCGGTATTTTTATTCAGAAGTGACGGCGCAGGCCCTGGCTTTTGGCTGCCGGATTCCTGCATCTGCCTTGTGAGGTCTCCTTGCCACCGTGCATCTCAAGAGCTGCCTTTGGATACAGGGGAAAAATGATTCATAATTGAACCAAAGAGATTCTTTTAATGAACTTGCCCCAGGGGATATCAAGCCCTTTTTATGAGTGAGTTTAATGAATCGTAATGAATTTCATCCTATGAAACAGCATGGATCCACCATAAAGCAGACAGGAGGCACGGTGGCCTGTGCTCCATGAGAAGGAGCACGGGGAGTTATTAGAATCCACGGCTGTGCACAGAGCGAGACGACAGCGTGTCCATGCGGAGCTTGGACACTGAGAAGGGCTGGAGGAGTACAATACAATGACCTCTAAAGTAATTCCAGGGAAAAAACATCTATTCTAGGCACATATCATTACTGATACTTCTCTGTAAGTATTCTTAAAGCTTGTTTTCCAAACTTTGTCTTTAAGAGAAAAGCATTCCTTCCCTGTCAGGCTCTGTTTGGACTTCAGCTCTGTGCTGTAATCCTTTGCAGCACCCCCTTCCTGAGTCTTCAGATATCAGGGCTCCCCCAGCCCTGAGGCCCTGACTCTGCAGGCACAGTCAGTCTGATGGCATTGCCTCTGCCCTTGGACCAGGTCAGGAGCTCCCGGCCCCTCGAGGAACCTGAGCCCCAGAGGAGCCCCACAAGTGAGCGATCACACAACATATTTGCAGGTTGTTGTGATGGAAGGCGTGTGGGGAGAGCATTTGCCACCTATGAACGTGCAGAAGGTTTTATGAAGCCTGTGTGTGCATGTGTGTGTGTGTGTGTGTGTGTGTGTGTGTGTGTGTGTGTGTATGTGTGTTCAGTTGCTCAGTCACATCTGGTTCTTGTGACCCCATGGACTGTAGCTCACCAGGCTCCTCTGTCCTTGAGATTTCTGGGCAAGAATAGTGGAGTGTGCTGTCGTTTCCTACTCCAGGGGATCTTCCCAACCCAGGGATTAAACTCATATCTCCTGCATTGCAGGTGAATTCTTTCCTTCTGGACTACTAGGGAAGACTTATAGAAACTATACTTGATGTGAAATGTGGTTGGGGGTGCCTGCCCACCAGAAGTCCTTCTCCAGATCCCTCTCCCTTCTGCTTGGTGCCCCAGGAAGCCTCAGTAACAGCATCCCTGGGTCTGGAGGAACCCTTGGTGGGAGACAACAGCAGGAGATGGAGTGGGAGGTGCTGATGTCCCTGTCTCCCCACAGTGCTGGCCCCGATGCTTGCCCCCTGCTGGCATCTGGGTATGTGGCCCCTCCATTAAACATCCTAGTTACGTAGCTCTGGTGGGTCCAGGTTTCCAGGGGTGGATGAGAAGGAGCAGGTGAGAAATGCGGTGCCAGGCAGTGGGCAGAGCTGGAGGGAGAGCGCCCAGACTCTGGTGAGGCATCCAGTGATTGCATTGCCTGTGACCCAGAGTGGAAGACTAGGGAGCTGGTGACATACATGCAGGCGTCCTGGATACCCTGCTGAGCTAGGAGCTTATCCTGAAGGTAGATTGAGAGTGGACCCAGGGACAGTTGCTCAGGGACAGTCTCTGAAATAAGCTGGGGAGACGCTGCTGGCCCCGCTTGCTTCTCTTTTGCCACATTACACATGTTGATGCTGCTGCTCAGAAGGAAGTTGTGACCTTGATGGAAGCATGGTTTAGCAAATGTCCTTGACCCTCGGTCAACCAGGGCAGACCGAGACTTTGGAGGCCTCTTTGTGATGACACCACATTCTGGATTTTCAGTACAACTGCAGGATATGCCAAAAATAAAAATTTGAAAAGGACACTAAAGTAAGGAAGATAAAAAAAGATTTGTTTAAAATAGGGACACTGCCAAAACGCAAGACCGTTCTATATAAGATGATTATTTTGTTAATATTTAGAGCATCTAGAAAAAACCCTCATTATCTGCAGAGCAGGTGGTAATCTTTGTAAACTCTTTGTTAACAGGACTTCTTTCTCCCTCATTAAATAATTGTTGAAAACAAGTCTTAAAGAAAGTGGATTTGAGGGCTGCCAGGTTACGGGTTTAAATGTGGTGCTTGTATGTCTCAGGCTGGTCCTGCTAAATGATAAAGGAGACTTATCAGAGTGTTCTAGGAGATGGGTTGACCAGATCCCCTTCTGTTTTAGGAAGACTGTGTGCCTCCCTGAGGAGAATGGTTTTTGTTTGGAAGGGCTGATGAGGACCTAGGACCCGGGCAGTTGGGGGTTGTGGTCTTCGTCCTGCTGGTGACCAGCCGCAGTGGCAGCGGTGGAGAAATGATGAGGACTTGGAGGGAAGACCGTGAGGGCCCCAAGGCCCAATCTCAGCACCTGGGCAGAATCAGTGCTGATTCCAAGGGCGTCAGGACCCCCGCCACCAAACATCTGGCAGTTTGGATGCTCAAACATACAGGAAAAAACAGGAAGGGGAAGTGTCTTTATTTAGATATCCCAGCCACAAACACCTTGGCCCCCTGGATGTGTTATTTCTGTCTGGACATTTAAGAATCATGTGGCTATTTTTATGTTGTGTCTGCTTTCCCATGGTTTCGTACCTTGAAGAGATGAAAGCCGCTGGCATTTGGGCTACATACCTTCTCTGGAAAAGAAGGAAAACGCAGTGGAGTTTAGAACCCATGGAATAATGGGATTAAAGGTGGGAAGCTGTGTTGACAGGAGGAAAATAAAGAACAATGGCACAGAAATGAAAACAGGAACCGTCTGGAGGAGGTGGGGGCCGCAGGCAGGGCAGGTGGGCCTGGGGCACCCAGGAGGGGGTGAGCTTGGAGCACAGCATGTGCAGCTGCAGAACCGCAGGCAGGACTAAGGTCCTGCCCTCCTGCTCTCGCTGTCCTGGGATCCAGGGAACTCCAGAGGATTCCATGTGGGGAGGCAGGCAGTTCTTCCTACTAGCAACAAGCAAGGGTATGTCTCCAAGATTTTTTATATACAGTATGCAGCTTGAGGGTTGGGATGAGATGCAAAAGGGCCTGAGTTATTACTCTTAAGTTGCGTTGTTTTCTTGGGAAGAGAGACTATTAAAAAAAAAATTGGTGGAAGAAAGCATATGATGTAAAATCTACCATCTTATTCTTTCTAAGTGATCAGTGAGACAGTGTCACCTAAATGCACACGTTGTACAGATCTCCAGAATCTTTACATCTTGAAAACCTGAAGCTCTGAGCCTGCTAGACAATTGCCCATCCTCCATCCCCTCCCCCAGCCCCCAGAAATCACCACACTGCTGTTGGTGCCATGAACTTGACTATTTTAGGACCCCTGCATAAATGGGATCATGCTGCATTTATCTCTTTGTATCTGGCTTATTTCACTCAGCTTTATGTCCTCAAGGCTCCTCCATGCTGTAGCCAGTGTCAGAATGTCTTTCCTTTTTTTTTTGGAAATATAGTTGAAGTACAATATTTTACAAGGTATAGGTATACAGTATAGCAAGTTACAATTTTTAAAGATTATGCCCCGTTTGTAGTTATTGTTAATACTGTGTTCCCTGTGTTGTATGATGCATCCTTAGCCTATTTGTAGTTATTATAAATGCTGACTGTGTTCCCTGTGTTGTATGGTACACACTCAGTCTAATTGTAGTTATTATAAATACTGACTGTGTTCCCTGTGTTGTATGGTACACCCTCAGTCTAATTGTAGTTATTATAAGTACTGACTCTGTTCCCTGTGTTGTATGATACACCCTCAGTCTATTTGTAGTTATTATAAGTACTGACTCTGTTCCCTGTGTTGTACGATGCACCCTCAGTCTATTTGCAGTTATTATAAATACTGACTGTGTTCCCTGTGTTGTATGGATGCACCCTCAGTCTAATTGCAGTTATTATAAATACTGACTGTGTTCCCTGTGTTGTATGGTACACCCTCAGTCTATTTATCTTGTCCATAGTAGTTTGCGTCTCTAATACCTACCCTGTCTCACCCAGCTCTTTCTCTCCCCGCTTGTAACCACTCATCTGTTATCTACATCTAGAATTTCTTTCCTTTTTAAGGCTGAATAATATTCCATTGTATGGATAGGCTTTATTTCCTCATAACGTTAGCATCTACATAACCACATTCCATTTATCAAAGCTAAGAAATTAACATTTCTTAAACTGAAGATTTGGGGATGTCTTCATTTTCCCAGTTTTGTCCCTTTGATGCTCCCTCCAGTGACCAGCCCAGGTACCACACACTCAGTGTGTGTGCAGTAACATGTGCCCTACTGTCTGTTATGATTTCTTTCTTTCTTTCTTTTTAAATATTTACTTATTTGGCTGCACTGGGTCTTAGTTGTGGCATGCACCATTTTTAGTTGTGGCAGGTGGGATCTGGTTCCCTGACCAGGAATTGGGAGTACAGGGTTGTGGCCACTAGACCCCCAGGGAAGTCCTCAATCTGCAACAACAGTTTCTCATCAGACTTCCCTTGTGTTTGGTGACCGTGACAATGTGGGGGGCCCTGTCCAGGGGGTCTGTGGAGTGTCCCCCAGCCTGAGTCTGTCTGACAGGATCAGGTGCAGGGGTGAGGTGCTGTTTCCCGCCTAGCTCCTTACTAGAGTCCAGGTGAGCCGCCCGCACTGACCGGGAGCTTTTGGAAGTTCATGCAGGGTGTGGGGATGCATATTGATCACCCTGGTGCTGAATTAGCATCCAGAGGAGATCCCAAGGCTGTGCGCCTACTGAGAAGCTTCCTGCTGCACAGGTGCCCGTGGCCTGGTGGGAGGAGCCTGCGGGCACGGGGGCTCAGTGGGCACTGGGGAACCCATGGAGCAGAAGCCCTGCTGCAGCTCCCCAGGCCCAGTGGTCAGAGAGCTCGAGAAGCCTCCTCGGCCGGTGTGCCTTCTTCCCAGTGAACCCTGGGGGGACCAGCTGCCCCCCGGAGGGGTGCCGACACGAGTGCTCAAAGCTCTGGATGCCATGGGCAGGGGGGTTTGTGTGGCTGTAATTGCTGGCTTCCTGTCCCCATTGGGCTCAACCTGAGAGGCTGGGGCTGCTTTAGTCTCCCCCAGATAAGAGTGGAAAGCGGGGAGCAAGGACAGCGGGCTGGCTGGGGACAGGCCCCGTTGCAATGGGCTGGTGCCTCTCGCCTGCTCACCTGCAGATGGTGACGGAACCAGGTCTGTCCGGGAGCTCAGCCCCAACCCCTGGTCTTCCTGCAGGGTCAGGCCCTCTCCGCTGTGCTGGACTATTTCCAGGCTCTGCCTGCGTCTCTCTGGAGGCACAAGCTGGCTTCTTCTCAGGCGTATTAAGAGGTACAGCACTGCACGATTCATTCCTCGCAGACCCTTCTCCCTCTAAGGGTTCTGGCCTCCTTGGAAGCAGAAGCTATTTTTGCCAGCTATATGGAGCTAGAGCAGTGCTGCGCAGACACCGCCCTGCATCGGAGGAGAGCAGGCTTGCTCACTCAAGAACTCTCACAACCTGAAGGTGGTGGAGGCGAGTGCTCAACCAGCCGGACGAGGTGGGTGCGCGGTCTCCTGCCTCCCAGCCCCTCCTGATCCCCCACCCCACCTCACTCTCCAACACAGACCCAGCACAGCCTCCAGCCTGCGTCACCCCTACCCGGGGCTGCTTCAGGAGAGAACCGCCCACACGGCCTTCCCTGGCTGCTGTCCACCCCATCAGCCTGTGTTTGGGGCACAGTCACTCTGTTCTGTCCTCCCGCTCATCACAGAAGCCATCACAGAACCCCTCAGTCTGCACCTTGTCCCAGACATCCCACTGTGTGGGACCCAGACCTCCTGCCGTGGGAACCCAGGCCTCCCATCATGGGGGACCCAGACCTCATGCTGTGGGGAAACAGTCCCCCCCAGCATCCGGCCCAGACTCCATCAAGCGCACCCTTTCCTCACTCCCCACCTCGGCTCCTCCTCCTGGACTCACCTTCCTCTGGGCTACTGACTTAAATTCACTCCCCTCCCCCAGGCGTCTGTTCTCTGCAGCCACTCCCCTGCCCACATCTCCTGCCTGCATCCACATATGTTCAGAACATTTCGCACACTTGCTCCTTGGCCTCCTCATCCACTGCTACTGTCTGCAGGTGGCAGCTGACCATCATCCTGCCCCACCTGCCCCTGGGTCCCCCAAAGCTGACACCAAGACCCCTGAGCCACCGCCCCTTCAGTTACCTCCCCGGATCTCCAATGTCCAGCACTAGGCCTGGGGCTGAGCAAGGCTCCAAGAAGGGCATGACTGTGTTCTCATCCCTGAAGAGGCGCGAGTGTTGAGAGCAGGGTATCTTTCGCGAGCAGTTTCCAGTGTCTTCCCATAGAAAGGTTAGGTTGATATTGGGTTGGCCAAGAAGTTAATTTTGATTTTCTGTACTATCTTACAGAAAAACCCAAATGAACTTTATGGCCACTCCAGTATCTCTGTTCGTGCCTGCGTCCTTCTCTCACTCACCCAACACTGACCAGCTCTGAACAGGTCAGCCTCTGGTTAGAAAATGAAAAAAGACTGTGAGTCAGCACACCAGAAGCATGTCCACAGGTCATGTAAGACACTGTGCTAGGTCCGGCAGGTTATCCGGAAGTACTGTCCGCCTCCGCATACTAGTATGTTAATGGGGAAGATGCAGGTGATAGGGCGGTTCGGAAAGAGCAGTTTCTAAGGAACCAGGCTCTCAGGGTTGTCACCCTTCCTGCAAAAAGATGGAAGCCTTGGAGGCCCTGGTCACGTATCACGTTCTCAAAGGGGTAGAAAAATACTCCTTATAAACGTCTGACTCTGTGAGCCTTGTGTGTTCTGAGTTGTTTGAGTCCAGTCCAGTATTTGTTACTTGTCCTCAAGGTAAAACAGGACAAACAGGAAGTTTCAACATTTGCCACTGAAAATTGCACCTATGCCAACCCAAACTCTGTGATCCAATCTCTCTGTGGTCTCTTTTTTTCTTCTTGTCACCTATAATCAAACTGTCATATTCTGCAGTGACTTTCTTTTCCTTAAAATAAAAACTGGTGTCAAAATAAGAAAAATTGTTTACCAAGGATGCCAACATTTGTCATGATTGGGTTTGGCACCTAGTCATAAAGTTGAGAATCTATCAATTTAACGGTTTAACCATGTCTAAACAAGCCAGAACAATCACAGAAATTCTTCTGACACCTTAAACTTCTTTTTTGTGTTCACACCTGGAATGAAATTTCAGTTTTCAGTCTTGTCAGACTCTTTGCAACCCCATGGACTGTAGCTCGGCAGGCTCCCCTGTCTGTGGAATTCTCCAGGCAAGCGTGCTGGATTGGGTTGCCATTTCCTTTTCCAGGGATCATTGCTTGAGCAGGTCGCAAAGCTTGAGTTGAAGTTAACCCTTGGCTAAAACTCAGATGAGCCTGGAGGTTTGTTAGAAGACTGGATGGCCAGGCCATCCAGAAACCCAGCTACATGAAGGGCTGGGCGGGCTGCTAGGAGGAGCTCACCCCACAGACAAACAGTCAGGAAACAAGTGGCTGTGCTGGAACCAAACCTCCCACGTCGGTAAGGCAGGGCCTCGCCAACGTCGGCTTGATCTGTATTCATGCCGACTGCCGCGTGGAGCTCCATGCGGAGACTCAGAAAGCTGTTTCTACAACCACAATCAACCCTGCAGCTTATCCAGGACTCCTCAGCCTCTGCGCACTAGTGAGGGTGATGTAACAATCATAACTTCTGCTGGCTCGACCTAAGCTTCCAGACCGCTTCAAGTTACTTCCAAGAGACCCTGGGGTGCTTCACCTAAACCTGTCCACTTCCCTTTCATTCCCCTCTGTCCATGCTGGAAATCCTTGGTCTCCCAGGGGCAAAGGAGACACCACCATATCAGGAAGGCAGGTGCCCACTTGTCTATGGCCTTGCAGGGAGGGGATGCCCAGTGTGAGTTGGTCATGCTGGTGGGCAGGGCAGTTCCCAGTGAAAGAGCTGGCCATAAACAGTAAAGAAACAGCAGGTGCCCTGAAGCAGCTGGCCAGTACTGCTGATGGGTGCATGTCTGACCAGCCAGAAATGCATGGGGCTCACTTCAGAGGGTGTCAAGTTCCTCTCTGAGAATGTGGTTCCAGATGCCAGTGAAATTGGACATGGAGACCTTGGAAAACATGGAAATACTGTTGTTTCTGCACATTTCAAAGTCACTTACTCACCGTTGGAAAAGTGAGAAAGATACCAGGTTTTCCTACTTTCCTGGATCATTTGAGAAATTAATAAAACACTCATTTATTTATTCTCAGCCCTTTATTGGTTGTTGAATAAAATAAACACATAGAAAAATGACAATACTTTCCCGTATTGTGTGTTTTATTAATTTCTCAAATGATCCAGGAAAGTAGCAAAACCTGGTATCTTTCTCACTTTTCCAACAGTGAGTGAGTGACTTTGAAATGTGCGGAAACAACAGTATTTCCATGTTTTCCAAGGTCTCCATGTCCAATACCATTCACCATTGCAACAAAAAGAATAAAATACTTAGGAGTATATCTACTTAAAGAAACAAAAGACCTATACATAGAAAACTATAAAACACTGATGAAAGAAATCAAAGAGGACACAAACAGATGGAGAAATATACCGTGTTCATGGATTGGAAGAATCAATATTGTCAAAATGGCTATACTACCCAAAGCAATCTATAGATTCAATGCAATTCCTATCAAACTACCAACGGTATTTTTCACAGAACTAGAACAAATAATTTCACAATTTGTATGGAAATACAAAAAACCTCGAATAACCAAAGTAACCTTGAGAAAGAAGAATGGAACTGGAGGAATCAACCTGCCTGACTTCAGACTCTACTACAAAGCCACAGTCATCAAGACAGTATGGTACTGGCACAAAGACAGAAATATAGATCAATGGAACAGAATAGAAAGCCCAGAGATAAATCCACGAACCTATGGTCACCTTATCTTCGACAAAGTAGGCAAGGATATACAATGGAAAAAAGACAACCTCTTTAACAAGTGGTGCTGGGAAAACTGGTCAACCACCTGTAAAAGAATGAAACTAGAACACTTTCTAACATCATACACAAAAATAAACTCAAAATGGATTAAAGATCTAAATGTAAGACCAGAAACTATAAAACTCCTAGAGGAGAACATAGGCAAAACACTCTCCGACATAAATCACAGCAGGATCCTCTATGACCCACATCCCAGAATTTTGGAAACAAAAGCAAAAATAAACAAATGGGACCTAATGAAACTTAAAAGCTTTTGCACAACAAAGGAAACTATAAGCAAGGTGAAAAGACAGCCCTAAGATTGGGAGAAAATAATAGCAAACGAAGCAACAGACAAAGGATTAATCTCAAAAATATACAAGCAACTCCTCCAGCTCAACTCCAGAAAAATAAATGACCCAATCAAAAAATGGGCCAAAGAACTAAACAGAAATTTCTCCAAGGAAGACATACAGATGGCAAAAAAACACATGAAAAGATGCTCAACATCACTCATTATCAGAGAAATGCAAATCAAAACCACAGTGAGGTACCATTACATGCCAGTCAGGATGGCTGCTATCCAAAAGTCTACAAGCAGTAAATGCTGGAGAGGGTGTGGAGAAAAGGGAACCCTCTTACACTGTTGGTGGGAATGCAAATTAGTACAGCCACTATGGAAAACAGTATGGAGATTTCTTAAAAAGCTGGAAATAGAACTGCCATATGACCCAGCAATCCCACTTCTGGGCATACACACCGAGGAAACCAGATCTGAAAGAAACACGTGCACCCCAATGTTCATTGCAGCACTGTTTATAATAGCCAGGACATGGAAGCAACCTAGATGCCCATCGGCAGACAAATGGATGAGGAAGCTGTGGTACATATACACCATGGAATATTACTCAGCCATTAAAAAGAATTCGTTTAAATTAGTTCTAATGAGATGGATGAAACTGGAGCCCATTATACAGAGTGAAATAAGCCAGCAAGATAAAGACCATTACAGTATATTAACACATATATATGGAATTTAGAAAGATGGTAATGATAACCCTATATGCAAAACAGAAAAAGAGACTCAGATGTATAGAATAGACTTGTGGACTCTGGGAGAAGGTGAAGGTGGGATGTTTCAAGAGAACAGCATCGAAACATGTATATTATCTAGGGTGAAACAGATCACCAGCCCAGGTTGGGTGCATGAGACAAGTGCTCGGGCCTGGTGCACTGGGAAGACCCAGAGGGATGGGGTGGAGAGGGAGGTGGGAGGGGGGACCGGGATAGGGAGTACATGTAAATCCATGGCTAATTCATTTCAATGTATGACAAAAACCACTGCAATGATGTAAATTAATTAGCCTCCAACTAATAAAAATAAATGGAAAAAAAAAGAAAAATGACAATAGTAAGAATTGTACATGCTAAGGTTTTTGTTGGTTGAAAACAAGCAGATCACATTCCAAAAAGATTAAAATTCTGTAGGTTACTTAAAGGAAAATACAACTAACTCCTCAAAAATCATGCTTACACAGACACTGGGAACACAGAAGCTCTAATCAGTAAAACTTGATATGGACAAAAACTGATCAACAAATCAATCTTTAACAAACACTTACATGGAAAAAGATACTAGCAAATAGAAAAATAAACAGTTTAATTTAATGCTATACGATGTTTAGAAATTAATTAGACTGCCTCAAAGGAATTCATTTTCTCTATGCAAATTTGTCAATCTTGCCAAAAATGTAATTGAAATATGTTTTTACATAGACAGAATGTGTATAAATACAGAGAATCTGAGAGTTTATATACACAGAGATTATAATAATTTTTTCTTTAAACAGTATTTTTGGCTTTTGCATACACATGCTGCATGTACAAACACAAGTTGTTTTATTAATGTAATTGAATGACTTAGGGGTGATAAGATTAAAATTCCTTTGCATTTCAACTAAGAAACTTCTCCTTTACTGAATTGTGTGTCTCTTTTCCCAACAAAATTATGTATTAAAAAATTGCATTGAAACCATAACCCCGTGGACCATAGGATGTAACTGTATTTGGGGATAGGGTCTTGAAAGAGCAGGTTAAACCAGTCCTAATCCAATATGGTGTCTTTAGAAGTACAGGAATTTGGACACAGAGCGACCTCAGGAATGCACATGCGTGGAAGGAAAACCGTGTGATGACATAGTGAGAAGGGGGCCCTCTGCACATTGAGGAGAGGGACCCCAGGAGGAACAGCAAGGTCCGTTCTCCTCAGAGAAATAAAGCATCATCCTTGGCATCAGATTAATTTTTCACATACAATTTCTAGCACTCTATCAAAATTAATAGGACACCTAACAGAAAGCAAATGTTAAGACAATGGACCAAAGAAAAGAGATTTCAGGTGAAGGCATTATCAGACACGATTAATATATTTAAGGAACCGTAAGAAGAGTTAAAGAACCAGAAAGTATCTATAAAGAATCAAAGGGAGACTTAGAACAACAAAAACAGTTAAGAACTGAACTGCAGAGTTTAACAGCCCTGAGGAGAGGTGAAAGAAAATTAGTGAGCTGGCAGACAGGTCAGGAAAGAAAACATGCAGAGTGCGGCACAAAGAGACAAAATTGCAAGTCAAGTTCCAGTAAGAAAGAAGAGATACGGGGAGAGAAAACTTTCTGGAAAAGTTTTCAAAACTGACAAAAGCATCAAGTTACAGAGTCATAGGCAGGACTCAACTAGGCAAATCGAAACAAAACACACCTGAGTGCAGAATGGCTCCCAGAACCTTCCCGACACGAGAGGCATTTATCCACCATTAGGTGAGGAAGTGAGTCCCTCTGCTGTCTGGTCTGCGATGGCATGGGACTGCTGAGCCCCCGGGATGCTGGAGAAGATGCTAAAGCAAAGAGGAAAGGCCTTCGGCCCATGCTCAGGTGGGACGCTGTCACCGCAGGTGAGCTTGTTTGACCTGGGTACCACAGTGGACCCAGAATCACAGACAGGTCAACAAGAGGCAATGTGAGAACCTGACATGTTTGCTATGTAACTCGTTAAAGAGTGTTACCTAAGAAGAACTGCTGGTGTCACCGTAGCCTTCTGTGTACAATTAACCTCACAAAGTCAGGACTTCCATCTGTTTTGGAGAACAGGTCTGTCTCTAAAGATCCTCAATAACGTGCATCGCCCACGTAATGAGTGTGCTGTGTTGGAGGAGTATCTGAACACCCTAGACAGGACTGGGGAGCATCAGGAAGGCAATCTGAATGACTCTCTTCACCACAAGCAAACCTGTCCCTGCAGGAGGTCCGTGGGCCTAGGAGTCGTGCTAATCAGCATCAAAGTCCATTTCCTGAACATTTTAAGGAACAGCTGACAGCCTCGCTCCTACCCACTGGGCACTTAGGGTGGGTGACTCAAACTTTTCACATTTGTTTGGCTACTGGCTGTTTCTCTGACTTTTGCCAAATTTATCTCAGTGCAAAGGGATCGAAAAAGTTGACCTCCAAGCATTTTTAAAATAGCCAGGGGAAAAAAATAACCTGAGCAGGAAACATCAAATCTGCCGAACTGCTTGTCCACCTGCTGTGGAAGGTGACTTCTTTGAGCCAAGACTTCAGTCCATCAGAAACCTGGCAGGAACCCAGAACCACCTGCAATTTCTCCTTTCTTGTATAGCCGGCTACACGGATTCTAAATGAGCAGCGAAATGCAAGGTCTGCACCCAGGCACCCCTGGCAGACATTCCTCCAGCCTATTCTCATTTTGTACTTCTACACTGCTCCCCAGAACTTTCTTTGGGATGCTAGTTGTCATGTGTGTCATATTTATGAAGAGAGAAATTGGGGAAAGTGAGTTATTTGGGAATAGATTTTGCTCAAGAGAAGGGCTGTCATATAAAGTCTGCTTATATCAAAGATGAGTCCTGCTCTGTCACCGGCCACCTTTGCTGTGGGCGACCCTAGCTTCCCGGGTGCTGTGTGAGCCCCTCTCGTTGGCTGCCTGCCACTTCTTTGCAGGTCTTGTCTTACTAATACTTAGCTTGCAGGAAGCTCCTTCTATGTTATGAACTGTTTCAAGCCTCACAAAAAATATAGAAAACAATAGGATGAAGACTCATAACCTCGCATCTTTGAAAACAGTATTTTGCATCATTACCTCAGTTCTTATTATTTTAAAGAGATTGATCACTATAATTACAGTTTATATGCTTCTCCAATTCCTTCTGTCTGATCCTTTTTGAAAGATAATGCTTATCACTGTCTTGGTGTTTAATTAGCCCCAACACTGTTTTGATGATTTTGCATTAGGTGAGGGTACATATTCACAAATGATGTATGAAAATTTATATCTATGGCATGATACTGGGTCATTCTACATTGTATATTTCTCATTCAGTATTTTCTGTGATATATCTATTTTGATGTTTTAAGTTCTAATTGACTCATTTTAACAACTTATGGCAGAAAGTGAGGAAGAACTAAAGAGCCTCTTGATGAAAGTGAAAGAGGAGAGTGAAAAACTCGGCTTAAAGCTCAACATTCAGAAAACTAAGATCATGGCATCCTGTCCCATCACTTCATGGCAAATAGATGGAGAAACAGTGGAAACAGTGGCTGACTTTATTTTTCTGGGCTCCAAAATCACTGCAGATGGTGATTGCAGCCATGAAATTAAAAGACGCTTACTCCTTGGAAGGAAAGTTATGACCAACATAGACAGCATATTAAAAAACAGAGACATTACTTTGCCAACAAAGGTCTGTCTAGTCAAGGCTATGGTTTTTCCAGTGGTCATGTATGGATGTGAGAGTTGGACTATAAAGAAAGCTAAGCGCAGAAGAATTGATGCTTTTGAACTGTGGTGTTGGAGAAGACTCTTGAGAGTCCCTTGGACTGCAAGGAGATCCAACCAGTCCATCCTAAAGGAGATCCTGGGTGTTCATTGGAAGGACTGATGTTGAAGCTGGAACTCCAATACTTGGACCACCTGATGGGAAGAGCTGACTCATTGGAAAAAAACCCTGATGCTGGGAAAGATTGAGGGCAGGAGGAGAATTGGACAACAGAGGATGAGATGGTTGGATGGCATCATTGACTCAATGGACATGGGTTTGGGTAGGCTCCGGGAGTTGGTGATGGACAGGGAGGCCTGGCATGCTGAGGTTCATAGGGTTGCAAAGAGTCGGACTCAACTGAGCGACTGAACTGAACTGAACTGAACAACTGAGAAAATTCCACTGTGTGAATCACCAAACTGTAAGGATATATTCTCCTGCCCATGGACACCTAAGGTTATTCCAGCTTCTTTCCAGGACAAGAAAGGCTGCAGCTCATACACATCATGTGTGTGTGCTGGTGAGTGCTCCTCTGGGGAGCATTCCTGGAAGCCTGGCACCTTCGAGCACATGCAGCACCTCCAGATTGCCTCCTGGAACTGCGATCTGACCTCCTGGATGCTCTCAGGAGCCTGACTAGGTGCGTCCCAAGACAGGCAGGCACCCTAGATCGTAGCTTAATCAGTAATTTCTGCATCAGAGTGCACTGACCTACACCCACAGAGATCTTGCTGTAGTGCTAGGAGGGCTTTAGGTCCTGTGATGAGATGTTTAATCCCCATTCAGATCACAGTCAGTCCTAAAGGAAATCAGTTCTAAATATTCATTGGACGGACTGATACTGAAGCTGAAGCTCCTATACTTTGGCTACTTGATGCAAAGAACCAAATCATTGGAAAAGACACTGATGCTGTGAAAGATTGAAGGCAGGAGGAGAAGGGGGTGACAGAGGATGAGATGGTTGGATGGCATCACTGATGCAATGGACATGAGTTTGAGCAACCTCCAGGAGTTGGTGATGGACAGGGAAGCCTGGTGTGCTGCAGTCCATGGGGTCGTAGAGTCAGACACAACTGAGTGACTGAACTGATGTGACTGGATGGCAGGTGATCAGCCAGCTGATGTCTGTCCAAATCTCATCTTGTCTGAAGTCAGCCCACCTTGACACATAATTGAACTACATTCATGCTGCATGTTTAATTAAATTGTCACTGGCCAGCTCATAGAGTTTTATTAATTTAATAGCATCCAAATTACACAATCCTGCTCTCGTTGTGAAAATACTTCTAGTTGTCTTTATAAGATCACTTGAGCTCTTGAGCGTGGCCCAGGGAAACCTGCCTTACTGTTCCCAAACTTCCAGGGGCAAGAAGTCATGGAAATTGCAAGTGAAGATGCTCAGAGGGAGAGAGGAGAGTGGGCAGGTGGGACGCAGACCCCTGATGGTCAGCTCAGAGTTCATGACAGATCGGCCTGTGCCGTACTGGCCGCACAGCTGGGACCCCCACATCTGCGGCAGCCTGGAACAGGTCTGGACCCCCAGCCCAGCCCCCTCCTCTGTGAAGTGGGGGTGTGGTGATGCCGGCCCCAGGGTGCTCTGAGAGACCTGATGACAAGGTGCCCACAGGGCGCCTGGCCTGTGCTGAGTGCACTGCAGCGAGCTCACATGGCCCCTGCACGTTGTGAGGAAGGCGAAGCGCCCCACTGCCAGGCCCCCTCTGCTGTGGGTGGAGTGAACACCTTGGTCTCGGCTTCCTCCTCTGTGGACCAGGCTGGCAGCACGTCAGCAGCATCGGTGCCCCGAGGCCCTCAGTGCTCCTTCCCTCCGAAGTTTGTTCTGTCTCCACTGTCTCCATGATGCAACAGCAAGAAGCAGAACCACCCCCAATCCCAGAAGTGTGATGGGGAGTAGACAGAGCTCACAGAGTGAACCCTGTCTTCCTGCCAGATGGGTGGAAACATGGGTCCACTTGACAGATTCCTCCTGGAACTCAGCGCTTCCCAGATGCGCGCACACACCCCGAAGTTTCCCTAAACCCAGGGAAGCTGCACTCACTCATAGCCTGGGAAATGAGAGGGCCCTTTTTCTACTTGTAGTCTGAGCATTGCAACATTGTGAGCCCCTCAGATCTTCTTTAGAGGGAGGCATCTCAACAAACTTATGTCCTGCCCCTACTTCTGCCGTCTGGGGGAGTGGCATTCTGATTCCAAGGAGGGGATGTACTGACTGTATTTTTCTTTTTCTGTGTTCTGGGATCTTCTGATGTCCTAAAGAAGCTCCCTGGCTGGGAGACCGCCCTCCTGGGATGACTTAGTTCTCAGAGATGCCCAGGGCCCAGCGGGAGAAGCCTGAAATGCCTATCAAGCACCCAGACTTCCTCTCTCTGCCCATGCACCCGGGGGGAAGAGGGCAACTCTCCTCTGCCTGCGTCATCCAGGGCAGGAGCCCAGAACCAGGAGCCCAGAACCAGGGACCGTACCTGTAGCCCAGAACCCCCAGATTATCCAAGCTAGCCAGCCCTCTACTGTTCCCCTGCCTGCCTTCCAGAAACTCCAGGAAAAGCATGGCTGTAGCTCCCCTCCTCCCGTCCTCTGCCTGCGGACCAGCCTGGGGCGTCCCCATGTGGTCCTGCATGGTGGCCCTGCCTGCCGCCCCTCTGCGACTGCTCCCCACCCTGGAGCTTGTGTGATGACTGTTTACTGTCAGGCACTTTAATCAAGCTGCTAACTTTTAATTATTGCTACACTGTGTTGTTGGCATCTTGTAGAGTCTGTTTAGACCCTGATGCTGGGAAAGATTGAAGGTGGGAGGAGGAGACGACAGAGGATGAGATGGTTGGATGGCATCACTGACTCAATGGACATAAGTCTGAGTAAGCTCCGGAAGTTGGTGATGGACAGGGAAGCCTGGCATGGCATGCTGCAGTCCATAGGGTCACAAAGGATCTGACACGACTGAGCGACTGAACTGAACTGAGAGTCCGTTTCTGTGTCAAAATGCTGTATTTTCTGTTTGCTTTTACATAGTGAAAATTCCTCCCACTTCTTTCCCACCCATGGAGGAAAAAAGAGATAGAAAGCATTTTGAACAATATATTTCATCATCACAATAATCAATAATATTTACCATGTTTGATGATGGTGGTGATCATGTAATTCTTTCACTGCACACCAGGGGTGCCTCTGGGGGATTAAACTCAGCTCCAGCCCTCACTGCACACGCCCCCACCAGCGAGAGACAGCATTTACCCTCTCCCTCCTGAAGAGGGAGACAGTGAACCCTAAAGACTGAACTCATGCTGAGAACCGAGGGTAATAATATGGTTGAAAGTGAAAGTGAAAGTCACTCAATCATGTCCGACTCTTTGGGACCCTATGGATTATACAGCCCATGGAATTCTCCAGGCCAGAATACTGGAGTAGGTAGATGTTCCCTTCTCCAGGGGCTCCTCCCAACCCACGGACTGCATGTGGATTCTTTACCAGCTAAGCTACCAGGCAACATGGTTGGGTAGGGTTTAAAGTCACTTCCAGCCTCAAGTTCTGCTTTTCTTTTTTATATTATGGTTTAATGGTTTATCAGGAATATAGTTGCATTTGAATAGGGGCTTACTGGAGAAAATAGGCAAAAAGGGCACCGTAGTTGAAATGTCTGTCTTGGCGGCAAGCTGGTGAGACTTGCGGCTCAGTGGTCAAGAATCTACCTGCAATGCAAGAGACCTGGGTTCAATCCCTGGGTCGGGAAGATCCCCTGGAGAAGGGCATGGCCACCCACTCCAGTATTCTTGCCTGGAGAATCCCATGGACAGAAGCGCCTGGTGGGCTACAGTCCAAGGGACCACAAAAAGTCGGACATGACTGAGTGACTAGCAGTCACTTTCAGTGGGACTGATGTCCTGTCCAAAGCCCAGACCCAGCAGGGCTTTCACTGTGTCTCATGGACCAGTCAACCCCTCCGGCCCTCAGTCTCCTCACCTGCTCACTCGACAGGTTAGTGTGAGGACAGAGGCATCCCTGTATGTGGACTTGTGAGCCTTTGTGCAGTTGGTGCCCCAGAAGTGTGCTTCTCCCTGCCTGCCCCACTGTGGGCTTCCTGTCTGCCCCCGACCTGTCTGCCTTCTGGTGCAGGAAGGTGAGCTGAGCTCCAGGGACCGTCGGCCCCGGCCAGGCTGCAGGAGCGCTTAGAGCAAAGCAGGCTCTGTCCTCTTCTCCCTTCCTTCCTTCCACGAAGGAGAAATGCACACAGTTACCCTCCTCCCTCCCATGCTCTCTCCAGAACCCAGTCCCCTCCGCTCTGCTTCCTGCTGGAGTTCTCCTTAGTCACCAGCAGCAGGCTTGCGGGTTTCAGATTCTCTTTGGCTTGTGAAGCCAGCCTTTTAAATGCCCTCAACTCACATTTAGTCATGTGGACTGCGTTCACGTCCACGTAAAATGAGTGCCTAATGGAAATGGATGTTATTGTCACTGTGTAAGCAGTTTTCTTCAAAAGTCCAACTGGAGCACCCTCACGTCTAGAACTCGGGGTCCAGCCCGCCAGTTGGCCTCTCTGTGCTGGAAGAAGGTGGGACTGAAGAACGTTGACATCTGTCCATTCTTATCAGCTATACTGGGATATAACTGACAGAGAGGAATTGCATATTTTTAAGGTGAACCACTTGATGTTTTGATATGTGCATCTGTTGTGAAATGGTCCCCAGAAGGAGGAGGCAGGGAGAGAGCTGATAGTTAAAGGGTACGGGGTTTCTCTTCGAAGTGAGGGTAACGCACCCCTGTGAATTCACCAACACCCATTGGATTGTGTGCTTTCAATGGATGCACTTCACGGTATTTGAGTTTTGTTTTCATCAAGTTGATTTATTTGAAATGAATGACAATGTTGGGGGCTCCTGGCTCCGTGCTCGGAGACCGTGGGCGAATTTGTGCTAGAGGGGGAGGGCGGAGGGCAGGAGTTTACACGTGCCCCTCGTCCACACTGGCTGCGGGCTGTTGAGGCAGGAGCCAACCCCAGGTCAGTCTGGACAGTCTGGCCTCCCCACCTCCCCCTGGGGCATGAATGACCACGTCTCAGCTGCACTTGGGTCTCAGAGGCAGCTCAGCCCCGGCCTCTCTGATTCTCAAGTCTATGCAGACGGGGATCGGGGGGGCAGGGCACGTATGCTTCCTTTCTTGCTCTGCTTTTCTCAGCTGAGTCCTTCCTGCCCACACACCAGGGAGCTGTCACGTGTCCCCACAGTGAGGGACTCAACATGAAAGGAACAGTCTTCCATGCGATGCTGAGGTTGCACAAACACTGATCTGTATTCTGTCTGTGGGACTGGGGCTCCAGGTTAGCCGCATCCTGACGGCGGGATCCACTGTCATCTAGGGTCTTCTGCTGCTGCTTAGTCGCTTCCATCATGTCCGACTCTGAGATGCCATGGATTGAAGCCAGCCAGGCTCCTCTGTCCATGGGCTTTCCCAGGCAAGAATACTGGAGTGGGTTGCCATTTCCTTCTCTAGGGGATCTTCCTAACCCAGGGATTGAACCCACAATCTACTGCATTGCAGGTGGATTCTTTACTGCTGAGCGACAAAAGAAGCCCTGTCCAGGGTACCCTCCTCCTTTACATGAGCTCATTGTGAACAGAAGGTGAGGCCCATGCGTCTCCCAGGTTCGGATAAGGCCCTTGAGGAGTGGAGGCTGCACTTGGGAAAAGACACCCACCCAGAGAAGTAGAGTGTCAGGGTGTGCTCTAAGGAGGACGAGGGCCTTGTCTTTCCTTAGAGGCAGAGCAGAGCCCCTTTGCCGCTGCCCCTGAAACGTGCCTGTTCCCCAGGCACTGTTCAGAGCATAGCACACACTGACTCTTACCCTCCTGGTGGCCCCATGAGACGAGCACCGGGCCCTGTCTTACAGCTGGGGATCCTTGGGGAATGGAATCAGCTTGTTTGTGGCTGCACCACCGGTAGTGACGAGGCCAAGATGTGACCGTGAGGGCCGGACTCTCAGATCAGCCTTCCTCACCACATGCCACACAGACCCGCTGTTCTCTATTTTTGAGAAAAGTCAAAATAGTTTGTATTGCTGGGTATGGAAACTTCCAAGTTGCCTTGTAATAACCTGAATTCATTAATTCCTTGTGACAATTCATCAAAGGAAAAACTGGATTTTACTCTACTCTTGATTTAGAAAAGGAAAAAAAACTGTTTTAAAAAATGAAGTCATTTGCCCACAATAACAACTCCGGGATTAAAATCTATGGTCTCTAGTGCTTTGTTTGCTGACTGTTCCAGTGGCCACTGAAGTGGTCACTTGGGGGCCATTTTACTCTAAGGGAAGAAGACAGAGAATGGGGACTTCAGATGCAGGGGCCCCGGGGACACCAGCTGCCCTGTCTTCTGCCTAGACCGTGACTCCCAGCGACAGGACTGTCTCCATCGGCAATGAGTCAGGAGTTCTGGCTCTCGGAGGAGACAGAGGGTGGAAACAGGAGGCGAGGCTTGCCCAGCTGTGGGAAAGACCGTGCTGGGGTCCAGTAAGGCCTTTGGAACTCTAGGAACTCAAAGACCCTAAGGAGATGTGTTCACACTCAGGAATGGCCATGGCCTTGAGCTCCTTCTAACTGTGGTGGATCTGAAGGCTATGGGGTGAGTTGGGGGCAGCTGGACGAGGGTGTGAAAGGAAACAGTTGAGCTGACCCCAAGGGGGCCGGCCTTCTGTGTAGAGAGCAGCGGGTACGCATGCAGAAGTGCCTATGCTTGGCTTCAGGCTCCACTGTGTCATCTTGGAATCTTTAGTTGTTTTTAAACACGAGGCTGTATTAGTCAGCTCAGGCTGCTGTAACAAAGCGCCCAGACCAAGACCTGGAACAGCAGATGCTCCTTGTCTTCAGGTAGGAAGCCTGTGATCAAGGCCCCTCTCCTGGTGCACAGATGCCGTCCCCTCCCTGATTCCTCATGTGGCCATCCTCCAGGTGTCGGAGTCCCCATGCTCTCTTGTAAGGACCCCAGTCCTCCGGGGTTAGGGCCCCCTCTGCAGTGACCACCTCTTGCCTTAACCCCCCACGTAGTTACCTGTCTCTGGGCATACTCACGCTCTCGGTCCCTGCTAAGGTTTTAAGCGTCAGCACATGTGTCTGGGGGCGCGATCCAGCCCTTCCTCATGTTCCCTCTGCTCCAGGGTTTCTGGCTTGAGCAGCTGGCAGCATGGACGATGGCTGTGGAGTTGGGGATTCGGAGGCCAGCCCTCTTGGATGAAGGGGAGATTGTCTGAGTCTGAAACAGAAAAGCAAAGTTGTCAAGCAGGCAGGTGATGCACGGTGAGCTGTACAGGGCAGGGGTGTGCTGTGGGTAAACGAGGAAGCAGCCGAACAGAAGTTTTAGGTGGCGTCCCTCAGATGCCAGGCTGGGGCCACCTGAGTCTCAGAGCAGAGCTTAGATGGCCCAGCCCGCAGAGAGATCCCGCTGAAACCAGGGGGCACATCTCCATGCCGAGGGTGGGTGGTACGGAAGGAGCAGGAACCAGGCAGAGGGGCCACGAGGGGAGGAGACAGGACAGGAAATTCCGCCGGACTTGGTGCTGGTGCAGCCCTGCGACCCAGGAGAGAGCACCCTGGGGCTCGGGGGGAGAAGAAGGCAGGGGAGGGGTGGAGGGGCTGCCCACTACCTCGGGCACCACCTGCAGTCCCCAGTTTAAAGATCTGTGGCCACTGGGTTCTGAGCGTGACCTTTGAGCTGCAGAGGGCCCAGCCTGACTGGAGCTTTGCCCGGTGATAAAGCAGAGGATGTTTACTGGAGTGCCCAGCGAGCTCCAGGCTCTGGAGTATGTCTGAAGGGGACATTATGGTTGTTGCTGTGTTTTTCTGCTTTTTTAAAATCACAATGTTTTTGAGTTTACTAAAGTTTTGAAAGCTCAAAACAAAAGGAAACAGGAAAGAAAAAGTGCCAGCTGTCCAATCACCTTTTTTCCTTTGACTGTGCTGGTGTCTTCGTCGCTGCTCACACAGCTTTCTCTAGTTGCAGCGAGCGAGAGCTGCTCTCTAATAGCAGTGCATGGGCTTCTCTTTGCAGTGGCTTCTCTTGCTGTGAAACACGGACTCTAGGCATGTGGGCTTCAGTAGTTGCAGCTCTCGGGCTTAGTTACTCTACGGCACATGGAATCTTCCTGGACAGGGATCAAATCCATGTCCCCTGCATTGGCGGGTGGATTCTCAACCACTGGACCACCGGGGAAGCCCTATCCAATCACTTCTGAAATATGTACTCTCAAGATCATGGCAGTGCACTCCAGTATTCCTGCCTGGAGAATCCCATGGACAGAGGAGCCTGGTGGGCTATAGTCCATGAGGTCACAAAGAGTTGGACACAGCTGAGTCACTTGGCATGCAGGCATGCATTCTCAAGATCAAGGTGCCTATTTTTCTCAGTATCTTTGTATGAGTACCTATTTGTGTTTGTCCATAGTTAAGATGACACCGAGTTTGCAATTCAAATGTCTTCTTTTTATACATTCACCACTATACAGCAAACTTTTTCCCATAGTGGAAAATACTTCTAAAATTATAGATTTTGATGGCTGTATTGGTGATCAGCATATGTAGCATAGTGTTTTTAGGTCTACCCTTTCTATGAATGTCTAAGTAGCTTTCAGGTTGGAATTATTATGAACTATCCTTACATAAATGCAAACAGTTTCTAAAGGGTAAGATTATTGGGTCCAAGATAAATTCTTCATGCTCTTGGTAAACATTGCCAAAGTGACCTCTCGAAAGTCACTGGTGCTGTAAGGCTAACAGTGTGGTAGAACAGGTAATGTTAGCATTTACAACATATTTTCCAGCTTAATCAGTGCACAATGACATCTCATCTTCCTTTAAATTTCAATATCTTTGATCATTATTGAAGTTGAACATGTTTCCATCGGTTGGTTGGCCATTGCAGTTCTTTCACTAATTTACTCTCATGGTAACTGTTGACAGTTTTTCCAATATCTGCTGAAATGTTCTGTTCTTCCCCTTGACTTGGCAATAGCCCTTCATGTAGTGTGTTAATTCTTGCCCTATCCCTTCACTATGACTTTGAGTGCCATGGCACCTGGGCTGTCTTGGAATTTCCAAACAAAGTCAGGAAGGACCAGAGTCCAAGGGAGGAAACTTATAGGACATCTGATCTCTTCATTATATAAGTTATTTCATTTCAGAGACTTCACATAATTTCTTCAAAATCTGAGAGCCAAGTAAGGATTACCTGGGCCTAGAACTCAGAACTCTGGGAACCAAACCTATGTTCTTTGCACCAAGTCACGCTGCTTGCCACCATGTGAAGCAGGTAGTTTCACTCATGGCTGTCCAACTGACAGCCAGAGCCCAAGCTTCCCAGGCGTGGGATGAAGAAGAGGGTTGGAGGAAGCATAGCAAAGGCTCCAGGTTAAAGGTCAGTTTCTAGGTCGCCAAGAACTGGGGACCTCCCCCTGGCCCCTCCCCATTTCGGGCCCACACCCCCTTTTTTCACCTTCCTCTCCTGCATGCCCTGCTCCCTAACGCCCCCACCCACCCTCAGAAGGCCTATTTGGACTTCCTGTTAATGACCCAAGGGCAATTTCCCACAATCTAAGTAGACAAGGGTTCTAAGTTTTCCTAACCAACAATCCTTTCTCTCTCTTAAGACCTCGGCTGACAATTCTTAATGCTAACATTTTTTTCCCCTCCTCTAAGACCACATGATTCAAATTTCCTCTTCTAATCCATAAATAACATCCTTGGTAATACACCCTGAGTGCTGATTACTTGCTGGGCACCATGCGAAGCAATTACGCTGAGCACCACCTCATTCAGCTCTGAAAATAGCCGTGTGAGATAGGTATTATTATTCCTATTCTATGGGCACTGTGAATAAATCGCCCTTCGTTTCCCAGACAGTAAATCGCAGAAGCATTTAATCGCCAGAATGTCTCATCCTAAGCCCCTTACTCTTAGCAAAAACTCTCAAGAATGTTTGGAGGACTCCAAGAAGTTAAATAATCTCTTCGTTTCTATAACCTTCTGTCTTCTCACCTAAAAAAAAAAAAAGAAAGAAAAAAAACATAAAAAATAGTAATGAAGCTCCTTCCTCTGAACAAGGCCTGTGATGGAAGAAGGGGTGGTATGTGGAGGTAGATGTGAGTGTGTCTGCAGAGACCCCTGCCTCCCTCCAGGGTGGGGTGTTTTTTCCTTCCCCTTGAATCACCTTGCTACTTGGTTTGACAACATGATGTGGTGGAAGTGATGCTGTGACTTGGGAGGCAAGTTCCCAGGCAATTGATATTCATCCTCTGAGAGCCCTGTGCACCATGGCAAGAAGCCCGCTGGTCTCCCGGAGACAGCGGTCCAGTGGGGGAGAACCAGGACCCCCAGGCCCAGCCTGGGAAGGGGAACTTCTTGGACCTTCCAGCCCAGCCCCCCATTGCCTGCCAAACACAGACTCGAGAGTGATGCCCACGGGACCCCCACTTGTCAATGAGGGTGGGACACTCTTGCTCAGTCCTTACATGTGTGTGAGAGAGACCATGCTGTAGGTGTTTGGCCTGGTGGACAAGAGCAAGTGTCCAGTGAATGGACGTGTCCTTCTGTCCTTTCCCTCCTATCTCCCATCCTTAGAACAGATTGGAGCACACTGGGCAGGCGGGGAGGGAAGGTGCTGATTCCCCCCGTTCGTTCCCAGTGTCAGCGCTGCACGTGGCATCAGATGTTTGAGCTCTCTATGAACAGGACAAAGCCTCAACATCTGCTTTAGTTTTCAGGCTGGCCTCCAATCAGCTCAAACGTGAGCAGTGATGGCCACTCAGCAGACTTGTATATATACCTTTAAGTATCATGTGTCCACTAATTGCATTGTAAATGCAATGTAAAACTTTGCACGTTGCTCACCACAAGTATTTTTATTTGAACTAATTGAAAGCTAGTCTAAAGCAAAATCCTAGCCCAAGCTCTACCCCTCTGGTGTCAAACAGACTCTTCTGTATCACTTTGTCAATCCTGTGCTTTCTTGCATCAGCTCTGGTGTTATTTGGAAGCTTTAATGTTTTTCCAACTAACTGCTCTCATGTTCACAAAGGGCTGACTCCTTGAGGACCAGGACAAGAATTGTGATTTCTTGACACCCATCGTAACACTTAGCAGAAGCCTTGGCACAGAAAGAGCTCAGTCCACGTGTTAAGAGCCAGAGGAGTCTTAGAAAATGTTTCCTGATGATCACAAGTCAGCACAAGTTATTTCAAAACAGACAAAGGTACATAAGATCTGTCCTATACTCATGAAAGGAAAATATTTCTAAAAAGAAAAGGAGCAAATTCACTCCTCTTGCAATAAATGGAGAGCAGATTTATGTGTCTGTGTTTGTATGTCCGAGTATGTGTGTGTGTGTTTAAGTGTTTGCCTCTCTGATGGTATTACTTATGAACATGTGTGTGACCTTACGCTGGAATTGAGTGGTTGAGAATTGCCAACAGTGAAAGACAGCAATAGCACTGAAGTTTTTCTGTAGAATGTTGCCTTTTCCTTTATTGCAGGCTAAGCCAACAATCCTTATTATGCTCCATAAACAATACCAACAACAAAAAAGTGCCCTATAAAAATTAGATTGTGAAACCTAAATTATTTATGTGATTTCATTTGCTGGATGCGTTTTGTTCCATTGAGCCTCACTTCTTTCCAATGTCATGAGACTATTAGGAACTGTAATAATCTTCAGGGCATGTAAGATTTATCAGCCCTTGCAGCATGGGCTAGGAGCCAGGGAAGGAGATTAAGGGCACTGGTGAAATTAATCGAGCTTCTCTCTCTGGGCTGGCCAAAAGAATGCACGTGTTACTGTTCAAGCATGTTACACAGTAGGAGCACAGTTTGACCATGACCATATGTTGAATTTAGAATTACATGTTAGTCTTTTCCAAAAGCAATTCCATAAAAATGTCAATACTTCCATCAACTAATAGGTCTGTCCACTAAAAAGGGGAATTTACATACAGAGAGGGAAAGAGTATTGGTATTCACTAGCTCCCTGAGATGTCTCCCAGGGCACATTTTCATCCTGCTGCAGAAGCCAGGCCAGCTGATCTGCAGAACAGGAAGACTGACAGAGAGGCAGGCTGAGGAGTCACTGTTCCATCACTGTTTCCTTGACCAAAAAGGGAGCTGGCATGTGCTCCCTCATGACATGTAAATGGGCTCCAGTCAGTGGCCTTGAAGTGTAAGCGTTTCCTGTTCACTTGAGGCAATGCTGAAGTTTTCTGGAATAGATAGAAGCCATCATTTCAGTCCTAACACAAAATGAAACCGGCATTGTGGGAGCAGTTTTGAAAATGTATGAACTTCATAAAATGTTCCATTTTCCACATGGTGAGTTTGGCTGCACTATCAGATCATCAGAGCTCAGGAAACTGCCCATTGAGGCTCCAACCCTTTATGTGTATGACACTAATAAAGAATAAGGTACTTGCCATATTGTTTATTGATCGGTAATGAGACAGGAAATAAACACATTGCCTTCCATGCCATCCAAAACCAGGGGAAGAGGCAGCCAGAAATTCCAGCATCTCTCCCCAGTAAAGCTATTACACTTTTATGGCTGAAACCCTGTCTTCAATTTCCACGTGATGAGGCTTCGAAAGAGTCTTCATTAGGTTCACATTGAAAGTGACTGCCTTGTCACATGAGGGAAAAAGTTGGAATATAAGTCTGCTGGTTGTCATTTTCCTTCTAGGTTGAATCAGTGGCTCCAATTCATTCCAAAAGAATGTAACTGCTGGAAATAAACCAACCCAATAACACATTGTGAGCACACTGACCTGCCTTTTTTTTCAGATCTAAATAGATACTGGCTTTAGAGGTAAATTGGATTTTAAGAATGACTTTTGGGGTCACCAAAAATACCAGGAACCTTAGATTTTTCTCTCTGGCAGAGCCAGGAGAATCCTAGTGGTTTTCAATCAAGGGCACATCTCAGCATCCTGTTCTTACTAGGTTCACCCACTGGTCAGGTGTTGAAAGAAATCAGGTACATGATAGGCAAATGGAAAACCATGAAAATGCTCCAGTTTTGTGAAACAATTTGGAATTTTCCTCCAGCCAATGTTCACCATTTCCTCACCTGCCAAGTGTTTTTCCAACCAAAAGAGCTGTCATCTTCTACAGAGAAACCCAGATACCCAGAACTCAAGTCAGCCCTCAGATAACACAGATATGGGGTGTTGTGTTTGTACATGGGGTGTGGGTATGTGAGTGTGTCTCCCACACAGCAAAGGCTATGTAAACCTAATTCAGCCAGCAGGTACAGGAAGAGAGGAAAGGCAGAAGTGAGATGGTTTTTGTTTACTTTTTAAAAACCAAATACTTTATTTTTAAGGCAGTTTTATATTGACAGCATACTCGAAAGGGGTGTTCTGAGATTTCCCACATACACCCTCACCCCACATGCCCACAACCTCCCCACCATCAACATCGCCCAGCAGATGCTGCCCTTGTTACAGCTGATGAACCTGCACTGACGCATCATCGTCATGAAGTCTGTGGTTTACAGTGGGGTTACTCTTGATGTACATTCTGTGGGTTTGGACAAATACATAACTGCTGCATCCATCGTTACAGTATGGTACAGAATATGCTCACTGCCCCCAAAGTCCTCTGCCTCTTTATCCCTATGTCTCCCCCAAGCCCCTGGCAACTTTTGAGCTTTTTACTATCTCCACAGTTTTGCCTTTTCCAGAATGTCATAGAGCTGGAAACATACAGGATGTAGTCTTTACAAATTGACTTCTTTCACTTTGTAATATGTACTTATGTTTCCTCTATGTCTTTTCATAGTTGATTGATCATTTCTTTTTAGTGCTGAATAGTATTCCAATATCTGGAAGTACCACAGTATTTACCCACCCACCTACTGAAGGACATCTTGGTTGCCTCCAGGTTTGGGGCAATTACAAATAAAGCTGCTATAAACATACATGTGTAGTTTTGTCATGTTGACTTGTTTAAATTCTTATTTTGAAAAGTTGTAGATTCATAGGAATTTGCAAAGATAATGCAGGAAGGTCCTCTAGACCCTGCACCTAGTTTCCTCTCAGGGTTGCCCCTTACATAATTATGTACAATGTCAAAGCCACAAAACTGATGCAGATACAATGCCCGGGCCTAGCTCTGTGTCACTTAGTCATTTGTGCATATTAGTGTAACCACGGTGGTAATGGATACACAGGGTACTACACCATCACTTCAGTGGTGCTGTCCTGTTGCCTCATGTCCTCCAAAATGAGGTGTTCAAGTCTGCCACCCAGTACCTGTGAACATGACCTTATTTGGAAATAGAGTCTTTGCAGATGTAATCAAGATGAGATGAGGTATTCTGAATTAGCCCTGAACCCCATGACTGGCATCCTTATAAGAAGAGAAAAGGAAGACATACACACACAACTGAGAAGATCACATGAAGATGGAATGAGGCACCACAAACCAGGGAAAGACAGCCACCACCAGCAGCTCCAGGAGCTAGAAGAGGCAGAGAAGGAACACAATTCTCCCATGGTGTTGGACTCCTAGACTCTAGAACTGCAAAAGAACAAATTTCTATTAAGCCACTTAGTTTGTGATCATTTGTCATGAACTCACTAGAAAACTAGTGCACACCTCTTCATAGTCACACGTGTCAGGCCCTTGTCCACCCCACCACCCCGAGCCCCCCACAGCCATCATCTGCTTGCATTTCTCTAATTTTGTCATTTTTGTGATGTTGTATTAGTGGCAGTGCATATATCAGTGACCTGGTGTGATTGACTTCTTGTACTCAACACAGTGACCCTGAGATGCATCCCTATTGCAGTTATCTGCAGTTTACTTTTTATCTGAGTAATAGTCCACAGTATGGACATACCACAGTCTTTGAATGATCCACTTGCTGAGGGACATTCTGTTAGAAGTCAAGTTGCTGCATTTCATGTTGATGCTATTTAGCTGATCTAACAGGTGTGTAGTGCAACCCATATGGGTTTTTTTCCCTAGTTAATCATGTATTTATTTATTTTTGGCTGTACAGGCTTTCTCTAGCTGCGGTGTGCAGCCTTCTCATTGTGGTGGCTTGTACTGTTGTGGAGCACAGATTCTAGGGTGCGTGGGTCAGTACTTGTGGCCCTTGGCTTAGTTGCCCCATGGTATGTGGAATTCTCCTGGGTCAGGGATGGAAACCGTGTCCTGTGCATTGGCAGGCAGATTCTCAACCACTGGACCACCAGGGAAGTACTCCCGTATGGTTCCTAAACCTGCATCTCCCTAATAGTTAGTGATGTTGAACATTTTTCCATGTGCTTTTTTGCCATCCACATACCCTTTTGAGTGAAATGCCCCTTCATGTCTTTTGCCCATTTTCTAATTGAACTTTTTGTTAATGGTGAGTTTAAGAATTCTTCACATAGTCTGGATACTAGTCCTTCATCAGCTCTATGGTTTGCAGATATTTTCTCCCATCTGTAGCTTGTTAACTGGATCTTTCTCTGAACAGAGTCTTTAGGCTCTTCGTGGAGTGAAAGTTTTTCACTTGATGTCCAGTTTATCAACTTTTTCTCTTATGGGTTGTGTTATTGGTGTGATATCTCAGAACTCTTCACCAAATCCTAGGTCCTGAAGATTTGTTCCTGTGTTGTTTTCTAAATATTATGTAGTCTTATGTTTTACATTTAAATCTATGATATAGTTTCACTCAGTTTTTGTAAAACATGTGATATTGAACTTTTTTTACTACAAGTAATTTTTCCATGGCTTTATTTATATCCTTTTTGCTCTACATTAAAGTACATCTTTTTTCCAGTTATTCCTAATTTTTTTCTCATTTTTGAGAAATGTATTGTATCTCCTATGACATTAAATATAATAGCTAGTGAAAATTAGGTGTACAAAAAATAAGCATCTGTGTGGAGATTTTAATTATTTTTATGTTTTATTTATTTATTTATTTTGTGGACCACAGTGAGGCTGCTTTTTTTAAATGAATTTATTTATTTTAATTGGAGGCTAATTACTTTACTATATTGTAGTGGTTTTTGCCATACATTGATATGAATCAGTCATGGGTGTATATGTGTCCCTGCATCCTGAACCCCCCTCCCACCTTCCTCCCCATCCCATCTTTCAGCATCATCCCAGTGCACCAGCCCTGAGCACTCTGTCTCCTGCATTTCACATATGGTAATATACATGTTTCAATGCTATTCTCTCAAATCATCCCACCCTTGCCTTCTCCCAGAGTCCAAAAATCTGTTCTTTACCTCTGTGCCTCTTGCTGTCTCACATATAGAGTTATTGTTACCATCTTTCTAAATTCCATATATATGTGTTAATATACTGCATTGGTGTTTTTCTTTCTGACTTACTTCACTCTGTATAATAGGCTCCAGTGCCATCCTCCTCATTAGAACTGATTCAAATGCATTCTTTTTAATAGTTGATTAATACTCCATTGTGTATATGTACCACAGCTTTCTTATCCATTCATCAGACAATGGACAACTAGGTTGCTTCCATGTCCTAGCTATTGTAAACAGTGCTGCAATGAACACTAGGGTGCATGTGTCTCTAAATTCTGGTTTCCTTGGTGTGTATGCCCAGCAGTGGGATTGCTGGGTCGTATGGGTTCTATTTCCAGTTTTTTAAGGAATCTCCATACTGTTCTTCATAGTGGCTGTACTAGTTTGCATTCCCACCAACAGTATAAGAGGGTTCCCTTTTCTCCACACCCTCTCCAAGATTTATTGTTTGTAGACTTTTTGATAGCAGCCATTCTGACTGGCATGAGCTAATACCTCATTGTGGTTTTGATTCGCATTTCTCTGATAATGGTAATGTTGAACACCTTTTCATGTGTTTGTTAGCCATCTGTGTATCTTTTTTGGAAAAATGTCTGTTTAGTTCTTTGGCCTGTTTTTTGATTGACTATACTGCAAAGCTACAGTCATTAAGACAGTATGGTACTGGCACAAAGACAGAAATATTGATCAATGGAACAAAGTAGAAAGCCCAGAGATAAATCCATGCACCTATGGACACTTTATCTTTGACAAAGGAGGCAAGAATATACAATGAGAAAAGATAATCTCTTTAACAAGTGGTGCTGGGAAAACTGGTCAACCACTTGTAAAAGAATGAAACTAGAACACTTTCTAACACCATACACAAAATAAACTCAAGATGGATTAAAGAGCTAAATGTAAGACCAGAAACTATAAAACTCCTAGAGGAAAGCTTAGGCAAAACACCCTCTGACATAAATCACAGCAGGATCCTCTATGATCCACCTCCCAGAGTAATGGAAGTAAAAGCAAAAATAAATAAATGGGATCTAATTAAACTTAAAAGCTTTTGCACAATGAAGGAAACTATAAGCAAGGTGAAAAGATTTTGATTATTTTTAACTTTTATTTAATGACCAGCCAATGTAGCTTTAGAAACACACATGGATCTGGCGATGTTCTAATGACCTAGGTCACATCTCCCCACAATGACCTGCTGCCTCCAGGAGGCTGGTGCCCTCAGCAGAGCAGGCATCCATGCGTCCAGACCATCCTGAGTGTTTAATTATCGGACAGCTGTGTGTGAGACAGAGCAACACAGAAGAAAGAAGAAGCCCTCTGAAGGGATAGGAAGCTGCCAGGACATCCAGGAAGTTGTTAGAGCTGATTGAGAGTGCTCAGAGCAGCAGGGCAGGCACAGAGCCACATGTGCCCCAGGAGCCTTTCTCCCGGAGGAAGCCCGGCCAAGCCCCGAGGGCTGCGACAGTCACCTCTGAGGACGAAGCCCTTCATCTCCACTGGGTTCCCAGACGTCCTCCGGGTGTCTGTGGGAGCCTCCTCTCAGAATTGCCCTCAGTCATGTAAGAAAGCATTTCCTAATAATTATCATCCTTTAGAGTCATGTGCCTACACTGTGTGTGTGCACAGGCATATACACGCCGTTATTAAAAACGTCGACATGCCAACCAGATATTTCTTATTCACCGTACCTGACTGAATTTGACTTTTGGCTATTTTGTAAAAATCAATGTCAGTTTTATAAGATGTACTGCTAAGGTTAATTTTTAAAAAATTAAACTCTAAGAGAAAGAGAGAGACAGAGAAAGGGGAAGAAAAGAGAAGAAGGAAAAAAAAAAAAAGTCCAAAAATATGTTGTGTAACCCAGGCTGCCTCCTTTGGGAAATATGCCTCCTTCCTAAGGGATTATCCCGAAGGAGGCAACCACTTTTCAGTTACACCTCTGAGTATGTTTCTTTAAAGTCCATAAACATTGCTTTATTTTGTTTTTCTTGAAAAGTGGTAACATGTAGTTAAACATACCTGGGGAAATTTCCCTGGCTAATTTTTTCTTACTAAAAAATGTTTCTTTCCAGATTTCAGTTCAGTGGACTTCCCGCACTCCCACCCCCATATTATTTTTGGAGTCCCATAGGTTTTCCTTGGCCAGAGAAGAACACTATGGTACAGCGAAAAAATGCGGGCAGGACTTTTCTAGAAAGGGAGTGGATAACGCACATTCATTTTGTCCCTTTCTTGAACTCCCACTATAAAATATGGAAAAAAAAGATTATTTGAAAGATATAAACTCGCAAATTTTCTTTTAGAGAGGATAGGAAAGAAAAGCTACATTTTGGAAGCTAAGCAGAGAAATTTCTGTTTCCAGAAATAAGACCCTTCAGGGTATTCAGATCATCTTCCCTTTTGCAAGTGAGAAAATGATGATTCAACTCTAAAGAAGCTTGTTTTTAAGTTATTGACCAACTGACAGGGTAAGTAACTATCAGGATGGACTATAAGCCTGTAACTGGAGGGTCTAGCTAGGCGCTGAATATTATTGCCCTGCAGGCACCAGTTCAACCAAGCAGAAATAAAACTCCATGGGCTCTTAAAGTTTGGAGACTTACAAAGTGGGGGGCTTCAACAGGATAGTCATGACCACAAGGTGCTGGTATCAGAAGAGTCCACTGTCTCAGAAGAGCGAATCTGAGAAAAACCCCACCCGACACACAGAATCAACTTGTGTATCTGGAGGAAAAGGGAGTGTCCTAAATCTGATAGGGGGCAGAACAAAACAAAGTGAGAGAGAACAAAATCCTACCTGTTGTTAAATGTTGAAATCTGCCCCTTCCAGAACAGGAGCTGATAGGAAAAATGCTCTCCACTCATCTCCCCAGTGTCCTAGAGGTGCCCACCTGCCGAGGAAGGTGTAAGACTAACAAGCATGAGGATTGGGAAAGAAAAAACAAAACTGTCTCCTTGGAACCGAGCAGGGTCCTATGGGGCTCCTGGACATGGAAGCATTTCTGTCCCCCATTTCTTGTTTATAGGGCACAGACTCCAGCCTCCATGACCTTCCCTGAGTTCCAAAAGGCTGTTTCCAACAGTTGCTAATCAAAAGAGGAGCAGTCTAGAAACCACTGCTTTTTCATACTGTTCATGGGATTCAAGAAACATCAACTCTGAAAATCCATTGCTGAAGCTCCAATACTCTGGCCATCTGACGCAAAGAGCCAACTTATTGAAAAAGACCCTGATGCTGAGAAAAATTGAGGGCAAGAAGAAAAGGGGGAGACTGAGGATGAGATGGTTGGATGGCATCACTGACTCAATGGACGTGAGTTTCAGCAAACTCTGGGAGATAATAAAGGACAGGAAACAAAAAGTTGGACATGACTTCGAAACTGAACAAGAGCCAAGAAACCACGAAAGGCAAGATTAAAAGAACTAGAGAAGCTCATGAAGAAGGTGACCTGAGACCAGATAAGAGGAGCACAGGCCCTGCACACCCCCTGATCTTGTCAGCCATCCCCCCACCACTTGAACCCTGGCTATAAAACTTCTCATCATATCCTCCTGGGTGGGGAAGCATGGTTTTCGGGGACAGGAACTCGCTGCGGTCCCCTTTGCCTGGCAAAGCATTAAAGCTCTTCTTTTCTACTTCACCCATCTCTGTCTCTGAGCTTCGATTCAGCATGCTGCGAAGAGGCTGAGTTTTCAGCATCACTCTAAGAAGACAAAGTGAGGATGCCCCGCCAGCCACTGTCCAACCTGGCCCCACTGTGGACTCAGGCTGTGACCTTGGGCAGCCTCTGCTTGGACTTCACTTCCTTCTCCTGTGAATCAGGATTAACAAAGCCCTAAACTATGCTAACTAGTTGTAAAACCAAACTGAAGTAAGAGCAACAAAAGGAGAACTGCAAAAATCAGGCACTATACAGAGATTGGATACTGTACATATTATTAATACTGTCATCCCTGGTATAGTATTGTGTTTAGCGGTTCACCATAGTTGTTGTTTAGTTGCTAAGCCATACTAAGTCTTTGGCGACTCTATGGACTATAACCTGCCAGGCTCCTCTGTCACTGGGATTTACCAGGCAAGAATACTGGAGTGGGTTGCTGTTTCCTTCTCCAGGGCATCTTCCCAACCCAAGGATTGAACCTGCATCTCCAGCATTGGCAGGCAGATTCTTTACCTTTGAGCCACTAGGGAAGCCCTTAGAGAATTCATAGAGCAAGTGAAGCAATGTGACAGATTTTGCAGCAATCATTGACTCACCCATGTAATTTATTCACTAGGGCAGTTTTGTCCTTTGTATTCATTGGAAATAAAAGGCCTGCTGTAAAACCAAGTGTATTCATGGAAGAGTTGATGCAAAAGTGTTCTCCTAAATGTTTTAGTAAAAGGCCAATCCAAAGAGCAATGAGAAAATACATTCTTAAAAATATGAGTGTGAAGGATGCAAAAGAATGTATTTCTTTGTGTACTTATCTGTGGAGAGTCCCATCTTCTTTACGTATTAATAAAAATGAAGAGCCTTCAGGTTTCTGCAAAAGGAGGGAGATAACGCAGGTGTACCCGAGAAACACTGCAGATAAACACAGACACTGTGGGACGGTGTGAGGCAAAACTTTGTTTAGGTTGAAGGACCCTGACAAAAGAGATTTAATCAGTGAAGCACCAAAGAATCTCACCACACTGAGATAACCCCCCAAGGCCAACTAGAAGCAAAAGACTTTATAGAAGCTTTATATCAAAGAAAAGCTTTTATCAGGTTTAGATAGCTTCAATTTAACTTGCAGTAATGATCGGATTCTTCTCCAACCCTGGGATTTTTCTTGCTTGTACAAGAGAGGAGGGAAGAAGGGTGGGTTGGGTGATCAAGATGTAACAGAGTTGAGGCTTAAGGAATTTTTATTTTATAACAGTTTTTTGCAATAATATCATTTGAGTTGTATCTTAATCCTGTTTTAACAATAATTCTTTTAAGTGGGAATTTATTACAGGCAAATATTATCCTCGTAACTATTATTAAGATATCATATACACATTAAGCTAAGAGCATCCATTAATAATTCAGAAGTCTTTCATTCCCTTTCATCCCATTGTCTAATACTTAAGATGTTAATGTTAAGAGAAGTTGTGCAAATGGCATTCTTCTGTTACAATATTAAAACAATGGAAGGATACAGGCTCTCAACCCTTTTACGAAAGTCATGAGCAGTCAAGTAGGAGATGCCAGTCACAGGAGAGTAAGCCCTCTGACTAATTCTGGCCTCTCACCAAGTGTTCACTTTTGCACAAAGTGGTCCTTTCTAGCGTGTGCTTTCTTTCTCCCTTCCTTTCTGAAGCCTGTTCCCAGATGCTCACAAACAGTTGCGCCTGCAAGAAAGCCAAGAAGCCTTCTCGGAAACATTGCAAAGGGTGCCACAGCCAGCCCTGATACATCCGCAAGTGCCAGCAGCACTTCTGCTGCTTCTGGTCATCAGTGAAACTTCTGTGAGACGTGGCAACAAAGAACCGTGACAAGGAATCGTCTGATTTACAGGATAATTCACAAGTCAGGAAGGCTCTGTATCTCTTCTTATACTGCAAAATTGTTAGTGGTGTCACCCGAAGGGGCTGCCCGCCACTCAAAGGCCAGTAAGAGGCCAGATTGGTGGAATGGAAAGTTCACTCTATTTTGAATGCTGGCAACCTGCCTGTCCAAAGGCTGACACCCTCTACCCCCCACTGACAGTCAATAGGCAAGAGCTTTTAAAGACAGAGGGGGGGGGCTCCATGCAGAAACAGCACCGTCTGCTCTGACAGTCAACTTGAAGTTGGTCATCAGTCGTCTGATGAGTGTCACCGTGATTGTTCTCGGGACAGTTAGTCTTCAGTTCCAGGATCAGTTTGTTTCCATTTCTTTGAGGCAGATTCTCAGAACTGTGGCAGCTCGTATTGTGATTACAGGCCGGTCGTTGTATAGTTAACTCCTTCTGCCTGGTGTGGGTTTGCTCACAGAATGTGGCTCGGACTATCTATTGCCCTTGAGTAGGAACTAAAGGTCCTTTACTGTGCTTAATTATTCGGTCTCCCTGACTGTTTTCCTTTCTTTCTGCATCTTGTCACTTCTCTGATTAAATTTATTCTTTGGCTAAAGTTTGTCCACAGACAAAGGCGGGGTGAGATCATGGAGGGGTGGGCAGGTGAACACCGTAGAGTCCTGCTCTGTTTCAGCAGTATGAGGGTCACTCACACGTGGAAGCACTGCCACAGGAAAAAATCTGCTCTGCTTGAGTAAGTGACAGCCCCCAGACCACCTCAGACCTTGGGCTGCAGCCTGGTGCGTCCTGTTCCTTCACTCTTTGAGTGCAATCTGATGGGTTTACAGATGGGTTTGCTTATCACTCACCATGGCCCATGGGGGCTTGGCATGTTGATCCCCACGGATGGAATGACAATGCTTCACAGCGCACACCTTGCAAAGTCTCTGCTTTTATGCAGGTGAGACACTCCACGTCACCCATACTGTCCACTTAATTGGCCGTGCTTCTCCAGGCTAGGGATTCCCTGCAGGCTAGAATCTGCCTGCAATGCAAGAGACCCCGATTCAATTCCTGGGCCAGGACGATCCGCTGGAGAAGGGACAGGCTACCCAAGCCCAGTGTTCTTTGGCTTCCCTTGTGGCTCAGCTGGTAAAGAATCCGCCTGCAACGCAGGAGACCTGGGTTGGGAAGATCCCCTGGAGAAGGGAAAAGCTCTCCATTCCAGTATTCTGGCCTGGAGAATTCCATGCACTGTACAGTCCATGGGGTAACAAAGAGTTGGACACGACTGCGCGACTTTCACTTTCACTTTCTCCAGGCTAGTGAAGACTAGCCCCTTTCTCTCCCAGGCTGTGTTTAGTAAATGGAACTGCCAGAGGTAACGAGGAAGAAGCGAAGAAGCCACGACGTGAGCCAGCCAGAGGAGCTCTGATTCCCAGTCAGCAGGGTTGTTCTCTCTCCTGTGTGCACAGAAGAGAGTGTTTAAGGGAAATGTGAGTTTTGCTTTCACCTAATGAAGCTTTGCCATTTTTAAAGGATCACACTGTGATCACCGTGACTGCACTAGCATTGATGGTAGCCAGTGTGCCGTGTGCTATTTTTAGCACGAAGCATAACACAGAATCCCCGTTAGGCAGCGTGCGGCTCTCACCTCCCGGGGGGCTCATTAAAATGAGACATTTCCCTCCAGAGGCTCGCTCAGTGAGTAGTGTTTAAATTTCTTAACCAGGCTGCACCAAGTGGCCACATAAGAAACGGTTTTGAGAACAAATCCAGTGTCAGGCTGTAGCCAGACCTTGACAGTAAAATCCCAGTGACTTAAAATCTCAGGGAGGAAGTGGTCTCTGAATGAGAGACGTTTAGAATTTTCCATGTTCTAATCAGAAAATAAGAATGCACCTCCTCATCCAGAAAGGAGCCACCTCATCAAACTCTCCTGTCCTGTGAACATGCAACATCAGCCTAACAGCATTTTGCCAAATAATGAAGTTGTGAATATTAACCCTCATTGTGAATCCAGGTCGAGTATTAACTGCTGCAAATAGAAAAGGCTGGGATTCTGGGAATAAGGCCCATTTTAAACTCATCAAAAAATTTTTTGTAACTGGCAAGTAGGCAAACCTATAAGAGAACACTGCTCAGTCAGTGCCTGCATCTGTTTCAGTGTCCTACGTAGCTGTCTTTGCTGAAAGCACACTCCTTGTGAATAGGCGCCTGAAATGCCAGATAAATAAAAACCATCCTACGATGAACGCAGTTTTCTGCGTCCTGCTGTTGAAAGGCTGATCGTCTTACCCAACTGTGCTGGCCTGAGGCTCTCCAGAGGCCAGTTTTCCATTCCCGGCTGAGCCTGGGAGCCCAGTGCTTGTGGGTGAGAAGAACCAAGGCACCGCTCATGATGCTGACCCTGAACCACAGCTGAGGGTACTTGTGTGCAGGGATGGCAGCTCAGACCAGGCTGCTCGGGCTCCGTCTTGGGGTCTCTGTGCACCCTGAGGCTGTCCGCAAGCCCCTGGCTGTCTTGCTGATGCACCAGCCTTCCTTCTGAAGATGACACCTATTTAAAACCACCAACTGTCCCAGCAGGTTCTAATAACCCTCCACTGCAGAGCCTTGATCCACGTCTTCTCTATTTGCAAACTTCAGTTTGAACAGTCAAAATTGCCATGTAAGCAGACCTGCAGGCATGTGCCCACAGCTGTGTGCATCCAATACAGACTAAGCCCTGGTTATCGCTGTGGATGTAAGTCAGCATCCAAAACACTACATTTGGAGCAGACACACGTGATGGTTGTGATATGGCTCTGGAACCGTCCCTCTTGCTCCGAGCGCAGAGATGTTTGTATAAAATCAGATCAAATAAAAGGTCTCTCCCTGGTCCCTCAGCCAAATCATCTTTCATTCAGCGAAGTTGAACAGATACTGGTCTGGCTCTGTAGATCTGACCTTTCCTGTGGGCCCTGTGAGTTTATCCTTTGTTTAAAAATAGTGCATTTTGAACCCATGGTTTTGCCTGAGTTTATTCTCTGCCTTCATGATCGACTCCTGTCTGATTGTTCAGGTTTGGATGGAAAACTAGACAAAGGGACAGGCTTCTGTCCCAGATTTCCTTTTTGCCTGAAAGGCACCCACGTGTCACCTGGGACACAGACAGGACCATTGGGGTCGGATCAGAAGTTGCCAGAGGGGGTCCCATCAGCACTATGGTGCAGAACATGTGAGCTGGAACCAGGCTTGACTCCCACACCCCCCGGCCACTCACCCAGGGGCCTGAGCCAAGACCAGACTCTCAAGGCTCATCTGCCTCCTCAGGAATATGAGGATGGTGACTGTCACCCCCTAAGGAGGCCGAGGAAATAGAGTGATTCCCATGAAGCCAGGAAGGCTGGAGCCCTGCCAATGACCCTGGAAGAACACGGACCCCGAGCCATGGAAATCTACCTCTCACCTTATAAGGTGAGAGGTACTTACTATAGTAAGTACCTTACTTACTATAAGTACCTTACTATAGTAAGGCCTCTGAATCCTTGGTTCCACTCCCTGGATTCAACCAACCTTGGATCATGTGGTCCTGGTGCTTTTTTATTGAAAAAGTCCCTGTATAAGTGGACCCCATGGTTCACACCCATGTTATTCAAGGGTCAACTGTATTATTACAGCTTCTGCCTTGGTTCCAGGATCAAGTGAACTGAGACCAGAAAGGTTGTGCTTGCCCTTGACAGCACACATCGTTCGTCTCAGTCTGGGTTCTCCATGTGGACCCGCCCACATCTTGAATGTGAAGGGAGTGTGGACATGGCCCTGGGACATGCTGCTTTGGCACATGGACCGTCATGAGCTGAAGGTGGTTAGGAGTCAGCGGGTGCAGAAGACAGCTTTCCAAAAGCCTCCCTCCTCTGACTCAAGGCAGAGCTTCTGAAGATGAGACACCATAGATTCCTGCTCTGGATTGGGAGGTGGGCTGACCGAGAAGAAGACAAAGTTGGCACTGAGATGCATCCTCACAAACAAGACTTATTGCAGTGGCTCATACTGTCTGTTTCCCCCTGTGTTTACCTGCTCACAATGTCCTGCCCCTGGAAGCCCACCCCACTTCCCACCACTTATGGCCCTTTGTTAAAGGACTATAGAAGTCTCTGAGCCCAACCACTTCTTTGGGTTTTTACTTCTTTCCTGTGAAGCCCCTACCCCATGTATGCCAAAAAATACTAATATCAATAAAACTTACATTAAATGAATGTGTTTTTCTTCTACCAGTCTGTCTTGTGCCAGTTCAGTTCACGGAACCCAGGAGACTAGTAGGAAAAGGCACTTTGTCCTCCCCTCAAATGAAAAACAGGATGGTCCTCGCAGTGTGGTATGAACCAGATCATGTTAAATATGCAGTGTACACAAGCGACCATAACCTGGAAAGGAAAACCCCCACATCATGGATCAGAGGCTGCTGGTGGCTGGTGAGTGCCTTTTGCTACCCTCCTCGTAACTGTGTGTGTATTCTAGATGTTCCTAAAGACCATGAGAGAAATGCCTGTGTGGAGGGCCTGGTCCAGCCCATCCAGGCAACCTGCCGGGGACCCCTGACTCTGGGCCGTGACCAGCAGCTTCCGTGGAGGCGGGAATGAAACGCCTGTGTGAGCGCAGAAAGCACACTGAGAGAAATAAGATCAGTGAGGTCTGGACCACGTGGGGCGAGAGGTGGGGGGACCGTGCCTTCTGTCAGGCAGCTCCGCCCGCGGACTTGAAGTCAGCCAGTCTGCCAGGATCTGCTCGGCTGGCCCAAGGTTTACGCTGTTGTCTGTAGAACCAGCTCTGTGTCGCGCTAAGGAACACGGGAACAGGTGTGAAGCGTTGAGGATGGGGAACCAGCGACGGCTTCTCCTTCTTCCATTCCCTGGGAGACCCGGTGCAGAGATGGAAGGCAAGGCCTCCCCAGGGAGGGGAAGTGGGGAGGGAAGGGAAGCCTGACTGAGCCCTGAGGGCGCTAGGAGAGACAGAATCGCCAGACACCGGCCTGACACAGCTCTGTGCTTGCCATTCTGGCTCGGCCCGGCCGAGAACACAGGCATCACACACGCCCAGTAGAGTAGGGACCCTCAGAACCCCCAAAATCCCAGGGCACCTCCCACTGTGATGGAGAGCAGGTCCGCGCTGTTTCTGTTTTCTAGGACAATCCCTGTGGCCCAAGGTCTAGGGTGTGTCCCCTTGAACTACTGAGTGGGACCGAGAGCTCTCAGAAATTACCGTGAAAGCAGAACTGGAGAATCCTGGCAGAGGGGAAGGAAGGTAAGCTTTATTCTGTCTGGAGCCTGGTGCCCTCCACCCAGTTTCCCAGGTCTTGCTCTGCTCCCAGGCAGGGGCGGTGCTCGGGGTGGTTGCTGCTGTGCGAGGTGGACGCTCAGACCAGCCGTGCTGGTTCTTCTCTGTTCCTTCCCTGGAGCACCTGTAGTTGGGGGAGGCACCCCGTCTGTGAGCCCTGCCCACCAGAAGCCCGGAGTCCTGTGCAGTCCCTGCTTATTCTATTGAACGAGAAAGGAGGCAGGCGTGCGGTAACTGCAGCCACACGGGGCCAGGGACGGGTTATTAGGAGAAAAGAGAGGACCAGTGACCTCCGCGGTGCCGTTTGCTCCAGGAACCTCTGGTCCATCAGGGCCTCCCTTGACGTCCATGGTGGGAAGGAGGCTGTAACACACCAGGGCATGGGCTCAGACCCAGAGCTGATTCTCACTCACAAGCTGCTCGGCCTCACTCACCTCCAAAACAGCCTCCGAACTGGAAGAGGAGAGAGTTTCCTTGTCTCTGTGATGCTGATGATGCCGAGAGTGTAAAGCGAGGACAGGGAGAGTGCCCTGGGACAGAGGGATGGACCCCCAGCCCAGAGCTCAGGGGATGGGCCTGCCTCACCCCCCTGGCCCAGGATCCAAGCCCATCCTCCCTCTGGCATCTGTCCACCAGGTTAGATGGTAAGTGAGAGAGCTGTGCACTCAGAGGCCACGGACCACACTTCAGGGGTTTTTGGCCACAAGAATGAGCTCAGCTTTGGCCTGTCTACCACGAGTGGACAGAGGAAGCAGTGGTCAGGGCATCTCAGCGCTAGAGTCTGAGGCCACAGGAACTGCCTGGAGGGGTTGCCACCTGTTCCCACCTACACGATCAGGTCCCTTGGGTAAACGTTTTTGTCCTTAGGTCGATGTTGCGAAGTGTCCATCGTTGTCACCAAGCAGATGGCGTGCATGTTGCTGACTCCTGCTCTCAATCCGCAGGCAACAGGAAATGTTGCAAAATTAATTTTAAAACTCAGTAAGAAGAGAATAGAGTGAAACTTTCTCCTAGAGAATAAATTGCTAAATAACATTTGACCTCTTTAAAAAATAATAGAAGCAGCTCAAGATAATAAAAGAGGCGAGAGAGATTGTTCTGTGTAACCAGCAGCACGTAGGCAGGCTATTAGATGATAAAAGCACATGCTTGGAACAGTAAAGGATACTGTTCTTCTGGCATTTTAAAAAAAAATTTCTGGATGTGAACAGCTAAGAGTTGACCTATTGCTTCCCCATTCCAAAGCATAGTCTTTAATATGGAAAGAGGATGATGGGCCTTCATTATCTGCGTGTAGCTTACTGAAAATCCAAGTCTCAGAAAAACAGAAGTACTAGTGTTTTTTTGTCTGACTTGATGAAAAGTGGCATGATTGAGCCCAGAGACCTTGACTCCAGTCCTAGCTGTGCAGCCTTCAGCTCTTCTCTCCCTAACAACTTCTCTCACTCCCGCCTCCTCCTTATAAACAAAGCAGTGAAGGAACCAAGGTCTCTGCAGCATGAAAAGCTGAAAAGCCGGGTTCATGGAAAGATTGAGAAATAGGAAAGATGGTATGTTGAATGACTATGATAGATTTGATAGACAGATGATAGAGATAGGTGATGGGCATGTGGATAATAGGTAGATGATAGATTAGATATACAGATGATAAATAGATGATAGATAATAGGTGACAATGATAGATGATAGACACAGGTACTAGACAACAGATGACAGACACGATAGACACACAGATGAGAGAGAAAATAGACTGTCGACCAATAGAGAGATAATAGATGACTGAGTGCCTGCTAAGTCGCTCCATTCATGTCTGACTCTTTGCAACCCCATGGACCATAGCCCACCATGCTCCTCTGTCCATGGGATTCTCCAGCAAGATTACTGGAATGGGTTGCCATGCCCTCCTCCAGGGGCTCTTCCCAACCCAGAGACTGAACCCATGTCTCCCGTGCTCCTGCATTGCAGGCAGATTCTTTATCACTGAGCCACCAGGGAAGCCCAATAGATGATCATTTAGATAGACAGACAGACAGACAGTCAGGCTTTTTACCTGAGCACTGACTTTTGTTTCTGCTCTGTGACATAACCATAGATATTCATAAGGAAAGATGTCAGCCACCGTTCAGACGAGAAGTCACAAGTCCTCAGTATTGGATTAATCACAGATGTGAGAGCTGTTATCCCTAATTACATACTGATATGAAAAAGAAAAGAGGCCAATAATTCTCTTTAAAGGAGCTTTTAAATGTTATTTTTTTAAATTAAAGTATAGTTGATTTACAATTTTACATTAGCTTCAGGTCTACAGCACAGAGGTTCAGTATTACAAATGCATATATGTTCTTTTTCCTTTTTAAAATATGTATTTATTTATTTGACTACTGGATCTTAGTTGTTGCATGTAGTATCCAGTTCCCTGACCAGGGATTGAACCTGGGCCCCTTGCATTGAGAGCATGGAATCTTAACCACTGGACTGCTAGAGAAGTCCCTGTGCTCTTTTTCATACTTTTTTCCATTATAGGTTATTGCAAGATATTAAATATAGGTTCCTCTGCTATATAGTAGGTCCTTGTTGTTTACCTTTTTTATATATAGTAGTGTGTATCTGTTAATCCCAGACTCCTAATTTATCCCTCCCCACTACATTTCCCCTTTGGCAACTGTTAAGTTTTGTTTTCTATGTCTGTGAGTCTATTACTGTTTTGCAAATAAATTCATTTGTATCAATTTTTCAGTTTCTGCATATAAGTGATATATGATATTTCTCTCTGTTTGACTTAATTCATTTAATATGAGAATCTCTATTATCATATTCTTGCTGTAAATGGTATTCTTCTTTATGGCTGTGTAGTATTCCATTGTATATACATACGACATCTTCTTATTCCACTCATCTGTCGATGGACACTTAGGTTGCTTCCATGCCCTGGCTATTGTCAGTAGTGCTGCTGTGAACACTGAGTGCATGTATCTTTTCAAATTAGAGTTTTTGTCTTTCCTGGGTGTGCACCCAGTTAAGGAAATTCCATACTGTTCTCCAGAGTGGCTGCACCAGTCTACATCCCCACCAACTGAGGGTTTCATTCTCTCCCACACTCTGCCCAGCATTTGTTATTTGTAGATTTTTAATAATGGCCATTCTGACCAGTGTAGAATAACTTAAAAAAAAAATAGAACACTGCAGACATTTTTAACCAAGTTATCACTGATGGCCAAAGTTGTTTGTTTGTTTTGTTAGAAGGGTCACTGCACGTGCTTTGCTCTCACTGTTTTAGATCTGCTGCTTTCAGTGAAGGGTCCGTAAATGTTCTTGCAGACAGGGAACTGTTCCTTCTGTCGTGAGCACTTTCCGGTTGAGTCTCCCCTGATCGATCCTCCAAAGTTCCCATGTGGGGTGTGACTGTGCTCAGCCTCAGAAAGTGGAGGATACTTTCAGCAGAAATGCAACAGAAAACTGCTTCTGAGAGACTGAAATCCAACAATAATATTTCCAGAGTCAAGGTGTCTCAGTTTGTTTAGCATAAATAAAACTGAAGTGAACACCCAGAAAGGACAACGAAAAGTGTGCATTTTCTATCAACACGATGTCATGACTTTGCGGACGACTGTCTTGTGACAGTGAAGGCCACCTGACCCTGGAGCAGCTGTCACTGGGCTGTGGATGCCGAGGTGCCTGAGGCACCAGCGGGACTGGTGCATGGGAATGGGTATGGGGATGCATCCATGGGGATGACCCGTGGAGCCCTTCTTTACATTTCCTTCACTGACCATAGTGAGTCTAAATTTTACTTCCCGTTTTGCATATTTTTCCTTTGAATATATGACACACCTCCTATTTGGGGATCTAAATTGATAAATGTTGTAGGCTTCTGTAAATATCTATGAAAAATACAACTTCAGAGTTTATGAAAACTTAAAGTTGAGCAAAGCAAGAATGAAACCATGATGTTAAAGATGTCATCAAGTACAAGTAAGAAAAATAACCAAACCAAGGGCGATACAGATGGTGTTGGTAGCACCTTGTGTGAAGAAGGGGCTCACAGGCCTTTTCAACGTGTGGGCTCCCAATGCAGTGACTGTGACACAGAGCCCTCGGGAAGTGGGATTTATGCTGCTGTGTAGACAGGTGCCTCGGGCCTTGAGAAGTGGGATTTGAATGGCAGATTTACGTAAAAATCAGAGACCGAATTACATAAAAATCTACAGAAGGAAAGGAAAAGTTTCCACCCCTCACTTCAGAAGCTGTTGCGGGTGGTGGCATCTTCTCCTGGATGGTTCTGTTTCCAGCAGGAACAGCCTGAGATCGTCCTGGCCCTGCTGACCATGCCTGCCTTGGGTTTGGCAGGACTGGGAGATGGCCGAAGGCTTCCAAGCCTTCCACCTGGTGGAAGCGTCCACAGTGGTATCTCCACGCCCGTTATGGTTTGAGAGTCAGAATAGAGAGCAGAGGAAGGCATGGGGACCTCGGCAGCCCCAAGACGATCTGGAGGGGAGAGAGGGTCTGGGACGTTGCCCATGAAGAGACGGGGGTGCACATCAGCTCAGGTGGCGGCCAGAGCTTTCAGCAGCCTGTAGGAGTCGGGGCGCGGGTGGTTAGGGTGGAGAAATACAGGCAGAATATCAGGCTCCTTCCTTTACTTTGCATGCTACCGCTGATGACACCCAGTTCCAGGCACCAGAGCCAGGGCACCTCGGTGGAAGCAGCCATCGCCTTGCCTTCCGGGTGTGCTCTCCAGCTGCTCGGCCCTGTGGGGCGCAGCTGCCTGACTGAGTCATGCTCGCCCATGGGGGAACACCGCAGGTCCTGTCGGAGTGGACTTAACCCCTGTCTCTAAGGTTTTGGCAAAGACATGTGCCCTCTGGGCATCAGCCCTTGGGGAATGAGGTGATGGTGCCCACTTGCCTTTCTCATGGGGTCCTGGTGAGGATCAAACCAGGCCCGGACGCTCTGTGAATGCTGCCCCCGAGGGAAGACCTGAGTTCCTGATGCTTCCTTCTCGGTGGAGGCATCATCAGAGTCTGCTTGACACTGTCCTCATCCTGTCTGTTGCCCCAGCAGCAGCCATGTGAGGGTTCAGCCCTTCCCCAGGCTTGAGCAGAAAATAGTAGGACTGGTAGCCTTGCTGACAAGTTCATCACCTCGGGGGACCCCAGCCTCCTGGTAAAAGTGACAAAATGACAATGAAGCATCCAGATCACAGAGCACAGTCTGACCTTGGCCTCAACGCGAGAACCCAGTCCTCCGCCTCAAATGCAGAGACCCGGCACGTGTCAGTGTGGGGAACACGGAACACTGACGGTACGCTGGTCACTGCACCCACGAGCTCCCCAGCTCCGACCGCTGAGACCGTGGGCTCTGGCGACCTGACACATCGACCTGCAGGGCTGAAGTGGCTCCTCCAGCCATTTCAGAAGCTCAGCCCGTCGTCCACCTGCTGCTGATCACAGGCCGCACACATCCTAATTGTCACCCCCAATGCAGACGGGCTCCTGGATGAGGATGAAAGAAAGTACCAGCAAACAGGAAGAATGCAGTTGCCCTTTCTAACTAAATTTCTCTCAGAAACGTGTGATCAATGATTAAGCATCACCTTGTCACTTTAGAAAATTAAGTCCAGCCTGTAAGTGCAGGTGGCTGACCAACCTAACATCAGTTACATCCCTCAGCACTGCCTCTGGTTTTGTAATTTTTGTTGCTTGGGTTTAATCCTAAATCACTTGATTCTTGTATGTCAGAAGACAAGTTCTATTTTTCACATGAATACAAGTCATGAAAGACAGATCTCTTAGGCTGGACCTCACCTCACAGAATATTTGTATTTCTGAGAGGTTTCAGGCCCAAAATATCCTACTTTACTCGACTGAGCCAGGTCTGCTATTTCAGGGAACTTGCGTGGATCACTCAACTAAATATTCATCGACTTCGTCATTCCCTTCTTATCCACTAGGAAACCGTGTCTTTTACAAATCTCATCACTGCAACCGCAAACTTGATTTTTCCCTTTTTTGGTAAAGTATTTTGCCCTGGGGCTCTCCTATGCAAAGAGGAGAAACCATGAATTAAGGAGTCGTACAAGAAAATGTTTATTCCTCCTGCTGGATCTTAATTTTTGAAGTAAACACTAAAGTTTTGGGAAACAAAAACTGTTTTTCATGTAGCCATCAAGGAGGGATGATCCTGAACCACGAGTGGGGTCGGGGCTCCACGCCCACCCAACACTTTCTCCAGGGTCCGCCTTAGTTTCTGTGCAAACAGCCAGCCGCCACAGCCGATTGCGGAGCATAAACCACACAGAAGATGGGCTGAGTCAGAGCTAACTCTGCTCCACTCCAGACCGCTGCTCACTCTCGGGAGAAGAGGAGAAAACCAAGGAGAATGAACCTTCCCAAACAGCTCTAATCACAGGCTTGTGTAATGTGAATGTATCATAAAAGGACTCTTCCTTAAAGGAAGAACTGATTTACTGCACGTCAGCAGGAGGAGTAGACTTAAAACAAGGCAGTTCATCCAAGTAACGGGGGAGCAGTGAAGAGCAAAACAGCCATTCATTCAGTCACCCCTGATGCGGCAGCTCAGACCCACGAAAAGTCCTGGAGAAAACTGATCTGAGAGGACTCCTACGCACACGCACACACACCACACCTGGCCCTCTCTCTCCCCATCTGGACTGTTGTCCCCTCATCTTACACAGACTCAGGTCTGTGCCTGACCACGTGAGTCTTCACTGAAAGCTGCTGACCTCACGGGGACTCACGCCCACTGTGCGTCTGCTCATTACAACCCTACGTACAGGACTTCCCTGGTGGCCCCGAGGTTAGGAATCTGCCTTGCAATGCAGGGGGCACAGGTTTGGCCCCTGGTCAGGGAACTAAGATCCCACATGCCACAGAGCAACTGAGTCCCCATGCCACAATTACTGAATCCTCAGCTCAGTTCAGTTCAGTCGCTCAGCCGTGTCCGACTCTGCAACCTCATGGACTGCAACACGCCAGGCCTCCCTGTCCATCACCAACTCCTAGAGTTTACTAAGACTCATGTCCATCAAGTGGGTGATGCCATCCAACCAACTCATCCTCTGTCATCCCCTTCTCCTCTCATACCACAACTAAAGAGTTTGTGCACCCTAAAGAAGATCCTGCATGCTACAGTTGAGCCCTGATGCAGCCAAATTAAAAAACAAAAACAAAAACTACTTATATTAGATGACATTGTCACAAAAGTAGATAGAAGACAGAAAAAGAAGGAAGTTGATGGAAAAAAACCCTGCTCGACGTTTGTAAATGTAATTTAAATAAATGTTTTTATAGTATATAGGACAATTCCTTCTTATTTTTAGGAAAAAAAATTCAGATGTAAGAGCCCTATGTATATGTTACTTGAACTGTATCACATCACCTCAGTGACCGCAAACTCTTTTAATTAGATTTTATATCACGATCCAGTGCACATGTGCAAGCACACACATGCACACACACACAACCATTTAACGCTTTGTGACATGATACTTTATCACATGCAGTGCACTTAATTCTGTTCTATTCTGTTTTCTTTGTGTCTCCATCTCTCCTTCCTTTCGTACTAAATTGATCTCGTGAGCCTAGTGGGTCAGGACCCACAGTTTGTAAAAATGCCTCTCCAGGTGGGACACTCAGCTGAAGCTGACTCACATGAGATTACTCCCCGTCGTGGCCGGTGGTGGCATGTGTGCCAGGGGGAGGCACAGGTCTCCTCTGACCTGGCTCCAAGGCTCTGGGTAGCTCCTGAGTGGACCAGACAGCACAGTTCATGTGAGGGATTGGGGGGAGGGCTCCCGGGGTGACTAGAAGGGCTCAGGGTAGGTGGAGAACAGCACAAACCAGGCTGAAACTAACTTGGCTCTGGGATTCAGGCAAGATGCATCCCGGGACAGCCAGCATCCCTGCTGCCTTCCTCTGGCCCATTTCTGCCACCTTTGAGGCATCTGTGCTGCTTAGTCCTTGCCGTGTTTATAGGACCCTCAGAGGTTAGTGATGCCCTCTGCTTCAGGGTCTGGAGCTGCATCCCTTCTGTGCTGAGGGGGCCAGGTGCATCACCAGCCAGCGGGAACACTGCACAAAGACCCCAGACCCCAAGGAATGAGTTGGTGCCAGAGCGCCAGGTGCCTGACCTTCAAGAACCAGGAATCCCAGTGAGGAAGGGCTCGCCCCTGAGCCAGCACTTATCCCATGAATCCACTTCCCTTATCCCATGAATAATTCTGGGGACCAAATGTACAGTGTGTGACTGCAATGGACAATACTGTGCTGTGTACTTAAAATTTGCTGAGAGTAAATCATGAATATTCTCACAAGTACAAAAACTTATGCTGAAGCTCCAATACTTTGGCCACTTGATGCAAAGAGCTGACGCATTGGAAAAGATCCTGTTGCTGGGAAAGATTGAAGGTGGAAGGAGGAGGGCACGACAGAGGATGAGGTGGTTGGATGGCATCACCGACTCAATGGACATGAGTTTGAGCAAGCTCCAGGAAGATGGTGAAGGACAGGGAAGACTGGCGTGCTGCAGTCCAAGGGGTAGCAAAGAGTTGGACATGACTTAACCACTGAATAACAATTTGAGGTGACAGATGTGTTAATTGAATTGTGGTGATCATTATGCAGTTTTGTCAAATATACCTCAATAAAGCTGGGGAAAAAGCATTTATTTCTACATTCTTACTTATGACTCAAATCGTCAGAAGGAAAACAACTTGGTATGTTTTGTATTTTGTGTTTCTGTGCAAATGACATGGAGATGACACTTTAAAACACTTGACATTGAATTCACTGAGCACATGACCAGGTCTCCATAGCCTTTACTCGGGAGCTGAAGTTCAGTGTTAATCAGAGTGCCAATGACCAGAAAAGTAAACCAAGGTGCCCTTCACAACACAGTGCTGTCCATTTCGGCCTCTGAAATCAGCCATGGTCACTTTCCCAAACTGCCTACATGCCTACTCAGCTACATCCTGTCCATCCCATCTTCTAGGTAAAAACCTGAAGTCAGAGGAAAGCTGGCCCAGCAATTCTGAGTGGTCACCCTCGCTGGGGGACCTCTGTCTGCTCTTGGCCATGGTCTTGGGACGGCTGAACTTTATCGAGTTTACTGGACATTCAGACGAACAATAAAACTCCCTTTTACATTTGAAAGGTCAAATGAAGACCAAACCAGTTACAGAAACATGTAAGAATGTCCCCCAAACTGCTCGGAACTTACTTGTGGTGTTTTGCTGTTTTTCTCTTTGTGAATTGAGACAGGGCTTGTAACATAGAGGCCTTCATATGTCTGTTAAATTAATGAATTCACTAAAAATAAAACAACTAGTATGTATCTATACCATATTCTCATTGTACCATCTGTATTATATTGCCTATGCTAATCTCTCTTGTATTAGGATTTTAACTTCCCATGACAGTTTAAATGAACTGTTAATGTGTCGACTTGACAGAGCTGACGGAGGCTCAGACAGCTGGTGAAATGGGACGTCTGGGCGCGTCTGTGAGGGTATTTCTGGAAGCAAGCAGCATTGGAATCTGTGGACTGAGTGATGAAGGCCACCCTCTCCATCGTGGTGGGCGCCATCCAAGCTGAACACTACAGAGAGGTCCATCTTCTCGCCCTCGGACATCAGTGCTCCTGGACCTCAGGCCTTAGGACTGAACGACCCGGCCTCCCGGGGCTCCGGCAGGTGGATGGTGGGCAGCCGGCAGCCAGGCTCGCCTAGGTAAGCGCCTATCTCTGTCCACATATCCCTGGCTCTGCTCCCGCTCCTCCTGCAGAGGAGGAGCTCTTACCCTCAGCCTCAGCAGTGCTCCCGTGACCCTGGGGCCAGCGTGTGCTCAGGACACTAGATGAAGCCTCCTGTTGAAAAAGCAAGTGGCTGCACTCTACCAACTCTCACGAAACCTTTCTTAAGTCTCTTCATTTTATATCTGGTAGAAATCCATAACACAACGGACGTGGACATTCAGGGGATATTCAGAGTGCTTCTTGCTTCCCGTGGGGCAGGTGCTTTCATTAACGGACGGACGAGACCAAACCCCAGCACAGACCACAACCTCCATGAGCTTGAAGCGGGAATGCCAGTGGAGGCTGGGGTCCTGACCCGCATCCATCCACTGGATGATCATCAAGCAAGGACAGTGTCAGAGCTCCCGTCAACCCAGTAGCCACGCGCAGCCCATTCTCAGCCCTGTTCAGCGTAGGCGGCTGTGCTGTGGCCGCCTGGCTCTCTCCCACTGCTCGAGCTTCCTCACCACCCACTCACCACGGGCAGTCACCCTGCAGGCCCCTGGGCACATCAGACTACGTGGCAAGACGGGACTTCCAGAAGTGATGAAGCCCCTGGGTCAGCTTTAACCCCCACCCAAGCCTCTAACCCAGGCCTCTACTCCCCACTCTGACCTCCCAGGGTCACGGGAGATGCACGCTCACAGTACACCATGTCCACTCACAAATCAAGGCCGGGCAGGCCCCTGCAAGAGGCTATCACTGGCGCTGGGAATTTTAGTCCCAACTTCCCCTCTGCTTGGATAACTGCCTCAGGATCCCTGGCCTCTTGGCTCCCTGACCTAGCCCCACATAACCTCCCGGTGCACTTGAAGGCAGGACCGCTGAGGCCGCGTGGCGTGGAGCTCCGTGGTTTGGCTTCCGGGCCTCCAGCCTCCACACCCCTGTGTCCAGGCCCTCATCCAGCCCTGGGGAGGACCAAGGGCCTCTTTCCATCACCCAGAAGCTGCTATTACATCAAAAGCAATTTGTGCCAGAGACAGTACTTTCTAAAGGCTTAGTGTTTGGACTCAAAGGAGTACACTAGTGGGGACACCCAGAAAACGTTAGCATTTAGGTTCTCAGACCCATCAAAGCTGGCCGCCTGGGGCTCTTGGTATGTCCAAGGTGACCTGTAGAGTCTGATATTCTGTAGCTAACCTCCTACTTCTCTAAAGGGTGTAAGAATTAGGTCAGCTACTGTGAAAGCTCGTGAACAGAGTAGTTGAGAATGACCTCATTCTAGCTGTCCCAACACCCAGGATTAAAAGGTTAAGAAAACAGTGTGTCCCTTTTATGTCCTTGGAGACCAGCACTTCATCTGGATTCTTGCAGGGAAACATTTCATTTATCATGAAAGTCGATGAGCACCTTATTGACTGGACAGCAGATTAAGGCTATTAAGAACATTTGCTAAAATAAACAAGGCACTTTCGCTGGGCAGGAAGGCTGATATTGTGCATAATCACCAAGCCAGTCAACTGAAGAAGAAGAAGCCAGCCACCACGATCATGGCAGATGCCCGCAGGGAACGGCCAGCCAGGTAGAGACAGCCTTCATTCACATATTGTAAAATAAGTCGTAACACGGAGGCAGGAACGTGAAACCTCCTTAGAGCAAGCTGGGAAGTCCTGGAGTGCTGTCTGTGGGTGTCACTTGAAAAGGCTTTTATCAAGTCCAGGCGCAGCTGGGGGCTCCCTTGAGCGCAGCCTGGCAGGAAGGAGCGGGGAGCTGGGGCAAACTCCTCAGGGCCTCGTGCCTGATCAGCTTCTGCTGTGATGAAGGATGTCTGACATCTGCAGGGACCAGAGCCCCCTCTAACCCCACCCCAAACAGGGTCCCGGGAGGACAGGTAGGAGCCCCATGGCCAGTGGCAGGGGTCACACGGACCATCCACCCTCGGGATCCAGGCTCCCCTGTGTCAGGGAGGCACTCGTTGGTTGGTCCCACCATGGCCGGCTTCCTGACTCAGTTTATACGATTCTAAATATTGAGCTTTTGCTGTAATGTTGACAAAACATCATTTCTGGAAATGTGCTTTTCCTGTTTTCACTCAAAATATTACTGGTAGACACAGCTGTCCTGAGCCACTCAAGCCACTGATTAGTTTCCTCAACCCTCCCTCTCAAGCGCTCCCTCTCGGTTTATTAACTATTCGTGTGCTTTATTAACCCTGTGAGATGCCCCTCTTGGTGAATCAGAGCCACCTGTAGCAGCTTCGTTCATGGGCATCTTGATGCTGCAGTCTGACCAGGGCTGGAGGGGGTGAGTGGCACTGTGGGGGCGTGGGGATGTGGCTGGAGGACAAGGACACAGGTGCTGTGGGTTTGCCTCTCCAATGGCCGCGGCGGTCACGCGTCCCTGATGTCCACAACTGGTCATGAGGATCAGCTCACCTGGCAGGTGAAGGCATGTGCCCAGGAGGTGGGGGCACAGAGCCTCCCCCAGAGCTGAGCGATCGTCCCTGCCACTGCGGACTCGGTATCCGCCAGGCCTCACCGCAGCACGTCAGAACCCAGGCCTCCTCCTGGCCCCCTCTGCTCTGAGAGGCTGGCCCTAGGGAGCCCTGTTCCCCACAAATGTGACTCTTTCTCTCCCAAGTCTGTGTGTGGCCGTATGTGTGTGCGAGCGTGCCCATCCGCCTGTAATCACGTGCGGGAGCAGACGTGTGTCCCCGGGCCTGGGCTGGCCTGCAGTGGGCAATGGACGGGCGCAGCAGTGTAGGGCCGCCTTGGCTAGGGACTCACTAGCCGTCTGCTGTTTTACTGAGAACGTGGGTGCTCCCTGAGGGCGCAGTGAAGTGAAGCACTGTCTGAGCAAGGCCGTGTTTGCGGCCCTCGGGGGCCTGATGCTCTCAGCACGTGAGGGTCTCCAGGTAAACCAGGGTGGTGCGGTCGCCATGGCAACAGGGGTACTCATCTCCGGGTTCGCAGCCGTATTTCACCAATTTGGTGCTCCGCTAAACACAAAATAATGCCTCCTTTAATGATGCTGGGCCAGGGTTCTTAGAAATAAGGGAGTCCCCTGGAGCAAGCGCCAAAATGCAGAATCCAACCGCGGAAAACACCCCATCACCCTGCCAGCCGGCAGTGGTTTCCGCCGCGCAGAGCTTTGTGCAGGCACCCTAAGCCACTCAGCGGGTCGTGTCTGAGCCTGGGCCGAGGCTCTCCACGCCCAGGCCAGCTGTCTCCTGTGCAGAGTGGGCCAAAGGCCCCCCGAGTGCGGCCTCGCGTCCTCCTGCGCCGGCGGGGCAGCGCGGCCAGGCCAAGTCCACCCCAGGAAGAGCCCGCCAGCCTCAGGGACTCGCGCCTCGGGGACTCACGCCGCAGAGCACGCGCAGGTTTGCGTCTGGTCCCCGGGGGTTTCAGAGACCATCCGGCTCAGCGCGGCCCCACCCTCAACACAACAGACCAACCACCCAGAGCATCTTCTCCACCTGCCCACGGGGCCTCTCCTCAGTCACCTGCAGGACGGGGGAGGGCGCACCAGGGGCAGCGAGGGGCCGGGGTCTGACCCCCACACTGACCTAGACTTAGTGGGTTGTCTGGGAGCTCCGGGGACCTGAGAACATCAGACGGCCTCCCTCTGTCAGGGTCCGGCAGCATTCCAGCCTCGGGAACCCTCCCCAAGCTGCTCTCCCGTGCCTGGGGAGCACAGCTTACCTCCCACCCCCCACGTGAGCCTGGGCCCAGGACGTCAAGCGACAAGACGCAGAGCTAGGGTGGCCACAGCCACGGCAGGACAGAGGAGCCCAGCTTCTACAGACTCGCTGAGTGAGCCTTGAAGGGGCCTTTTGTGCAGGTGAGGAGCGTGGTTTCACTGAACAATGGAGTAACTTGAGGCCACCTGTCCACTAAGAAGCAGCAAGCCGGACTCCAGCCACGTCCCTGGGGGCGGTGGCCTCATTCTGAGGGCGTGGGTGCCACCTCCTGGGCCTTTAGGGAAGCGCTACACCTGCCCGTGTGGATGCTGGCTGGAGCAGGGGTGGGTGCTGGGCCATCGGGGAGCCCCTGAGAGGCGCTTCGTGCTGACAGGTTAACATCTTGATGCGAAGGTGTGTCACAGGGGAAAACACTCCAGGCCTCTGGAAACATCCCTCTGCAATCGGCGGGTGTGTGGGGCAGGGCCCTGGGTCTGGGAGTGGTCAGCCCTTGGGGACCCCAACCCCACCCGCTGTGTCCTGGACAGAGTACAGCAGCCAGGAAGCCTGGGGACAATCAAGAGGGTTCCCAGCGAAGCGAGGGAGCCCGCGCTGCCGTTCCCATCACCAGACTCGATGGCGAGGGCGTGAAGACTGAGGCTCTCTTCCTGCTGGTTTAAGATAGACCCCAGTGGCCGTCCGGTCAGGTTCTCCCCTCTCAGCCCACTCCCTGTGGAGCTTGCTTTTGGAAACCTGCTCCACTGCGGATAGATGTGGCAGAAACACAGGTTATACATGGTCATTTTTACCCTCATGTTGTATGTGTTTGCAAACATCAGTAGGATCCCAGTCAGGAGCAGAACACGCACTTGGAGTGTGGTGCAGCCTGCAGCCTGGGTGGCCCTCATTTTGTACAAAAGGGTTCCATGCTATAAACAACTGCCCCCAACCGCCAGGGGCCTGGGATCAAAGAACGTGGGTCCCCAACTCAAGAGGGAAGAGCCTCCTTGTCTATCCCCCTTTTGAAAATCCCAGTGTCTCGTGGGTCGCCTGCCCTGGGCCCAGCCCTTCTCCCCGTTTGCTCTCGTGTCTCAGAGGGAAGACGGCCCAGCCTGGAGCCTCTGCCCCAGAGATGCATCTCCTGAGGCCCTGCCCCGCAGCTGGTGGAGGGCACCGTGTCCCCTGAGGGGAGTAGTTCACCAGTGACTCCCCCTCAACTCCAGCTGGTGACCTTTTCACCCTGACCTAGTGTTCCCAGCCACCCAGGATGCCTCCCGCCAAACCCTGCAGGGCGGCCCAATGTGGTCCCTCCAAGCTTGTGCCCTGAGACCTGGTGGGCAGGAAGGATGCACCTTCACTAGCAGAGGTGCATCCTGTTGTGGACGAGGGAGGTGGGGTGGGGGCCATGCCACACAAGAAGGCCTGTCGGGAAGGCTGAGCTCACAGCAGGCACAGGGGGATGGGACATCCTTTCCAGTCCTGGAACCAGGTGCTGACCTTGCTCCAGGAGACAGCTGTGTGGTGAACAAATAAATGAGTGAAGGAGTGAGTGGACAAATGAGAAAAGTGAGGGATTGGGCAAGAAAGTGAGCAGGTGAGCAAATAAGTGAATAAGCAGTGGAATTGATCAACAAATGAATGAAGGAAGAAATGAGCAAACCGGTGAACAAGTAAATGAGGTAGAACAAGTGAGTCCTGATTCACTTCCTGTCTCCCCCTCCCCTGGCTCCGCCCCTTTGGGTCCCTGAAGAGATGGAGGGGACAGCATGGCTTCTCTGAAGGTGACCCCCAGCCCTTTCCCTCGGGGCCTGTCAAGAGGAGAGTGAGGCAATGGAGGGCTCAGCCTGGGCCCAGAGCCCCTGTCCTCTTGATCCCTGCTGTTTTAATGCAGAATGTTAAAAAAGTCCAAATTAATGCAAATCCCACAACAACAACAACAACAATAAAATCAACATATTAAATAAAGACAGGATTACTATTCCTGATTTCTTCTTGCCTCGGGCTTCAATATGGCTCATCACAAAGCTGTCTTTATGTCAGATTTTGTTTTTTGTTCATCATGATTTTTCTGCATTAATTTTGATGTTTTGACATGTTGCATTAAGATAGTATTTATCTCTATTCCTGAAAGTGGCTGTGTCTTTCTTCTCTGTTTGGTGCCTCCTTAAATGTCACACCCAGGTGGTTCACTGGTCCCTCACTGGTCATGCCTCACCCCAGGAAAGGAGTGCTTCAGGCTACAAGACAGCAGGTGGTTTCCTGGGGTCCTTCAGGTAGGGGTTCGAATCAGGAACCAGCTTGCCATGTCTGGCAGGAACCCGCTTCCAGGGCTCTAGGTCACATGAGGTCAACAAGTGGTGTCTCATCTATGGAAGTATTGGAATAATAAAACAAGTTTTAAGCGACATGCTTTGGGGAAAGATATTACATGCAAAAGATCTTAACCTGCACTCAGTCGTGTTCGCCCCAGACTCAGTCAGGAGTCTGTGGTTCAGATTCATCTGCATTGTTTGCCGGGCACTGTTTTGGGCCCCTCACCTCACCCAGTCCATTGTCCCCTGTGTCCCCATCTAGAGTTAGCATTCCAGATGTCCCAGGACAGGCACAGAGACAGAGTGTGATGGCAATGCTCTCAGCTGCCGGGTAACAGGCCACCAACCTGTGCAGAGATCCTGGGAGGAGGGCAGGCAGCCAGACCCTGTGGACAGATGTTGCAGGCCTGACCCCAGGCCAGCTGTCCCCAAGAACTCAGTGCATCTTCCCCACCAAGACAGTAACACCTGCACCCTAGGGCTTCCGAACTAGCTGAAATACAGCTGATATTCTGTTTCACAAAAGCTATGATTTTATAGAATAAAGAGCCCCTCCTCCCACACTTATTGATCACAGAGGCTCACAAACTCCCCCCAGGAGGATTCTTCCTTGGGTTGTTTTATCATTATGGCTATTAAGGTCCTTCCTAGCAAAGCACTGAAATTGTGATAGAGAAATATAAACCCTTTCTTCCTTCACGAAGGAAAATTATTTTTGCTACAGAATATATGAATTGCAAAATACCGTAACATAAAGATTTGCAATGCATTTCTGTCATATGGAAGAAGAATTGAAGTTAGTCAGATTTATTTAGATGTTGACAGAAAGCGGCTGCCTTCATGCCTCGGCATGGATGGTGATTCAGATGTAGTTTTTAACTTAAAATGATGAAAAAGAGACACTTGTCAACACAGCCCTTAGAAAAGCCATGGACTCTTGGCCCCTGGGAAGAGATGCGTGGGAGAAAAGGGAGGAACTGACACAAGGGAAACCGTGAAGGCCTCGCTTGGCTTCAATCTGCAGGGGCTGGCGGCGGGGTGGGGGTGGGGGTGGGGCTGTCAGGATGCCCCCAGAACGGGGCCAGGGATGGGGGTCACGGGCCTCGGCACCTGGACCCTCTCCTATCCCTTGCAGATTTGAGCTGCAACACCTGGATCCTTCTTCAGGCTCCTGCACCCACCTGTCGTAGGTGGCCAGTGCAGCTGTTCTGACCTGAGCCCAGCCAGGTCCCCTGTCTGCAGGTGCAGAGGAGCAAAGCTGACGTTCAAGTGCTAAGCCAGGCTTGTCCATCGCCATGACGAAGTCCAGGACACGCTTCCCCAAAATACGACACCTTGGCCCGTGGAGTGTTTCCAAGTGAAGAAGTCTGAGCAACAGCAGGTGCGGGGGGGGGGGCTCTCTGGCCTCCCCTGAAGCAAGTCAGCAGTGACCCTCGCAGGAGAACTGCCTCAGCTCTGCCATGAGGAGAGGAACACCCCTGTCTCCAGGGCGCAGGGATCTACACTGTCCTCCATAAAGCCCCTCCCAGGCCGTGTTCTTGAGTGGGAAACCCCTCTGACTCGTCTTTGGGGTCCCCAAGCCCTGTTAGAAAATACTAGTGATGTCTCCCCGCTCCACACTCCTTCCTGAGCCATGCGTGGGACACTCTGGGGCTCGCAGAAGCGTTGTGGAGGAGCAGGGTCTTGGTGGATGGACAACGTCTGCCACCTTTTCTTGCTCACACTCCTCTGTCTGTTCATACGGCCCTGGGTTGTCTCAGCTGCCCTGGGAAACCTCTCACAGGAGCAGCAACAGGCACGTTCCTAGATCGTGGCTTTGAAAAGTGGAAGCAGAGACTGAGAACAATAGGTGTGGAAGGGTATTTTTATCTCAGAGCCAGCTCTTTTCTCCCCCTGCTTCTAGGCTAGAATTGTTTTCCTAAATGGGAGGAAATGGAGAATGCAGATCAGTTGAGAGAAAACAAAACAAAACAAACAAAAAAAAACATTGAAATGCTGGTGGGCTCCTGAAACCGAACCCCGGCCCCCGTTCCAAGGAGAGGGCAGGATTCTCAGACAGGCGGAGGTCCCAGCGAACAGACACCAAGGCTGCCTGTCTGCAGGTCGCTCCTGGGGAGACCCAGCCCTGCGCACAGCCACTGGGGCAGAAAGACAGGTCTGAGGGCCTGGCTACTCAGGCCAGCTTAGCGCCCAAAGTCCTGTGTGCCCAGGGTAGAGAGCGGGCAATAGTTTCATCTCCTCCTCCCAGGGGCAGGGACAGATGACAGCTGGACATGGAAACACCTTTTGGACACGAACTGGGGGTATGGCAGTGTCAGCCCATAGCCTGACCACGGAGGTCCCCAGAGACAAGATGCTTCCCTTTCTGAGAAGGCCTACTGCTTCGAAGAGTTTCACTGTGCTGCCAGCCTGTTTCACCTGTTTTTTCTCCCCAGTAGGCATGCCTCTTTCCTTCCAGGTTCCCCATGTGCATGCAGGACTCTGTGTAAACACGTGAGAACTTCCCTCTGAGCTCTAGGCTTGGGTGAGGGCTCCCAGCTCCATCTGCAAGCCGAAGCCCCGGGTGGGATGGGGGAGGCACTCTGGGATTTGGGTTTGGGAGTCCTTCACATAATAGAGCTGTTCATCTGTGGACCCTCCTCCTCACCTTGGGAGACGCTGGCTTCCCAGATCAGGGCAGCTGGAATAGGTCATGTCTGTGTGCGTGTACAGTCATGTTCTGGGGGCCCTGTTTCTATGGGGAGCAGGGCAACAGGATTTAGTATGTGACAGGTTTGTGGTCACCATTGGGTTGTCTGAAAGCACACCCTGAACTTGAACCAACCTGGGAGGATGGCTGTCCTGTCCCCCAGGACTCGTCAAAGCCTGGACCCAGCGTGGGGTCCGTGTAGTGACCAACTGACCACATGTCCACTCTCCAGCTCCTTAGCGAATTGTCACAGGTGCTGCTGCCCGTAGGCAAGGTGGCCACCTCTAGTGGATTGATCTGATTGCTTACAGAAATAACCAACCACCTGAGTCAGGGGCCCCAGTGCCCAACACTTAATGATGATTCCCTTCTCTTATGAATGTGAAGGTCTCAGTTTTAGCTGAGTCTGGTAGGCCAGGGCAGGGCCTGAAGTAGTTGCCTTTTCAATCTTGAAAGGCCCCTTCGAATTCTGGCTTCCATTTAAAACAGTCATCATCCTTTCCTTGTAGCTTTTCATGTAAAGGCTTTGCTGTTAGACCTTAGCTAGGGATCCAAATGCGGGGGAACTCAGCCACCCCTGAAAACTCCTAAGCTATCTTCTAGTTCTGGGGTATGGGGTGGTCTGCAGACAGCTTCTTCCCTCTCCTGGGTGCACTTCCCTGATCCTCTGTGAGAGTGGAACCCAGGTGGACACCCTGGGGCCCTGGTTGTGATATTTGAGGCTTCTCCCTGGATATCTTCTGTCCTCTATCAGGGCGGTCAGGGCAGTCACAGTACTTTGTCAGAGGCCTCCTTTATAGGACCAGCAGCCAGAACATTGTCTCATGTTGGTGGAGGCTCCCTCCTCCAGATGTCAGTCTTTTAGATCTTCAGCTGACATTTCCCCAGAGATCTCCCACCATCTCTGAAGGCCTGGAGCAGCACTGTCCGGATGTATTGTTCTGGTTGTGTGTTTGGGGTCCTGGCACTCAGAAGCAGACATTTCTTGTGAATTGGAGGATGACGGGACATAAAAGAAGGCATCCTTAATCCGAATGCACGGTCTAGTAGCGTGGCCAGTGGGGTGAGGAATCAGGGACACATTCCCTGTCTGCCCTGAGGTCCTGCCCCATCCTGTATTCCCCACTGGGCTTGCTTCCCAGAAGGATGGGGTAAGACAGGCTGATGGGCCTGGTCTAGGAAGGCCCTGGCCCATGGGCCCCGTATCACAGGGTTGATGCCCAGCAGACCTCTTGATGGAGCAGGTGCTGTTTCCTGTTGTTCCAGGGGTGTCGGGTTTTCCAGGGATGATCCCGCACTGGCTTCTACAGCTCCCCCCGCTCATCCCTGGGCCACCCCTCAGGGTTTCCTCATCTTGTGCCCTTTGTCTAAGGGACACCAGTGTCCATTGTGTTTCCTTTTAGGTGGGTCCTAATCCCCAGTTTATGTGAGAGATTCCTCCCCTGCAGAGATCCAGGGCACCAGGGACATGGCGGGGGGTGGGTGGGGGGACCCGGTGAGCATGTGCTCACCCAGCTTACATGCTGGTGACTGTGAATGCCTGTGCTGACCCCCCACACTTGGACAACTGCTGTGACCCAGGGTATCTGACCTGCTTCAGAGCTGAGTAAGTGGCACCGTGTTGATTACGAGTCCACAGTCTCTCCCCCGACATCCCGTGCTGGCCGTGGTTCCTCAGGACTCAGGTGGAGGGCCGGCGTAGGAGCCCCAGACAGCCCCCCTATCTTTCTCTGTGTGGACTGTCCTCTGTGTGGACTGTGTGTGTCTGAGCACAAAGGTGGGATCAGTGATTACTGTGCCCTTTGGGAGTCCGTTCTCCCTGCCACTGTCCCTCTTGTTTACATACGGCACAAAGAGAGGGCCTTGTTTCCTCGGCTTCTTGTCCCTCCAGGGGGCGGATCAGGGTCACTTGCAGCATCAAGGGTCTCTGTGGGCCCAGATCCCTGTGACATTGGAGGGCTACAGCCAGTAGGTGGGGCTGCCTTGGAGCTGCTTTCTCCTCTGACTTTCCTGCCTCCATCTCAGTTATTGACACCCAGTAGGTGACTGCGACCAGGGGAAGGGTGGGGTATCTTGTTCTGTCCCCAGTTTCTGAAGTTGATGACTAATGTTGGGGGCACTTTGGGCAATGAAATATGACCTCCCAGTGACTCAGGGTCAGTGCAGCACCAATTCGGGGCAGAGCCATGGGCAAGCGGCTCCTCCCACCCCCAGTCCCCATCGTCCCCAGGCGTCTGGCACTGCAGGCAGACGTGTGTGAGTTTCCATCCCCCATCTTCTCAGGAGCCACAGTTCCGGTTACCAGGGCTATGCTGTGTGTGCACCACACCCAGGTACAGGATGCTGGGCAGAGTTGTTCTGGATTCAGTCTAAATGCACCACACAGGTTAGTTCAGTGGGCGCTTCACTTTGTCCTCCTGGCAAAAGGGCGCGTCTCTGGGGTTTGCTCAGGATGGAGCAGGCACAGAGGAAGCAATTCAGCCATGAACAGGAAATTCAGAGAGCTGGCTGATAAATACACAGGGGTTTATAATTCTGTCTGCTTCTACATATGTCTGCAATTTTCCATATAAAACGCCCACCTCTGGGCAGCACACCCCATCTGCTCCCATCTGTGCCCCTTAGGACCTGCCAGAGCAGGTTGTCAGACCACCGGACTCCATCTAAATTCCAGGAATAGTAAGAGCACTGCAGCTTTCAAACATAGCACCTGACATAATTAGGGAAAAAGTCTGTGTCCATGTGTCCAAGACCGTTAAAGAGTTCAGGAAGCAAGCCAAAGTCGGTGAGATGGGGGGGTGGAGGGGGAATCTTTTCTTTTATTAAAGCTAACTGTTAGGGGTTTATCTCAAGTCCTTGTTATTTTATATATGAACTTTCTGAAACTCAGAATACTTCTATCCAGCAGAAGACTGTCCTCTCTTAGCACTATGACAAGGAGGAAAAGGGGTCAGGATGGCTGGAAGGAGGGGAGTGTCTGTGGTGGGGTGGTCTCTGAGCCCCCACCACTGATTCTGGCAGCCATCATGAGGTGCCCCCCGCGACAAAGAACAGAGCCCACCTCAGCCTCCCGGGAAGGCCTGAGAATGGATCACATGGATCCATTGAGCAGATCCTTGACTTTACATGGGAGTTCAGACACTGGATCGATGCCGTTACCTTTGCAGGAGCAAAGATGAAATGTTGGGGCAGGGGTGGCTGATGAGGGCTGATGTGCTGTGTGACCACGTCTCCATGTGGAAGGGGACCAGGCTGCTCCTGACTTGTCCCTTTGTCTTCATTCTGACACCGAATTTAGGTTTCCTCCCATTGTTATTCACATAGTCTTTGTCCTTTGCAAGGAGAGATTTATAAAAATTCATGGGCTTTAAAAGAATAAATTGAAAGATGAAATCAGAGCAAGGGGAACAGTGAGGAAAGAAACAACAGCAGCAGTGGGTTTAGCAACAGAACGCACACAAAGATCCGATTGTCCCCTTGGAGCTGAGCCCAGGATCGGGCTCTGTGCTATCTGTGGACACTCCAGAGAGGAGCGCACACCAGCGACAGGCCGTGGGGCATGCACAGATACACCCAAATGCGCTTCTTGGAAGACGCATTCCCAGTCCTGGAACAAGATCACAGAGAAATTCCTCTTGAGAGTTTGTTGTTAGAGTTAGTCTTTCTTATCTTCCAGGGAATGCGCTTTGCAGTTGGAGGAGAGAACATGAAAAAGCAGAGTTAGTGACACAACTGCTAAGAAATTTTAAGTGGTCACAGCTATTTTTTTTTTATTTTGGAGAGCACGCTTATTTAGGACATGTAGCTAAACACCGAGTCTACCTTCCTTAGGAAATCCTAAGATTAGACACCTCCTTTAGATGTGTACATGGACAGCTGGCCTTCTCTGCTCATGGGTGTTGTTTTGTAAAGTGGGCTGAGGTCAAAGGGCCTAGTATCAACCCTTCACCATCCCCATCATCAACACCATCACTCATGTCACCAGAATCATCCCCACCCCATTCCCGTCAGTAATACCCTCACAGACACCATCACAGCAGCAGCACCAGTGTCCCTGGCACTTGGGCAAACACATAGGGGAGTGAGGCATGAGCTTGTGATGCTCTGACATGAAATTGCACAGTACTATACTTGGAGACAAAAGCAAGAGAATATTCGTAACAGTATTTTACTGAAATTTATGGGTTTTGATACACAGTTTCAACTTTTCTCAAAGAGCTATTGGATCAAGCAATGGAGTGAGACTGAAGATGGAGATGCAACCTCAGAGGAGAGAGGAAGACCAGTAACTACCAGCAAGTGGGACCAATGGGCAGATGGGGCCCGGCTCCTGCCCCTGGGCTGGTAGTCTAATCACCTGGCATTGACAAGCACCAGCTCTGCCCAGATCTTGCGGCTTTGAAGGTGAATAAAGAAACAACAAATGTCACAAGAACCTTTAAAAAAAATTGTGTGAAGTGTGTGTGCACACGCGTGTGGGAGGCAGAGGAAGGTCCCACCTCTAGAGTCATTTCCAGGGAAATAGAGGCAGGTTGTCGGACACCCTTCAGCACTCCTCTCAGTTGACAGCACCCAGGTAGGGCTCTCCCAGGAGAGGAGCACATGGTGATGGGGAAAAGGCAGGGATGGAAAAGCGACGGAAAATGTGAGTCATGTTAGGGGCGAGAATAGACCGGAAGCACCTCCAATAGCAGCAAACCTAAGTTTGAAAATAACCTCTACACAACTGGACCAAGAGTTTTATTTAGGACCAACACAGACCAAAAAAAAAAGCAGTTAAACTGCTGACAATTAAGCCAGCCACTTGGTCAGTAGGCTTGAGAACACAGAGGAAAAGGAGGAAGAGACCAAGTGTGGGTAAAACGAGCCAGGCTGTAAAAAGACAGGGAAATGGTTTACAAATCAACGCCTTTCAAGGGGAGACTCCAGGGTGGAAAGAAAAAACAAAAAGAAAAAGCTTTTATTTCAGGGCATGCAGTTTACAGTGAATACAATATCCCAAGTGTATCATGTGGGGCACGTACCAACGAACACACGGTAATACTTAAGGAAGAATACTTAAAGCAGATACCAAGATAACTGGCACAGGATGGAGAAGATGAAAGATTGGGACAGAATATCAACCCAGTCCATGCAAGGACTCACCCAAAACACTAAATTCCATAGAATGAAGTAGAAACGAGGCTGCGTTTTTGGTCTGGGGGTTCTGTACCAGTCTGCGAAGATAGCAGAGCAAGAATGCTGTTTCCAAGAGGTCTGAAGATGCAGTGCTCAGACACCCTTTCTGAAAGGATGGACCCAGATGGAGGAAGGACAGAATCTGTCTACAGGGATCCGGCTGCTGTTGCTTGGGTGAGAGAAGAGACAGCTGCCCATCCAATGTGGAGGTCAGTCTTACTCGGCCCAGATAAGCTGCTTTCCTCCTTTTTCTATTACAAAGTTCAGCTTGAATAGCAAACCTCACCACACAGTGCGTTTTTCAATCTCGTCTCCAAAGAGTAAGGTTTGTTTAAGTTGTTAGTAGCGTGTGACTTCGTTTAAAGGAAAAACTAGCACCACAATGGACCTGTGTGAAAGCTGATTTGGTTTAAGAGCAATCTATTTTTTCCCCCAAACAACTGGTATCTTAGCAAGTTATTTAGAAATAATAAACAGTTATGAAGCTACATTGAAAAGCTGAAAAATGCTCCATAACTTTGGCCCACACTCCTACCCTGACGGTTAACGTCGGCGACGCCAACCTCTGTGGGCTGAGAACAAGGGCAGAAATAAACCTAAGGAACAGCATGGACTACCAAAGCAATGGAGAGAATGATTAGGGAGGGATTTGCTCCCCAGCAGATGTGTGCCAGCCCTGGAGTTTCAGGTCATCTAGCGACAGTCCCCTCAGAGTGACGACAAGCTCAAAAGCAGCCTCCCGTTGACCAGCGGAGTCTGACTAGAGGGCAGGAGTCTTATTAGGCTAGGCGTCTGCTGGGGAGAACCAACCCGCTGAGCTCAGAGGATGTCAGGGGCAGAGCCAAGGGAGGGAGCCTGTGTCCTCACCTGGAGCGAGGGGCAGGGAGCTCTCTGAGGTCTCCTTCATAAGGACACCTCCCATCTTGGGGGCTCCACCTTCATACCATCATCATCCCCCAAAGCCCCACCTCCTGACACCACCCCCTTGGGGTTAGGTTTCTGCACTTGAATTTGGGAACACGAAGACCCTGTCAGAAGTGCACAGGGGCTTCAGTATCTTGAGTCTTATTAGAGGCTTCAACAAAACAAGTGAGTAAGCACTATTTTCTCTTAATACAGCTGCTGATAAAATCCCAACTCTGCTGAGTCCCTTCAGCCACCACCCCTTGAAGGATCCTGCAAAGGGCACACGGAAGCTGGAATGTGCACCACACCCCAGCTCACGGCAGCCCCCCTACAGAGCAGAGCACCTCGGGGCCTGACGTCCAGACCTCCAGCCTTGCCCCCACCCCTCAGGGCAGCACCAGCTATCTCTGAAGTCACAGCCCAAGGGCCTAGGGCACACAGAGAGGCCCTGCTCCCTGACCTTCCCCCCAGACCCCCTTCTGTCTCCCCGCATATCCCAGCTGTACCCATCTTGCACTGTGTGTCTGGCACCCCAGCTGTGTCCATCTTACATTGCAAGTCTGTCCATGATTCAGACCATAGGAATTGTTACCTGTGCTGAAGAGCTGCCTTGAGAGTCCACATTCTGAGGTAGCCTGTCACACCCGTGATGACCTCACATAGCGTCCACCCCCGTGACTAATCTACAAGGGACACCAAGAGACCTGTTGTCTGTGTCTGAATGTACAGATTGGAACTGATTAGCTAAACTCTTGGAAGCTACTTCACAGAGGAAGTTTGTTAATTCATGATTAATTTTACCTCCCGTCATTTGCATTTCATTTGATGGGCCATTATTAATGAGCTGACTGAGCATTAATGTGATTAGAATCTGAATTAATGCATTTTGATAACTTACTGTTTTTATCAGTCCAAGACAATAGGATTAGATGGATGGACCTTGTGTTCTTAGACCAGTGGATTCAGAATGAAAAGCCCATTTTACCTTTGAATGCATTCAAATCTCTGCAAAGTTGCTTGTCCTGGCCCAATAGCTTTCTGTGCTGGTGACAAGTGGGTAAGTTTTCTGGCCCTCACCACGGAAGTCCCACTTCTGTAAATGTGGAGACCGATCCTCCAGTCTCAGGAACGACAGTGTGTGCTGTTCTGGAGCTGGCCAGGCTCTAATTCAGTCTCATGGTCGAATTCAAAGGTGTGAACTTCCATCTGGTGCACAGCTGGAGTCTTGAGTTACCCCTTCAGTCCCATCCCTGAGGTCACCCATGCACATCTCTAAACAGAGTTGAGAGTGTGACGTATGGGCCACTCCTGCTGGCTGCTGCTGGTCAGCAGGGCATCTGCTTTCTTTTCCATCATAAACAGATGGGAGCCACACAAGATGGAAGTTGAGTCATCATCCTGAGTGAGGTAAAGGTGTTAATTGCTCGGTCGTGTCTGACTCTTTGCGACCCCATAGTCTGTAGCCCGCCAGGCTCCTCTGTCCATGGGATTTTTCAGGCAAGAATACTGCAGTGGGGTGCCATTGCCTTCTCCTGGGATCTTCCTGACCCAGGGATCGAACCCAGGTCTTCCACACTGTGGGCAGATTCTCTACCATCTGAGCCAGCAGGAAAATTTGAGGGTGAGTTGAATCAAATTCAGTTTTCATTTCAGTTAAACCCCAAGCATCCTAAAATCTACGTAACTGTGTTGGGCCTCCCAAAGTGAAGTTCATACATGAACAGCTTTTAGAATGTATTTGGTCAAATGCACTTCAAGTTTTAAATTATCTGATTTGAGCATTTTTACATGTCAGCAGCTCATTTAATTCAACTGAAAAATGCATTGTTTGTGTAAAGTCATGTGTGAGATGTTACCCTGGTGAAAACTGGAAAATTAGACCACAAATACTTTTGTATTATGAAGGCAGGTGTAGTTTCTCAGAAATGTGTGGTTGAGACCATGATCTTAATCTCCGTCGATGTCTAAGTTAAACAACAACTGCTTACAAACTGAGCCACCAGTCAGTTCATGGCGTGGGAGTTTGGTGATGTGATGCCAAATCTCAAATGAGGCTGTTCCTGCCTTTTATCCAGTGACTTAAACAGATTGGTTCCCTGCCTTAAGGAGACTAGTGCACCAGGTTAATACCCAGGAGATGCTGTCCCGCCAAACTGACCTGGGAACCCGCACAGAGAACCTGAGGTGTGCATAAGAGTCAGAAACACAGGGACACCCTTCAGAATAAAGGCAGCAATGGCTCAAAGGGGCTGGACAGCAGACACTTTCTGACTGAACCAGTAAGACTGTCAGTAAAGAAACAGCTATTTATCATAGCTGTGGTCCAAATTCTTGGTAAAAAAAAATCTACCTCCTTATGATTTTTTTAATTCAGAATAAAAAAAAAATTGAATGATGGTGGAAGGATGACTAGGCAGAGCACAGAGGATGTTCGGGTGGTGAGACTACTTAGTGTGACACTGTGATGGTGGATACTTGTCCTTGGACGCTTGTCCAAACTCACAGGACGTACAGCACAGTGACCTCCAGTGTCAGCTGTGGACTTGGGTGCTGACAACGTGTCCATGTAGGGTCATCAGTGTAACAGGTGTGCCATCTGGGGGGATGTTGATGGTGGAGGAGAGGGACAGGAATGGGGCATGTGTGGGAAATCTTCATGCCTTCCTCTCCATTTTGCTCTGAACCTAAAACTGCTCTAAAAATAAAAAAACCTTTAAAAAAAAAATCACTGTGATATGTAACTAAACCCCAAAGTATGTCACTTCTGGAGATAGTATGATCGGATATGTGAAGGGGAACTGAGAGTATTCAGTAGCTCTGGATCATCTCAACATGTTTATAAAACCAAAGAGTGGTTCTACACTACAAACAAAAAAGCAATAGGGTAGAACACTTTAGTTGGAAAGAATTACTTCAACCAGTTATCTGCAAAGCCAGTCAGAACCACTTATCAGCATCCACCTGCAGCACAAAGCCTTTTCCGGAGATGACTGTCAGCACTGCGGGCACCTCGCGTGGCCGGTGGCAGAGGTCACACCTGCTAGTACATATGGACAGACACCCGGGCAGGCTGTTGGAGACAGGGCCCAGGCCCAGGGATCATGCTACAAAAGCGCTACCATCAGTGTGGTCCCAGGAGCCCACGGAATACACGGGCAGTACGTGAGTTTCTGGATAGAATGTTATTTCTGGTTCTCTGGGTACTGAGAGAGACTGATGGAGTGAGCATATAATATTATCAGCTTATGGTAACTGTGTCAGGGGCATTCTTTCACAGTGTCGTTTGCTTTGGGGTATATTTGAATACTTCTGCAAAGATGCATGGTACAAAACCTGAATATTCTAAAGGGTCGGCAGGCAGACTAGTGTGTCTTCTGCTCACTCACTGTGACCAGGTTTTGATCTGTCTTTCCAGGTCACTGTGTGTGTGTGTGTGTGTGTGTGTGTGTGTTAGCGCTCAATCGTGTCCGACTCTTCGAGATTCCACAGACTGTCACCCTCCAGGCTCCTCGTCTATGGAATTCTCCAGGCAAGAATACTGGGATGGGTAGCCATTCCCTTCTTCAGGGGATCTTCTCAACCCAGGGATCAAACCCAGGTCTCCCACATTGCAGACAGATTCTTTACCATCTGAGTCACCAGGTCGCCGAGGTTATTGGTATTTATGAATTTTAATTCTTAAGCAGACCTCTTGTGCTGTCCTGGATCATGCCTCCATTGAATGTTATACTTCCCGTGTGTGAGTGTGTATTTGCTTTTTTAATTTAACTGTGATAAAATATGCATAACAAAACTCACCATCTTAACCATTTTTAAGTGTTTGCTCAGTGGCACTAAGTACGTTCACATTGTTGTACAGCCATCCCCTCTACCGTCTCCAGAAACTTCTCATCTTCCCAAACTGAGACTCTGTCTTGATTCAACACTGACTCTATCTCCCCTCCCCTAGCACCCACCATTCTATTTTTGTCTCTGATTTTCACTGTCTTAGGGACCTCAGGCATCATGTTTGTACTTTTGCATCTGGCTTCTTTCACTGAGCATAATGTCCTCGAGCTTCATCCGTGTTGTAGACTCTCAGCATGTGCTTCCTTTTTGAGGCTGGATAATACTCCACTGTGTGCACAGACCACACTCCTTTATCCATGCGCCCGCCGCTGGGCACTTGTGAACTGTGCCTCTGAGAGCATGGGATGCGAGTATCTGCCAGAGACTCTGCTTTCAGTTCCTTGCAGTTCACACCACATAAAATAAGTAAGATACTGTCCAAAAAGGATTAAGTACATCTTCTTATTGGAGGAAGTGGAATTGCAGAGTTTGGCTCTAAAGTTTGCCTTCTGCTTTTAATGCTTCTTCGTTTCCTGGTTTTTTTTTTAATTTTTCATTGTGTGGCCTACTATATGATCTTTATATGTGCTTTGGTGCCCTTTCTTTTGTGCTAATTTAAAGGTTTTTTGTCTTTCTAATAGTTTATACTACATTACTTTGCCAACAAAGTCTGTCTAGTCAAAGCTATGGTTTTTCCAGTAGTCATGTATGGATGTGAGAGTTGGACTATAGAAAGCTGAGCGCAGAAGAATTGATGCTTTTGAACTGTGGTGTTAGAGAAGAATCTTGACAGTCCCTTGGACTGCAAGGAGATCCAATCAATCCATCCTAAAGGAAATCAGTCCTGAATATTCATTGGAAGGACATCAGTCCTGAATATTCATTGGAAGGACTGATGCTGAAGCTGAAGCTCCAATACTTTGGCCACCTGATGTGGAGAACTAACTCATTGGAAAAGACCCTGATGTTGGGAAAGATTGAAGGTGGGAGGAGAAGGGGACGACAGAAGATAAGATGGTTGAGTGGCATCACAGACTTGATGGACATGAGTTTGAGCAAGCTTTGGGAGTTGGTGATGGACAGGGAGGCCTGGCGTACTGCAGTCCATGGGGTCACAAAGAGTGGTACATGACTGAGCGACTGAACTGACTGACTAACTGACATTTTACTTACAGTTTTTGTAGTTTTATATAGTTAGTTTTGCAGCTTTAAACTACCTGTGTGATATCCTTAATCCTCTTTGGACAGTATCTTGTTTATTGTACGTTATGTTGATGGAATAACAGCAGAATGTCATAAGTGAGATGCTGCGGCCCAGACGTGTCAGGGACGTGGGTGGCGGTACAAACAGGTAGGGTCTCTCCCCTGCTCTAGTCTGGAGTTGACACACATGTCATCAAAACGACAAGTGATGCAGGTAATATTCACTGTGTTGCCGTAATCCTCACCATAGTTCTGGTCTTGTTCCTATATTTAACTGGCTTTAGAGCTTATGGCCCATGTTTCATGTGAGCCTCTCCATTCCCTCCAGAGCCATGTTCCAGATGCCCCCAGGAAGGGTCCCGGGCACTAGCCCTTGGGTCTTGCATGCTCCAGGCGGCTTTACTCCCTCCCAAGAATGAGCATCGTTGGAGAGTGTGAGGGCCGCTGAATTTCCCTTAGGAACATCTCATTCTTTGTTTCCTTGCCCTGGACACCTAAAGGAACTTTCCTTCATATTTTATTGATGCCTGTTCCTCACCTGCGGTCAGTGTTTCCTTAGTGTCTGGCCTACAGTCTGCATGTGGCAATTTATGCTTCTTTCTGTATCAGTCTGATTTAAGCCTCTGCCTTTCTGACTTCTTCCCCTTCTTGGCCTTGACATCATCATGTCCAACCCTCTGCCTCCATCCTCCTCCTCACTGCTGGCCCTTCCTACGGTGGCTGCACATCTGCTGTGACCTTCGTGTCCCTCAGATCGGGCAGAGGGGCCAAAAGTGGTCCCCTCTCCCCACCTGCCTGAGTGTCCCCCATGTCCTGAGGGGAGCCTTTCTCTGATCTCAGCACTCACCCCAGCCCATCGGTTCCCCTTTGTCCAACTTCTCCCTTCCCTCTTTTTTTTTTCTTAAATAATATCTTTCCTAGATGCCTGCTTTTTTCTTTCTTATTAATTAAATAATATCTTTCCTAGATGCCTGCTTTTTTCTTTCTTGTTAAATTCACCTTTGAATAAAGGGAGCCTTTTTTGGACCAGCTGTTTACACGAGATACAAATGAAGCTCTTGGTGACTAAGGGCAGTGTGAGTGTGTGCAGGTGTGCATGTGTGTGCATGTATGTTCATGTGTGCATGTGTGTGTGCATGTGTGTGCAGGTATGCGTATGTGTGCACATTCATGCGTGTGTGCGCAGGTGTATGCATGTGCGCACATGTGTACCCATGTGCATGTGTGTGCGCACAACATTTCTGTTGTCCCGCCCCAGCCAGCAGGGAGTGAGGACTGCGCTGCTCCATCTGCAGTCTGTCCCCCACCCCCACCCTGATCCATGGCCTCCAACAGAGGGTACAGTAGCGTCGTGCTGTTTAAAGCAACACCTAACACAGATGCCTGGTGCTCAAGATGGGCAGTTGCTTGCTTCCTTGTGGGCTGTCTCTGCTCCTCTGGGTCCCAGGAGATGTCTGCAACTCCCATCTTCCAGCCGGGCTCACATCACACAGACAACCTGGAGTGTTGCCAACTGTGCCCAGGCCCCGATGGGGTCCACTCTCAGGGTCTTTCAGGCCCCACCTGATCCAACCGTGTTTGACGACCTTTCCCGTCACTGTGGTTCTTGGTTGTGCTGCCTGCTTCATGGAAGAGAATCTGCTGTCTGGGTTTTTTTTAATGAATGTTTAAAATTTTTTTAACATTATTTTATTTTTGGCTATGCTGGGTATTGGTTGCTGCACGGGATTTCCTCTAGTTGTGGCGAGTGGGGGCTCCTGTCTAGTTTCGGTGTGCAGGCTTCTCACTGCGGTGGCTTCTCTTGTTGTGGAACAAAGGTGGGTGTGGCTCAGTAGTTGCAGCTGCCAGAAGCACAGCCTCAGTAGCTCCCATTGCACAGGCCTGAGCTGGCCCGAGGCACATGGGATCTTCCCAGACCAGAGACTGAACCCGCGTCTCCCCCATTGGCAGGTGGATTCTTTACCACTAAGCCACCAAGCAAGCCCCTGTTCTCTGGATTTGTTCTTGTTCTCTGGGGATCACTTTGGATGAGAAGATGATCAAGACGTCTATACTCTGCTGCCTTAAAGGGGAGGCGGTATGTTTTGTTTCTGTTTATAAGCAGTAAAAGGACCATCTACTCTAGGACATTTCTTTACTCATTATCATCCGACAGAAGCTGGTTTTGTTAACTTTGCTAACTTTGGAGCATGTGAGGCATACAAAAATAAACAAGACCAGTGGAAACGAAAGGAGAGACTCGAAGGTCTGTCTGGACAGCCATGTGCACGGTGTGACCCACCATCACCAAGTGTGCACACAACCCAAGTGTCCATCAACAGATAACGCCATACACAGAATGCAGTGTAAATATACAGTGGAATGATACTCACCCTTAAAAAGGAAGAAAATTGTGACACAGGCTACAGCAGGCATGAACCTTGAGGACGTTATACTGAGTGAAGTAAACCAGGTGCAAAAGGACACACCTTGTTGGCTTCCTGTTACACAAGGGCCCAGAGCGCTCAGGTTCATAAGTAGAATGGCAGGGACCGGGGTCAAAGAGCGTGAGGAACTAGGATTTACTGGGTAGGGAGCTTCTGTGTGAGATGGCGCAAAAGTTCTGGAGATGGTGGTGGTGATGGTCGCACAAAAATGTGAGTGTCTTAATTCCCCTGAGCTGTACACTTAGAAAAAGATAAAGATGGAAAGCTTTACGTGTATATATTTTATCACAATTAAAAATGAGGAAAATAAGCAGAACACCATCACAGCCTTCAGGAAAGCCCTGGAATGGCCAAGGATGAGGCTTGTTGGCAAGAGATTCTGTTCCCCTGCAGACCCGTGCAGTGTGGAGGCATCAGGCCCCTGTCTGAGCCCGAAGGGACAGACTCTGCAGGTTCTCTGATGTTCTGTGACATTGTGGCCTTGCTTGATGTTGCCCCAAATAGACCGTAAATCTACCAGGGTTGTTATCATGCGGCCAAGCTTTTGCACACACAGGTCTCCATCCCCCCATCTTTGGACGGCCCTGTATACACAGGAGCAAACCGAGGTGGACAGAAATGGGGTTTTGGAGACCCATGCATGGCTCAGGCCAGAGGTGCCTGCTGTACCTAATGACCAGAGCTGGCTTCCCCGCCTTGACTTCGGCAGTCACCCAGCCTGACAGGCCTCACGCCCCGCCGGCCCCACCTTGAACATCTTCACAAATCACAGGGTCCCCAGTTGTGCAGCCGGTTCTGGAAAGGCTTTCACCCCGAGCAGTTGAAGGTCAAGTCAGAGTTGCTTCATTTTCAAAGGAATCCAGCCCTTGGCTTCACTACGAGGACAGCTGACCAGGGCTTGGAAATACTGAGAAGGACAGCACAGCAGGAGCCATAAACATGTCAGAGAGATGCAGTGGAAGCCTGCTTTCTTACGCCAGGCCCTCGGCGCGGGCTGGGATGAAGGATGAGGCTGGGAGCTGGTGCACAATGACCAAACTCAGACTGGTTGACGTCACTTTCTGGCCTATGAACTTGGCTCTTCCTTTAGGCTTTATTTCTGTTCCACTCTCCCCTCCCCAAGGGCTCCTTTCTCTGATCACAGACAGAATTTTACTAGCATTTTTGAGAAGAAACAGGAGGAGAGGAGAGAGGTTAGGTGGCCCCATGGGTCTGGTTCTGCTTCAGTTGGCTGTTCCTCACTGAAACTTAGAGTAACTAGTTAACCATCTGGAAAGCAGGGAAAATAAAGAATACATCTCTGGCTCAGCATCTCTTGGCTGTTTTGTCACTGGGGGTGCCGTGGGTGCTCTAGGGAGCCCTTTCCATAAACCCTGGGGTTTCGGGTTACCGGACTTAAACATCAAGGCGGTAGAGACCCCAGCCCGGGTCTGTGAACCAGGAAATGGGTCCTCACCAGACACCCTGTTTGCTGGTATTTTATCTTGGACTCCACCCCAGCCTCCAGAACTGGGAGAAATGCACACCTGTTGTGTATAAGCTGCCCAAGGGGCTGGGACGCAAGGTCACATGGGGATAAAGGGGCCCCAAGTGAGAAGAAATACATGACCCAAGGCAGTTTTGAGGGCTGCTTAAACAGTTCTGCAAACAAGGGCCGCTAAGTGTCAATATTCATTGATGGCTCCCTGCCACAGATATTAGTACTTCAGTGTTCGTTAATTTTTTCACCTGATTGAAAAAGCAGTGTTCTCCATTTTCTTCTCATACACCAGACTCCTGTCTCCTTAAATCAGTGTACCTGCCTGCCTGTACCCTGGACGGTGTGAAGTGCATGCTTCGTGCACTTTAGTCGTGATATGCATGCTGCCCAGGTCTGCAGGGTTGGGGGGGTGTGTGTCACTTTTCACAAGCAAAGAGGAGGATGCTTTCCTCCTCAGTGCTCAAGGCAAATGGGAACCACAGGTTAATATCTCCATGTTATTAAAGGTCATCTTCTTTAATTAACATAATCAGGGGAAAATAATATACTTTGGAGGCCAAAAAAGTGGCATATCTTAGATCAAAGATTTTTCCTGGTGATTGTGTTTGATTATCTTTTAAAAACATGCATCATAAGAGTTTCTAGATGGTGGTAATTTGGTTCTTGGCTCTATTTACTTTGTATAGTACTTACTCTGATTTTTAAATCATAAGGCGACAGGGGATTTCCTTTTATAATGTTTGTACTGTTGGTAATCCAGAGGGGAAACTATGTAAACTGTACATTTTCTTAATTCTAAATAGAATTATACCTGGACCTGCAATTACTTTTCTTAGGAAAAACTTCAATGAGGACAGAGCTTAGCTTGTCCCCTTCTGCCCTGTGCTCCTTCCTGGTGGGAGAAGAAAAAAGGCCGTGGCTCCCACACCTACACACTAGTGTGTGTGCGCGCGCACTCATGTGTGTCTTTGTGTATGTGTGTGTGGTGTGTGTCTGTGTCTCTCTGTGTTGTGTGTTTCTTTGTGTATGTGTGTGGCTATGTGTTGTGTGTGTACATGTGTATGTCTTTGCGTATGTGTCTCTCTGTTATGTGTGTATGTATGTGTCTGTGTGTGCTCGTGTGTGTGTCATGTGTGTGTTGTGTGCATGTCTTTGTGTGTTGGTGTATGTGTCTCTGTGTGTGTGTGTTGTGTGTATACATGTGTATGTCTTTATGTGTATCTGCACGTGTCTCTGTGTGATGTGTGTGTGTGTGTGTACACACACGTATGCCTGTGCTCTGAAGAACTGCCGGCCCCAGTGGGGCCAGGACTCCACGTGTCCCATGGAAGGTCCCATGAGGCCTTGCACAGATTCTGCACCTTTCAGTGCCCCTGAGCTCCTGGCCTCGCTGAATCTCATGTTTTCAGGGATAGCAGGTACAGAGAAGACCGTGGCTAAAGTAAACATGATCACACACGTGAAGTGTGGGCGGGCCAGCCATGTGCAATCAGGGTGCCCTTGGGTTGGTTATGGTGGGTGGGCACCCTCTTCCTGGCCTGCAGACAGCACCTTCTCGCTGAGCTGTCACAGTGGGGAGTGGCTTGTGGGTTCTTTTCTCTTGTTTTAAGGGTCCTTTCAGATCAGGGGCCCACCCTTACCACCTCGTTTAACCGAAACAATGCCGAGAGAGACCCAGACTCCAAATGCCTTCACATGGGGTCAGGGCTCAATGTGTGAATTTGGGGGACATGGTTCTGCCCCTTCTGGGGGCTTGGAGACCCAGCCATCTGCCCTCCCACATCCTTCCGTACCCTGAGACCGCTACTCCCAGAGAGAGCCTGGGAGCTTTTCCAAATGATGCTCCTCTGAAGGAACGAGGTGCCTGCAGAAACTCAGGCCAGAGCCGCCTTGGCCTCTGTGTCTGAGCCCCTGGGGCAGGAGAGCCAGCCTGAGAAGGTGAAAAGACTCCATCCTATGACCTGAGGAGGCCCTGGCGCTCAGAGTCCTGAGTGGAGTCCTGGAGGCCCCACCTTGGAGAGGTGGCTACTTGTCTTTCATTTTACAGAGACTCTGAAGGTGAAGGATGACTCAGAAAGCCGTGGGGTCCAGAGCACCAGGCTGGGAGGCACTCACAATGACCCCAGTGTAGGGACAGAGGCCCCAAGCTCACCCTGGATGCTCACTGGCCTGATGGTGGTCAAAACAGTCCTCCAGGCCTCTGCCCCTCCAGCCAGGCCTCCTCTCCTGTCTCAGAAGACAGATGGCATGGACAGAAACACAGACTGAACAACACAGCATGGTCATTTTCAAAAGGCAAGGTTTAAAACCTTCAGAAGCTTTTAGATCCGGCCTCATATTCAACAACCAGTCAGACCCCTGGGAGCAGCCGTGGCCATGTTGTGCTGACACGCCTGCCCTGAGGGGCGACGCGAGAGGTTTTGCCCACACAGAGACCGACCTCTGCTTGAGACCCGGGTCCTGCTCCGTGGGGCAGTGAGCACCGAGGAGGTGATGGCCAGCCCTGCGGTGTCACCTCTGCACTGAAAATAGTGGACCACGTAAAGGCCCCGCAGGGCACCGCTTGAGTTGGCTCCTGGCGGCGTCCTGAAGGACCTCGCTTCTTGAAGACAGCTCATGGGAAGAGCAAGGTTTGGGCAGAATCATAACAGAGCAGGACGCTTGGCTTTGGAAGCTATACCGCCCTTGACTGTGAAGCTGCTGTGGGAAATGGAGGGCTTCATCTTCCAGAAAACCCCCAGGTCAGCACTGCAATAGGCAAGGTTCAGCAATGCGAGTGACCATGACAGAGCAAAGCATGTGCCTCCTCCCCGTGAGACCAGGTGGTGTTGCTGGAAGATCCCAGGTGTTCCTGAACACCTACCACGCCCCAACCCCACCCCAGGACAGGCAGCGCCGACCCACAGGTCCCGGGTGTTCCCGAACACCTACCACCCCCCCCACTGACCCCACCCCAGGACAGGCAGCGCCAACCTGCAGAGCCAGGCCATCCTGGGGAGCAGGACTGCCCACCCCCAGAGACCACCATCTCCACACCCAACTGGAAAGACAGCCGACGGGAAAGCCCCGAGTGAAAGCTTGGAACTGAGCAGAGTGTACGTGTTGGGAAGGAGGGAGCTCAGATTTCAGAGGTGGTGAGAGGAAAAGGGTGAAATTCATTATCTCAGATGCTTCTAAACTGTGGTGTTGGAGAAGACTCTTGAGAGTCCCTTGGACTGCAAGGAGATCAAACCTGTCAATACTCAAGGAAATCAGTCCTGAATATTCATTGGAGAGACTGATGCTGAAGCTGAAGTTCCAATACTTTGGTAACATGATGCAAAAGAACTGACTCATTATAAAAGACCTTAATGCTTGGAAAGATGGAAGGCAGGAGGAGGGGACAACAGAGGATGAGATGGTTGAATGGCATCCCTGACTTGATGGACATGAGTTTGAGTAAACTCCAGGAGTTGATGATGGACAGGGAGGCCTGGCTTGCTGCAGTCCATGGGGTTTCAAAGAGTCAGACATGACTTGAGTGACTGAACTGAACTGAACTGAACTGAACAACACAGGTGAAAGTGGTGATTGCTTGGTTGTGTCCGACTCTTCGCAACCCCGTGGACTGAAGTATGCCAGGCTCCTCAGTCCATGGGATTCTCCAGGCAAGAATAGTGGGGTGGGTTCCATTCCCTTCTCTAGGCTAAACATACAAATAACCCTGAACGTGTAAGGCAATGGAAGACTGCTTAGAGGCGGATTGCTGTGCAGAGGCAGAGGGCTTGGGAACAGAAGGAGGAAAGATGCTGGGTTGGACCATCTGCTGAGCTGTCGCCATGAAGATCCTCTGTTCCTTTAGAGCCACAGCAGGAAGCAGACGGGTTTAATACTGCTGTGTCTCTCGTCACAGGCACGGTACAGGAACTGCCTGATCCACGTGACGAACAAGCTTCTAACTGGTCCGGTCTTCGCTCACGGCAGTTGTGCAGACATGGGTTCATGATTGATTTGGCATGTATTAAATATTTCTTTTTCCATATATATTTTTTTCTTCTTCAACAAGTTATGTCAGTGTCCTCATTTATCTTTGGCCTGTTTTCTTTGAAAAGAATTCTATATCCCCTCTTTTGGTTTCATAATATTTTCAATAGAGTGAGCCCATATTTGAGAGAAGTAAAGAGTCCGTCAGCGGCTGTCTTAAGGGTGATGACTGAGGCCCTCCCTGTCCTGGGCTTTCCAGTGAAGGGGTCCACTTGAAGAAAGATAATCACTTTCTTCAGCTGCGGAAGTGCCATGGGCTTCCCTAGTGGCTTAGACAGTAAAGAATCCACCTGCAATGCAGGAGACCCAGGTTCGATCCCTAGGTCTGAAAGATCCCCCAGAGAAGGGGATGGCTACCCACTCCAGTATTCTTGCCTGGAGACTCCCATGGACAGGGAGCCTGGCAGGCTACAGTCCATGGGTCGCAAAAGAGGACATGACAGAGCAACTGACCCTTGGCAGTTCTCACTCTCAGGAGAAAATGCTCTCCCTCAACTGTGGAAGTGCCCTGGGTCCTAGCACTGCCCTCTCCAGCCAGGCACTGTCTCCAGACAGTGGGATCGTGCCAACAGGACCCCTTCATTGCCCTCCAGGGTGGCAGAGGCCGGCACTAACACACCTCTCAATTGCTGCCATCCTGCCCTTGCTGGCATCTGGCTGGAACGTCCTGTAGCCTACTTTGTTGGAAACTTAGTTTTCCTTTTATTGTGTGGAATTCACACTTAAATTTCCTGTCTATTGTCTATACCCTAGTGAGTCCTTAGAGCACTGGATTTTTTTTTAATATCAGAGAATATGATCAAAGCTGCTTGACCCTCTTCTTAAAAAAGTCTGGATGTAGATACGTGCAAAAAAACTGTACAGTTGATTTTAGGAGGTCAAAGTCCACAAATAATTCTTGAGATTTCCAGCTTGAAACAAGGTGAGCAAATACATTCCAAACCCCACGAAAAGATTAGGGAAACTTTGGTTAAGAAGATGTTGGTGGACTAACAGCAGATTCTCATAAACCAATAGCTGGCTCTGCCCGCTCATGTACCCTTACTCCCAATTTACCTGGGAGGGATTAGAACCGCCCCACCACCATGAATCACAGCCACGAGCAGTGTACAGTTTGTGTGCAGAAGTAATGAAATGCTGATCGTGGGTGCTGGAGCGGGTGTTATTTATTATATTACGATGGAGAATTCACTGTGTGTCAGATCAGGCTGGCATCCCTGGGCAGTGCCCAGTGAGTGACCAGCCGCTGCCCAGTGCCCGTCTGATCGCACGGGGACACTGGAAGCGGCCTGTGGGTTCTGTATTGGCTGCACCACACCTTCACCACCGCAGAATGTTAGGTCTTCTGTTTGTGTCCTTAAGCCCTGTTTATGGGCTTCCCTTGTGGCTCAGCTGGTAAAGAATCTGCCTGCAGTGCGAGAGACCTGGGTTCGACCCCTGGGTTGGGAAGATCCCTTGGAGAAGGGAAAGGCTACCCACTTCAGTGTTCTGGCTTGGAGAATTCCATGGACTGTATAGTCCATGGGGACGCAGAATCAGACATGACTGAGTGACTATCACTTCACTTCACTCATGTCCTCACGACACTTCAGTTTGGGAGACAGAAAGATCCCAAGGGGAAAATCAGATCACTGATCACTGATCAAGAACTCTTGATTGCAAGAGTTCTTCTGCCCTAAGAATAAAGCTGTCAGTTACATCCTAGCACAATTCTTACCCGCCTGGATCCTGACAGAGATCAGGACTTTCTATGTTTCTAAGAAAGCTGTTTCAAGACTGTAGCTTCAGTTAGTGATGTATTTGTTTTTAATAAAACTCAACAAAATGCATGTATCTCAGCATCTCCCTGGGACAGTATTTGATACTTTGTTAGTCTGGTTCTTCTGTGGACTGGAAGGATGGGGGAAAGCATTCATCAGCAGAGAGAAAATTGGACAGATAATCCACTTCACTCCTGGAAGTCGAGTCCTCTGACCCAGCCTGACCTTGGAGGAAGGCACGCTTCATGTTGAGCTTGTCGTCTTCAATGACTGCCACCTTAATAATGCCTGATTCCTGCATTTCCGCGTGGGTGCCTCGTCTCTGCGTCTATACTGTGGTCAAAGTTTTCCGGATATTCCATTGTTATTGCCCCAAAGAAATGTTCTCACTATTGTGCCTAACTCGGAACATAGAACAATGAACATATTTCAAAGAGGAAGAAATCTGGGAGATTTCTTTTCATTTCACAGACTTCTTAGAGGCCATTTCAGGAAATGGAGTGTACCCAGGCGACAGGAATTAAAGCAGGGCGGCGGGTACTTTTCGAGAAACAGGTAAAGACAGTCTTCGGGAAAAAGAGTTGAGCTTGGCTAAAGCCAAACTGAATGTGTGTCACCAGGGCCCTTGTGGTCTCTGTGTCCCGTCGGGTGACACAGTTACTACCTGCAGGGTCAGGAGTCACTCAGGCTGTTTGCCTGGAGTTCTTTGAAGATCAGAGGACAATGAGTGCATTTCAGACATCATGGCAAACATCTCCAAATGATTGTGCAGGCCCCACTGGGCTTACATAAAAGATGCTTTATTCTCATCTGAGAGCATGTGTGATGGCTGGGTGAGAACGGCAGTGGTACCTGAGACAGGTGAGCTCTGGACATGAGTTCTCTGAATGGAAGGACACCTGGGGTCCTTTCCGTGGAACAGTATGGGCCAGGGACGAGGCTCTGTGATGGAGCAAGCTGCTGATGCCTCACTGAGTTATAGTGACCAGCACAAGGAGGAAGCTCACTCTCATAGGTGCCTTTTTTTGGCTGCGGTGAGTGCCACATGGGATATTAGTTCCCTGACCACGGATGGATCCTGCACCCCCTGCAGTGGAAGCATGAGGTCTTAACCCCTGGACCACAGGGAAGTGCTCGTTGGTGCTGTTTGCATAAGTCTGGAGCGGGGTGCTCTCTCCAGGTTAACCCCAACCCTCCCAGCTCCCAGTGCACTTAGCCCGCGCCCCCACAGAGCGGTGGTCAGGCTCACAGCTTCCTCACCCCTGATGAGCTAGTCCCTCTTGCTGGAGCACCAGCCGCCCCACCCAGAACTAACCTGTTTGTGTCTATTTTCAGAGCTTCGTGCATGGCCTGACACACGAATTTCCACGCCCCATACGTGTTCACTGAGTGAACGAGTAAAGGAATCCATGAAGGAGAGGTAAGTGATTTATTACGTTCAGAAGTGCATCTACCTCGTGTGCATTATTTAGAGGTGGGAGCAGCCCACAGGCAGTTACTACTCTTCCACCCTTCGCTGTGCCCTGTGCCCTGGCCAGGCTGAAGTTCGAAAGAACCCTCACCGCCACTCCCATCCCGAGTGTTCGGGGCCCTTCCATATCCACATATCCGCTGTCTCTTTGAGCAGTTCATGGTGCTTCAGGTCCCTGACCCGTGTCCTCCCGTCCCCACCTCTCCACCCGCCCCCCCCCAAGTACCACTGCCCCCAGCACCAGCTCTGCCCTAAGGTCACCACCCACTCAGCCCACTCTGAGCTGTCACCTGCCGTCCTGATGTTCACAGCAGACGGTCCAGATGCGCTTCTCATGGTCACGAGGCTCTGCATGTTCACCTGCCCGGAAGACCACTGCAAAGTGGGACCAGATTTGTCTGTAGATCCCACCCTGACCTCTGAGTCAGTCTTTCCTGGCTTGCTCTCCCCACCCCTGTGCTTCAGAAGATTCCCCTTGAGGCCGGGAAGGAGATACCTGCCACTGGGGAAGTGAGGGTTCCTCGTGGTGTGTTCGCAGGTCTGGGTCCTCCATCCTCAGGGACGTTGAGGACTGCCCCCTCGTGGTTTCTCCAGGGCTGGGTCCACGCTAGACTCCAGGGCCCAGCCCCAGGCCAGGTGCTCCCTACTCTGGATCTCAGGACCGAAATTCTTGGATGCGTCTGTTTCATTCTCTATCAAATTTGTGTTGAGGCGTCCTGAGGTGCCAGACACTGCAGGTGGTGAGGATGAGAGAACCTTCATGGGGTGCAGGGGGGACAGGAGGGAGAAGATAGGAAGCAGCAGGAGCCACAGGCAAGGTCCCTGCTGACGCGGACCCCTCCCCAGGTGGACGGCCTCACCAGGAACAGAGCTCCTGGGACCCTGGGCCTCCAAACCGCCCTCGCTGGATCAGTCTTGCTCACATGGAAGGCGGGCTTGGAGCCTCAGCAAACTGTAGGCCCTGGTACCTAGGCCCCTACCTGGGCGCCCCCCTCAAGAACAACTGTGGGGTTCGGGAGCACTCCAGAACTTAGGGCTGCTGTCGAGTTATCTGTCGACAAGTCGAGTTGTCTTGAGGTTGTCGTTCAGGGAGGAAACCTCTGCAGTTGTGGGTCAATGTGTCACCTGTGTTTCCCCTCCTAACTCCAGCACACCCCCACACAGGGCGATGTAGGTCTGTGAGGTCTGCAGGCATCTGTCAGGCCACGGTCAGATGGCCCAGGGCCCCAGGCAACTATTTGATCCTGAGAGGCCTCAGTGAGGCACAGAGACAGGTGCTGACCAGGGGACCTCTGGGAGCTCTCGTTCTACCTTCTTTTAAAAATAATCTTGGTTACTCATTCGTGGCCGTGCTGGGTCTTCATGGCTGCACCGGCTTGCTCTCATTGCAGGGAATGGGGGTATGCGCTAGTGCCTCTTGTTGCGGGGAGTGGGGGTACGCTCTAGTGTCTCTCATTGCGGGGAGTGGGGGTACACTCTAGTTGGGGTATTCAGGCTTAGCTGCTCTACAGCTGGTGAGATCCTCCCAGACCCTGGATTGAACCCGTGTCTCCTGCGTTGGCAGGATTCTTTACCACTCAGCCACCTGGGAAGCCCTAATTTCACTTTCTTAAGGAGTCTCTGTGCTGTTCTTCAGAATGGCTGTTAGCAGTGTACATTCCCATCAACTGCAGAATTTATTGCTTGTAGCCTTTTTATGAGGGTCATTCTGACCAGTGCAAGGTGATACCTCATTGTACTTTTGATTTGCATTTCTCTGCTAATAAGCAATGTCAGGCATCTTTTCATGTTAGCTTTTATTTAAAACACTGTAAAATTTACCTCTTGAAACTGGCTTCTTGAAGGTCTACCCTTTCTCTTTCAGTTATCTACCCCAGGACAGTGCTTGCAGGCAGGGGTCATTTATAGCCCCTCGGGCGTTGTGACTATTAAGAGCCGGTTTTAAAGTTGTTACAGGAAATAGCCACAAGGTGACAGCATTTCTTCATGCCCGACTCTGGGTTCCTGGGGAACCGGAGCCTGACTTGGTGGGGAACCCGCATGCTCCAGGAGGTGTCCTGGGCTGGAGCAGCGGGAGGCCCCAGGCTGGACGGAGCGTCCCTGCACTTGGAGGGCTGCTTCCAGAGCTCAGCTCAGAGCAGAAGCGGGCCGCGGGGGCCTCATGTCCGCGGGGAGGGGGCCGAGCTGGGGAAGGGGTCTCCATTCTCGCCTGCAGTGCAGGGGTGGGCCCGAGGCTGTCCTTCCTGTCTCTGCCTCACTTTGCCCTCATGGCACACAGGTGGCCACCTGTTCTGTCCTGTGTCACCTGCCTGCCTCTGGGACGGTCACCTGGTTTCTGTTAAAACTAAACCCAGCGGGCAGGAGTGTATCCGGGCTCTGCAGAGGGGCCGGGGCTCTGGCTCTGTCTCCCCACCCCCACCCCTGACCCCCTGCACAGCCTTTCTGCTGTTTCTTCGCAGGCTGAGCCATCTCTCGCCATGCTGACTGCCGGGTGTCAGGGGAACCGCCGGAGCTGGCCGTGGAGCAGCTGAGGCCCACCTGAGCGCCTCCCACGTGTCCCGCTGTTCACCTTCGTCTCTGCGGCCACACAGTGTCCCTCGCCGCCAGGTGGAGGGGGTGGGCTGAGACCTGGTCAGAGCTGCCAGGCTTGGGGGTGGGGGACCCCGCAACCGCAGGATGAAGACAGTTCACAGGAGCCACTGAGCCCTCCCTCTCTGGTCCTCCCTCTGTCAGGCACTTTTCTTTTCTGGTGAAATCAGATGAAATGAACCCAAAAATCAGCCTTCAAGGTGGGAGGCTCCAAATGGAAGCCCTGGAAGCCCTTTGTTCTCAGCTCTTCTGTTCCCCCAACCTGGAGAGGGGGCGGGGCCTTCCAGGAGAAACACCAGGGGATGTCTGCACCCCGGGCCTCTGGAATCAGGGGACACCTGCACCCCAGGTGTCAGGGATGAGGGGACACCTGCACCCCCAGCCTCTGGGATCAGGGGACGCCTGCACCCCAGGCCTCTGGGATCAGGAGACACCTGCATCCTGGGTGTCAGGGATCAGGGGACACCTGCACCCTGAGCCTCTGGGATCAGGACCTGCCCTCCATGGATGACAGGCCCACAGGCCCTATGGGTGGGGACCCCATCACCATAGACACGGTGCAGCTGTGGTCACTGCACAGAAGTGTCCCCACGCTTGCTGGCCTGGGTCTTGGGAAACCCCAGAAAGTCAGAGAAGGTGACAGAAGCCACACTGAGGTTGGTATCATTCATACACAATTCACTGAACGATAGAAATGTGACAGAGGTCAGAATGGGAACCACACTCAGCAAATGGATGTCTGGCAAACTGGACATTCTAGGAATGGGTCAGCCATGAATAGATTTTTGGTGGGTTGGCCCATTTCTGGATTCATGTCCAGGGGCCAGGTGAGCAGAGCCTGTTCTTGGTTCCACTGGAATTATTTCACAGGGATGACCGCCAGGAGCAGCAGAGGACCCTTGCAACGGAGGTGTCCAGGCGGGGTGCTTGGGGGAGAGTCTCAGGAAGTACTGATGATAGGAACGTAAGAACCACTCTCGGATCCTCAGGGATGTGGTAGTCTCTGAGCCAGCTGTGGAGATGAGGACAGCAGTAGGAGGAGCAGATGTATCCAGTCACATCTGCTCTGTGCAGGGACTCTGCGTGAATCCACTCGCTGACCTTCACAACCCTTGACTTAAGGATTGTGATTCTCGCCCTCTTTCTCAGAAGAGGAAACTGTGTCATGTTCACAGGTTTTAATTCTCCAAAGCAAGAATCAACTAGGCTTCTAAGAGTTTTATTAATTTTTATGTCCACAACAACCACATATTTCCTGTATGAAATGTAGGGACATGTTTGGCACTTAGTCGTGTAAACTCTTCTGAACTTCCTCTACATGAAGATCCTGTCATACCTCCTGTCATACATATACTTTGTGAAGGCCCAGGCAAATGGCCCACATCCCATAAATATTTATTAATTGCTTTATGTTTGCCTCTCAAAGCAATCACATCGAAGGGACTCAATGCTACCTCCTTCCTGTATACTTCATGCCTTTTTGAAGGAAATGTAGATTGATTCAGGAAAAGTCAGTGACTGGAGGGAAAACAGCTTGAGAGAACAGGTGGAAGAAGTGGGAAGCTTTCATAAAATCACTTCAAGAGAGACTTTATTGTGATTTGGGGAGACGTGTGTTAAAACTGTCCGAGACTGAGCTAGGATATTCTGCCTCCTTGTGGGATAAAATTCAGCTTCAAAATGAGGGTACAGGCAAGTGTGGGAATAGGTGTATTCAAGTAGAAGGGTCCGTCGTGGGTTAACAGGACTGGTGTGGGTTTTTTAAAAAGAAGAGACATAACTGAGGAAGAAACGAGATAGCAGTCTTTCTGGGCTAACAAAAACAGAAGTGTTGTCAGACTCTGCTTTCTACTGTAATAAGAGTGAAAACCTGGAGATGGAACTTGCTATGGTATTTTCATTAGTTGGGACTCTTAAGTACCAAAAGGTTAACTTCTGAATTTTAATCACCTAATATTCAATCCTTGTTATCATCTTTCTCCAAACCAGTCTCCCAGGAGTGGTTTCCCAAGTATGATACTGTGAAACTATTCACAGTTCACCAAAATAGTCAACACAAAATCCAATCTCAGATTAATGTATGTGCTTCACATGAATTACCCGTGACAAATGGAGAAAGTGAACCGAGAAAGGAATTAACGTCCCCTGACCCACGGAGCTGCCTTGTCAGCCTCCTGCCCTGGATGGAGGAGCTGCCTACAGGGAAGGGAGCATGGGAACCGCGTCTGTCTGCAGGTGTGGTCAACTCGTCGCCAAAGTCCTCAGTCCCTTGCCAATTCCCTGTTGAAATAGTTTCTCCCCAGAATGATTGCAATTTGAAGTTTGAGTCTCTGGATGAGGGTGTGCTAAGAGACAACCAGATGTAGGCGAGTGGTGGCCGTGGTGGTGGCAGGAAGGCAGGCAGGCTGCAGAGGGTTGAGTCTGGTCATAGGAGTGATGCTGCAGAGCCATTCAAGTTTCCGACATCGCAGGAGCTAAAAGAGCATGGAAGTAGTGAGTCTGACCCTATCTCTGCAAACACGTACATGGAGAAACGCTGGACATACTCGTAGAGGGAGAAGGGTCAGGCTTAGAGGTTGTCTCACACCAGCGGCCGTGGAAGCCCTGTAAGGATGGATGAAGAGTGCGGGCATTGGGAGAAGACCGTTCTGGGTGAGGACACTGCAGGTACAGTCCCGGACAGAGGGAGGGCCAGGCGAGAACACTGATCGGCTTGTCAGGTCATTCTGGAGACCTGGGCTGGCACCAAGAAGTCTGGGCACAGAGGGTGGCTTTTGGACGGCACTCAGCTGACAGCCAAGGGCTCCTGAGGTAAAGACAAGAGGAGACGCGCGCCCACACGTGGAGGACGCATTTCAGCCTCTGTAACCCCTGCTTCTCATGGAATGTCGAGGTGTCAGGGTGGTGGGAAAGGGCACTGATGGAAGGAACCTGAATCCTCCCACCCTTGGGTCTGAGAGATGGGCCTGCTCGTTCCTGAGATGCAGACAGAGCCACGTCCACGATGTCTGATGAGATGCTGCCATCCCAGCAGGAAGGCACCAGGTCCTCTCGCCCAGGACTGGCCAGGGAACCTCAGAAACACAGTGTGTGAAGGATGGGAGGGGGCATTTCCACCCCCACAGCCAGAAAATCAGCAATGGTTTTGGACTTTATAGCACCAGGACTTTGGGCTGCCTGGAAAAGGAAATGGCTTATAACGGGAAACGGTCAAAACCCAAGAGCCAAGAGCACTTGGGCACAGAGGCTGACTGTCTGCTCCGCCGCTTGGCTTTCTGGAGGGACTGTCTGCCTGCTTCCCCAGCTGAAGAGGGGAGATGCCCTGCTGTCGAGTCCAGGAACCTCCTCAGAAAGGAGTTGGTTGCTTAAGTCTTTGCTCCGCTCCTAAACCAATTCCTGTCGGTGGACGCACAAGCGCTCTGGCCCGCAGGGTGAGGAGATGGACCGTTCACACGAAGAGGGCTGGAGGGTGTGGGCAGGAGGACGGGGACCAGGAGGGAAGTTCAAGGACTCCGTGGAGACAGATAGCCCTCGTGCACCTCCCAGTCCCTTTTCCACCTCGGACTCCCTTCTCCTCCACAAAGCACCGCTATCGATGTGTTTATTGTAAAAGCGCCATAGTACTTTGTTGAGGATTTTTGTGTCTGTTTTCATCAGTGATACTGGCCCATGATTTTCTTTTTGGTGATGTCTTTGTCTCATTTGGGTATCAGGGGAATGGCAGCCTTGTAGAATGAGGTTAGGAGCGTTCCTTCCTCTGCAGTTTTTCAGAAGTGTCTGGGAAAGATGGGCATTAGCTCTTCCTTAAATGTTTGATAAAATTCACCTGTGAAGCCATCTGGTCTGAGACTTCTGTTGTTGGAAGATTTTTAATCACTCTTTCAGTTTCACTACTTGTGATTGGTTTCTTCATATTTTCTATTTCTTCCAGGTTCAGTGTTGAAAGGTCGTACCTTTCTAAGAATTTTTTCTTTTCTTCCAGGTTATTCATTTTATTGGCATAGTATTAATAGTCTCTTGTAGTAGTTTCTTATGATCCTTTGTATTTCTGCAATGTCAGTTGTAATTTCTCCTTCTTCATTTCTCATCTTATTGATTTGAATCCTCTCCCCATTTTCTCTTGAGGAGTCTTAATGTTTTTTTAATTTTGGATTTTTTTTCTTAGGATAGATTCCCCAAAAGAATAATGATGGAGACCCACTTTATACTTTCAGAGTAAAGGCACAGGAAAGGAGGACAGATCTAGGGAATAAGCAGCTTCTGATTCACTGTTGGACACAAGAGGAGGAAATTAATGTTATGAAACAAGAATTGTCATAGAACCGAGATGCAATAAAAACATAAATAACGTTGGGAAATATGTCTTAAATTATATGTTACAATACAGTCATTCAAATGATAGATTTTTATATTCATTGCCTTCTCCAAAAAAATCCTTTTTTATATTTATAGGGTTTTTAAAAATAATTTGGCCTTGCTTTTTATTTTTTAATATGATCTATTTAGGCTGGCTGGGTCTTAGTTGTGACATTTGAACTTCTAGTTGCAGCATATGGGATCTAGTTCCCCTGCATTGGGTGCATGGAATCTTAGCCACTGGACACCCAGGGAAGTATCTGTGTTTACAGATTTGCTTGGAGAAATGATCAAAGAACAAAGCAATAAAAAACTTAAGGAAAAAAAAAAAAGGAAATCCTCAGTGGTTATAAACTCCCTGTTACTTTTGGTTTATTTACAGTGACCATGGCTTTGTCTCACTTGTCCTTTTTACAGTGCCAGCCAAGCAGGCTGAAGTGGTCATAGGTGTGAATAACTGTCATGAAAGCAGTTTCAGTGAAAATAAATAAACCGTGTAAAGGACGTATTTATGCAAAAGCAGAATCCTTGCCATGGAAATGGTGAAATTTAAGGAAAAGGCACCATCTAGTGGCTGTTACTGAAAATCAAATTGACGGCTTTGGGAAGGCAGAGCTCTGTTGGAGAGGAAATCATTTTATCTTTCCTATAGATGACAGTCATTGCTAATGGCTGAGGGACCCCAGAAAACGTGTCTCTCGCTGGACCAGAATCACTCCTCCAAATCGCTACCTCGCAGACTCCCTGTGAGGAAGGACGTGGACTTCAGTAGTTGCAGCTCATGGGTTCCAGACCATGGACTCACTAGTTGTGGCACCTGTGCTTAGCGGCCCTGTGACATGTGGGATCTTCCCAGACTGGGAATCAAACCCCTGTCCCCTGCATTGCCTGGTGGGTTCTTAACCACTGGACCACCAGGGAAACCCCAGACATTTCTAACTACAAAGCTTTATTCAGTAAAGCAGCTTTTTTCCACGTAAAGGATAATCCTCTGCAATCTGATGGAAATTCTACTTTATTCATTTGTGAATATATGCACATGGTAAGCCATGCGATGTAAAACACCCAGTCTCAGGAATGTGAATTATTTTATCATTTGATCAATTGCTGAGTGCTGCTCTAAAGTGTCCTCAGTGGTTAATACTCCCACAGTTTATGTGGGAGGAGTTCCCAGAGACACCCAACCATTCTCAGACACTACGTCTTTGCCAACTGGATTGGCTAAAAATGGTTTCATACTTCAATTTTAATTTTCTTAGTTGTCAGTTTAAGGGTCTTTCTTTTTTGTTGGTCATTTGTAATTCTATTTTTGAGCCAACTTCCCCAATTTTAAAGAATTCTTAGTTATTTATATTTGGCTGCACTGGGTCTTCATTGCTGTGTGTTGACTTTTCTAGCTGCAGCAAATGGAGGCTACTCTCTAGGAGTGGCGCCGAGGCCTCTCATTGCGGTGGCTTCTCCTGCTGAAGAGCGCAGGCTCTAGTTGCCCCCAGGCCATGTGGGATCTTCTCGGACCAGAGACTGAACCTGTGTCCCCTGCACTGCCAGGCAGATTCATAACCACTGGATCACCAGGAAGTCCCCCGAAGCTTTTGATTATTGGTATTTTCCTATAAGATTTATGAGACTTATTTATATACTAAGGGCTCTTTCTGTCATGATATTTACAAAAAAAAATTTATAGTTTGTTGGTCTTTTGACTTTATATTGATACTTTTGTTTGCACCTATACTTTAAAATTTTATACTGACAAATGTGCCAGGTTTTCCCTTTATGGATTCTGGGTTTTTGTACTACGTGCTGTGCTCAGTCACTTCAGTTGTGTCTGACTCTTTGCGACCTATGGACTGTAGCCTGCCAGGCTCCTCTGTCCATGGGATTCTCCGGGCAAGAACACTGGAGTGGGTTGCTGTGCCCTCCTCCAGGTGATCCTCCCAACCCAGGAATCAAACCCGTATCTCCAGTATCTCCTGCATTGCAGGCAGATTCTTTACCCACTGAGCCACCTGGGAAGCCCATTAGTACACTGCTGCTGCTAAGTCACTTCAGTCATGTCTGACTCTGTGCGACCCCATACACGGCAGCCCACCAGGCTCCCCTGTCCCTGGGATTCTCCAGGCAAGAACACTGGAGTGGGTTGCCATTTCCTTCTCCAATGCATGAAAGTGAAAAGTGAAAGTGAAGTCACTCAGTTGTGTCCAACTCTTCGCGATAAATCTTGTTCCCACTAGCTTGTTCCCATTTTATACCATTAAATCTTGTTCCCATTTTTATACCATACTTATAAATATTTCCTAAGTTATGTTTTGCATTTGCTTATCTTTTATGTTTTTATGAGGTCATTTTACATTATACTCATTGATCCATCTGGAATCTCTTCTGGTATAAGGAATGGGTCAGTATTAAGCTAATTTAATCTCAACATCATTTCTTAAATAATCTTTTCCTCAATGATTTAAAATGCTTTTTATTGCACATGAAATTCCATACGTTCCGGGTCTGTTTCTGGACACGATACACTGGGCTTCTGAGGTCAGTCTGTTTCTTCCCTCCTGAGAAGTGGCCTTCTGTGCTGGTTTGTTAGGGCCAAAAGGGGACACATATCTCACCTGAGGCCTTAAACAACAGACGTTTGTTGTCTCCCAGTCCTGGAGGCTGGGAGTTCAAGATCAGGCTGTTGGTGGGGCTGGTTTCTCCAAGGCATTCACTCTCACAGAAGAATTTTGAGAAGATGAGTATTTGCATTTTAAGCCTTTTCCTGACTTGGAAGTGTAATTCTGTCTCCCATTGGAGTAGTTCAGGCATCACTGAGTGAACGCTGGGGGTGATGTGCAGGGGAGGTCCTTTCTCTGCCTTGACTTCTGAAAATTGCAGCCTGAGTGACTTATTCTGAGGGCATTTTAATCTTCAGGGTTTTTCTATTTCAGGAAGCAAAGGGAAGCATAAGTGAGAAAAGTAAAACTTTCAAACCCTTAGAAGAAGTATAATATCACTATGGCATTGGGGTAGGTGCAGAGTAGAAATAGCAATTCAGTTTTTTTCCCCTATATAAATTACGAGAATTTTTGAATTTGTTCTCCAGTGCCCTACTTCTAGGTGTCTATTCCTGACTTTTTAATAGATTCCTTCAGCCTGTTTGCTTTCTCTCCCTATGTGCTTAATGCACACGGTCTTATGTGCTATAGCTTTGTTGACTTAAGTCTAAAAGTCGTTAATAAAATACTTTTAAAAAAATTCCTGCTAAAGTAAGTTTCCTACACTGTCCTTCAGAATTGCTTTGCCTCTTCTTGAGTCTTTTCTCCTCACCTGTGTCTTAGGATCGCTCTGTGCTCCTCACCTGTCAGGATCTTTTCCAGAATCCCACTGCATTTTTGCAGAGAAATGACGTTCTTATCCCACTGAGTTCCTATCTATGGAAATAGAACGTCTTGCCCTTTATTTAGGTCTTTATCAAATACCTTTCATTAAAGTGTTATATTTGATTCACAACTAAAATCTCCTTTTTGACTCATTCCACTCAAATGCAAATATTTTTCCTACTCAAGTGAGAACTTCAGTATGCATCTGGATTTCTTCCCTTTTTTGTGGGGGGAGAGGGGGCCATGCTGCACCAGTTCCCCAACCAGGGATCAAACCTGTGCTCTTTCCAATGGAAGCCCAGGGTCCTAACTGGACCACCAAAGGGTCCCCTGAATTTTTTTTCTTACTAATTTGTGATAGGTAGGTAGGTAGGTAGGTAGGTAGACAGATGTAGATATTTATATAGATATGTGAAAGATGATGTATATCACTATTTTTAACTATAAAAAGGAGGAGGGGGTAGCAGAGAATGAGAGAGATAGATAGCGTCACCGACTCAGTGGACATGAATTTGAGCAAACTGAGGGAGACAGTGAAGGACAGAGGAGCCGAGTGAGCTGCAGCTTATGGGGTCACAAAGAGTCAGACCCAACTTAGCAACTGAACAACAACAACAAATGTCTAATTATATAAATGTGTTATAATTTATTTAAGAAAACTCCTCTTGGTAGACTTGTATGTTGTTTAGTATTTGTTGTAGCCAAAAAGTGCTGCAGGGAATATCTGTCTTTATACGTCATTGTGCCCTTGAGAGAATATAGCTATAGGGTGATTTTCACAAAGAGAAATTTCTGGTGAAAGAGTTGTCTTCCACCCTCTGTTGCCCCCTTCTCAGGCCCTCAAGCTTTCGTAGTATCAGGGTCTTTTTCCAGTGAGTCAGCTCTTCATATCAGGTGGCCATAGTATTGGAGCTTCAGCTTTAGTCTTTCCAATGAATATCCAGGGTAGATTTCCTTTAGGATTGAATGGTTTGATCTCCTTGCTGTCAAAGGGACTCTCAAGAGTCTTCTCCATCATGACAGTCTGAAGCAATTCTTTGGTGCTCAGCCTTCTTTATGGTCCAATTCTCACATCCATAGATGACTACTGGAAAAACCATAGCTTTGACTATATAGACCTTTGTGGGCAAAGTGATGTGCATTTAACATTTGTATAAATGATTCCAAAGTACTTTCCAAGAGGTAAAAAATATATATAGTACCACATAGCCCCCAGAGCATACAAATACTTGATCCCTTTAAATTCACAGATCTTACTATCTTTGAGTTTTATCAAACTGTTACATTTGATAATGTCCCATTGTTATTTTAATATACCTTTTCTAAACCATTAATCCTGGTCCTTTTTCATAGTTATATCTATATTTGTAAAGTTTTTATAAGTATTATTATTATTAAAGACATTAGCCAAGAGGAATCTCAACAACATTTTGGGTTTTCTAAAACAACTACTTAAGACATCCAGAGTTAAACCAAGTTCAATGAAGAGGTGACATGCATCAGGATGAATGTCAGGGAACGTACCTGGAAGCAGAAATGAAATAAGATCTGCCAAATTAACCCGAATTTCTGAATGGGTCATTTTAAACAGACAAAAAGAACACAGCTGAAGTCAGTGTGTGACCAATGTCAAAATTAAGACCCACAATGATAAAACTATGGAACCTTAGGGTTGAAAGTCAACTGGGAGGAAATCAGGGCCTCTTTCTCTTTACAGATGGGCCCATTTTTACAAACCCAACAAAAGATGAAATGCTTTACACACTCTTTGGATGAAATGTTCAGTGATTGGCAAACAAGTGACATGGAATAAACATTTATTGAGTGAAAAAGTGAAAGACTGCTAGGATTGCAGTCCAGGTTTAACTCTGAGGCTCTTCCCCTGGTTGCGTGCTATCAGCACTGGATTCTGTTGACATTTTATCCCTTTCAGTCATGCCAACACTGGAGACACTTTGCATTTCCAGCAGTCTCACTTGACTGCTGTTTATGATGGATTCAGAAATAAAGGATTTGCAAAAGAATGCATTTTGTCAATGACACGCAATCCTGGAAAACAACAAAGTCTGTTAAACCACTGCCTGTTTTTCTTCTGGAGGTAAAATAACTTTGATATCTTGGTATTCATTTGCTAGGACTTCATCACAAAGTACCACAAACTGGGTGGCTTAGCACAACAAAAACTTACTGTTTCGTAGTCCTGGAGGCCAGAACTCAGGGCTCAGGGTATTGGCAGATTGGTTCATCCTGAGTTTGTGAGGGCCAATCTGTTCTATTACCTCTTCCCCCGCCTTCTGGTGTTGTCAAAATCCTTGGGCACCTTGGCTTGTAGAAGCATCACTGCCTTAATCTTCTTCATCATCACCCTGATCTTTGCCTTTATCTTCCTCAACACCCCAGTCTTTGCCATCATCTTCATTATCACTCCAATCTCAGTCTTTATCTTCATCATCATCACTTGCATCTTTGCCTTCATCTTCATCCATCACCCCCATCTTTGCCTTCAGTTTCATGTGATATTCTGTGTCTGTCTCAGTGTGGCCAACTGTCCCCCCATGATAAGGACACCAGTCATACTGAATTGTCATTTTAACTTGATTACCTCTGCACAGACAGTTTTTCTGAATGAGGTCACATTCTAAGGTTTTTTTAGGACATCAGCATATCTTTATGGGGAGAATGCAATTCTACACCTGACACTCCAGTGTTAACTTGATTGTCTTTCTAAATCCCAGTCATACTTTCCTGAGAATGCTCATTAGTCTAACACAATGTTTCATTGTAACAAAGGATATTGCATAGACAATTTTTGATCTTTCTTTTCTACATGGCAGTGATTTGTGTTAATGTAAATTGAGATTACATATGAATACTAACATTGGTGCATCTCAAAGTAATGATTTATAAATTCTTAGCATGTATGTGCAGGTCAGCTATCAAGGAGGTTTATCCTGTGGGAACATTCTACTAAGTGGCAATTACTGGGTTTATGTAGCATTTATTCTTCAGAGATAAAAATACTAGAACCTTCAGTGCCTCAGTTTCCTGCACAATCACTACAGGGTTAACAATGCCCAGCTGTGTTCCCCAAGATCACAGAGAAGTCGTGATGACTCGGGGACATTCATCAGCCAGATTCTCATCAGAGGGAAGGTATTTGCACAGAGAGTGTTCATGTCGCAGCGTCTCACCATCACCCTTGCTTGTCCTGGACCCATGGTGTCCCCTCTGAACAAAGAGGTGCTGTATTTAACTGCAGAATCCTCTGTGCTGCGGAGAGGTTTCTGTAGACTTTGCTGACTATTTTCTAGGATGCTGGAAAAGCATCATGTGTTCAGACCAACTGCACCTGTCTATTTAGTGTTCTTTCTTTAGAGCTTAGAAGAAGAGGCCATGGGATTTGAGTCCCTCTGAAGTAGTGGGTGGGCAGGGGATAGGGTTGGGAGGAAAGAGGAAGTTGAGAGAAGGGAGGAAGCCAAAGCCTTGAGAAACTGAGGCCAGACTTGGGTCCTGCCTTCTTCCAAGTGCCCCCGGTTTCCCACCAGCCTGCAGCCACCTACTTGGCCCATACACTCATGCTCTGCCCTCTTGGGGCCAGTCCCTGAGGTTCCAGAAGGCTACCTGTGTAGTCTCTACAGGCACAAATGCAGGTGGGGAGCTTCCCTGAAGTTTACTGGGACATTTTTTTTGTAGTTTTTTAAAAACCTTTTAATTTTATATTGGATAGCACGACACACCTGGATAGCATGTTAAAAAGTAGAGACATTACTTTGCTGACAAGGTCTGTATAGTTAAAGCTATGGTCTTTCCAGTAGTTACATATAGATATGAGAGTTGGATCATAAAGAAAGCTGAGCGCTGAATAATTAATTCTTTTGAACTGTGGTGATGGAGAAGACTCTTGAGAGTCCCATGGACTGCAAGATCAAACCAGTCAATCCTAAAGGAAATCAGTCCTGAATATTCATTGGAAGGACTGGTGCTGAAGCTGAAGCTTCAATAGTTCGGCCTCCTGATGCGAACAGTCAACTCACTGGAAAAGACTCTGATGCTGAGAAAGATTGAGGGCAAGAGGAGAAGGGAATGACAGACGATAAGATCGTTTGATGGCATCACCAACTCAATGGACATGAATTTGAGCAAGCTCTGGAAGATGGTGAAGGATAGGGAAGCCTGGCATGCTGCAGTCCATGGTGTTGCAAACAGTTGGACAATACTGAGCGACTGAAAAACAACAATTTTATATTGGTGCTGATTAACAATGTTGTGATAGGTTTCAGGTGGACAGCAGAGGAACTCAGCCAAACAAATACATGCATCCATTCTGGCTGGGGACATTCTTGTTGGGACCATTCCTAAAAGCGTGACATCATGGAATCCTGACCCTGGAAAGCAGGCGATGCCAGCCTCGGACTCCATCCACGAAGCCACACAACCGGGGGCTAAAGCACCCGACAGGTGAAGCCCTATTCGGTCCACTGCCCTAGAGCTGCTGATGGACGCCTGAGCTGGCAGACTGCCGGCGCCCAAACGTCTGTCCCAAAGACCAGCGTTACCTGTGGCCTGAGGACCAGGCAAGTCACCTGGCTTAGGATAAGTCCGCATCTCCCGCGCACAGCCCTTCTCTCTCCCCGCCCAGGCCCCACCCGCCGTGCGCAGGTCCCGCCCCCTCCCCCGCCAGCCTATCGGAGAGACCGTCGCTCCGCGCGTTGGCCAATTGGGAGGCAGCCGGCTGGTCCCGCCCCGCGGCGTGCGTTGGGTTGCACGGGGTCACGCCGGCGGCGAGCTAGTCAGGCGGCATGTGGCGCGGCGGCTGGAGAGCTCAGAGCGCGCTCCGGAGGCTGAGCAGCGGGTGAGGGGGCGGGCCTGGGGGCCGGGAGCGAGGGGAAGGTGACGCGGGGAGAAGGCGGGGCGGCGGGGCTCCCCCACCAGGGACCCTTCGCGCGGGGCTCCTGCTCTGAAAGCCCGGCCCCCAGCCGGGGCGCCCTTCACAGGCCGCCGTGCGAGGAAGGCAGAGCGGGCCCCGTGGTGACCTTCTTCTTGGAGGGAGGGAGCCCCTGTCCGGTTACCGAGGCTGGGGAGCTGCGGCCAGCGAAAGCGGGGTGAAACCAGCCAGGACCCAGCGCGAACCGGTGGTCGGGCCTCTGAGGCGGAGACCCTGTGAAGTGGGCTGACACGAACGACACGAGGGGGCGGCGGGCAGGGCTCTCGCTGGGTGTTTACTCCTTTCCCCGCGGTTGTGGGCGGGGTCTTGAGCATCTTTGCGGCCTTGAGAGTGGGGCCTCCGGGGTAGAGGGCTGTTCGCTCTGGCGTGTCCGACTCTTCGCGGGCCCTGAACCGCAGCCCGCCGGGCTCCTCTGTCCACGGGGTTCTCCAGGCGAGAACACTGGGGTGGGTTGCCATGCCCTCCTCCAGGGGATCTTTCCGACCCAGGGATCGAACCCGGGTCTTCTGCATTGGCAGGTGGATTCTTCCCTGTCTGAGCCTCCAACTTCGTGTTTAATGAGTGGATTTATGGGAAAAGAATGCATTTAGTTTCAAACCGAATCAGCATCATTCCTTTTGACTTTGTAAAATGTAACTTTTTACTTTTTTTTTTTCCTTTTTTTCCCCATTTATTTTTATTAGTTGGAGGCTGATTACTTTACAATATTGTAGTGGTTTTTGCCATACATTGACATGAATCAGCCATGGATTTACATGTATTCCCTGTCCCGATCCCCCTCCCACCTCCCTCTCCACCCAGTCCCTCTGGGTCTTCCCAGTGCACCAGCCCCGAGCACTTGTCTCGTGCATCCAACCTGGGCTGGTGATCTGTTTCACCCTTGATAATATACAGGTTTTCATGCTGTTCTCTCGAAACATCCCACCCTCGCCTTCTCCCACAGAGTCCAAAAGTCTGTTCTGTACATCTGTAACTTTTTACTTTCTAAAGAAACATAAATTGTTTAGTTTCATGCTGATTCAGAGAATTATTTTATGGTGGAGTTTAGCTGCTGTTTGCCCAGGGTAGGAAACGGGGGTATCTGTCTTTGGGCTGTCTTTAGTGGGTATTTGGATTAAACTCTTCTGTCCCATAATTCTAGAATTGGCTAAATCCAGGACGGAAATGTTGGTTGTTCATAGGATAGACCCATACTATTGCATGATGTTGAATGAGTCAGTGTTTGCAGCGCATACTTTCTATAAAGAATATTTTTGTGAGATTTAACGTTAATGTAGAAAATACTATAAATTGTGTCCCTGTTACCCAGGTTAAGCTTACCCTTTACCCATCTTAACTCTCCCTCTCTCTTAAATGAAATTGCTCTTCTGGTTTACAGAAGTAACTTTGCTTTCCCCTGTATTTTTACCATCTCTGTATAGTCTTGCAGTACGGTGTTACTTGGTTGGATGGCACCTTTTTTGCTTCAGTATCATGTGCCCACATCTTTGATACATGTAGTTGTCGTCCATTCATTCTTAAGGCTAAGTTTATCAACTGAATAGTTCAATTTATCTGTTCTCTGTTACTGGACATTTGGGCTGCTGGGTTTGGGGCCCTTGGGAATGGTGTACACGTTGTTGTGTGTTTGTGCACCAGGGAGTGAGTGCAGGTCACAGGGCACATACGTTGAGGGGAATGAACTGCTCATCTAATAAGGACAGGGCTGTTCTGAAGTCTTCCTTCACTGTGCACACCCAGTGGCCATGTGAGCCCCTGACAACACTAAATTGTTAATTCTCACTAATTTGGCAGGTGGTGGGATGAAACTTTATTGTAGTCTGAGCTCATTGGGATACCATGATCTTGACAAGAGAATTGTATTTTTTCCCCAGAATCAAGGGAATTTGGTGACATGATTGTATTACAGTTACTTATGGACAAGTAGAAATAAAAGGTTTTCAACATTAAGTGTTTGATAGTACGAGGCTTAGGTGAGTTGAGATAAAATTGAAAGGACTTAAATGGAAACTGATTTTCTGAAATGTGTTTAGAAGATACAGGTTTTCATTTTTCTTAGAATTCTTTGTCACATGGCAATGTTTTTGTTATGTTGCTGAATTATGTTAGCCAGTCTTCCAGCAGATCATCTGACTCCTTTCCTTAAATGTAACAGTGCCCACCTCGGAGCCTGGAGGTGGGGGAGCACCAAGGCCTGTGAGCGAGCGCTGCAGTACCGCGTTGGAGAGAGAATCCATGGCTTCACCGTCAGCCAGGTGGGCCTGGGGGGGCCTCCTGTGTCAGCTCAGAGCAGAGATGTGGTGGGTGGGCTTGTTCATCTGTGTCCCCAGCCCTGGCTTCCTTCAGTTTCACAGCAGATGCGCAAAGGAGCAGAGTTTGCAAGTGAAAGGGTTTCCTGACTCTCAGATGAAATCAGACCCCCTAACCCCTTCCCTGAGTGCCTGAGGTCTCACTTCTTTGCAGAGCTTAGGCAGAAAATAAACACAGTTTTGTTTCTGCATTCCTGATGACCTGTGTTAAGAGCCCCACATCTACTCAGGTCAAGTTCCTACCATCAACCAAGTTTGTTCCAAAGTTGGGCAAAATCTTTCTGGTTTTGAGCCATTTGGGTTTCAGGATTATACAAAAGAGATTGTGTGGGCCTATAGGTACTTAGTTTATGTTAAAATATCTTGTTTTGTTTGGCTTAAACTTTTTTTTTCTTTAATGCTGTAATTGACAACGATGTACATGATACAGTTGACTGGATGTTGGTTTCACACTGTACTTTACACTAATAAAAACAGAGGCAGGCAGCTCACAGTCGGAAGGACTCGGGTGTGCAACAGGAAGATGCAGGAGGGTCTGCTGGGCACAAGCAGGGTGGGGATGGATTTGTGGAGAAGTAAAGGACAGCCACCATCTGTCTCCAGGAACAGGGGCAGGGCGTATTCAGGGCAGGGTCTCTGAACCACTTAAAGGAATTCATGGTTGTGGGGCCCCTAAAGAAGTCTCAAGAGACTTGGGATTTCTGTATAGTTCTGGTTAATAATACCTTCTTCAGAGGCATGATTCTTTTCCTGTATGTTTCAAGTTTTGTGGAAACTTAGTTTATAATAAACCATGGTCCTTTTTGAGAAATAATTACTGTGAGAGCCGTTTGTGAGGTAAACTGGTTTTATTTTATTTTTACTTTTAATTAACTTATTTTTGGCTGCACTGGATTTTTGCTGCTGTGTATGGGCTTTCTCCTGCCAATGCAGGTTGGACTTGAGAGACGCCGGTTCCATCCCTGGGTTGGTAAGATCCCCTGGAGGAGGGCGCGGCAACCCACTCCAGTATTCTTGCCTGGAGAATCCCATGGATAGGGAGCCTGGCAGGCTGCAGTTCATGGAGTTGCAAAGAGTTGGACACGACTGAAGGGACTTAGCACACATGCACGGGCATTCTCTAGTTGTGGCGAGCATGGGCTACTCTAGTTGAAATGTGCAGTACTCTTATTTTGGTGGCTTCTCTTGTTGCAGAGGACAGGCTGAGGGTATGAGGGCTTCAGTAGTTGCAGCACTCGGACTCAGTGGTTGTGGCTTCCAGGCTTTAGAGCACAGGCTTTAGTAGTTGTGTCACATGCGTTTAGTTGCCCCGTGGAATCTGAACCAGGGATCGAACCCATGTCCCCTTTCTTGGCAGGCAGGTTCTAAACCACAGGACCACTAGCGAAGTCCAGAGGTAGACTGGCTTTAAATATTAGGTTGGTGCAAACATAATTGCAGTTTGGGACCATGAAATTTAAATCATTATAACTAGGCTCAAATACATCTTTATATATTAAAATGGGAACCATTACAATAAACACATTTTTGCCAACAAGGCGTAAGTTTGTTTATTCCTGTCACATAAAAATCCGTGCTTCAGGATTCATTGAACTCTTGGGAAGCATTTTCTGCATCCTGTTGGTTGTGGAAGCATTTTCCTTGCGAAAGATTTGTCGAGATGCTTGAAGAAGTGGTTATCAGTTGGTGAGAGGTCGGGTGAGTATGATGTAAGAGGCATAACTTTGTAGCCCAGTGTCTTCAACTTTTGAAGCATTGGTTGTGCACCTTGCGGTCGGGCATTGTGACAGGGAAGAATTGGGCTTTCTGTTGACCACTGCCTGCTGCAGGCGTTGCAGTTTTCAGTGTATCTCATTGATTTGCTGAGCTTGCTTCTCCGATGTCATGATTTTGCTGGGATTTAGAAAGCTGTAGTAGGTCAGACGCACAGCAGACCGCCAAACAATGACCATGACCTTTTTTTGGTGCAAGTTTGGCTTTGGGAAGTGCTTTGGAGTTTCTTCTCTATTCAACCACTGAGCTGGTTGTCTTATAAAATCCACTTTTCGTCACATGTCACATTCTGATTGAGAAACGATTCGTCATGTGGACTAAGAGAAGATGACACTTCAAGGATTTTTTTTTGATTTGCAGTCAGCTCATGAGGCACCCACTTATCAAGGTTTTTCACTTTTCTGATTTGCTTCAAGTGCTTAATGACTATAGAATGGTCAACATTGAGTTCTTTGGCAACTTCTTATGTAGTTGTAAAAGGATCAGCTTTGATGATTGCTCTCAGTTGGTCATTGTCAACTTCCAGTGACCGGCCACTATGCTCCTCATCTTCAAGGCTCTCATCTCCTTTGCAAAACTTCTTCAGCCTCCATTGCGCTGTGTACATTCACTGGTGGTTCCTGGGCCAGATGCATTGTTGATGTTGTGAGTGGTCTTGGCTGCTTTACGCCCATTTTGAACTAGAATAAGAAAATCGCTCAGATTTGCTTTTTGTCTAACATCATTTTCATAGTCTAAATATAAAATACACAGTAAGTAATAAGTCATTCGCAAAAAACATGAAGCAAGAAATGCACATTAAAATGATGTATGACATAACCACATTTAAGACTGTGTTCTAAAAAAAAAAAATGTGTTCTAATAACAAGTGGTGAAGTTCGACATTGCAAAACCGCGATTATTTTTGCACCAACCTAATACACTGATCCCATCTGACAGAAGTACAGTTGTGAACTATGAGGTGTAAACAGTTTCATTGCTGTAACTTATGTGGGCATCAGTAGGCCACTTCAAGCACATAGTTTTTGTAGCAGGGCCCCCAGAGCAGGCTGAGGACAGCAGAACTTTCACCTCTGCCCTGCTTGGAAGTTGCACCAGTAAAGACAGGTGCCTGTCACACCCAGTGGTGGTCATGGTGACAAGGTGCTGAGGTTACAGTAGGGCCTTGAAGCAGTTGCTTCAGTACCAAGGACAGTGGAAGTTACTCAGTGCTCACAGACAAGACCTCCCCCAGGGGGTGAGGAAGAGTTCGCTGTTTTTAAATAGTAGAGTAGTTCTTTTCATTTATTTGATTGTCCTGAGTCTGCTTTGCATGGGCTTTCTCTATTTGTGTTGAGCAGAGCTCCTCTTCATTGTGGTGGGTTCCAGGCGAGTCCACTCTCTTCCAGGGCAGCCCGGTGCGACACAAGGAGTCTGACTCCAGGCTCTGTGATCTTGGCAAATTGTCCCACTAACCCCAGGCTCAGTTTTCATCTGTAAGTGGGGTGGGATACCTCCCTCCCGGGGTTGCCTGTGGCACACTCGGGAGATGCTAGCAGACAGTGGGCGCTCAGGAGGGACGGTGGTGCTGTCCTCAGCCCCAGGTCTTGCCTTCCTGGCCTGTGGACTCTGGACTTGGAGGTTCCTGCCAGGTCCTCCAGGTCCCACAGATGCAGCGTCCCCATGCTGCACACCTTTCCAGCCGAGTCGAGTTCCCCCATTTCCTCATTGTTTCAGGTGACACCTGTCCCTGAGCTTTCTCTGACAGCCGTGAAGCTCAGCCATGACGGCACGGGAGCACAGTACTTGCACCTGGCCCGCGAGGATGGAAACAACTTGTTCAGGTGTGTTTGCATCCTGGGCTCACGGTCTGGATGCTCTGCAGGGGCGTCTGCTGCACCTGCAGCGGTTCAGCAGGAATGGAGAGGAGGGGCATCTCCCCCTCGGCTCCCGCAGGTCAGGCGGGGACCCGGCTGGCCGAGGGGCTCTGACCGTGCGGCTATGTCCCCAGTGTGCAGTTCCGCACCACCCCCACCGACAGCAGCGGTGCCCCCCACATCCTGGAGCACACGGTCCTGTGCGGCTCTCAGAGGTACCCCTGCCGAGACCCTTTCTTCAAGATGCTGAACCGGTCGCTGTCCACATTCATGAACGCCTTCACGGGTGAGACACGGGCCCGGCCAGGGCTGCCTGGTCTCAGTTGCGGGGGTGGCAGTTCTGAGGCTGGGGTCGAGTTGCCAATCTCTGTTTGGAGGCTGTTGATGCTTAATCCCTTAGGAAAACCACACTGGGGTTGATTATAAAACCTGGGATTTTAGGGAAAATGCATCTGAATTTTTTCTGGAAAAGGTGACGGCTGTTTTCTTTGGGGAATAATGCTGTAAAGGTCGGTTAGCAGGGCTGGTGTCTGGGTTGTGGCTGCAGGAAGCAGGGGGTATGGGCTGGTGGCAGGCACCCTGTGGATAATCCCAGCCCCCGCCCCCCAGCCGGTGCTACTGTCTCTGTGCCCCTGACAGCGTGGACCTGCTGTGAGGCTGAAACAGACAGTGCTGGCATGAACCTGGGGGAACTGCTGTGTTTAAAACCCTCCTCTTCTTTGTGTCTAGCTAGTGATTACACCCTGTACCCATTTTCCACACAAAACCCCAAGGACTTCCAGAACCTCCTGTCTGTGTATTTGGACGCAGCCTTTTTTCCATGCTTGCGGGAACTGGACTTCTGGTATGTAGAGATTGGTTCATTGATCTTTAGTTCAGCAATAGAGTCACTGTCACCATTTAATCGTCTGTCACTCTTCAGGCAGGAAGGATGGCGACTAGAACATGAGGACCCAAATGACCCCCAGACGCCCTTGGTCTTTAAAGGTGTCGTCTTCAATGAAATGAAGGGAGCATTTGTGAGTGTTTCCCTCTCTTGTGCTGTGTTAAATTATCCTACTGTATAAAATGTTGGAGTAGAAACAGTATTTGCAGATGGCTGGCATCTTGTTATGTCACTTAATATCCTCACTGTGAGAACCTGCATTAGTGTGGACAGTGCGGTGAGCTGGCACTGCTGGGCGATGAGCTAGACGGCAGTTCTCAGGGGAGTGTGGGGACCACGGTGACCTCTGGTCTTTGGGGCTCAGCCAGATGAAAACCGTGTTCCTGACAACCCTGAGACCTTGGTTTTCCGATCTTTCCTGCCCCGGTGTAGGGTGGGTTCACAGATAGAGTGTCTCTCAAGTTACGGTAAAGACAACCACACACAATGAATGTTGTAGGAAGGCAGGTCACAGGGAGTTTTTGTTTCCCGACACTGTACTCTGGAGTTCAAGTGTGCCGTAGCACCATGTCTAAAAAAACAATGTACACATCTTAATTAACATTTCATGGCTGAAAGGAGCATCTGGGTGGGTTCTTGGGGGGTGTCAGCAGGGGGACTCCCAGGACGCGGCTACTTTGTTGAATCGTGTGAACAGTGTGTGTGCTGGTTTTCATATACATGTGTATTTTTACTTGAAGACAGATAACGAGAGGATATTCTCACAGCACCTTCAGAACCGCCTGCTTCCTGACCACACATACTCAGTGGTCTCCGGAGGGGACCCCCTGTGCATCCCTGACCTCACGTGGGAGCAGCTCAGACAGTTCCACGCCATGCACTACCACCCCAGCAACGCCAGGTGATGCTGCCTGGAAAGCCTGGTGCTGGGTTGCTTTCCCCCAGTGTCCTGCTTCTCTTGAGTTGGGTTTGGGAGGTGTCCTTCACGACCACGGGCAGTGGATGGGAGCCTGCTGTGTGTGGACGCGCCCTCAGACCCACAAGGCAAGGCCCCTGGCTGCCATCTCTGCAGCTCAGCCTTAGGCTGATGGTATAAGAGGAGGCTGTGGTTTAGGGCTGACGCAGTCCTGGAGAGGTGCCCCCAGAGAGATAGCTGTGTCATTCAATCTCTGATCAATTGCTATTTCAGGTATGATTGATAATAAAACGCTGACAGTTTGCAAGAACTTTCCTGGTGCCTCAGTGGTAAAGAATCCACCTGCAGGGCGGGAGATGTGGGTTTGTTCCCTGGGTCAGGAAGACCCCCTGAACAAGGAAATGGCAACCCACTCCAGGATGCTTTCTTGGGAAATCCCATGGATAGAGGAGCCTACAGTAGATAGGTGGGCTACAGTCCATGGGGTTGCAAAGAGTCAGACATGACTTAGTGACTAAACAACAGTAGTTTACAAATACTTTAGGCAGTCATGTAAAGCCATTTGCAAAACTATTTTAAGTGTAAAATTTAAAAAATTTAATTATGAAAACTCCTAATCATTCAGGAGAGTGTAGGGAGTAGATCAGTGAACCCTATGTGCTCAGCCTGTAGCTTTGTCCTCTGGGTGTGTACATAGACACGTGTAGACACACATAGACACGTAGACATGTGTAGAAACAGGCAACTAGATATGTATAGGTACAGATATGTATACATGTATAGACATACACGGATACACATAGATGTTTACAAGCATGTTCTCTTACGTGAGATAATACTGTTTTCACATTTAACAGAATAAATGATTGAATAAAACCACCTATGCCTTAACCGAGATTGATTTCCAATTGTCCCTGAGATGTTTGATCAGTCGAGGCCCACAGGCAGCCTTTCCTTGCTGTGTCCCTTAAGCACCCTTTCTGGTGGGACGGTGCCCCCTCATGGACCATAATGACCTCATGAAAATATTTTCATATGTGTATACATTTAAGACCATGTGATCACCAAATGAAATTTAAAAATGTTTTAGTGCTCAAATTGTCCTCACAGTGGCCTCAGGAAGTTCTTTTGACAGTCATTCTTGACATCTTGACATCTTCAGTGACTTCTGATTTCTGCCCTGGCCCCAGAGGCAGGCCTCCTGCTCCAGACCCGTGGTTGTTCCTCCAGTGGTCCTGGGGCTGAACCAGCTGGGTGTGCGGGGACCAGTGTGCACAGCCGGGTTCTCCTCACTGCTGGCTTTGCACTTTCTCAGCTCTCAGATGAAGGCTGGTGGGATCTCTAGGATACTAGCTCCCAGGCCCTTAATCGTAGCTCAGACTGTGTTCTGCTAAAAAGATGAGTTATGCACTATGCTGTTTACCCCAGTGAGTAACGTTTTGTCCTAAAAACATGGGTGATCTGAGATTTGTGACCCAGATTTGATGTTTGTGACATTTTAAATTTTGTTGTTAGTCTTAGATGGATTATTGTGGTGCTGTAGCTTAGATTTTAAGTATTTTAAGGTGTAGTTTATTTGGTTTTTGTAACACATTTATAGTAGATTCAAAATTAAGAGCAGTTTTTGCCCAATTTTATTTAATCCTTTTTATACAATCTGTGCTTTGTTTGAACCACACCTTAAGAAAAGAGCAGAAGTCTCTCTATTCAGTGTTGTGGTTAAACAAGTGTTCCTGTGTGAAGTTGACATCAGTGTGGGGACTGGCGTGTTCTGGCCGTTAGATCCTGCACACCCTCTGGTTCAGTCAAAGCCTGATGTAGACTAAGGTGCTCTCTCAAACTTCAGGTTCTTCACTTACGGTAACTTTCCACTGGAGCAGCATCTGAAGCAAATTCACGAAGAGGCCCTGAGTAAATTTCAGAGAATTGAGCCACGGACGTCAGTGCCAGCCCAGAAGCCCTGGGATGAGCCGGTGAGATCTGGGTCTGAGTCATAGATCAGCAGGCCTGTGAGCATGTGACATGCAGGTGGGGTGCGTGTTCCTAGGGTTTCCAGCGCCGCGGGCCTGCCGTGGGTGTGAGGGTTCTCTGGCTGGAAGAGTAGTGATCCGTGCGTAAGCACAGTTGCCCTGATGAGAAGCACAAGGGATGTCCTGTATGTCGGGTGCCCTTGCCCATCTGCATCCGTTGACGCACACCTGTGCCCTTGCAGAGGGAGTTCCAGATCACGTGCGCCCCGGACTCGCTGACTGAGGGCCCCTCAAGGCAGACGACCATCAGCGTCAGCTTCCTCCTGCCAGAGTGAGTGTGTGAGGTTCACGCCGCCCACCCTGTGTGGACACACCCCTGGGAGCACGTGGGTGGGGGCATTTGGGCCTCAGTGGTATTATTAGATGTGGGGTGTCTTTAACAGCGTCGGGACGGATTGGGTTTAGTATAGGGGTCACAGTGTCTGCACGTGAGAAGAGCCCTGTGAACTCTGACCTTGAGAAGCTTTGCTCACACAAGACTGACCCCAGCGTCCTGGCCTGAGGGGTGTGGGCAGGGAGGGCTCCTGCCACGCTGTCACGGTCTGCTGATGGTGTGAGACCCCCGAGGCCCCACAGTGTAAGAGCTTTGCAAGTCAAGAAATGCTCTTTTGCCCACATAACTATTAAAATAGAGGTTGAAATGTAAGGATTTCTAGTAGAATTTCAGCTGTTTTGGAAAATAAAAGTGTTTATTGTGGTTTTAGTAGTTTTTTTCCCCAGTTATTATAGTTTTTTTTTTCCTAATTTTATTAGTTAGAGGCTAATTATTTTACAGTATTGTAGTGGTTTTTTCCATAGATTGACATTTTAGTAGTTTTGAAAACATTTCCACGGGCCAACCATTTCCCTCTTTCCCACCCTCTTTATAAATCAAGCATCACCGACACGTTTGAAGCCTTCACGCTGAGTCTTCTGTCTTCACTCCTGATAAGTGGCCCCAACGCCCCCTTCTACAAAGCCCTCATTGAATCCGGACTTGGCACCGACTTCTCCCCTGACGTTGGGTGCGTGTCACTGTCAGATCAGATCATTACTCAGCAGTGAGGGGCCTTCTGACACCTAATAGTGTCTGGACACATTTTGGGCTGGTCCCTGCAGGGCAGGGGTTACTGGCCACTCGTGTTGGGGGGGGGGGGTCACTGGTATAGGCAGCTCCGCACCCCGTGGTTAAGGGAGGGCCCCCTTCCTGCCCCAGCTGTGCTTCCAGCACAAGCTCTGGATGTCCCCTGCAGTGGGCAATTGGCAAAAAAAACCCCAACAAGGTAACTCTTCCAAGAGTGGCATGCTGGTGCCTGCTTGAAAAGTCAGGCCCTTAGAAGTCCTTGGAAATCATAGCATTTGGTAAATCTCTCTAGATTTGTTCTGCTCTGGAATTTTAATTGTGGTGGTTTTTGGAAAAACTACAAGGACGTGAGTGTGAGTGTGAGCCATCGTATCTGAGCAGCGGGTACCTGAAGAGCTGCCCTCCTGGCTTCTCCTGGTCGAGTCCTGTAGAGGCTCTGATCTCAGTGAAGCGTCTCCTCAACCAGCGATGGAGGGGCATGCAGATTCTGATGTGTCACTTGCTTTCGTACCAGGTACAATGGCTGCACGCGGGAGGCCTACTTCAGCGTGGGCCTGCAGGGCATCGCAGAGAAGGACATCCAGACGGTCCGGGACATCGTGGACCGGACGCTCGATGATGTCATCGAGTACGTGCAGCATCTGCAAGGCTGGGCTGGGTCCTTGCTCCCAGACACAGGCTCACATCACATGCACTCATGGCAGCTGTTTGAATGTCACCTTTGTGGCCTTGTTGTTCAGACACATGGATTTTTCAGTGTCTGAGTTCTTGATGTTTCTGTAGGAAAGGATTTGAAGAGGATCGCATTGAAGCGTTACTTCATAAAATTGAAATACAGATGAAGCACCAGTCTGTCAGCTTTGGACTCACCCTGACATCTGTGCGTATTTTTAAACTCCTCAGTCTCTCTTTTTTGTTAGTTCGTGGTTTTTTTAAAATTTATTTATTTTTGGCTGTGCTGGGTCTTCATTGCCGTGCAGGCTTTTCTCTAGTTGTGGTGTGCAAGCTTCTCATTGTGGTCGCTTCTCTTGTTGCAGAGCATGGGCTCTAGGTGCGTGGCCTTCAGTAGCTGCAGCGTGTGGCTCAGAATTGTGAGGCTCAGGCTTAGTTGCTTCACGGCATGTGGGATCCTCCCTGATCCGGGATCAAACCTGTGTCTCCTGCATTGGCAGGCAGATTCTTATCCGCTGAGTCACCAGGGAAGCCCAGTTAGTGGTCCTTGAAAATCCAGACTGTTATTCACAGCACCTTTCATTAGAACTGGGGAAGTTATGGTGTTTGGATCTGATATAAAATTACTGTTTAGTTTTGTAATACATTGTTCGTGTTTTTGTTTGCTTCTTTAGCTTTCTGATGTCTTATTTTTTAATAGATTTAGAGAGTGCTTTAAATGGATAGAGATTTATTATGACTTCATAATTACGTTTTTCATAAAGTAGTTTTTAAATCTGTGCTCTCTAATTTGTTAGGGGAAAAAAAATCATGAGTTTAGTTCTTCTAGCCAAAAAATGATTTAATTTTCTTCATGAGCAGTCATCTGTGGTATTTTTAAGTCTAGAAGCTGAGTCCTGATGAAAAGGCAGGCTTGGATGTTTGCTGGGCAGACACAGGGTTTGCAGGTTACTGTGGCTCTTAGTGACTCCCCTACCTGCCCCCCTAATAGTACATTGCTTCCTGCTGGAACCACGACGGGGACCCCATAGAGCTCCTGAAGCTCGGAAGTCAGGTGGCTCAGTTCCGAAAGTGCCTGGAGGAAAATCCAAGGTTTTTGCAAGAAAAAGTAAAACAGTATTTTAAGGTAAGAAAGTTGAGAATTTATGTCTGTAATTTTGAAGTTGAATTTTATAATAATGAAGGGAACATTAGGAATATACTCTGCATTGTATAAGTTGATTTTTGACAGTTGGGAATTTAATTTTTTAATTGTTGATTAAAAATGTAAATGGTCATATTAGCTTTAAAAATTGTGTTTTCCAGATATTCATGCAGGTGGGTTTTTGTGTATGAATGTGTGGGGGGTTGTTTAACGGAGCACCTGCCTGTATTGCTTTGGTGAGGAGGGCGCTTCTTGGCTTGTGGGATATTGGCTTCCTGACCATGGATTGAACCTGGACCCCAGGGGGTCGCCCTGTATATTTGTTCTGTTTTGCTAATAGATTGTATAGATCATGAGAAGAGTGGCCCAAGTGTGTGAATGTTCTGGTTATTTTTACCAAGGACTCTTTGGTGCTCATTAGTCTCCACAGACTTGTGGGCTTTTGTGCTTTGTGTGTGTTCCCTGGTGGACTGTCACTGATGGAGGGGAATGTCATATCCCCCGTTGCCCTGGGTGGATGGAGGTGGGGAGGACTGTCCTGCGGTGATGAGGTCGTGGTCTTGGGCACCCGCACTGGGGGTGGGGCCCATGCTGTGGCCGTTCGTCCTGCATCTCTGATCACAAGCCATTTTGCACACGGTGCTTGATGTGCTGTGGTCCTCCCGTTCTGTTGTGTTGCACTTGAGCTTTCTGTGGGCGTGTGTGTCTAGTGGCTGCAGTAAGTCAAGGGGCCCAGTGTCACCTGAGTCATGTTAGATGTCCTCATGGTTTATAAAATACTGAGTGGAGAGTTTAGTTTTGGTTTGAGAAGTTAGTAGTATGATGAAGACTTGGTAAAAAACTATTTTATTCTGTTATCTTCAACTTAGACTGAAGCCAAAGGTTTATTATGGTATTAAAAGGTGCAGGTGGTTTCTTTGTACAACCAAGGTGTAGAGGCACCATTGAAGGTCGATGCGTTTGTAGTCAAGACATAGGAACTACAGTGACTATGCTCCAGGTGATAAGAGCTTGGCATGTAGACCACATGGTCCCTGCAGAGCAGGTGGCCTCAAGGATTGCTTGTGGCTCCCGGGCTCTGCGTGCACAGCCTCGTGGGGCAAGTTCTGTTGTCATCACCGTGAGAAATGGGAAAATAGAACTGTGGGGCTAAGCGCACCCTGCTGGAGGCCGGCTCAATGCTGGCTTCCATAAGACCGTGTTTTTAATTGACTTTTCTCTTGCTCTGGTTGTTGCAGAATAATCAGCACAAGCTGACTTTATCCATGAAACCAGACGACAAGTATTCCGAGAAGCAGGCACAGATGGAAACAGAAAAACTGCAGCAAAAGGTCACTTCTCTTTCCCCGGAAGACAAGCAGCAGATCTATGAGAAAGGTCAGGTCTGGCAGCTGCCCCACCCTCACCCAGCCCCACTGAGCTTCCAGCACTAAGGAGGCAGCTGGTTTCAGCCAGCAGGTCTCTGCTGGCTGCCTGCAGAGTTCTGTGTTAACCCCAGCAAGACTGACCTTCTCCTTAGAAACTACACTCTGTGATTCTGGGAGAGAGGTGGCTTCGCAGGGTTTATGCATTTATACACTTCACAGACGCCTTCTCCTTACCGAGGCTGCATAGGCCACTGGGTGTGTGCTGCGTGGCAGTCTGCAGCTGACTGCATACGAGTCCTGGGGATGGAGTGCGCTGTGGGCTCAAGGGTGGCAGGTCTCGGGGGGATGCAAGCCTTGCCTTCTTCACAGAGCCCCCGTGGGTGCCTGTGGTGCAGGCGCTGTGAACACAGAAACGGGTCTGTGGTTTCATAAGTGGTAAACCTGCACCGCCTGTAAAGCCCAGCGGTCCTGCTCCTGAGTGTTCACCCAAGGGAAGTGAAAGCGTCTGTCCACACGAGACTTGACATGCCCCACATGTGTCCACACAGAGAGGTAACTGAGGTGTCCACATGGTGGGATTCTGCTCAGCCATAACAAGGCCAGAACACTGGGACATGCAGGGTCCGTGAGTCTCACAGGCCGTGAGGCCAGAGCGGGTCGGGCTGCCTTCTGGGGCGGTGGCACCTGCCGTTGATGGTGGTGTGCTGCTCACGTTGCGCGTTTGTCAGAGCCACTGGGTTCTGTACGACAGTTGCAGGTTGTAGCGTATGACGTTTACATATGTACACAGTACACAGGAATACATACACATCCGCCACCCCCCTCCACCCCCACCCCTGAAAAGTTGGCTGGAATTACACAAAGAATTTATCAGGCATGTCTGCAGGTGGAGTTGACTCTAGCGTGACTTGATCATGCTGAGTTTGAGGTGATTTGATTTTGTAAAGACAGAGTTAATGTCGATGTGTAACCTGTTTAATCTCTGAATTCTTTACATATGCAGAGAGTTACTTTAAGTTCTTCCATAAATTTGTTCTTAATTAAAGTGTAAATGAAGCATAGTTGATTTACAATGTTGTATTAGTTTCTGGTGTACAGCAGAGTGGTTCTGTTTCTTTTTCAGATTCTTTTCCATTGTAGTTTATCACAGACTATTGAATATAGTTCCCTGTGCTATTACAGTAGGTCCTTGTTGGTTATGTACTTTAGTAGTGTGTATATGTTCATTCCAGTCTCCTAACTTATCCCTCCCCACCTCCCTTTGCCCTTTGGTAACCATAAGTTTATTATTTTTTTAAATAATTTTATTTATTTTTGACTGTGCTGGATCTTCGTCGCCGCAAGGGCTTTTCTCCAGTTGCAGCAAGCGGGGGCTGCTCTCTAGTTGTGCTCTGACTTCTCATTGTGGTGGCGTCTCTTGTTGCAGAGCACGGGCTCCGGGGTGCGTGAACTTAGTCGTTGGGGCCCTCAGGCACTGGAGCACAGGCTCAGCTGCTCTGTGGCGTGTGGGATCTTCCCTCATCAGGGATCAAACCCATGTCTTCTGCATTGGCAGGTGGACTCTTTACCACTGAGCCACCAGGAAAGCCGCCTAATTTTTTCTTTTAACTGAGTAACTGACATAACATCATATTAGTTCCAGATATATAACATAATGATTTGATGTATTTATATGTTGTGAGATGATTACCACAGTTCGTCCAGTTAATCTCTATTGTTGCTCAGTCGTTTCCAGCTCTTTGTGAGCCCATAAACTGCGGCACACCAGGCTTCCCTGTCCCTCACCATCTCCCCGAGTTTGCCCAAGTTCGTGTTCATTGAATTGGTGATGCCATCCAACCATCTCCTCATCTTCTGCCTCCTCCTTCTGCCTTCAGTGTTTCCCAGCATCAGGGTCTTTTCCAATGAGTTGGCTCTTCACATCAGGAGGCCAAACTGTTGGAGCTTCAGCTTCAACATCAGTCCTACCAATGAATATTCAGGACTGATTTCCTTTAGGATTGATTGGTTGGATCTCCTTGCAGTCCAAGGGACTCTCAAGAGTCTTCTCCAACACAGTAGTTCAAAGGCATCAATTCTTCAGTGCTCAGCCTTCTTTATGGTTCAACTCTCACATCCATATGTGACTACTGGAAAAACCATAGATTTGACTATATGGACCTTTGTTGGCATAGTGATGTTTTTGCTTTTTAATAACACTGTCTAGGTTTATCATAGCTTTCTTTCCAAGAAGCAATCCTCTTCTGATTTCTTGGCTGCAGTCACCATCCACAGTGATTTTGGAGCCCAGGAAGAGGAAATCTGACACTGTTTCCACCTTTTCCCCTTCTATTTGCCATGAAGTGATGGGACCAGATGCCATGATCTTAGCTTTCTTTAAATACTCAGTTTTAAGGCAGCTTTTTCACTCTACTCTTTCACCCTCAATCAAGAGGCTCTTTAGCTCCTCTTCCCTTTCTGCCATTAGAGTGGTATCATCTGCATATCTGAGGTTGTTGATATTTCTCCGAGCAGTCTTGATTCCAGCTTGTGCCTCATCCATTCTGGCATTAGGCATAATGTATTCTGCATAGAAGTTAAATAAACAGGGTGATGATATACAGCCTTGTCATGCTTGTTTCTCAATTTTGAACCAGTCATTTGTTCCATATAAGGTTCTAACTGTTGCTTCTTGACCTGCATACAGGTTTCTTAGGAGACAGGTTAGGTGGTCTAGTATTCATATCTCTTTAAGAGTTTTCCAGTTTTTTATGACACACACAGTCAAAGGCTGTGGATCGGTGGATGGTGGGAGAAATGGATAAAAGAGGTCAAAGCTACCCCTCAGTGAAACAGAAGTAGATGTTTTTCTGGAATTCCCTTGGTCTCTCTGTGATCCAGCAAATGCTAGCAATTTGATCTGTGGTTCCTCTGCCTTTTCTAAACTAGCTTGAACGTCTGAAAGTTCTCGGTTCATGTAGTGCTAAAGCCTAGCTTGAACGATTTTGAGCATAACTTTACTAGCATGGGAAGTGAGTGCAATTGTCCAGTAGTTGGAACATTCTTCAGTACTACCCTTCTTGGGAACTGGGTTGAAGATTGACCTTTTCGAGTCCTGTGGCCACTGCTGGGTTTTCCAAATTTGCTGTGCAAATTTGTAAGTGAGTGCAGCACTTTTATAAGCATCATCTTTTAGGATTTGAAACAGCTCAACTGGAATTCCATCACCTCCAATAGCTTTGTTCGTAGTGATACTTCCTCAGGCCCACTTGACTTCACATTCCAGGATGTCTGGCTCTGGGTGAGCGATCACACCATCGTGGTTATCTGGGTCATGAAGATCTTCTTTTGTATGGTTCTTCTGTGTTTTATTTCCACCTCTTCTTGATCTCTTCTGCTTCTTCTAGTTCTTTACCGTTTCTGTCCTTTATTGTGGGCACAATAATAGACACACAGTAATCTCTATTATCATACCTAGAATTCTTGTGATGAGAACTTTTAAATTCCCTTAGCAATTTTCAAATCTAAATTCATTATTACTAGCTTCAGTGCCATATATGCCATATATGATGTGCCTGGAACTTACAGCTGCAGGCTTGTAGCTCTGACCCTTTTCATCCGTTTCTCCCACCACCCACCCCTGACAGCCACAGTCTATTCTCTGTTTATATGAGCTTGCTTTTTTGTGTTTTTATTGTTTAGATTCCACGTATCAGTGAGATCATAGATATTTGTCTGACGTACTTCACTGAGTGTAATACTCTCAAGCTTCATCCACATTGTTGCAAATGGAAATTTTTCCTTCTATCTTATGACTGAGTGTGGTATTCTGAGGTGTGTGGTGTGGAGTGGTGTGGTGGTGTGTGTGTGTGTGTGCATTTTGACCCATTCATCATCGGTGGGCATTAAGGTTGTCGTTTCCACATCCTAACTATTATAAATAGTGCTGTGCTGCCATGGACACTGGGGTGTGTGTCTCCTTTGCAGTTAGTGTTTTATTTTCTTCAGATAGATAACCAGGAGCAGGGTTGCTGGGACATATGGTAGTTCTGGTTTTACTACTTTGAGGCGCCACCACACTGTTTCCCGTAGTGGCTGCACCAAGCCCCTTTTCCACACACAGTGCACAAGGGTCCCTTTCCTTCTCAGACTCGCCAGCAGTTGCTGCATCTCTTGTTTGCCCTTCTGACAGCTGTGAGGTGACAGCTCGTGCATTTTGATTTGCATTTCCCTGGTGAGTGGTTTCGGGCACTTTTTCCTGTACCTGTTGGCTATCTTTGTCTTTGGAAAAATGCGTGTTCAGTCCTCAGCCCATTTTTAATTGGATGGTTTTTGCTACTGAGTTCTTTGGATATTTTGGATATCTTACCAGGTAACATTAGATTTGCAAATTCTTTCCTGCTGTGTAGGCAGCCTCTTCATGTTGACAGAGTGTCCTTTGCTGTCAGGTTTTTAGTTTGATGTGGTCCATCCATTTTCCAAGCTGTTTGTGGCACAGAAGGTAATTCCATACCCAAGCACAGAGATGTGTGTTCCCTTAGTTATCAGGTGCCTGGCCTGGCTGTGGGGGTGTCTTGTGTTAAGAAAACTTGTATGTTCCAGCCCATGCCTGCCTGTGAAGGGATGGTGGCCCTGGTTACAGGATCACAGCAGAGTGGTCTGGAGACATAGGAAACAGCCTATTGCATTTACCATTGCATCAGGCCAGTAGTCTTGAGTGTGGACTCAGTGCAAAGAATCTGTGAATCAGGGTCCAGTCTGCAGATAAGCACCAGTGAGAAGTGGGAATGGAAGGTTAGTTTGTTGGAAAAGTCAGTCTTCCAGTTTGGGGCTTGCGTCATGTGTACCGTGTGCAGGGGCATGGCTGGGCCACCGGGGCCTGTGGTGGAGCAGGTGACCGCGGCCTCTGCCCTGTGCTCTCCAGGACAGAGGGCGCAAGGGAGCTTTCTCAGGATGCGAGGACATGTCTGAGGCATAGCAGTTGGGGTGCTTCACTTGACGGGGGAAACGGCCGGGTAGGGGCCTTGAAGGTGTGGGGGCTCCAAGAAGTACGTGGAGCTGGCTCCCTGGGCCTGCGTGGGGCCAGGTGGGGACCCGGTGCTGGAGACTCAGGGTGGGGGTGAGGTGACTCAGGCTGACAGGACTTCACCCTGTGACACCCCCTCCCCATGGGCTGCCTGGTCTGAGCAGGGACTCCAGGAGAGGGTGTCCGTCCGTCCCCCATCACCCCTCCATCACATCAGTGTAAGATCGGGCCCTGAAAGTGTGTTCACCCATTTCTTTATTTGTGAACTTTATGTGATCACACAGCATATTGCCAAGATGAGTGAAAATGAAATACAAGTAAACGAGTACAGAGTTAGTGCACTTCAACCCACAAGCTCAGTCTGTGGTATAAAACGGGGGTGGGAACTGCTTGCACAAACTCCCTTCCCCCGGCAAACCTATCCTCTGAAATCACTGAGGATGAGCTGGGGAGACGACTGCTGCTGGGTGCTTACTGTGCTGCTGTCTCTGGTTCTGGCAACCTCCGACCCCAGCGTTGCGGAGCTCCCTGCACCCAGGGGAGACTACAGAAACTCATGGACAGGAGAGGGACTGAGCAGGGCCTTCTAAGGGCCAGCCTGGATGCTCACTGCCACCGCCCCCCCCCCCATAGGTTTGGAACTACAGGCTCAGCAGAGTCGACCTCCGGACGTGTCGTGTCTGCCGGCGCTCAGGGTGTCGGACATTGAGCCCCACATCCCGGTCACGGAGCTGGAGGTGGTGCAGGCAGGTCAGTGGCGGGTCCTGGTGTTCCTGAGAGGAGAGTCACCAGTGGACATCCTCAGAGGACGTCTGAGCCCATTTCTAGTCCTGGGTCCGGCATTGCTGAGCACCCTGCTTCTGGGTTCCACCATGTATGTTCACATGGCTCTCAAGGACACAGTGTCCTCCGGGTCCCTCCGCCGTCTCCACAGCCCAGTCGGGCAGGGGTCCAGAGGCCCACAGCGCTGGGTGTTGCCTTGTGGGATGCAGGGGGTCGCTGCTGCTCCCTGTTGCTCACTTCCCCTGGACGCAGGGCCCTCGCCTGTGGTGCTGATGCTGCTCCCCGTGGCCGTGACACGACAGCCCCTCCTGCCCGAGCAGGTCTGACCCCAGCGCTGGCCTTCATGGTACCCATGTCTAGTCAGAGTTCTGGCTGTGCACTAGCACCCCTGACTCATGATGTGTCTGTTCTTATTCGCGTGTGAGTGTCAGCAAAGCCCCTCTTCTGGCCCAGGCTTCTGGGAAGCCGGGTCAGCGTCCCCCTCAGGTCTGGTTTATCAGTGAAGTTCATTGAGTCAGTGTCGTGATTCATCATCAGTAGTGCCCAGCTCTGCTGCAGGTCAGGCACTGTGCTCGGGATGTGAAAATGAGAACACAGGGTAGTGCCCGAGGGGTCTGGGGGGTGAGTGGCATGTGGGGTGGGTGTGGTGAGGTTATGTGGGCGTGTGTTGTGGGAGGGGCCACCAGCATCCCCCCATGCCCAGGATTTGAATTCAAGTGGCGGTGCTGGACCGCAGGTGGTCAGACACCCCAAGAGTGTCCCTGCTCTGCGCTTGTTCCTCACAAAGCAACTCAAGACTTCCAGGTTTTGCCATAACAAAAGTATAGCAGGGAAAGTTGTCTGAATGATGTACAGCAAATGAATAGCATTTTTTTGCTAATATAATATAAAATTTAAAACTCCATCCTTGAAAAGCTTTAGTGTTTTAAAAATATTACACGATGGTTACATGGTTAAAACTTTGCTGGTAAGAATATGAAGAAGTACCCTTGTTCCCGCAGCTGGGGACACGCCAGTCCAGTATTGCGCACAGCCCACCAATGGCGTGGTCTACTTCAGAGCCTTCTGCAGCCTCAACGCCCTGCCCGTGGAGCTGCGGCCCTACGTGCCACTCTTCTGCAGCGTCCTCACCAAGTAAGGGGCTGGATGGGGCAGACGCGCGCCTCTAGAGCTCGGCACGTCTTCCCTGGTTACTCGGGGGTGTTCACTGTGTGTCCTGTTTCAGGGCATCAGTGTCACCTGTCATTGAGCGGTTTTATTTTTCAAATCTCTTAGTGTTGTTACAGAAAGGTGGGTGATGTATTTGTTGAGAATTTTCTTTCTGGACATCATACTTTCTTACTATAATGTAGTACATTAAAATACATTTATAAACTGTGAACATAATACACAGCTATCTCAACTAGATTCTTTTTAAGATAATGAAGAGAATAATGCTTCTCATCAGAAGCTTTAAGCTTTAGACGTGACATGTAGGGCTGGGGTCACCTGCAGAACCTGTCCACTGCTCCCTGCCCTTCATTAGTACGGCTCCCGCCGCCTGCCTTCCATGGCAGAGGGTTCCTGGAGAGCCCGGTTGTCACCTTGACTTCAGTTAGTTATTCATTTACTTGGGACAGTTAGTTATTGCACTCAGGGCAGCGATGAGGGTGTTCCCTCCCAAGGTGTCATCCATGTTGAAGTGACTTCTTGAGAGTACAGAGAAGCTTGTTTTTCAGGTCCCCCCACCCCCAAGACTGCCTGTACCTGAGGGGCTACAGAGCTTGGGGTTGGGGAGTCCAGCTGCTGGGCAGGCATTGCTGTGGGAGGGGGGCCCAGTCAGGGAACTCCCTGCCCAGAGGACCCTCCGCCCTGTGACTCCGAGCTCTGCCTGCACAGGCTGGGCTGCGGCAGCCTCGACTACCGGGAGCTGGCCCAGCAGGTGGAGCTGAAGACAGGTGGCCTGGCTGCCGCCCCCCAGGTGCTCCCCGACGACTCACACCTCAACACCTACGAGCAGGTGACTATTTCCTCAGGTGCAGGCTGGTGGGGGTTGGTTTTCCCCGTGTCTTTTTTTCTTTTTCAGAAGGTCAGAATTCTTTCTTCCCTCCTGTTTTAGGGTGTGCTCTTCTCCTCTTTTTGCCTCGATAGAAACCTAGCAGACATGATGCATCTGTGGAGTGAGATACTGAACAAGTAAGTGTTTGCAAAGACATGACCTCAGACATACCAGAGACCCAGTCCTGTGAGCACTTTGCCCTATTGTGATTGGTTGCAGGCCTGGTCCTGTGGTCCCTGGTGGAGTCTCGACACTTTCCTCCCCTGAGAACTTGCCCTCGGCAGGTTTCCCACTGGGGAAGGGGGTGTGGCTGGGTCCCAGGGCTCATCATGGCTTTCTCCTCTGCAGCCCCCGCCTTGAAGAGGAGGAACACTTCCGTGTGCTGGTGAGGATGGCCGCCCAGGAGCTGTCCAATGGGGTCCCTGACTCGGGCCACCTCTATGCGTCCATCAGGGCAGGCAGTACGCTGGCACCTGCAGGGGACCTGCAGGAGACCTTCGGGGGGATGGACCAGGTGAGATTGCTCAGGCTGGCTGGCTCTCCAGGGCTCTTAACAGATTGGCCACCATGAACTGGCCAGGTTTCGCAGGTAGGGGGGCGGAAAATATTCTCTCTCACCTTATTTTCTCAAGCCCACAGCTCCCTGCCCTCGAGCTGGGCAAGTGCGAATCCCACACGTGCACAGAACCACACACACACCCCCATGTCCCTGTGTCTGGACGTCTGGTCAGGCTTTCCTTGTGGGCTCTCTGATTCAGGTGCTGCTGATGAAGAGAATTGCGGAGATGACTGACCTGCAGCCCGTCCTGGGGAAGCTCTTGCGTATCTGGAAACACCTGCTGAGCTGTGACAGCCTGAGGTAGGGCCGCACTGGCCTCCAAGCTGCACTTACCTCCTTGTTGCTGAGTGTGGTGTGGAGAGGCTTTTCAGAGGGAGCGCTTGGGGGCGGCCATAGCTTGCATCCTAGAGCCCAGGTCTTCTCAGTGTTTGTCAGACACTTTTTTATGATAGTGTCTGATTCAGTGGAGGTTGGAGGAACCACAGAGAAATGTTTTCTGAGAGGGTGGAGAACTACCACCACCCTCTGACTACTTAACAGTGCTACTTGAATGAAGGTTTATCCTCCTCTGGACAGTGTGTGTTCTGAGACCATGGTCCTGAAGGCACTATGGGCGGGTCTGTTCTCTGCACCTCCTGTCCTCAGGGACACAGAGCTCTGAGCCGGCAGAGAGCAGGGTCAGGCTTTTCCATACCTGGAAAGCATGCGGTGAAAGAAGACGGCTGTGATGTTTGGCTTTTGGTTTATTCAGCTTTTGTTTGTACATTTACATGTATATGTTTTTACAGTTTGGTAATCTTTTCACAGTAATGGTTCTGTGCACACGCTGTTTTAAACAGATGTTCTGTGAACGCGACTGCCCAGCAGATGTCGCAGGTGGCGGGAGTGTTGGAGGCCTTCCTGAGAAGCCTCAGCCAGAGTGAGAAGCAGCAGAGGCCCGTGTGCCCGCACGTGGTGGAGGTGAGGCTGGGGGCCCGCCCTGCAGCCCAAGAAAAGGGGACTTCTGCTCCCCGAGCTTCACGATGGAAGAACACTCGGGCCGCAGAGCCTATCCTGCCTGGACCCTAAGCGTCCAGGCTGTTTCCAGAATGTACCTGACCTGCTCACGTGCGTTTTGGGGTTTACTCATTCCTCTGGGAAATGTTTCACTTCCAGAAACCTGCACCCAAGGCATCCAGCAGGAGCTGCCCAGTCATAAGGAGGCTGGTGACGGTGAGTCTCTTCCTCTCGCACCCTGCCCACTTTGCCGCATGGCCAGCCTGTCTGAGACCACCAGGTGCTGCCTGTGTGGATGCCTCATGTTCAGTCCACCTCTGTTCAAACATCACTGCTATATCAGGATCACGTCACCTCCCAACCCACCCCCCACCCCCTCACTGATTACCCCAGGAAAGGCAAAGGCGCTTATCCTGGGAAAGTGACCAGATGGGGCCACATGCTCAGGGCCCTGGAAGGGAGTAGAGTGAGGTGACCCAGGGGGTCTGGGTGGGCTGGGATGTGTCACCTCCACCCTGCAGAGGTTGTGTGGGACAAGGTTGCCAGTGCTGTTAGCTGTGGATGGGGTTGCTGCTGCTGCCCAGGGCATCATGGTCAGGGCTCTGGGTCCTCGAGGTTCCTGGCCACACGGTACTGACACAGCCTGGCCTTTGCCCCAGGACCCCACCTTTGAGCCCTGCCAGATGAAGACGCACTTCCTGCTCCCGTTCCCCGTGAACTACGTTGCCGAGTGCATCAGGACCGCCCCGTATGCAGCCCGGGACCACGCCAGGTGCGTGGGGCTGGGCCCTCAGGAGCAGGACTGTGTGTGGCTCTGTTGAGTAGCAAGATGTGGGTTTAGAAACAGATAAGAACCAGTTTCCCTGGGTGTGGGGACTTAACTTCCCATACATCACAGAAATAGAAGTTCCTGAAAAAAGATTTGTGGGTGGGTGGATTCCTTAGCCCCCCTCCCCACCCCCTGTCCCTGCCAGGTAGCAGAGCTGTCTGTGGGCCCCCACCTCTCCCAGGAGCTCAGGCTGACCTTCCACACGTGCCCCCTGCCATAGAGAAGACCCAGGGCAGGGCGGCGCGCTGTCATTGCTCACGGTGGACGTCGTGGGGACGCGGGGGCCTGGCAGACTTTCCCTGTTGGAGCATGTTTTCTAAGGGAGGGTCGCACTCATGGTGGAGGCCATGTACCTAAGACACCCGGGTACTGAGGCAGGGCAGGAGGGAGTAGGCCCGCCCCATCCTTCCCGTCACCCAGGCCTCACCTTGCTCACATTTTTCTTGCCCTCATGGATCACGCTGTTACGTTCATTCCTGCCCTGCTAGCTGTGCTGTTGTTAATGTGCATCTTTTTATCTTTTCAGCCTCAAGATCCTGGCACGGTTGATGACTGCTAAATTCTTACACACGGAAATTCGAGAAAAAGGTGGAGCTTATGGTGGAGGTGCCCGGCTCAGCTATGGTGGGATGTTCACGCTGTACTCGTACAGGTGAATCTGAGCGCGCTACACACAGGGCCAGCTTCAGAAAGACGTTCCCCTGTTCTCACCACACCAGCAGTGGGGACAGACAATCCTGGGAACCCTGGGTCTCCAACAGCTCTGGGGTTGGAGACCAGGGTACGTGGGAGATGACCTGGACACTCTCGGGGCCGGGCTGGGTCCCCAGGGCCATAGCCTCTCCTGCCTGCTCACGTCTCCGTCCTATGGCCCCGCTGCCCCAGGGCAGGACTGCCACCTCCGAAGCAGGGGCTTCCCTCTGCTCCTCACGGGCTGGACGTGGTCATAGTCATGCAGGGGCTATGGGTCTCCAGAGGGTCAGAAACAAGGCGTTTTTCACAGATGCTTTGGGGACCACATGCCTGTGTGAGTGAGGAGCTTGGAGGATTCTGTGTTCAGGGAGGATGCCAGAGATCAGCCTCCACAGGGGCCATTGTTACGTCTGGGGTGTCTGATGTGGGTCTTCTGTTCCCTCTGGCCAGTCCCTGTCTTGGTGGCAGAGGTAGTTAGCAGGGTGACAGGGTGGGTCTCCAGGGACAGCGTTGGTGGCTTGTGCGGCCACTCGTCAGTGTCCAGAGCACTGGGCCGTCTGTACCATGTGAAAACAGCCTCTGATGACCCCAAAGTGTGGACCAGTGCGTCATACTTGGTTGTCCCTTGTTGGTAAACGTCAGTGTCTGACCCCTCTGACCCCTCGGGTCTCTAGGGATCCACGTTCCACGGAAACACTGCAGTCCTTTATAAAGGCCATCGACTGGGCCAAGGCCGGGAGGTTCACCCAGCAAGACATCGACGAGGCAAAGCTCTCGGTCTTCTCTGCCGTGGATGCTCCAGTGGCACCTTCAGATAAAGGTGCGTAGTGTAGCAGACACACCTGGAGCCACGGTGCCTGAACTCATCCTCCCAAAATTGTGCTTCCCCTTTTGCCCAACGTCTCAACTGAGTCAGGAGGAGTGGACATGAGGGGCAGTGCTGAGACCTGTGGTGGAAGCAGGGCGTGAAAGCTGGGAGGGGCTGCGTGTCCCAACAACCACCCCATCCCATCCCCTGTACTCGCTCTCAGGCCTGGACCACTTCCTGTATGGCCTCTCGGACGAGATGAAGCAGATACACCGTGAGCAGCTCTTCGCCGTCGGCCATGAAGACCTGGTCAACGTGAGCAACAGGTGAGTGGGAGCCGGGTGCTTAGTGTCCAGTCCCTGTGACCCCATGGCACCTGAGTGACCGCTCCCCTACTGCCTCCAGGTACCTGGACACCGGGAGAAGCGCACACGGCGTGGCTCTGCTTGGGCCAGACAACGCAAGCATCGCTAAGGACCCGTCGTGGGTCATAAGACAGCGGTGACTAGACAACGTGAGCATCGCCAAGCAGCTGTTGTGGTCATAAGACAGCGGTGACCCTGCCTCCTGATGCTGAGTGCCCTGCTTTCCTCAGCTTTTAAGTTATTTTTTTAACAAAACTCTTGATCATGTGTATATATTATTTATATATCAAATATATATGATCATATATACATGATATCATTTGATATCATTCTTAAAATTTTGCCTAAGGTCTTGTCTGGCAAGTCAAATGAAAACTCTGTCTTGAAGAAGGAAATCGTGTTCACGAAGAAATAACGGAAATCATCACTCACCAAACACCACAGACGCACAGAGTATATATAGTCTGAGACTTTCTGAAGCTTTAAGTGCTGTTTTACCTTACTGTCCTAGTGCATGCCTTTTAAAACTAAAAGGTGACTCTGACCTACCTGTGCGTTAGCCATTATTTTAAATGACTGTTTTCTAAAGTAGTTTTTAGGGACTTTATGGAGAAACGCATGAGGTGTCCCGAGGCTGCCCTCCACTCACTGGCTGCGGGGCAACTGTGTCCAGTCAGGCTCTGCTCCGAAGGGCACTGACTCTCCCCCATCCCCCTCCTCCTCCTCTGGGCACACAGGGCTGGGGCAGGGGCCCCTTCTCTGCAGACTCTGGGGCGCATCCCCCACTCCCCCTTGGGAGCATCACCTTCCCTGGTCCAGGGCCATCTGTGCGCTGGGCATCACCCACGTGTTGCAGGTCAGAGCACTGCCTATTTCCTCCAGTGACTTTGCCTTACCTGTGGTCAGGTCAGATTCCCTAGGAAACACCTGCCTGTTGCTGCCAATAGAACCCTAAGAGCTGCCCGCACACCCCGAGGTTCAACTCCCATGTAAAATAAAGACACTGGGCACGGTGGTTGGAGTTGTAGCAAACATTTAATTCTGCGGGATCCGCAGGTTGTCAAGCAGGAGACAGGACAGCACAGGCGGCCCGTGCACCAGGGCCTGGGGTCAGGCTTCATGTGGACGACGCTCGCGTAAAGTGCTCATAAATAACTGGACCATGACAGCAAGCGGGCAGCAGCTAGATGGCGGCCGGCTCCTCGGGGCCCCGGGGCTGCACAGGCTCCAGCTGGCTGGCGTCTGACACCTCGAAGCTGACCTTGTACTTGGCCAGGATCTTCATGAGGGGCCGCAGCTTCAACCACCACTGCTCCTTGGGGATCCGGTGCCTGCGGGGGGGGCGGGGACCAGGCTGAGCGGGGGTGGGGCCCACCCGGAGGGCCTCCCCCCTGTCCCTGACCTCAGGCGCTTACTCGAAGTCTGTCTGCTTCTTCAGTTCCGCCACGGGCTGGAAGAGCAGTTTTCTCTTGCTGATTCCCAGCACACACACAGAGTCGTCACTTAAAAATTTTTTTCCTATGAAAGGTAGAAAGACGATGTAAGAAAACGAGAGATGAGGTCTAGGTATTGGCACAAATAACCAAGGTCTGGAGAGCAGGGGGCACGGAGAGCTGTAGGCACTGCAGGGAAGAGGGTCAATTGTGTATTTTCTTGCCCAGATTCAAACAAAAGCAGGTCTGTAAATACGGAAGACATGCAGCCTTCAGCTCTGCCTACAGCAGAAGCGCAGCCAGGACACAGGCAGAGGTTTATCAAACATCCAAGATCAGGACTCTGAGAAGCGCTCTCCCCAGGGAACCCCCAGGCTTATCGGCTGCTAGAACAAGCCTGTCCTCTGCACAGAGGGGAACAGGGGGGATGCAGCCTATGGGTGTTGGGGGTACATGCCAAGGAGGCAAGGTGAATGTAACATGAGCAAATCAGCTAAAGAAAATTCAAGGGACCATCCATCTCATTCAATGCAAAAGTGTGTCCTAGCTGTCACAGCTGAAACAATCCTTAGCGAACATCAGAGCATCCAGTATCCACCAAAGACCGTCAGCAAATAAGTTGGAGAAAGACTTCACTTAAATATTAGTGAGATTCTGAGTCATGAAGCACAGAAGTGTTCCCTGTGTTATCCAGGAGACAAGACAGGAGTTCTGTCACTACGTCTGTTGGGGTTTCTCTGGAGGAAACTCATCCACAAAAAGTCAAGGAAAAAAAAAGATTTGCATACAGATGCTGTGTGTGTAAAAACCAAGAAAAGATGCATCCATGCAGATGCTGTGTGTGAGAAAACCAAGATAAGACACATCCATGCAGATGCTGTGAGAAAACCAAGAAAAGATGCATTTATGCATAATTACTACAATTTACATCAGTGTATAAAAATAAGTTGTATTTCTGTATGCCAGCAGTAAGAAATTATAATACTCTACAGTAATATATTTTTAAAATCACTAAGGAATAAACTTATAGTCAATAGCTTTATAAAAAATAATGCTTTAGTAACAAAGGGTTTAAATATATGGAGATTAAATTGTTCATGAATTAGAAGATAAATATTTTTAAAAAGTCAGTTCTTCCAAATTATTTGTTACTTATGTCATTTTTTATTTACATGTAATCCCCACCTCCAAAACTCCAACAAAACTGATAGACACAAAGAGTCAAGAATAGCTGAAGCTGGAAGAAAGCCCAGGTAGGACTACCTGGTGAGAGTAATCGTCAAGCTGGAATATTGGCAAGATTGCTAACTGCCAAAAAAGAACCAAACAATCCAGAAACAGTCCCTTAAGTTTCTGGGTTCCTGTTCTTGGATGGAGATTAATTGTACTGCATATTGAGGGGAATGGATTTTTCAGTGGCCAACACCCAAGTAATTATTCACATGGAAAAAAATTAGACCTTACATGTTATACCAGTTCAAGTGGGCTAAAAACCAAATGTGAAAGGTGAATATTTTAGTAACAAAAAGCTCAAACCTTCAAGGACAAAGTTAAAAGAACTGACTACATTGCTAAATTAAGAGCTCTTCATTAAAAGATAACCTTAACAGAAAATGACAGGGTTTGCCAAATGGGAGATACATGTTTGCAACCTGTGACTCATAGAATATAAAACATCGGCCCTTCTCCAACATACAATATCAAAAATTCTTAAAATGTTTTTAAATTCTAGGAAATAACACAACCCAAACAATCAGATGACATGAAGCAGTAACAGAATAAACAAGAGTGCTGGACCAGCAGGAAGGGCCTGGCATCTCCCTGCTGACCTGGAGGATTAGCCTCCGGCAGCCACAGGGGGACCGGACATCCACCATTACAGCAAAAGCTCAGAGGTGACACGGATGGGTGACCCCATGGAGGGTGGGGTCCCACCAGTGAGCATGTGGTGGGCGAGACTGTTCTGGAGAACTGGCCTAGCTGGGCCTGGGCAGTGACTGTGACCCCGGGGCCACTCGCTCAGGGCCAGGTGGGTCCCAGGCCATATCAGAGACCAGCTCCCCTCGTGTAAACCACAAAACCAGAGCCTTTGAAGGTTTAATCCTGCAAAGTCAGACCCTGAAGGAAGGATTGCAAGGCTGCTGCCCCGGGGAGGGGCTCAGAGGTGGAGGGAGGACCCACCGGGGAGGAAGCCAGCCAGGAGCCTCTCCATCCCTTGCCATCTTCCCCAAAAAGAGAGGCCACAAAGGAATAATGGAAGGTGCCAAGCGTTTTAGGTAAAAGCCAACTCGCTGTCAGCACAGCAGAGAAACAGGGAAGGTCACAGTGGGTCTGGGGCCCTCAGAGCAGGCAGTTTCTTCCTACATGAGCGGAGCGCCTCCTGCAGTAATTAGCATTCCGTTTCCTTAAGTACATTTATTCCTAGTTATAACCTGAGTCACAGGCAGCAGCCGCAGAAGTCACGTGCAGCCCAAGGCCAGATGGACACGGGGCAGAAACACGCCCGCACAGAGCACGGCCCTCCCAACCCACACCGCCAGCCACCAGTCGGTACCTTTCCCTGCAGACTCCCTCAGCTTCGAGCTGATCCACTGCATGGCTCTGGCGGAAATTTTGGTTCCAAAGTTTCTGTCAAACGGAGAAGGCGCCCCACCCTGTGGGTGGTCAGAGTTACATGAGAGTTAGACACCAGCACCTTCCTGGCTGTTAGCTTTTAAAATGGAACAGAAGTTACAATGACTAACAAAATTCACATCCTATTTCTAAGAAACTATAGTTTGTAAATACGAGTTTGGGGGTCTGTTTCTATCTCCTTGTATGTGGCTGGGACCCAACAAACCATAAGAAACCCTGTCACTCCTGCAGCCAAAACCCCCTGGTCAGGTGTCGCTGCTTCGGGAGGAGGCGGCTTTTAATCAACTAGACCCCTTATGTCAGCATCTTCATCAGGACCCCTTCAGCTTGTCTTGGGGAGGCCGTGGGGAAGAGTCACAGTTCTCTTAAGAAGCTGGTCCACTCTCTGGGCTCACTTTCTGGGCTCGCTTTCAGAAAGACCTACACACGCCCACCATACACACCATCGTGTAACTTCAGGATAGTCAGTGAGTTTATGGACCCTGAACTACAAGCTCCTGAGACAGGGACTGAGACGTGATGGGCAGGCCTGCTGTCAGGGGGACCAGGTCCCGTGACTCCACTCCCACCGCCTGCACTGTCTGGGGTGTGCTGACGTGCATACCCCAAGATTCTGTCCAAATCGCTCTGATTTCACGCAGGTCTTGAAGAATTGCCATGTCTGACACTCCAGTTTAAATGGGTATGAAGGCCTGATACTGAATCAAACTACTGAAAAAAAGTTAAGACCAACCTAGACAGCGTATTAAAAAGCAGAGACATTACTTTGCCAACAAAGGTCCATCTAGTCAAAGCTATGATTCTTCCAGTTGTCATGTATGGATGTGACAGCTGAACTCTAAAGAAAGCAGAGTGCCGAAGAATTGATGCTTTTGAACTGTGGTGCTGGAGAAGACTCTCGAGAGTCCCTTGTACTGCAAGGAGCTCCAACCAGTCCATCCTAAAGGAAATCAGTCCTGAATATTCATTGGAAGGTCTGATGCTGAAGCTGAAGCTCCAATACTTTGGCCACCTGATGTGAAGAACTGACTCATTGGAAAAGACCTTGATGCTGGGAAAGATTGAAGGCAGGAGGAGAAGAGGACGACAGAGGATGAGATGGTTGGATGGCATCACCGACTCAATGGACATGTGTTTGAGTAAGCTCCAGGAGTTAGTGATGGACTGGGAGGCCTGGCGTACTGCAGTCCATGGGGTGGCAAAGAGTCAGACATGACTGAGCGACTGAATTGACTGACTGAATCAAGTACTTAATTTGAACACATCTTTTCACTTAACTGGTGTCACTATGTATATGGAAGTGGACGGTTTTCTGACAAAGCCTATCTGCTCAACTGTCAGAACACAAAGTGTTCCTGAGGCTGATGATCGCCGGTATAATGACATAGTTCAGATGCTGATTTTAATCACTGTGGAACTGACTTAGGAATACACTTCCTTTTTACAAAACGGCTAACACAGGCCATCCAAGTGAGAAAAGGGGTGTGGCCATGCCCTGCCCACAGCCCACCTGCTGCATGTGGCCCAGCACATTCTTCCTGCAGTCAAACACGCCTTTGCCCTCCTCGGAGTAGAGCTGGTAGATGAAGTCGGTGGTGTAGTTCTCGCTGCAGTTCTCATTCCTGCAACACACAAGCCCAGGGTCGTCCTGCTCCAGCAACCATGCCACCCTCGCTCCTTATCACTGTGGCGGAATCATGACAGAAACCACTGAAAGAATCTTAGAAACTGACAACCAAGCAAAACTGGATCTCTAAAAATGGCCCTTGAGTCACTTAAACGCCAGCTAGTCTGAACGCAGAGCAGAGCGAGCCCGTGTGGAGGAGGAGTAGCCGCGTTCAGGGGCCACGGGCCGTTACCTGAGCACGAGCCCCCTCTGGATGCTGGTCTTCATCTTCTCCGTCAGGTGCTCCACGTTGGACTAGGAAAGTCAGGACACTGTGATTAGTCACCTGCTGTGTGCCGGGTACTGCCCCAAGTGTGGCCGGCGTGGCTGCTCTGAGCTGACCTCGTGGCAGAGGGGACAGTGGACAGTGACGTGTCAGTTAGTGACACCCACCGGGGACAGCGGCCCACGGAGACCGCAGCTGCGGCGAGGGGAGGGGGTCATGGCATCAGTGCACCGCTCGGTGTCCAGAGGTGACTGAGAGGTGAGCCGTCCCATGGACACGTCACTGTGTGCTCACCTAAGGCTGCTCCCCACGCCCCTGGCCAACACCTGCCCCTGCTATCTCAGAGGAACACGGCTGTCACCCGGCTTTACACAGAGACTCCTGACCCTGCCTAACAGGCACGTTCAGGCACGAGAATTTTCTAAGGAAGAACACAGCTTGAGAGAGGATGTGTGCAAGAAAAAGGGAGCGAGGACACACGAGCATAGGTTCCAAAGGAAGCCGGCTGCAGAAGAGCAGGCAGACTGAGTTTCCTGTTCTGATTATGGGGGCGACACTTCCCTCAGCTGCGTCTTGGCCGGGGCAAGCCTCCCCAGGGACACTGGGCAGCCCTCCCCACATTGTCCTCCCCGTGTCCTGGGCCACAGGGGACCAGGGGCTCCTCCGGGCGGGGGTCTGTCCTCCAGTGCTGCACAGTTTCCCCAGCTCAGACACACAGGGACCCCGAGCTCTGGCTGCCTGCACACCCGAGGCCTGGATGTGGTGGCCATGAGCCAGCAAGGCCCCAGGCTCCTAGCACGTCCATGTCCCCGCAGGTGCAGGGCCTCCAGGGAGGGCGTTAACTGCTTCCCAGGTGAGCGTGTAAGAGACAGTTACAAGCTTGGGGTACAAGCAGCAGGTACCCCGGAACCTGTTCCAGGGGTTGCCCTGTCCCCACCCATGGAGCTCACAGTGCCTCCCTGGTGTCTGCGACATAGGGGGGTGGGGTTTCCTGAGACCCCTGGACCTGTCGGGCAGTGACCCCTGGGGCCCTGCGTCCACTCACCTGCAGGTCCCGGATGTCAAAGGGCTCCTCGAAGATATAGGCAGCATCTGCGCCAGCCGCCAGTCCCCCCATGTTGGCCAGGTAGCCGCAGAAGCCGCCCATGGTCTCGATGATGAACACGCGCCGCTTGGTCCCACTGGCTGACTGCTTGATGCGGTCACATGTCTGCACAAGGGGACACAGTCAGGAGACGCGGACACTGCCCCGCGGCCGGCCCTGACCTCGGGCGGTGTGCTGAGCCCTGGGCCCTGGCCTCTCAGGGCTCGTCAGCAGGCATGTCCCTGCTCTGTTTTCTCCTGAAACGCTCCGGGACACATGGGGGGAAGAAGGCTTTGTGCACCCAAGTGTACCACCACCAGCAGAGAGACCTTTGCTCGAAGACTTTGCTTTAAATGTGGACAAGCACTGTGATGACAGAGGGGCCCCATTCCGTCACCCCTGATGACCCCTCCAGAGTCTGTGATGGATCACCACCCTCCCCCCAAACAGACTGATCTCATCCAAACCCAGAGTGCACTTCAGCAGCTGGGAAGCTCCAAGTTCTCTAGAAGCCCAGACAGGAAAAGAAACCACGTCAATGCGCCCATCTTGTCCTGGTGCTCAGGCCTGGGGATGCCTGGCTGGGTGGGGAGACCCACAGGGCTGCGGTGTCCACGGGTGCTTCATGCGGCATTTGAGCACTAAGACCTGCCTGCCTGGCCTCTGTCTCAGGAATTCAGGGTGGGGGATGCACAAGCCCCCTGGGCTGCAGGTCTCGTGGGCTCCCCTTCTGACCCAGAACAGCAGCTATCCCCACCAGCTGGCAAAGCCCCTCCTGTGAGGCCCACGCACCCAAGTCTCGGCCCCACCCGGACGTGCCTGCTGGCCTCGACAGCAGAGGTCCTGGTGACAGCCTCTCTGTCTAAGCATCAGTTCAGAACCTGTGCTCAACTGCCGTTTACTGGGGCTCTGTGCCCAGCTGAGACAGGAACCCTCCAGCACAGGGGGCTCTGCATCTGGTCCCCGCTGGGGGAGGACATGGGTCCCACTGTGCACAGCACAGGCCAGGCGGCAGGGTGCTGATGGGCAAGGGTCAGTGCCGATGGGTGCCAGGTGGGCAGGGATCAGAGATGCTGGTCTCTCGGAGCCTGGGTGACACCGGCCTGCTGAGGCCCCACTCGGATGGGGCTGGAAGGGACTGTGGGGGAAGCCCCACAGGAAGGGCGTCTCCTCCCCACCTCCCTGACGCGGGCTCCACTGGACTTTCATACCCCCAGCACCGGGTCCCTCTGCCCACCCCCTTGCTCTGCGTTCTGTCTCCTCCAACACCACACTGCTGCTGGTCACCTGGGTGCACCTCGGGGCTTTTGTCCTGGTAGGCAGGAGCAGGCTCACCGAGAGCCCCCCAGGGGAACAGCCCACCGAGAGTTGGCACAGGTGGGCTCCCCGAGACAGGCCTCGCGGAAACTGTGCTAACCTGAGCTGATGAGAAACAGGGCTCATTCACCCTGGAACATCCAACAGGTCCCCGTTCCGGTTCTTCTTGAGTGGGAAAGACAGACCCTGTGGGACCCCTGACGGGTCGTCTCCTTGAGCAAACGTGAAGATCTTACCTCCACAATCACGTTCAGGCACGTGTCACAGCCTATGCTCAGGTCTGTGCCTGGGACGTTGTTGCTAATGGTGGCAGGCACCATACAAACGGGGATGCAAAACTCAGGGTGGCTGTCGCGTTTCTTCGACAGCTCCAGCAAGCTCCGGAAAGCCTGAGCGGAGCGGGGGCAGGTCAGCAGGGAACCCACATCCATGACGGCCAATGGGGAGGAAGCTGCAGGGGAGAGACCTGGGGGGGCTCGAGGTGCAGGGGGAGACCACCAGGGGGGACTCTGGGTGCAGGGGAGACCAGCAGTGGGGACTCTGGGTGCAGGGGGAGACCAGCAGGGGGACTCGGGGTGCAGGGGAGACCAGCACTGGGGGACTCGGGGTGCAGGGGAGACCAGCAGGGGGACTTGAGGTGAACGGGGAGACCAGCAGTGGGGGACTCGGGTGCAGGGGGAGACCAGCAGGGGGACTCGGGGTGCAGGGGACCAGCAGGGGGACTCAGGGTGCAGGGGAGACCAGCAGTGGGGGACTCGGGGTGCAGGGGAGACCAGCAGGGGGACTCGGGGTGCAGGGGGAGACCAGCACTGGGGGACTCGGGTGCAGGGGAGACCAGCAGGGGGGACTCGGGTGCAGGGGAGACCAGCAGGGGGACTCGGGGTGCAGGGGGAGACCAGCACTGGGGGACTCGGGGTGCAGGGGACCAGCAGGGGGTACTCGGGGTGCAGGGGGAGACCAGCACTGGGGGACTCGGGGTGCAGGGGACCAGCAGGGGGGGCTTGGGGTGCAGGGGAGACCAGCAGGGGGACTCGGGGTGCAGGGGAGACCAGTACTGGGGGACTTGGGGTAGAGGGGGAGACCAGCAGGGGGGACTCGGGTGCAGGGGGAGACCACCAGGGGGGATTCGGGGTGCAGGGGGAAACCAGCAGGGGGTATTCGGGGTGCAGGGGAGACCAGAAGGGGGACTCGGGTGCAGGGGAGACCAGCAGGGGCGACTTGGGGTGCAGGGGAGACCAGCAGGCGGGACTCAAGGTGCAGGCGGAGACCAGTAGGGGGGACTCGGGGTGCAGGGGAGACCAGCAGGGGTACTTGGGGTGCAGGGGAGACTAGCACTGGGGGACTTGGGGTGCCGGGGGAGACCAGCAGGGGGGACTCAGGGTGCAGGGGACCAGCAGGGGGACTCGGGGTGCCAGGGAGACCAGCAGGGGGGACTCGGGGTGCAGGGGAGACCAGCAGGGGGGACTCGGGGTGCAGGGGAGACCAGCAGGGGGGACTCGGGTGCAGGCCCAGAGCACACAGGCTTGGGCAGGTGGGCAGCAGAGCAGGGCTAAGGCGGCGCAGGGTTAGTGGTGGACGAGCAGCCAGGCCTTTCTGGCATCAGGAGGAGATGTGGGCGGCCACTTGGTGGGACCTTAGGGGCCAGGCTGCCGGGACACCTCGGAGAGGTAGTGGGGAGGCGGACGCCCACAGAGCCCCCTCCGCCCCGGCTGTGTGACCCTCACAGAGAGCCCAGGGCGGGATTCGGGATCCCCGGGAAACCGTTGGGCTCCGATGTCAGAAAAGCGGGCTGCTCTCAAGCACACGACCAGGGCCCAGACCTCCCACCTCCGCGTTAGTGCAAGTAGCTTGTTAGTGTCCCAGTCCACCACCCACCCCTGAGGCCACAGTGCCCCATGGCCATGCTCACAGAACCCAGCCTCTGCCCCATCTTTATTGCTCCCACTTGGAGCCATTTCCAATGCCTTGTGAGGGGAAATTCCCGGCAGGATGATCCGGGCTTTCCGGAAAGCGTGGCTCTCTGCTGGCCCTGCCACTTCCATCCCCAGACTCCCAGACAGGATGGGTTCTGGGGGCTATGGCCCTAGGAGGTGTGGATGGTGGGCCCACACTGGGTGAGTCCAGGGAGCGGCCATGAAGAAGTTCAGGGGGTTGCTCACCAGCCCTGTGCCCCACCACCGTCCTCAACCACCCCCCACGCAGTCCAGCCCAGATCCCCACGGGGAATCTCCCCAGCCCCCATGCAGCTCAGGGCCACCGTGGGGCTGCCTGGATGCCTGCTGGATGGAGGGGTGGTGAGCCCTGTGGTTAGACGGGCTCCCAGGCTGTCTGCACCCCGCAGGATGCTTTCGGTGGGGGGCACCCAGCACAGGAGGTGGGCAGGACGCTGACACCTTGAAATCTGATGGCGGTTCTCCACCTGTACATTCTTCCCACCCTCTCTCTGACCCCCATCACTCCCTGCTTTTCCTCTGATCTCTGGAAAATGAGACGGACACTCAGAGCCAGAACTCTACCTAGGACATAAGCCCAGGGTCCTGGGGGCAATGCTGGGTGAGCCAGCCGCCTGGGCAGCATTGAGCTCATGTCAGCTGTGGCTCTGAAGGGGACCAGTGTGTGGCCCAGAGGAGGAGACACAGCCCCTGCTTTGGTTTCGGACTCTCTGAACTCGAGCCCTGAGGACCAGTGCTACCCCCAGGACCCTGGGACCTCGTGATGGAGTAAGTCCCCTGGGATCTGTTTCCAGGAACGCATCCATAAGCTCAGCACACAGACTGATGAGGAGGGGACGTGAGGACAAGGGTTAAGTGTCCAGAGGATGTGCCACCTGACGACACCAGGCCACCTCAGGGTTCACCCCCTCGGCCCCCTGGGATATTCCAGCTGAGGACCCCAGGCTGTGGGGTCATCCTGACATCACGGGGTCAGCAGCATCCAGGCTGATACTCACCAGACACCATGCCCCACCTCCCCACCCCCTGCCGCCCAGTTCTGACGGCCAGGGTGCCCCCAAATATCGCAGACTTTGGGGACAAAGTCACCACCAGACCACCCTGGCCTGTGAGTGGAAGAGTGCGGCTGGGACAGGAGGTGCCTGGGGCTGTCCCTGAGGCCAGGAGGTGGCAATGCCACCATCCAGACCCCAGATCCCGGGCCACAGAGGCCTGTCCTGAGAGCACGGCGGACCAGACAGACGAACAGACGCTGAGCTGGCTCTGGAAGCCCAAGAGCCTCCTGCTTCCCAGGGTGGCTCAGGAACAATGACCCTCGGGCCAGCACGGTCCTGCCTGCTGCCCCTTTCTTGAATGTGCCTGGCCCAGCCGAGGGCCAACCAAACCCAGGCCTCCTGAGAGACTGAACTGCACTGTGGCTCAACACACACAAGCTGAGGAGCCAGTTGGCCTCCCATCCCCCAGCTCCAGGACCCACTGATCAGGCCCAGCACAGGGTCATCCCAACCACCGCCTGACCACTGGGCACGAACTTAGCAGCAGAGCAGCAACCCCAATTTGTGGGGCGGCCCTGGCCCATCACCAACAGTGACCCCGGCTCCGAGAAGCTCCAGTAAAGAAAAGCCTGAGTGTTAAGGGCCATGTAATAAATCTCAAAACCCCTTGAAGGGAAGCAGGACCACGTGGAATTTCCCCAGATCTGTCCTAGTTTTCAGATTTTCAACAACCCACGTGTAGGGACTCTCTATCACTTGGAAAAGTAACTCTTCATAGCAGAGGAGCCTTGGATGAATAAGTGGGAGCACCCTGTCCTGCTGAGAGTGTGTGGAAGGTCACAGGGGACACACACCGATCCTGGTCAGGACCCACCAACGACCGCCCCCGGAGCTCCTGCCACCCCCGGGGTCTCATCAGGCGACAATCAGGACATGAACTCCGGCTGCTTCTACTGCAAGCGTGGCGAGAGCACTCAGACCCAGCTACGCGGGAGCAGTAATGACACACGACCTTTCAACTCAGACCTTGAGCAGCGAGCGGTCAGAGGCTGAGTTAGTCCCACGGCAGCAGAAGCACAGACGGCATCCCCGGGGGCACAAGGGGCGGGCACACGGGTGAGGAGGTCCAGCACGCGGACACCGGCCAAGGCCACGCCGGAAGGCTTTTTAGTACAGAAACTGCAGAAAGTTGAAGAGGTTCAGGAAAGCAAGGAACCAGCACCAAGCACTGCTTACCGCATACATCCTACTTTAAAAGCTTTTCTTTTATCTACCGGCACTGGAGACAGATTTGATGCCCATTGGTTTAAGGGAAAAAAGCTAGAAACACAGCCATGAGGCCTGTGTCTCCCAAGGAAAATAAAACCTGAGAATTTACCAGAAAATTCTAGACACTGAATTGGAAAAAAAAAAAAAGCTATGCATTCTGATCCTCACTGATCTTCAAACACCCAAGCGATTTCCCAAGTATGATTTAAATTTATGATAGTTAAAATGTATTTCTATGCTTTCTATGGACTTTAGGGGGATAAAAAAACATTCAGGTACCATCGGTATTCTTTTACATATGGTTTATCATCCCCAGTCCACAAACAGGAGAAGGAGGACAATTATTTGAAAGGATCCAGGTCAGTGAATGAACTCACAAAATCATCAGTCCAGCTCCTACCCTCAAACATCAAAGCACAGGCCCCTGGACCCAGGTTTCATCACAATAACACAATAACGTGTTATGGGCTTGGGGGAAATTTAGCTCAGCCAAAAAACAAAGGGGGTGGGTTTAATCAAATATCCACATCACTGTGACTCAAAACTAGCTGAACTACCGATGATGTTACCCTGGCTGCAGCGAAGGGAAACAGAGGTGAAAATCTTTGGGGGCCGAATTGTAGACTGTCAGGCTTTTTTTTTTTTTCTCTCTTTTTTGGCCGTGTCAGCATGCAGAACCATAGTTCCCCAATCAGGGATCAAACCTGCACCCACTGCCTCGGGAGCGTGGAGTCTTAGCCACTGGGCCGCCAGCAACATCCCTTTATTTTAAAAAAGAAAAACTTTTCAGCAGACCCCGGGACCAGCCTGTCTCGAGCACACGGTACATAAAAGTGGGCCAGCGCCCGGGTTAGTTCCACAGCCCCTGCCCTGCTGCCCACACTCACATCAGTGATGGTGTTGAGGGCGGTATCCGCCCCGATGCTGAAGTCGGAGCCGGGCACGTTGTTGGAGACGGTGGCAGGGACCATGACCATGGGGACACAGAACTCCTCGTGCTTCTCCCGGGCGGCCAACAGCTCCAGCAGCCCCAGGTAGGCCTGCAGGTGAGTGTGTGAGGTGGGGGGCGGGTGGGTGGTGGGTGGCCATGCATTGCTATCCGGGCGTCGGCCCAGGGCAAGACTAAGCTGCTCACGGGTGAGCGTCTGACTGTTTGAGGTTCTCATGTTTTCTTTAAAGGAAATGTCAAGGTCATCATAAGGCTGATTTTAAAAATGAAGGTAGACAATCCAACAGGTAGTTAAAAGATCTGGCCCCATAACTGCCTTCCTCTCTGAGTAACCAATGGGGTGCCAACTCGTGAGAGAGGGTCATCTCCACAGACCCAGCAGACGTGAGGACTCACTGAGCAGACAGCCCAGCCACGGGGTCGGGTGGGTGAGTGGCCCCGAGTCCTGCATCACCAGTGTTCAGTGGCATCTGGGCCCGTGGCTCCATGGCCCCCGGTCCCGACAAGGAGCCAAGGGCAGGGTGCTCACGGGACCCGGCGTGGGGTCCCCTCTCAAACCCGCAGCGCCGGCCAGCAGGGGAGCAGACGTACCTCGAATCCACCAATGATCAAGAGTGCGTTGATGCTGTGGGTTCGCATCTGCGCCGCGATGTCTTCCAGGTACTTCCCAGGGAGGGTGCTGGGGAGGTTCAAGGGGGCGAGCTCAGGCAGGACCCCCTCTGCGCCCCACCTTCTGAGGCCAAGCAGCATGGCACTCAGGGGCAGGGGGCGCCCTGGCTGGGGGACAGCGTGGCTGGGGAGCCACCCATGGTGGGCGCAGTCAGGAGTCAGGTCTCAAAAGAGGGTCTTATGGGAAGAAACTTTGCTGCTGCCTCACAGCTGGACCTCAGAAACCCCCACTGCCTGGTTAGGGACATGGTGAACCATGGAAGCTATCAAACGTTCACAGTGGTAATCATCTGGATGGAAACATCCAGTTTTCGAGTCACGTACAGAGTACACACAACTCATCCAGAGTAATCTCACTCAAAGTCACCTGCATGCACACATGCTCACCTTGTTCTGTTCCACCCTCTGTCCACACACGGCCGCAAGTGGAGGAGGCAAAGGATACTCGGCCATCGTGAGAGCCCGCCCGGCACCCACCCCAACCTTTCTGCTGTGGCCCCTGGGCATCATGGCTTCACTTGGGGTGGGCTTCGCTCGGGGAAGGTGTACAGAGGTCATAGGGCTGGGCGCTCACAGCACATGAGTGGATGTAGAGTCGACTAGAGGGTCCCCCAGCGTCTAAGGATCGTGAAAACATGCTGCCAGCCACTCCTCCAGCCCCGCCACCCCCAGAGCAGCCCCTGGGATGGGGGCGCTCATGAAACAGACGAGTTGGGGTATCACAGTCGGTCTGAAGAGGCCCAGGAGGCAGCCAGGGGGCCCCATGCCCTGCGTGGAGCTCTGCTGTCAGAACACCATCCCCGAGGGCGCTGGGGGAACAGGACCACAAGAACTCTGGACACCTAGGTCAGCTCCACAGAGCGCTGGTGGCAGGGTACCCAGCTTCAGAGCAGGGTAGAGACGGATGATTCTCTTGGATGACAGGCTACCACTTGTGTGGAATCCAACACCCCTTAGAGCCCAGGTACCCACTACTGTCCTTCCACATAACATGGGACATGCAGTGATGACTGCGCCCAGAGATGAGAGAGCAAACAGCCTCGTGTTAAATCAGCACCTTGGCGGGAACACCTCTGGGCCTCACTGTGCCCACAACAGGAGCAGCCACAGTTCAGAAACCTATGGTTTTGTGTGGAGCCCCTCGGGTCCTCCCTCGGGCAGTGGGGACCTGGTGGCTGGGCTCCCTGGACACTGAGCCATATCCAGCTCCTCTGCAGAGTGCAGTCACCACAGCTTATGCACCCACGTCTGCACTGCCCCACGCGGGATGAGGGCTTTCTGCCACCACTGGCTTCTACCGACGAGGGAAATAAGGGACCAGCGGGGAAGCCCTCCCAGGTCCTCTTCTTGGTGTCTCTTCAAGGCCACGTCTCATTTGCTCCCCACACCTGGCCTGGGTCCCTCCCAGAGTGTGGCCCGGACGCGAGCTGGTGCCAATCCCTTCCCTCCCGGATCCCAGACAGGACATGAATGACGCACAGTTCCTCTCCCCGGGATGCGGCACCCTGCTCCCTGAGAGCAGGTCAGTATCAAGACGGAAGAAGTACCGTTTTGTCCCAAGGATGGAGCCGCCTTGGCCCGTCCAGCCTCCGACATCTCCCCAGCCAATTTCCTTTATCTAAGGCGCAAACACAGAGAAGCAACTGAAGTGAACAAAAAAAGGGAAGGAGAAGGCTTTACAAACAGCTCAAAGTTTGCACCTCTGACAGGCGGCATGTCTGTAAGAATTTGCGGAACATGAAGAACACCTCCCCACTACCTCACGTGCACCTGCTCCCCTTCCCACCTAATGTCCTGGTTCTGGGACCCCAGAGACGCAGTCCCCACTGCCTCTGAGAAATCCAGAACCTGCCTTTCACTGAAGCCCTTCCCCGCGGGCACCCCCAGGACCCACCTGGCCTTTGGCGAAGCCCTCGAATCCATCATACACGGCGAACATCTTGTGCCCCTCGGAGATGCCCACGCGCACGGCAGCGCGCACGGCTGCATTCATGCCGGCGGCGGGCGCACCCACGTTCACGACGCCCACATTGCAGTTGCTCTGCAAGTCGGGGGCCGGGGCGGGGGGGTGCGGGTCACTGGCTAGGCGCACCCCCCAACCCCCTGGCACCGCTGCATCCCGAGTGCATGTGCAAGTGATGGGCTGGCGCGGGGACCCCGGGGCTGCAAGGTCTGGCTGGGCGGGGGTGGGAATGACGCACTGGAGCAGCAAGGGGTGGCCTCCGCAAAGCGGGAACCGAGCCGGGCAGGACGCGGGCCTCGTCCGAGGCAAAGGAGAGGATCAGGGTGGTGGGGGGTGGGTGCGGGGGGCAAGGTCTCCTACGTTTGGGATCTCGGAGTCCGGCAACTTGATGGCCAACCGCTTGTAGGTGTTGAGGTTGCTCTCAAAGCTCCTGGAATAAAAGGCCAGAGTCAGACCACAGGCTAGAGAGCAGGACAGAGTAGATGGGCTCTCCAGGGGAGAAGGGGCCCCAGACGATGCCTGTGCGGGGCAGGGGTGACTGTGGTTCCAGCTTCGTGTCTGGAGAGGAGCCCCAGGCTGTCCCAGTGACTGGGATGGACGCTGTGTGAAGGGCTGAGGGTGTTGCGTCCAGGACACAGCTAGTTTCTTTCCTGGAGTGCTAGCAGCCACATGTCAGGCTCTCTCTCATCTCAGCTTCTGAATGACCCCCACCTCACCATAAAACAAACACATTTCCCTCTAATTAGTCACCCAGACCATCCACCAGCAGAAGCAGTGCCTCCTGTCTCATTTCTGGCTTCTTATGTTGAGACAGAAGCAACGCGACCTGGGCATATGCTGAGAAACAGAGGCTTCGGGGAAACAGTTTTCAGAATAGTCACCTTCCTCGGAGTTGCACGGCGTCCTTAAATCTCCTCTCATCCATTGCCTTTTGTACCTCCTGGGTCTGTAAGGAAGAAAGAATGTGTCAGGACTCAGCGTGTCCCCGGATCTGGGCTGGGGACACAGAACCAGCTGGGCCCTTCCATCCCGGGTTTGTTCGGGTCCGACCTTGCAGCCAGCAGCTGGGGTCAGCGAGCCCACACCACCTGGCCACCACCCAGCCTGCTTCATAGAAAAGGATTAGAGGCACTGCCAGGGTAAGTAGGTCCTGAGATCTCAGGGATCCTGCCCCCTGAGAGCAAGGCCAGGAGGTGAGTCTTCCAGGCCAGACTCTGAATGACCCCCTTTGACTCTGGTGAGGAAAGAGCCAACAGAAACCACCTCACTCCCCAGGGAGCAGGGGCAGAGGGACAGGGTTGGAGGCAGGTGGTCTTGGAGCCAGAGCACTTGGGGTCCAGCAGCAATTCCCCCTTTCAGCCCTGGGATCCCAGGCAAGTCACCCCTCTCTCTGAACTTCAGTTTCCTCAGCCGTGTGGTGGTGACTACACTCCCAGCCCTTAGGAAGAGACCCAGTGAGCAGCAGCTGGTCAGGGAGGGGCCGGCTGTGGCCTTGCGACCATCAGGCTGAGATACCATGATGCATGGTCGTTCGAGGACAAGCCAGTGGTACCAGCCGCCACTGTCTCCAAACTGACAGAGACTGGACAGAAGAAGTGAATGTGCTCACGGTAAACCACTGCATGTTGTTCCATGTTCTGTTCTTCTGAGCCACAGCCTCACACTCCACACATGACACATGCACACACATGCATGACAGGTGCACACACTCATACAGCATACATGACATGTGCACACTCATACACACAGGCATGACGTGTATACATGCATGCACACACATGCATGACATGCACACAAACACATGCACTCATACACATGCATGATGTGCACACTCATACATACATATGCATGACGTGTACACAGACGTGTGTGCACGCACATTCCCACATGCACATGTGCACATGTCATGTGCACACTCATACACACAGGCATAGCGCATGTCCACAGACACATGCAGGACATATGTACACAAGCATGCACATACATACATGACACATGCACGCACACACGTGCACTCATACACATACATGGCATGTGCACACTCACACACACATACATGACATGTACACAGACACAAATGTGCACAAACATCCCCATGTGCACACACATGCATGGCATATGCACACACACATGCACATACATGCATGGCACATGCACACACTGACACATTGCACACACACTCACAGGCACACATGAATGATACATACTCAGACACAGATGCACACACGTGCACACACACAGGATTCACTTACTGCCACAGGCTTATGGAAAGTACGTTTCTAAGGTTTCTTTCAACAAGTCCCTTGACTTAATCACCTCTCTGTACACATTATAAAATACACACACCTCAGAGCCACTGAGAAGACCAAATAAATTGACAGTCATGAAGAGACTTTGAAAAATAAATGGTAAGTTTCTAATGCAACTCCACGGCTGCCTCACCTAGTGGACAGTTCACTGGGAAATGGGCCTGAGGAGGTGCTGCACATCGGGGTGTCACCTGAGGGAGGCCCCCCCCTACGTATCACATCACAGATGTGAGGGTCTCAGGGATGGGAGGGCAGGAGGGGCTGATCCTGGAGAGGCTGGATGGTGTCCCTCCTGCCCTGTGAAGACCCTGGTCCCTGCAGGGCTGTCTCCAGCCTCCCAGGAAGCACACGAGCGCCCAGAAGATGCCCTCCCATAGGATAGGCTAGACTTGCTGTGGAGGTGGCGCAGCGTGCTCATGTCACAGTACCAAGATGGGAGCCGACACCCCCATTCTGCCATTCATCCCCTCAGGATGGGGGTTCCTCGGGAAGATCATTCACTCCTGTGGTGAACCCAGCCCGTGCCCACACTCACCATCTGTACGCACTCCATCAGTGGCAGCCTCACCGCCTGGTTCCCGCTCAGTGACACCACACAAGCTGGGGTCTCGGGGCTGGCCTCCAGGAGGGCAACCACGGCCTCCACCCCCATGCGGCTGGCCTAGAAATGGCATTACGACGGTCAGAGCCAGCCCTCCGCCCACCTGCAGCCCAGCTTGCTGCCCTGGGCAGAGGCCTGCCTGGTCCAGACAAGACCAGCTGCATCCTCAGCATCCCCCTCGCTTCTCCTGCCCTGAGTCTCTGTTAGTCACTTAGTCCTTCCCCCTTACTTCTAACCCCTCTCCAACAAAGAGCTCAATTCCAGTTAGAACCAGCCAGAGGGGCTGGGGGCTCAGAGGCATGCAAAGCAGGAAACAGAGACTGCACTCTGGGTCTCTGTGGTCCCTGGGTCCATTTCTAGAAACCTGCACAAGAAAACTGCCTTTCCACCTTCTGGGTGTTGTCCCCCATGTTTGATGGGGTCTCCCAGTGGGTAGCTGGGGGCCAAGGAACCCTCCTGGTGAGCAGGTCTCCCAGGGACTTCAGGGAAAAGTCACTCAGCACTGTGGGCAGAGATGCCTTCACTGATGGTTCCTCCCAATCTTCGTAGCAACCTGGTCCCTTTGCGATCCCAGAAGCTTTCCTTGCCTTGGGACATGCCTGGCCAGCTCCAGCCTCACTCACCAGAATCCGGTCAAAGGCTGACGGCGTCCCTCCTCTCTGCACGTGTCCAAGGATGGTCACTCGCGTGTCATAGCCCAGCTGTGTGACCACGAGCTGAGGGGAAACAGGACACGGCTGGGCACGTCATCTCATCCAGGACAGGGGGCTGGGGACCGGGGAAGGGCTCCACCCTTTATGCACATCTATGTGCAAGAATGTCCTGGTTTCTAAATTTTACTTCCTCAACATTCAACAGCTTGCCAAAATCTTTTTTTTTTTTTAAAGAGAATGCTTTAACTGCAGGTAAAACCATTGTCTCTCCTACTTTGCCAGTGAACATAACTAAAACAGGTTTTTAAAGATACTGTTTCTAAAGCTTGTATTTAAAAGCATGGATACTTTATAAAAATGTAAACTTTTCCATGAATCACCTTAAATTTGTAAGGTTGTATTTGAAAAGCACAACACAGTAACTCCAGGCATCACCTCAGGCCAGGGTCATGAAAACCCAGCCGGGTGGCCAGGCCAGGTCTCCTGTCCCCTGTGGCCCTCATTTACTCTATAAAAATGTCAGGGCTGGGGCATGGGACTGCTACGGTCCGCCCCCCACCCTCTCCCCGGCCCTCATACTCCACAGTCCAATCTCAACTTCAGTTAGGTGGGAAAGAAGATCTTTGCTCTGATCGTACTCATTACTTCCGTAAATAACAGCAGACAACTGTCACAGATCTCTTGATATTTTAATCACCAGGTGAATAGCTGGTCAGGGGCACAGAAAAGGCCAAGATGCCAACTGGCAAAGCCATGCTGATAACATGTCTTCCCTGATGGGCAGCTTCTACCAGAGCCCGTGGGCGTCTCCCCAGCGCTACGTCCAGAACCTGCCTGGTTACCTGGGTGACCGAGAGCCCAGGCAATCCCTCCCAGGCCGGACAAGCCAGCGCCGGATGAGCAGCCCCGCAGCCACAGGAGCATGGGGCTGGCCCCCCACAGGGTGGAACAGCAGCCACTAAGGCCAGCAGAGCACTTCCTCCATGAGTAAGGCTCAGCTGATGCTCCAGCAGGAGAGAGGATGGCTGTGCTGACCCCCCGGAACCTGGAACCTTCTAACCCCGTCCAATCTCATGTCCTCTGTGTCTGTCAGGAGAGCCTGGGGACTTCAGGTATATTCCCAACAGTATTCCAGAGGCACGGGCTCCCTAGAAGTCAGGAGCTGTGAGATCCTCATGCCAGTGAAGCCACGGTCATCATGAAGGTGGTATTTTCAACCATCAAGAAGAACAGGAAACCTAACAGCACCCGGCTCCAAACCTCACCCTGCCCGAGTGTTGGAACCGCCCACTGTCAGGCAGGTACGGCGTGGAGCACACCCACCTCCTTGATCTGCTCCGAGGTGATAGGCTTGTTCTGGGTGTCGATGGCCCCTTCGGCCACAATGATGATGTTCAACCTTTTCTTCCGGGCACGGTTCTAGGAGATGGAAGAAGAAACCCTCTGATGCTTAAACCACTCTAAATGGGGGCCTCTGCCCAACTGACTGGGCTCTCCAGGAACACATGGTCACCCGGTTTCATCAGCAGCACTTCCTAAGGATACGAGCAGGTCCAGGCGCCCAGGGTGAACAGGCGGGACAGGCCTGCAGACACGGGAGGTCAAAAGCTCCCAGTGTCTCTGACCCGGACCCCTAGATGGTGATGAGCCCCGAGGCTGGGCTCCCAGGTCTTTCCTGCAGACGAGGCCTGCCGGCTACCCCACAAGACAGAGCTTCCTGTCATCTCCCTGGGAACCGGGCCCCAGCCTGGTCTTCACGAAGCAGAGAACCGCCCACGTCTCCAGGCCAGAAGCAAGGGACAGTGAGCTCACGGGTTACTTCAGTGCTCACGGTCACGCTGGGACCTGTGCAGCTGACTCCAGCCTCAAAGGGCTGATTCCTCCCAGCTGTACATGCATGCGTGCTAAGCTGCTCAGTCGTATCCAACTCTGTGACCCCATGGGCTAGAGCCTGCCAGGCTCCTCTGTCCATGGGATTCTCCAGGCAAGAATTCTGAAGTAGGTAGCTTATCCCTCCTCCAGGGGATCTTCCCAGCCAATACTATAATTCAAGAGCCAATGCAGACTTTAGAGTATTGCAAAAAATGTATCTTCGGATTGTAGCCTCCCCTTCTGCAGGGGATCTTCCCCACCTAGGGATCAACTTCCCAGCCAAGGGATGGCTTTACCAAGTCTCTTACACAGGTTTTTGAGTCAAAGTGTATTGGATTAGTTGCTGGAAATGCGCTCTTGGAACCCATCACCTTGAAGGCGAAGGCCATGTCTCATGGATCGTGGGTCCTGGTTGCATGCAGTGCTTATGTGCTTGCTGAATACAATGATAACTGGCCTCTGCCATAGGTTTCCATTTTTTGCCTACAGAACAGTAGTGAGATGGTCATGAAAATAAGAGGAGGGAAAGTCCACACATTGGGGTAGAGTTTCTATCCTGAAAGCCCCCTTGTTTTCTGCAACGCCTCGCAGAGGAAATCTGTCTGACACCAGGGATGGGATACGCATGTTGACAAGGACAGAATACGCATGTTGACAGTGATTCATGGTGTGAAACGAGCACAGTCCACAGATAAAAGAAAGGAAAGGCCTGAGCCAAACCCACAGCAAGGCCAGCTCCCTCTGGGGAGCGAGCTGCCGGGGCCTGGCCTGCAGAGAGCTGGGGGACTTAACTCACAGGCCCTTTTTCTGAGGGGACAGCAGCACCGTGTTCCCCAGACCCTGGCTCTCACGTGGCTTCCTCAAAGGATGGCTGAGCACCCGCTTGGCATGAGTGGCTCAAAAGCTCAGCTGCTTCTCCTTCACCTGTCTCTGCCACAGCGGGAGGTGGGTGGACAGGACACCCCCAGGTCACAGCCACAAGCCCGAAGCCACTCTGAGCAGAGATCCTCCAAGGGCTGAAAGCTCCGTCGACACGGAACATGCCCACGGCCACCACGCCACAGGCCAGACGGCGCGACCAGAGGCCGGCAGCCACAGGGGACAGAAGGCAAGTTACCTCTGAGAGCTTGACGCACATGTTTTCCTGCCAGCCTTCCTCCGGTGGGGACTCGGGAAGGAAGACCCAGTCGGCCCCGCAGGCCAGGGCGCTCACCAGGGCCAGGTACCTGCGGGCAGAGAGCGGGGATTTCACAAGGGGGTGGGACCGGGCGCCCCTGCCCAGGAGAGCCCCACAGATGGGACATGCCCCTCCCAGGATGCTCACGCTGGGGTGTGGGGCTCCCTGGGGACCTCCCCACCCCGACTGCAACCGTGTGACCATACCCGCAGTGTCTCCCCATCACCTCCAGGACGAAGGTCCGCTGGTGGCTGGAGAGAGACAGAGAAGCGTCCACTTAGCACAGCCGGGCAGACGGCAGGGCCCCAGCTGTCCCCCTCAGACGACCCACTCTGCACACAAGCAAACACTATGGCGAGTGTGTTTCAGGCTCTTCTGAGTGAAGGGGCTGCAGCAGTGAGCGCCCTGGTTGTGTCCTCGTGCCAGGCACGCTCACGCCACCAGGACATGCATATATGCTCTTCCCAGGATGAGGGCTCCACTGGGCAGAGTCAGACTTCTTCAGCCAGAACCACATCAGCTCGGGAGACGAGAGCAACAGAGTCAGGTCTGCACCCAGGACCACGGCCTTTCCACGAACGGGAAACTAACTGCCACCAGTAACCCTGGGACCCAAGCGGGGGTCAAGGTTTGTCTCTAGCCACGGTTCCCCGGGCGTGGCCCCAAGACGGTGGCAAGTGCCGGTCCACGACAGAGACACGTGTTCCACTGTCTCTCTCACTTGACTTTGGTGAAGGTGCTTTGGAAGCCTGAGGGAGCCAGGGAGGGTGTGATGGGAAAGGTTCAGCTCTGAGCCTACAACCCGGAACGTGGGGTCACTCCTTATCCATTGGCGGGAACCCCAGGTGAGGAAGGTGCAGGGCGGGGGCTCGCCCAGCTCTGACCAGGGCTGTGCAAACCCGGGGCTCTACGGTCCGCCACTCCTGCAGGGGAGCTTTGTGCAGGACTTGACGTAATGATGATTTATTTTTTTCATTTTTCTAAATTCTCTGCAATAAACGAGTTTCTTTTACAATCAGAAAGCAGTGACTCTTAAAATTGAAAATAAAGAGTAAACCACGAAAACCACTGATGGCACCAATATAAAACTGTTTCTAATATCAAGCGACAAGGCTTGTGGAACTTTCCAGAGCTGGCACTGAGGTCTACACAGCCCCCTCCTGCTGGTCCCCACGTCCCCCACCTCTGAGCGGTTGTCATGATGGCGTCCACCACCTCGATGATGCGGTGTAGGGCTGAGTCCGTGCCGATGGTCATGTCGGTGCCACAGAAATCGTTGTCGATGGAGCCCACCATCCCTACCACGTTGAGGTGCCCGTGCTTCTGCACCTGCTCTGTGGTGATCTTGCCTGTGTGGGGACAAGCCGCAGGCCCGGGATGACTTGGGGAAGTGCGTGCTCCTACACGCATCTCCCACCCACCGCGTCAAGTCCACGGGACCTAACCCTGCGTGCTGACAGACGTAAAAGCCAGATGGAGGTGGAGGGACACAGCGGGGAGCAGTCTCCTGACACACAGACAGGAGCACCAACCCAGGAACAGAAGCTGGAGGAGGGAAGAAGCGCACACAGAGACGGGTGGAAAAGATGCGACTTCTGTCTGACGTCTGTCTGAATATGGCGGGTCACCATGCCAGACCGTCCTCAAGGATATGGTACAACTGGTACCCTGACTCCTGACAGGCCTGAGGGGCCCCATTATTTGGTAGATGTACTTGGCGCTCTCAGGAAAGACCACCAGGGTTGGTAGAGCTGCTTAAATGGGACCACAAAGGTCAAGGTCAAGGTCAAGGCAGGGGCAGCGATGTTCCCCCCACCCAAGTCACCTCCATGCCCACCTGCCTCACAGCAGACATGGTGCAGAAGCATCACGAGGCCCTTGGTGCCGGCCTGAGAGCCACCCTCCATTCCCCAGACAGACTTCACGGAACATGTGGGTTGTCACTTTAGTTCAAGCTTACACCTTTCACAAGGTTGCTATTATTTACTTCAGTTGGCTTCCTCTGGTCATATTTTAAATTAAATTGGAATTATATAAAAACACATTTAAAAGATAAAAATCACAGGATATACAGGATTCTCGAAAATCCTTTCCTACACAGCTTCGGAAGGGATAAAGGACCAAGTCTTGTACCACGGCTGGAGGGACCCCAAGGGAGCTGGCGGGGGCAGCCGCAGGCATGTGACGGCTGGTGTGAGCGGGGCCACACTCATGGCCAGGTGGCTTCATCTTGAGCCCCTGACCCTCCTCTCTAAAGTGGGGATTGGCACAGAAGCTCTGGATGGTTGTCCCAAGCAGGCACAAAACCACCAGGGTCAAAGTGGAGCCATGCCTGGCACGTAGGATGTTGGAATAAACGTTATTCTTATAATCACTTTTGTTATTATCTGAGCCACAAATCTGAGTCCTGAGGTGGCGGCTTTGAGGTCTGCAGCACCGCCAGCAACAAACACCTGTGGTGTTCATGGGGCAGGATATCAGTGGTGGGAGCACTCTGACGGGGAGGGGTGGGCAGCAGAGACGCACCGTCTCGGGCCAGCTCTCCCAGCAGCCCGCTCCACTCTGTCTGGAAGATGTGGGCCCCGGTGAGGCTGCCGTCCCCGCCAATCACACACAGGCTGGTGATGCCCAGCTGAACCAAGTTACACGCGGCCTTCAGGCGGCCTTCCCGAGAACGGAAGTCCTTGCAGCGGGCACTGCCGATGATGGTCCCTCCCTGGAAGAGAAAAAAACCTGTTTATCTGTCTCTTCCCAACTGCACAGACCCCTGAACACGTGCGTGCTGGGAATAAACACAGGACTTGGCGTAGATTTCTCGCCGTTCGTCTTTTCAGTTGATCAACCGTGGAAATTTGGAGTCTTTCCATTTTTAGCTCCAAACTGGAATTCAATGGCTAAACGCAGGCCCACTCCCACGGCGGACACAGTAGGGCAGGAAAACAAGGACACAGCCATCAGCTAAACGCATGGAGCAGAGAGAAGTCCACAAGAGGATGACAGCCATCCCATGGGGAGGGGGACCCCGCACACTCTCTGAGCCTAAGGCGGGCCAGGGCCGGTCACAAGCCACGGCCAGAGAAACCCCGTGTCCAGCAGCCCCAGGTAACACGGCTCCCCTTCTTAGTCGGGCTCACCACAAGTGCCAGCGAAATAGAAATCTGAGTTCTGGCCATTCCCCACAGGAGCAACCAGAAAATTACTGCTTAGGGACACAATATCCAGAAGAAAGGACTGCTTGGCTCTAAATAATACCTGCCCTCAAAAAAATCCAGGGGTAACTTATCAAAAATAATTAAAAACAGGGCAAACTGTCAAAAAAATATGAGCTACATACAGTTTACAATGTTAAAACACATGAGGAATGGCTCAATATGGCAAATTATCAGAGATGAGAAGATAAAAATGACAATGAGGTATCAGCTCAGAGAAATGGAAAAGGACACTATCAAAAATCCACAGAAGTACACTGTGGGGGTAAGAACAGTGGACCCTTTAATGATGCTGGTGGATGTAGCTGGTGCCAGCAATATGGAAGTGCATTTAGAAGGCATTAATATAAACAAACAGCTACCCTGTGATCTGGCTGTTCCACTCATAAGAGCATATGAGGAGAAAACCAGACTCGGGAGAAAACCATGCACCCAGGCAGGCACGGGAGCAGTTTTACAACAGCAAAGACATGGGAATAAATAAACTGTGCCCAGATGAATGGATAAAAGCAAGTGATATATGTACACAATGGAATATGACTCAGCCATGAAAAAGAACAAAAGCATGCCATTTGCAGGAGGATGTACAGTCTCAGGATAATCATACTAAGTGAAGTAAGAATCAGAAAGACAAAACTCCAAGATACCACGACCTAGTGGAATCTAAAAATGGTGACAAATGAACTCCTTCAGAAAGCAGAACCAGCCTCACAGACTTAGATACCTATGGTTATCAAGAGGGAATGGTGGTGGGCAGGGAGAAACTAGCAGGTTGAGGTTATTTGATAAATAATGGTGTGTATATATTAATAAAAAAACCCAACTGGATAGCGCAGGAACCCTAAAAAACACTCAGTAATAACTGATATGGGAAGAGAACGAGAAAAACATATATATATATATATATGACTAAGTGCAAGTGAATCAAGTGGCTGTACACCTAAAAAACAAAACCACACAACATGGTAAATCACCTATATACTCCCATTCAAAACAAACAGTAAAAGAAGAAAGAAATGCTGGCTCTGTCCCCCTTGGGCCTTGGTGACCAGGGCTAGGGTCACACCCCTGGAGCTGGAACACTTGGGCCCCCAGGCCAGACCGTCCTGGGCCGAGGGAGCAGGAGGACGTGCCGGCCCACGAGCCCTCCCTGATGGACCCTCTGCACGAGCCAGTCTTGGATGTGGGGGGCGGTCCCTCCTGCAGAGTCCAGGCCTCCTGCCCCCACGGGAAGGGGCGGCCTCAGGGCTGCAGGAGCTCTGGACAGTCACCTGGGCTCCATGGCTCTGCTGGTGGGGTTCCCACCTCCAGCCTCCTTCCTGAGAGCCCCCTCACCCACGGATGACAGCACCCTCCCCAGACTGCTGCTGCAGGAATGCGGAGGTGTTCAGTTGACAAAGGGTAAGGGGGAGAAGTCAGGAGACACAAGCCCTGGGTGTTTCCTCTGACACGTCCACTCTAAGGGACGACCAGGAACAGGACTTTCCCTAAGGTCCGCTTCCCGAGAAACCAGAGCTGGGCATGGAGAAATGCTGCCGCCTTGTGACCGCTGTTTGTAACAACACCTTGAAAATAGGCGTTGCTGGCGTCTTCATGATCAAGAGTCATTGGGGCTGGAAATGAGACCTTTGCTTAATATATTTCCTGGAGAAAATCATCAGAAAAGATCACAACAGGGCCAGCTTCCAATAAGCCAATAAGCTGTTGCTGCTAAATCGCTTCAGTTGTGTCCGACTCTGTGCGACCCCATAGATGGTAGCCCACCAGGCTCCCCCGTCCCTGGGATTCTCCAGGGAAGAACACTGGAGTGGGTTGCCATTTCCTTCTCCTGGAGAAGGAGAAGAAAGCCAGTGATACTTACCCAAATAAAAAGAGCATGGTAAGATACTCCACATCACTGATTATTAGAGAAATGCAAATGAAAACTACTGAGGTACCATTCACACCTTTCAGGACTGCCATCATCAAAAAGATCTACAGAGAATAAATGTTGCAGAGGGCCTGGGGGATGGGGGTCTGCCTACACTCTTGGTGGGGTGTAAGCAGGTGCAGCCACTATGGAGAGCATTGTGGACATTTCTGAAGAAATGAGAAACAGAGTTCCCGTGTGATATGGCAATCCCGCACCTAGGTGTATTTGGAGAAAAAACAATAATTCACAAAGAGACACACACCCGATTTTCATTGCGGCAACCTAAATATCCATCTACAGAGGAATGGATAAAGATGTGGTACATAAATACAATGGAATATAGTCAGCCATAAGAAGCAATGAAATAATGTGATTTGCAGACAAGTGGATGGACCGAGAGATTGCATTACAGGGTGAGGTCAGGAAGAGAAAAACACATACAGTATTGCTTATACAAGGAATCTAGAAAAATGATACAGATGAACTTATTTGCAAGGCAAAAATAGTAAGAGGTGTGCTGAACAAACATGATTACGGTGAGGGAGAGGGAGATCAACTGGGAGTTGACCCATATACACTACTGATACCATGTTTAAAATAACTGCTAAGAACCTCCCGTATAACACAGAGAACTCTACTCAGGTGGCCTGAATGGGAAGGAAACCCAAAAAACAGGGCGTCCATGCATACATATTGGAACTGATTCACTTTGCACAGCAGAAACACAACATTGTAGAACAACTGTATGCCAATAAAAATTCTAAAAAACTCAAGACAAGTCACAGATTAATATTAACACATACATTTCAAAAGATCAAACCGCAAGTAAAACACTTTTCATGAAGTCCATTCTTTCCACGTAATCTCCTTATTTCTTAATTGACTTGGAGCCTTCACTGAGCTGCATTGTTCCTGGAATTTATTGGGCATGACATATTCGGGCAGGCTTCTTCTCAACTCTATGTAAGAGCTGTTTCGCCTGCAGTTCTAATTACCTCATCGTTGCACATGCCAAGGAAGTCAGCCCTGAGTCAGGGGAGATGCTGTGTCCCCGCTAAAGCCACAGCCCTCGGAGGCTGCTGGTCAGGGGCCTTCCCAGGCCACAGTCACTGATGCCAAACGGTGCCCCAAACCCAACAGGCAAAGAGACTCACCACTAAACATGCAGCACCAACAAACCAAAACTGTCTCAACACTGATCTGCTCTAAAAAAGAAAAGATCCCCCACAAGTACCACTAGCCATCAATCACAACTTGTTCTTGCAAGAATAATTCCTCAGTGTGCAAAGCTTTTTTTAAAAAAAATTAAATGGAAACTTAAGAATGTATTCTTTCCATGATGCCAGGCAGCACATTCACCTGTTTTAGGTGCTCCTGGAATACAAGCAGGAAAGGTTTCAGACCAGAGAGAACTCAAAGAACCGAGCCAGACAAGCGCAGCACATACCACTTGCAGGATGCTGGAGACGCTCTCCCAGTCGGCTTCCACAATGTTGCTGCCGCCATCCACCATGCCCTGGTAGCCCTGAGGAGGGAAGGACAGCATTACGAACAGGTTCAACCGAGTTGATACATTAACTGACCCATGTGTGATGTAAAACAGAAACACCAGGGACAATGGAGCCGAATTTCTACGAGCCCGAAGCTCAGGAGCCAGCGTGACACGAGTTATAGGGATGGTGCTAATGCTCTTCCCAGGCGCAGAACTGTGAGAGAGCCCCTCAAATGTCATCTCCAGTAACGAGAATGTCTGCCCAGACTAATCCAGGGTGCTGCAGAGACAGAAGCATTCTGCCTGTGGTCCACTGGCTCCGGAGAGATTGAAAAGGGATGGAATGACCCCAGCACCATTGGTGATTCCACACAAACTTGCTGAGAACACTGGTGTCAACCACACCAAGTACAGGAACACATCCACTCGGTAACCTGGGAGGGCCTCCCATCCGCCGGGTGACCCGCAACTCTCCAGGCACAAACAGGGTCTGAAGGCATAGCTGATGCCACCCACCCCCATCCGCCTCACCTTGGGGCTGGTGCCGGCTCACGACCCCGAGCAAGACCCTGAGCGGGTCTGGACAGCCATGAACATTTGGCCGGAAGACCAGAGACAGTGACCTTTCAACTCTAAACGCAGCCCATTTTCCCCACAGAATATATAAGATCAACAATGACGAAATGTTCACTTGCATCTCTGTCTACGTGACTCACTTTGCAGGGCATTTTACCCCTGAAAAGATAAAGGTATTGGCTGTTTAGGAAAGTTTATAACAATTATTGTTGTGGATTTCTATCCCCTGGAGAAGGGAATGGCAATCCACTCTAATATTTGTGCCTGGAGAATTCCACGGACAGAGGAGCCTGTGGGCCACAGTCCATGGGGTTGCAAAGAGTTGGACACGACTGAGCGACTAACACTTTCATTTCACTAGAGACAGTATAATTACATACATTATATATAGCACATTATATATCAATATTGTACATAAATACATATACACCTGCACATATGTGTCTAGTCTAGGGTTACACACATGACGATGCTTCCTCAGCCTCAGGACAGGCTGGGACAGGGGTACCCACAGCCCTGCCTTCACGCTGAAGAAGTGGCATTTACTCCAGACACATCTCGGGTCAACTCCAAGGATCACTTTTATCTTTTTGTCCCTATCTCCCTTCTTTCTTTCTGGAAACCACAGAGGGTGCACATTTTTAGCCTGCTCCATTGAAAGCCCTGAGCCCAGTGCAGCTGTCACCCTGGAAGGCGAAGGTGATAAGCTTGAGTGTGATGCGATCCAGGCCTCCTCGAGGAGAGGGAGTGCTTATCAGAGGTGCTATTTCAGTTGTATCCTGGTATGTCAGCTACCTGAGGCAGGCGCTGCCCTGCAGGGCACCCTGCTGCTCCAGGAATGGACGAAAAACCAGGCCCTCTCCCCTTCTAAGGGACTCCAGGGAGCTTGTTTCCACAGAATATTAAAAACAGAGGACAGACTGGCAGCTAGCAGATGGTGGATCATAGACAGCAGGTGATGGGAAAGCTAGGTAGGAGGTAATTGATACGTGATGGATGAGAGAGGTTGGTAAAAGGCTATGGTTTGGTTTTTCCAGTAGTCATGTACGGATGTGAGAGCTGGACCATAAAGAAGGCTGAGCACTGAAGAACTGATGCTTTCTAACTGGTGCTGGAGAAGACTCTTGAGAGTCCCTTGGACTGCAAGGAGATCTAACCAGTCAATCCTAAAGGAAATCAGTCCTGAATATTCATTGGAAGGACTGATGCTGAAGCTGAAGCTCCAACACTTTGGTGGTGTACTGCTGAAAACTGCCCTGTTGGGAGCTGATGATTTCTGAGAATTTAAATACGGATTTAATTTAAAAAAAAAAAAAAAAAATCTGCAAATCCTTCCGCTCCTAGAGTAAGAACATGGAAAACTGTTCTACAGACCATAACACTTATTCTGAGACGTAAGATGTTCTCCAGAAAGGGTTTGGTTATTTTGTGCAGCCTAGATACACACAATAAAGAAAGTGACTAAGGAATAGGGGATGAGCTTGCCAGTGCTGCTCTCCAAACCTCTCATTGCGCCCATGGGCTGGGCCATAGGAAGTGACTCACCCTGTTAACTGCAAACTTGTTAGGCCCGTGGAACATCTGAAGAAGAACTACCTAATGTGGTTTTAAATTATCCTTTGCTAACATGGAAGATGTTACTGAGACAGAAAGACTAGTTTTACACAGATGTTACTGTAATTTATCAGTTCTGATGAGCTTTTTCAAGTCTCCTTACAAGGTTGAATACTTATTCCAACGTAACCAAAGCCCAAAATATTTTCTAAAATTCTCTTTTGGAATCTGCCTTTCTGAGCCAGTTCTATGACTCACACAAGAAAAACAAACCATAAAACCTTTGAAGCTCGCTTAGTTTTGGACCAAAAGTAACACCATATCGTTGGTGCTGGTCATGATGATCCAGGAGACCCTCAGCTGTCTGATCCAGTCCAACACCAGTCATGTCCGAGGCTCTGAAGCCACCTTAACTCCCTGTCAGATCAGTTTGAACAAAACAGGCACAGTCTCCCAGCTGGTTATGGAGAAGATGGTGCCACACATAGGGGTATTTTTAAGCATCTGTTAAATCTGTTCTAATAGTGCAAGAGCTGATCACCTGGGTGGTTTTCTCTTAAATCTCATGAGTGCTATATAAAGACCCAGAGTGAAATTCCAATCTTGGGCTATGACAAAGTTGGCTTTTAAAAAAATTATTTTTTGGTCATGCCTGTATGCTTGTCAGGTTTTGGTTCTCTGACCAGGGCTTGAACCTGTGTCCCCTGCAGTGGAAGTGCAGAGTCCTACCCACTGGACTGCTAGGGAAGTCCCTAAAAATGTCTTTTTAATTTATCTTATTTTCTGGAAGGTATAATTTCTTTGGTGTGGGAATGGTATCACTTGTGTTTGCATAAGCCCAAACTCAAATTTTAGACATTTACTATATAGAGTCCTTTGTGTATCGATTGCACCTTAATAAAACTTAAAAAAAAAGATATTTGCAATAATTATACAAATTGAAGACAAAGATGAAAGTGAAGGAAAGTTACTGGTATTTTAACTCTACCTGGTGGCAATTTGGCCTTCATTTTTCTGACTACTCTTAAAGAGAAGACATCTAATAGTCTCTTCTACTTATAGTCCACTGAATTAGCTGACTTCTTTTATACAGAAGATTAGAGACCAATTCTGCACTGAAGCCAGGTAAGATGCTCTGCTCCGTTCAGGCTAGGCTATTTCTTTTCTAAAATAAAAGTGTCGCATGGGTCCTCATGTCTTCTAAACTTGGCAGTGCTTTTCCTAAATCCTGGATTCTTTGGGGAGCAACACGGTTTGAATGGCAAGCCTTTCAAGGACCAGAGGAAACAACTGCTAAAAAGCTTACCGGTCTTCAGAAGTATTTCCTAGATACTGTAACCACATACATTCAGTGGCTTCTCCAGGGGTCCCAAGCAAACACGCATGTTTGTTTCCCACAGAATAAAGTTTTCCCAAGTCAATTCATTGTTAATAAAGCTTCTCGTGTATTGCATTTGAGAGCCAGCACACAGGTCGGCTCTGAACTGCTCAAGGGCCAGCAAGTCCATGGTGCTGGACCAGCTGTGGGTACCGGAGAGGCAGGTGGGCACAGCTCTCCACATGGACGGCTTTTGAGGTGTAGGAATGATGGTTCTATTCATCCACAGGAGAGTCAGTGCCGAACCTGAGACCACACATTCACTCCCCACACCCAGGCCCAGGGCCTGCGAGGCCCAACCAGGTCCTAAAGGCACGGACACTCCAGTCCAGAGGACCAGCCGTCACTCCTGCTTGCTGACTTCATGGCTTCAGGGAAAACGCCCTTGGCTTTGTCCTCAGTGAGATGTGATCAACTCCAAAATTCTCAGCAGCTTGGAACACGACAGTCACGGCACAGCCCTGCACTTTGCGCTTTTGAAACCTGATAATAAACTGACGTGATTTATTGAGCCCTCTGGTGTTATTAGATTTCTAAGCCAAAGCTCATAATACACAGTTCCTGGTAAACCAAAAGTCATAGCAAGATAAAGCCAGCCTTCTTAGCTCAGTGACTTATGTGATTAATTAGTGATATCAGCGGGTGGGGCGGAGGCAGGGGGGAGACATGATCATTTTTGCAACTTGAGCACCAAAATGAGAGTTAGCCCTCAATGGTCTGAGGCCGTGGGAGTGATGCCGACAGCGTGGGGGTCAAGCCAGGTCACACACGAAGGATTCTGCTCGAGCCTGGTGGGGAGCAGCGTGTGGTTACAGAGGTGCCCCTCATGGCTCAGAAGAATCTGCCTGCCGATGCAGAACACTTGAGTTCAATCCCTGGATCGGGAAGATCCCCTGGAGGAGGGCATGGCTACCCACTCCAGTATTCTTGCCTGGAGAGTCCCATAGACAGAGGAGCCTGGTGGGCTACAGTCCATGGGGTCGCAAAGAGTCAGACACGACCGACCGACTAACACTTTCATGCTCAGGGCTGTGATGGGTCACTACTACAGGTGGGCACAAGTCAGCCTCCTGCCAAGAAGGTTTCCCGCTGCGTCCCCCAGGTCACCGGCCTGCTGTGAATTAACTTACGGAGCTGGACCGGTTGACCTGGCGTGGGGCACGTTGGCCGAAGGGCCAGGCAGCACTGCCTCCCTCTCAGCCACCCGGCAAAGCTTCTGCCTACCTCCCAGCACCACTGGGGCTGTTTTTAGTTAGTGGTTAAAGAGTTCTGTCTTTAAGGAAGTTAAAATGCAGAAACAGGAAGTGTAAAAATCTCAAGGAGATGCGACAATGGGACTCTGGTCATCTCCTGGGCCTTCACGGAACTGTTGAGGGGGCAGGCAGAGGCAGTGACCATGGGTGAGAGAAAAGGATCAGCATGTCCCCAAAGCAGACCTAACCTGCTCTCTGTGCGGGCGGCGGCGTCACCATCTGCCGTGCCCACACGGCCTGGGGCCACAGGACACCTGCGCAGCCACCTGTGTCCCCCTCCCTCCAGCTTCGAATCCCCTTTGGGGTGAGCCCCCCACTACAGAGCAGAGCCTGGGCTTCTGGGCAGGTCAGCCCGCTCTGTCCCCCGGGGAAAGTGAGCTTTGTCGCTGTTTGGTCACAACATGACAATTGTAACTTGAAAAACTGTGAAAGTGGACAGTTCATCATATCCAAGAAGAAAATAAAGTGTCAAATGGAGGTGAGGAAGGGAGACAGGGCTCCACTAAAGCTTGTTCATGTTCCTACAACATCCGGCTGGAATGCTCAGGTCCCAGGTGAGTGCAGGTCAGACTCCAAGTTGGTCTGAGGGGCCCCAAGCTCCGGTGAGAAGGCCATTCACTGGACCTCCTCTGACGGCCGATGAGACAAGAACATTAACTCCTGGTCTGGCTCCGATGTCACTGTTCTTTTATAGTTCAAAGTCCTGACTCACCTAAAGCACTTAGAATGTATTGTCTGTAATAATAAGATCAGCCGCTTAAAGTGAAGCTCCACTTCCAGCTTGTCTTCAATGTGTGAAGGATGATGGGTGAACCCTGATATTCACAAATGCTGGGCTTGAGCAGGGCAAGCTGCTAAGAGTTCCTTTAAAGAGGAAGACTTTTGCGTTAGTCATAGTTAAAGAGATATAACCAGAATGGTGACTTTTTTTAATCTTCGGTAAAGTGTTAGTCCCTCAGTCATGTCTGACTCCTTGTGACCTTGTGGATTATAGCCCTCCAGGCTCCTCTGCCCATCTCCTCTGGGACTCTCCAGGCAAGAATACAGGAGGGGATAGCCATTTCCTTTCTCAGGGGATCTTCCTGACCCAGGGATTGAACCAGGGTCTCCTGAATTGCAGGCTGATTCTTTACCATCTGAGCCACCAGGAAATCTTTGGGAAAAGTGAAAGTCACTCAGTCATGTCCTACTCTTTGCAACACCATGGATTATAGAGTCCATGGAATTCTCCAGGCCAGAATACTGCAGTGAGTAGCCTTTCCCTTCTCCAGGGGATCTTCCCAACCCAGGGATCGAACCCAGGTCTCCTGCATTGCATTTGGATTCTTTACCAGCTGAGCCACAAGGGAAGCCCAAGAATACTGGAGTGGGTAGCCTATCCCTTCTCCAGCAGGTCTTCCCGACCCAGGAATTGAACCAGGGTCTCCTGCGTTGCAGGCAAATTCTTAACCAACTAAGCTTATCAGGGAAGCCATCTTCAAGAAAATGAGCATCTCGTTTTGAGCTCGTATATTAAATGAAACACAACTAGACCATTTCCACAGCCAAAACCAGAGCAGCAGGCAACATACGGACTCTCCCCACTCCACTTCTTATCCACCTAGATCTGGGACGGTCTACCCTGAGCAAAAGGCATGTGATGCACTTGCCCTCACTGCCTCCAAGAAGCTGAAGGCACCTGTATGCTTCTAAGGAAAAGTCCTATCTTAAGACGGAAAAAACACAAACAAATCTACAGCGGGCTAGGTGGAGAGAATGGGTTAATCCACACCCCGCCCCATCCCTCCCGGAAGGCGCCCAAGGGCTGGCATGCACCACACGTAGACTCGTCCCAGATTTACAACAAGCCCGGTGTCAGCCAGACAGAACACGTCTGTGCCAGACCCTCAGCAGAAATACCAGTGTTTTCTGATCAATACACTTCCCACATGCTTTTTGTCCAAGAAAAAGCCAAAGCACCTTCATTTCAATAATTGTTCCAGACCTGTTTAAACTGTTTTGATGTTGGCAACCTTCAAAGTTCCAGCTAAACTTAGAAACTCAACTAGGGATGAAAAAATGTGTTGGGTAAGTTACCAAATGATGCTTTAAAAAACAAACTCATTCTCTAAATTTGAGCCCCACTGGGTATAGGACGGTGGTCCCCAACCAGGAGACAACTGCTGACTTCTGGAGACATTTCTGGTTGTCACTACTATGGACTGGGGGTGGTCCTGGCTTCTGGGGGGCTGAGGCAGGGATGCTCTAACCACCATACACAGCCCAGCTATGCTCCCCACACCTGGATCCTGCAGGTGCCAACAGTGCTACAGCCAGAAGGAGGCATGTCTGTCAGGATGTGACCCAGAGACATGGATGTCCACAGTCCTGAGATGGTCCACGGGGAGGCTAGTCATCCAAGCCCCCGATTCTGCACCTGGCCACAACCAGCAGAGTCAGCAGCACCTGGAACATGATGACCCCTGCCTGGTTTATGCTGTAAGTCCTTCCAAGCACAGGTGATAGACGAGGAAATGGGTCCAGAAGGTGAGCATGTGGATCTCCCGTCACTCAGCTACAGACGTGGGCCCTCAACCGCTCCCCCTGGCCTGCAGGTCAGAGACGTGCGGGACTCAGAAGTTGAGGTTTTCAGCAGCAGCACGAATGTCCAGGTCACCTGGCACCGTGGACAGCGTGAACAGGCCTCACCTGCATCCTGGGACAGTCATGCTAGGCGGTGGGCACTGTCACAGGCAGCCCCATCAAGGACTGCTGCCCAAATGAACTCAGGCAAACCTGGGAGATTTTTGGATTTCAGAATTACAGGTGCAGGGTCCTCATACCTGCAGTGAGGGATGACTGAATTCAGGGGGATGGTACTGATACCATTCATGCCCAGGCCCTGGATCAAGGCCGAATGAGAACTCCCATCTCAAGTGGGCCCTGAGGGGAAGCTGACCCCAAAGACTCCCTTCCACAGTGGTGGAAAGAACAGGCCCCATTCACCAGAATCGCTCTCCTTTTGGGGTGGGGGAGGGGTGTCGTGACAAGCACGGCATCACCTCCAAAGAGGTCATTTCGGTTCAACTGCACACTCCTATTTCTATTTCTTTTTCCTTCCAGGATGTAAGACCCTCAAGTTCTGGTCATTCGTCGCGCCGACTTCGAAAGGTGGCACTCAGCTAGACACCGAGATGCCCATAAAGTGATTATTGTGAGAATCAAAGTCACCGGTGCAGCTCTGCCCGGGGTTCTCTCTGATTTCTTCCTGACCGAGGAACTGCAGAATGCCCTGTTCCTGTGAAGGGGGTCTGTTCAGACTCAGGAGGCCTTGTGGCCCTCCCAAGGGAGGGCGGGACACCGAGCTCCTGGGGGCCCACCACGCCCCCGCGCCCCCTCACCCCCACCCAGAGAGGTAATGAAGAGCTCGGCCCAATGGCGTCAGCAGGAGGACCCCGTTACTCATGAGGAACTCGGCTTCTGGCTGTTGAGACTCCTCCAGAGAGACCCAACACATTCTTTGAAGGAAGCCCGGGTGTGTGGAGGCTTGGGACACCTGATGTGCCTCAATTCCTTCATTAAGCAAAGTGCAAAGTCTGGTGGGTGAACATCTGGATACACCAAAATATCCCCGGAATACAGATGCAGCCGCAGAACACGGTGCCAATTAGAAACAAACACACAAAAAAAACCCTCAGCCTGAGAAGGGCGACTTCAAGTTGACCAGTTACAGTGTGGGTTCCAGGATCCACAGACACCCTCTCCTCACCATCCCACAGTCACACCAGACCCAGGTGCGGCCCCTGGCTGAAGGCAGGGCGTCACTGGCCCTCAGCATCCTGCGGATGCGGGATGTTGAGCAGCGACCCTGGCTCAGGAGATGCCCCTCATCCTAGGAGGACCCAAAACCATCTCCAAGGCAACAAAGCCTGAGGGTGAGACACACCCCCATCACTGCTTTGCTGTGCATGCCAGCTCCTGTCCCAGCCCCGCCAGTGACTGAGAAGTGACACAGAGGAAGTGTACCGCCCACAACCCCTCAGGTTCTTCAATGAAGTAACTCAACTGACTTCCCTCACCTCTCAGCAAGGCGGTCTTAAAGGTCCCAGGAGGGACAGAACTGCACCCCCACCACCACCCCCACAAAGAGGGGAAACAAGGAGGGCAGCTGGCCAGGCAATCAAAGCCTTCCTGGGGAACATGCTGGAACCGGAAGCTGGAGGACTGTTCATCTCCAGTGAGTCTGAAACATTACTACGCGTAACAGAAAAGCCAGATCTGAGAGGGCTGCACCCCTAGGACACCTTTAACCCAGGTATTCATGCATCAGGAACTCCTATCAGCCCAGGCTGCAGGGCACACACTCTAAGTTCTAAGGCACACAACCCCGCCCCAAGGCAAAATAAAACAAAAGGGCAGTGGGAGGGAGCCGGAACAAAGGAACACTTTGGTAGGACCCATAAGAGAACCATCCCTTTGAACCTGGCCAGATGCTGTCTCTTGGGATCACAGAAATGATGCAAAGTATAGAGCAGCTTCAAATATTAATCTAGGGCTTGCTGTGTTAGGAAAGCTGAAAAATGGGTGGGGATCTATATGTATTTTGGTGGCATAAGAAATGCGGTAAGTGATGAGACATCAGGTTGATGGAATTTTACAGACATAGAAAATTGTTACACATAGTGGCAGATAAAACATACAGTACACAAAATATATTTGCAATGATGTAATAATGTAAATATTTCCTTCCAGTCTTTAACATATATAATACTAGGAGAAATCAGTATAAAATGCTAACAGTGATTTGGGAAGAATTAAGCAATTTTAAAAAACCATTCTCTAATTTTCATTTTTAGAAAGCTTTATTATATTTTATGAATTTAAAAACTAATGATGTTATTTTTTCTAATAGTTGTTGAAATAAACCATGTGGTCGAAGCTACACGGGTGCCTTCCCGACAAACACAACTTACTTCTAAGCTGCTCCTACTGCTGCTGCTGCTAAGTCGCTCCAGCCGTGTCTGACTCTAGCGACCCCATGGACTACAGCCCACCAGGTTCCTCCGTCCATGGGATTTTCCAGGCAAGAGCACTGGAGTGGATTGCCATTGCCTTCTCCGACTTCTAAGCTTCCAGGACCTCAAAAGCAGGATAATCAACCATCCCTGCTGTTTGCTTTCAGGTGCTCCATTTTGCAGTTAAGGTATAAACAGACACTAGGGAGGTAGCCTGGGTTTTTCATCTATGATGAAAAGTTCAAAGAGGCTGCTCTCTCCCATTTACCTTAATGTTTATTCACATTCAGGCTGCATTTTCAGTGAATATATCTATAGGGATGGGAAGTACAAATAAATACGACCAGCTTGAGATCCTTAGTCTACTAAGTTGATGTCAAAATGGCATTTTGAGCCCTGTTTCATTTATTTATTAGGAGCCCTGCTCCCTAAGACAAATCTCACAGATGGGCATCTAGACCAGGGGGTGTGACCCCAGCGTCCCCAGGAGGCTCTCCTGGTACCTGGGCTCCCCTGCTGGTACCCTGTGTGCCCGTCACCCCTTGCCTGGGGTCGGCAGCCCCGGGCAGGCATGAGGCCCGCAGAGAAAGTGGGAAGAGACGTGACACTGACCTCATAGATGAAGTACACCTTGGCGCCCACATATATCCCCATGCGCACGACGGCCCGGACAGCAGCGTTCATGCCTGCAGAGGAAGGCACAGTAGTTACTGATGAGGCCCTAGTTAACTAACCGTGACGGTGGGAAAACCATGCACCCTCTTGGAAGCCTCGTCCTGTGAACAGCGGTCCCGACGTGAAGCCCCCAGGACTAGTGCAGGGAGCGGGGGACAGGAGTACAGAGACTAGTGAGTCACAGGCTGGACCGCAGGAAGCATCACAACTGAGCCAGGAAGTTTGTTTAGAATTTCTCTGCAAACACACTCGGGACACACATGACCTCAATCTGGTATGAATCTGCAGGTGATTCCATGCAATTGCAGAACAACAGACAGGAGAGATGCTTTCTTATAGGTAGCCAAATTCAAAGAAAACGAGACTGAAGAGGCCCATTGGTCTGGGGAGGAGATGAAACACTGTCACCCACTGCTAATGTTAAAGAATAAAATTTTAATCACAAATTTAACACAAATCACACAATCCTATTAAAAGGAAAAAAAGTGAAGCCACTCAGTCATGTCCAACTCTTTGGTACCCCGTGGACTGTAGCTAACTAGGCTCCTCCATCCATGGGATTCTCCAGGCAAGAATACTGGAGTGGGTTGCCATTTCCTTCTCCAGGGAATCTTCCCGACCCAGGGATCAAATCCAGGTCTCCCACATTGCAAGCAGACGCTTTAACCAATGAACCAAAGCTCAAGTTAAACCATATACTATAAGTAATACCTAATCAAGATAAAATCTAGGCCGTTTTCCATATTTCCCCAGAACCTTAAAGGAAATTAAAAGTACAAAGTATCCTTGCATAAAACTGCTACACCCCATTTGGATGGCATCATCAACTCAATGGACATGAGTTTGAGCAAACTACAGGAGATAGTGAAGGACAGGAAGTCTGGTGTGTTGCAGTCCATGGGGTCACAAACAGTCAGACATGACTTAGCAACTGAACAACAAAACCACATTCTGTTTTCCACTGAAGCCCCGTTTCTGGGCAGCCATCTGTGAAATGGACCATAATCTAGACCTACATGAACAGGACAGGATTTTGTGTCTCCTCACCCCAGGTGATGAGTGAAGCCATCAGGAGGATAGTGAGAAGGGAGGACCATTCCTCTCTGAAAGGAGGGAGCCCTGAAAGGGAGTCTCGGAAAACTCATAGCCCCTGGGCCCCCAAAGGTCTCAATCTATATCCTTCGTAAATTTAAATTTCAGGGACAAACATCCAGACTAAAGGTGTTGGAGAAGGTGGACCATAAAGTAAATGGTGCTATAGGTAAACAAAGCAACAAATGAAGGCACCTGGGATCCCAGGAATACACTCCACAGACAAGGAGACTAAGTTTGTATATATTTGGAGGGTAAACTGGCTCAGAAGATGATTACAAACTTTCAAATTTCTTTGAACCAAGTCTGGAAATGTGGGTTAAGACTGCTGCCTCTGAAAGGTGACAATTTTTAAAGGTTACCAGGTTTGTGGAGCTGAAAAAGCTGGAAATAAATCCATGTTAAACAAATAAATGCATGTTAAACAAATAAATCCACATTAAATAAATAAATGCACGCTAAACGTGGCTGTCCCACTGCTCCCAGATGGGCGCTCACACCCGCCCATCTCACCACAGCCTCGGGCCTCGACCCCACGGACAAACGCGCCTCCTTGTGCCCTCCCCACAGACCCTGTGATTCCAGAACTTCATTCTGTGGCCCTGGAATCGAGAGCCTGACCGCCAAACACTGGGGCCCCACCAGCCCTTCATTACCAGGATGCCAGCACGAATGACACGGACTCCTGCCCGCCCCCCACTGCTGTCACTTCTGAAGACTTCTTGATGCTGGTGGCGGGTGTTCTAAAGGCAGGAATGAAGAGGACATAGGAGATTTTAAAACATGCAAGTGGGGAAGACGGGGCAGCAGGAATGGCAAGTAGCAGACTGTCAGAGGCGACTCTAGGGGACCCCCATGTGAAATAACAAGCTGTGATGACCCCCACCCGAGAGGCCTGACCACCTTCATGCTAGCCCCACGGCCTGAGTTCCTCCCCTGCCCCGTGGGGCTGACCCGGACTCACCTGGGAACCCAACCTGTCCCCTCGGGGCTGGTCCCCTCAGCCTGCAGCAGGCCCCGTGAGGCAGGGTCTGGGGAGGGTCCTAAGCACCCATTTCTAGCAAGATCCTGGGAGAGGAAGTCCTGGCATCTGAGAGGCATCAGAGAGCCCAGCCCCCAGGGCTTTTATTCGAGGGCAGTTAGAGTAATCTGCTGCAAGGCAGACTTTTCCCAGCAGCCCCGGGGGCCCCTTCTGACTGGGCCCTGAGCGGAGCCATCCTGCTTGGGGCTCAGTGATGACCAGGGCTGAGTGCTCTGCACACCTGGGCGGATGTGCCCACAAAGCCCTGGGGACCTGGTCCTCCTGGGAGCCCAGAGTCAGCCCGAGTGAATAAATTAATAGCCGAGGGAACAAAACGAGTAAAAGGCAAAGCTGGCGTGTAAGCCCGACTCTTCCCCTTATTGTAACTTAAAAACCATTATACTAATAACTGCCTCGAGAAGGAAGGAAACTTAGAGGGAAAAACGCCCAGTGGGCCCAGTTTCTTGTGTAAATGTTTGTGGAGAGGCTGCCTGTCCGCTTGAACTTGGGGCCCACAGGGCAGAGCTGCTGCCTGGCACTGGCCCCGCAGGTGGGTGCCTTCCAGAAAGTGCCCAGAGGACAGAAACAGAGGGCAACAGGAAAGGCCAGTTTCCACCAGCCGTCTCTGTGACACACGAGTGGGGTCCAGGCTGGGTTTGGTGTCTGAGGTCTCCTGGGTAAGCAGCCCCAGGTTCCAGGGCACTCCAACAGCTGTTTTTAGTAAACCTTCAGACACAGTCAGTTTCCTTCCTTTTCCTTTTGGTTTTGTTTTGGCAGCCAGGCCCCATAATTCAAACAACCTCCATAACTGTTTCCATGGGAACCATCATCCTGCTACCAAGAAAGTGCCTTAGTCTTTGGAGAGTAACCTCTTGTCTCTCACAAAAATTAGAACCCTGGTCCACAGGGAATGATCGGACTTGTTACGGGAACCAAAAATAAACCTTGAAAAACCCAGGGAGCAGAGGAAATGTGAGCAAATTAGGTGTGATAGAAAGAAGGGACTGTTAGACTGTCTTCCTGCCGTGACGTATCCTCAAGTAGCTTCTTACTAAAAGCATGGTGCATGTAAGACAGTCATTAAGATAACTTCTTCCTTCTGACTGGGGAGGCCAGCAACCTCTAAGAGAGGCTTCTAAGATTCTGTTCTGATAAAATTTAAACTTCGAGTAATTTGTAAGAAACGAGGATTGTGTTGCTTCTAATAAAACAATTGGGGCTGTTTTATTTTCCCATGGTCTGAAAAGCCTAATAAACATCCTTGCTTAGCCCTTCTGGACCATGTTGAGCTGCTTCCCCTGCATATTTCTCAGGGCCCACAACAACTCCCTGACTAATTTCAACATTTAAATTCTGTTTTGAAAAATAAGATCCAGCGCTTAATCTTACTGGCTTCTCCCTGATACCACGGGGTTTTCACCTTTGTACCAAAGGGAGGACGTCAGCACAGGTCAGAAAACAAACTTAAAACACAGTTTATCTTGCTCTTACTACTGCAGCTCTCCACAAAGCTTCCCTGTTTTAGTGATTCAGGTGTGGGAAGGACAAACAGTCCACAGGAGAAGGTGTCCCTGTGACCAATTACCAACCTCACCTTCTGAGCACCCTGCCGTGTCCAATCACCGAGCCCTGTGTCAGACACCAGTGAGACAAATCCCTGAGGGGTGTCGACTGTCTGTCCATCCAGGACACATGGATGGGCGTGTTCTCTCTGCCGGCACTGCTGGGCAATCCACTGACACAATCATGGACCTGGTAGCCTAGTGGGCTTCCCCCGTGGCTCAGCAGTAAAGAATCCACTACAATGCAGGAGCTGCAGGAGACACTGGTGCGATCCCTGGGTCAGGAAGATCCCCTGGAGGAGGGCATGGCAACCCACTTGACTGGAGAATCCCATGGACAAAGGAACCTGGCGGGCTACAGTCCATGGAGTCACAAAGAGTCAGACACGACTGAAGTGACTTAGCACACACGCACTCACGCACGCACATGGTGGCCTAGTGGTTAGGATCCCAAGCTTTCACTGTGCAGGACCTGGGTTCAATCCCAGGTTGAACTGAGATCCCGCAAGCCACGTAGCAAGGCACCAAAAAAAAAAAAGTGCATTTGATTAGTGAAGGCTTAATTAATCAAAATGACTTCATGAGAAAAGACAGCCAGAAGACAGACAGATTAGTCACCTCCATCTTGCAGAAGGAAGGAGTCCATTCTAGGTGAGGTTCCAGGAGGGAGATTCGGCAAACATCTGGGTACCTGCCAGGTGCCTCCAGTACTGCCCTGGGCGCCAGAAACACCCTGGTGAATGGACACACATCCTGGGCCACCGCTTCCCACTGTAGCCACGTGGCCCATCCAGTTCATCTCAGAGCTCACTCACTCGTGTGTGAAACATGTTAGTTACTGCATGGAAGCATTGGTGGCTACTGCTAAGCAAATGATCACTAAATGTTACTCTTCCTTTTTTTTAATTGGAGTAGAGTTGATTTATAGTATTTTGTTTCAGGGGCACAGCAAAGTGATTCAGTTACACATATACATATATCCACTCCTTTTCAGACTCTCTTTCCTTATAGATTATTACAGAATATTGAGTAAAGTTCCCTGTGCTATAAAGCAGGTTCTTGTTGGTCATCTTTTTTATATATAGTAGTGTGTGTATGTTAATCCCAAACTCCTAATTTATTACCCACCCCCCTCGTTTCCCCTTTGGGCACCATAAATTTGTTTTTGAAATCTGTGGGTCTGTTTCTGTTTTGTAAATAAGCTCATTTGTGTATTTTTTAAAAAATTAGATTCCACACGAGTAATATTGTGTATTTGTCTTTCTCTGTCTGACTTGTTCAGTCACAAAGCCGTGCTTAGCATGATAATCTCTAGGTCCATCTGTTGCGCTGCAAATGGCATTATTTTGTTCTTTTTTTTATGGCTAACCCTTCCTATTAGTAGAAAGGCTTATACAGACTCCATCTACATATGCTGTTGTTCAGTCGCTGATCCTTTCCAACTCTTTTCCACCCCATGGACTGCAGCACGCAGGCTTCCCTGTCCTTCACTGTCTCAGAGTTTGCTCACACTCAAACTTTGTCCATTGAGTCGGTGATGCCATCCAACCATCTCATCTTGCTGCTCTCTTCTCCTCCTGCCCTCAATCTTTCCCAGCATCAGGGTCTTTTCCAATGAATCAGCTCTTTGCATCAGGTGGTCAAACTCTTTGCATCAGGTGGTCAAAGTACTGGAGCTTCAGCTTCAGCATCAGTCCTTCCAATAAATATTCAGGGTTGATTTCCATCAGCTTTCTGTAAACACTAGCTTACTTTGCTATAGGTCAAAGAGGACTCAGTTTTTCTGTTCAGTCTACTCTGTAGGTCCATTTCTCTGAACTTTCATCTGTACTGGGCCCTCCAGAAACCCTCAATTTGAGTCTAAAGCAAGGAGTCATTTTCGGCATATGACACAGTCTTGCTTCGGGGGTGGGTACCTTGTTATGGTAAGTCTGTGCACTGACCTGAACCTTATTGTAGGTTAAAGTGAAAACCAGCTGAAATTTGCAGACATACCTTGTGACAATGGAAGCAACCCAAAGAATGAAAATAATAATTAGCCTTAGAAATAGTCTTCCTCTGTGGCCAGGGCTGGGGGAGTCAGGAATATAGCTGGAGGATTTTCGTTTTGTTCAACAATCATATAATATAAATTCCATTGGAAATAAGTGCTTCATCACTTTAGTCTCAGGTGTGACATCAATGTAGCCACCCTGATGATCTCATTGTACAAATGCATTTTATTTTCTATTTGCAAAGCTACTTAAAAATCATCTGTATAATCTATGTAATATCTTTCTCTTTTGACTGGTAAGTAGGGCAGTTTGTCTCATGTTTAAGTTATCTATCTGAAATTTTAGGTTATTTCCTTTAGATGATTGCAGTTTACTTCATTAATTTCATAAGGAAATCATTAAGACATTTTATACCAATTAAGTAGTTTATATATTTTTAGTAAGAGAAATTTCACAGTGATCCTGTCTTTCAATGTACTTTGTTAAAGCACAGTCTTAAACTCCATTTGAGTCTTTTAAAAGTTTTAAGTTCTTTTGTTTCTAATTTGAGGGAAAATTTTTTTAAAACACTTCTTTCTAATTTGAGGGAAAATGTTTTTACTTGTGGCAAATTAATTACTTCTTCATAGTCTGCAAAACACAAAGAAAAATGCCACTTGCCTTACTAATGAAAAGTTTGGTGTCATGAAAAAAAAAAATCACCTGTATAATTTTGAGCAAACTTGGCTTCTGAGTATTAATTAGATGTTACAGCCTTAAGAGCAGGGCTTACCGGAAAACATTTGGGATTGAGATTGAACTTGGCTTAAATCCTGCCAAGGGCCACCTAAGAGCCTGTCACCTTAACAAGGTTACTCCTTTCCCCACCTCCAAAACCAAGACAGTAATCAGTCCTGGAGACGAAAACCACAAAGCTCCCAGGACATGAACTGTGCACAGGAACCAGCAGCTATAGCCTTCTCCACATGGAATTTTATCTTTGTTTCACATCTGAGTAGAAAACTATGCTGAAATTAAGACTTGTGGTTATTCACCTTTGTCTTTAGCTGTGAGCAAACCTCTCTTGTCTTAGGGAAAATCAAGCATAGGTATCATACACTCAACACAAAATGGCAGAGCACGGGGGAGCAACATCATCTCTAGGAATCACCTCCTCAAGGAGCTTAAGTCTGCTGCTGCAGACCGGCCCCCTGGTGCACATAGCGAGGCGAGCTTTCTCAGAAAGAAACGCATGCCCCTGTTCAGTCAGGTCGGAGATAGGATCGAACAGGAAGTGGCACTTGGCATGAAGTCCAAGAAGAAACAGACAACAGTCTCAGCTCTGCCCCAAGGAAGATGCCCAAACACTGGGCCACCGGGAGGCTCTCCAGCAGGGACCACCCAGAGGAACCGTTCCAGGCATCAGGACAACTCCCATCAACCTGACCATACACCAACCAAGCCATCTGACATTATCATATAATTTTGATTCTCAAAGTATCCTTTTCCACTGAGAAGAAGAGGTATGGACTTACTGACCTCTATTATTCACAACTGCTCACAGGTGACAGAGATAAGTAGCAGGTAAGTAGCAGAGAAAATGCTGATTCTGTCTATTGCATCATCACCTCAATTGCCTTTACACCAGTTACCCGGTAGCTGAGCAAATTTATGGAAAAGGACTCAAGTGAATGACCTACATTTTTTTTTTTTTGAACAGACACAGCACCTTAATTCTAAATGACTTTGCAACTCTGACCTTGAAAGCTGGAGGATTAAGAGACCAGTTCCTTTTTCTGTGCCAGCATTTTAATCTTTTTCCAAGCCCACAGTAAGAGTCACTCAGTATGCTTCCTAACTTGGGTAGCCTACGTCTGGGGACGCAGGTGCTTTTTGAAGCCCGTTGATCGGGAAGCCCCTCTTAGCCCAGCAGCGACCCGGCCGGGACCCCATTCAGCACAGCTGGTAAGTAACGTGGGCTATGTCATCAATTTCACTATGCCATTTCACCCGAAGATACAGTCTTTGCTGTATCACGTTTTCTGTCTTCACTGGGGCCACTTTACTAGAATACCAAATTAGACCAGCCTGCTCGGGCTCAGCCGGCTTGTGGGGCGGGGGCGGTGACAGATGCAGCGCGCACCACCTTCAACAGGACAGGGAGGGGCTCTCCAGGGACCCAGGGTCCCCTGGCCTCCTGCCGGCCGCGCGCGGGGTGTCCGGGGTCCGGGGCGCACGGGCTGCGACGGGCCCGACATCACGTACGCGCGGGGCAGGCGGGGCTGCGGCCACAGCTCCCCACCTGCAGCCCCCCCTCCCTCCCCGCCCCTCTCAAGGACGATGGGAAGGTCACCAGCAGCGTGCGCGGAGGTGAGGGCGCGGGCCAGCCGCTTAAGCATCCCTGCACCGCGTGTGGTGAGATGAGGTGAGAAAGAGGCATGGGGCCTTTCAGCTCATCAGGATAGGAGGAAGGGGGTAAAAGAAACCCCAGAAGCTGGCGCGGGAGGCGTCTCTAGCCTGCAGTCCTCCAGGTTCCGAGCGCATGGGCAGCGCCCCGCTTTCTAGCGGTTGGCTCGCCCCACCCGGGAATCTACGAGGATCAGGAATCCCCAGGCCCCCAAGTGCGCCCGGTGCTAGGGGCGCGGCCGTGTCATCCCCGCTTCGGCTGTCCGCTGGCCCCAACCTTGGGGCCCCATTTCCCCCAAGACCAGCTTCCAGGCTCGCGGGTGGAGGGCGGCGCCCAAGTCCGCGCTCCCGGCGCTGGCGACACCCCGGAGTCCCCGCTTCCTGGTCCTTCCCATCCAGGGGAGGCTGGCGGGGAGGGCCTAGTGACCCGCTTCGGTTTTCGGTTTGGTGACGAGCCGGAAGGAGACAGGAGTTGAGGACGGCGGAAAACCGTTTTTAAAATCTCCCAGCGGAAACGCGAGGCGGTGCCGGGCGGCCCGGCTACCCGGGCGGGGACCCTGTGCGTTCGCCGCCGCACGCCGCGGGACAGCAGCGGTGACCCCGCCCGCGCCGCGCGGGGGTAGCGGGGTTGCAGACCCGTCGCGGGGACGCAGCGGTCTTCCCCGCGACCCCAGGTGTGGGGAGTCGGGGACGGAGCCGGGGCGGCAGTAGCGGCATCGGAAGTGGCCGCGCTGTAGCCAAGCCTTGGAGGGGCGTCCGGCTTCATCCGGCCTCGCGGAAGAGGAGGGACCTCCGAACGAGGTCCAGGCGACCCCATCGCCAGTTGTAATTTAGGAAATAAACGTGGAGATGGAAAACTGACCTTCCGGGTAAGGGACACCTGCTCCCTCCGCGCGGGTCCCGCAGTGACTCCTTCCGAGGCCGCACCGGCTCCCGCCCCGGGAAGGCACCTCCGAGGTTCCCAGGCGCCGGGCTTCTTCCCACCGTCACTTACCCCTGGTACCCCTCTCCTTACTCTTCTCGGGCCCCCCATCCCTTCTTCCTGGCATCTCATCCTTTCTCTGGGGTCCCTTCTCCCCGGCACTCCCATCCTTTCTCTCCGGCACCCCCACATCCCTTCTCATTGGTCCCCTCCCTGCGCCCCCCGCCCGGGACCGGGGACCCGGTGGCGCACCTTGGGCATCCCCGCCGCTGGTCAGCACGCCGATGGCCTTGCCAGCTCCGGAGAGTTGCTCCAGGAACTTTCGGAGGGAGCCCTTGGGGGTCGGGGGGCTGTCGTGGTCGTCCATCGTGAACAGGCCGGAGACCGCGCTCTGGAGGGCGCTCGGTAGGCACTGCACCCCGCCCGCGCCGCCGCCAAGGGAACCGCCGGCCACGCCCGCGCGGCGCGCGCCAATGGGCGGCCTGGGGCTGGCGCGGGGACGCGGGGGCGGTGGCGCGGGCGGGGCTGGGGGCGCCTGATTGAGGGGAGCTCCGGGGGCTGCGGAGCCTGGCGGGCAGGAAGGACCCCTCCGGGGCTAGCCACAAGGTTCGGGGGCGCGGTATGCATCGCAGATAGCAGGAGCTTTACGAGCCGGAAGCGCCTTGGAGGGAGGGGACACCCACCAGGTGGGAGGGGACACCCAGCGGGTGGGAGGGGACAGCCCGGAGGTGGGAGGGGACAGCCCCGCAGGTGGGCGGAGCATCCCTGGTAGGCCGCGGGGAGGGCACCGCCGGAGAGTTGGCCGCGGATGGGCGGACGGGGAGCGGGTGTCCCGGCAACGGGAGGGTGCGGGGGCAAGGCGGAACTATAGGTGGGCGGGGTCACCGTGGTCGCGGGAACGCGGCAGGTGGGAGAGAGCATCCCGCTAGGGGAGCCCAGGAGGCCGGGTGGAGGTGCGGGGCGACACACGTGGGCCGCCGGGTCGCTGGCGGTTGGGGGATCCGAACCGTCGCCGAGGCGCGCGCCCGTTCCCGCAGGGACTTCGTTCGGAGGTCCCTCCGGGTTCCTGCCCGGGCGGCTCTCGGGGCCTGGGCGCCCCAACCTTTCCTCCGGCCTGCGAATCGTCGAGTCGGTGGGCGTCGCCTGCGGGCGAGGACGAAGTGCCGGCTTCGTCTCCACCCACCGGGGCTTTGGCAGCACGACGAGGAGGCGGACTGGGGTCGTGGAGGACACGCGGGGACTCTGGCGACCGCTGGCGCTGGGCTGGGCGCTGGAAGGGAAGGGGCGGGGGAAGGGCAGGAAGGTCCTGGCGAGGCGATAAGACCCTGGAAGCCGCGGTGTCCGGGGTCGCCGGCCGAGGCGCTAGTGTCTGGTCCGCTGGGTGATGGATGAACAGGGAGCTTGGTCCCGGTCTGTTCCTGCCGCGGGTGCAGATGGATGCGCAGTCTTTCGGAGCGCACAGCGCTGAGCTTGGGGTACGGTCACCCCCAGAAAAAAGAGTTCCATAAGCGGCTGCATCATCAGTCCCTTGTGGGGACAGCACAGTATCCCCTTACTACTTGCGTAGCAAATGTGCGTCGAGTGGACACAGGGAAAAGAGGTTAAGTCAAGGCCGTCCCGTCCACCTGTAGCAGCCTGACAGTGGTTTAGTCCTGGCTGCCCTGGACAGAGCGGTGTGTGCGCGCACTTCTATCTGGCACTTGCCTTGTCCTCCTGCCCTTTCTCTGAGCATCACAATTGTTTTTGTGCAGAAAAGATACAAATACCTGCCATGGACAAGGCCAGAGGTCTGATATCTACCCTGGAGTAGAAGTGATGGAGCAACTTCTAAACCCACCAACCACCCCACCCCGCCGTGGTCATTTGAATCACCTGGCCTGGTTTTTCCCGCTCCACCAGAATCGCAGAAGCCCTGTTTCTGGGAATGCTGCCTGGAAAGACGTATTTTCAACAGGTTGCAGCACATTCTGATGATTGCAGAGTCTGAGCGCACCTGCTCCACAGAGTGAAACTGAGCAGCGATGCTGAGAAGATACTGGGCATCGGGAGGCTGCCCTTCACTGTCCTGGCCGGGAGAGTGGAGCCAGGTTCCCATTTCTCCAGCCAGAGGTGTCCCCAGTCCAGGATTTGGCCTCCAGAATCATCCATCCCTTTCTGCAGCATTCTGCACTTTGCATTTTAGCCCCAAAGTCTTCATCTTCTTATAAAATTGGCATTTTTGTAATTTAGAGGATTGGCCATTTGTCATCGAGTGTCTGTAATATATTGAGTTGGCCAGTTTGTAAGATGGTATGGAAAAACCTGAATGAACTTTTTGGCCAACCTAATAAAAAATAATAGGTACAAACTAAGAGTCCAAACAATGGGTTAAATACATTTTAATGCAAATATACACGTGGCCTTCTATTGCTGGTATGATTATGAAGACAAACCTCCATTTACACGGAAGTGTATTTAGGATATGTTAATAAATGAAGGAGAGTCAGAAATACCACTAAACTGTGTGAATGTGTGCACACACATGCATATGTAAATTTAGATATTTTCCTTTCTTCTGCTTATTATGGTACTTCCCACACTGTGCAGAACCCCTCTGCCAATGCAGGAGACATAAGAGACTCTAGTTCCATCCCTGGGTTGGGAAGATGGCACCCTCTCCAGTATTTTTGCCTGAAGAATCCCACAGACAGGAGTCTGGTGGGCTACAGTCCACAAGGTTGCAAAGAATCAAACACGACTGAAGCGACCTAGCATGCACAGAGTGTGGAAAGATACAGCCATCTTTCACTTCTTTTTCTTTTGCAGTGTGTTTATTTTAGTATTTCTTCAGCTGGTGGTGGGTTTTTTTTGTTTGTTTGTTTGGCCTTAGAAGAGGCTTCTCTGATACAAAAGGGAGAATCACATGCCATGTTGAGGTCACATCTTACCTCCAGTGTGTTGGTTCTCCACTGCTTACCCCGAGCAGAATTACCCCGAGCTTCTGTGGCTTATATGACCACTTATATCACAGGTTTACCATCCTAGAAAGGGCGTGCAGGCGGGTTTTACTGGGCCCTCTGCTCGGGGTCTCAAAGGCTGCAGAGGTGTCGCTGGGGTCCCGATTCTCCTCTGATCCCTCATCTTAGCAACTCCCTTCTGTCCCAGCCCCTGAGCCAATTTCGAGCTAATCTACAACCACAGCTCCACCACCATCTGCTGTTTTCCTGGTGCCTCATCTTCTTGCTCTTTCTTCCCTAGACTTGGGAAAGTCCAAGATTAAATGAACCGGCCTGCTAAACAAGGAAATACTGCCTTCAGCCCCTGTCCCTCCCCCACCCTACAGTTGTTTTTCAGTGTCCTTGTCCAAACTTAAAAATAATTCTGCTTTATGTCCGGCAGATAAATTTAAATTATATATGAAACAGTTGGATGCTTTCCAAGACCTTGACGCAGAACCATGTTGTCCTGGACCAATTAGAGTCAATATCCAGACACTGGGGGAAAAAAAAATGGAAGGAAAGCCAGACTCATTATTTCTGCAGAGTATGTGGCCATTAAGAGTTTAACCCCTCCGGGAAATGTCACTGGTGATGTGAACCGGCCCCTCTCAGAGAACAACTATTTCCTTCTCCGTGCGATGTTGAAAGCTGGTTCACGGCAACTTCCTCATACTTCCAACACTTTTCCTGCAAAAGGAGAGCACAGGTGCTGATAAGATGGAATAAACTGATCTTCGTAATTGCTGAGTTACTTCAGGAAACGGAGGAAAGGAGAGATGGATGGTTCTTTTGAAAAATGAGTTACATAGGGATTTCCCAGTTAGGAAAGGAAATTATGATTCTGGCAGTGTTGCCATGTGATGGTTAATTTTATGTGTTAACTTGGCCGGATCATCGGTGCCCAGATAGTTGGCAAAACATTGTGTCTGGATGTGACTGTGAAGTCTTTCCAATGAGATTAACATTTGAATCTTTCCAGTGAGATTAACATTTGAATCAGTGAACTGAGCGAAGCATCCCTTCTCCATGTGGGGGTGGGGGGGCCTCAGCCAGCCCATGAGAGTCTGAGTAAAGGTGAGCTTGTGGTCTTTCTCTCTCCCTAGATGTTATCAGATGTATCAATATACATGTCCTGCTGGTTCTGCTTCACTGGAGAATCCTGGCAAGTCAGCTTAAATACATTCGTTCTGTGTTTTAGTTGTGAAATGCTGTTGTCCACACACAGGCCTGTGTCCCCAGCGGCATTTTACATGTTCAAGTTTGTAATAACGGATCTTAAAGCGCCCTTCCTCCCACATCAGAACTGAAGCGGTTCATGGCCAGCAGTCAAGAGCAAACATGCCGAAAAACCCAAAACCACAGCTCTGAACTATAGTGCTTTTTCAGGTTGCAGACGGGCCCACATGGACCACGCGTGTGTGAGTAGCAGTGCTGGCTTGTAGCAGGGGTTTTGGGGTTTTTTGGCAAATAAAACGTCTGAGATTCCCATATAAACTACACACCTCTTTCTCCACCCAGACATACGCACCTATACACACAACCCCTGTATGTTGCATACAGTTTAGGGAACTCCCGAGCCTGGTGACTCGGGTGGACAGAGGGCAGAGGATGGAGTCTGGCCCCAGGTCTCAGGAGCAGAAAGTTGAGTCCTGAGCGGCCTCCCTCTGGCTGCTCCCTGTTCAGCCTTGGGACCCCATCTGATCTCAAAGCCTAAGCCAAACCCAGGCCAGGTGGGGTCTGAGAGTCAGTTCCTGGGGTCTCAGTCCTGCATCTGGGGGAGTCTCCCTGCACCCCCCACCCCGCGATGCTGTTTGGAAAGCATCATTCAGAGCACCAGCTCTCCTTCCACTGATGATGTAGTCCTGTGATCCTGCCTGGGGCAGACTATTCTTGAGTCTATAAAACATTTTTACCAGAATGGGCCATCCATTTAGGGCCATATTTTGGCAAATGAGGCACCTCTGCAGCAGACGGGGCTGATCATTTCTCACCTGACTTGTTCTGCGTCCCTTCTGCCCTGCGGTCAGCTTCTCTGTTCCTTCCTCCGCTCCAGGGCCTGGTGGGGAGCTTGTCACCGGAGCTGCGCTCCAGGTCGTGGAGGGAGCTTGCCCCTTCCCTCTGTCCAGGTCACCAGGGGGCAGAGAACAGAGCCCAGCCCTCAAGACTCCCCCACTCCAGCCTTCAACCCCGGAGCCCATTGGAAGGACCGTTTCTGGGGTCATTGAGTCATCAGGGGCAGAGTTTGCACTGTGAAGACAAAGGAAGCTGAGAGATGCGGGCGGAGAGACGGAGACACACACAGGAGAGACTTATACAGAAAGGCAGAGAGAGAAAGCAAAAACACAACATTCCTTATATTTGCTTGTGACAACCACCAAAAATGTTTAAAGTTGCCGCTGTTCCCTCAGGTTCCCCAGTTCCACCTCTGAAACTTCTGAATGTCATCAACTGTCAGTCCAAACAACCAGCGAATAAAACAGCTTGTGCAACCAATTACTCGACTTTTTCTTGATATTTTTCTGAACTCTATGGTGCTATTTCCTAACACCACCTCCTAATGCCCTCTGTAAATTGGATTTTCTTGGTTGTGATTTCATATGAGTTAACAGAGAACACAAGTAACAATGGTGAATGTAAATGAAGAGAAGATGAAGCCCTTCCGGAATGTTACGTTCTTAGAACTGATTTCTGTCCTCCCAGGCTTCTCCTCACGGAGAGTGTTGGGGCTCCTTTCCTCACAGTTACAATAAGGACCTTAGCATTTAGACTTGCTTTGTGGCAGATAAAATGCCAGATAATAAGCATGAATTTCAAGGTTTCTCCTTGGATCCAAATGGTCCGTTTTTCAAATTTTTATTACACTGGTTTGATGCCTTTTATGTCCTATGTCCCAGAGATTCTGGAAGGAAGAAACTTTGGGACCTCTGGTTAATCCCATGCAATCTGTTCCATGCCCTTTAGCATATTCTGACTCGGAATTATTGACTCACAGGACTTGAGGCCCCTCAAGGATACTCCTTGCCCTGCCAAGTTCTGAGGGGCTAAGAATACCTGCCAGCTCACAGGTTAGACCCAGTAGGAAGGGCAGAAAACAGCCTGAAGGTGGATTCCCTTAGCAAAGAAGGCAAAATTTTTCTAGTCACTAGAAACATGAAGATAGTTCATCTAGCTGTGGGGGGTTGCTGAGGACTCGGTTTTAATTTTTTTTTAAACTCACTCAGCTGTGTCCGACTTTTTGCAACCCTATGGACTATACAGTCCATGAAATTCTCCAGGCCAGAAACTGCAGTGTGTACCTTTCTCTTCTCCAGGGGATCTTCCCTACTCAGGGATCAGGGGTCGAACCCAGGTTTTCCACATTGTGGGCGGATTCTTTACCAGCTGAGCCACAAGGGAAACCCAAGAATCCTGGAGTGGGTAGCCTATCCCTTCTTCAGCGGATCTTCCCAACCCAGGAATCGAACCAGGATCTCCTGCATTGCAGGTTGCTGAGGACTTGGTTAAGTACCAATATTCAAAATAGCATCTTCTGGGAGGAAGGGACAGTTAGGTAGGGCGTCTAGGGAGAGCATGTACACCCTGCCATTTTTAGAATAGATAACCAACAAGGGCCTACTGTGTAGCACAGGGAACTCTGCTCAATGTCACATGGCAGCCTGGTGGGAACGGGGAGAACGGATGCGTGTATATGTATAGCTGAGTCCCCTTGCTGTTCACTTGAAACTATCACAACAGTCTTTATTAATTGGCTGTACCCCAGTACAAAATAAAAAGTTAAAAGAATCCCAAAACAGCGTCTTCAACAAGCCAGCACTCACGGAACAGACGTGAAGGGCAGGGTCCTCCGGGCTCGGTGTATCAAGAGCCTCAGATCCTCCCAGGAAGGAGATAGTGGGGATCCCAGCTCTCACTTCCGGGCCTGAGGGCCCCACGCCCAGGCTGGTGGGGAGTGAGCCTCACCTGACCCGGCCTCCCAGGCTGGAACACACTCACTTCCTGAGGTTCCCTCACCGGAGCTGCACACAGAAACCTTTGTTCCTGCGGCTGTCGCTTCTGGGGCAGGAGGTGCCCCGCTTCAGTCTCCCACTCTGCCTCCAAGATTCCGACCTCAGTGGAGGGTACAGAAACTTGTTTTTTAAAACTTATTCTCAGATTTTTTTTTTTTTAAGTCAGACAACTAGAAAAAAAAGGAAACATCTAAAGTAAGGTGAGTCAGATGCAAGTGGGAATTTCAGGTGATGAAATATGCACGTGGATAAGCACACCATGCTTGGGACATGTTGGGCAGTGAGCTTCCCCGATTGACGAGAACCACGGAAACAAAATAAATGTAAACAGCAGGGAAATGCTAGGATTCTCTGTCAGCTCCTACTTTTTGATAAATGCCTTTTACAGACTTATTTTTATTTTTATTTTTAATTGGAGGATAATTGCTTTACAATGTTGTGTTGGTTTCTGCCATAGAACAGTGTATAGACTTTCTTCTAGAGAATAGGAGTCATAGAAGTAAGACAACAGGAACTCTTGTGAGCAGTGTGGGCTTTCCCAGGTGGGCAGGAGAATTAGGAGCCTGTTTGGAAATGAAATGAGTACGAAGGATGATGGATTACCTGAGCAGAATTTTCTACCAAAATATGAAATGGAAAGGGGCAGGTCGGGTGGCAATTTATCACTTCCCCCCAGAGACCCTGGCCAATTGTCCAGACCACCCCACCCCCACCCTCCACACCCCATCCCCTCCCCACCACCAGCATTCTGGGGAGAGGCTGGTGCAGCTGGTGCTGAAGCTCTTTTTCTAGAACATTCCACCCTCGGGCTGTTCTTGATCCACTCTTCGCTCTCCATTTTGAAAGCGAGGTCCTGTGATGGAAGCTTGTTTTTGTATCTTGTTAGCTCTGTCCTGGTGACGTTCCAGGAATGACTCTAATGTTAGCAAGGGGGCCCTCAGATCTCTTTTCCTGAGACAGGCTCCTGGAAGTCTTCCCTGGAGGAGGCTGGTTCTAGGCTGTGTTTATGAGTTTCTGAGAGCTCCTTCAGGTTCACTGTTTCCTGACTCCTGTCTCTTCAGTGCTGTGTAAGCGTGTGCAGACACACGTACACGCGCGTGCACACACACACCCCCCAGGAGGGTCGACAAGCTTCCTGAGTCCCCAGCTTTCAGGGGCGGAAGCTGGGGGAGCTGTCGCCCCTTGTTCTTTCTCCAGCCACGTGCCAGCCTGTTTTCTGGGATTGGGGGACCTTGTTCAAGGGCTTGGCCTCAGGCCTCTACCTGGGCCTTGGCCTCCTCCGCCTCCTGCTGGCCTGCAGTGTCTGTGTTGCTGGGTTTCTGCTGCCGCCTCTGGGTCTGCAGCTCAGGAAGAGGACCATGCTGAGCCGTAGTGAGTTTGGGAGTCCAGCCGGGGCCCTGGGGCTTCAAGCCAGCTACCAGAAGGGTGATGTAACCTGTGATTGGGGGACAGGTAAGGGCTGGGGGCACTCTAGCCAGACAGAGGCCACGGGAAGGAAGGATGTGAGTGCAGACAAAGCCAGTGAGGTTTGTGTGGGTGCTGTGCTGGGGGGTGGCCCGAAGGGGTGTCGGGGAGCTGGGGGAAAGGCAGCCAGCAAGTTAGGGGGGGCAGATGGGGGAAGGCAAACGGAGAGTGGCTGGCAGCTGGGCAGGTGCTGGCCCTGGAGGGACCCCGAGCATCTAGACTGCAGGGAGCTGCCCCTGGGTTCCCTTGGAGACAGGAAGGACTGTCCTTGTGCTAGGCTGGGTGCCCTGGAGTCAGGGCTTCTTGGCAAGGCTGAAACTGTCCCCACACCCCCTCTGCTGGTCACCCTTGGGGCCAGGACAGACCTGGGCTGTCAGGTCTGCAGTACTGGGCATGAGATGCTGAAATTAATACACCGCATCCTCCTTCCAGACCTTGGGGTTCCTGTACTCTTTTCAGGGCAGATAGTACTCTTTTCACTCAGTGAGGGCCTGTGACTTTCCACCAAAAAACACATCAGAGTGAAATGCAGAGTGCTGCCAAGGAGGCTGTCTGCAGCTTCCTCCCAGCCCCCCTCCCCAGGGGACCCTGACTTCCTTGTACCAGGGCCAAACCCCGAGCTGTGAGCCAGCACCCTGGACCCCTTCAGAGGAGTCCATCTGGGGTGGGGTTGGCAGATTCCAGGGCCAGGGTGGGCTGGAGGAGAGCGCTTAGACAGGCAGGGCTGCAGTCTCTGGTCACAACTCCTGGTTACTCAGGCCTCTCTTAGGCAGTGAGGAGGGGCTGCAGGTGGCAGGGCTAGGCGTCAGGGGTGGGGAGGGGGGATGGTGGAATCAACTTGAGGGAGGCAGCGGGAGCGAGGGTGGTGGCGACCAGAATATTTCCTTTAATGCAAAGGACAGACATGTGAACGCCCCGCCTTTAGTAAGAGTAGCTGCTACTTTGTGAAACCCTTCCAGAGGTGTGTTGGTCAGGTGAGACGCCTATCTTGGCATGACTCATGGTTTGCAAACGTGGCTTTGCTGTAGCACAAGCAGAAATGCAGTTTTCCTCTCCTGAGAACAAGGGAAGTAAAGGGAACAGTGAACAGGCCAGAGAAGAAACGTGAGCGGGCTTGAAAGAGTTAATCGCTCCTACTTTTGCTTTAACTGTTGCTGATCTGCAGTGTCCGTTAGGAGGAGCCAACCTAGCTCCCCCTAATACTATGTAAATAACATTCTGTCCTGGTATTTGCTCTCCCGAACTCTCCCAGCAAATCACCCCTAGTAGCTGTCTGTGTTGCAGAAAGAAGATAACCCCCCAGAGACAAATGGGCCCAATTACTGGCTGCCTGACGCTGTGAAAAATGCAAGAGCTTCTTTACTTTGAGCCTTATCATTTACCGTAAGACCGTGAGACCCCGGTTCCCCTAGGTGGGGGGAGGGCACAGTTCTTGAGGTGCTAGCTTGCCCCTCTTCCAGCCTAGGATTAAAGCCATGTTTCTATTTCCTCCAGACCCTGTCTCCATATGTTTTATTCCGGCAGCGGTGGGTAGAGAAAGCCAAGATTTTGGCGGTCGTAGTTTGAGCGCGTTCTGGGTCAGTGGGTCAGTGGATTTGTTAAAAAGATAATTTGAACGCCAGGCACAGTGCAGGTCTTCTCTTTCTCCCTCCCCACACGCCCTTATCTCCCACTCCGAGTCTTATTCCTCCCTGAAGGCTGGGGCCAGGCCCCAAAGGGCCACTTAGTAGGACAAGGAGCAGGACAACAGGACAGCCATGTCGACAGGGGAAATGCCCCTTCATCCTCACAGCCTCCACCCAGCCTAGGGACAGGGAGTTTGAGGACGGGGATGAAGTGCTCAATGTCCCAGGGACCTGGTCCCCACGTATGCTGGACTTGGACCATCCTTCCCGAGTGTGAGCTGAGCTCCGTGTGCATTTCCACCTTTACTGTTGAGAATAACGGGAATCTAGACATGCCATCTTTGCTCCGTTCCCTAGCTCACGTTGGAATTCAGAGAATATATATGTACCTGAAAAGCAATTTCAAACAAGCTTTGTGTAAGTGTTACCATGCTGGAATACTGAGAAGGTAAAATCCTGACCAAACAGATGGGATTTCATTGGCAAGAGTCCTTCTCCTCCTCCAGCTCAGCCTGTCTGGGAACCCTGAGATCTAAACTTAGCCAAAACTGTTCACTGAAGTCAGAGAAACTGTGTGTGTGTGTGTGCCCGTGTGATGTAATGCAATACTACATTCTTCTTCAGATTTGTCTCAAGATATTAAAAACAACCCTTTAGGATTTGTCTCCATCTCTCTTCACTGCCTCTGCACCCCTGCTCAAAGCATAGTCTGTGCCCCAGGAATCCACACCCCGGGGCCTGATAGAGATGCAGGTTCTAAGCCCTCATTCTCCAAGTGATTTTATGCATCTTAAAATGTAAGAGGCACTCTCTGCAGCCAGCAGAACCCGGCGCCGGTGGACGCGCCCGCGGAGCACGGCGTCTACCCCTTCCCGTTCAGCAAGTGACGGCGGTAAGAGGCGCACGGGCCGCCAGCCGCCGAGGTGGACTGTTCTCACGCTGTCACTGCCCCTCCCGCCCTCTCTGGCTTACGCCTCTTTTAGGGTCTCTCCCCGCCTTTGTGGAATATAAAAGAATTCTGGGAGGTGCTGATGCTCCAGACTCCAGAGGGCTGACCGGGAATACGGCGCTCCGGGGGCCCAGCTGAGGACGGACACGGCGGGCGGTTTGCTCGGGCCCGGGCCCGGGAAGAGAAAGCCCTGCTGCCCCGCCCTCCGCTCTTCCGTCCGCCGGTGGAGCCTGGGGAGGGGGCGGCCCCGGTTGTGTGCGCTGCAGCCGAGGACGTCAAGAACCTTTTTTCCTTTGTGAAGAAAGTTTGCTGTTTCGCTTTTAACTGCAATATACTCTTATCCTACGCCAAAGAGACTGGTGCCTGGGACTTCTCATCTTTGTGAAAAACTATTTTTGATGTGTTGGACTTACTTGGGAAGGCTTTTCTTTTTATATAAAACAATTTATTTCCAAAAAAAAAAAGATGTGGTGCTAGCACATTGATGGGGTCCTGCGTGGGCCCTTCTTTCTGAATTTAGCAATGGACCTTTTTTGTGGGGAGGTGTGTGAAAGAATACACAGACTTTGAATGTTTTGTTTTATAAAGCTCTTAGATCATGCATCCCATCTCCTTCACATACATTTTATGCTTTCTTTTTCTCATCCAGATTGTTCTTTTTCTCTTTTCCATACAGCAGAACCTGCTTGCTTTAACCTCTTTACAGCTTTTAATTTTGTGAATTTCTTTTTTGGAAGAGACTTCCTATGGAATTTGGAGG